>NW_026947496.1:54942500-57342500 GCF_034190915.1 Cavia porcellus
ATGACCATCTGTACTGTACACAACAGGCACAAGATGTAGCTTCTCTTACATAAAGCTGTGTGAAGGAACAAGACAGATCCAAAACAAAATACTGCATGGTATCATTTATGTAAAGCATAAAATCAAGCCAAACTCATTTTTGCCCCTGTGTTTTGGGACAGTGGTTACTCTGAGGTCCTGTACACTAGGCTCCCAGGTCCCGTGTGTGCCTGTACCTTCCTCAGGGCTGGGTACTCAGAGCTCATTGTGGACATGCACTGGTTAGCACACTTGGAATGTATGTGAATTTCCTTGTACGTCTGTTAGCCTTCCGTAAAAAGCTTTCATAACTGCTATCCAGGTTCAGTAAAGACTGACATTCGGCACAATCATCTTGTTCATTTTGAATAGACATTTTGTTAGCAGTTTTATTTTTATTATTCAATAGGAAAAAGGGCATATGTACGGTGTTCACATCCAAAGATTTGTACTGCACAAGGGCACGGAGGCAGAGGCTCTCCCTCCCTGAATCCACAGAGCCACACATCTGCCCTTTGTATCTTTGTGTGTGTGTGAGTGTGTGTGTGTAAATTATACCAATATGAATCAACACAGCCTCTGACACCTTTCCTTTTCCCCTTAATATCTTGCTGATAGAGGCCTATGAACACACAAATACCTGCCTCTTTTTAAAATGCGTATAATGTTTTATTGTAGAAATCCTACATTCCAGAGATTGGCAAACTATGGGTAACATACTAAAACTGGCTGACTGCCGGCAGTTTTTGTAAATAACTTTTTACAAAACTTTTATTGGGACACAGCCATCCCATTTCTATATTGCCTGTGGTTGCGCTTGTCAGGGAGGCCCTTATGCCACTGAACTGTATCCCATTCTCCTTGATAGTAAGACTTAAGGTTTTTTGACTTTATGATGGTGTGAAAGCAGGATGCATTCAGTATCAACCACACTTTCTTTTTACAGAAATCTTCTACATTTTTCTATTAATTTTGTAATTTTTGTCTTTTACATAATAGATCTCTAATTGATTACACATTATCTTTATGTGTGATTTTTAAATTTTTACTAGTATATATTTTCAGTACATGACAATAACATGCATGGCGGGAGCTGGGACTTTGAGGTACAGCACAGTTCTTCTCCCTGCTGATGCTGGGGCAGCAGCAGGGAGCACAACAGGGAGCACCATCCAGAGAACCGGCATGCGCTCTGCAGTGTGCTGTGCTGCCAGGCTAGGGTGCTCCCCAGGTATAGGCACTGAATGTAAATATTGCCACTCACTCACAATATTTTCAGCTTAAAGAGGTAATATCTGCATCAGAGAGGCTCTGTCGTGCCAACAGGATCTGCATGTGTTCATTTCCTATGGCTGCCGTGGCAAATGATTACCATCTTATGGGTTTCAAATAACACAGATACATTATCTCACAATTCCAGAGGTCAGAAATACAAAACCTGGTCTCACTGGGTTGTAGTAAAGGTTCCCACCAGGGCATCTACTTCAGCTGTCCCATTCAGGCTTATGGCTGGCCACGTCAGCCTCCCATCTATCTCATCTCTGCCACCACCCTCTACTTCAAGTTTAAGAACACACACGTTTTACATGTTTCTGCCCACATAATCTATGAAAAGCCTCCTTACTTAAAATCAGAGCTGGGTGTGGTGGTGCAAGCCTGTAATTCCAGCATTTGGGGCTGAGGCAGGACTACCACTGTGAGATCAAGATCAGCCTGTGCTCCACAAGCAAGTTCAAGACCAGCCAGACTATGTAGTGAGACCCTGTCTCAAAAAAAAAAAAAAAGTTGATTAGCAATCCTAATTTCATCTGCTACTCCAATTTCCTTTTGTCATTAACCTAAAGTAATCATAGGTTTGGAGGATTAGGCTGTGGACATTTGTTGGGGGGCAATATTCTACAGAAAAAAGTCTGCAGTCCTCTGCTCCAAGATGTTGTCTTAGTCTCTTTTTTATATGACTATAGCAGAATACCACAAACTGAGTGATTTATAAAGAAGAGAAATGTATTTCTCACAGTGCTGAAGGCTGAGAAGAGCAAGAGCACAGTTCTGGCATCTGGTGAGAGGCTTCCCACTGCGGTCTAAGAGGGCAGAAGGCATCACGCAGTGAACGCAGGCAAGAGAGCTCCTTCAGCAGTGAAGCCGTTCCTGTGATAAGCAGCGCACTCCTGCGATAAAGGCATTGATCTTCCCACGGGCCAGAGCCCCCGACTTAACCACCTCGCAAAAGTTTCACTAATCACAGTGGCAGTTACATGGCAACCTGAGATGTGAAGGGGACATCTGAGCCATAGCAATTAGCTGTGTAGTTCCACCCTCTCCGACCCTGTGGGTTGTCTCCATTCCCTCAGTTGCTGAGGATGGAGCTCTTGGCTCCAGCCGCTTTGCATCAATCCCTTTCACACCAGGAGTCTTGCCAGGAGTCTTGATGTCAACACCCACACACACACACAGTCCTTCCAACAGCCTAGCCTCTTGGTGCTCAGACCCTGCAAACAGAGATCCCAGCCTCCACTCCCCACTCTTGCCAATTCCCGGGCTTCTTCAGTGCACCTGCCTGCCATCTCCTCTCATGTCACTTCCTGTCCTGCTAACTTTACACTCCCTCTTGCACCCACAGGTCTGTCATCCTCTCCTGCCCCATTGTCCTGGCTGGTGAAACTCCTGCCCCAAGCTCAGGCAATCCAAACCTCTACTCCCTATTTGCAACTGAGTTATCAAAGGTAAAGAAAAAAAAGGCTAAGAAGCAGATCTTGCTCTAAATCTCAAGCTCCTGAACCTCAGTGGACCTACAGGCCTGCTGAATAAATCTCTAGCCCCTGCACATGCTTTGTCTGCATCCCTGCAAACCTCCCATCCCCTGAACCCTATGCCACAAAACTTGGCTTCTCCCAAAACACTGGAAAAATAGAAGCAACCAGTAACGGGAATGATTGTACGTAGGAGTCATCTGGCTCTCTTGGGATGCAAAGTTCCCTGAGAGAACTGGGGTGGGGGAGATAGTGCCAAAAAACAATGAGACCCTAGAAGATACAGAAGTTCCCTTCGAGCCCCTCCCACTGCCACAGCTTCCCCTATGTCAACATCTTACACCCAAGGGCACATCGGTTGTAATCAATGAACCTGGTGTCTTAGTTACTTTTCTCTCATTGCTGAGACAAAATACCTGGCAATCAAAGTTAAAGAGGGAAAAGTTTATTTAGTTCACTGTTTGTAGAGGTTTTAGTCCATAATCGACTGGGTCCAAAGCAGGGTGGCACATGGCAGAAGTCATGTTGGCAGAAGACAGCAACGTGAGAGAAGAAGGGAGCGGCAGGGGAAGGGAGAAAAAGAGACAGAGACAGAGGGAAGAGGGGAGAGAGAGAGACCAAGGTAGGTGTAGCACTCACACCCTTAATCTTAGCATTGGACCATGAATCAGTCACAAACCCTGGATTCAGCCACCTCCAGAAAGCCCATGCCCCATAACTACATGAGGTTTTGGGAGGATATCCAGACAGAAACCATAACACCAAGTTAGTTATGACAGCATTGTCTTCCAGAAGTCCATACTTCACCATGAGAGTTCACCTGGCTGTCATACATTCCATGGGCTGTAGTAGCACATGTGATCCTTCATCTTGAAACTGTGCTACGGGCAGACTCTGGTGCCCTATCATCTACTTACCTGGCCAGTTCTCCCCAGACTCCCTACGAGACCCATCTGTCCTTCTGTCTGCAGGATGCAGTCCCCACACATCTTCTCAATCTCATCCTCATTCATGTTCTTAGAGCTAAAGGCCTGCAGGGATTTAAATACCAACCATATTTTGATAATCCTCAAACTTATATTTCTAACCCTGGCTTTTCTTCTTAACTTAGCTTAAACATCCACATGGAAATGTCGTCTTGTTACTTGGAACTAGGCATACAACAGACCTTTCAGAATGAACACAAATGGAAATGAACAACTAACTCTTACCACTCCCATCTGTTCCTCTTACACCCTAACTCTTTAAGAAAATGTCACCTTTCTCTATCAACAGCTGTGAAGGCTCAGGCTGTCCTTCACTTGCTAGTTAACCAACAATACACAGTTTTGTGGATGCTGGCAAAGTGTGAAACTCCTGGGTCAAAGATAAAGGATGTCACTACTCACAACCACCATGGTTTCTACAGTCTTGTCATTTTTTTGCACCATTTTCCCAAGACTCAGTTCCTACCGGGTAATGCAATGAAAGCCAGATGAGCACTATGAGCAACATCACGGGGCAGGAGACTGTTAATTTTCTAAGCCTTTTCTAATTTATAGTCAGCAAGAATACCCTTCATCTAAGGGAGACACCATATTTATCTTCTATATTAGTCACTTTCCCAATGATGAGACAAAACACCTGACACAACATAAGGAGGAGAGGTTTAACCGGCTCATGTTTCAGGGGATTCAGTCCATGGTAATTGGCTCCGAGGCAGAAACATCACAGTGGGAAGAAATGACGGAGGACAGCTGCTCATCCCATGTCAGACCCAAAAAAAGAAAGGAGAAGAGAGGAGCTGGGGAAGGAGAGATGACACCTGAATGCACACTTCTTCCAGCCAGGCCCTACTTCCTAATTGCACCTTTAATTATGGACTCATTAATACATTAGTTCACTAATGAGTATAACACCCCAACAATCCAATCACCTTCCAAAAGCCCCATCTCTGAACGTGAAACTTCTGGGGGACAGTCCAAATCTAAATCAAACATCTTCTCAGGCTGTTCACTACACAAACCTGTGCATAGGTGTGTGTGTGTGTGTGTGTGTGTGTGTGTGTGTGTGTGTGTGTGTGCGTGTGTGCCTGTCTGCATCTGTGTGGTACTAGGTATAGAACCTAGTACACTGTACCACTGAGCCACCCCAAACTCTTTTATTTTTTATTTTGAGACAGGGCATTGCTAAGTAGCCCAGTTTGGCCTTAAACTTATCCTCCTGCTTTGCCTCCTAAGTAGCTGGGATTAAATGTGTGTGACAGCATGCTTGGCCACAGGCACCTTTGAAAAGACTATGTGGAACAAAGGGTCATGGAATATGCAGAAATCTCAGTGCGGTAGACCCTTATCTCACAGCATGTTGTCTTCCCATCCTGCAGGCCCGAACCTCCAGAGCCCCCTACCCTGCCATGCACCAGCAAATTCCCAGCTCATCCCTCCCTGCATCCACTTCTACTCGATACCAAAGCCAGCTTTGTCCTGGATTATAGCCCAATAGGGCTCCGTGCTCATGCTCTCAAACATCTTCAGCCTGTCCTCAACACAGCCATCATGGCCACCCTGTCACAGGTGTTGTCCTAGCCTCTTTCTCCTCTGCCCAGCACCACTCATGGCCCCCATATCACTCAGGATAAAGCCTTAGTCTCCTACCAGTGCATGGGGACCCCTCTGTAGGCCCTCCCTCCTCTGGCCTCGTTGTCTTGCTGTCCCTCTCACTTACTCCATCCCAGCGATACTGGCTTCCTGGGCTCCTTCCTACCCCACAACTTTGGTTTGCTGCTCTGTCCCATAACATCGCATCCCCACACCAACCTCTCCAAGTTTTCTCACTGTCCCTCTCGTACCCATCTGGTTCCCTTTACTCATCCTGCTCTCTCCCTGCCTTCAGTACCCACCTGGACCCTCCTTCACTTCTGCCTCACCGGCAGACTCTTTTCTCATGGTCACCTGTTGGAAGAAACTCTGCTTTAATTTTGGCTTTCCCTAAAGCTGGTCTAGAAACAAGGTCTGGGCTCAGAGAGCTCATTTGAGAGGAGGCCTAGGAAACACAAGGCAGGAGGCCCAAAGAGCAAGGCAGGGGATGGATAAGCCAGTGTTGTGAATAAGTGGACTTAACTCCTCTGGGAACTCTGATAAGTGTTGTAGGACATGCAGAAGGCCCTCTGTGTCTGTAGGGTCTATAAAGCTCAACACAAACAGCAAGCATGGAAAATATTTGAAAAAAATTGCATCTGCACTAAACATATACAGACTTTTTTCTTGTCATTATTCCCTAAACAACACAGTATAACAACTATTTATATAGCACTTACATTGTGTTCAGTATTATGAGTAATCCAGAGATGATTTAAAAAGTATGTGGGAAGATGTCTGCAGGTTCTATGCAAATACTACTCCACTATACCTAAGGGACTGAATATCCATGGATTCTGGCATCCTTGGAGACCTTCAACATTAACCCAACTTACACAGGTGGAAGCTGGAATTTCATCCACTGAATTACTCCCTGATTAGTTTTATAGGGCTGCCATAAATAAAGCATAAGCCAGGTGGCTTAAACAAGGAAAGGAATTTCTCATGGTTCTGGAACCAAGATGTCCAAGGTCAGGGTGTCAGTGGGTAGTACTGATTTCTCTCAGGCCTCTATGGTTGATTGCCAACGAGGGCCACCTGCTTCCCGTGTCTGCTTGTGGTCTTTTTTTCTGTGTGCACATCTTGGTTCCTCTTGCTTTGTGCATAAGACTGCCAGTTAATGATGAGACCCCACTCTAATGACTTCATT
Organism: Cavia porcellus; assembly: GCF_034190915.1. Taxonomy (NCBI): domain Eukaryota; kingdom Metazoa; phylum Chordata; class Mammalia; order Rodentia; family Caviidae; genus Cavia; species Cavia porcellus. The sequence goes on from NW_026947496.1 coordinate 54,949,034, forward strand.
TTACCTTAAACACTTCTTTAAAAACTGCATCTTCAAATAGGATTGCATTCACATATGAGTTACAGAGGATCTGGGGCTTGAACAGATGAATGTGAAGAGAATATATCACTCATAATCCTCTGCTTTTGTATGCTGGTTGTACTATACCTGCTCACAGAAGCCGATTTTTTGAGAGAGAACAAGCACGTGGCATCAAGTCAGAAAAATGCAGATGCCGAGAATGGGACGTGCAGTCCACCCATGGTGAACCAGAAGGGGTGCAGCAGGAGGCAGGCGGGCGTCACCATCACTGTCTCCACCTTCCCAGATCATTCTGTCCTTCGTGGTGCCTCTGCCTCACTCTCAGGCCCACACCTTGCTTTTATTTCCCTTATCTCATGTCAGCCTGACATATTCTTTTTTTAAAAATGAAATACAATTTGCATATGATAAAAATCACCCAGTTAAAGTGTTCAGTTCAGTGGGTTTTAGTATATTCACAAGGTTCTGTAACTGCTCCTCCTATCTGATTCCAGAACATTTTCATCACTCCTAATGGAAGCCCAGATCTGTTCAGTTGCTTACTATGTTCAGTCACAGTAGCACTTTATTTGTTCAGTGACCGTGTCCTCGGTCACCAACACATGGGCCTCTTGAGAGCAAAGACTTTGATTACCATGGGGTCACTGTCTCCATCCCCTACAAAGGATCCGATACAGTACAATAACTCAAGTAAGCATCTCTTCACTTAACATGTAAGCCCAGAAAGCACTTTCACGAAATTAACCCCAGATTTTGCAATGAAAGCAAAAGACCCAGAACCACCAGTCACTACTGTTGCACTACTGATGCAATAAGGTCCTCAGAGCTGGCATTCTCGGGCTCCAACCCAGAAAGGAATGAGATTCCCTTTGAGGGGCTGCCTCTATAAAGTGGAGGGTGAGATTTATAGGGTTGCAGTTGGAAAGTTTTCTTTTTGCGATGTGTTACATTGATTATGATTTCATCCTTTCCTGTGACCTGGTAAATCTTAAAGCCTTGAGCCCTGGAGGGAGTATAAGAGGTGATGATTTTGCAATGACAATATCCTCTCACATCTCCACTTGCCCTTAGGGGTGACAATGGCCTCTGAGCAAGTTAACGAACCTCTCGTCCTCAGGTCCCTTGTCTGCACAACGGAGTAGGAAAGAAGAATAATGAACAACCCTGTCTTATAAGGTGATTGTGAGACTCAAACAGGCAAGAACACATAGGTCACACTTGGTGTGTATTAAGTATATACGCCCCCACCACAAGCCACGAGCACTGGGTGAGGTGACATTTGTAATGCACAGGATATGACACAAGATAAAGTAAAAATAAATGATCTGGATGAATCAGTCTCCTCTGAACTGGACATTTTAAATAATGGCTAAATCCTTTTAGTTTGTTCAAGGAAATTAAATGTTATAGTAGTACTTCTTCTTCCCAAGAGAATACTTGGCTGATGTGACATGTTAGCTGTGTGTTCTTAGACAGGTCACTTAGCTTCCCTGGAACTCATTTTTCCAATCTGTTAAATAAGAATAGTCTACAAGAAGGATAGAAGAGACAATGCATATGAAATGCCTAAGACATGGTGAAGGTTCAATAAATGTTATTAATATAATCTTTATTCCAAGTCCACATCTTCCATCAAAATCCCGTGGCTCAGAGGTGTTAGGAAAATCAGAACCTTTCCGATTTTAGAAAGGGAGGAGAACATGCAGAGTACAGTGTGACATCTTAGTGACTCTAAGGCAGCAGCCAATAGTCCAATGCATTAACACTGCTGCTCTGGGACATGTGAGTATGCACACAAGTGCAGAAGCCCGTAGCATCACGGGAGGTCAGGCTTAGTGGGCAATGATAGGAGGTCAGGGCAGGTTTTAACAACAAACAAGTAATGAAAAACTTTGCAGTTCCCAGAATTTTTCAGACTGGCAGGGAACAGATGGTTGACTTGTACTTTCATTTTAGAAACCAAAATCTTTTATTTTCTACTCTCCTCCAAAAGGAGGCAATGGAAGCAAACATCTTATTTCCCAAAGCGTACATGTTTATAAATTTTTAAAAAATGATTATGAAATTCCAGAAGGATGGTATATGCAAAAGAAGAAGAGAGAAAAAGGTCCAAACTTGACTGGTTTTAGTAACTGTAATGGAATATTTTTTTAATTCCTTGCTCACAGATTCAAAAACAAACACTGTCACACTGACGTGTCTTCACAAATTTGGTTTGCAACAGCCCTCCTGGTTTTGGAGAGGTCTCCTCTTGAGCCTGGGCCAAAAACACATTCCCATGGCCAAGTTGGAGACTTTGAAATGTGAATGCAACTGCAAACATAGAGGGGCCTTCCAAGAACAGCCTGAAAGCCACTCTGGTGGTCCAAACACCTTCTGAGCTGCAGAATGAGCCCCTCGGGGGAGGCATCCACCCCATCGAAGCCAGTGTACGTCAGATTCAGAAAATACTTCCACTGCCAGAAGTGTGTCAGTGCTACCCACCTCACTGAATTGTTCTGAGTTCCTTGTTGAAATAATTAATGTGCATCAAAAATAGAAACAAACACAGTTCGTCCTCCTCTGGGAATTGAGCCCTTCCAGACTTTGGTTATCTCTATTTACAATAACAAGAACTACCAATTATTGTCAGCTGCTACGTGCTAGCCTCACGCTAAGTGCTTCACATGGGGAGGGTGCTGAGTTGGGAAGTCCACTGACAGACAGGTCATCTCTGCAATCCAAGGCAGATAACAGGTGTCTTAGAAGATGCTTACAGCTCCACACAGCTGAATTCTGCAATATAAATTATTAAGGAATGTGCAGAACATTACACAGTTCATGTACTTAATGATTATAGTTCACAGTCTAGGTCAGATATAATTAGATGTTACATTAAAATAGCTTCACAGAGCCATTTATTCTGATTTAATTACTTAAAATGATAGCATAATGAGCAATGCTTTCAAGGAAAAAAAGTACTCTTTTAAATGGGCTCATTTTAAGTTAATATGAAGAAAATTAATCATTTAATGAATTGTAGGAGAATAAGTTCCTGTCTTAAGTGACGTGGTTTCCATGTCACAAAGGTTATATGGCAAATGACAGGGAAACAGAAACATTGTTTCCCAGTGGGAACACAGATTCTCATTTTAACTGGTCCTTCCAAATCTTACTCTCTTTCATTTGAACCTAGGTAAAAGCAACAATGACTTTAAATGCCAGCTCTGAGCTGCTTACATTCAAACAAGGCCACCTCTGTGCATAGTAGGGAGGTGACCATTAATCATATGTCAACTTGACTGTGTTAGGAAATGCCTGGCAGAGTAGTTAAGCACACTGTGGGATATTTCCGGAGATGACTGGCATGCAGGCTAGCCAACTGATGGGAGAAGCCCCACCCCAGCTGTCGTTGGCACCATCCAATAGGCTTAGATCCTAGATGAAATACAAAGGAAAGAAGAAGAAAGTTGGCCCATGTGTTTTGGAAGCTCCATTCTACTGGAATGAGTGCATCTTTTGCTGCTGCTGCAGATATCAGACTCCAGTGTCTTCTGCCTTCCAATGTAGATTCACACCAGGGACCCTCCAAGAAGCTTCCAGGCCTTCAACCTCAGACTGGTGCTGTATCCTTGATCTCTCTTCAGATTCTACAACTTCCAGCTTCTCAGACTGATCAGCTACTGGGTTTCCAGCTCTCCAGTGCACAGGTAGCCATTGTGGATTTTGCAGACTCTTATCCTGCAGACAGCTATAGTGAATGCTTGCGCCTCTGGTGCTGTAAGCCTGCCTAATAAATCCCCTTTATAATTATACATATTTTTTCTATTGATTCTGTTCCTCTAGAAAATCTGAACCAAAAACTGCTAGTAAACAAGTTTTATATTGTCTGCTCTAGTTTGAGGGGGCAATAGAAACTAATTAGATGTAGCATTGTGGTACAGGAGCTAAACGAATGAACCCCAGATTCTTAGGGAGACAGGTCAAATCTGTGAGACCATGTGCCACTTGTTCAGCCTGCCAGGCCTCTACTTCTTTATCTTGGGAGTGGGATTAAACACTGTAGCTCCTTGATAAGTTTGAGATTCAGCATGCAAGCCACTCAGCACATGCCCAGGGTGCTGCACTGATAACTGGTCTCTCTTGTTATTATAAATAAACATAACCAATATTTTACTGGCTCCTGGTCCCAGCCCTACACACACTCCTCAAACTATATAAGGCCCTGATGCATTTTTCCAATGGAAATAATGAAAGTCATAGAGGGAATGGATAGACCAGCCCACAAGCCAAGTGCCTTCTTCTATTTTTAATAGCTATAAATGATAAGAGATTCTCAAATGAAGCTTTTAGAGTAGTATCGCTTCACTAAAACTACTCTGCAAGGCTAAAAAACATATGGCAATGTTTATCTGCTCTTTTTCTGTCCTGAGTTAGGCCTTGTAGTGAAAATATTCATGTTAGGCTCAGGGGAAATGGCGGGAAAATGTTAAATCAGGAACCTTCTCATGAATACCTTCTTCGGAGAGCTGTAATACTACTCAGGGGAGACTCTATTTATTTGGATCCTGGGACGCTTAGCAGAGGTGATGACAGAAAACACCAGCTATGGATCCAGGGGCTGTGGCGGCCAAAATAATGTGTCAAACTTGGCCTCGCATGAGCAAACAGCATCCAAGAGAGAACTGACACAATCTCCAAATGTATAAGGTTCCGGACAAGAAAACCAAAGAATCCACAGGCTTTTAAGAACATGGGCTGTTCAGGACAGTATTTGGGTTCAAAACAAGCTTTGTCCCCTTTGTCAGAAACATGGCATACCGTATGCAGAGCCACGTAAGAAAAGGTGTTGTAGGAGGAGTTAATGAATCTTAGTTCGGGTTACCCCAAAAATCTAGCCCTGAGGTAAAAAAAGGTAGGCAAAAGAAGTTTATTCAGAGAATGGTCAGTGTTATGTGTCCACTTGGCTAGGCTCAAGTTCCCAATTAGTTAATTGAATATTAATCTAAGGGTCTCTGTGAAGGTGTTTGGTAGCTGTGATTAACATCGACAATCAGTTAACCTGAAGTAAAGCACATTATTGTCCGTCATCTTGGTGGCTTCACTCAGGTGGAAGGCAGTAAATGTTAAGCTGAGCTTTCCCTCGGGAGGGAGAGATTGCACCTGCGAACTGCATGCCAGGTCCTGCTGGAGAGTGTCCAGCCCTCCCCTCCTGATGGCGGGCTCTGTGGATTCTGTACTGGCCCAGCCAACTCCACCATCACTTAAACCAATGCCTTGCAATAAATCTCTGACTAACTATAGGAAGCATTTTCATTTCTTTAACAATTTTTTCCACTATATATTTTTGAGTTATTTCCTTAATGGCTACTCTAGGGCTCACTATATATATCTTACCAAAATCAGCCTCAGGTTCCTATTAACTTAATTCCGGTGAGATATAGAAGTGTTTCTCATATATTTCTCTATTTCCTTTTTGGATTATTAATTTTATATGTTGTATGCATAAATGTTACAGACCCAATAGTGTATTGCTATTACATTTTATAATTTTATATTCTTTTTTAAAAGTAAGAAAGGAAAGGATGGCAAATACAGTATATATTTAAAGCTGTTGTTATATCACACTTCCTTTTTATTATTTCTGGTTTCCTTTGTTTGTCCCTCTGGATTCAAGTTACCATTTCCTTAGTTCAGTACAGCCTCACTGAAGTACTATTTTTGTACAGTTGTTGGCTATATATATATATACATATATATGTATGTATTTATATATGCAATTACTTTCTAACTCAGGTAAGAGAAGAAAGTAGTGGTGTGCATTTATATTGTTTTTATAATTGCATAACTCCATTTGCTGATGCTTTTGTATGTGCATTCAGGTTATTATCTGGGGGTAAATTACATGTTTTCCTCTGAAGAACTTCCTTTAGTATTTCTTATCAAGTAGGTTTGCTTGCAACAAATACTTTCAACTTCTGTTTATCTAGGAATATCTTTATTTTGTCTCTACTTTTGGAAGATAACTTTGGTGGATGAAAGATTCTTGATCGACAGATTCTTTTTAGTACTGTACTTTGAACACATTATCCCACCACCTGTGGCCTCCATCGCTTTCCATGGAAAGTCAGCCGTCAATCTTACCAGGGTGGTTCCCTTATAAGTTTTGGGTCATTTTTCTTTCGCTGCTTTCAAGATTTTCTCCTTATACAGATATGGGAGTACATGAAGCAGGAAGATCACAAACTCAAGCCTAGATGAGGTAACTTGGGAACTTAGCAAGAGCTTATCTCAATAAATAAATAAATAAAGCTGAGAATGTAGCTCAGTTCTAGTACCAAATATATAGTTTCTCCTTGGTCTAGACTTTCAGTATTTTTATTATGATGTACCTATTTGTGAATCTCTTTATATTTCTCCTGTTTATAGTTTATTGAGCTGACTGAATATGTTAAGATTTTCTTCTCTTTGATACCCCTATTATGTATATATTTGTGTGTTTAATAATGTTTCACATTTCTCTGAGGGTCTTTTTTTTTCTCATTCTTCTTTCTGTATTTTTAGGTTGAATAGTCTCTATTGATCTATCTTCCAGTTCACTCATTCTTTCTTCTCGCAATTTGATTCACTGTTGAGCAGAATGAAAAATGAATTTCTTTTGTAATACTTTTCAAATCAGTTTTTCTTTCTTTTTTCATAATTTCTATCTTTACCAATATTAGCTACTTGATGTGACATTGTCATCATAACTTTCTTTATATCTTTAATTATGATTTCCTTTAATTCTCTGAAAAACATATGTAATGTCCAATTTAACGCTTTTGTTAAAGCTAAGAATTCTGTGGTCTTTTCTCTCACTGCAATACAGAGGCCATACTTTTGGCTTCTTCACATCTCTTATAATTTTGTTGTTGTTGTTGTTTGTTGAGAAGTGAACACTGTAGGTCAGAATCACAGCAACTCTGTGCCATTCCTTGGATGTGTAATTGTTAAATGGCTGTGCGTTTATCTAGTACTTGTTTTTATTTTTATTTCCTGGGTACTGAGGATTGAACTTACGACCTGGCAGTTGACTAGCAGGCACTTGTGCCATGCATTTATTTAATGTCTGCCTGTGAAGTCCGTTTTGCTCCACGCAGTGAAACTTGTGAAGTTGTCTCCAAGAGTCACAGTCTAGGGAATGTCTGTAGTCTCATTCCTTGACAAAGGGTGAATGTACTTCCTTTGATTTTCTTCTTCCTTGACCATAACTAGCTGTGAAGCCCTGCTAATCACTCTACCTATTTTCAACAATGATGTATAAATTGCATCACAGATTGCTCCAATCAAAATACACTTCCTTTGAAGAAATAGATGCTGAGGTTAGCGTCTCAGATTTTTTCTGACCTTGGAGGTGCTTCCTAGTTATCTCCCTATTTCTCCCTGGAAAACTTGTTGATCTGTAGTTTGACCACTGTCTTCAAAAATCTTTCATCCAAACTATCCTTCACTGCAAACTTCACTGCTTTTTTGAGAATTCTTAGACCTAACCTCCTTCACACTTTGTTGCAATCTGTGTCTTTTCAGAGACATATGTAGATCTCTGTTCTACGATCTGCTCCTCCCTCAGTGGAAGTCTCTGAGACAAGACCCTGGAGCTAAGAACAGAGACAATGGCACACTTTCATCTTCATTACATTTGACGCTTGGCACTTGATGGGTGAGGGGCTGTAGTCCTAAGTTACGTTCTCTCTCTTTAGCCTAGAACCGCTCGCCAAATCAGGATGGTGGTCCCCAGGATCTTCAGTGGCACTGGACCTAAGAAAGGGGTTTGGAACCATGAGTAGGGCTGGAAGAAAGAAGAGAGGCTACACTTGTCAGCCTCATTTCCCTAAAACCTAGTCTGAGACAGATAGCTGGGACAGGTGGGAAACACTTTCTTCCTGAGGCATTTGGCCTCAGAAGGGGAGCTGGAGGAGAGCAAACCTGTATATCCTTCTGGAATAAAGATACTACTTTGCTGAGCAAAGGGAGGGAGCAGAGCTTGGTCACTTTCTTACTAAATATTAGTAGCTTTTCTTCAATAGCAATAAATGTTTCTTCATTTGCTGTGTGCCTTGGGGTCCTTTTCAGTGTACTTTTTAAAAAAATAATTCTCATGAATTTCACCAGGGACAGGTCAGTGGAGGTTATGGTTATACTAGAAATAGAACCTAGCTGAGTATTTAAATATTAATTTGATCCATAATCCCCCTGGAAGAATGGCAAGAAAAATGAATTTATTTTGAAGTTTCATCTGAAAGTATGTTGTCTATCCTGTTCCTACTCCTTCACAGGCTCTGTAACTTCAGGCAAATTATCTCACCTCCCTTGGCTTTGTATCTCATGTATATAATGGGGATAGTGGTTCCTTCATTGCAGTGTTGTTGTGAGAAACTGAGGCTGCGTACTCCAAGGGTTTGACCTTTAGTGGGTATCCAGAAAATAACATGGTCTGCATGACCACTCAGGAAATTAGAAATATCCAATAACGCATCCAAAGAACTTCTTTTTAATCACGACACTGAGCTGTGCTGGGTGTGTTCTGGTTCAGATATGACTTGGATATGTCAAAGCTTTGTGTGCTGAAATTTAATCTTCACTGGGATGCAGTAAGAGGGTAGAAACCACAGGTGGGTTTAAAAAATGGAGCACCTATGGTTTAGAAATGGAGCACTGGGAGGTGATTAGGATTAGATAAAATCACCTGGGTAGAACCCTCATGACTGAGTCCTGGTGGTTTATAAGAGGGAGAGAACAGAACATACCTAAAAGACAGGATCAAAAATACAGCAAACACTCAGATTGAAAATGCATTGCAGTAAAAGACACACCGCCATGAATCCCCTTCAGCATTCTCCCTGGTGCTTCCGGCACATTTTCCACATCATTTTTGCCACTTTCGGAAGCAGTCCTAAAAGTCCTCTTTCCATGAGTTTCTTTTTGTGACTGTCTCAGTGTGCTAAATTGATCCAAAATGTCTACAGCAACTTTTGTCACATAAAAACATTGACTGTCTTCACCTTATTCTCCAGATCTGGTACGATGTGACTTCTGGCTCTTCCCCAAAGTCAAAGTTGCCATAAAAGGTAAATGTTTTGATTCAGTTCATGACTTTAAGGCAACCATAACAACACAACTAACAGCACTCATGAAAGAGAATTTCCAGGCGGACATGATGGCACATGCTTCAAATCCTGGCACTCGGGAGGCTGAGGCAGGAGGATTGCTCTATGTTTAAGGCAGCCTGAGCTATGAAGTGAATTTAAGTCCATCCAGCCTGAACTCCATAGTGAAACCTGTCTCAGAAAGAAAGAAAGAAAAAGATTTCCAGAACTGCTTCAGAAAGTGAAAAGGTAAGAAGTGGTATTTTGATGTGGATTAATGACAATGTGTCTTTTATAGTAATAATGTTTCTAATTTAAGTCGTCACCATACATTTTGGTCACACTTTGTATACATGTTTGCTCCCTGTCTCTCTCCATAGGATCTTGCCCTGGTTTGGTCCTCTGCAACAAGGAGACACACTTGCCCTCCCAGAACTGGAAGCCAGAATAAACCTCTTTTCTTTCCATCTCTCCAGGCCTGTGGTCCTGTGTCATTAGCAATAGAAAATAGATGCATATGGGATGTATGACATTCTTCCAGTCACACACACGCACACACTCACACCCCTACAACTCTTCCAAAGGGAAAGAGAAAAACAACAGCTGATTTTCCTCCTATGTTAAAGACTCTAGTTTATCAATTTAACATACCCATGGGATGTCCTCCCACACTGGAAGGAAACTGTTGCAAAACAGAGGATGGCAGTGCCTCAGCTCCCTCGACAGCTTACCAACACAGTGAGGGCCGCACAGGAGCCAGGGCTACAAAGCAGTGCCAGCGGGAGCGGGTCTTTAGCAGCAGCTCTGACTGCAGAGCACAGAAGGACCACAGGAATTCTGCTAAAATACAGCTGCTGATCGCGTTCCTCTTTCCCTCACAGATCGCTTGTGGAGCTCGATGGTTAGCTCTGTGCTCCGGGGATCCTGAAGCAGGTGAATTGCTGCTCTGAGGACTCATCTTTCAAAGTGGATTCTTCCTGAACAGAATCACAAAAGGTCCATCCTCATATCCTGCCCAAAAGGTCATCATGGACCCTTGGAGCACATCAGCTCTGAATTCAAAGCCCCTTTCCGGAGACTCTGAGAGGGCACTGAGAGTTCTTTTCCCCGACCAGAAACCCTTCCCTTCTCCTTGTGGTGGGCCAGTCCTCAGCTTGCTGGGCTCTGCTTCCCTCTTTTGGGCTCTGTGTATGGAAAGAGCTCTCTGGGGTTGTGTCTCCCAAATCCTGGGACTTTGGAGGAGTCCCTGTGTCCACTTGGAGGTCTTGGTGGGAAACAGGCAGGAGGAAAGGAGATGCCAATGAGTCTGTCTGTTCCTAGGTACCCTGCCCATTCTGCAGAAAACATTTTCCACATGCCAGTCCCCGCAGACAGCCAAGCATAGCCCCTGCCTTCTGGGCCGCCCTGGCCACTGGATTCTGACAACCTGCTTCTGCCTGAGTCCATCCCCTTGTCCCACATGTATTCCTTGTGGAATATGTGAAGAGATTTGTACCTTTCTGTTTAGACTCTGATTGAGGTAGCAGGTATGGCGAAGGCGGTAGAGATTTTGTGTCTGGAGGGTATAATATAGGGAAGAAGAGAAGACAGCTAGTGGTCTACACCATAAAGCCTTCACTAGCCAGCCTTCCACTGTCCACCTCCAAGAAATAGGGCAGAGCCATCGCAGCAGAGGGCCAAAAACAAAGGAGAGGATCAAATTTACATCTCTGGCCCAAACCTAATTACTAATTTGATAGGATTAAAAGGTGAGGCCTAAATGGTTGCACCAAGAGGTCAGAACCCATCTGGCTAGAATTAGGACCCTTATAAAAGGGCTTGAGGGAGAGTTTCATCCCTTTTCTCCTCCAGTCATGTGAGAACACAGCACTGGTCCCCTCCAGAGGAAGCAACATTCAAGGTGCCATTTTGGAAACAAAGTCCAGGCCCTCATGAGACTCTGAACCTGCCAATACCTTGGTAGGACCTTGATAGCCTCCAGAACTCTCAAAAGTAAAATATATTATTTATAAACTCCCTGGCCTCAGATTTGTTTTGGCAGAACAAATGGACTAAAACAGAAGCAAATACATCTGAACATTATTACACTGATGGCTTTGCCCAGTGACCAAGGTTTCCTAACCTTGTCATTCTTGACATTTTTGATGTGAGAGGCTGACCTGTGCATCACAGGGTGCTGAGTGATATTCCTGGACTCATTCATTTCAATAGCATATCACTATGACACCAGAAGTGTCTTCAGACATTTCCAAACATTTCCTAGGAGACAAAACCACCCCTCTACACAAACACTCACACTACTGGTGAGATTCACAGCCCTACACTTAAGTGCAGAATTCATGGCCCTGTAGCAATTCTCCTGCTGCATTAGACCAGGTGAGGTCAACTTAGACAAGGAGCATGTAATTATTGCCATACACTCTAAGAAAGCCACTAATATGAGGCTAAGTGCTTCAGAAGTACAAAGCTCCAACAGATCCACCTGCCATGTTCTTTATCCTCTGCTTTGCTCCCCTCATTAATCAAGTGAAGTCAGATAAAAGCAATTGCTTTCAGAAGGGTAGAACAAGGAGGAAAGAAGGAAGGATGTTATGGTCTCGAGTCTGGATATCCCCCAAAGCCTTGTGTAGTCAAGGAGGCAGGCTTCTAGGCTTTGTGAATGACTCGTGCTCCAATGCTGGGATTAGGGGGGCACCCAAGTGGATGTGGCCTACACACAATGTACGGGACATAAAGAATCTTCTCTCCATGCTCCTCCACTTTTTCTCTTGTTGCTAGTACTGTTTGCTGCTGTCATGAGCTGTTGGCCTCTGCCATGTACCACTCTGCCTTGAAGCCAGCCAGCTGATTATGGACTGAAACCTCTATGAACTGTAAGCTAAATGAACCTCTCCTTCCTTCATTTTGGGTGTCAAGTATTTTGTCTCAGCAGTGAAAGAAAAGTAACCAGCACAGAGGTTCCAGCTTCATGAGTTTGCTAGCAGCACTGGCCCTTTACATAAGCGCTTCAGAGTTTGGGGATATAATCCTCTGCTTGAGGATACAAGGTCATAGACTAGAACCCATAGGTTCAAAACCTAGCTCTGGCCTTTACATCTGTATAAACTGGACAGATTATTTTACCTTTCTGATGCAACTTGCCTATTTGTCAAATGACAATAACTCCTTACATACTGATACTTTCTAGAGAATTAAACGAATGACTATAAAATGCAAAAAATGCACTCGCTAGATTAGAATTTGGCCAACAGTGGGTCATGCTCAAGTCTGTTCACCTAAGGTTGCCAGATTTAACAGGTGCAATATCTGATCTGGCCACTCTACCTACTGGTCAACCGCTCTATGAATGAAGTTTAACTGGCACCGCCATGCCTGCTCATTTCCATGGCATCTACACAAGGCAGAATGGCATAGGGGGGCCCTCAAGCCTCAGTTCTTTCCCTTCTCATTCCTCACAGGACTCCTTGGCACTGGGTGGTGGGCAATGTCTATAAGGGCAACTGTAACAGTCATGGGGTGCCATTGGAAGAGGCCCAGTGGTTATTACAAGGGTTCTGGACACAGTCAGATTTTCCCAAGTCAAACTCTGTCTCCTATGGAGCATCAGCCCAGTCATTTAACTGCATGTGCCTCAGTTTCTTCCTCTTTGAAATGCAAATACATCGGCACTGTTACTGGAATCAGAGTGTGCTCAGGGAGGCTGGTGGTCGGGTGTGACCAGGCACCCAGAGAATCTTCTCATGGAGTCCTTGCAGAAAAACATGCAACAAGCAATCATGTAGAAAATGAAGACCACAGTTCTTGGAGTCTGGGGGTGACTTGGAGATCCTGCTGTCATTCTAAAAGGACCAGAGCTGCCATCATATCATACTATTGCTTCTCTTCCTATAACAAGCAAGCTTACCCTTCCCAGCACTGCTGTGAGCACTGAGACAGGAGTGGGAATGGTCCAGCCACAGTCAGTGCTTTGTTCCCCACGCCCTTACCCTTTCTCTTTCCTGCTGCCCATCTACATCCGGGTCCTGACCCTGGCCAGCCCTGGCTGGTCATCCCACTCATGATGCAGCACAGACTCCCGGTGCCAAGCCCTGCTGTGCTCCTCTCCCCCAGGGTTTCTCATTTTCTGCCTCCCTTTATAACAGCACTGTTTCATTCAGTAACCGTGTCTCCTCCCCGCTGCCCCCTATCACATCTCAGCTCCCCAAATCTTGCAAAGCCTACAGAAATCAGAGGGGGGACAGCTACTCATTCCTGTACCTTGGCTGCCTTCCTGGGATCTGGCCGAGGATCTTGGGCATCTGAGGTCCTGGCAGAATCCCACAGAAGATTAGTGTGCTAATGGCCCCATAAAAATGACATTTATGGGGAGGGCTTTATTTCACTTTACCTCAGCTCCCCTCTTTTAATGAGGCTGGCTCCATCACTGGAAGTCTCAGGAGGTGGACAAACTGTGGTTTCAAGTTCCAGGCTCTGGTTGTGAGAGCTTAGAAAGGACTTTTGTTCCCAGTGAGGGTGATTGCAGAGCAGGGCACAAGTGCCAAGGAGGACTGTGGGTTGGGGGCTCTGTGGGGACTAAATCTTTCACCAAAGTTCCCCACGTCCTCCCCAAAGTCCAAGGTGCTTCTCAAGGGGAAAGTCTTGAAAATCCAGAAGCATTAGTGAGTCTCCCAGGCTCGGGACCAGCCCTCACCAACCACCCATCCTGTGACCAGTAGGCGTTCATTCTCAACCACAGACCAACCCGGCTCTCGCTGGCTTTGGCTTGTGGCCTCAAAGCAGCCAGTCCAACCAGGAAATGGAGCTAAGTTCTGCCAACACAAGCCTCCTGGCCATGCTGTCCACCTTCCCCTCTTCACTGCTCAACCCGCAAGCTGCTTGCTCTTCTCTCTGCCATATTTCTAGCGTAGGTCCTCAGCTCGGACACCAGCAATGTCTGGGTGCAAGTCCTACCCTTGCCACCTTCTAGTTGCCCACTGAAATTTCATCTTCCTCTCTGGGTCTCATTCTGTTCAACTTTAAAATGGGGCGAACGTGCAGACAACACTGGTGCCATGGGGTGCTAAGACTAAAAAGGAACTTCATGGTAAACAGAAACTGCTTCATTACAACAAAGTGAGATGGTTCAAAGCAACCTTGACTTTGGATGTACTCCCGGGTGCACACCAGGAGTGAAGTCTTGGTAAGTAGCAGTACATGTCCCCCTTTCCCTCCTCTTGGCCTCTTCCTTAGAACCCTAACAGCCACCAGCTGAGCACATACTCTGCACAGAGTGCTGAGAGCCCAGACCAAGCCAGACCCCATACCTGTCCCCAGGGCCTTAGCAATAGCAAGGTACAGACAGCAGTGCTCCAACCACTCACAGTAGAAGATGCTGATGAAAGGGCCAGGGAGCTGCTTCTCTGAAGCCCTGGGCCTGACTCCTCTGAGGGCCAGAACAGGACCTCCCCTCAAGGACCCTGTGTCAGAAGCCCTGAGGTCATCCCACTACGTGGCTTCCTCTATACGGGAGGAAAACCAACCCACCCCTCAGCAGAGTGTCCTGGGCAGAGGTGCTGAGGACAGAGCCCAGCTTCTCCCAGCGGTAACCCTTCTCCCTGCACCAATACCGTGCATCCTGAAATCACCTTTCCACCCACACTTGCACCCATGCCTTCACTCCAGGATTGGGGCCTGTGATCTCACCTCAAGGAGGGGCCATGTGGGGCTGATGTCAGCAGCCAACCCTTGATGTCAGCTCCTTTGGGGTTACCTCACAGGAGAGACATGACCTAAGGTCATGCCTTGCCCAAAGCAGCCCACTCTCGGGTACCAAGAGAGGCAAGGCCAGAAAGGGCAGGCCAGCCTAGCCCAGGATGGCCGTGGTGACAGGCAACACCTGCTCCCTGCTCCCAGCAGGCCCGAGGATTTGTGGGACCTGACTTTACCCTCTGCTAATTCCTGTCCTCTCTCACAGGACCAGCACCCCAGTTCCATCTCAGAGCTGGCTTCTGATGCACCCCGTCTGTAGCACCCTGAAAGCCAAGCTTGCATCTCCACTTTCACCAGGACGTGGGGGAGGAAAAGAAGGAATAGCAGCCATCAAAACCCCCAGCTGGCGAGGGCTTGGATGTCTGTCAGGAGCGGACCCCAGAGGCCCAGAAGAGGAACTGACATGGGTCCTGCACCACAGTGCCAGGCAGGAAGCAGAGGCTGTGAGAGCGAGCAGAGAGAAATGTGAAGGCCACTGCTGTGAGACAGCACACAGGTTCCACAGCTTTCTGTCCTCAGCAAAGGGAGAACTAGGAAAGAGGGAGAGCCACCAATTTGCCAGGTCTTTTAGTGCAAGGTCCCTATCCTCTGCAGACCTGTGGCTGAGGGCAGAGAGCGGGGAAGGTGTGTAGAACTCTTCCATCTGAGCCACCGGTCCAGCCTCCCTCTCTCTGTCCAGAGACTGGGGTTCTTCCAAGCCTGTGTGTGTGGTTCCGCCAAATCCCATCAGGCATGGTCTCTAGGAGCAAGTTCTATCCTGGCCTCAGCCGAAATCCCTCAAGGGGCCCCCAGCAGAGAATCAGCCTCAGCACAATTCACCCCATCAAGGTCACTGCCTGTGAAGAAAATGACAGGCTCCATGTCACAGCTGTGGGAGAGACAGTGAGATGCTGTCTGCCTGGGGAACTCCAGAATCTTCTTGTGAACAGACATGGACCCAAATAGCTACCAAGCAAAGCAATGAGTAATAAGTGAATGAAAATAGTCTTTGAAGAAGAAATGCCTGTGGGAAACATCTTTAGCTGGAGTGGTCGAGAAGCTTCCAGAAGGAGGAGGTATGGGAGCCAAGGCTTCAGAGACCAAAGCGCTAAGCAGGGCTGTCCAAGAGACACATTATTTAAACTCTAATGAGAGCCACATGTAGAACTCTATTTTTTTTTAGTAGCCACACTAAACAGAGTAAAAGGAATAGATGAAATTAGTTTTAATGGTATTACTTATTTGGGCCCTAAATGATTTGAAAGAGTTTAATGCTGCAATAGTAAAAATTAATTAATTTACTATTTTAAAATCTTGTTTTCAGATTAAGTTTAAAAATCTGGTGTATATTTTACACTCACAAGGGGTAATCAAAAAATGCATTGCCAAAAATGATAGGATACGTGTGTTTAGAGCTGGGGGAGTACTTTGAGTATTTAGAGGGGAATTAAGGGCAATGTATCTCTTACTGTAATAAGTGATTAAAATTTAAGCACCCTCTGCACTTTTTGTCAGACCTCATTGATCAAACATTTATGGCACTTTCTGCTGAATAAAAACATTACAGTGTGTCCTCATCCAACCCACTCAGCAGATCCAGCTCTGTGTGTCTTCTGGCTCCTCCCCAAAGTAAAAAATGACCATGAAAGGTAAGCATTTTAGAGCAACTCAGGCCACCAAGGTGGTCACAACAGTGCAACTAATGGCACTCAGGAAAGGGGACTTCCATAACTGCTTCAGAAAGTGGCAGAGACAATGAAACAAGTGAGGGTTTTTTCATTTTGTTTTTAGATCAGAATGTTCATTGAGAGAGAGAAAGCTTCTGTCTGAGAGAGAGACAGAAAGGGACCCAAGCAGGCTGCCAAAGGCCATGTTCTTTTTAGAGATTTTCATAGAGCAAAGCCACAAGGTGAGGAGGGTCTAAGGTGGGAAAAAATGGGAAATCGCAAGGTGGGCATGAGGTGGGACAGAGCAATCAATGGTCAACCAATAAGATTATGAGCATAGGGCCGGGGGTTTAGTCAGCAGCATAAGTACCTGCTTAGCAAAAGCCAGGTTGTGAGTTCAATCCCCGGTACCAAAAAAAAAAACAAGAAGATTATGAGTATAATTGCTCAGGTAAAATTGATTAAACCAGGATCAAATGGGGGAGCAAGGACAAGTATATTTGAAATGAGTTGGAGTCTTTCAGGGGGATTAGTGATAATTGGGTCTTCTTCTGTAATAAATTTTTTAAACTGTAGAGCCACCCTATTTTTGATCATACCATGAACAGTGCACTCCAATTTGGGCTGGCCACATTTGAAATACTTGACAGTCATGTGTCCATACTGGACATTCATACTGGACGGTAAGGTTCTAAATTCTGACTGTTCAGCATATGCCTCCTGCCTAGTAGCAGCCTCATTTGAGATGTCCTAGAAATAGACTCCAAGTCTCCCAGCCCCTGCTGAACCACACTGTACATATTAGCAGCATCCAGTCTTAGTCTGCTGGGGTTGCTGTAACAAAGTGCCTCACACTGGATAACTTATAAATAGCAGAAATAGGTTGCTCCTGATTCTGGAGAATGGGAAACTTGAGAGAGGGACCAGCTGGCTGTCTCGCACTCTGCATCCCCATGTAATGGAAGAGGCTGGGAGCTCACAAAGCCCTCTCATGAAGCCTGCCAAGAACCACATCTCCAAGGCCCCACTTCTTAATACCATTGTATTCAGTACTGAGTTTCAATATTCAAATTTAGAGGAACATCAACATTCAGACCATAGCTATCTCCACGTGGTCTCCGGTTCAGTTGTGGGCAGTGTAGCTCTAAGTCTTTCCACCGCTCCACACACTGAATCTATCACTTCATCCTGTTGAACTCACCTTTCCTGTGTACCTTGGATCTATCCCATTCACCCCACCCCCACCAACCTGTACTCTTAGACTTTATTACAAATCAAAAGGCGTCCCCAAAAGACGCTGAAGTCCTAGCCCCAGTACCTGTGTCTGTGACTCTGTTTGCATGCAGGGCTTTTGCAGATGACTGAGTTAAAATGAGGCCATTAGGGTGTGCTCTAATCCAACATGCCTAGGGTCTTATAAAAAGTGAGCATTTGGTGACAGAAACACATACAAGGAGATAACATATGAAGGCGAAGGCAGAGATTGGGGTGGTGGAACAGAAGCTAACAAACATCAAAGATGGCCAACAGACCACAAGGCACTGACTGGTAAGAGCCATGGCCCAGGTTCTCCCTCACAGTCCTCAGAAGGAGCAGCCCTGTCCATACCTTAATTATGGGCTTTAGCCTCCAGTCCTGTGAGATAATGAATTTGTCTTATGGAAGGCCTCCCATTTGGTATATTTAATTATAGCACCAAAGCAGACCAGTACCCAACCAAGTCACTTCAATAGCTGTCAACACCCCTTCCATTCATGCCAACCCCTCCCTGACATGAGCTCTACAAAGGATGGATCCAGTCATGACCAGATGAATATTCTCAAAGCTAAACCAGGAGTAGATCATCCACTCTCCACAGGACACCCATCTGCCCCTTCTATCACTCTGTACTCCTTTTCTGTCCAGCATTCTCTCTCTCTCTCTCTCTCTCTCTCTCTCTCTCTCTCTCTCTCTCTCTCTTTCTCTCTCTCTCTCTCCCTCCCTCCCTCCCTCTCCATTGCTTAACAGGCCACATTCCTTCTCTCCTCTGGACTTTGGCATATGCTGATCTTTTCCCAAGAACTCTGGCCTCTCTCCTTCCCTGCTTGGTGCCTCTACCCATGTCCAAGGTCTTGCTTCTCTAAAGAGCCTTTACTGGTCACCCACCTAAAGTAAGGCTTCTACTGTCTTCTAACACCCTGTAGGTCCTTGAGAAGGCGCTACATTCAGTATGGACCAGTGATGGCCACCACAGGTTGCCTCACCTCTGTATCAGTGTACGGAGCTGCAGTACCTAGAAACTTCCCCTTGTGACCAACCACCCAAGCAATGGATCAGTAAACTCATTCCATGATCAGGGCTTAGAGTAGCTCACATATCACCCAACTTACACAGAACCAACAACAGACTCATCATGTATAGCAGGATGCTATACATGTAATGGGAGAGAGGTAGAAAATCCCAGGTCCTCATCCACAAGTCTTGGACAAGTGTAGCTTCCCAGGAACCAACACGGATGACTCCTTTGAACTCAGTGAGATCATATGTACGGATGGCCTGCCTGCCCCAGATGCAGTGTGAATCTCATGATGGTGGCCCATTTGTACTGTTCCCCACCAAGCCCTGGGACACAGCACTGCTGACCTGGAGAACTGTGACAAATCCTGGAGGTACATACATGTGAATCAGACAAGGCTCACCAGGACTAGGGGTGCAGGGAGCTTGTTCGGTACACAAGGTCCTAGAGGCCACATGCAAAGGTAAGAACATCCCCACAGGTACTGTCTGCAAGGTTTTCAAAGCCTGGTGACTTCACATGAAGGAATTCCTCAGTCTTATCTTGGGGCCCAGTAGGACAGATGGAGAATTCCAGAGCAATGGATAGCTTCTTTCCATCTTTGGCTGCGTTCTGTTTTCACAATTGTTTCTGGCAGAATTCTAAAGAAAAATGCAAACCAGATGTAGGGAGAAATGTTTTCTTTGTCAGGAGAAAGAGAGCACATTGCTTATCCTGCCACTCCTCACACATGGGTCACGTTCTTGCTTTAACTGGGGACCCGTGCGAAGAGGCTCCTCAACTCTCGCTGGCCTCCCACGCCCAGAGTGGTACTGGCCTCAGCCCTGTGCCCCAGGGCTCTCCAAGCTGGAGAAGCAGATGGAAATGTGATTCTGCTTCCCCTTTAGAAGACAGAGCCCTGTGGCTGCATAATGAGCCTGGAGCTTAATTGAAATAAATAAGAAAGCCTGTGCAAGCAGGCTGGGCAGGCTGCAGGGAATTAGTCATCTTTCTCTGGGAGTCTCTGGAAAAGACTGTCCCTGCCCTGGTCCTGCTGCTCATTCTCTGGGTCTTTGACATCAGCTGCTGGTGACCCTGACCCAGAAAAACCATTTTAAGCCAAAACAACAAAGCAAGCCCAGTTTGGCTTTACCAAGCCTGAAACACACTCTCCCCAAGTTCTCCAATCGCCCTCACTGATTAGACTCCCCCACTAGAGCCGCATCTCCCTTCCCAGGCCCATCATGGTCCATCTGCCATGTAGGCCATCATCAGCTCATGGGGGGAAACCTCACATCAATCACAAACACATGACAAGGGTGGTAATGGGGAGGACCTGTTCCTTCTCTGTGGCCCCTGATCCAGCAGCATAGTGTCAGCAACCCCTGGATGACTGTGAGGATGACACGTTCCCAGGCTTACCTCACCTTCCCTCCCGGATCATAACCTTGGAGGGTACATACTGTCACAGTTTTAATAAGCCCTCTGGGTGCTTGTGACACCTGCTCTTCTTTAAGAACCACTTTGCTATTTATTATGCTTCCCAGGTTTCCCCACCCAGACTCGTCAGGAGCCAGGCAGGTGCTTGAAAGGAAGAAACTGTCTACCCTGAAAGGACTTGCCAACCAACTCTGGCTGATGAGAGCCAGGCAGACCATGGGCCCAACTTGGCTGGATGTTCCCATTCTTAAGAGTAGCTGCAAATATTGATTTTTTAAAAGTAGTGTCTCGTTTTTAAACCTGGCATTTTCTAGGCATGGCACAAAACTCTCTCCATCAACATCTCTGTCTTGAGTTGCTGAAAGTTATTCTCAACTCAACCTTTCCTCTTCTCCCCAAGTCCCAACTGTGGGGACATCTTGCAGTGTCACCTTTGAGTATGTCCAGTGACTGCACCCCACATCCACTCATCTGCAGCCCTGAGACATGCTACCATCCTCTCATCCTGAGCACATTCCATGGCACCATTCCCTGGCTTCCCAGAACTCAGTCTGGACCTTTGTATTTGAATCTCAACAAAGCAGGTAGAGCAGTGCTTTAAAATGCAAGTCAGAGCCTCACAGGCCTACGTCCCAGCCCTCTAAGGCAGGAAGATTCCAAGCTGAAGCACAGCCTGGGCAACTTAGCAACTGAGTGCGACCCTGCCTCAAAATTTAAAAAAAATTTAAAAGCAGATGGAAATGTAGCTCAGTGTGAAAGCCCTGGATTCAATCCCCAGAATTAGAGGGGAGAAAAGCAAGCCAAATCACATCCCACCTCTGCTCAAATGCTATGGTGGCTCATACCACTCTATGTGAAAGCCCCAAGCCCCACAAGGCTCTTCACTTCCTGGACCTCTTGTCCTTCTCCAAGCTCCACGGGTCATCCTGGGCCTGCTCTAGTGAAGTCCTTGTGCTGACTCCACCAGGCTGGCAGATTCACTCATTTTCCCACTGCTTGGAACATTCCTCCTGGGCCAGCTTCCAGCTGCCTCACACCCCTGTCAAGGGTCTGCTCCAGTGCCTGTCCCCCAGGAGCCCAGCCGGAGGCCCTGTTCAGCACCCCCTCCCAGCACTCTGCCTCCCCCAGTGTGTACTGTTTATTTTAGCACTTACATAACATACTATCCCCAAACCTATTTTCTCGTCTGCATCCATCTGCTAGAATCTGAGCTCCCCTGAGCCAGGAATGTCTGTCTCGTTGGCTGGTGGCTCCCCAGCACCCAGAGCAGTACCCGACACACAATGTATTCACTCACTGGGTGTCGGATGAATAAGTGAATGACCGCAGACCGGTTGCTGCACAGCCCCATATTAATCCTTCAGCAAGAATGTCTGAAAGCTGTTTCTCCAAGCCCAAATCTCACTTCTACTCATGGGAATTTCAGTCCTATCAACAGCTGATTCCAGGAAGACTTAAGGACAGAAAGTCATTCTGGAGCTTTTGAATCAAGAGCCACCTCTGTTTCCTGTAGATAAGCCTGATCCTGCATGCAGTGTGGCCACCTGTGGGGCCTTCTTAGAGCTCACTCATCCTGTGGAGTGGCAGTGGTTGCCCTGCAGCCAGCAAGGAGTGGCTCTCAGCCAAAGTCCCCAGCATGCCTCTTGGCAGTGCTGGTCCCATGAGGTACTCGAAGAAGACAGCTCTGAAAGCCTCATTCCTCTTTTCCTTCTTGGTACTCACCGCATGTACTGCCATTTTAAAGGCTGCGGGAAGCCTGAGTGCCAGCACATTATCTCTATCTGCCTGTGTTTCTCCAATCTGTGACCCTGAACGTTCCCCACCAATGCTTCCCCTAGTGACACTTAGGGGAACCGGTTTCACATGCTGCATCCATTTGAAGCAGGGAAATAGAGCTCTCAAGCAGTCTATCCCATCAGTCCAACTGGATGCATGTCATGGGCTTGTTGAGATAGCGACACTTCTTCAAGCCTGCATTGTGAAGCTAAGCATATGCTTTTCTCTCAACTACTCTCCCCAACCTGCAATATACCACCACCTCTGCCTTATCCGTGTCAACTGAATGCCTCTTACCATCACAAGTGATAGCAAAAGCAGCTCCTGCAGCGTTAAGCAGGCAAAAAAGGAACCTATGGGTTCACATAGCTGGAAGTCCAAAGGTTTGGTTCAGCTTCAGGCATGGCTGGATCAAGGATCAAACCATAATATCAGGACTCAGTCTCTATTCATCTTCCAGCTGAGCTTTCCTCTCCCTGGCACAGCACTACCCTCACCACTCTCAAGCTTAAATTGAGCTGTATGACTCAAAACCCTTCTGAAATGTCAATTTTAAAGGTTTAAGTTTCATTCTAATTGGGCCACTTAGGAACTATGACCATCCTTGAAGCAATCACTGTGACCATAAAGACAGGACACCTAGCAAGACAAACAAGGAATGAATGCATGAAGGGAAAATCCCCCCACCTCGCAACTTCCGGCCATGTCGCCTGATGCAGGAGGACAAATGCTGAGAAAGCAAACCTCAAACATGTGCCACATGACCGTGGCACTCACCTTCAAACAATGCACCTCCTCCACGGCAGGGTCTATGACACTCCAGCCAGAGCCAAGGGAACCACGTACGCACAGAGTTCAGAGCACAGTGGAAAGCCCTCAGTTTCCCAAGAGGAACAACAAGTAGGAAATGCAGAAGACTGAGTGTCAGACACACGCGGCTCATAGTTCTGAACGTACGACCTTGGACAAGTTACTTACTCTCTTTGAGTTTCAGTTTCCTTATCAATAAGATGTTTCCTGCTTGTGGTAGAAAATGTTGACAGTAAAGATAAGTATAGTCACTTGAGTCAGCCCTTATTCCTGCTCTGTGCCCAGATCTGTCCTACCCTCCTTGCTCCCATGCTTACATCAGCTCTGAACGTGAGTCATTCTCTCCCAAATGTCTGCTGGGACAACTGTTGTGGGGCGTCACAGGCAAATGTCTCCCTGTCTGTCTTGCTACTCCACCAGCAGGCAAGTGTTTCTTACAATCTGGCCTGCAGTCCTGGCAAGTGTAACCCTAGTCAGCGCCTGGATCCTTGGCCAGAAGGAAGACCAGAAACAGAATTTCCAGCAGCTTCCAAGATTCACGGGAACCACAAAAGTCCTGGGGATAAAACCAAAGTAAATACAAACATTCAGCATCATCCCATGCAAAACTCTACTGACTTGAGGTTCCAAAGGGAGAAAGGATGGCCAGACACCGAGCAAACAGCTCTGTTTCCCATATGAGGTGCTCGATTCAGCTGAGAGGAGAGGAGGATGCCAAATCCATTCTTCTCTACTGCTGAACAACAGTGGAGACAAAGAGAAGACAGGATAAGTGAAGGGACACTGGGACCCATATTGTCAGCCACAGGTTTTCTGTATTACAAGGGGCACTTACGGACCAGTGCTCTAGGAGATAGTGATGAACCCTGAATCAGCATCTCACACCAGTAAGGAAAAGTGACCAGATGTCTCCTCTTGGAGTGCTAGATACACTATCACTTACTCTTTGGCCCACAACTGAGTACTAAGGCCAGGACATGTGTGGGTGTTCTGGACACCAGTGGACACAGAAAGCATTGGACCTGCCATAGCTGAGCCCAATCTGAGGCGCAGACAGGTGCCCACAAACCCTTCGATAAAGGTGGAGCCTCGAGCTGTGAAAAACACTAAGAAAAAAGCCACCCTGGAGCCATAGGAGAGTCACTGGTGAGCTGTTCTCAGAGTGGGTGGGGAAGGACCCTCTGAGACGGCACCTCTGAACCCACATTGAGAATAAACAAGCTCCTGAGCGTGTGAAGGTGGGAAAGACCCCTGCTCAGCACCATGAAGAAACCACTGGGGCTGCAGCTTAGTGATGGGAGAAAAGAACAAACAGGGCTGAGAGCGAGGGGAGAAAGACTGCACTGGTGTGCTGGGTCCTGGATGAGTTTAGATCTTGGCCAGAAGGCAAAACCTCTTTTCTAAGTTGCCCCTAGAGTCCTGTCTGGAAACCTGTACATGTCTGAACTATGCCATTTGCATATGGCCTCATTTGCTTGGGCAACAGATGGTGCCCATGAGGGGACAGGGGTCCTTACAGTAAAACCCCAGCTCTCTTGGGGGCCTGTAGCCCACAAACCAGCAACCCCTGACTTGGAACAGATCAAGAGAAACCCAAGGGACCTCAGATGATCTATGCAGGGTGCAGGGTTAGAGGCAGACAAGGAGACAGAACAGGGGAACAAGCAGGCATTCACAGCAGCCACTGAGCAGCCTTCTCCTCACCAGGTCCACCTACAGGCCTCCAGGGACTGGACCCTGCACAGAGGCAACCTCAGGTTCTGCTGGGGTTTGGGACTAAGAGCATCAGCCATGGCAGGAAATGTAGACTGCATTAGTTTCCTAGGGCTGCTATAATGATTTGCTACAAACTCAGCCGCTCAAAGCAGCACACGCGCATCCCTGTTATCATCCTACAAGTCTCACATGGCTAAGATCAAGATGTCAGCATGGCTGCCACTCATTCCAGAAATTCCAAGAAAGAAGCTGTCCCCTCATCCTCTCCAAGGTCCAGAGGCCACTTGCTTTCCTCTCCTTCCCTGGTCAAGACCTGCAGGAACAGGTCAGATCCTCCTCACCTCTCCCAGAATCCTCTTCTGCATGTCTCTTCCTTGTTCAAGGATGCCTTTGGTTCCATTGGCCCCGCCTGTAGGATCTCCACATCTCAAGGTCAGCTCAGGAGCAGCCTCAGTTTCCCCTTGCCATGGGAGCTAATGCATGCACAGATTCCAGAGACCTTTGAGGGCCTGCTATTCTGCCAGCCTGGATTCAACAACCACTTCCTTGCTGACTGAAGCAGAGTTCAAAATGTCAGGAGGTCCTCACATGCCTGCGGTGCATATGCCAGTGACAGGCTCAGCCAGCCAGGGACATCTCTCAGCCACACCCAGGAGGGACAGGCAAGCACATTTAATGAGGCACAAGGACCACTCATGGAGTCCATCTTTCGTGCTTGCCTATTTCTTCCTGGAGAATCGGGTCTTCTGTCCAGAAATCTGGATTTGAGGCAGTCAATTAAAGGTGATTTGCAGCAGCTGAAAGGTTCCCTAAGGGTGAGGAAATGAGAGTCACATAAGGGGGCAAAGCTCGCACACATTGAGACTGAAGAGCAGAGTTTGCTTGTCCCTGCTGCCGGTCCCAGGATGGCGAGCCCTGGTGACCCCTGTGATTCCCTATGGCTAATCAGAACCACAGGCACCGAGATCCAGCAGGAAGGGACATACAGGTTTTACAGAAGAGGTAACTGAGGCTGAGAGGTTGGGACTTGTTCAAGGTCACAGAGGACAGGAGTGAAGAAGGCAGGAGAACACAGAGCTGGGAGGTCTATCCACATACTCTGTGTGTGTGTGTGTGTGTGTGTGCATGTGTGTGTGGGGGGTGGCACTTTGCTTTAACTGGGGGTCACCCCCTCATGGGAAGGACAGCAGGGACTAAGGCTGCTAGCCCCCTGGCCCCATGTGCTCTGAGGGAAAGATGATCTAACAACTGCCTGCTCTCAGCTTGATCTGGCTAGCACCCCGGGCAGTCAGCCAAACCTGGAATTTTCCAAGCAGCTGGTTCAGCCACGGGAGCCCTGTGCAAGCATCATTACCTGGACTGAGCCTCCAGGTCTCTGTGGGAGGATGAAGCACATGCACCGCCCCCCCGGGAGCCTGCTGACCCAGGGCACCTCCCCCCTGGGGCAGACCCAGCATGGCATGTGCTTGTTTCCCGGCAGCCAGTGCAGAGCACACTGCTGGAGTCTCAGACAGGTACCAGGAAGGAAACTTCCTGGAAGTGTCCCCTACTGGGCACAGCCCGTCCCAGAACCCCCCAAGGAGATGACATTTGGAAGTTTCCTCCACACCCCAGCTATGCTCAGCTTCTCTTTGCTGCTGAAAAACATCTGGCTGGCTTGGCACCTAAGCTGGGTAAAAATAGCATGCCATCTTGTGAGCGGGCACCACGCCACTGTGGCAGATGGAGACCAGCGCTGTCAGCCAAGAGGCTGCCAAACGGTACCAAATGCATGTGCAAAGGACAGGATTTGCAGCTGGAGGGGTCATAGGGCTGAGAGTCAGGACCCTAGGGGGAGGACCAGGAAATAGTACAAGAGAGCCAGAGAGAGGGCAGGACTCCTTTGCCCCTCACAGAGGGGCCAGACAGAGCAAGAGAGGAACACAGTTAGACCCTTGTGGCTACAGGATACAATGGTGAAGCCCTGAGCACCCTGAACAGTCACACACAAGGGAGAATCTGAACCCATGTGCCCTCTCAGAGGAGAACCAGAGGCAAATGGACGTCAAAGACGGAAGCTCTGCTGGTGTGGTGGTGCATGTCTATATCCCAGGCCACTGGGGACTGAGACAGGAGGATCACCATCTCAGTCCCATCTTAGCAACTTAGCAAGCCTTTGTGTTAAAAATAAGGGGAGGGAGAGTGCTAGGAACATAATCTAGTGCAAAGGCCCTGGTTCTGTCCCCAGTACCACAAGAATAAAAAAAGAAAAGAAAGCTCCTATAGAGCCCTGAAGCCCTGGGTGAGGCTTTCAGAAGCCCCGGATGCTGCGGAATTCCAGCAGCACAGCCCCCACGAGCCTCCTCTACTTCAAGCTTAGTCATCCGGCAGGACCCAAACCAGAGTCAGGTCTGAGCTTCCCTCCCTTGCCAGTGGCCTTGCCTAAGCACAGTACACGCTCCCTTTCTGTCCCCACTACCTGCTGGCCTATAGCCACAGCATGGAGAGCCTCAGTCTAGGGCGAGCAGAGTGCCCAGGCTCTCCTTTGAGCATGATGTGGGGCCTTATGCCAAGGGGAAAGACTCAAAGGAAGAGACACACACAGTGAGATGGGAAGCACCGGTAGGCGCAGTCATCAAACATGGGGTGTGCTGTGCTGCCTTTTCCCACAGAGACAGCCCACCAGCAGCTTGCAAGCTGTGCTGTCCTGACACTAGGCACATATGCTCAGTGGGGAGTGGCGTGGAACTGCTGTGGCGGACACCTCCTATCCGAGTCCTCACCCCTCGGCTTGCAGTTGCTGCAGGGTCCACAGGCACCCATGCCTGTTTCTTTCCACCTCACTTTCCAGCTGTGAACCCTCAGCTCTTCTGCCTGCCTCCCCAAGCCCAGAACTAGTAAGCCAATACCTCTTCAGGCACCCTAAGTTAGGAGGGGCCAGTGTACAACATTCCCTGTCCTTGCTGAACAGCACCGGAACCTCTGCATATGGCTCCTCTCAGGGTCCACAGCTGTGACCAGCTGAGCAGCACACCCCGCTTTGCTATCTTCCCTCTCTGCTGCATTCCGTGGACCCAGTCCCTAAAATAGATCTCCTGCATGCCTGCTTGTGTTACTTAGCTCTGCCTTCTTAGAGGAAGGCAAGCCAAGGCAGGTGTTTCCTGTCCCCTCCCTACCAGCTGTAGGAAGAGTGGATGACAGTGGCAGGCAGGACAGTCCTGTGGTCAGGAAAGCCAAGCACTAATGCTTTCTCCTCTCACTGCTGGAGCTAGACAGCCCAGTGGGATACCTCCCAGCTGCCATGCTTGTAGCCCTCAGCCCAGGACCTCCAAATGTCACCCACAACGCCTGGGCAAAGGAGACTCTACACACAGAGTGAGTCTCTGATCTTAGGGCTGTCAGGCATCCACACCTTCTTTCTAGAGAACTGGTCAGCCTCCTAGAAAAATCTCAGCCGCTGTGGGTTCTTGGTTGGAAGGACTTTTCACTGTTTGTTTTGAAAGTCCATGTCTTCCTTTCCTGTTCCAGAAGCTTGCTCAGCACGCAGAACACCTCCCTCCTGGACTCAGCCTTGAACAAGAAACTGAAAGCTGGGGGAAAGGAAGAAAGTGGGTCTCCAGATGGTGCTTTGCTCAGCCGGCCAGTGCCATCCTCTCCATCCTCCAGCATCTCATTGAATCCTTCAATAACTACCCTTAACGCTAAGATCTTTTGCATAATTGTCCTTTCTCTTTGGCTAGGAGAGTCCATTTCTGTAAGCTTGTGATAAGTTTTGCATGCAGATATTCATGGAATCCCAACATTTAAGATACCAGGCATGAATATAGCTCAGTGGCAAACACAAGGTCCTGAGTTCAATTCCTAGCACCAAAAATAAATAAATAAGATACACAGAAGCAAAGATTCCCCGGCACCACACAGAAGGCTGGCCAGGAGCTCTCCCCCACCACAGCCCCTACCACTGAGTTTCTTGTTATCTCCAAAGTACCACACTTGTAGGAAAGAGCTCAGTTTGAAAGCTTTGATCTTTCTACATTCCCTCTGTGAAAGTGAGGGATGGAACAGAGAGAAGTTCACTGATCTGCCAAGATCACAGGCGTAGTGATATCAGACACTTACTTGGCCTCCCACTCCCGTGTCAGGGACCTTTCCACCTCCCCCTGATGGTAGGCTCTCTAGAATGTGGGAGGCAAGTAGACGCCAAAATTAAGTTAAGGGCCGATGCAGCAGTTGAGGGCACAAGCTGGTCTCCTTACTCTTTGTAGGTCACACTAACCAGCAAGAGCAGATACCTTGGAGGATGGCTTCATGACACTGGGTTCATTCCTCACTGTGGCTCTTCCTACCTACAGATGCCAGCTGATCATACCAGTGCCATACACCTTTAAGTCATAAGAACAGACTCACTAGAAAGCACTGTGCCAGCCTTTCCCAAGACCTAGACCTGCATGGCACTCTACAGAACTATGAACCAGTGATCAAAGCCCCCATTTCCCAGATCCTAAGATACATTCTCTTATTTCTCTTCATTAATAGTCAGTGAGAGATTGTGTAAGGAAATAGTTCAGAGAATGTTCCCTAAAGCCTGGCTCCGTGGGTCGGATTATCAGTCAGATCTGTCACTCAACTAGCTGCATGATGATAGACAAGTTGTATTTCTGAATCTCAGCTTTCTCATCCATGTTCTGGAAATAAAGCAAAAGAGTCAATTGTGTTAGGTCAAATTCTACAGGAAGCAGATGCCCAGATAAGATCAGATGTGCAAAGATTTACTGGGACTAATATCTGTTCCTATTGGGAGGAGCTGGAGGAAGCTAGAAGGTTGTGGAATCATGATCCAGACTTAATTCCCATGAAAAAGAAAGAGAAGGAAAAAAGGCTGGGTAGGAAAAGCCTTACACTGTAACACAGTCATGAATAAGTTTTGGCAGGAGTGCTTGAGTCAAAGTAAACCATCAGAGGACTCCTGTATGCCAGAGGAAGTGCCCTGCCCTGACATAATGTTACTGGTTGAGTCAACCTTGGGTAGCCAGGCCTTTGTCCGAGGACAGAGGAGATTCAATGCAGCAGCAGCCTCACAGTCCTGGGTTCTCCCTCAGCATTCCTCGATCTCTGGGCCCCACATCCTCCTCAGAAAGTAGGAATGAGTGAGTCAGTTTACATAGATGCCCTTAAGTAATGCCTTGTTCACAGTGAATACTCTGTATGTGTTGCCTTCAGACAAACCAGGCTATAAGATTGCGATGCTTAAAAAAAAAAAAAAAAAAAAGATCAGGATGCTTCAATTTGCACACCTAAGGGGTATTTGCTGGTTTGGTTTTTTTGTTTTTTGTTTTTGTTTTTTGGTGTGAGTGCCACAAAACTGCTATTAAAGTGCAGGTACTTCTTACAATTAGTGACTGTTGGAAATGAAGTAGAGAATCTGGAAAAACATCTATCTTAGAGTCTTACACTAACACAATAACACAATTCGGAGAAGTCTTATAAGAGACATACTTATTAGACTTTGCTCAACTGTGTTCCCCAAATTTCTTTGGCCACAAATGTCTCTGATTAGCAGAATTTTGATTTCTTTTCTCCTTGAAGAAGCTGGTTCTGTTACTCACAACCAATCCCAAGTGGTACCTATGTAAGCTCAGTGTACAAAAGCTGTCAAAGTGGAGTTGCTTAGGCTGGCAGTGGGGTGGGTACTGAGCTAAAACCCCACAGAGCACTTGTGGGCAACACCATGCTTTGCAAAGTCTGGAGGCCCTTGGGTTGCATGACTCCGGGGTGCCAGATTCTGAGTAATAGGTCATCAGTAACATCAGCAGGGTGGGCCAAGAAGAAGAAATATTCCTCTCATACCCACGCCCTGCATCTTTGTCCACAGGTTCCCTGGAGGACACACCAAGCAAAGCCCTGGCCACTCAAAGAACTGGGCACCTTCCCTGTCCAGTCTCAAGAGAGCCAAAAGAGCATCAGAGACTAAGAAAAAGCACAAGATAAACATCTGGCCACCATGACCAGAGGCTGAGGGCCAGGAACAAATTCAACAGGAAATTTTTCCTGCATTCCACATTGACCACACGGTTTAATATCTGCCCAGGCCAGACATCACACTCAGGGCTGGGGATTCAGAGATGACAGAGCGGGACGCCTTTTGTGTACCATCTCAGGAGCCACTCCTTGTCCTTTCTGGGGTTATGGCCACCCAAGGGTGCTGTTTCAGTATCCCTTACTTTCTCCAGGACATTTCTGCTGTGGGACAGGAGCCTCAGCCCTGCTTGGCCATTCAGTATCCAGAACTTTGCAAACAAGCCCCTGGAGCAGCCTTAGCAGTCTAGGGGGTAACTGCCCTCTTTCTGACCTGGTGCAGAAAGGACTAAGGTGCCCTTGCCCAGCTCCTTAAACAGCCCAGCCCACAACAGCAAGTCTCATTAACCCTGCTTCAATCTCTGCTTTTCAGGAGAACCCAGGCCAAGATTCTGCTTTTAAAATACCAATTTCCTTGCCTTTATAGCAATTAAGATGGCATGTACTTCTATTCACTCATTTGAATATCAGAACAACTAGGAATGGTAAGCCCAGGACAGACTTTATTTTAGAGAAGAGCTCAGAGAGGTCAGTGGGTTTTTCCAAACATGATACTGCTAGGAGAAAGCCAGAAGCAGGGCTTCTGAATCTCAGCCAGAGGTGCTGTCTTTGGACTATTTAGGGACTGGGAGTCTCCAAAAGGGGAAGGTTCTGATTCTCATCATTTGGGTTATAAACAAATGATGGGTTATAGACAGTTATAAATTAGCTAGATAAAGAATGAGATGAAAGAAAGGCAGGGTCGAGGTTACTGGAGAAGGGAAGAGCAGAGACAGAAGCACTAATCTGGAACTGTGGCAGGACTGTTTCTGGAAACCAGGGACATGGTCTAGTGGCAACAGGGCCAAGCAGGCGTGGAAGAATTGGTAAGAAATGAAGCAGGAAACCACACACAGGCATGTGGGGGCAGCCGTTTGAGTGTGGACTTATGAACCCGAGGGAGTTGAGGGGTGGCACTGTGGGACGAGGGGCGGAGGCACACAGGAGATGACTTGAACTGTGTAACTTTTAACCTAAAGCAGCAGTCCACGTTAAGACCGCACCACCTGGCAGCTAGGGACGCTGGTTTCCTCCAGGGAAAAGGCTCATTTCTGAGCTGAGCTACCCACCCCACTTTCATAGGTTATTTTTTTGAAATAAATTTATTTCCTCTTGGGAAAATATGCCTCTTGAATCACTAATGAGCTTCTAATTAAGACCAAGGAGTTGCAGGAGAGAAAGCAAAGTGGCATGCTTAGCTAGACTCAGCCTCCGTAGGGCGGGGGCCAGCAGGCCTCAGAGCTCTCCTCCAGCTGTGGCCGTTCCCGGAGGAAACCTGGGGACAGCTCTCCCCTCAAGGTCATTAGCAAGGACCACAGGCCTATCCACACCAGGCATAAAGAAGTGGTTTTTAACAAGTGGTCTCACACACCCAGACACCCTTGCAGACACTGAGCTCCAACAAGCAGGCTCCTCCTCTGGCCCTGCTGGTGAGAGCAAAAGTTAGTGTGAGCTCTCAGGAGGGTTGGTGGGGAATGGAGCAAGGCCTTCACAGAGCTCAGGGCTTTGTTGCTGATACATCCCTTCTAGGAATTTTCCCTGAAGAAAGTCAGACATGTGCTCATTTAAGTCTCATTCATATAAGGAGAAAATTAGAGACAAGCCCAGTGTCCATCAGTGGGGACCAGAGGATGAAATAGCACATCTGTTCAGTGGAAAACAATGCAGCTGCAAAGCATGTGATGGATATTGATGGATAGATTACAAAAAACAGCCGCATTTATCCTCCTGCTTCTTCCCATGCCTTTTGGAATATGACTTTGACTTTGACTTTGTGGATATCAGGTATTTAGTCTCAGCAACAAGAAAAATAGGTCCCCGGTCATGTGACTCTCAAAATAGAATACAGAGAAAGTGACAGTGTACTCCTCTGAGCTTAGGCTTCAAGAGCCTCGTGCAGTCTGCTTGCTGGCTCTCTCTAACTCTGCCTCTAGGACCCAGCCCCTCTCACATGAAGAAGCCCAAGCCAGTCCACCAGAGGCTGAAAACACATGCAGGAGAGCCCTGCTGCCTCGGAGGAGCCTGTCCACATTAGCCTCCCCACATGGAAGAATGGCCCCTGCCATGGCTGACTGTAGACACCAGGTGACCAGAGGACTCATATGCGATGGTCAGTGTTCATTTGTTTCAGTGAAAGGATCTGTAAGCAAGGTCTGAAGACCGCTGGGGATCCCTAAGATTTTATTCTAACCTCTGCAGTGTCAAAACTCTGTAAGACAGCGAAGGTGCTATTGTTCATGTTTAGTCTCTTGTGAAGGTACAGTAGAGCATCCCAGAAGCTGTGGTATATGATGACATCATCTCTGTCTTAGTTACTTTTCTTGTTGCTGGGGCAAAGTACCTGACACCCACAAGTTAGGGGCAGAAGGTTTATTTTAGCTCACAGTTTGTAGAGATTTCAGTCCATAGTTGGCTGGTTCTCAGATGGAGTGGCATGGGCAGAGGGGCATTGCAGAGGAGAAACAGCTCATGGCAAAGAGGCAGAAAGCAGAGAAAGATCAAAGGAGGTGGGGTGGGGGAAGAGATACGCCACGTGGTGTCTAGTTATAAACTGTGACATTTAAGGCATTTGTTCGCTATAGCCCTGCTCATCTCATCTGGAGAAACTCAGCAGAGGGACTCTAGGTTTCTACCTCCTCGACTTCTAGCGGTCCATTACGTCTCTCACACTCCTCTTTTCTACTGCATTCTAAGTACTCTAAGTCCCAGCTCAGAACAACTCCAAACCAGAAGCAAGCAACAGCCATTTTCTCCTTCTGCATGTTCAGAACCTCTAGAAGTTGGCAGCATTCCGGCAGCGGTTGCCTAGGGAACACCAGTGACATAAAGGAGGCACGAGGATACACTAAATAACTTTAGTGACTATTTGCATGTGGCAGATGTTGCCAGGGGCAGGGCCTTGCCTGGCTCCCTATGGACAAGTCACAGGGGCCCAGAAGGGATAGGAGGAAGCTGAGGCAGTAACAGGGCAGGAAAGCCAGGAAGGGGGATTCTCAACGCTTTCATCACCTTTCCCTGAAGCCCACCAGGATCAGGGATCAGTTACGATGTGTTCCAGAGGGGTTCCCGGGGCTTTGCAGGAACCCCAAAGAGTGGTCAGTGTTATCCTAAATCTGTCTCCATCAGCCCTGCAGCATCTACTCCACCCCACAGCTGCATCTTGCCTTTGCTTCCGCAAGCCTAAAAGGCAGGTGACAGGGCAGCCTGCGAGGCCTTCAGGCTCTGCCTGGCGCAGGCAGCTCATTAGGAGCCTTTCCACCTGCCAGGTAAAGAGTCTGAGCAGCAAGGAGAAGGCAGCAGTCTGTCATCGCTCCCTCTCTCATCTGTCTGCTCTTATTAGGGCTCAGCCAGTCTGACAGAGCCCCAAGAGGAGAGGTGGCAGATGAGCTGAGCCTTCCCCGAGTGGCCTGTGAATCAAGGATGCTGGGACCGAGCTGTGTAGGGCTCCTTAGGTGAGCCCAAGAGCCGAGCTTCCTGCTCTCTGGGTGGCACAGACACACAGGCCCACCATAGAAACAGCGGAGCGCAGACCCAGCCCGGTTCATCTCGCTGCCCCCTTCAGGATGTTCTAGTCAGATCTGATTATATCAGAGGCGATTAGTTCCGTTAGTGCCCCTTGGCTGCCAGATTCCACTCACTTCAGTTTGACCACATCTGGAGGTTCTGCTGGAATTCAGCCAACATAAACAAAAACAGATCCAAACCAGGAAACTGGTGAGGGCAGAAAAGTGCCACCATCTGCTCGGCTGTGTAGAGGGACAGGGACTACCGATGAGGCCAACGTCCTGCTGGTCAAAGGTGTGCAGTGAAATATTTCATCCCAGGTCCCAGGGAGTGGAAAGTACTGTGCACCCATGCAGGTAACTGGAGAGGAGGAAAGAACTCCCTTGGTCGAGCATCACAACATATGCAGCTTGTACAGTCCACTGCAGCCGTGTGGCCGTGGGTTGGAAATGTCCCACAGAGTGGTGCCCTCACTTGTCTCCCAAATAGCATGGCTTTGGGACTCCTGAGTTTCTCTGTATAGATATACAAGGAGACTTCTTCTTAGCATACAGGACTTTAATTTTTAAGACCTGGCAAAAGCAGAGGAGAAATAGGCACTGTGGTAGGTGGCAGGTGAGGAAGTTGACTGGCTGGTAGTTGTGAATGCCAGTTAAGCCCCAAACTGCTTGTGTGTGTCAATGAATAAGACCCAGACACCAGGATGCTAGGAAGTCTGGAATTTTACAGCTTTTACTGCTGGGGGAACTGAAAATCCAGAGCCACAAGTCTCTGCTGGCAGCTGTTTCTCATGGCTAGAAGTCCCAAATCACCTGGAAGAAATGAGTGGAACACTGTTATACTTGCTCAGAGAGATCACACAGCAAGGTGGCTTGAGCCTCCAAAGCATCAGAGTTTGGAGACACCTCTCCTTCAGGTGTCAACTATGACTCCTTTATTCCAACAAATGTACGTGCCACTGTGAGAGTGTGCAATGCTGGCATTAATTATATGGTACCCAGAACTCCTCCTCCTCTGACTGTTTATGCTCCGTGAGACATTTGGTTTACTGTGCAACTCTCCATGTCGGTCCCTAAAATGGGACCACCATCTGAGTTATCTAAATTCATTAGCCAGAATCCAAAGGTGGGCAAGTCAGGAGACTCAGAGAAGCTGAAAACATACAACCATACAAAGGGTTCTCATCTAATTCTGGTACCTACACAGCCAAAACACCATTCTATGAGCCTGGAAAATGACTGGATTGTGCAGACAAATACATTAGCAATTCATGCCTCTGGTTGTCGGATTAAACTGATTTTCTGTCCTTTGCATCTTTCTTTGCGCTCTGAAGTTCTTTTTGCTTTTTCAAGTGATTTTCAGTCTATTATTTCATGAGTGTGATGGGCTGCCTGCAAAAAAGGCCGGTTCTGTTCTGCTTTCTGCATCCACATGCTCTTGCAACGTGACTCTACAGAGTATCTTCTGTGAAGTGCTTCAGGCTGTTTCTCCACCCCTTGACTCCAGGCTGGCCTTGTGACATGCTTTGACCAGCAGCAGTGACAGTGCCATACCTCTCTGATTAGACTTCAAAAGGCCTTTCGCACTTCTCTCTTGGACTTGGGAGACCACCTGGGCTAGCCTGTTGAGAATAACAGACCACATACAACAGAGGCAAACTCAGCAGGGCTAGTGTGGACCAGCTGGCCCAGGGGCACTGACCACGGATGTATGAATGAACTTCACTGAAATTGAGAAACCATTCAGCTGAACCCAGCCCAAGCCACGGGTTCTCAGAATCTCAAGCTAAACAAATGGTAATTATTACAAACCATTGAACTTGAGGTTCTTTTCATGTCACAAAAGCTGATACTGTGAACATCTAAACTAACTATAGCAGGTGTGATTTTATTCCATTTAGGAGCCAGAAAGGTCTGGCACAAAAGGACTGAGTGTGTCATTCAAAGCTTCAAAGCCAGGTAACAGCTGATTCAGAACTTAAACCAAAGTGGTCCCCAGGGCAGGGTCTTCATTTGCATTTCTTCCTGCACACCAGGTACCTAGAAGCTTCTAAACAGCAGCCCTGAAAAATCCCCCAAGAGAAGCTGCTGCATTTTCTTGATAATCTGGTTAACGATATCAGCGGCCAGCCACAGCTTCACCCTATCCCACCTTAAACCCTCAAGAGACCTCAAATCTACACCTATCAATTCCCTAATAACAAGAAGTGCTGCCAGCTCTTCCCATTCTCAACGCTTCTGCAGCTCTGTGCCACAACACCCACCCTGCACCCACTACGGCAGAGCAATACCAGGAAAACACTTCTTTGTGACTATGCTGCACGGAGCTGGGGGTGGGGGTGAGCGTGCTGCCTCTTGTTTACCTTCAGTTGTAGATCAAAGAAAACAGAAGGGATGGACGCAACAGGAAGGAAGGCAAGAGCCCCCTAGACACACACTCTGAGCCCCACCAGGAGTTCCTGGGGGTCGATACTGGAATAATCCTGCCTAAAGCCCCAGCTCTCCCCAGGAGAAAAGGTGACCAGGAAGAAGGGGCAGGTTGGGCAGGGGAAGGGAGGAGGACAAGCACAGGAAGTGGCTCCACCCACCACTCCCAAAGGACCTTTCTCTGTCTCGGGCCTGCAGGGAGGGCAGGAGGCCCGAGGGTGGCAGCTGCACCCCAGCCCTGGCTGTACACAGAAGCACAGAGTGCCAGCTGGCAGAAGATAGGCTGTCCTGGCAACAGAAGGGAGAAGGCTGGTACCTGTGCTTTTCTCAAGAGTTGCAGAAAAGTCTGGCCCATGAACATGGTCGTCCCTACTTCCTCCCACGAGGTGTATTCTTTCTAGTGCTTAGAAAACATACCTGGCTACAATCCCCTTACCTCAGGCCAGAAGCACAGTGCACTGTCCAGCCATGGTCCCCAGAAGAAATAAAATGCCTGGCTAAAGTAAAACACTTTGATGTCAAAACTGTCAGAGAGAAGACAAATAACACACCCTTAGTGACAACTCCATTTGTTCTGAGTCAGCAGCAGTCACAGAAATGGTAATGGCAACAGTAACAGCAATGATAATAATAGCCCACCATTTAGTGAGCACTTACTAATTTCTGGGTGTGACTTCCTGGCCTGATAATCCTACCATGAAGATACCTGAGATCTGGCAGCGTCTCTGATTCCCCACACCGCACTCTGCACTGGCATCAGCTGCCACACCTGCATGCCTCTCCTGGGCGCTTTCTCCACATTGTAGCTGGCTTCCACTTCAACCAGCAGGCCAGAAGGGCCAGGAAGAGAAGTCCACAGCAGAGAAACCTCTGCAGAGGGAAATCAGTGGATCAAACCCCAGCTCAGCTCAACAATTTGGAGTGTGGCCTCTGCTGGCCCCCGGTACCACCCAGTGGGACCCAATGCCCGTGACCCATGGCCCATCGTGCTAATGTTCCCGATGGCACAAGCAGTGTTAAGTACCTCCTCTCCCCACTCACTTCCCTGTTCTCCTCCAGGCATCACCTGGGGTCACGCTCCAGTAGCTGCCTGCCCTGGAACCCTGATCCCAGGATTTACTCTTGGGAGAATCCAACCCAACAGTGGTACAGTTCCTTTTGCCTGAGAAAGTCAAGGCTCAGGGGTTTTAGTGGACTTGCCCTGCTCTGCCTGTTCACGGTGCTCATGACTCCTCCTGACTGCAATCACCATGCTTTTTGCTGCATCCTTGGGTGCAAAGTCAGCTTTGGCTCAGATCAGAGAAGAGGTGGAGGTCTTGCCCCTGAAGGCAGCCTCCCTCACGCTCTCCTGGAGAGATGGATCAGATGTGATGGCTGAGTGGGTGGAAGGCTGCTTCTGGAGAAGGCACTAGGGGTCACAGCCCCTGCAGCCGTTTCCTCCTCAAGAAAGAGGTATGCAGCAGCTAGCTCCCTACAAGGTGAAAATTCAAAGTTGTGAACACCAATAGGTGTTGTGATGGTTTATTTTTCTTTTTTCTTTTCTTTTTCAATTTTTTTTTCTTCCCCGTATTGGGGATTGACTCCAGGGCTTTCCCACTCAGCTATATCCCCAAACCTTTCTGGTTTTTTATTTGGAGACACGATCTTTCTAAGTCACTAACTTGCCCAGACTGGGCCTGAGTTTGCAGTCCTCCTGCCTCAGCATCCTAGAGAGCAGGGATTATAGGTATGTGCTGCTAGACCTAGTTTGAGAGTTAATTTTAAGTGTCAGTGTGATGGAGCCAAAGAAGATGTGGGAAGAGTCTGCAGGACTGTTTTCGGAGGACACTGGCCATGGGTCCGAGTGTGATAAGTTAGCAGATCTACCCTCAGTCTGGGCAGGCAGGCACCATCCAGTCAGCTGGGGGCTTCAGAAAGAACTTGAGAGAGAGATGAATAGGTCTCCTGCAGTTAGATCCCACTCTTCCCCTCCTGCCCTTGGACATCGGAAATCTAAGCACCTTACCTGTGGATTCCATGCACACGAGGCCCCCCAGTTTCTCAGTCCTTTGTCACTGGTCCGAGGGTTACAGTGTGGGCTTCGCTGATGCTGTGGATGTCGAGCCAGCACCCCAAGGTCACCAGTTTGCAGATGGCCTGCCCTGAGCCTCCCCAGTCACATCAGCCAGTTTCTCCAAACCGACTTTTTCCCACTCTCCCTCCCTCTTTCGTCTGTCTGTCTATCTACCATCTGTTTTCTATCAATTCTGTCTCTCTGGTTAACGCAGTGACTGACTAATGCCATGGAACCAGACTTCAGTTCTTTTCTGTGCCACTTGCTGGCTCTGAGCTTGGGACAAGTCACTCTGTCTCTGAGTAAAGGAGGGAGAGGAAATTGTGTCACGGGTGAAGTGAGATGCAGATCGTGGAGTGGGGCACCCAGCATGTCTCAGGAGCTGTCCTTTCTGGTCTTTAGATGCTTATGGTTTTTGTGGAACTGGGTTGATCTAAATCTTTAGGGATATTTAAATAGTCAGATTTTTCAAAATCAGTTTGATTCCAGAGCACTCCACACAGTTGCCTGGCGCCTAATTAACATTCCGAATTGTGCCAGGGAGCCTGGTGGACAGTTCCAGACAGGGCTTCTGGAGCCCCCAAGGTCAGCCAGGGCTGGAGGCACTGCCATGGGCGCTGCCTGGAAACCTGGCGGCCAGTCCTTGGAGAGAAAAAGACTCAGACCAAGAAGTACGCCAAGTGGCAAGGGAAGCTTTGGATCTGGGCCTGTTCTCAGCTGAGGAGCCAGCTCCCTGGACGCCTCGGGCCACTCAAAGGACCCAGGGAGCTGCTGTCCTGGCGTCCACCTCACCATCCCTCACCACCCAACTTCTCATCCTGGGAGGCTGCCCCCAAAGCATGCTTCTTTGTCTTAGTATCCGGCTGGAGATGATGGGTGGAGGGAGGAAGAGGGCAGAATAATTTTGCCTTGCTGATTGGCAGTGTCCCTTCCCCCAGTCCAGTTGACAGCTTGTCAAGAGGCTTTCTCTTCTTGGCTGCCGTCTATGGCGTTAGGTAACCACTGCCTCCCTGGCCCCTGGAGCCTGGGCTAATCCCAGGTTCTCACTGATTGCCCCAGGGCACTG
Organism: Cavia porcellus; assembly: GCF_034190915.1. Lineage (NCBI taxonomy): Eukaryota > Metazoa > Chordata > Mammalia > Rodentia > Caviidae > Cavia > Cavia porcellus. The sequence goes on from NW_026947496.1 coordinate 54,988,691, forward strand.
ACCAATCTCCTAAGGATAACTAACTACTTCCACACCTTTGTAAAACAATCCCTTTATTAAACTCTCCTCAGTTAACCACTTGTATATATTATCAGTTCCCTGCTGAAACCCAGATACAGTCACAACACTTGGAAAAAAATAGTGTACTTTTGCTGCAACTGAATTTCTCTGCTATTACCATGAAGGGTTTCTGTCTCAATACCAAGCTGAACAAGTCAGGCAGTACAAAAATCTTGATTCACAGTGCCTAAGTAGAGAGGTGGCTATTTTCTCACATAACATTAGGCTTGGAGATAGGTAACCACTGACATTGATTTTAATGATTTCAGGGCTGAAGTTTGTTACAATCTCCTATGAATACAAGATGGCTGCTTCTGCTCCAGGCATCTCATCCATCCTCAGATAAAGAATAAATTGGCCAAAGAAAAGTAGCATCAATCACTACTTGAATGAAAGAGAAAGATTCCCCTGCTATGCACCTAGCAGGTACTCACTTCCAAGCTCCACCTATCGACACAGCTACTAAGGAAATAGGAACAGCAGTTAAATGGCATTCTGTACACTATGCAGCCATTCGCCTTGCTGAAATGAGTCTAGACACTGTTTGAAGGTAACTCAGCAGTAGGTTTTCCCCATGCACCAAAAATTAACACCAGTACAACTTGCAATGGCTTCAGGATAAGCAGCATGGCTGAGGGAGGAGCCAGCCTTCACCACCTCCCATTTCCCCGTGCTTACTGGAAAAGCAGGGATTTTGCTAACTAGTACATGACACTGTTCAGCCATCAACTCTTCCACCAAAATATCAGAATTGAAAGTCTAGAGGGCCCACAAAGAGTTAGGGCAATCCATATTGTCCCAGTGCATCCGGCCAAGTTCAGGCTTGCCCCAGAGTTGCAGGGTGCAGAATTTTAGAGTGAAGGGCAGAGTGTTCCCAATAACAAATTCAAGAGGTTGCAAAAAGGACCCAAATCAGGACAGGACACTGCTCCCCTCCCAGCTCCTCCTCCCCACCCCAAGAATGCTCTCGGGTTGCTAGCTCCCATGTACCTTGCATTGCAAGCAACATCATTCATACATTCCAAACCCCCCAAGTTTCCTTACCCCCATATTGGCTCAAATATCTAAGCATATAACAATTTGTTTGGCTGTGCCATCACTGTAAAATGACACCAGACTCGTTATTTTCTTCATTTTGCTCATCTGTCTCATCATTTTCCTGACAAAGAACATGGATGGTGTGTAATCAATTTTCTTTTGTTTAGTTTTTTTGAAAAATGACACCAGGCATCCATCAGGAGGGAAATGAAAATACTCCTCAGCAGATTACACTTTTCCTCTATTTCACCCTTCCAAGCAGGACTGAAAAAACATCGCCCAAATGGGCATAAGAAGCTGCCAGTCATAAGTTGTCACACTCAAGCTCTTCGCAGACTTTCAGTCTGGTGGGTTTCACTTAGCCCCTCTGAGCCTCCTGCACAGGTTGGGGGAAAAAAGGTTAATGCCACACTGTGTTTGAGGTTTATCAAACATATCACACTTTCCATGAACAGTTTTGGAAATACCCAAGCAATAGGATGACCCTGCAAAGCACCTTACTGCTTCATGTTGGAGTCTATGTGTATTTTGATGGAAATATAATCCATATGTTTGCTTCATGTATACATACTCCTCCATACAGTTCTAAGAGCTAACTGATTGATGTCCGAAGGCCTTCAAAGTCTTTTTTAAACAATTTTTTCATCCAAAAAGAAAAAGGAAGCTGCCTTCACTGGCAGCAGCAGGAGTTTGCCTGCCAAACATTTAGAGTGTGCCAAGATGCAGGAGCCAAAGGCCCAGAGAAGCAGATGAAAGGTCAGGGGTTGCCCTACTCCAGGAAGAAGGGGTGTAACTATTTTCTATAGTCAGTAGTTATGAAACACCCACTACTTACAGGCTGGAGTGTTGAGGATGGGGTGCAGGACAGACGCCAAAATGACCTGTCCATGTTCCCTATTCACAGAGCTGCCTACCACGTATACTAGAGCAAGCAACTCTTTTCTATAAAAGGTCAGTCAATAGCTTGGCTTTCCAAGTCAGGAAATGCTTGTGGCCTGTCCTCAGCTCTGCCACTGTAGCGTGAAAGCAGCCACATGCATCTCAGTGACAAGGGAGCATGGCCATGTTCCAGTCAAACTTGATTCACAAAAACAAGGGCAAAGAAGGACTAGACGGTGAGCCACAGCGGCAACCCAGGTCAAAGTGGAACCACACTGCAGTGTTGATACGTGACCATCTCGTTCTCTGTTAACAGCAGTCTCGCCTGGTTTCCCCTCATGGCGGTGGATGTGAAACAAACAGAGGCACCTCTACATGCAGAAGAAAGTACACACAGCCTTCGATATAGTGGAGATGACTTAGAAATGATGAGAGCTAACATTTCCAGGTGGCCTCACCACCCCACCCAGAGCACTAAATGCACCTTATCACCCATGACAGCTGCGGGGAAAGGCTCAGCTCTGGGTTTCCAATAGAAGGACACGGGCTTGACAGGTAGTCATAGCCTCCGGAAACCAGGCACTGGTGTGCATTTAGGGGAGAGGAGCCGGGTTAATCCACCAGATACGCACAGTCTAGCAACCGCTTTGGCAGGATAATGGGCTTTTTGGACTCTGGCAGGAAGGAGCAGAAAGCATGGCCGACTCACTCAGGAAGACATAAGCCATGAAAGGTAGCCCTCTGTGCTGCAGCTCTGCAGTGGATGCCATCTATGGGAGAGGCTGGGCTTGGGGCGTCTGGGCAGGCCAACCCCACAACCCCCAACACACACACACGTGCATGCACACACTCACACATGCATGTATGCACACGCACACACCGTGGCAGGTGTCATTTCTAGGGCCATGTGGCTCCAATAATGAGGACAAATTGGAAGAAAGCAGGTGAACCCAAGAGGTTGCAACCACTCTGACATTGGCTCTGGCCCAGGACAGGGAGCTTTGGCCATGGCTGGCCCCTGAAGCAGCAACTGGTTAGACAACTGTCACTTCCCATTTCCTGTTTAAGGGTTGTAACCTGACACCCAGACTTGAGACTTTCTGGTAGAATTCATATAATGACATTATGACATCTTGTGGTCACTTAGAGGAACCCACACTATTCCTGGTGGGTTTCAGTCCTGAAGGAGAAACATACCCCCCTCCATTTAACCACCACCAGCCAAAGCAGCCCAAGAAAACATTGTGCCTGTCCCTCCTTCTGACTGGCCAACCAGCTAAGTTTCTACCATTTACTCTCTCATGCTGCTCAAAGTGTGGTCCTCAGATCAACCAGACCAGACTCAGCACAAAGTCTTCGGCCGCCTGGAGTCAGGATCACGTGCAGTAAGAGTCCAGGTGAGTGGTGTCTTGCACAGTGAAGCTAGTTTATCTCTCTTTAAACCTCCACTTAAAGCTATGTTTTATTTCTTGTTTGGCACTGGAGAGAAGATAAGCCTGAGAGGTGAGCCACCAGAATCTTAAGCCAGAAGAGAAGGTCCTCTGTGTGGTTCTAATAGCCAGGCTGTTTCCAGGAGCCCTTAGGTGATATCAGTGACTTTGCTTGTTTATTCTTCCTGGTATATTGGATAGTGTTGCCACATACCATGCTAAACCTGCTATGTGTCCTATTTCACTTTGAGGAAGAAACTTTTATTAGCCCCATTTTATACACAAAGAGACAAGACTCAGAAAGCAAATCAGCTTTGAGCTAATCATGGTGACGTTTATCTCTGCTCAGTTCCCAAAACATGTTGGCATTAGGGAAAAGAAATTCAAAGTCGAACAAACAGGAAAGTGGTAGGGGTAGGGACAACAAACAGAAAGTGTCCGAGATGTTGAAGAAGATGGAGAGGCGGTAGACAAGTGACATCCCTGTGGAGCTTGGTTTCTCCTCTCTGCTGGAAGCCTGCAGGGAAGGCAGCCAGGAAGAGGGAGCGATGAGCACTGCAGCGCCCAGAGGGTCAGAGGCGCCTTGGAGGCAGGTGTGGGTGGCGCTGAGACAGGAGGGAGGGCTGGAAGTCAGTGCAAGCGCAGAACCCCATCCAGCAGCCGCCCCAGACCCACATTCCCAGCCAACGGCCCCAGCTCTGCAGCTGCGATGGGAAAGTGGCTCTCACGAGAGGCTATGGCAGGAATGCTGGCCCGTGGGAAGCCACAGCCATAAAGGCAAGAATGAGAACTGTGCTGAAAGCGAGGAGTTGGGGGATGTCTGTCCCCTGAAGAGGGAGGCTCTAAGCCCGCCCTCAACCCACCTCCACACTGCTCACTCTCTGGCTTACCAGCAACCAGCCACTGCCACCTCCACCATGCGTGCAAGCAGGCACACACAGACACAGACACATGCATGCACGCATGCACACACCCCAGGCGGATCTTCAGTGGCTTCTTCTCCAGGGAAGCTGAGCCAGAAGCAAAGACCTGCAGAATTTGATAATTAGAAGCCTGTAGGAAAAATGCCCACCCATGGGTTTCCCAATTAGACAGATACATGCCCCGAGACATTTGAAGAGTTTTTACAGTTAGACAGATGAAGGGAAATAAATAGAAATTTGGAGGATACAAGGAGCAGAAGGTTTTTAAAAACATCTTCATAAAGACAAATACTGTATCTTCTAAAAAATAACAGAGTCTTCTAAGAAGTGGTTAGGAAAAAAAAAATCAGTGATTCTGGAAATGAAAAACAGGACAGCAGAAGGGTAAATGACACTTGGGTGACCAAAGCAAGGTAGCCGATGAGGGTGAGAGTTCTGGTCTGATTTCCTGCTTCTTCCTCTCCCCTCTTTAACCAATGTTCAGCCCCAGCCTCCTCTCAATACTGCCTCAGTCACATACTGAACAGACCCTAAGAGGAGACTGGGGGCCTTAAATTCCTATATTGAAGGCCTAAGACTTAGTATTTCAGAATGTGACTATAGTTCAAGATACAGCTTTTTAGAGAGGTGATTAAGTTAGGTAAAGTCGTTTGTGTGGCCTTAATTCAATATGACTGATGTCCTTCTAAGAGGTAATTCAAATGAAAGTTGCCCACACAAAGAAATGGCCACACACGAGGACACAGTGAGAAGATGGCCACCTGCAGGTCAAGGAGAAAGGCCTTCGAAGAAACCAACCCAGCTGACACTTTAGTCTTGGACTCCTGAATTCCAGAATATGAGGAATAAAGTTCCATCTGTTAGACACTGGCTTGTGGTGTTGGGCCATTGCTGTGCACTGTAATTTAAATCCAGTTCAGCTGTCCCCAAGGATCTGTCATGATTGGAGGCTTGGTCTCCACGATGGCGCTGTGGAATCTTTAAGAGATGGGGCCCAGAGCGAGGTCCTGGGGACCCTTGGGCCCGTCCTCAAAAGTGAGCATGGTCTTCTGGAGTGGGCTGCTCTAAAGCCTGTTCACCCACCCAGTCCCTGCTTCTGGCTGGAAGTGGAGCGACAGCACTTGTGTGTTCCTGAACATGATCCCAGAGTTGCCATCTGAGCCACGCAGTAACAGCCAAGGGGGAAGCCCGATTTCAGAGTCTGTGCTGTGCCATCTTCACTGTGAAACTCCAACAGACTGAGCCAAAGAAACCTAAAGAAATGTCAGATAAATGCTTGTTAAGCAGGATGTCCTCTTTTCTAGAATCAGGGCATCTCAATGACGGCCCTTTAAAATCCTTCTGAAGGTGGCTTTGCAGCCCTGGTCTCTGAGTGACCCTGATGGATGCCTACCAGGGTCATTCAGATGAAAAGGGGTTTCTGTAGGCCAGGCTGACCACCTTCAGGACACCTCAAAGATGGGCATTCTGGCTTCAGCCCAGTGAAGGTGGGACTTTCTAGTCACAAGAGCTGCTGCCTGGCAACAGGACGGGATCCTGGGGAGGAAGGGAGATCCCTGTGCTTGGGGGAATTCAATCCACACTTCGGTAGGTGGGCGAACTTTGTAAGGGGAAACTGTGCTTCTGCCTGGCACAGAGGTGCCTGTGAAAGCTTTCTGGAATTAAAAGAAGCTTGTGGAGAGCACTGGTACTTGAAGAATGGAGCTTGGGCATTGCTGGGGATTTCTAAAGTCCTCGTTCATCAGAGCCCACCTCTAAAATTCCAGTTACCACCATTGTTGATTCCTTAGTAACTTGTTTTGAAGTTTTGCTTCATTGTTCTGTTCTGATTAGCTTTATTCTGTTTTGTTTTATTTGATTTTATTTTCTTTAAGATAAAAAAAAAATTTCCTTCTTCAAAAAAAAAAATAAACACATAAAGTAAAATTCCAGTTACCCCCAAATCAGGGGACCAGCATTAATACTTTTTACTTCCCACAGTTTATTCTAGTGACAGGATTGAAAGTCAGAATGAGGCAGAGGCCTGGGAGTCTCCCTACTTTGAGATACCTCCGTGCTCTGGCTGGTGGAGGGAGAGTAGGCTTGCAGAGGAATGTGATTGAGATGCACACGTAATGTTTACATGAAAAGTGTATTACAGAAAAGACACATTGTCTTTATGATGTGTGATCAAAAATACAATGAATATTGCTGCCGAATGCCACCCCACAGAATCCCAGGCTTATAAAAACATTACAATGTGTCCCTGTCCACTTTATTCTCTGGTACCCTGTGACATCTAGTTCTTCCCTGCAATCAAAATAACCATGACAGGTCACATTTTGAATTGGTTTACAAAACCCAGACAGTCAACTAAATACTCAAGTGACAGGACTTCCAGAATGGCTTCAGAAAGGGGCAAGGCTGATGGGATGAAGGTTTCTGAAACAAGGAGGCTTGTGTCGGGGGAGTTTAATGGAGTCCTTAACAGTACTGCATTAAAATTTTTTTCATTTAAACACTCAGTGTATTGCTCCATCACACCTCCTATAGCAGAAGTCTTAGATCCCTTTTCACTTTCTTTCTGTTCTCCTTAGCAGGAATTTGCCTCTTCATAGTTTCCAAAATCCATGACCTGACCTGCTCAAAGTCATGCTCAGAGATGACCTGATCTATTCAAGGCTGCTCCGTGGATGGCATTAGACCAGTAGCTGAGCTTATCTTTTGGTTCCTAGCCCAGTACATTTTGTCACACCCCCACATGCAGTCTAACAGTTCAATCATAAAACACAACTGCAGAAGAAATAATAATAAACTTGTATCAGGTACTGCATTTACCCATCTATACATCAAGCACTGGATTTTCTTTATACCTGTCACACAATTCATCTCTGAAACAATCTCACAAGATTTTTAGATGCTACCATGAGCCCCTCCTTCACTTGTGAGGAAACTGAGGCTCAGTGTGATGCAGTAACTTGCCCAAGCCAGACCTGAAACTCAAACTCCATGGCCTGAGCAATAATCACTATGTTCTGCTGCTTTCCCAGGAGGGTGCAGTGCACACCAGAAACTTTAAAAAAAGCTTCCTGGGGGAGACATCTTTGAACTTTGCAGAAATAGATTAAAGAGGAACGGGTATATGAGCAGAGATAAGGAGCAGGTCTCCCAGCTGGGCCAATCCAAAAGTGAGACCTAGGCCCTAGTGGAGGAGGAGGAAGCCCTGGAGAACCACCCTGTTGGCTGTGGGGCAGGCACATAATGCACTCCCTTTAGATGGCTAAATGGGCTTGAGACATTGCAGAGAGGGAGGGCGGGGCATGGGTAAGGAGACGTGAGCCTGGACACATTTCTTCAGGCTTGAAGAGGTCAGTCTGCTTGTCCAAGGTCACCCAGCTGAGACAGACTGAGCCAAGACGGGAACCCCAGTCCGCCTGACCCCACGCCCAGCTCACATGCTGAGGAAATGCAACTTCCTGTGAAGTAGCAGAGACACAACGGTCTGTTTCTCTGCTCCTTCCTGAGAATCGCTAACGTGAGCCCAAAGGAACAAAGCACGGTTATAAATAAGGACAAAAAGAGGAGGGAGACGTGAATACAAGCAAGAGACAGCATACCAGTGTAAGTATGCACATATTATACACGGGACTGAAAAGCAGGTGAGTGAGCAAAGAGGTATCAGAGCCAACAGAGCTGAGCTCAGCCAAAGGGGAAGAATTCCATGCAAATCTATTGATCAGTGTTCCGGAGCCCCAGAAGACATCACCAGCCAGAGGTGCCGGGCAGCTCTGAGAACAAGTAGAGCTGAAACCAGAATGATTAAAAACTTTTCAAAACAATCTAGACCCTCAGATTTCCTGTCACCTGCAGGCAACAAAGTAACAAACCTTACACCAATACAACAGGAGGAAAGAAGTTTAGCATGCAGCCAACTTCAGGCCAAGAGGCTCTGGATTTAGGACTTCTGGGCACAACAGATGTGATGCTGAGCCAGCAAGTTCCAAAACGGAGCAAGGAGGATTCAGTGACACTCTGGACACCCCAGGATGATACACACCCAACCCCAGAAGTTTACTATCTTGCGCCCCTAAAACCTCATATGATTATAAGTGAGACCCTTAGATGGTGATTGGATTCCAGGGCTTAGAGCTGGCTTGATGTTAGAAGGTAGGGTCTGGCCAGAAGAGGCAGGTCGCAGGAGGCATGGCCTGATGTGTTTATCTCCCTCCTCGCTCCTCCTCCCTGCTGCTCTCTGCTTCCTGAATGCCAAGCCATGGGCAACTCTCCTGTGCCACGCCCCTGTGCCATGCAGTCTAAAATAAACCTCTCCTCCTTTAAGCTGCGTGTGTCAGGTATTATGTCTCAGTGATGAGAGAAGTGACTGAGACACAGGGTGGACACCTGTGTTGGTTTGCCCAAGGCCAATGGGTCACCATTGGAGAACAGGGCAAGTCCTGGGGAAACTAGAAAAATTGAGATTCCTCTTACATTACCTCTGTGGAGGGTTAATTAATGGTCAGCTTAGAAGACCCAGCTGAACCGAATCAGCATGGTTCTGGTGTGGAGGGCCCACCTGCGGATTGTTGCCAATAGCATAAGAAGAGAACTAGAGGAGAAAATGTGAAGCTGTTGATTCTCTCGGAGAAGCTTGTCACACTGGCTTTCCTGATAAGAACTTGGCTGTTTTCACTGTCAGAAGCGCCTGGAGCCCTCACTGTCACTGAGGATGGCTGCAGTTCTCTTTGGGGGAGCTCTGGTCCTTAATTTCAGCATTGCTGCCTGACTCCGGACTGCTAGCACAGACTTTCCAGCTTCTACAACTGACCTTTGAGCCTTCCCAGTGCAGATCCTTGATTCAGGCTTTCACGAGACATTGCTGTGGACTCTAGGCCTTCAGCTAGATTCATGCAGGACATTGCCAAGGGATCCAGGCCCTCAGCTGGATTCTTTGGGTCTCTAGTGCATGGACAGATCTCTGGCACTCTTCTGCATTTGGCTCTTTGGGTGAATATTATAAAGTAATCCTATAAATTTTTTGTCTTGTATTAAATCTTTTCCCTTGTTAACCCATACTACAACACCCTCTGAGACAAGATTTCTTTCTAGGGAATGTGATTGAGCTGGTGAAAAGACATGCGCAGGAAGAAGGCAGACGAACATGCCCTCCTCGACTATTGGTCCCACTCTGATAGTAAAACCACTGTCACCAGGTTCCAGCTCGAATGCAGACCTTCTGCTCAACAGATGGCAGGGTGAGCATGGTAAGCTGGGGCCCAGGCCCTGCAGTGCCTGCTGGCCATGGCAAGAATATCTGGCCACAGTGCTAAAGACATTCAGAGATCCCCAGGAAGACTTCGGGAGATCTCTCTTTGGGTACATTGTTGTGACACTGTGGGATTACAGAAAAGGCCCACCAGGAAGCACTGCTCACAAGCACCAGTATGCAGAAATAGCTGGCGTGCCCATCAGGTGGCCTGTCCATACAATGGAATAGCATTCAGTCATAAACAGAATGAAATCTATAATGAAGGTGACCCTCAGAAATATTTTGTGAAAGAAAGAATCCAGGTGCAAATGGTCACACATTATCTGATTCCATTTCCATGAACTGTGCAGCACTAGTACATTGATAAAAGACAGAAAGCAGATTACTAGTAACCGAGGTCTAAAGGCAGAGGGAGAGGTAGAGAGTGATGGGGATGTGGGAACGTAAGGACTCCCCAAGCTTGTAAATGCACTCGGTGCCACTTTAAAAATGGTCCATCATGTGAATATATTGTAACTTAATTTTTAAAAATCCATCTGGCAAGAATGGAGAAACTCATATGAATGCCAGCAAGCTCGTCTAGAGACTGAGAGCTGCTGGAGGGGGCCTCTCCGGGACCTCCCCACCCCAGAGCTGCAAGGGGCAGACATGGAGAGTTTTTGCCACAATAAAACATAATTTCAAATACGTGAACCCAAAAAGAAATAGGGACGGCACCCATCCAGTGCTCCAACCAGTTTCCTCGTCTCCCACCCCACCCCCAGTCCTGGGCTCCCAGCAGCTGGCCCTGCCCATGGGTTCCTACCGCTTTCCGGAATGTTCTCATGGGAAATTGTCAATAATCAGATGCCACAGACTCTGCTTTGTGTGTCTGCACTTAGGTTTGTTTAAGAAACACAATTAGGAAGGAAAGGCACACTTTTTTCCCCTGTTGAGACCTGGGGGAATTGCTGGTATTCGAGCTGGGGCTGTGCAGGCCTCTGGAGCTCGGAAGGCCAGAGCATAAATCCGGCATTCCAGGCAGCCACAGACAGCCCAGCCGACTGTGGAGGCCTCACCCAGGAATGCAAGCGACTCCCCACCCACTTCCCGGATCTTGAGGATTCTTCTCCCCGTGTCTGGGCACAACACGTTTCTCTTTGTAGCAAAATACTTTTTCTTTTTTCAAGGAATTTCACATTTTTCATTAGTGTACATTTGTAATGCACAACAGTTGCATTCACTTTGGGGAACTGGTACACGTAAATATCGTAAATAGCGTTTCTTGACCATTCTTAGCCTTTCCACCCATCTCCTTCCTTCCCCTGATCCTCTTCCCCTCCTCTGAAGGGGTCTGTTTCCCGCCCCTCTTGCCTTTACTTTAGTCTTTAATTCATTTATGTTTTGAATGTCTCGCGTAAAAGAAATCATGCAATATTTAACTTTCCGTGTCTGGCTTGTTTTACAACATGGTAAAGACATAAAATAGAAGGCAGGTTTCTCAGTAGAGCCAATTTGGTTGGTGAAGAAGGAAAGGAACTCTGGCTTCTCTCCTCCCTTATCTCCTGAGTGCCCACTTAGGGACTTTGAGGCCCACTCAGGCTTCGCCAGGGCAGTTTGTTAACCCCCATTAGGCCCCATGTCCCCCGTTCTGTATGTCAAAGTATAATTTTCCAAAAGCTAAGAACGTGGCATTCGCACACGTAGCGAATGTGCACATGTGAAGGACCTCTTGAATCCATGAGTAGGGACCCAGCAGGAAAGCCAAGGTTTGTGGGGAAGACCAGTGTCAGCCCTGTGAGGTCAGCAAGACTGCTGTCATGGAGCAGTTGGGCGCAGAGCCGATGCATGTCCTCGGGTCCATAAACCTTATTTTTTGAGGGTGTCTTTTACACTGGGCAGAAATCATTTCCATGCCTACTGGACCAAAATCATTTGCAAGTTATCAATCTTCCCAAAATTAGTATCACTGTTCCAAAGCATGGACCCCAGGCCACAGTAAACAGTAAATCAGGTGGCAGTGCGGTTCCCCAGAGTGGGGCCAGACAGCTTGCTCTGCAAAAGGGAAGACAGTAAATAACCTCCCACTGTGTAGACCACATGGCTCCTGTCGCCACCACTCAAGAGCCATGGATGCAATGTGCAAAGCAGCACAGACAAGAGGCACAATAATGAGCGCCACTGTGTCCCCAAACAGCCCAATCTCCCAGAACAGGTAGCATCCACCTGTGTCCTGTACCTCCATGATTCCAATAATCACCCATAGGGGCATCAGATAATGCACTTCTGTGGCCTTCAAAGGACACTCGGCCATCTTTGTGTCTATTTCCAAGCCTCTGTCCTATCACACAGGTGTGAAAACCAGAAAGGGAAAGCAACTTGGCCAGGAGCAAACAGCAGAGCTGGGTTGAAGCGTGGACATCCCCTGTCCTGATTCTTTGGCAGCCAAGACACTGCCCACCTCTCACTGCAGGAGGAGGGCTGGTCCAAGAGGGAAGTTTCCACCCAAGAGTTCCTTTTGCTTCCTTCAGGGAAAATTCCTTCCCCATGTCTCCAAAGGAAGCCTTGGAGGAGCAAAAGGTCTTTACTCTCTTCTCTGGAAGCAGATCCTGGAGGACGCCATAACACAGACCCGGGGCAGATCCGTGAGCCCCCTCCTGAGGCAAGTCACGATTTAAACACAAGTCTGACAGGAGACATCTTCACCGAACAATCAGAGTGGCTCCCGCAGGGATTCTGGCTGACTGCTGAGGGGAAGGCCGTGAGGAGATGGCGTCACCTCACTGAAGCCTCGAAGGTCCTTCATTCAGTGGGAATAAAGGCACTCTGTTCCCTTTTCCTTCTCAAATCAACGCTCCCCACCACCACACACACACTCAAACCTGCTACAATCGTCCATAGTCACTAGGGCCATAGTCACACAGCCCCACGAAGTGATCTGAAATGAAACTATCTCTGTGCTCAGCCCAGGAGTTCGCTGTCTTTGCTTTTTTGCATACTGGGTATTGAATCCACTGAGCCACACACACACACATCCCCAGGATGATCTCTTTTATTCTGAGACAAGGCCTTGCTAAATTGCCCATGCTGGTCTAGAATTTGAGATCCTCCAGCCTCAGCCTCCCAGAGTATGGGGATTATAGGTAGGCACAACCACACCTGTCAGTCGTGGCTCTTTAAGGAAGCACAGCTTGTCGTTAGGAGGAAGAAGAAATGGGAGAGGAACAGAAAGGGGTGTACTTTGAAAAGGTGCTTAACTGACAGCTTGAGGAGGAGACTCTGGCTCCGCTTTACCAGCATCTACTCCCTGTGGGGTGCTTCTCTCACCTGGCTTCCTTTATCCCTTGCCACTGTTTCCAAGTTTTGACGTGTGGGCTCAGAGCCTAACGCACAGGTCTGGCTCAGGCCTGTGGACCAGGCCTGGGGCGCAGCACTCGATACTGACTAACTCCATCCTCACAGCTACCTGATGCAAAGGGCACAATTTCCATCACCCCCACCATACAGGAGAGGAAATCAAGGTATGAGGAGTTTCTGTAAGTGTCCAGGAGCCCACAGTTAGCAAGTGGTAAAACCCAGGTTGAATCAAAGCAACCAGGCTCTTGAGATCATGTGTTTAACCATCCTACTTACCTGCTTCCAAGAGCTCAAAATCCAACAGGCAGTGGGCACAAAAGGAAAAATGATGTGTCTGAGACCCAGCAAAAATAATCTAAATCAAATGCTCCCACTCAAGTGTAATTTTTGGCTGATTTGCTCTTAGGAAAATCTGTCACGTGCAAGGCTTGGAGGAGAGAGGTGGGGGAGGGGCTTCCGAGCCAGGCCTGGGCTTCTGGACGTCAAAGGCAACTCGGTTACTGCATATTTCCTGGGCAACTGGTGCACATCACTGCAGGTGCTGCGGCTACACATATGTTGCTACAGGTACTGAACCCGGCTCCAGATGATCTTTGCACATCACAGTTTCCCGTGGTGCAGAGCACCGGGTGTTCAGCTCAGTTTCTCCCTTGATTATGGTGGCAGTCAGGCCCATGACACAAGCTGGGTAGACAGAAAACAGTGGTGCCCTGTGGTCACCAAGATCAGCACCATGTAGGAGAACATCTCACTGTTGTCTTTATGATGAAATGGTCCCCCAGAAGAAACAACAGAGTTCTTCTCCCCAGTATACAAGGGGACAAGATGTGGTTGTTGCTTCCCAGCTCCCCCTCCCCCCAGTTCACCCAGCCCCAGGGTCTTTCTCCTCCTGCCTCCCAGAGGGCAAGGAATCCCCAGGGCAGATCTGGACCAGGTACCTGTGAGTGCATCAAGATTTATTTGTCCAAACTACTCATAGTGACTCTCATCTTTCTCCCCAGGGATCAAACTAAGCATGGACATGTGACTTGCTCCACGCCAGTGACATGCCATTGGGAAGTCTGCTGGTGGGCATCTAGGAAACAGAAAAAAACACACAAGAACAGTCCTTTCTCATCTTCCACTGACCGCTGTCAAGTCTCCCAGAGCTCAAAACTGTGGCAGCCACACTGTGACCACGAGGAAGAAGAAGTAAATGGGCTGAGTGAGGGTGGCAAGGCAGAAAGAGCTGCTAAATCAAGTCGATCCTATTCACCCTACCTCCTACTCTTGAGAAAAAAGGAGTTTCTTACTGCTCAATGACATGAGTCTGACTTTGTTTATTGTAGCCCAGAACACCCTAAGCCAGTGCCCTGCCAGAAAAACATAATTCGAGTCACAAATGCAAGCCATTCGTACTATGTTCAATTACCTAGCAGTCATAAAGTAAAAAGAAACAGAACTTACTTTAACACATTTTATTTAACCCAACAAACCAAGTCACTATGCCAACAAATAATGCAAAAAGTCACAAAGATGGGTACCTTCCAGTCTTCTTTGAAATCAGCGCATATCTTACACTTGTGGCCCATCCCAAATGGTCACCTTTCAAAGGCTTACTGGCCACGTGTGATTAGCATCTGCATTCCAAACGATGTCCTCCTCCACCATTGCCACATCCTGTATTCCCCTCCTAATCTCCCACGGAGCTGGTCATCTGCGAGCCACACCTAGTACCCAGGGTCTCGGTCACTCCACTGCTCCCTGGCACCCTGGGCTCGCTCCGTGCAGCCTGGTAGTTGCTCCACCCTCAAAGCTGACTCAGAGACAGGTGTCACCCTCCAGGCCTAAAAGGAGTTCCGGGCACACAGAGGCAGGGCCAGCCACAGTTCTGCTGTGGAGACCACACAGCATGACAGGACGAGGAGAGAGGCTGAGAGGCCTGCCCTTGACAGTCTCAGATGGTGACAGTCATGATGGTGGGGATGGGGCACAGCCAGCCTGCCTGGGCACAAAGCAGTGTTCTGACAGTGACCATGTGCGTGACTCTGAGAAGCGACGTCAGTGCCGATGCCTGTTTCCCCCGCCGTAACATGGGCATACAAAGGCCAGCTACTTCATAGGATTCCAAAGCAGGTTACATAGACTGATGTCAAGGCGCTCAGCAGGGCATGGGCTACCTGTTTGCTAGAGTTTTGTGATTTTTAAAAAGAAGGGAAAGAAGAAGACTGAGAGGCAAGCAAACTAATCTACTCAGACAAAGTAAGCTAAGAGCAGGAAGGGAAAAGAAAGAGGAGGGATTCCACCATTGAACGGCAAAGTCAAATCAACCCTTCACCACATCCACTCACTCGCAACACACAAAGGAGATCCAGGACAGAGCCAGAGGGGGCTCTGCTCTCCAGTACCTGGGTCCCCTTCCAAAGCTTCGGAGCTCCTCTCCCATAAGAAAGCCAGGCCATCGGGGCTGGGGATTTAGCTCAGCGGCATAAGCGCCTGCCTTGCAAGCAGGCAGTCGTGAGTTCGATCCCCGGTACTGATAAAAAGGAAAAAGACAAAGAAGAAAAAAAAAGAAAGCCAGGCCACCACCTCCACCCTCCCGTGGCCCTTGGGAATTGGGGTGGGGGTTGGGAGAGAGAGAAGCCTGGGAGACAGTAGAGAGAGTCAAGAGGAGCAGGAAGCCAGGGGCCTGCAGCTGCAGGCTGGAGGCTGTACCCTGTAAGACTGGACTGCAAGGCAGGGGGTACCCCCCTAGCCCAAGTCCTCTGGGAGCAGCAGTGCAAGGTTTTCAGGCTCTTATCAGTCTGGTGGCTAAACTGGAGCTTTCCATCTGAGCCACCCATCAGACAGACCAGTGCTGGGAGAGACAGAAGGGCATGGGGGCTGGACAGGGAGATGGAAAGAGAGGAAGGGAGCCGGAAGGAGAGAATAAACAGGGAGGAGGAAGAGTGACCTCTGCATTCTGCAGGAGCCCTCAACTCCCCAGTCTCCAGCCTAGCTCCTCCCAGTCTGTCCCCACATCCCCTCCTTTCCCACTGGAAGGCTGGCCTACAAAAAGGGGTGGGCATTCAGTGCTGTGGTGTCCCCTGGGGCTCGTCACCTTCCATCCTGCCCTGGCCTGCCCTGAGCCCTACCTTCCAGCCATCTCTCTGCCATGTCTGGGCTTCTGGAATGTGGCCACCCCTAAATTATCAGGGCAGGTCCCACGGGCAGTCCCCTTCCCCAGGAGAAGAGAGGAGACTGAGAACCGCACGGTGCTGCCCAAGGCCACTGGGCCAGGAGCTGGCAAGCTAGGCCTTGAACTTGACTCTGCTCTCCTGCTGAAAAGCCTCTCTCTCACCGGGGTGAGGCAGGCCCATCTGCTTCCTTTCTGCCCTTCCAGAGCCCCAAGTGCAGCCAGAATCAAGATGACACCGCAGCTTCCCTGGCAGCCACAAGTGACCACTGGGTCTGCTCCAGCCAGTGGGGTGGAGCAGAAATGAAATGTACCAGCCGGTCCCTCTCTGACAAGGAAGGGGCAGCTTCCCTCCCCACTTCCTGCTGCAGCGTGAGGCGGGTGAAGAAGCAGCCGGGCAGGGCCCACGGTGATAAGGGCACATCTGCTCTGGGAGTGCGCATGCAGACCCCAAAGGGATTCCGCATGCAGACCCCAAAGGGATTCCTCTACACCGCTCCCTATTCCCGCTGCGGATCTTAGCCCAAGTGAATAAGGGCATCATCCTAGGAAAGGGGCGCAGAACCCGGCTCAATCATTCTCTTCTCCAGGTACACAGGCAGTGGGGTGGGGGAGGGCAGGATTACAGAGAGGACACAAAAGGACACACTGGCCGGTTGTGTTACACGGTCTCTGCAGGGATGGGACTCAGGAGTAGGGGGAGGGGCTCCTGCCGCACCCTGCACAGCTCTCAAAGGTCCTAGGGGTAAGGATGGCGAGAGAATAGAGAAGTAAAGATGAGGTAATATACAAAAAGCTGAGATCAGGTGGAGCCTTTTCTCCGGAAAGAAGAAAAGGAACTGCTCAGCCTCCACAGTGTGTTTGTTTACACATTTAGAAAGCCAGTGTCAGGTGAAACCCCCTTGCCTAACCATCAGCTCGCCTCTCGCACCCCATATTCTCAGAGCGGAGCACCTGTCCGTCTGGGGGCTCCCTGCCCTCAGTGCGCTTGGCTCCATCTCTAGCGCGGCAGCTCCCTGATAGGTTCTGCTGCCCCAGACACCCTCCTCCAGTCTGTTCTCCCTGCAGCTGGGCCAATCCCTTTTAAACAAGACATGCCCATTTTCCTCAGAATAACCCGCAAGGATAACAAGCAGGAGGGCACCCTTCCCCAGGCTGAGTCCTGCCCTGTGGGGTCCCTTCTTTCCTGGTTGCTTTTTCACACCTGTCGGACAAGCCTGCCAGCCATGAGGTCCTGGGAATCCTGCTGCAGCATCCCTCCCGCCCTTTCAGATCTTAGCTGAAGTGTTGAGCTGTGTGCCCCCCACCCTTCACCTCATAGCTGTAGCCTTTGGCTGGGGCCTGCCAGTCTTTGTGTGTCCCCCTGCAACCTCCCCCATGCATGTTGCAGCCTCCCTGGTCTATCTGTGTCTGACACAGAGATTCTCAGGAAATCTTTGGTGAATGAGTGAATATCTGGTGGAGAAGGGAAACTGAGCCCACAGCCCACTAAACAGAACATGCAGCTGACAGCTGGCGCCTACTCCTTGGGAAATCCTCTATCCAGGCCTGTGGCCCATCAAGCCTGCCAGGGCTGTAGTTCTGTGAGCAAACTGAAAAACAACTGTTGTTTTAATTGTCAGATTCTCGGGAGGGGAAAGAGAGAAGAGGGATTACGATGCAGCCACAGTTAACCAAAACAACATTCTTTGGACTAATATAGTCCTTAATGCTTGCATTTTATCTTCAACTCAGGATAACACTGCTCCCCTCTGGGTATTCTGGAATTTCAAAGGGTGTATAGTGTATCACAATGCCAGGTTTTGGAAATGGAGTAAATTGTACTACTGGCATTTAATGCCCATGGGCACAGGAATATTGAGTTTCTCCCGGGCTTGAGATAGTCACCCACAATGAATCACCCCAAAACAGTGACTGACAATAGTGCTCCCATGGAAAATCATTAAGTCACAAAATTAAGCCTTAGTGGAAAACATGGTTTAAAAGATAACAATGAGATAAAAATATAAATATTTGATGTAAACTGCTTTCTAAGGAAAGAAAACAAAGGTTCATCTAGATGCCAATTTTGAGTTCATGGAGTCACTGCCAGAAGGGCTGTCTGGAAAGTTGTACTGAGAATGTGCTGAGGGAGACACATGTGGAATCATCATGAAAAGGGTGCTGTGATCAATTAGTAATGTCAGCCATTGGCAAGGAAAGGAGTGTGGTGGGCTATGGAAATGGTGCTGTGATCAGTTAGTGATGTCTGTCCCTGGCAAGGTAAAAAATCTACTGACAAGGCAATCCATCATTTTGGCATCCAAACTGGAACATTTTGAGGAGTAAAAGAAGACTTAATCTTAATAAGGACATTGGAGCCATAAGTTTAAAAAAAAACAAAAAAAAACTGGGCCTTTGACAGGACACACTGCCCCATTGCCATGCCATGAATTTTGGCCCTCGTACTTTCTGATCTGGTGCTTAGAGATAACCAAAGTTGGGGCTGTCTAGCCCTACAAGCCCCTGAGATGTTAGATATTAATTTTTCTTTTAAGTACTCTGTTTCAGTGTGTGGCTAGGTATGAAAAATTGTTCTAAAGAACACATTAAAAATTAATTAAAAGAGTTTCCTCTAATATTTAATCTTAGCAGCCATGTACTCTGAGTGATGTATTCCCAGGCAGTGTGTCAGGTTCTGAATAATTAAAAAAGAAGGGGAATCTGATTCAGCCCCTGAATGAGGCTGCCAGGGGTTTTAGAACCAGTAGAGAACCCAGGATTTTATCCCCTGAGAAGTTCCACTTTGATTGACAGGCTGCAGCCCAGTAGCAGCTCTAAATGCTGGCACTGCTATCGGGGGTGCACGGTCCAGGTGAACTGTAACTCAGAAGGAGATTGAGCTCAGTTCAGTTCTGCTGACTCTTCACCCCTGAGCCATCCCACCTGTTGTCTCCCAGGAAAAAGGAGGGCACACTGGTGAATTATGGGAGGCTCCCCAGGCCTCCTCAGGAGTCAAGAGCGTTCTGTCCCCTCCAGACATGTGCATCTTCCTTTTGCAACATTTCAGAAATCGAAATGAGAGTTCAAAGCAATGGGAAGACATTAGGGGGACTTCTTAGAGGTGTCCCAGAAGGATCATTAGGAATAGGGCTCTGGAGACACACTCTCAGCCTGAACCCTGACCCCACCACACCTCCTCTCTAAGTTCAAGCTGTCAATGGATAATAATCTTGAGTGTAGTGCTTGGCAGGTAACAAACTGGCAATATATGTCAGTTACTATTTTCTCAGGCTTATCCTCTGTGTGCTTTTGTGAGGTTGCTGGTGGATTTAAAACTAGACATTCTCTCCAATGTGGCCTCCATACTGCTGACGTTAGAAGGAGCTCAAAGATAATAACTCCTGATCTCACTCTGTGTGACCTGCAAAGTACAGACTATGGCCTATTGCAGGTATACTGGGTAAGAAAAATTCACATTTGACAACAGGACTTCATTTGGCGTCATATCCACTCAACTAAACATAGGAAAGATGATTCACTTCCCACCTTCCAACCCTCCTCCTTCTCATACTTTGATGCCCTAAACTGAAGACATATAATTTAAAGGAAGAGAAGTTCAGTGCAGCTTATGTGTTGGGGGCTCAGATTGTGGTAAGTCAGCTCCAAGGCAGAAACAGCATGATGGAAGGACCTAGCAGAGAAAAGCTGCTTAACTCGTGGCAGCCAGGAAGCAGAGAGAGAAGAGAGGAGTTAGGCAGAGCGACACACCTCCAATGACACACCTCTTCCAGCCAGGCCCCACAGCATACTCCGCTAAGAACTCATCAATGGATCGGTCTACTGCTGGGTACAGTGCCCCATCATGCAACTTTTCACCTCTGAATGCATGAGAATAGGGGGCCTTCTAGATCTAAACCATATCACAAGATTTCTTTGCTTTCTGCCCTAACATCACATTTAAGGCTTTGGAAAGAAGAAAAAGAAAGTTTAATTTTCAAAAAATCATTTTATATAAAATAAGGCAGCAGCTTCTAGCCATCATGGCAAATGGCAAACCTTGTAGGCCAGATGGTTCCAGAAAATAAGAGTCCCTGAGCTGGCCTCTTGGTTCACATGGACTGCTCTCCGTGTCCCCACCCCCTGGCATGTGTGATTGTAGGGATGATCAGCTTCATAGAAAGTACTTAGTAAAAACTGTCTGTTCTTAAGACCCAAAGATTGCTCAATCCTGCATCAGACAGAGTCATCAGAGGTAAATAACATACTTGTGAAAGGCTGAGGCAGATGGAGGCCAGCTTAGGTTACATAGTCAGTTCAAAGTCAGCCTGAACTACAATGTGAGACCCTGTCTTAAAAGAAAGAAAAGAAAAGAAGAATAAATAGAAAGAAAGAATCTGTTTGGGGCAGCAGGTCACTCACAGAAGCCCTCGAGGGGCATGGAGAGCTACACTAAAGCTCTGTAGCACCACGCGGCAGGGACTCTCAGAACACTGCTCCCTCTCGTTGTAGGAGGCTCTTCAGACACCGAGTCAGTGACTGGTGCACTGCTGGGCTGCCCTGAGCATACGAAAACTTCCCAGTTGTCCAGGTCCTCTTTGTAAAAGCACTTCCTCATGGCTTAGAACACTGGGCTTTCAGCATTCAGTCCAACTTGCAAGACCTAATGGGTTCTGTCCCAGAATGCCAGGAAACCCAGAAATATGTCTTCTTTTCATCTCCATAGGCCCAGCTCCAAACACTGGAAATTGTCCAAAACGGAGACAGCCAATGAGTGAGGAGCTGCCATGGGTGACCAATGCTTGCTCTATGCTACTCTGCACCTTAGGATGTGGGTGAACTTGGCATCAACCATTGTGCCCATTTTAAGTGATGCCAGGCCCCCATTACAGTTTCATGAAGTTACACTGGCCCTGTCACTTGTCTCATAGGAAATTCTGTCAACAGTATGGATTGCATGGTTCTGTAATTTTCTATAACACTGGAGAATTCACAAGAAAGGATCATCTGTCCATAACCCAGCCTCTTGTCATCTCTCCCCTGACCTGTTCTAGATCCCAGACTGGCAGCATTTCCAATGCCCGTACCTGAGAATCCTGACTAATACATTTTCTGTCTTTCATAAGTATCTGTTTTCATTGTTATTGATATCAACTTCATCTCTCTGAGATGCCAGAGCCTTTTTTGAGGGACTTCATGATGTTCAGAGTTTCCTGTCTGGTTAAGGACCAGCTGACATCTGACCTTAACTTATGATCAGGAAGAGAAGGCTGGAGCTGTCTGGCTGAGCACCATTCCATTCCCACCTTCCTCTTGGGTCTCCTCAAAGCAGAGCTAGAGATCAGGCCTGGAATAAATAGGAGCAGTATATTAAGGAGTTCATCCTAGGAGGCACCCCAAAGAGAGTGAAGAATGGTGAGCAGGACCTCAGGAGGCCAATAAAGAGTACATTAATGAATGGGAGTCCACTGCGGGCAACCAAAGCTCAGTCCCATGGACTTGCTCTGAGAGACTGCTGATTGAACCTCAGGGAAAAGAAAGCTGGCTTGCCACCAGCTCCAGTTGGCTGATAGTGCCTCCCGGGACATCCATGTTGGCCCTGCAGCCTCCTCAGTCCCATCTGGGCTTGCATCAGAGGCAAGCTCATGCACAAAGACAGCAGTGTGGCAGGCGGGAGCCACCCTGGGTACACCAAGCTGCAGGTGACACCAGGGCAGCATGGAGAAGACACACAGTGCAGACCAGCATCTACCACCATCAGGCATTCCTATGACTGCTACAACCCCCAAAACCAGATGGCATCAAACAGCCAGTGCATATTGTGCCCCAATCCTGAAGGCTAGAAGTGTGGAAACCAGCAGCAGCAAGGCCCTGCTGCTTCTGCGGGCTCCAGAAAAGGTCCCTCCTGACTGCTGCCAGCACTGGCAGTGTTCAGCACCCCTTGGTGTGCCAGGGCCTGTGGCAGCACAGCTGTCTATCCGTGACAGTTAATCTGATTGTCAGCTTGATTGGATTAAGAAACCCCTACAGAGCTGGTTGCAGTGAGAGGGCACTAACTTCTCCCCAGGCTGTCATGGAGGAAACCGTGCCTTTGAAGAGGATGTCGTTTCTTGGGCTTTCTCCTTACTCTCTGCTTCTGGGCTGGCAAGAGGTGAGCAGCTTTCTTCCACCACACTTTGCTGCCATGACGTTTCTGCCTTAGAGCCAGATGACCACGAGCTGAAACCTCTGCAACCGTGCGCCGAAGTGTTTCCTCGTCTACATTGTTCTTCTCGGGTGTTTGGTCCCAGTGATGAAAAGCTAACTCACTACCTCTGTCTTCACATACCCATTTTCTCCAAGTCTCCGCTCTCCTGTGTATCCGTGGTCCCCCTCCTTTAACAAAGGACACCTCATACTGGATTAAGGGTCCACTCACTCTGGGGACCTCAACTAATGGCATCTGCAACCAGCCTATTGCCAACAAGACCTAAGGTGACATCCTTTTCTGAGGAACAGAATTCAGCCCCTAATAGGTGTTTCATACTTGCTACACCCCTTAATTTCAACAGCAGCCTGTAAGAGACCTGAGTCTCCCGATGTCACAAGGGGCAACCTGAGGTTGGGGGAGGTGTGACCCGGCCAACATCTCCCAGCCAACGGGCTTCTAGCTCTGCAGCTGTGGCCAGATTCAAGTCTCCTCTCCACTGCAGAAGCTGCCTTGGCCCATCGTGTTCTGAGGTGGTCTCCCAAGCCTGCTACTCAGGTTCAAACCCCACCTCCACTGCTGAGGGCTGTGAGGTTTTAGCACATGAGATCCTATGTGAGAAACAGTACAGTGAACGTGGCTGCTACCCTCACATTCCCAGTGGTGTCTGGCTCTCCGGAACATCTGCTCAAGGATCACACATCCTTATTTCCAGGCCACAACCAGGATCACTTTTGTCCTCTCCTTGTCACAGGTACCCATAGTGATTCTAGGCAGGGACAGGACAGACTGCTGGGTGGGGTACCAGGTGGGGCACCCTTCTTCCCCTGCCCATGCACCCTACCTGTGCCCCAGTTTACTAACGCCCTTTTAGGTGGGACTCTAGGAAGGTGGAGATTAAAAAAACAAACAAAACAAAAAACCAGCAGTTCTTAATTTCCTGCCTGCTGCACGTGGCTTAATCTCGCCCCTCCTCCAGGCCTGCAGGGGGCTCCAGGGGAGATGGGCAGATTAAGAGCAACGCTTCCGACATGCCCTCCCACCTCTGGGAAAGCAGCCGCCTCCGCAGCAGATTTCCTCAAAGCCCAGCGAGGAGCCGCCAGAGGAATGTGTGGCCTCCCTGGCATGGCAGACATTCAAGGGAGCCCACCAAGGCGATGTGAGGAAAGCCCTGGGAGCACAGCGGCTAGGAAGGGAGCGCTGCGTTCTGGTGACTGGGACTGTTCGTTTCTGGGATGGGAGCTCCGCGACCCAGTGCGAGCACGGGGACCCACACGGCTCACAGTTAATTCACTTCACCGCCTCCTATTGAAAAACCTATTGCAGGGGGTGGGGCGGGGGTGGAACCACCGGTCTGCACAGGTAGTTATTTCTCTGCCTGGGGCCCGCCTGGCTCAGAACCAGCTCATGAAGAGCAGGAAGTGATTGTGCAGGCTTCTGCCCCAGCCGGGCACTGCCAGCTCTGAGTTCCAGGGTGCCTGGGAGCAGCTTCCCCACCCTGCCTCCCCCACTACCTGCATTTTGGGTGGTCTTTTCATTGTGGGACAGGATTGTCTCTTAACTGCCAAAGCTAGAGTTGGAGTTCCTTGCACCTCTTCAGAAGTCCCTGGGTTCTGTGGCACTTGGTGAGCATGGGGCAATCAGGGGACTGTGAGGAAAGCCATTCTCTTCCTGCAAGCAGCCTGCAGAGCAGGGAAGTTTGCAGAAGAGAGCAGAGGAGCTGGCGTGGTGGTACACCAGGAATCCCACACTCGGGAGGCTGAGGCAAGGGAATCAACACAAGTTAAAAGGCAGTTTGGGCGACATAGTGAGTTCAAAGCTAGCCTGAACTACATAGTGAGACCCTGTCTAAAACAAACCAAAACAAAACAGAGGTGTGCGCCCAGCTTACTGCTACAGAACAGAAGCAGAAAGTTTAATCCAGCCTCACAGAGCCAGCAAAGCTCCTGGAGAAGTCCTCTGTGAGGAAATGGAAAGAATGAAAAAGAGTGAAGGGGTGACCTGAAAGCGTGAAAACCCTGCAGCCCAAAACAGCATGGCATCATCTTAGAATATTCTGGAAATTGAGATTGTGGGGGTGATTATGGTGGTAAGAGGATTTGCATCAAAGACACAAAGTTTAGAGAATTAACTGCAGATTTCAGTATCTGAGGGGAATACTCACTTCAAATGTTAGAGCCAGCAGCCCAAACCAGTCCTGAGTAAATCACCTGGTAGGAATAATTTGTAACTGCTTTTCTTCCTTATATCACTGAGTTTTTACTACACGTGAGCCGTGTGCCAGGCCCTGTGATTGCTGACAATGGGAGATGGCAAACACACTCTTACTGTCCCCATAGAGCTCACACCCTGTGGAGACAGAATCTTAGCTGGGGTGGTTGGTGTCCCGGAAGTCACAGGTGTGCTAGGGCTCCCGCCTGCTCAGCCCTCCAAGACCGTCTCTGAGAGGGGAGGTGGGAACTTGGGGAAGAGACAGGCCGGGAAGATGAGGAGAGGAAGGGACAGGGCCAGAGAGACAGACCCCGAGACAGAGAGAAACAAGGATGGGAACAGAGAGAGAAAGGTGGAGGAAGTCAGGTGATGGAAAGAAATTGATCAAGTAAGATAAGGACAGGGACAAGACACACTGAGGGAGTGAGAAGAAGAAAGAGGGAGAAACACATGGACATGCAGAGAGGGAGAGGGAGACAGAGACAGAGAGACACGGAGCTCTGGCCCCTGCCGGCTGAGGGCTGCTGTGGCTAGTGTTCTAGGTGCCCCAAAGGCAGAATCCGAGCTGTCGTGCTGGGAGAGCCAGGCCTTCAGTGGCTCTCCATCTCCACACACACCCCAACCCCACAAATCTGTGCTCACTACAGGGACAGCCTGTCGTGCCTGAGGTCTTAGTCACCAGGGGTCCTCCAGGGCTGTCTTTCAAGTGGTGACCTGTATGGTCCAGGCAAGGATGCAGGGCACGCACAGTGTCCAAGGCTGTCGTGCTGGAGTGCCCCAAGAGGTCTGAGGCCTTGATTATACAGCTGGGAGGGGGAGGTCCTGAGACAGGCCTTCATCTAACGACCACAGGGATCAGGACCTGTGCCTGGCACTGCAACCCCACAGCCAGGCTGGCGCTGGGAGCTTATTTTACAGATCTGGAAACCAAGCCCACGTGAAGTAAAGGACTCACACAAGGCCAGTGGGTGTCACCTGGCCAGCAGACTTACCTAGCAAGCTCACTGCTGCTATGCCAGGCAGGGTCCTTCTTTGTCACAGAAACCCTGAAAGCAAGTGTGAAGAGCTCTGCTTTCTTGATGAAGGTAAAAGAGGCCCCAAGCACTTGGGCAGCCTACCCACAAACCTTGCTGGGCTCTCTCCAAAGCCCTGAACCCCTCCCTCCCTTATTCCTAACCCCAGGACCCGTGCCCTTTTCCCCAGGGCCTCAGCATTCAGGACCCTGGAGGAATCAGGCCAGGGCTCCTGATGGAGACTCAGTGTGCCCACGGGCATCTGCTGTGCCCAGCCCTGCTGCAGCCCCTTCCTCCCACCCAAGGGGCTTAGCCAGGTCCTCAGAACTCAGGCGTCCTCGGGCAGTCCAAACTCCCACAATGAGCAGCAAACCACAATGGGATTAGCAGCGCCTGTGACGTGGTCACCAACAGAAATCACAGACCCTTGCCTCTCATGACCCAGTCGTTGCCAAGTCCCAAATTGTCAGTCCTGCTCATCACACTGCAACTTCTGGAGCTGTCAGTCGCACTGCTGTTATCTAGTGTGTTAATAAAGCATGTGTATGTTCTTTTTCATATCTTGATAGTTGTATTTCAAAATCACCTTTCCTTAGAGTTGTTATGGAAAGTCATTTTTCTGAAAAGGGTTCAGAGGTTTCCCCAGATGCCCAACAGTCCTGGGCACACAGAGGGTTCAGAAGTTCTCCTACTCAGATTTAGCAGAGGTCACAGTTCTTCACCTGCCCCTCTGTACCTGGGATCGAGTCGCGGCTGGGTTCACACCCACTGGCTCCTGGCTTCCAATGTGAAACTCCACCAGCTGTCAGAGATGCACAAGCTAAAACCAGGCAGTGCCATGTCCTCATGTCCCACTCTGAGCAAAGCCTCACCCGTGCCTGTGCTCAGCCCCTCACGACAAGACCTCCCAGCCCTTGGTAGCACTGCAGCCCCCTCTCCCCGCCCCCAGATGCCTTCAAAGCAAACCCGCTTCCCGCTACTCTAATTGAGAAGGCAGCAAAGCATGATGTACTAGTTTTGCACTGTGGCTGCTTGTAGGACTCGCCTGGGGAGATTTGAAAAGCTGGGGGTGACCCAGAGATTGGTGAGGCATCCTGAGTTGATGTAGGATGACGCCTGAACACTAAGATTGTTGTGAACTCCTCAGAGGAGTCACATGTGCAGTCAGTGCTTAGAACTTCTGATGTACAGAAAAAGTCAAGTCCCAGACTATCCCGCCCGGCCATGAGTTCCACTTCTGTGTCTAAGATGAGTAGAAGCCTCTCTGACTCGGTTTGCCCCTTTGTAAAGGAGTTATGTGTACTAAGCATCCATCCATCACACACCAGTGTTCCATAAACTCATTTCCTTTACACCCCCAACAGTTTTGTGACAGTGATTATATTACCCCATGCCTGATGTCACCCACCGAGTGAGGGATGGAACCTGAGCTGGAATCCTGGGGTCTGACTCAGGCACCCCAGCATTTTGCACATCGCATCACTAAATCGGTACTCCCCACACTTTGCTAAGTCTTGTCAAAGGCTTAAAGAACTCATTCAAATGCCAGCTGTGATTCAGTCTATCAGAGGCGGGTGGAGGGATTCTGTGCTTCCACCATGCTTCCTTAAGATCTCACACTGTTGCCCCAGGATCTCACTTTGAGCAGCCAACAACGAAGGGCCCTTGTGCCCAGTGTCCACACTGCCTGTCAGTGCCTGGGCCAGACCAGTGCGGTTAACTTTCTAGGCCATGCCCTCTGCCAGTCCATTCCCCTATTCTCATGGCAGCACCCAGGTTCGGGACGGTCACCCATGCCCCTGCTTGGCTAGAAGACTTTGTCGACACTGGTAACCATTCCAACTGGTGGGCCAAGGAGGCCTGGCCACCTAAAGTGACAGCACACAAGCTATGGCCAAGCGTGGGCACCTGATTTGGCAAGTGAGAGAGTAAGAGAAACTCTTTCCTCTTCCACTGGTGTTATCAGAAAGAATGCTCTTCCTTCTTGAGACTGATTTGGTTGGACAACTTCAAGGATGTAGCTGTGGCCACACCCTCATTTCCTTTCTGAAGGGAGAGCCCAGGGCAGTAGGCCACAGAGGGCATTGATATGAGCCTAAGAACGAAGGTATGTAGAGTAGAGAGAACCCAGGTCCTTGAAGATGTCATGCAGCAACAAGCTTTGCCTGAAGCTCACATTTGGGCTATCAATTCACAAAGACTACTTAATGCCTTCATTGCTTAAAGCCAGCTTGAGTCACTTTATAGCTATGTCTTTTAGCGTCAATAGGCCTAATACAAGTATGAATCTCAGTATAGCTGCTCACTAGTTATGTGACCTCGTACAAGCCATTTAACCTCTGTGAGCCTCAGTTTGCTCATCTATAAAATGGGACTGGCAATACTTAGCCCAAGATTGTTGTGGGGATTAGGAGAAACCATGAAGGTCAAAAGCTTGGCATCTATACAACAAACAGTAGCTATTCTTAACAAGACTCGTCATTAGTCCCAGTTTGGCAGGCCCTCATTCTAAAAACTGCTATGTCAGCAGTTATTTCTAGCTGTTGGCAAAAAAGAGAAGCAAATTAACCTAAAAGATTGAGGAGGGGGTGCCTGGAGAGTTACAAGTAGCATTGAGAAGGAAAGGGAAAGAAAAGCTGACCTCCTTCAGTAACCAGAAGAGACAAGAAAGCTTGTCCTGGCAGAGACTGGAGAGCTTTCCTGGGTCGTAACAGATTCGGTCAGAACACATTCAGACCTTGGCTCCATCCTGCAAAGCGTATGGAAGCCACGTTCTGCTTCTCTGGATATTTGATGGTCTGATTGGCTCAGCCTTCCTAATTGTGTTCTATTGACAAATATATTTGTTTGGAATAAGCAAATGTATTGCAGGCAGGAAACAGACCAACTTCAAGAATTTATTTTGCTTTTTGGCACCATTGCACTGAGCTTAGCATTCATTATGCACCCGTGTAAAGCAGTTTCTGAGAATGCTGGCCTGAGTTATCTTTTTAATTATATTTATTTTTTCAGCTGCAGTTCAGATCATGAACAGACTTGCTGGTACTCAACAGGCCTCACCGGGTGAAACCTCCTGCCTCCCTCAGAATCACATCGCAAGGATTAAATGTTCGTAGATTCCGGACCAATGTGTGATGCTGCCATGCACCATTATCCCTAATGGATGAGAAATGGGGTTTAGTCAGTCAAATCCCTGCTCTGAGGCCAGAGAAGTCCATAGAAACCAAATCCTGGTCACCAGATTGAAAATGAAATCAGATTTAAGTAGAGAGATGGAGAGATAAATGGAAGGTAATTTGGAATGGGTCACTGGGGATCACCATGACCCACTTTCCTAAACCCCTGCCACCACCGCTATACCTAGCAGCCATATTTGAATGTGGCCTTCTCCCGCCCCCACTTGGATGAGAAGTGAGCACGTGACCCCAGAAGAACCAATCAGAGTTTCTACTGGGGTAACTAGAGAGAGAATGAGGGGAAGAGAGAGAGAGAGTCTCAGGAGATGTGCACAGCCATGTTGGATGTCACATACATAGAAGAACAGCAAAAGGAAGGTAAGCAAAACAGTGACAGAATGGTGCAATGGGGCAGCAGGAACGGGCCTCTGTGGGTCCTCAGTGCCCTGCAGTCCCTGGTTCGGGTCACTGAGACGTGCTGCCCCCTTGGACTAAACTCTTCTTTCTTGTTCCAGCAAGCTGAAGTTGTTCTCTCACTCACATCCATACAAGGGAAAACTATGCAACCAACTAAACAATACTGTGGAAGAGTGTTTATTAACCCCCCCAAAATGCACAAGGGAACATTGTTGAGTGCTAAAAACACACTTCTTTTCTCCCTTCAGCAGATATTTATTGGGCACCTACTGTGTGTCATATGCTACAGAGACACTAGGGAGTAGATCACAGGCCAGCCAACCGTGGCCAAAATGTCAGGTAAGATCTGGCTAGGGTGGAAAGACGTGTATTAGGTTTCACAGCTGGGAGAACAAATACACCACATTTACAACAATATTTAGAAGCAGTGCTGCTCAAAATGTGGTCTGCAGACCTGGGAGCTTGTGAGAAACAGATTCTAAGTGCCCCCCCCCGCCCCCAGGCCTACTGGGAGGAAGGCCCCCATATCTGTTTAAATAAGCCCTCCAAGTGATTCCATGCATCCTCAAGTTTGAAACGCACTGGAAGTAAAATACCCTGGGGCCCACCTTCCAAGTTAACAAGGTTTTCCAGCTTTTCTCCAAGTTTCCATTCCTCAGTACTGTGCTTGCAAGACCACCCAAGAATGCATGTGTGTCTCAGCCAATAGTATAACAATCAATCATATATCATTGGATACATATTAATTTAATTCTCCTAACAACTGTGTAAGATAGATGCTAAGGTGTTCCCCACTTTAAAGATGAGAGCACTGAGGCACATGTTGTCACTTGCCCAAAGTCACGCAGTAAGTGATAAAGAGAAGGTTCAAACCCAAGCATTTGGAAGTAGCTCCAGAACTGGTAGGGTGCTTTGTTTTGCTTTGTTTGTGTTGTGGTTCTAGGAATTAAACCCATGGCCTCACATGTACTAGGAGGTACTCTATCACTGAGCTTGTACTTTTAAGCACTGGATTTAGCTACCTGTCCAATAGGTCCTGAACATCTCTGCTACCTGGCAGAGAAAATGGGGGGGCAGTCCTATCCCTGGAGCCCCACCGCACTGGGTTGATATTAATTTCCTTTTTGAAACTAAAGGGTAGCATAATACCCTTTGAAGAGCAACAAAGCTCCAAATGTGAAACAGATTGTCAACTGGGCAGTGAATCTTCCTGGGTCCACCCCACCACATCCTGCTGAGCGCAGGCACACATTCAGCGAGCCAGTACATCGGTTACACCCTTGGAGAAGTATATACACCACTGGTTACCATTATGCTGGTTCAAGTTGCTGAAAATTAAACTCTTCTCAGTCTGTTTTGCGAAAATTGCTACCTGGCCCATGCAAACCACCACATATGCTCTGCCCTACACTACCTCCAGTATCCATAGACAGACTCATGACCCAGAAATCATGTAGTGAAAATTGCTTTTTTTTTTTTTTCCTTTTGAAGCAAAGTCTCAATATGTAGTTCAGGTTGGCCTTGAATTTGCCCAGGCTAATCTCGAACTCACAGCACTCTTCCTCCTGCCTCAGCTTCCCAAGTTCTGAGATTATAGGCATGTACCACCATGCAGAGAAGATTGCTTTTTAAAACAATGGCCAACATAATTGCAGGTCTTCATTTCCTGAGAAGGTGGTTTTTCCTGTTGCTCAGTGCAGGAAGCCGTGGATACTGCTGTCCAGAGTCTTGGAAATGTGGCTTCAGATAGCTTTAGAAACAAGGACCTCCACCCTTCTCAGCAAAGAAGTACTATTCTTTGCTGGTCCACTTACTGTGCCAGGTCCACAGGGCTCACCATTCAGTGCCACACAAATGGGAACTCATGGAGGGATTGAGCTCCTGTAGGGAGCAGCCCATTTATTTCCTGACATGGTCAATCCCCCGGAAATGGGCCAGAATAGACCTTTGAAGTACTCAACAACAGAAAGAGGAGAATGCAGTAGAGCAGGCAAGGGCTATGAAAGAGGTGAGAATTTCTGTCCCTATTCAGAGCAAGGGTTAGATTAAAGCTAGCAGATTAATAGCACAAACAGCACTTCCACATATCTGCTGCCCACAGCAGCCATTGCCAATCGATCACAGTCTTTATCCTGAGAGCCAGCCCCTGCCCAGCCCACCATCACTTGCACATATAACTAGAACTGAATTTCATTCATCCTTGCTGAAGGGATGGGTAATTGATTTTAACCACTAAGTCCACTTAAACCTCCTGGGAACAGGGGCCATAAATTTGCCCTGGATCTCAAGCCTGCCCTAGATAATGCCATAAAGTTTGTAGTTGTTAATTCCCTGTGACTCACAGAAACGTTAGTCTTGTTAGCGCTGGGGAAGTGCCCCATGGGATGTGTACCTCTCTTCTGCAGATAGAATGGGAGAGGTCATGGTTTTCCCAAACTCTTGAATTGTGGAACCTTTTTTCCAGATTAAAGTTTAGTCAGAAATTACAAGTTAGTAGCAGGACTACCATGTTTGAAAAGCAGGTGATAGTCCTAGCCCACAGCCACCCAATGCCACCTCAGCCAACGATGCTGAGAGTTTGGAGAACTCCATAGCTCCATGTGATGGAGGAGATCACTAAGATAGTCCAAGTAAGTCTCCAAGTTTTACAGGGAGAAAATAAAACCTAAGAGAAGGAAATGTCCCAAACTCGCAGAGCCAGTGGGTGGCAGAGACCAGAATTCAGCCCACATCACATACTTGGTCCTGACTTTTTGTATGCTGCAGTAGCCCTAAGCTCCTGGCCCCTCTCGAGTCCAGGTCTTATTTGTCTATCTGTGACTCCTGTCCCTAGATCCGTGGCATGAGTTTCCACCTTGTCTAACTGTCTTGTGGATCTCCCTGCTGCAAAATTCCACAAGGACCCCTAGACCCTCACCTGGCTTGACACCAATCTTTCCTCTTCCTGATCAGCTGCCCACAGCAATGCCCACTGTGCCACAGACCGTGAGCCCATGCAGCTGCTCACACCACCGAGCCAGCCTCCTTCCTCCTCCCAATACTTAATCTCTAGGGCCTTCCACTGAGGTTTTCGCTTTGACCTCCACCCACTCTTTCTCCATCCCCTTGCTGTTTCCTCATTCCAGAACACTACCTCTTTCCCCTGGATTTAGGTAATAGCCCTTTTCACTAGTCTCTCCAACTTCGGTTTCATTCCCACTCAAAGTGTGGCTGCGTGGATCTCCCCAAAATACAAATTCAAAGGTGTTACGCTGATTTCAAAAGCTTCCTGTTGATTATCAAATGATGTCTAACCTTACATTTATCAGACTCTTTAAAGTCAGAAGCATTCACTTCTCTAGCCTGTCATTTGCCATTCCCTGACTCATACTCTTCTAAGGTGGATCTACTGTGTGTGTTTTGTGTGCGTGTGTGTGTGTGTGTGTGTGTGTGTGTGTGTGTGTGTGTAAACTTCTGTCTTAGGCCATGCACAGTGCCCTCTGCGTGGAACATTTTCCTCACTTCTCACCTAATGTCTGCTTCACGTCCTTATTTAGCTGACCCTCCTCTTGTCAACTCTTCCTGCCCTCAATACCATGCATGACAATGATCCTCCACGAGCCTCCCTGGCACCTGCCCACCCTGTCCCTCTCTTTGCCCTCCAGTGGTCCTGTGGGAGACAACTCCAGTGGCTCCCCTTGAATGCAAAACAATTGCTGCAACTTTGATTATTTGGAGACTTATTTCCTTATTCTGATATGTAGAGAGCTGGCTACGGTATTTCCTGCTCTCTTCAATTGGCTCTAAGCATTGCAAATAAGGCTAGTGAGGTATTGATATGTAATCTCTAAAGCCGGCAGACAGTCTCCTGCTTCCTCGAATAGTGCTCTCTATAAAAGATATGAGCACAGCAGGATATTAGAGCCAACAGCCCCAGGAATGTCAGCTGGGTGTGAGCCTCAAAGTAAAGAGGCTATTACTCCATAGGTCACAAAAGTTTACACATCAGAAACCGAAACAATAGCCTTCTAAAACAATTCAGTTGCTACCTTAATTGAATTATGCAAATTGATCCTTCTGCATACCTATATCTCTGCATTTTGCAGAGACGCTTTTCTCCCCACCTAGCCAGCCAGCTTAAGCTGCTCACATAATTCCCCCCCACCCTCACTGTCGCTCATCCCTGAACCACCCTGCTTCTTCACAAGATAATAAATTCCGGGAGAGGTCTAGAATCAAGGCCTCTGTCCACATGTCCTCACAGGGATTGGATTTAGGACCCCTTGGCTGCCCTTAACGTGGAACATGTCTTGGTGTCTTTACTCTCACCGTGGGTTGCATTGGTGGTGGTAGACTGGAATTAACTTGCTGGGATTCCAATAACGTCTCAATGGGATTCCAAATATAACTTTTCAGATTGTGAGGAAAACTGGAAAAGGGATTACAGTATTTGGATGGCTGAACACAATATTTGGATTACAATAGGTCCTGGAATTCACTCAGTGACTCCCTCTTGTTAAATGCTAGGGCTCTGACTTATGAGTTGTAGGTGCTCAGTTAATGGTCAGTGAAGGAGCAGTAAATTGTTCCATCATTATTACAAGGGAGTTTGTGCCCTGACCTGCTTACAGGGCACAATCATTTTATGTAAAACAGAAAATGAGTTCAAAGAAGAAAAGAAGCCTGAGCAAACCCGGCCATTAAGGGAGTGACTCTATACACAGGCAAAGGGATCTGGTGTACGCCAGAGCTGCACATTTTCCAATCCAGTGCCTGCCTGTTAGCTCTGTGTCTTTCCATATATAACAGACATCTCGTTCCCACAATCCACCTCAGTATTATTCTCAATCAGCATACACTCTTCCCTGAGCTGATACTGCTGGCTTATTTGCAGGTCCTTCCAAATGTACCATTATATTTCTCAAGGACAGAAGCCCTTTATTCACCCCAGTGTCCCCAGAGCTTGACCCAGCGTGGGCACATAGTAGGTGATAGAACTTTTGGCATGACTAAAAAGATAAGAAATATGAAATAAAAGTGGCCTTTATTTTAAGAATATGGAGAGAGACTCCATGACCTCCGGGGTCTGGCATTCTCTCTGCCCGACACGTGGTGTGGGAGCATACATATAGCTTAGGTTTGGGGTGGTGCCCAAGGGGCATTACGGATGCACAGGTAGCCCATTGGAATTCATTTCGTGCCACAGGTAAATTGCCTAGGGGGCAGGAAGATGACCTCAAGATAGAGCCTCTTGGTTCAGCTTCCCATCCAGGACAAAATCCTTTCAGTAGGCCCTCAACAAAAACCACATGGGTTCATGAATTGGAATGAAGGAAGGAGAGAGGGACAGAAGGAAGGAAGGTGAGCCAGAAGGAAGAAAGACTAAAGAATGGGCTGAAAAGAGGGAAAGGAGAAAGATGGGAGGAGAACACGTGTTCCGCCGGCACTGGGGCCTCAGTGCCTGGCCCCAGCTGCCAGTAGGATGGGTGCCCTTGGCAGCTCAGACGCCCTACATCACCCCACGGCAGGGCAGCCCTGGGCTGGGCCCATCTTCACTGGCCAGGGCCCTCGCTCTGCCCTGAAGCTGAGCGTGTGGGAGATAAAGCTGGAGAGGATGGTGGAGAGTGCCCACAGCCTGGAGGAAAAGGCAGCCTCTGTGCCCTTGATTTACAGCAGCAGCCTGGCCTCCAGCCTCCTGCCTCGCTTCTCCTCAGCACCTTCACTGCCAACTGGTGTTCATCAGGCCACAGAGGGGGTGACGTAAGAACCTTGGCGCAGTTGGATGACCTGAGGCAAAATTCTTGGCTTCTCTGTGCAACTGGGTTTTCCCACAAGAGAAGCCAGCATGTAACCCCTGAAGAATCTGCTGTGAAAGGTGCTGTCCTGGCACAGAGTTAGTACAGAGGTAGTACTCTGTAAATGTCAGCATCACTAACATCATCTTCAGGATGACCATCACCCACCTAAGGGGGAAGCTGAGCAGAGATAGTGGGTTCTGGCCCGGAGTCCCCTGAGTTTAGACGAGGTGTTAGGAGAACTCACTTAGGCAAAAGTTTGATAGCCAGGAAAAGAAAGGACCACAGAGAAAGGTCAGGAAACTTCCCAAGGGTCACATGGCAAATGACAGGAGCAGTCCCTGCCTCTCTTAATTCTTCTTCCCCCTCCACCCCACCCCAGCCTTGTGACGGAGACCACCTGAGGGGCAGCAAAGGAAGTTCAGTGAAGGCCAGAACTGCCTCGCCCAGTCCAGTGCAGTTCAGTACCCAGTAGCCACGCGGAGCCCCTCAGCCTGGGTATGCCGCCACGGGACCCGTGAGATAACCCTGAACTGTTTGGGCTGTTTTATTGTAATTAACTTACATTTGAACTTAAACACTGATACTTACTTGGAAACTTGTAAGTGGGGCTGGAACAAGTTTGAGGAGGTGAATCTACTTTTTCAACTATATAAAACCTTATGAGAACTAAATGTAGATCAAGTGTTCCCAGGAAAATTCAGCACCCGAATTGAGATGTGCTGGAAGGGTGTGAAGCGCACACCAAATTTGGCGTGCTTGGTGTGCCCAGGGAGGGTGAGAACTGGCCGATGAGTGCGTGTATTGATTATATGTTTTAAGGATCCTATTTGGGACACAGTAGGTTAAATGAAGTGTGCTATTAAAAGTTCACTTGCTATTTTTGATTGTTTTTGATGTTTCTACTAAAAAACTTAAACTTACTTACATGACTCCTCACTATATTTTCACCAGACAGTGCTGGGCTTAGAGGGACAAGGGAGGGCCAGGGAGAAGGTGACCCACTGATCCACCAGGCTGTCCTTGGCTGCTCCAGGACAGAGGCCTGGGCTCTCAGGGCACATGGGCACAGGGAGCCAGGCTGTGCTACTTGGGAGGCCGAGCTGGCTGCAGGGCTGTCCCCGCACTCTGACACTTCTCTGGCAGCAGGGAGGCATCCGGGATTAGCGTTAATTCTTTCCCTGAAGGGCAGAGAAGAAGGTTAAGTGCCTGCTGAGCAACCGCAGCTGCCCAATTAAACGGGAGAGGGGAGAGGGCAGGGGAGGAGGCCTGGGGAATGTTCTCAGGGATTCCCAGGGAGACAGGGAGGAGGGGTCCCACTTCCTTTATCTCACTTCCCCTCCCCAGAGGCCTGCTGGGTGCTGTCCTCTGCTCCTGGATGACAAAACAGTACCCTCCCCCCCTACGCTTGTGCTCCAGGAAGACAGCACAGGCAAGGACGCTCTAGGGCAGAGGAAGTCGGCCACGCCGAGGACGGGCATTAACCCACCTCACCCCACGCCACATGCCACCTGCCCCGAACCTCCATCAGTGCTATAAGTACTGTCACCATCATCCCACTCTTTAGATATAAGGCTCAGAGAGGTTCAGCATTTTCCCAGGGACACACAGGCAGGCAATGGGAAAGTCAGAGGTTTTAAACAGCTGGTTACAACATCTGACCTGAATCTGAGCTCACCACAGTGTGATGCTGGCAACATATCAGACTTGGCAGCAAAGCGGCAGAGGTGGAGGAAGGGTGGCCAGAGTCCTCCGGCATGTTGGAGCCTGGCACTGGTGATGTAGGAGACACGCCATGTTCCCGGGGGCTGCCTCCTATTGGCCCCACTTTGGATGCCATCTCCCCCAGGAAGCTTTCCCTGACTCTCCCTCCTTCCCTTCCAGATGAGCCACCTACACACCCTCCACACCCAATAGATGTGTTCATCTGTAAGCCATAAGCCAATCTATGTGAATAATTAGCCATGTTGTTTCGATTTATCCTACTAACAACCTAGTAAAAAAAGGTCCTATTACCACCCCATTGAACAGTTAAGGAAATTGCAGACAAAAAGGAAACCCAGAGAGAGAACCAGTAATGTGATGAGTACAGAGTAACTGCAGGTAGCGGCAAAGCCCAGTAAGAAGAGGAGGGGTGGGCAAAGGGGACACGGGCCGCGGTGCGAAGTGTAAGCTGAACATCAGGACGACATGGAGCAAGGCACAGCAGAGGGTGAGGACCGAGGGCAGAGGCCCTGTGAGGAAAGCTGGCTTAGTGTGTCCAGTAAACCACAAGGGGCCATACACATGCACCAGTGTTCCTGGCAGCAGTGTTCATAAGAGCTCAGAGCCAGAAACAAGTCAAGCACTCACCAACTCACAAGCAGAAATATTAATTATGGTACATCCAAACGCTGGAGTATTACTTGGCTGCAAAAAGGATTGGGAATGCTGATATACGGCCTACATGGATGCATCTGGAAACTGTTATTAGGCTGAGTGAAAGAAAGCAGTCACCAAAGACCACACATGATATTATTGTGTGATTAAATGCCCCGAAAAGCCAAATCTGCAGCAACTGGGAGTGGACTAGCCGTTGCCTAGGGCAGGAGGAGGAGGAAAGGGAGTGGCCGATAATGGGGACTGTGGCTCTTTGAGGTCAATAAACATGTTCTAAAATTAGGTGGTGGTGATCATGCAACTCTGTGCAGGTGCTAAAACCATTCATCTGTGCACTTTAAGGAGCTGTTATGGGTTAATTATACCTCAATAAAGCAGTTTAAATAGAAAAAAAAAGATGTAAGATGGGCCGGGAGACTGGAGGGGAATGAGAGAAGAAAAGGGAGACTGTGATCAGATCAGAGGTCCCCGTGTTTACAATGTGGTCTTGCAGTCCACAGAAGCTCTGGGGGTGCAAGTGGGGAACCTGGTGGTCCCAGGGGCATGTTTCAAAGCTTGCTTACTTCTGTGTAGCATCACAGTGAAGTATGTGATTGCTGGTGCCTAGATTAACATCCACAGCTGAGCCCTAGCTATGGGACTGCAGAACATTACATAATGTGTGAGGACCTCAGTTTCTCAACCATAAAATAGGATGATAACATCTCCTCACAGGAGGGCTTAAACGAGTGTTCTTGAAGCACTTACAGTAGCACCTGGCACAAGGGCAACAGTGTATGAAAGTGTGGTGACTTATGTAAATCAGGTAATCATGGGGCGATCTGTGTCCACCAAAGGAGGAAGCGCGGCCGGCCAGGGCCACTTGTTGTTTTGAGGAGTTCTGCCCCTGCCCGTGCCCCTCCCGCTGCCTCTGCAAGCTC
Organism: Cavia porcellus; assembly: GCF_034190915.1. Classification (NCBI taxonomy): domain Eukaryota; kingdom Metazoa; phylum Chordata; class Mammalia; order Rodentia; family Caviidae; genus Cavia; species Cavia porcellus. Next base: position 55,026,812 of record NW_026947496.1, read on the forward strand.
ACAAGTGATTGCTCCAGAGGCCTCCTTCCAGATGGGCAGTAAATCAGAAACCAGGGGCTCCTGTTACCAACGGTGGTGAAGTTCCCCCGACTACTCCCCCAGGTAATTGCAAGCACATGCTGCCACTAGGACTGGTCCCCAGAAGTTTGTATACCTGGGCTGCTCACACCACAGCAGCTGTCGTGAGAATTTCCACAAGCATCAAAGCTGCAAGAAGCAGCCTTCCAGGGCTCCCAGGTTTGTTTCAAGCCAGAATTGGGCAGCTCTGGATGGTCTCTAGGAGCTGAGAGAGGAAGGGTGGGTCATGATAGCATGGGGTCCTCTCCAATGGGCCTGATCTACAGGTAGGGCATAAAGGTAGAGCTATGGCAATCTGTGAAGCTACCTGCACAGGCTTTGCAATGGGGAGGATTTGCTTCAAGTTGTTTTCCACTTTCAAACTGAGCCCTAAAGTAAGCCAGAAGACACCTCTCCAGACCTTAGTTTTCCCATCTGTGAAATGGGCTTGATGTTAGCCATGTCAAAGATCTCATAGGAGAGTAGGAGTCACTTAAGTAACAGCTCTAGCACAGCAGCTGGTACATCCCTGACCCTCAAGGGGATGAAAGGACAGCAGTTAGAATGGAGTTGTGCAGCCAGATGTGGTGGCACCTGGAACCTTAGCACTCCGACAGCGAAGCCCAGCCTGGGTAACTTAGTGATTTAACAAGTCCTGTCTCAAAATTGAAAAAGGGCTAAGGAGGTAGCTCATTGGGAAGACACTGGGTTCAATCTCACAAAAAAGCGGGGAGCCACTCACCGATCCTTAATACGCAACAAGCCTTTGTTGTCCTGGGGGGGACATGAGGACAGGAGGAAGAGCAGGACACACTTAGAGACTTTCCCCATGAGGTTCCGGAGACCATGATTTTGAGGAGGAATTGAGAACTCCCCAGCAGGCTATCAGCTCTCTGCTCCTGGGCAGTTTGGCTTTAAATGCAGCCAATTCAGGACTTACATGGAGACACTAGGACTCATCCCCTCCAGCTTCCTCTCCCGGGTTGCCAGACTTAGCGAATCAAGTAATAGGATGACAGCTACATTTGAATTTCAGAAAAGCAAGGAACACTTTTTCAGTGTCAGTATCCCACTAGACAGTTGGCATAGGCACGACCTGAGGCCTGTGCTCTCTCCTGCTCACAGGCTCCATCCCCAGACTCTGAGCCCCGGTCAGTGTTTCTCCAGCCCCAGAGAAGAGTGATTCTGACAAAGCAAAACTGAGTTTGTGGATGGAGTACATGGAAGACAAGAAAACAGGTCCACACTGAGCGACAGCAAGGAGAGGAAGGGAAGGGGTGCTGGTACCCCTCAGCCTGAGGGCGACCCAGCTAGGCGATGCTGAGAGGCTAAAGAAGCGCCACGTTCTGCCTGATTCTGTGACAGCATCTCGGGTTAAACCGTCTCCAGAACTTCTCTCCAAGACTCTGCGTCCTCCTCAGCAAAGCACAGTAACAATTCAAACCCCTTGACGTAGTTGTGAGGATTATCTGAGGCTCACAGATTCCACTTGGGACCCTTTGTTCTTACACCATGGTCACAAACTCAGGAAGCAACGCCCAAAAATTCACTTCCTAAGGGTAGATAGTTTTACGAGTTGGTGCTTTTGTGATTTATTTCATTCCTTCCTTGCAAATACCGAAATGAATGCCAAGTGTTTGGCAGAGTTTCTCAGCCTTGGCACAGGCACACAGAGCCAGATGGCTGGGGTGAGGTTGGCTATGTCTTGTAAGATCTTCACAGCATCTCCAGACCTCACCACTGAGACGCCAGTAATAGCCTCTCCCTGTTGTGACGTCAAGGGGATGTCATTCCAATACACGTCCTAAGGTCCCCGGAGGCAGAGAGTAAGACTACCTCTCCATTGTGGCCACTGTGATGATAGAATAAAACACAAAGACATGTTCTCATAAGCATGTATGAAGACACGGTATCAGATGTCTACTGTACACCCTACTGTATGTTATGCATGGGGAAAACAATCTCTGGAGGCTGAGCTGTAGTCCCCTAAAATAAAGTCCAATAATAGAGACAATAATGTTACTTCTGAGAGGTAGCTCAAGCATCTTCCTGCCTCTGGAGATTTTCAAACAGCACTGAGAATGAGAGTCACCCCATCTCAACAGCATTTCCTCATCAATTCCTTGCATGGAGAAGAAGGGATAAGACCCAGCCGGCTGGTGAGCTTCCAGTTTAGCAAGTGCCAAAAGGCTCCTTGGAGCCACATCACACTGTGTACAGGGTCGATGTCTTAAAGCCCCGCTTTGCTGTTACTATTTTTTACTTGCTTGTTTTTGAGATAGGTCTTCCCATGCACCTAGGCCCTCTTTGAACTCAGTGATCTTCCTGCCCCAGTGTCCCGAGTGTTGATTACAAAAATGCTTACTAGTCTCGTCTTAAGTCATGGAAATAAGGATATCAGAAAAGGCCTGGTGAGAGCACGGGGCAAGAGAGTCGGAAGGCCTGGAGGCAGACACCTGGGAGGCTACAGATTCCACACAAGCCTGTCCTAGGCCTGACGGTGACACCCGGGTTTGTCTCGATCGATCGCCGGTGTCCTTGGACAGGCTATCCAGTCCCCTGGATGCATCAGCCCCGTGGCTGAGTGTCGGAGACAATCACACGGGGTCAGGGCTCAGAGACGCCTTCTCCCGTGGCCCGACACTCATTACTGCCGTCGTGCCATTCCCACGTTCCGAAGCAGGGCTTCCCGTTTTCATCTCGCGCTGGTCCCATACATCAAGTGGCTGATCCTGCTCTCTGAATAAAGTTGTCCCATCTCTGGGTAGTGACATCCCCCACTGTAGGACTGCTGCAAGGGTGACAAATGATGGTTCCCACACTGCCAGGACCAGCCCACGGCTGTCCCAGTAGCCTAGCGCAGTGCAACCATCTGTGGTCCCATCTCAGAAGGAAGTCCCTAACCACGGGCCTGAGACCATGACTCCCAGCTTCCGGAGCCTTTGAAATCCTCACTGTTTATTATTTCTGTTCCCCCATCTGTTTCCTGTAGCAATGAACCCTTTAAATGAAAAGGCCTGTGGATGTGGGGGCGGGAGGCAGGCAGGACAGGGCAAGGGACAGCTGGGCAGCTCCGTGCTGGTGCAGGAGCTGAAAGGAGAGGCCTAGGGAGAGCAGGCAGAATGGAGGAAATAGGGGTCCACACACTTCTGCAGGGGCCCGAAAACAGGCTCCGATGTCTGCCCTCTATTCACCTGCAAGGAATGGGTTTGAGCTGGTATCAGATTCACAGCAGCCCGCAGCCCCTCTGTGCACCACGGCTTCCAGTAACACAGAAGGCAGAGTTACTGTGGCCCTCAGCAGGTGTACCCGGGGGGCTCAGGGCAGAAGTGTCAATGGCCCCCGTCTTCTCTGTCACTGCCACCACAGCAAGTGTCAGAGCCCCAACCATCTCTACAGTTACACATCTTCAGACACTGTGAAGGTACCTCCATGTGCAATAAGTGGAGGCACCAGGCCACACCCCAGGATACTGCTGGGGACCCCCTCAGATCGGTGCGCTGCCACCCCAAAAAGAAGGTGTCCACCAGTCCTCCACAGGAAAGACATGCTATATAGCTCCGGCACGCTAATGGTGTGCACTGCGAATCTGCAGGAGCCAACTGAGGGCTTGGCTCATGCCCCACAAACCCAGGAGGGACTGAGCAGTATCTCTGCCTCCATGGCCCCAGGAGCCCCCTCCTCTAAGGCGTCCCCTCCATCTCCTCCAGCCTCCTCCAGAGAGGCAGGTCTGGGTGTGAAGCATCCCGCCTCCTCCCCAACTCTTCTCCTCTTCTCTATGCCCCCAGGCCCAGGCTTCTGACCCTCCAAAGCCCTAGCAGACGTCTGCTGTCAGGGTTCCTGCTGAGTCATCCCCTCCCTTCTGCCAGCTGTGCTGAGGACAAAATACACAGCGGGTAGAAGGGAGGAGGGGACAAGGGTGGAAAGGAACAACAGGAGCAAACAACACAGCTGTTTGTACTTCAAGAGTCACGTCCCACCATGTGCTCCCAAAGAGCTATGTCGATGCTTACGATGATGATTGTAGGTTTGTTGTTTCACAAGAATTTGAGATGTGCCTGTGGGAATGTGTCACCATAAGAATACCATCGCTCAAACAGTGAGATGCTGGAGGAAGGACTGGTTGCCTGCCTGTGTCCTGGTATAGCTTGAAAGTCAAATGTCCCCAAAAGACGTGGGGTGTTGAAGGTTCAGCACTGTTGGGAGAACGTAGAACACCTAGGAGGTAGAGGTAGGGCCCAGGAATAAGAAGTGGGGTTACTGGAGACCCCCACTGCTTCCTGTCCTCTCTCCTTTTGCTTCCTTACTGCTGTGAAGTGAGCAGCTTCCTATACCATGTTTCCTGCCATGACTGCTCTCATCACAGACCCAAAGCAACAGTTCCAACTAGCCATGGACTATACCCTCAGAACTATCAACCCAGAAAAAACGCTTTCCTCTTTTCAAGCTGATTATCTGAGGTAATTTGTTACAGTAACAAATTCTACTAATGCATACCCTGAGACACCAGATTATCCAAAGAGGTCTTGGAAAAGGGTCACAGCCCAACAAAGCCCTGGCTGCTAGTGACCTCTGGATGCAGAGACCAAGAACATCGCCTCAGCTCTAGGCCTCTGTCCTTCTTACCTCTGAGAGTGTCACTCTGAGCCTTCATCCTGTTGATAGTGAGACACTCTGTAAGACAGAGCAGTGGTCACCAGAGTCTGACAGAGCCCTCAGGAGCTATGGAAGCAGTTCTAAAGCTCAACTAGGAATCCTGTTCATAGGAGAGTTGGATGGACTTCCTGTTCAAGTTGCTCTGAGCAGCGTTGCTTAGCCAACACAGTTTAATATCCCTTCCAATCAACGTAAACGTACTTTAGCAATATCTCCCCTCTTGGGTGTGAGGGCAGCTCCTGTTCCCCTCAGCATGCAGAGCCCACCACAGACCTTGGGACCCACAGAGACCAGCTCTGAAGCCAGCAGCTGGGACAGCTCTGAGCAGGGAAATGTCACTCAGTGACTGACCTGGAAACAGAGCCCCTCACCTTAACATGGAAGACATTTCCAGGTCCCAGCTCTACAGAAGGGCATCTCCTCTGCCATTTCAGTGAACTTGACTCCTTTCAACAAATGCATTTCTAAGACCTGGAGGACAGGTGGGACTGGACAGCAAGGTCAAAGTAAGAGCCGTCACCAGAGTCATGGACCTCATCAAAGGTCCCAGGTGAGAGCAGGTCTCTGCTGACTTTGTCCCAGAGTCAGTAACACTGGCAATGTCCCTCTGGGGTCAGTTGGTGCTGCTGGAGGGCAGGTCCCACCACAAACCAGCCAGCTGATCGAGGGGTTATGCGCAGAACCCCTCGGAGCCCCTCGAATCACCAGCCATTTGTTTATTCACAAAGCAGTTATTCATGTCTCCTCTGTACAGCATTGGTTTAAAAGCAGAGAATAAAATAATGAGCAAAGATGACCACCCAGCAGCTCGCAGGTGCTGCAGAAGAGGCACATCATCAAATCTCTAAGCCTCTCTGTAAGGAAGTGACGGTACCATCCCCATCTACATTTTACTCACTTATTCTTCAATGCTTTTGATGTATTGAAGAGTCTGAATTATGCTGCAAGTAACAGAAAACTCCAATATCAACGGCTGCCCTAAACTGCTTCTTTTATGGGTACAATGTTCATGAGTAACTTGTTTAGTAACTAAGCTGTCTAACAGCCTTGATGGTTCTTTGGGCCTTTGCCTTGTGAATATAAGAAGGCTGCCACAATTTCTACCATCGAATCTTTGTTCTACTTTTTTCTCTGTCCTCCCCCTCACGACTCCCCAACCCCAGTACTGGGAATTGAAGGGCCTTTACACTGAGATCTATCTCTAGCCCTTTTTTCTTTTTTGTGACAAGGTCTTTCAAAGCCACTAACTTACCCAAACTGGGCTTGAATTTGTGACCTCCTGTCTTGGCCTCCCAGAGTGCTGGGATTAGAGGCATGCATCACCACACCCAATCCAATAAATCTCTAGTCCAAGCGACAGGAAGATGAGCAAAATGACCCCTATCAGCTGCATCAGCCTCCCTTTTGTGGGCATTCCTGGAAATCTTGTGCAACAACTTACACTATCACACACACACACTGTTGGTAACTGCTCCCCCCACACACACGGCCTTCAGGCTGACCATTCAGACGCTACAGAATCTTCTCTCCGCAGCACCTTCCTTTGGGCCCAGGTGCTTGCTGAAGGAACACACAGAGTAGGGCAGAAGCACCAAAAGGCCGCTCCTGGCCAAAAGCTGCCTCAGTTCGTGGATAAACACCCCAGCTCCCTGGCCTCTGGGGGAACCCTGGGGCCTGTGCTATACCAGCTTCCAGAGACTCCCTGCAAGATGGAGCCCAGTTCCAACTTGCTCCCTCCCACACCCTGCATTTGGCCTCTCTTCCCCATCACTTTCCCCTCCCTGGAATCATTTTCCAAATGAAGTGCAGTCAGCCCTCTGCATCACCAGGCTCTGCACCATGGACTCAACCAAAGGTGGCCTGAAAGTTTTCAGAAAAAAAATTGTGGCTGTATGGAACTCATTTGAACATTTTTCTTGTCCTTATTCTCTAAACAATACAGAAAGCAATTATTTGCATAGCATTTACATGGCATCAAACTAAGAGTAAACTAGAGTTGATTTAAAACATGGGGAGCTACCTACCACCGTGTTTTGAAGGCCTGTATTGTCAGTGTTTTGGGCTCTTTGCTATTGTTATTTATTTGTCTTTTTTCTTTGTGGTTTTCTAGTAACTTCTTTTGTTTTTCCCTCTAATACAGAAAGGATAGGTATACATTCACAGGTTTACACTTGCGTAAAACTCCTAAACAGTTTATGAGAATTGATTATATAATGCATGATGAGATGAACAGCTACTTTGAAAAAAAAAAGAAACACTAATGTACCCAGTGCTGATTCCATAGCATCATGCTGTGAAATCCCGTAATACTATTATTCTTTGTTCAGAGTGGTTTTAGTCTGTTTTGCATTGTTTAATTTCAACATATGTGAAGGAATGGATAGTTTGAGGAGAACGAGAGACATTATGGCAGCCACTGTTGATTTTTCTATTGTCTGGTTTTTAAGGCCTATAAGGCCTTTTTCACTCTGCTCTGATCAGTTTAGTGCTATTTTGTTTTCAATGAATTCATTGTGTGTGGAGATAAGGACAACTATTTAGAAGAAAACAAGAGATATTATGGTAGCCACTATAGATGTCCTGTTGTCTTGCTTTGAAATCTGTCACTTACATTGTTTTCTTCTGATTGCTTTATACTCTTTTGTTATGTTTAGTTTTACTCTCTTTAAAATAAAATTTAAAAATAAAAATAAAACATAGGGAGCTTGAGAGCATACTACATGCAAATACCACATCATCTTTTAAAATCTAAACAAGCAGCCAGTCAGTCTGTGTCCCTGCCTGACAGGAGGTGGAAGGTGTATGCCAGAAGAAGAACACAGTGCAGCTCCCATCCACAATGGGGCTCTGTGACAAGGAGAAGATGCCTGTGATCTCTGCCTCTTCTGTCCCCTGCTGGGCTTAGGGCTGCCTTGGCGACCAGACACAGCCTCTGCCCACCAGGCCTGCAGTCCCAGGGTGGTACAGATGGACAGACAGACAACCAAAGCAGCACAGTTACATGCTCCATCAACAAGGGTGGTTGGCTCTCAGCAAGCCTCTGTCCCCAGTTCAAAGTGCCTGATAACACCGATCCCTCCTGCCACCTCCTCCCAAGGCCCAGACAATGTTTGATGTTTCCATTCTGCAGATGGAAACTCAGGGCTCGGGAGGCCAACTTGCTGGAGAACACAAGCCACCCTACAGCTGAGTGCAAAGTCAAACTCACTTCATACCATCTCAGCAGGAAGCTGGGTCTCGGTTGTATGAGGGGACGAGGGACATGATGAGGGGAAGAGAAAGCAGGCGAGGCCAGGCAGGGGGCACAGCCCTGCCAAGGCTGGGCAGCCTGAGGTGCCACAAAAGGCCATGGAATGGGGGAGCTGCCCAGGCCTCCTGGGAGGATCTGCCCAGCAGAAAGGGAGCTGCGACCCAACTCCACTCACCCTGCTGGTTGGCTCACACTCGTACACAGACATACAGACACACCCTCGTGTCTTCTCCCCTCTGCACCCCATCGCCAGGCTCACCACTGCACAGGGCCCTACTACAGCTCATCACTTACTTAAACCCAGTTCACATCGACTCCCTGCTGCTGCCTGGAGGCCAAATCCCCAGCTGAGGGTCCTCCTGGAACACCTTCAGAACACAAGCATCATAAATTCAAACTCCCAATTTGGGATTAGCCATGAGCAAGCCATACAGTCTGCCGAAGCCTCAGTTTTCTCACTTGTAAACAGAAACTTAAACAGCTGCCTTGTAGTTTGTGATAACAGCCGAATGAGATTATACAGCAAAGAGCCTGGCACCGCGCATATCAGCGTATGTCAGCCATCCGGACTATCACTAACACTGGCACCTTAAACGGTCCAACTCTCAGGGCCCCCAGAGTGCGCTAAGCAGGTCCCTTCCACGGTTTTTGTGCCATAGCTGCTCTGGCCTTCTCTTACCCTCTCTCTGTCCTAACCATTCCCTCCCTGAGGCCAGAGAATCTTCTCCTCTGGCCATCTGTCATCAGGCCCAGTAAGTCTCAAGCCTGGCTGCACATTAGACTCACTGGGAAGCTTTTAAAATGCCCCTTGGGTGGGCCACAAGGGTCCCAGTGCTTAACAGTTCTGGGGCTGGGTTGGTCCCCAGAGGGCACGTAGATCTTGAGTAACTGAGATCTGTGTGACAGCCCTCTAGCCTCTCCTTCCAGTGAGGCCTGCAGTTTGGCCCTGTTTTTGGTGTGTACAGTGGCTTTCCTTGCCTAATAACAGGCTTAAGGGTGGCTGCAAACCCACTTTCTTGCAGAGAGACATGAACAGCGCTTTGGTGACTAAAGAGTTCTGCTATCCTAGGCCAGGCTAGGGTAGAAGGAAGGCACACGGTAGCCTCACTGATCCCTGTCCTGCCTGTCCCCCTCATTCCTTGCTCCTCTGAAGTCTGAAGTCACCGTCACTCAGACTAGACAGCCTCTAGCAAGAGGACTCCTCAACACAAACCCAGGGGCCTATCCCATGCTCCCAGACTGCCTGCTGGAGTCGCCTGCCGCCTCTTGGACCCTCACTCCACTCCACTGAGCCCTTTAGAACAGCCATAGGCCATCCTAGAGGGACCCCAGTGGAAGGGATGCTTCCAGCCTGACACATGACACTTCTCCAAGATCTCATAGAACTCTCCTGCCCCACAGGCTCTTTTTAGGGTGTGACTTTGCCCTCCCCACTAAACGGGAGCATCTATCTCTCTGCCCCTGCCCTTTGTGACTGCCTCAACCTCATGGATGACCAAATAACACACACTGGGTGGCTCCCAAGACTAGATGTAATAGGGGATCCAGGTCCTCCCATATCCCCTCTTGGGAAGCTTATTCTTAGAGCCCACAGGACAGGCTGGAGGCAGCACAGTCCCTGTGGGGAGGCTACCACCTCGACAACCAAGGCCTCTGCCACAGTCAGGTCAGCTGCACACATGCCCAGCACTGCAGCTGTGTATGGGGCACCAGGAAGCCTACAGGAAAGCTGCCTTCCCAACCCCGCTGTAATAAAGGTGATATGTCACTGCACCCACTAAGTGTAAACTGCCTATTACACAGTAACAGATAACTCATGTGCAAGCCTTGAAAATAGACTCCAGGCCTTTGCACCAGGAATCCCAGGGTCCCCAGGGCTCAGCACATGAAAGGAGCCCAACTGGAAGACACCTAGGAAAGGATGTCAGCAGGCTAAGGGTGACATTGCACCCAGAGATGCACTCCATGGTGAGTGAGGTTCCAGAGCGACAGTCCAGACTGCAAATCTGCTAGCTGAAGTCTTGTTCTTGCCTTTAGTAGAGAGCATGCTGGGTAGGGCTGAGCATGCTGAGCTCAGCAATCAGATAGGAGCTGCCACCCTGACACTTGTTTGACTTGGCTCCTTCTCTGGCTCTGAAGAAAAGGAATTGCTGCCAGCATTTAAACATTGGAAGCCTTCAAACAAAACCAGTAGAGGTACCAATATGTGTCTCCCCCACCTCTGATTACAGAAACAAACTTACAGTAGTAACATTTTCTCTTGAAACCCTGAGGAGCTGCCCCCCTGGGCTCCCTATTTTTCTTGGTTACAGCTAGCTAAAGGGGCTGGGGATTTAGCTCAGCGGCATAAGTGCCTGCCTTGCAAGCATGCAATGGATCCTGGTACCAAAAAAAACCCAACTAGCTAGAGCCCCCCCCCCCACTTGCTTTTGCCTTAAACTATCAGCCTCCACCATTGTGTGAAACTTTCCAGACCGTGTAGGCATCTGATTTTAGAATTGTCCAAGTATATTCTCTCAGATTCCTCACTTCCCAGTTGTGAGACCCTGACCTTTTCTCTGGCTGTTTTATAGCCTGAAAGACTCAGATCACTCAGCCTTCCAACACTGGGATAAGAACTGCAATAAAAATGCATAGGAAGGGGGACTCTCGTGGAGCAGCTGGCATATGGCAGTACCTTACACATAACTGCAAGGATTGTCACTGAAGGTTACTGTTGTTCCAGACCTTGGGCCTAGCGTCCTGCTTGGAAACTCGACTCCTGCTCCAGCAGTCCTGCTTGGGCCACATTAGCTCTCTCCCATCACTTCAGCCTGCAGATTCATCCCCAGCCCAGCAGATCCCCAGGGACTGGAAGCAGCCAGCTGCAGCCCAGTCTTTGAATGTAAATATTAGTGTTGGCTCATCCAGTAGCATGGGACACAGAAGAGCCAGCCCAGGGGCTACCTCAGCCTGGCCTTCCAGCACACTGGCCTGCATACCTGAGGCTAACATGGGGAGAACTCAGCTGGCAACCTGTGTACCTTCCATCCTAAGTCGTGGAAGGACTGATCTGCCCCAGGCTACCAGGTCTGGGCCCTTTAACTGCAGCAGCTGAGAGGGAGGCTGGAGCTGAGGCTCCTGGCACTGAGAAGGAACATCCCATAGAGGGGTCTGCAGAGCCCAAGCTTCCTGCAGGAAGACTCTGTTCTAGCAGGAGGCCGTCGGCTTCTGCGGCTCAAGCTGAGGGACCCACTGCAGCTATAATTATCTGGTTATTTCAGGCAGAAGGCTTTGGCTCAAGCTGCAGAGCCTCAGCTATTTGTCACTGGCCGCAACCAGAGAGACCTACTCCAGCTTTTAGCTGGAGCTCTTAGTTGGGCAGGGAGGATTATTGTTATTCCAGGGGCTCTAAGCAACACAGGGCGGGCAGAGCAGTGTGCTCTCTGCTCATGGGCATCCTGCTTCCGCACGCTTCCAGACTTCTGGATGCCACTGGGGCTCGGCAGCTTGCCCTATCCTGCAGCTCTCTGGGGGAGGTAGTGGTCACTAGGGTGGCCTGTGGGGTCTGTTGGGCCTGGAGTGACATCTGGCTCTGCCACTTCCTAGCTGTATGTCTTGGACAAGTTCCTGAACTTCTCTGTGATTCAGTAACTTCATCTACAAACAGTTGTACCTAGAAGAGGTACAGTTGTTTAAGGCTGAAACGGGCAGGATACTGCCCCTCCCCCAGTGCAGAGGGAAGAGTAGCTGGCCCCAAGGTGAATGTGCCTTATGCTCTAGTCAGGCTTTGTGACCAGCACCTGTAGGCTGCTCAGTATCTGCAGATAATTGGCTGCCACCCACGCTGACTCCATCAGTGGCCACTTCCTCCCCAATATGGCAACTCCCTGACATGTAGATGAGGGAATACTACACAGAAGTTAAAAAGGAATAGGGCCTACTTCCACTCACTGACAGGGAAGAATTTCCTAACAGACATTTGGGGACATGTGCTACACATGTGCTTTCCTGCCTCGTCTCTTCCCTATGCATGGCAGGTACTGCAGGCTCATGCAGATGCCCTGATTACGGTCAAGTACAAAGCCCCCATGACTCTACCCCTCTCCGTGAAACCACCCACCTCCTGCAACAGCATCACCACAAATATCCATGCACACAGCGAGTCTTTGTTGGAGAAAATCCCTCTCAGCTCCACTCTCTGCCAAACCGGGCAAGGGCTGCAACGCGACAGAATTATCAGCATCGAGCTAACAGTGACAGATGAGCAGACAGGCGAGTGGGGACAGCGAGCAAACAGATCCATTTCCCAGCCTGAGGATCCATCTGGGCTTCCCCCCCAACAAAAAGACAAATTTCTTTTGAGGTATCCACAGGGCCTTGTGTCGGAGTCAGTTTTATTCCCACGAACAGCTGAGGAACGAGGCAAGTGGGGCAGGCGGCAGCTCCTTGCTGAAGCCCTGAATGTCTTCTCCCCTCAGTGACACCTCTTTGTGATTGGAGCCAAGAGGCTGCTGCAGGAGCAGGAGAGCAAGGAAGGGGGTGGGAAATGCAGTCCTTGGGCACAGAGAGCCAGCCTGTCCGGGTGGACAATAGCCAGCCTCAGGCCGGGGCTCTGCTTACCTCTGAGGTCCACTCCGAGCATTTTTCCCAGTCAGCCAGGCCCAGGCAGCCCTCTGGCAATTTCCATAGGCCCACTCGCTCCTGGGACAGTAGGGCCAGAAGATGCTCAAATCCACATCCAGGGCCCACGGAAAGGACAGATGGCACCCACACACGTGTAGCTACAGGGGCTGGGTATCCCTGCAGCTGTGATAATTCCCTGCTGTTAAGATAAAATACTCCACACTGCAACTTACAGGAGCAGTGGTTTATAGTTTCAGAGGCTTCAGTCCGTGGTTGGTGGCTCCAGGCCAGAAACATCATACAAGGATGTGGTAGAGAAAATCTATTCACTTCATGGTGCTCAGCAGGAGAAGAGTACCTGTGAGAGGTAGATGACCCTGCAAAAGCACAGCCCTGGGGCCCACCTCCTAGTGGCACATCAACTGTGTACCCAGGGATGACCCACTGAGGAGGACAGCTCCTCTGCAAGGGTCTCTTCTCAGGCAACTGACAGTTAAAATTAGCTGGTACATGAGACCCCTTACCAACATCCTATGTTCGTCCCTTTTCTGCTCTTATAATGAAATACCTGAGGTTTGGTAGTTTGCAGAGCAAAGGACTTCATTCCTCTTACAGTTCTGGGATCTGAAAGTACAGAGAGCACAGCGCTAGCTGGCTGCATCTTATCATGGTGAAATGCAGCCTGGGAGCACACACAGGAAGGAGAGGCCATGTGTGTGGGAGACAGGAAGCAGAATACAGGAAGGCAGGTTCTGTCTGTCTGTCTGTCTCTCTCTCTGTCTTTTGAGACGGGGTCTCTCTATATAAGTCTGCATGGTTGCTTCCAAGGACAGCACCACTATCTGCTGACCCCTCTCACCGGCCTGGAGGACACACTCCACACAGAGCACACCCTTGTGCACTGCTGACTGACTGTACAGCTCAGTGTGGGCCATTTGGTTCCTTGTGGGACTGGAGTGATGTCCCGGGTGCCCAGCAGCATCGTCCATGTGTCCTAACCCAGGGCAATCCATGGCCTCCTGGAAGGGCGGCCGAGGTACATGCCACTGAACACTGAGGTAATACCAAATGTCCTACCATCCTAGTCTGGCCTGGGTGCAGCTATTTGAGCCTGGACACAGCTGGGCTGGATTTTTTTCTTTTCTTTTCTTTTTGGAGCAGGGATCAAACTCACAACCTCGCACTTGCTAGGCAAGTGCTTACACTGCTGAGCTAAATCCCCAGCCTGGTGGACTGGATTTTAGGCAGTATTCCTATGCCTGCTGCCCAGCAGCTCCTTGAGGAATGTTACTTGCACAGGGATGGCCAAAGTACAAGCAGGATAAGGGACTGTCAAGGTCTTACTAGGCGTAAGCTCAGAGCTGGGCAGCACTGCTCCTGCCCTCATCCTGTTGCACAAGATCAGCCTCAGGGCCTGGGCCAAGGTCAGCGGGAGGTGGGCCTCCCCCATGGAGTAGGGGAGGGGAAGCAGTGACTAGCTGACCAACAGCCTCATCTACAAAGCTCCCTGCCATGCATGTGTCCACTCATGATCACCTGTGTGCAGGGAGGAATGCACAAAGATACTCAAAGCACAGTTTGTGATACTGAAAACTAGGGGTGGGGGGACTAACATTTTTCCACTGGAAGGGATGGAAGGACTTATTTCTCAAGACTATATTAGAATACTACACAGCAGTTAAAAGGGAAAGATTCTCCTACATGGTAGGTAAGACAAGCAGGTCACAGAATACATATAATATGGTCTTGATGGGGAAAAAGACACAGCCCAACTGGAGTGTGTGTGTGTGTGTGTGTGTGTGTCTGTGTATCTGTGTGTCTGTGTGTCTGTATATCTATAAAAGGAAAACAGCGGTGCAAGTCATGCACAATTTTATCTGTGGGAAAGAATTTTTGAGTTGTTTCAATCTTTCTTAAAGGGAATGTGTTTATGTATGTGGATTTTTTTTATTATTTAAATACCAAAAGGTAAAACTTGCTTAGGGCCCAAGACCTCATGGGAGGAGAATGTCTTAGGAAATCAGGAATGCCTGAGTCCTGCCAAACTCGACCTTGTCCCACAGTGCTTTAGAGAGACAAGCCCACATAAGTGATCCAGAGAAAGACTCCAGTGGTCCCTCGATGACGGGCCAGGTGACGGTGCCCAGGGGCAGCGCCATGGACAGCACTGAGCTGAAGCCCAGGGCAGGCTGCAGAGGCACCACCAGTCCAAAGTCTCGGCCCCTCGTTCATTCAGTTGCCTGCAGGCCTGCCAGCACCAGTGAACGAGAGTAGTGCCTGAGAAACAGGAAAGAGGCAGGGCCCAAAAGAGACTGGACCAGGCCTGCTTGGCCACCCAACCCCAGATAGGCAGAAAAAAGAGCGCGCCCAGGCCATGGGAGGGTTTTGGAAGTACAGAGTGAGCCCAGAGCACGGGGACAGCCCCTACCCACTCCCTGTTGTTATTCCCTCCTCCTGGGAGAGGGAGGAAGGACAAGGGGCAGAGGTCACTGCCTCTATAATCCTCCCCCAGGCTGCACTCTCCAAGACAGCCTGCCACCACTAGCCTGGGGATCTATAAATAACTAGAGTCACAGGCCCTGTTCCTCTATCACACTGACACATAGCTTGTGGTCACTGCACCGGACAGGAGATGGGCACACTGCCACCTACATGTGCGCTCCCACTGGGCAGTGCCACTCCAAGCTTCACTGCAAGCCTCCGGAGCAAGGCAGGCATCCCTGCCGCCTGGACCCTGCGCGTGGCTTTGGACTTGGAGATGGAAGAGTACGCTCTGCTTTTCTGCTCTGAGCATTATTAACATCTCATTTGAAAATCTCTTTGGTTTTGCACTATCCTGGGAGAGCTCTCGATGTCAACAGCTCTGTCTCCCTCCAAACAGGACTGGAGGGCCCAGCCCTGCTCTGCAGCCAGGACATCCATCTGTCTTCCCTTCCTCGTGCCTCATAAGCATGAGGCGTCTTTGCCTGCCTGAACTACAGTAATGAAGCGACATGGACTCTGTAGCTCTGGAGGCTGAGAAGCCCCAGGTCAGCACCTTGGCAAAGGTGTGTCCAGTGTGGGCCTCCTTCCCAGTTCACAGATGGCTTCTTCTTGCTCTGTTATCACATGGCAGAAGGGACACAGAAGACCCCAGGGACCTCTTTTAGGAAAGCATTAACACCAATCTGAGGTCTCTACTTCCATTACCTAATCACCTAACTCCAAGGCCTTGGGGGTTAAAACTCCAGCCTGTGAGAACTACAATGGGACCCCAGCAGGTGGAAACCCTTGGTATGGAGGTGACAGCCCTAGCCCCGCCCCACCTGGCATTGTCACTGCCCCAACCTTTGCTGGAAGGAAGGAGCTCCGTGAAAACCCTCCTGGGCCCCCAGAGGGATTCTGCTCTTCCGTTCTCAGACTCACACCTCTCCCTGGAAGCTGCATTCCGGCTCTGCCCTCCAGGTCCCCAGGGGCTGCCTTTCTCTCCCACTCTCGCCCCTGGGGCTGAATGCAGTGCTTTGCTAGTCTGAATTAATGCCTCCAGAGACTAAGAAATCCACAAAAAAAGCGAAGATTCTTAACCTTGCTGCCCGCTTGGGTCTGTCACAGACCAACAGACCCCGAGGGAGGCCAGGTCCTTCTTCAGCAAAGACAGGGGATGTCAGAGTCACCACTCTCTGGGGTCCACATTGGACTTCTTGTCACAGAGACCCCATCCTCACATGCCAAGCAGAAACACCTCCAGACTGCATCTCCAGTACCTTCAGGCTGGAGCACCAGCTGCATCTCCTGTCTCCCTCTCTGCATGGATGCCACGGCCCATATCACTCAACTGCGCTGCCCCAACCACTGCACATAATGCATCCTCACCAGGAGCTCCCTGGCCTGCTCCAGTTGTAACAGCCAAGCAGACATTCAGTCCCACTTGCTACTGTTTATTAAGCATAAGCTACATGCCAGGGACAGTGAACAGACAGACCAAGACCTCCGTGCTCTCAAGCCTTCTGCTCTGGAGCAGAGGGGAAAAGAAGGGAGCACGAGGAGCAGGAAAAGCATCTATGTCTTTATCAGAAGCAGTCTGTGTGCTATGGAGAAAGCTGAGAGCAGAGTGAGGGAGGATAAAGAGTGTGCAGGTGTCACTTGAACTAGGTAGTGAGGACAGACCTCAATAAGACAATGACGTCTGAGCCAAGGCTTGACAGAAGTGACGTATGTGGATAGCAGCAGGAAAAGCCACTCCGGCCAAGGGCACGGCAGAGGAAAAGCCCAAGGCAGGAGATACTTGCTGTGTTCAAGAAATAGTGAGAAACTGGGAATGGCTGGGGCAAGGTGGAGGATCAGAGACACCGACACCGAGTGTCTGCTGGAAAGGGATCTGCAGGTCACAGAAGCCCTGGGGACCTCAGGGAGGGAAGCGGGCTGGCACTGGAGGGTTTGGGGAGGGAGGAAATACCTGACTTCCTTCTGTAGGATCCCTCTGGCTGTGGGAAGAAAAGACAGAAGGCCCAGGGCTGCAGCGGGAAAGCCTCGGGTACTACCAAGGTGACCACAGGAGGAGACTGAGTGCTGGCCGGGGTTTAGGGGCAGAAGGACAGTGGGAACCAGGGAGGAGGTCCAGCTTTCCCAGCTCACAAGACAGCAGCCCCTCACAGACATACAAACGTATTAGGTGCACGGTGAGAGAGAAAGGGAAGAATCTGAGGGCAATCGCATCGTTTCTGGCTGAGCATCCTCAAGGATACAGTCGTTATTAACTAGAGCATTGTCTCAGTCCATTTTTCTCCTGCTGTAACAAAACACCTGAGACCACATAATTTTTTTTCTTTCAAATTTTTATTTTTTTAGAACGTGTTTGCGGGACACAATGGTTACATTTACAGTGGGAAGCCAGGGAATTCATAAAGCACAGAAACTTACTGCTGGCAAGTCCCAGACAGACGGACCCACCTGCAGCAGCCTTTGTGCCGTGTCATCCGTGGCAAAAGGTAGAAGGGCAAGGTGGCACTATGTGACACCAGCTGGAGCCAAGCCCGGGTGCAGCTCACCCCCACACCAACATGCGGGTCTCAGCAGGAAAGCATCCGTGCACTCCTGAGGCAGAGCCCCCTGACTCGCTACCCCTCAACAGTGAGCCAGTACTAAGTTTCCAACATATGTACCTTGGGACACCTGCAAACCCAGCAGGCAGTGACCTTCCCATGTCCCAAGCACTGAACACAAACCTTTACCTGCATTGTTTAGTTCATTTCCTCCAAACCTACAAGGTCAAATGAAGCCAGCTCAGATCCACGTGGGGTAGATGCCCCGAGGCCAGCCTGTCTGGTGTAAATATTCATCTCCTGTTCTTCTTCTAGGGCTGCGTGATCCAGGTGGCTGGTGTCACCGTTGTTTCAGGCATGAGTATAAAACATAGTATTCCACATCTTTTGTTTTGTTTTGTTTTGTTTTGGGGGTATTAAGTTTGGAACTCAGGGCCTTCCCACTGAGCTACCTGCCCAACCTTTTTATAAATTGATTTTTTATTTTGAGAAGTGTCTCATTAAGCTGCTAAGTAGCCCTGGCTGGGCTAGATAGACCTTGCGATCCCCCTGCCTCCGCCTCCGAGGACATAGTCTCCCACACTTTGAATCATTTTGTTGTTATCACTCCTACTTCTGATGAGACAGAGTGGGCTCAGCAGTGTCATTGTCCCTCAGGGTCACCCATGCCATTTTAAACAGGCAGGGACCGGAGACAGAGGCCTCTCATGTGCCTGCCACCTGGGCTGGGGGACATGACCTACTGAGATTTAGGGGCTGGGGTCCTGGGGGTCTTGCCCTCTCTCTCTGGTATCCACAGTATGATAGGGACACCCCAGTATGGTGGCCACAAGCGGTCTGACCTCTCTCCTGGAGGCTCAGGGCTCCCAAGCTACCTTGTCTGTCTCAAGAAAGACAGAGCAAGGTGAGAGATGGGTTGCCATTGTGACTCCATCTCAGAGGTCAAATGTGCCTCTTCCACCTCATTCTAACTGCTAGGATCAAGTCACTAAGCTCAGTCTGTGTACCAGGGAAAGGGAATTAGGTTTGACCTCCTGAAGTAAATACTGTGTCAAAGAATACGCTATAAAGGGGCTGGGGATTTAGCTCAGCAGCATAAGCACCTGCCTTGCAAGCAGGTGATCGTGAGTTTGATCCCCGGTACTGATAAAAAAAGGAAAAAGAAAAAAAAAATGTAAAAAAAAAGAATACGCTGTAAAACTTCTACATTTAAAAAAAAAATGACATAATTCCAGTGAAACAATTATATAGTGTCTCATATATATTAAGTACTTTTTAAAAATGGTTATTTATACTTTTAGATAAAAATTAAGTAACTTACAGCAGGGTGTGGTGGCACATACCTCGGAAGCTGCATAACACTCAAGAGGCTGAGGCAGCAGGATCACTGTGAGTTCAAGATCAGCCTGGGCAACTTGGTGAGTTCAAGGCCAGCCTAAACTACATAGACACTCTGGCTCATAAGAAAAGAAACAAACAGAAAAATTTAAACCAACCACCTGCCTTCTCCCAAGTCTTTAGATGTTCTATTGGAGTTTGGTCTGTTCTGGAGTCTTTGCAGGTGCCAGCCAGCTCTCGCAGGAACATCCAACTGAGAAGCACCTGGCTGGGTCTGGGAGCTGGGCCTCCAGGTTCTGCTCTGCACCTGGCAGGTCAGAGTTAATTCACTCCTGGCTTGTTAGTGAAAGCAATTGCTGAGCACAGGTCTCAGGCTTCTGGCCAAGCTCCCCTGCTCCCCTTGCAAGGAGCTCTGTCAGAAGAGGGAAAATAATTAGTCATTAAAACAAGTGCTTCAGGAACATGACAAACATCAAACCCCAATCTCGCAGCTGGGTGACATTCTGATGGTTAAAACAGCTCCACACCGCCTCCAGATGCTCACGATGCATCATCAATCTAGTTTCCCCAGTCAGAGCTAGTTTCCCCAGTCAGAGCTAGTGGCCCAGGGAACCCTCTGGCTACTCTGCTGGCTGCGGACTCCACATGCCAGGGGGTCCTGGGAATGTCTCATCCTGTGTCGTCTGTCTGGCAGAAGTGGCATCATACAATATTCCATGCTAACAATGTCACAGTCATGGGTCTGCCTCTCACTCAGCCACTAACACATCCATCCATCCATCCATCCACCAACACATTCATTGCCTCTCTCTACTCACTATCCATCCATACCTACCGACACCCATGTCCATCCATCTCTCCATCCCCAACCCTGATCTCCATCTACTCCCCCGTCTATTCATATGTATGCCAACTGACCCATGCACCCCTGCATCCACCCACCCACCCACCTCTGGCCTACCTACCCATCCTCCAGTCTCCATGTATTCACCCATTGTACTGGTTACTTTTGTCTCGCTACTAGGACAAAATGTCTGACACCCAAAATTAAGGAAGGAAAGGTTTATTTAGCTCGCAGTTTGTGGAGGTTTCAGTTTGTAATCAGCTGGCTCCAAGGCAAGGTGGTGTGGCTCAGGGGCAAACTTCAAGGGAGCAGAGGCAGCAAGAGCAAAAAAGGAGGGGAAGAACAAGCCCCTTTTCCTACTCATATCTTGTAAGCAGGCTACCCACCCCCCAGGGAGGGTGCAGCACTCATATCATCTATAAGCTCTCCTCTTGCACAGGATGAGGATGTTTACAAAGTGAGAACTCTGGCTCCCTGCTAAGTCCCTTAGTTAAACTTCTAAACTTTTCAAGTTGGCACAGTGTATCGACCATTATACCCATCCATCCATATATACACCAACCTACCCACCCACTCACCTATCTGCCCACCACCTACTCATCCATCCATGGCTCCATCTATTTACCAACCTGTCCATCTATATACCCACTTACTCACTCATCTGTCCACTCACCCACTCACCAGTGTTACCCACCCATCTTCTGTCAGCCTACCCATCCATTCTCCCAGGCAGACAATCAACATTTAATGAGCACCTACTGGCTATTCATTAATTTACCCAAAAAGCATTTATTAGTAACTGATAGCAAGTGTAGAGAACTTAATATTGACCTATTCATCAGTGAAGACCTAGATTTTATGTATGTCACTTAATAGTGATCAGGTAGCAACCATTGGGTTGTTCATTCATTCAGCAAGCATTTGAGTAATTATATAGTGGAGGGTGATAGATGAATGAATGGGCTGGTGGGTGGATGGTTAGATAAGTGGGTTGATGTATGAATGGATTTATTTATCCAGCCATCCAGAAAGTTGACTTACTGAACATTTAGTGGTGCTAGACCTTGTTCCTGCTGTGATTAGGACAGAGTCCATGCCCTAAAGGCCAGAGTGCAAAAGCAAGACATCATGCCCATCAACAGATATGAAGACACACAGATTGTAGGGGACTCTCCAGGTGTAGGATGCTTCAGAGGAGGCTTCCTGGGAGGGTAAACAGCTGAGTTGCAACTCACTTGTGGGCTCAAAATTCAAGTCACCTTAAATCTCGGCTCAGCTTTCTAGCCTGGGCATCTGGGTTGTAACTTTCCATCTAAATGTCCTTTTTCTCACCTGCAAAGCAGGAACAATAACAGAGCTAGTCAGAAAGAGTTGTGAAGAGGCAAAACACCTATAGTTAGTGATCCGTAACCTACTTACTGCAGGAGTGGTAGTTAGCCGGGTAGAGAGGAGGAGAGAGGGAAGCCCAGGAGCGAGACCTAGAGCAAGCCCGGATGCCAGGATTCTCCAGCACAGCTCTGACATACGGGGAGACTAAAAGTCACTTAGAGTTGCTGCAGGAGGAGATGTGAGAGGAAAAGATACACAAAGGGCTGGGGAAAGGTCAGCATCGTGAGGGACTAAAACTGTAGACTTGGGCCCAGTCCGGCTGGCAGAGAGACTCCAGCATTGCCAGTGTGTTCAGCTTTCCAGGTGGAAAAGGTCTTTCCTGAGGCCCCAGGTGCAAGGCATGCTGGGCAGCACCCTTCCCGTGGGCTGCTGGAGCCCACCCAAGGCTTCCTCAGGACCATGTTTGTCAACAGACTTGCTGTCCTCCTCAAAAAATACCTGTAGCTGCAGGGAGTCCAAGTGGACGGTTTCCTGTTGGGTGGGCTGGAGAATGGGGACCCAGCATCCAGCTATGAGAAACCCTCCCTGGCAGGGACCCTCACGCCTGAGGCCAAGAGTGGCCCAGACCGCAGGGCCATGCATCTGCCAGTTCCAGGACTCCAGTCGCCCTCCCCCACCTTCCCTGTCACACTTGGGGATGTCGCAGGAAACAATGTGCCTCTGCAAGCCTCCCGGCTGCGTTGGCGGCAGCCTGGCGTCAGGCATCACAATGACTCCCATTTCCTAGGAAACAGGGAGTTGCACTTGTACCTTTGCTGGGAGCCTCCACATTTGGAGCCATCATGTGACTCAGGGAGCTATTTTTAGCCTCCCCCAGCCCTGTGTTGTAGGAAGAATGATTTGATGAAAATACTAAACTCATTAAAAGCCTGGGGGATGGGGAGGGGAGGAGGGGAGGAGAGGCCGGAATGGGGAGGCTGCCGCCTCTGAGAGCCAGGCCAGGCTGAGCAGTGCTGCCCAGGTAATTCTGTGGGGACTTGGCACTTCCTGGGGTCTGTGCGTGGGGGGTGGGGCAATAGGCACCATAGTTCTTACAGCTGCTGTCACTGGCACTATGAGGTGGACTCTGTACCCACGTTACCTCCATCTATTACGTTCCATTGTGCAGTTGAGGAAACTGAGCCTTTTGGAGACCTCAGAAATCACTCAAGGTCATTAGCTAGGAAGCTGAGAAGCAGAGCTCACACCCAGGCCGCTGGCTGGGGAGCTTGCCCTCCCCTCCAGTGACCAGGACCCCGTCTATACAAACCTGGGACTATGAGAACCTTGGGGCACGGGCCTGCACAGTTATCTGGGCCCCTGTGCTTGATG
Source organism: Cavia porcellus (assembly GCF_034190915.1). Classification (NCBI taxonomy): domain Eukaryota; kingdom Metazoa; phylum Chordata; class Mammalia; order Rodentia; family Caviidae; genus Cavia; species Cavia porcellus. The sequence continues at coordinate 55,049,283 of NW_026947496.1, forward strand.
TCCTGCTCTGCTCTCACCATCTTGACACCCTGGGTCACTTTTGAACCTAGAGCAGGGCCTGCCAGGCCTTCCACTTGCATGCTCAGCTGCCTCCTTTCCTTTCACTGTGGTCCCAGATAAGGTCCAGATTCTGAAAACACCTAGACGTGGGCTCCAGTCCCACCTTTGCCTCTTTTTAGCTGTCTACCTCCATGGCTCGGCCTTGTGCCTCTGCACCTTGGTCTCCTGGTTCATCAAATAAAGACGGGACTTGCTCCTAACTCATTTCATTTCTGCAAGGATGAAATGTGGGTTGTAGGGGCAAGCACTCAACACGGAGCCAGGCACAGAGTAGAAACTTTAACTTTAATACTAGTTACTGGGTGTTTGGGGGAGTGGGGGTATGTGTGTATTTTGCCTGAACCCAGGGCTTTCTCACTGAGCTATATGCCCAGTCCTTTTCTGAGATAAGATCTCTCTAAGTTGCTAAGTTGCCCAGACTGTGCTCCAACTCATGATCCTTCTGCCTCATTCTCCTAAGTGCTGGGGTTTAGGTGTGCCTCATCATGGCCAGGTTCCAGCTAGCTATTATCATCCACGAAGACAGTTAATATTTTGAGCTCCTCGACTGCTTGCACCACATGTTACTACTCATTCCTGCCTTCTCTCATACATGCTAGGTTTTCGCAGGGATGCCTCACGGGGACTTTCGAACCTGTTCCCCATAAAAGGCCCCACCCACTGGCCTCTGCACCCCCTTCTGCCATTGCTCACTGCCTGCAGTGCCTAGAGAGGCTCCTAGCTGTGACCTCAGAGCCAAGACTGCGGACTCCAAAGTCTAAGCCAACAGCATGTGTGATTCCCACAGTCCTCCAAGAACAAACGCAGGGGCACCAGCCTCTGGGTCAGTATGGGGAGACACTGCCTCCCCTGAGGACTGTACCACAGCTAACATCTCTCTCCAATAGCCCTGGGGTGTTGGAGCCAAGAGCATCTTCCACTTTACAGAGCAGAATGCCCAGGGAGACTTCCCAGGGATCATGGTCAGAAAGTGACACACCAGGATTAGGATCCAAGCCTAACTGCAAGCCCAAGATAACTAACTGCTGATTTCCCCTATGCTAGGCAGGCAAGAACGGGTGATGGTAGGCTTCTATCCGTAGCCACTTTCTCCAAAGACACTCACAGCCCAACTTGGGCCTGCAGGAAAGAGTAGGGTGGGCAAAAATAGGCCAGTGTCCTCATGCCAGCCTCCAGATACCTGGACAAAGACTCCTCTCTGCTTCCTTTGCCAGATGTGTTTATGTGCTGTGCTACAAACCAGCTCCCCCAGATGCCCACTGTCTCCAAGCTAGTCCCTGTCTGCTTCAGAGCCCAAGCTGCCCCTGGGGTGTGGGTCCATACCGTCTGGGACTGAGAATACCAAGCTAGAAAGAACAGGAGAAGAAATGTTTGCTCCATAGAGGGTCACAGGCAGTTGGCCTTTGAAACCAGCATTTGCCCTGGAAGAACATCAGAAGCAAGGCATGTTTGAAGCCCAAATTGAGCTTCCTGATACCCTGCTCCTGGATATCCAGAGTCTTCCAGGCAAGCACTGGCACCTCCTATCCATGGCCACCTTGTGTGTGCCAGGTCATGCAGGGCTGTGGCAGTAACACCTAGGAGCTGAGGTTAAGGACCAACCAGCATGCTCACATCACAGATGGGATGCTGCTCAGGGCATTCCACATTGTCTCCAGGATGACCGGGGAACTGAGCACTAATCACTAATATGTCCTATATCTAGCTAGTAGTTCTTAGGGTCACCTCCCAAGTAAACTACTGAGGGAAGGCAGCCTAACAACTAAGACTCGTCATTTGTACATTCACTGATCCCACGAGTCCCCCTTGTTCACCTGCCTTGTGTCCCCACAGTCAGTTCCCATGAGCCTCAGTTTCCATCTCTAGATAATGAGAATTGTCTTTCTGTCTGGTGTAATCCTACGTGGCAAGCTTTGGATAATACCTCCATATCGAGTGTCTGGAAGGCATCAGACATGAATAAAAAGACATGTCTACACTGTCTCTGGCACACGCCAGCCCTGTGCAAAGTCCTCCCTCAGTGCTCTCTGCAGACCTCCAAGGACCCTGTACAGTCACCGTATTTACCTTCTTTTACAGGGCGAATTCAAACTTGGGGACGGGGTTAAGCGGTTTTTCCTCGTGACAACAGTCAGTGAGTGGCAAAGCCCAGACCCCAAGCAAGGTCCCTGAGGATCCTGACCTATCCTTCAAGCTACACAATTGTTCCATTCTGCCCCACCCACCAGTCAGTGCACATCAGAGAAGGAACTGGGTCTTCTCGCCCGTCAAACAGCTATTGTCATTCTGTCCAAAGGCTATTCATAGCCTCAGCTGTAAGCGGAGGAGCTCACAGAAAAAGTTGCCCTTGTCAGGAGTCTATTCTCTGTTCCTTCCCTTCCTCACCCTGTGACCTCTGGTAAAACAGTGCACCTCTCAGAACTTTCCACTCTTCACCTGTACAATAAGGTTGTCGTGACAGCTGGCTGTTGGTACTGACTCTGAAACGATGCCCTGTGACTTTCAGAATCAGGTCTGAGGAATGAAGGCTCTAGAGGCAAGCGAGTCTATCACTGCCCACTAGGCAACCACAGGTAAGCCAGATCTGAAACTCAGTTTTCCCTCTTGTGAAATGGGTAACAATTGCATCAGCAGCATAGATATTAAATCTGGAAGACATGTGTAAAGGCCTTCCTTGTGAAACCAGAATTCTCTGTCCATAGGACAATAAAGATTGAGACGTGTGTTTTCCAAAAAAAAACAGCCACAATGCCATCTCCACTGTGTATATACCTCTCTCATTATGATTCAGTTGTTCCTCCCACTGCGAGGCAAGGCACAGTCTGTTCCCTTCCAGCATCTAAACAGGATTGCAACTTTGATAGAAATAACATGTTGTGACTTCCAAATCAGGGTCATGAAACCCAATGCAGCCTGATTCTCTTCAGTTCTTTGGGATGCCCACTTCCTGCTACCATGTTGTCAGGAAGCCCAGGCAGCCTCATGAACATAGAAAAGACACAAGATCTCCAGCCGAAGGCCAGCATCTCTCTCCTAGACACTTGAAGCAGCCACCCAGAAAGCGTGTACTCTAGTCCTAGCCAGGCTGCCTCAGCCTTTGTCATGTGGAGCCAAGCAAAATTCTCCTCATCGTGCTTTGTACCAATCCTTTTATATGATGGTTGTTGAAGGTACTAAGCTTGGGGGTGGTCTGCTTGCAACAGCAGCTGACTGATTCAGAGAGGCTAAGGAAATCCCCAAGGCCATGCAGCAGCTGTGAGACACAGGAGGAAGCCCATTCACCAGTCCACAACTGAACAAACTCACACTAGGAAAGAGTCTCCCTCACAGCCCTTGGAAGAAAGCAACCCCACAGACAACCTAATGTCTGGCTTCCAGCCTCCAGGACTTATTTTGTGGTCATTTGTTCTGGTGGCAGCCCAGGGGGAATCACACAGCTAGCAGAGGAGATGCCTGACTTTCTAATGACTAGTGCTCTGACCTGCACCCCAAAGCATTCTGGGAAGGCTTGCTGGAGCACGCCACTTCTAAAGACTGAGGGAAGCTCAAGAATGAATGCAGAGATGTCAGAGGGAAGAAGTTCTCCATTTAGGTGGCAGCTCGGAGCCTAGAAGCCTCACTCCAAGGTCTGGAGCTACTCTTGTGGCTGGCATTTCTTCCGTGGCCAGGACAAGGGGAGGGGAGGAGCGGGGCCTTTGTGAATCCAGCTATACACCATTTGGATGTCATCCTGAGGGCAGTGGGGAGCCATCTGCCTTTCTCTTCAGAGTCTTGTCACCACAGCAGGAGTGCTCTAAGAGCATTTCACACCAAGCCTGGCCCTCCTCCTCCTCTTCTTCTTAGAGCCTAGCAAGGAGGGAAATGGTGGGTTTGTGCCCAGCAGGAGTAGAACGGTCTTTGCAAAGCCCCCCTGGGTCTGGGAATTAACGGTTGCTGCTGCTGACTGTCACCCTGCTGCCCCTTAGAAAGTGTCATCATTGCCAAGTGTGTTTCCAAATAAAGAAAGGCTTTATAGAGCTGCCTGGGGCTGGGTGGGCAGCTGGAGGGTGGTGGGCTCAGAAGGTCCCTCAGGAAATCTCCTTGCTCAGGGTGGCCCCAGCTAGGCCCTCAGCCCATCTCAGGAGGCCAGGGTGCCCACCTGCTGTCTTCACTGTTCCTGGGAAGGGTTCGTGGATTCGGACACATTCCGCTCACCTCCTATGGAGCCTGGGGCTGGCAGAGTCCTCATGGGGATCGCTGTAGTCTGGAGCAAAGCTTGACATGCCTTTCCTGCCACTGCCTCCTCCCTCAGAAGACATGCTTCCTGTCAAGTCTTTTCTGCATTCCTTCTAGGTCAAAATGCCTCAGCAGCAGCAGTTTCTGAAGCCACTCTGGGGCCTTTCCAGCCTGGGCGACCCCAGCCTCTAAAACATCTCCCCAATACACTCAGCAGAGGCCAACAACCTTCATGTCTGAAGACGGAACAGATGCAGGATGCCCGGAGTGATAAAGGTGAGGAGCCCCCACTGTCAATCCCAAAGGCCCTGCCAGTCTTTCCCAGATACACAAATTGTCTTCAAACCCTGTGATTCACCTGTAACCACAGCAGTTGGGAGGCTGAGACAGGAGGATTGCTGCAAATTTGAGGCTGGCCTAGGCTATATAGTGAGTTTAGGACTAGCCTGAACTACATAGCAAGACCCTGTCTCAAACAAAATAAAAGACCCTATGATTCAGCCAAGGTGTGGTGGTATATAGTTGTCATTGCAGCACTCTGAGACAACAGATTGAAAATATGAGTCCAGTCTGGGAAACAAAGGAAGAGCCCATCTCAAAAATAAAATAATATGGGGCTGGGGGTTTAGCTCAGCGGCATAAGCACCAGCCTTGCAAGCAAGCAGTCATGAGTTTGATCCCCGGTACCGATAAAAAAAATAATAATAAAATAATACAAAAGGCTGGCCTATAGCTCTACACGGAGGCCCTGGGTTCACTCCCCAGTGCCAAGAGAGAGAGACACAGACAGACAGACAAACAGACAGACAGAGAAACAAGAAAAAGGTAGAAGATACCATGGGAAGAGCCCAGAGGTCAGCCTGAGGTCACTCTGACTGGACCCAGCCCGTGGCCCGGTGGGATGGTTACCCACAGGGGCCTGTTCAGGGGTTAGACACAATGTGCAGCTGAAATATGCACAGTGGGAACTTGAAAGAAAGGCAGAAAAAAAAGGTTGGGCTGAGACAGTTGCTCCTGTGTTTGTTTTGTCCTTGCTGCTGAGAAAGGAGAGTTGTTTGTAGTGTGTTCATAGTGTACCCCAGGGTGGAGCTAGGCCCTTTGGGGTTTCCGCAGTGCAACCCTGAAGCCGGCCTCTCTTGGGCCTGCCGGAAAACCTGGAGGAGGCTCAGTCCCCAGAGGCGGGAGACAGATTCCGGAGGAAGAGGATAGAGCCTGAGGATGCACAGAGCACCACAGGTAGATAGCCAGGCCCGGGGGCAGGGGAAGCAACCCTAGAGTGGAGGTGCCAGGCATCACTAGGTTAGAACAGCAGCCCTGGGAAACTTCGAGGGACAACAGGATCTCCTGGGGCCACCATTGCAAACCTGGCCGTGGTCGAAAAGGAGAGTGGAAAGGAAGGACACAGAGAAACAAACAGACAAAAAAAGGGACATCCAGGCTAAAGTGGGGGAGGATGAGATGCTCTCCAGGGAAGAAGACCAAGAATGGATGAGATGGAGAAAGCACTCAGAAAAGGAGAGGAAGGGGGTGGGGGAGGGGATGACAGGACAGGGAGGGCCAGTGAAAAGGAGGGAGAAAGAGGAGGGCCAAGAAGAGGAAAGAGGGAAAGAATGGAAAGAGAGGAGGGAAGCCGGCACCTGGGAGGAGAAAAAGTTGATTAAGGGTGTCACAGGTCCATGACAGCGGGGCCCAGGCTCACAGGCCAAGGCTGCACTGAGCTCGCTCAGATGCTACCCACAGCTGTCCTGGAGCCCAGCCAGGGAGCTGGCCGCCCTGAGCCTGTCTCCCACACCAGGAATGGTTTCCACGGGTGCAGGTGGAACCTAGAGCCTGGCTCACTTTGTTCCTGGAGGCGTGCGTGCTGGCCTGGAACCGTACCTCCTCCACAGGGCTCAGCCTGCCATCCACTTGGCCATAGACCTCGGACCAGGCCAGAGGCACTTGCTCCATGGCACACGAGGAGAGGAAAAGTAGCCCTGTTGGCCCAGCCGTCAGCCAGGACAAGCACTGCCAAGGGAAAGGAGAGCTGGAAAGGTCACCGTTATCCCAGGGGGGTAATGGCTCCTTAGCATTTAGAAATTCAGTTCCAAAAAAGAAGGAAGAATTGCGACACATAACATAAAGAGTGTCTGGAGAGGGGAGAAGCGAATTCGATAGGGAGGCACTCGGACAGGGACGCTGGCAGGGCCAGGCCTCTCTCTGCCCAGGAAAAGACAGAGGGTAGGGGTGCAGGGACAAGATGTGCCCATGGCTTTCAGTACCCAGCACAGTGTTGGGCATTTAGGAAGCCCTCAGCAACTATAATAGGTCCAGGAGTTTTAGAACCAGGTTGAGAGAACAGGTGTAGAAAGAAGCCCTCTGGCCCTGGCTACCAACTGCCTGCCAGGAACAGGCAGGCACCAAGTCAAAGCCACAGTGAGTATCGACGGCTGCCCTGTGCCATCTCCACCCACTCTCCATCTCATCCTTGCCCAGATGCTAACAGATGGGGTCCTCAGTCTCAGTGCATTCTACGGACAATGAGCCCAGCATGGTGGTGCCCACTTGTGATCCAGCACTCAGGGAGACAAAGCAGGAGGATCACAAGTTGGGATCTAGTGCAAGCAACGTGGTTTGGCAAGAAGTAGTCTCAGAACAAAATAGTGTTTTGTTTTTTTGTTTTTGTTTTTTTTTTTTTGTCTTTTTGTTTTTATCGGTACCAGGGATCGAACTCACGACTGCCTGCTTGCAAGGCAGGCACTTATTCCGCTGAGCTAAATCCCCAACCCCTGAACAAAATGTTTTAAAAAGGGTTTGTAGCTCAGTTTGAAGGCCTGGGTTAAATCTGAGAACTGCCAAAAACAAAGAGGAGGGAGCTAAGGTACAAAAACCCTATTTAGCAGTCCCCATGAGGTCACAGGTTCCTCAGTAGCTGAGCCTAGGTGCTGCAGAGGTCCAAAGAGCTGCCTTCCACCAGGTGCAGGCCCCATCATGGCAGCAAGCCACCCCATCGCTCTGAGATGCCCAGTTCTGTTGTCCGGCTGGCAAACCCTGGCTCTCTCTCAGAGCAGAATTCCAGTAAGGGCTGGCCCACATGAGACCCCAGATGAGGAGCCGCAGGCCCTGGACACCACAATTAGGGGCACAGAGCACCCATCTCCCAGCTGTCCCTGCCAGCCCTCTGCTTCCAGATGGGAGCACATCAGGACACTAGTACTCAGGCCAGAAGGGTCCCCGGCCTGGCTTGGAAAGTAGAGGAAACCCTGAGGTCAGAGAAGAGAGGACCTTGCAGGCCAGTAAGAAAATGATGTTTCTTAACCAAGCCATGATGTAAGGCATGTGTGTGTTTGTGTGTGTGTGTGTGTGTGTGTGTGTGTGTTGCACGTACATGTGTGTAGTGTCTGCAGCATGTGGTTTGGGTATCTACATATAGCGTGTGAGTGCAGGGTGTGGTGTGTATGTAGGGGAGGTGACAGTCACTGTGGAAAACCAGTGCAGGAGCAAGGTCTGAGTGAAGGAAGGAGCAGCAGGTGGCGGAGAGTAGGGCAGGGGAGGAGAGGACAAGATGGGGGAGGAGGAAGTGGCAGGGGCAGGGAAGGGAAAGGAGGTGGCCAGGGACCCCAGAAGCCCGTACTTCTCCAGGTCACAGAGGTTCTCATGGAGTGGAGCATTCGTAGGGTGGGGAAGCCTGCTCAGCTGCCCTGAGCTGTGTTCGCTCTCACCCTCATCGCCCGCAGCTTCCGTCCTGATGACCAGAAGCGGACTGAATCCACAGCGGGTGAGCTGGTGACCAGGGAGAGTAGTTTCAATTGGATCTCGAGTTTCTCTCAGGGATTTGCCATTGCCCCATCTGGTTCTGCCTTGGCCTGACTCAGAGAGGCGCCTCCCTGGTTGATGGTCACTGGCTGGCTATGATTGGGACTGATCAGCCCACTCATAGTGGGACCCTGCCGATATGGAGAAAAACCCTCCAGCCCCACTTGCTTGTGAACTCCACACCTCTATGCAGTGCACACTCCTCAGCTTCACTATGGATAAAATCTCTGTCACGGGGTGCATGACGGGAGCAGGAATTTGGACACAGCTCAAACTGTGATTCAATCCACTACCCTCTTTTCTTGGGCTTACACTAGGGTCCAGCGGATGACCTTTCAATTCAGAGGCCAAAACTCCAGCTCAGAACAGCCAGGGCTGCCATTTTCTCGACACGCAGCCTAGAAGAGTCTTAGAATCTGACTGCGCATGCTCAGACCACCCATTACGTCACGCTTTACTTCCAATCATCCTTGTTTCTTTATCGCATAAAAACTTCCAAGCTGGGGCTGGGGTTTTAGCTCAGCAGCATAAGCACCTGCCTTGTATACAGGCGGTCACGAGTTCAATCCCTGGTACCGATTAAAGAAAAAAATCACAAAAAAAACCCTCCAAACCCTTTCATCAGGGAGGCCAATTTGAGGCCCACACTCTTGTCTCCATATGCTTGCTCACCCCATAGTTTCTCTTTTGTCAAACTTGTCATTTTACCAATTGGCATAACACACTATGAGAAAAGAACTGGCCTGCTTTGGTAACACTGTGACCAACTATGACTGCCCATGCTGACTGCAGCCAAACTGATGAACTGAGTCTGCTTGGCATGACAACAAATTGACCAAAGACCAACTCAGGGCCACACGGTTGATGCACTGGCTAGTTGGTGATAACTGTGTTGCTGGCTGCCTAATTCAAGCTGACTATAACTAAATAACTTACCGTGAATAGCTACTGTGACTGTCTGAATTCTGTGACTGACTGTCTGAAACAGGCTGTGTGGGCAACAGATTATGACCTGATAACTCCAAGTGATGATCTTGATGGTTACTCAGTGGCTCTGACTGATTCTCTAGCTAAGGGACAGGTGATCTCTTTTAGACTGTGACAGAGTGCCTCGATCAGATCCCTCTCAGAGACTGACTGATTGCCTGGTGTTTCTTTTTTTTTTATCGATACCAGGGGTTGAACTCATGACCATGCGCTTGCAAGGCAGGCACTTATGCCACTGAGCTAAATCCCCAGCCCAACGTGGTGTTTCTTTATGGTTGTGACTGACCAGGCCACAGAACGTGGCTGCTTGTGACTAACTGTGATTTACTCTTAAATTGACACAAACTGACTATATCCAAAGGACAGGATCAACTGGGTAGACTGATAACATACCTTGAATATTAAAAAGTGACTGCAAGATGGACTGGGTGGCTGGAACATCACAGGGTGTCCTGTGGCATGAATCGTTGTGACAGTGTATGATGGTTAATCTTGACTATCAATTTGATTGGTTTGAGAGGAGCCTAGGAGATTGGTGGGTGTGGCTGGGTGGCTCACAGGGGCATGACGTTGGGGTCTGTGTTTGATCTGTAGTGCATTATGCTCTGGTCATCCTCTTCCTTCATTCTCAGCCACCGTGAGTTGTGGAGCCATACCCTTATGCCATGTCTCCACCTTGACACCAGATGCCTGTGGACTGAAACCTCTGAAATTGTAAGCCAAAATAAAACTATTCTCCTATAGGTAGCACATGGCAAGTAATTTGTCCCAGTGACAGGAAGCTAATGCATAGTAGAACTGAGTCGCTGTGAAACAGTATTCTAGGGACCAACTGACTTGAATGTGTTGACTGGCTGACTGAGCCTGACTGGTTGTCTGGTTGACTGGCCGCCTGTTGCAAATGGCTGACTAGTCCTGCCTTGACTAACTAAGTGACTGACGGGTTGACATTGACCAGATGGCAAGAGACATACTGACCATGACTGTGACTTCAGTGTGAGTGGCCATGTCTGACTGTGTAATAGAATCTGACAGTGAGGCAGTGACTAATTGATTAACTTACTGGCTGACTGAGATTGCCTGGGCCTCTGACTGACCAGCCATGACTGTGATTCTTGATAAAAGTGTCCATACATAGGTGACTCTAACTAGTGTAGCAAAGTCTGCCTTACTGTAAGACAACCAACTCTCTGGCTGGCAGGGTGTGTTGACCAGCTGACTGGTTGCAGTTGACCAGGCAACTGGCTGACGGTGACTGTGACTCATGGTGCAAGTGGCCATGCCTTGCTGTGTGGCCCTGTCTGTGTGTTGGAGTCTGACTGTGAGAAAATGGCAGACTGACTGACTTTCCTGGCTGGCTGCCCCTAGGTCAGCCTGTAAACACAGTCCCTACCCTTCCCGGAACCATTGGAGTGTGCTTGCTCATGGGAGCAGGCCCCGCCTGAGGGGACAGAGAAGCTTCTGTGGAGCAGCGGGGGCAGGAAGGGGAGAACAGGAATAGGCCCTGCCCAGGGCTGGGCCCAGATGGAAAGTTCTCCTCCTCGCCCTCGCAGGGGCTGGGTCATTGGCACACATTCTGGGTTGTGATTTTGGCTCCAGTCTTATAGGGCCTTTGTTTGGGGGCAAAATGGGGAGGGGAACAGGGGGAGCCTATAAAAATATAGAGCCAATAACTCACTGACATTGCTCCAATTATAGAGGCTTCGGGTGGAGGAAGTGGGGGGAAGCAGTGGGGGTGCGGTAGGCCTGCTGCCTGCTGGTTATGGGGCTTGGACTGGGGCCAAACGCTGCCCTAGAAAATCCAGGCCTTGTGCTGCACGGCTGGGGAACCCTTAGGACGGAGCCAAGTGTCTGCCAGTCACACCCTGGTCCTTCTGCCATTTTATAGCAGAGGAAACCGAGGCCCACAGCCCTCCGTGGCCCAGGGCATTTCCCAAAACCCAGCCTTCCGGGTCACTCTGCCAGAGCCCTGAAACATGTAAACTCCAGCCGCTCTTTTCTACCCCAGAGGCGCTGGCAGCAGGCTTTCAAGGGCAGAGTCTGTCACCTTGAGCTGGTCTGAGCCTCAATTTCCTCATCCCTTAAGTTATTTACATTTCTAAGAGGAAACCATGAGCAGAACTCACACTGGGTGTCCAGGTGCCTCCGTCTCTTTGAATGTGCAGTCCCTGGCAAGGGCTTGGCTTTCATGCCTCAATTTCCTCACCCCAAATCCGGAATGAGATCTGTAATGGCACTGATTTCACAAGCTTCTTGTGAGGAGAAGAAAACAGCACAGATAGTCTTCAGCTTAGTACTTGGCACCATAAACAACCAAGAAATGTGAACTTCCATTAACTTAAGAATACTCATTTCTCAGTAGATGTGTTAGGATTCATCAAGAGCTTCAATGTCAGTGTGATGGGGTCACCACGACACTCAGTTCCACAGTCTGGTAATGGGACCATCAGCGAACCCAGCTGAGCCTTCCCGGGTCAGCCTGAACTGCCACCTGCTCCCCGAAGGAGAGGGCCAAACACTACCTCAGAGTCTCTGGGGGGGAGCAGCTGCTCCCTACAACCCAGCTGCTGGGGCATGGGCCTCAGGGAGAGGGAGGTGAAAAGGAGGAAACTCTCCAGGGCCCCCTAGGAAGATCTGGGTCCCATGGTCCTGTGGAGGCCTCTTCCAGGAAAACTGGGTGTCTCGAGTCCCACTGAGGCAGGAGGGAAAGCTGAGCTCTCACCTGGAGCTGAGCAGGGCCAGGGCAGCTCTGGAGGCAGAGCTGAGCCAGCTTGAGGGTCTCTGGGGATCAGAAGAGCCCTCCCACCACACTACTCAGAGGGCCACTGGGGAGCTGGGCTCATGGGATCACCTCAGTTGCTTACAGCAGCCTACAAATGACAACACACCAGGGAAGGACGCTTCCTCAAGGTCACTCCTGAGAAGCAGCAAAGCCGCTTCCTCACCACGTGGTCCTCATTCCTTCTTTCCTAACACCAGCAGGTTGCACTAACCCTTTTCTGGGCTCAGGGCTGGCACTATGGGGAAGAGGCCAGTCTCTCTCTGCCCCGAGGCCATGTCCTCTCCTAGACTGTAGTCAGCAGAGGCTGAGGTACAGAGGCAGGACTGGGCTTACCTCTGTTCCAGTTCCAACTCAGGACTGACTGGACCAGCAGCCTTGGGCTAAGGACTGTCTCCTCTGACCCAAGTTCTTCCTGCTGTGCAACGGGGAGAGTTTGGACACCAGTCGCACAGGGTAACGGGTGTGCAGGGGGCAAGCAGGAAGCGGTGTGAGCCCGAGCGTAGGGTGGTGCGGAAGGGAGCCTGGCCCAGAGCATGTGGACCCCACTGAGGGCCAGTTTGAGCCAGACAGGGGGCTCTCGGGGCTGGAAAGGCTGGAGCTGGAATCCAAGAGGATGAGGCCAGAAAGGACACCGCGGGCTGGGACAGAGTCAAGGCAGTCTGTTCCAGCTCCCAGGCCCGCATAGACGTCCCCTCAGTCCAGGTAGGGTCCTCGGACAATCACAGCCCGTTCTCCTGCCTCTGTTCTGAAGGTTTTGGAGAGAAATCAGTTCTTTGTCCTGTCCAGCTTCTTTTCCAGCCTCTGGACCCAGCGCGCTGGCCTCGGTTCCTGCCATTTCAACCCCTTGGCTCCTTCGTCATTCTGCCCTCTGTCTCGCTGATCGCCTGTCTCCCTCTCATAAGGGCCCTTGTGATGACATTGCTCCCTGAATAATCTTCTCATCTCAAGGTCCTTAGCAAAACTTCAAAGCTCGTCCTGCCTCGAGGGAGGCTGTTTTCTCCCCGCGAGACTCTGGCTGCGGGGACCCACATGGCTCATTTACCGCCGCTCCAGGAGCAGCCCTCGCCTGCATCCCATTCCACTGGCCTCTGATTCTGCTCTATTTTCCTCTGATCCTCTCATTTTAACTGCTGTATTAGAGATGCATGTGTTTGTTTTCTGTTTCACCCAGCTGTGTTGTAAACTACCCAAGGACTGGGATTGGTCTGACTTGGTCATTAATGGATAATCAGACCTAAAAGTGTGTAGTACGGGGAGCACCCAGGACACAGATCCCAGGCCCTGCCCTCCCCGATTCCCCAGGACACAGCCCCCTGGTAACCCTCTCCTAGAAAATGGCCCTCTGGAGGCAAGCTCCCTCCCCAGGAAGGACTCTATTTCGTCTTACTCAGCCCGCCAAGTGCCCCCAAGACACTGTCCCTGAGAGGCTTTGGGGCACCCTTGGACTTCCCTAGAGAGGGCCATGCCACAGGACTGGACCAGTCCAGGGCCGGTGGGGTCAACAGTGGCCTCCATGGAGATATTTGTCCAGGTCCTGCCCTCCAGATATAATGACTGTGACCCAATTTGGAAAAAGCATCTTTGCATCATTAAATTAGGGCTCTTGTCTGGGATCACAGTGTGAGTCTTAAACCCAATGACAAGCGTCCTTTTATTTTTGACTTTTTTATTATATATTTGTGATTCATGATGAATACGTTCCTCGTGGTACATGGTCAGATCGCCTCCTCCCGGCTGCTCCAGGTCCAGATCCCCTTCCCATCCTTGCAGCATCTACTGTCCTGTTCCCTGTCACCCTCTTATTTTGGTCTTTAAGTTGCCTCTCTTTCGGGTTTCTTATGAAGAGAAGCCATGTCCTTTTGGAAGGCAGAAGGGAAGACGCCTAAAGAGCAGCAGGCCGCGGGAAGGTCCTGCCGCCCGCCCCACTCAGAGCTGAGAGCAGGGAGAGCAGTCCTCTGAGCCTTCAGAGGGAGCAGGGCCCTGCTGACGCCTTGACCAGCCTTCTGGCTGCCAGGACCATGAGGAAGACATTTCAGTCATCGTCAGTCATCTGGGTGCAGTTAACTTGTTATGACAGCCAGAAAATTCTGTAGCACGGCAGGGAAGAGCAAACTGACCTCCTGCTGCAGCCCCAAAGAGCATGCCTCTCAGAGTCACAGTGCTCTGCTGGACAGGACTCTGGCCCAGGAACTGGACTCCCTGCTCTGCTTCCAAGCCACCACCAGCCCTACCTGCACCCCTGCCACCTCTTGAGCAGACCCAGCGTTTTCCTCCTGAAATGTGTTTGCAGAGAGAACCTGGACCACTTGCCATTCATTTGTTCCACCCTGTACTCAATTATTCAGTCAACAAACCACTTCTGAAGGTCCTACCATGTGTTTACTTAGGGAATAAAGAGGAGCAAAATCCTTGTCCTCTTAGGGTAGCATTCTGTACAGAAGGGGCGGAGAGGGAGGAGAATATCCCATATGCATACAAAGCTGTTAACAATGTATACAGCATTCCTTAGAAAGTCCCCTAAAGTTTTTGTGACTCCCTGGGGGCACTGCGACATGAGAGAGAGAGCTAATGATGGGAATGGCATGGGGTAGGGTTAGGACTGTCACTATGTGCCCGGGGAGCCCCTCTCCCCTTCACCAAACTGTTGCGTGGAGCTTGGTTCTGCTAAGAAACAGCAGAACAGGGCCAGCCTGTGGGCCAGACAGCAGCTGTGGCTCCCACAAGCTGAGCCCTGTGGGCCAGGGTGGCCAGAAGGGCAGACAGGACTAACGTTCTAGGAAGGAAGGCACCGCTGGCCAGAGTCTGGAACAGGGATCAGGTCCAGAGTCCACGCCAACCCTAGCCTTTATGGGGACAGAAAGCAAGGTCATCTGACCTGTGGACTCTGTGGGCAAGAAGGGTTTGAGGTTGGACCTCGCCTGGGGAGGACAGGAGACAGGCTTGTAACGAATACCTGCCATTCCCTGTGGATCCACCGTTTGCCAGGCCCGGAGGACCTGTTTTATACAGCTGACGATCAAACTCTCCAGGTGCGCATTACTCCAAGCTCCCATTTGGTAGATGACAAGACTGAGATTCATGAAAGCCACATAGCTCTAAGGGCCTACAATTCAAGTCTAAGGCTCAAGTTTGAATCCAGTTTGATTTCAATCGCCTCAGACTACTGCTTTTGGCTCTGTTTCTGAATTAGTAAAATGTTTTTGATTTCAAGGGACAGATATCTAATTCAGACTGACTTCAGCCTACTCCCAAAAAGAATGTGTTGTAACATTTAAGGTTTTCAGGCACAGCTGGATCCAGATGCCGAGTTCTTACAGTTCTCGCTCATTCTTTGGCCCTGTTTGCCTCTGTGTCAGCTTCAATTTATGACACAACAGCTACCAAAGACAGCAGCCAAGTCCCCAGTGTACACCCTAAAAGCTTCATGTACTCCCAGCAACAGGAACCTCTGTTCCAATAGTTCTGGTGCGAGTCCTAGGAATCATTTTCACTGGCTCAGCTTGGGTCACATGAGCAGCGCAGAGACAATCATCTGCTCAGTACAGTGTAGCACTGCTCTTGTCCAGGACTGGATCAGGTATCCACCCCTGAGCCCACAGCAACCTCTCATCTCTGAATCACAGCCTGCAATGTGGAGCGATGGCTCGCCAGAGGGAATGGGAAATTGTGTACGAGCAGAAGAGAAATTCTGTGTGCTGGACCTATGGACCCACTCCAGCCTCTGCTTCTCCTTTCATCTCAGGAAAGGTGACATATGTCATCCTGCTCCTCCTCACAAAGGCTTTTTCTACTGGGGGGAGACCAGGATTAAGGCTGCCCTTCCTGGCAATTGATATGGTAAAGGAAGTACTCTGCACATCAGCTGCCCATTGGCTCTGAGCTTAGCCACTTCTTCCTCTGGTCAATTGGGTGCAAGTGTGCTTCAGGTCAGCAGGGCCTGAGCAGATTGCTTCCTTTGCCATGGACACTGGGCTTCTGCCGGCCACTATGACATCCTTTGTGAACCTCTGATTCACAAGGGAACCTTGTTTTCATGAACCCAAAGCCTGTAGAAGAGCTGCCGAGGTGACCCACAGACCCATGTTGAGGCGACCACTTGTCACAACACAGTGCTTGGCCAACACATTCATGAAATGGGGGATTTCTTATGTTGAGGGAAACCACTATTGTTTGCAGCAGTTTCTGAGGGAGTTAGTGCTCTGGGTTGTGGAAGGTCTTCCCAAGATGCCTTGCGGGTCTGGGACAGCACAGCAGCCGTGTTTCAGCTCCAAAGGAAGTCTCTAGAAGGAGTTTCGGCACCTTTTCTAGAGCCCTGCAGTATGCACTGCCCTCCTCCAGAGGATCCTAGGACCTGTGAGCTGTGTGATCTTAGGCAGGTCACTTGCACTCTCTCAGTCTTAGTTCCTATCTCTGTAAAAGGCAATAATACTAATCTTTAGCTCTTTGGGGAAGTGCTCATGACTACACAGTTTATAGTACCTAGTGCTCAATAAATGCTAGGCTTCGATTTATTTTTTAAATTACCAGAGGGCTGAAGTTGTGTTTGATGTTCAGTCTGTTCCTCCAAGCCTAAGGAACAACGGGTAAGTCCACACCACACACAAAGAAGCCCTCCACTGCCCAGCCTGGAGAAGGGGGCCGTGTTCCCTCAGGAAGGCAAGTTTTGATTTGTTTTGTTTGGGTTGGGTTGGGTTTATTCCCCCACTTTGGTTGCTAGGTTTTCACTTACTTAAAATCACACAGCTGATTTATTTATTTTGATTGTTCATTACACAAGTAAAAATAAAACAAAGAAGTGCAAACTGTGATTCGCTGCAACTTCAACTCAGGAGAAACAGCGAGGCGGGTGAAAACCTCACAGTTCCAGTAAGCAGGAAAATACTGGTCGCTTTCTTTCCTTCAGAAGTTTACTGTGAGGTGCAATTGCAATGCCAGTCGCTCAGGTGCAGATTTCAGACTCTGCTTCACCAGCCCTGCTGTGCCCAGCTGTGCAGATCTCAGTTAAGCAGTCAGTGGAGCAGCAGCCTGGAGGATGTCACCAGGCGCCCTGCTGAGGGCCAGGGAGTGATATCCTGGTTGCTTCACCCCCCAGCTGGCTAGGCTGCTTCAGCTTTATCTCAGCAGAAGAAATCAGATACAGAAACTTTAGAGGACTCTCCTGTGCCCAATAGCTGGCTGCCTGGGTCCAGAAGTATGGTCAGTCCCTGGGAAATATAGCCCAGCCGGCTCCACCTCTGGGGGCACTCAGGAAGCGGCTCAGCCTGGAGCTTGCCTTCTGTCTCTGTACCCCAGTCCCTGCTTGAGACTGCCCCAAAGCTCTATCACTCCCAACTACTGCTTCTGGGGCCAGGATGGCCACCCTTACGAAGAGTGAGAACCTCCTGTCTCCCCAGTCACCTTCCCAGCCCAGCCTGGGGAACAGGCTGCCTACTCTACCACAGAGGGTCCTGAATAAGGAGCTTCAGACCTACATCCCACACCTGACCAGACCACTTCCCAGCCCTGTGTCTCATCTCCCTGGACCTCAATTTCTCCATCTATAATAGAGTAGCAAGAACACAGCTCAGTGGCTCCCAAATATTTGGAGGCAGAAAACCTCTAGTTATAATGCATCTAGGACTCCTGGGTCAAATGCCAGGAAACAGCTACATTGGAGGAAGCCTGGGGCTCAGGCCTGAGCTCAGTCTTCTGGGGACAGTGGCTACACCACTAACCCAGCTCATCTCTGAGACCACACTGGCTTCTCAAATCCTAGGATTTCAGGATCTTGACATGGACCACTCCAGCAAGATAATTCTTCTTCTTCTTCTTCTTTTTTTTTTTTTTTTTGTCTTTTTCCTTTTTATCGATACCAGGGATCGAACTCACGACTGCCTGCTTACAAGGCAGGCGCTTATGCCGCTGAGCTAAATCCCCAGCCCCAAGATAATTCTTCTTAAATGTGCTAATCAAGTCAGTTGAGGTGCAAGGCACACACAGGCTTAACTTGAATCAAGTTAAGCAACAAAAGAACGTCTAAATTGCCCTGGCTGGGCTTAAACTTTCAATCCTAATACTTCAGCCTCCCAGAATGCTGAAATGACAGGCATGTGCACCAGGCCCAGCTGTTCAAAGCTTTCCTGAATGACTTCCCTCGGCCTGAGATCATCAGTTTAACCTGTTCTTTAGGGTAGATGCTCACCAAATTTGAGTGGTATCCTTATAAAAAGGGGGCATTTTGACAAAGTACAGAGGGAAGATGGTGAGGAGACACAGCGAGAAGAGGCCATCAATAAGCCAAGACAGAGCTGCTTCCCTCACAGCCACATAAAAACCCACCGCTGCTGAATTCCCGCCTCCAGAACCGAGAGACCATCCACTCCTGCAGTTGAACCGCTCAGTTCATGTCACTGTGTTGTGATCACCAGCCTTTGTGAGCAAACACAGTGTCACACAGCGTCGGAAGGTGTGCACAGTCTAAAACCTTTGTCAACCCTGGATGTCCCAGGGACATTCTCCAGAGACAGCTGTCTGCCCAAGAGGGCACAAATGGCAACTCTTGACACCCTCTGAGTTTCCAGAGCACACTCTGCTCACCGGGACTCAGCTCTGTGGGAAGCTGGGTCAAACAGATCAAATGGGAATTCAATTATGGCTTGGAGATGAGACCACGAGGTCATGGATTAAATGAGGGCAGGAAATAGAGCCAGGACCTTGCTGTGGCACTGGTAGCCCAGACTCCACACGCAGCAGGACAAGGCCAGCCTGCTTGTCAAGTAGACCAGAAAGCAAAGTGAAGAACAGGTAGGCAGGATCCATTTATCCGTGTTTGCCCCCTAAAACTCCAGCATATGGCAAGCTATACTCTGGAAAGCACATTGGAACTGCTGGATATGTATCTGTTAATTATTAAAATTGAATCTATTTCTCCCCCTCCACTTAGCTGAGAAATCTCATGTTACAGAGAAAGGTTAATTACAAACTGACTTCCAAGAAAACTTTGTTGGAAGCTTCAGTTTCCTCATCTCCACGATGATTCTTTAAACTCCATATTTGGGGATACAGACTTAGGCTGGCTTAGCAAAATTGTTTCCTCATTCTTGCAGATCCCAGATGTAACAAGCATCTCAGACCAGCCAGTGGAACCAGGATTAACCAGTAACCACTTCAAACCATCCCAAACTGTCTAAGATGGGCTTTTGTTGCTTTTTAGACTGAAGATCACTGTCTTTTCAACATGTTGTCCTGGTTGCAGAGGTAAAAGGGCCTCAAGTTCTGGGACTGCAGTGAGGGGTGGATATACAATATTCCAGGGCGTCACCAATCAGGTCTGTCTGCTCCCCATTTGGAGAAGGTAAATGCTCTCTAAGTTGGCAAGTAATGTGTACCACATGGCATTCCTTGGCTTCAAGAGAATGTGAGAGGCTGCACATCTTGAGTGACAACTGGAATGGCCAGGTGCAGAGCAAGCCTCCAGCCCCCAGGCCAAGCCCCTGCCACACAGTAGCCCCACCAGAGAGCTTCTCTGCTTGCCACAGTCCCCGTGGCCTTTCCAGAATTTGGCTGTCCCAGTGATGACTGCAGACTTACAGGAAGGTAAGACTGGCTTTGTCTGCCAGGTCACCTCCTGTTTCTGCTATCCTCCTCGACTCCACATGGTCTCATCCAGCTATCATATGGTACCCAGGCCCTGAGTGTCCTGGGTCCATGACCCAGACTAAGCCTCCTATCATAGGATTCTCTTTGGTACAAGAGATAGGCACCTCCCTCACCCAAATTTCCTGGGATCTGTAGCTCGTGGGTAAGGATAATCCAACTTTGTTTTCAATTTCTGTGCTATGAGGATATAGTAGCAAGCTTCTGGGGGCACTATTTATTGCAAGAGGACAATATATTCTTTTTTTAAATTCTCATTTCATATAGATGAAGAACCTGAGGCATAGAAAAGGTAAGTAACCAGCCAGGGTCATACAACAGGCAAGATTCAAATGCAGGCAATATTCTCACCACTGCCTGGATTTGAATCTTGCCTGTTGTATGACCCTGGGTGGTTACTTCTCACCACTGGCACGAAATGAACAAAAGAAACAAGAAAGAGTGACATCAGTTAAGCACCCCGCCCCGCCAGCCATGCCTGAGGCTACCCCAATTTCACAGTAACACAGCCAGTCTATTTCTTTTGTTTGCCTGAGCCGCTTTGTTTTACTGCTTCATGCAGCCAAAGGAGTCCTGCTTCATGCACCCTTCCAATATGATTTTCCTGGGTGTGATGAAAAGTCTCAGTGTTTCCTATACTTCCTTTAACAGGCTCTATCTGCAAATGTGACATCCCTTCTTGTGGTTCTATTATTCTCATTCTATAGACTAGGAAATGAAGGCCCTGAAAGACTGACCCACTTGTCCAAAACTACATAGCTAATGAGTGGCCGGTGGACCAGAGTTCACCCAGATTTTCCTGCCCTGGCACCCGTGACCGTGACACCTTCATTCAAGTTAAGTGTTGTTGCACTGAAATCAGTAATATGTAATACATAACCCGACCACTTCAACAGCTAACATGAAGGATGGCACTAGACATATGGACACCAGGACACTTAAAATGAGCTTTTCTAAAACATCAAAGACCTATTTATATGTAATTTACATATCATGCAATTCAACCATATAAAGCGGACAATTCCAAAAACAGTGGGTTTTAGTTGACTCAGACTAACACAACCATCACCAAAATCCATTTAAGAATGTTTTCATCATCTTCCAAAAATCTCTGTGCCCATTAATAGTCACTCTCCATTTCTCTCCAATACCCCTCAGCCCTAAACCACCACTAGTATACTTTCTGTCTCAATAGATTTGCCTGTTCTGCACACTGCATAGTAATTACATCATGTGATAGATGAGTTTTGGTTCTGTCTTTTTTCATTTAGAATATTTTAATGTTCATCTACATTGCAGCTCGCATCTGTACTTTTTTATTGCTATGCTGCATGCAAGTTGGATGATACATTTTATTTATCCATTCATAAGTTGACAGATATTTGAGGTTTCATTTTTGGGCAATTATGAATACTGTTACTATGAAAATTTGTGTGCAGTTTTTGTTTTCATTTCTTTGTTATCTACCCATGTAGGAATTCCTGAGATACATGACTAAGGTTTTTTTTTTTGTTTTGTTTTGTTTTGTTTTTTTTTTGTGGTGCTGGGGATCAAACCTAGGGCCTTGTGCATGCAAGGCAAGAGCTCTACCATTGAGTCACATCCCTGGTCCTATGGTTAACATCTTGAGGAACTTTTAAACTTTTTTCTGAAGTTACTGTACCATTTTAAGAATTTACATTTCATCACACTCTGTCATTCTGTGTGTGTTTTACTGGGGATTGAACCTAGGGCCTTTGCACTGAGCTACATCACCAGTCCTTTTTAAGTTTTTGAGTTAGTCTTGCTAAAGCTGAACTTGAATTTTCAATCCTGCCTGAGCCTCCGAGAGTACTAGGATTACAGGCATGCAGCACCATGCCTGACTGGGCTCCTGCTGTGCACCAGCAGCATGTCACCTGCCCAGGGAGGCAGGAAAGGCCTAGAGGAAATCCCTGGGTCAGGCAGAGTGAAGAGGAGCATACTCAGCCCCATAGACCTCCTTCCAGCAGTGGCGACTATAAACACAATCCTCAGATGTACAGGACATGGGGTGGATGGCGGTTTCCACTGGTGCTGAAGTGGATGGTCACGGCAAGAGGCCACCAGTGTCTCACTGCTGTCAGGAAGAAAGGCTTCTAGCATCCAGGGAATCAAGGTCAACTCACTTAAGCAGGAGTGTGACTAAGATGGGAGTGCATCTGAGAGCACCACTGACAGCCAGAGCACACTGTTAGATCTCTCCCAAAACGTGACATGGAGAGTGTGCCTCCCTGCTCCAGGCCAGAGCCACAGCCACGCTGCTGGCATGCGAACAGCCTGGAGCACTGCCCTGTCTGCAGTTAAGATGCCAGCCCCTTTCTTCTTCTGCAGTCAGGCTGGTGTTGGATGGCTGGGGATGTAACTGTCAGTAACTGTGGGGCAATTGAAGTTGAAATGACCTGTGGTTCCTAATGTGGCCCTGTGGATAACAGAGTTACCCAGGGAAGGTAAGGCAGGAAGTTAAAATTTCTGAGCATCTACCAACACTAGGAGTTTGTCTGTTTTCCTTAGAGGTACCTTTTCATTCTACAGTGAAAGAAACTAATATTCAGAGAAGTCCGGGATTTGCCCAAGAAACAAAGAAGTAACCTGTACCTAAAATGTCTCAGCTACAAGTCCCTTGCTGTATTCACTGAAGCCAAAGTTACAGCCACCAGAATGAGCTGGGTATGGTGGTACATGCTTAGAATTCCAGCACTCTGGGAGTCTGAGGCAGGAAGACTGCTGTTAGAGCCCAGCCTGGGCAATTCAGTGATTATTAAGACACTCTCTTAAAATAGAAGGGAGGGAAAAAAGCTGAAGATTTAGCTCAGTGTAAAGCTCTGGATCCAATCTCCAGTAGTGCCAACACACACACACACACACACACACACAGTGATAAAATTTAAACAGGTCTCTTTCTTGCAGGATTTCTCAGAAACTTTTGATTCATTATGTTTCAATAGAACTTTGTAGACAGGAACTTGAAATTTCATGTAATTTTCACACATTACAGTTACTATTCTTTATAAAGATTTTTTTCAACCATGTGAAAACTGTTTTTTGTTTACAGGTTGTACAAAGTAAGCATAAGGATGAATTTATTTAGCCCATAGGCTGTAGTTTGCCCACTCTTTTTGTATTCAGCTGTCATGCTGAGGATTTAAAGTGAGTTAATATATGTAAGGCTTTCAATAAGAACCAATAAAATGTGCTGTTCTTAGTACTCAAATATGGCCTTAATGATGCCCAACTGTTTTGTGTAATTGGTTTATAGAGTTGGACCAAAACAAGAAACTGTCGCAGGTTACCTAGAGAACTATGGTTTCTTCCCTCACAGGTTGCATCTCATTGCCCATGCGCTAGTTTCTCTGTGGCCTAAATTCCTGCATGGGATGTAGCAGTCTATCCAGAGTGGCTAGCCCCATTGGGTTGCTGGCA
The DNA here is from genome assembly GCF_034190915.1 of Cavia porcellus. Taxonomy (NCBI): domain Eukaryota; kingdom Metazoa; phylum Chordata; class Mammalia; order Rodentia; family Caviidae; genus Cavia; species Cavia porcellus. The sequence goes on from NW_026947496.1 coordinate 55,072,198, forward strand.
CTCCCTCAGCATCCCACTACAGTGGGCCCTGCTTGCAGGCTGCACAACAACATGATTGACGGCACCAGGCAGCTGCTGATTGTTCCAGGATGAATGGGAGTTGTTCACACTCTTATTCCTCTATTTGTTTGCTGCCTTAGTCTGCATTGTCACCATGATCTCTGCAAGTAGAAGTTGCTTGGAACTTCACAGTGTAATTTAGTAGAGGATCTTGCCTCTTGGGGATGTCTCAAATTCATGTTCTACAGATTGCCATAATTCTAGGCAATGAGATGATTCTCCTATAGACCTCTCCAAATGGGTACAAACTTCTTTAAATGTGAAGGAGTGATGAATACAATTTACAAATCTGCCTAGCTTCCAGACCCAAAGTACTCCTCATTGTGGGGCTTCTGTGACAGCTCGTGACTCAGGCTGAAAAAATCATTCTCATCCAAAATCTACTCTCCATGAGTGTGTTTGGGCTGATCTAACTAGTTTGTAGCTCAAACTTCTCTGTTCCAGGGGCTTGTGGATTTATGCATGAATGAAAACAAAAAACCTAAGTTTCAATTAATAGTGTTTGTATGTATGTGAGCCCTCCACTCCATGATGGTGGTACTCTGTAGATTGCTAGTTCTCCTGCCAGCTCTCAGCTTTTTAAAAATAACACAAATACAATTTTAAAACAATACAATAATAACAGACAGTGAAAATCATTTTAAAATTGAACTTTAATTATGAAAATTAAAAGCCATATTCATTGTAAAACTTGTACACACAAAATCAAATAGCTGTCAAAAATACCACTGGACTTTTATTTATTTACATGTGTCCTTTAGCCAACAGTTTCCTTCTCTGGGCCAAGAAAAATAACATTTTAAAAACATGATAAAATCATCCCAGAACAAGCCTCTTCTCATTCCTGGTGTTATCAGCAAGGCATCAGAATGAGTACAGAAAAAATAATTTTGTTCCCATGAAATATAGTCCAAATCAACCAGCTACTGGGGTGTTCCTTGTATCTGTTTTAGCAATGAAGAATCCAAGGCCACAGACTTACCCAAAGTTACCCTGTCCTTGGAGGTGATTCTCACTGGGCTCTGACTGTAGGTTCCAGGAATCTATAGTCTGAGGCTGATAGAATCAGGGCATCGTTGATATGGTCCACATGGCATAGTGTCCCTCCTGGCTAGCAGGCTTTCAAACCTGGGCTTTAGGATTTTCCTGAAAGTCCAATGGCCTCACTAGGTGTCCTCCTCTGGCCATTTTGAACAGGAAGCTGAGCTCTCTCAACAGAAATGTACTAGGAAATGTTCTTCTTCCTGGCTTTGAAGACTCAACTGTTTTCTTGGCTTCTAGGAATGAAGTCAAACTGCCTTGTATGATTCCTCAGCTATATGGATGGGTTTTGTTTAGGGCAGGAACGACAAATGGACTTAACCTTGAGGGGACATGGTTAAGAGTCATGATGCCAAGTCTGGATTTGGCTGAAAAGAAGATACTCAAATGGGTTAGTGATACATGGCCCAGTTCAAGGAGTGGAAAACTACTGTTATGTCTTACTACATCTGCAGGTCTAGATCTGAAGCACCTGCAGGAAAGGGTCAATTTGTCTCTGTTTTCCTTTCTATATATTCATCCCTATCACAAATTTCACACATTGCACTGGATGTATGATTGGGACTAAACATGTAGGGACTGGATGCTTCACATGTCCCACCCCAGCTTGATTAGTTCCTGGAGCAAAGCATTAGCAGGGTGAACACTTAGCTGCATCCACTCTAAGGTCTGTCCAGACCTCAGCAACTTCTCGTGTCCAAACACATCCTATGACCCATTCTAGAAAAATCAGAGCCTTCCCTCAAGCATTCAACTGTCTACTCTCATTGGACACTCAGACGAGACCCTGGTTTTGATTACAAAACAGAACCTTGCTCAAGTTTTAATTCTACCACAACGTCAGCTCTAAAGGACTGCTACTGCTCATCTGAAGGGTTCAGAGAGCAGCTCTTTGAAACTGCTAATCAGGGAGAGGGGAGCAATGGCCTCCCTGAGGTGGCCACTGTTCTGGGGCTGGCCTGGGCAGCTGCTGGCTATTGTCCATTCCCATGCCGCTATGGAAGAAGGCAAGCCACAAGCGTGACATTTTATCAAGACCACGATGTTATCACACCTGGTCATGAAACTTCAGCACGAGGGATGGGACACTTGGAACCAATGCTACAATTCAGTTGAGGACTAAAGAGCAGACTCCACCTCCTTTCCTGTCTAGAACTGGAAACAACTCTTCCTAGAAGTCAAACCTACTCCCACTTCAAGAGCCAAGGACCTACATATACCTCACTTAGGGTAAGCACCCATCCTCCCCTTAAGTGTTGCCAGTGTTAGCAGCACAAAGACCTTCACAAACCAAAAGCCAGGGGATAGGCAGATTGTGTCTAAAATGGCCTGTGGAAAACACCAGTCACCATTGAATCCCCTCTGCTCTTCAACCCTTTCAGGCATTTCGCAGGAGCCAAACCTGAGTCACATGATACTGAAAACAAGGATAATTGAAAATGTTTGCTAAATTTTCCTTCAACAGGACAAACTCAGTTGCAAGTCAAGGAAGATGTACAAAGAGGCGGCACCAGCAGCGTGTCAGTGCCCCTTGCAGAACTCAATGAGCCAGCTCTGCACAGCCTTTAGGTTACACATATACATCCCACCACAGCAGACTTAACTACACTTGGCCAGAACCGGAGAATTCTCTTCAGAAGGTTTTCTGTCTAACACTGAATTAGCCACTTGTAGCCATCTTCACTTTCTTTCTTCAAATCACCGTGGCCTATCTCAAAGGATGAACAAAGATAATTTACTCTTTCAAATTTCAGTGATTCTTTTGCTCAACTGTATCTTCTGCATGTTTGAGGTACGCAGGAAGAAGCTCAAGATAATTTCAGCTTCTGGTAACTCAAGTTAAAAAAATCAAATGCGCTTCCTATTTATATTTAAAATATTTTTTACCTAGATAAAAAATAACTAAGGTCTAAAATCTACACAACACAAAAATAAAGATTTCCATTGTAAATTTTACTATTTTATTTGTGAAAAAACTACAAGCAGAATTCATAAATAGACATTTCTATTTAAAGCAGGAAAATGATAAAGTGGCTTCTAATAACATAGTCGTGCACATGCCAGTAACAGGAATATATTAACATCTTTTATTTGCTAGACAAAGAGCAGTGTCCAATATAAATTTCCCCAAAACATTTAAGACCTGTGAATTTCTGACCAGTTCACAAAACCACCAACTGACACTTTAGCATGAAGAGAAAACAAACCTAACAGACTGTCAGCTCTAAAGACGTTACAGAGCAGAAAACTTCCAAAAGCGTTATACAAGCTGTCTTTCTGGGCAAATGGAAAATATAGCTCGTATAATACATTAACAAAAATTCACAAGATAAGATTATGTTTTGACATACTTAACAAGCATTCTCTATTTGTCTCCAACAAACAAAGCTAAGGAAATAATGTAACCATCTTTACACAGTAAATTAAGGTTACAAGTCATACACAAGAACAGAACTGCTTGCGCATTAAAAACTGTTCAGCTCCATTGTCATACTCTAAATGTTGGCTCTTAAACCATTTTCGGTTACATACAAGCAAAGGTTATTATATATTCAGCAATTAATAAATTTTCAATAATTTAAGATACGGTAGCTTAAAAAAGTAGACTGAGAATGGTCTTGATAAGGCAGGTAAAACATCTTAGTGGAATAAAACTCACAGAAGCTTTTGCCAATTTCTTATTCAGATTGAAACTGAAAGGTTTTGATTAAAACATTTTCTAGGTGTCAAGATGCCTTTACCTTTTTAAAAAATTGCATGACTCAAGCAGAACAAGTCAGATAAGCTCTTGTGTGTGCCTATGCACACACAAGTGTGTTGTATTAAAACAAATGGAAACTTGCAAGCATAACACTGTGCTTTTTGTTGTTTTTTTTTTAAACCTGCTTTCTGTGCCACTGAATACCAAGTATTTCTGGTCCTCTTTTAATATATATCTCTATAACCTACACTAGTGTTTTTATGCACTGCCTACTAGTTATAGGGCAAACTGCAAAGGCAGAAAGTTAGAGGAATTCCATTTCCAGAATACATGCCTGAGGGGTGTCAACAATTTTGGAAATTAAAATTCTAAAAATACCTACCACTTTGCTACCTCAACAAAACAACTGCAGCTAAAGGGTGGTCGTCTAACACCTGATCACTTGGTAACTCCCACTGCTAGCTACAGGTCCTACCAAAACAGCAAGTTCATCCCATCCGTTCAACAGCCATCCACCTCCCCTTCCTTCACCTTTCTCCATTCTTTAATTTATCACGGAGGCAAAACTGAAAAACCAAAACATTGGCAATGAGTTAATTAGCAGCCTATGAGTAGCTGGTTAATCAGCTATTCCACTAATCTAGGGGTCCAATCACTTTACATGAAACTAATTTTGAAAAATACACAGTGTTTCTGGACAAAGTGCATACCAACACTTATTGGTTCAAAAAGCAGTGCAATCCACGAGTTTGGTGGCATTTAAGCTTTTTTCTTTAAAAAGTTAATTAAAAACTTAGCAATTCTTTACACTTCTGGAAAATAAATATGGCTGACTAATTTACCCTCCCTGAGACCCTTAATAAAAGGAATATTAAAACTTTAGAAGGAATGTCTTTGCAATATCCCACTAATATTAAAATGTGGATTTAAAAGTCATAGTCAAATCACTATGTATTATATATTCTGATGCTTGTAGAGAGCACCTAATTTCCTTTGGTTCATTAATAAATACTTTAAAAAGGTATTAAAAAGATAAGCACAGCTTGCATCCCAGACACAAGCATGATTTTAAAAAGAGGGGAACATTGTCCATGCATTTGAGAATAGGACCACAGCAACAAATGGCACTGCTTTATAATCTAGACCTTTTAAGAACAGATTTTAAATTATGGTAATTAGCAGACTACAGAATAGTTTTAATGTAAATGTGAAAGGAACCTTTACTGTTGGCTACTCAATTCAAGCTGTTAATTTCTTTTTACTTGTTGCCTCCACACACAGAAGTTTATTCTATTAATAAGCAAACCACTTTCTCAACAACAAAATGTGGTGCTTCAATACATTATATGCCCTCTCGTGAGTCCTTAAAGTAAGATCAAATAAAGGAAGGTTAGTATCAAGTTCTTATTTTTGAAATGACTCTGAAAGTACTACAAATTCAGTGGATATGAACACTTAAGTCAAATAGAAGGCAGACCCCCCAAATCCAAACACAAGTGAAGAAAAATGTTTTTCAAATGATAGGTAGAAGTGTATTAGTGGTCTCTGATTTTTTTTTTTTTTGGCAAGGCAGTAAAAGTGAAAAAGGATTGGAAGGAGTTCACTTGAGTCATCTTTCTGTCAAGGAAGACAAAGATCACATGTGTGTTTGCTCTTGCCAGTGAGTATGAGCTTTCCCTGCACCTTGGCTACTCACCACTGTAGACCCTTCCCAGGGAAATGGGAAATGTCCACATACTGAAGGGCTCCATGTTGGGCCTAGTGTGTAGTTGATAATGTTTGAAACCATAGTAGGTTATAAGAAAGAAAAATCAATTCTCACAACATTGGTTAGTGAAGTACAAGGCAAAAGAGACAGACAAATTCCAGTAACAACCACTGCAAAGTTGCACACAAAGTGGAAAACGAGGGACTGGATCCCAGTATGGTATAGGCCAAAAATGCAGTTTCAGACTGTCTTAATCCTAAAACTGAGAGACAGATTCACCTCAGACATGAGTAGAGGTCTGGAAAATGGATGGAATTCGAGGTACAGAACACTGTATTTTCATGAGTGCTTAAGTTGAGAACAGCAATGTTAACATGTAACCGTAATTTACATGAATACTTGGCATTCTGGAGCTAGTTTAAGTTTCTTTTGGATCATCAAAGCCCTCCCCCCAACTAAACCACTTGTGATTTGTCGGTTAACCCATTGCAAAATGCAGGCTATCTGGAGCAGTCATTAAATTTGAGATCACATAGTTTAAAAATATATTTTTTTATATCATCCAGTACTTTTTTATAGACAGATGAGTCAAGTTCCCATGTGGGTTGGAACATACTTCATGTAAGACTGATTTTAATTCAATCTCAGCACTTTCATGGAAGGGACTGTCCCAGATCTGTAACTGTTCAATGTTGTATTCACTTCACAGTGTATCAAGCACCAGCGTTGCCATGGATTGGTTTCAAATAACCCTTTATATATAATTTTATATTTATATATATAGTTATATCAAAACTGATAGTACATAGTATAACTGGAAGAAAGAACTAAACTTAAGAGGATATGCTGAAAGGATGGAGTTTTGTGAACACAATAAATAAAAGTCCCCCCCCCAACCCCCATCAACAAAACAAAAACCCAGTTGTAATGTACATGGAAAATTGTGCACAGCAGATTTTTTTTATATAAAAAGTAGATTCAGGAGCACATCCAATTATAAATGATTGTTAGGAAAATCATATAAAACAATGGAATACATAAAAGTGTCAAGAGTAATCGTCAGGGTGCGAAATTCCTTGGTGGCCAGATGCCCATGGCAAGCAGAAATTATCCTGGCAGCATCGCTAAAGAGGTCGATGTCCATAGAAGATTCTCCAGGGGTGCAAGCAGCATGGGCAGGTGGAGGATTTGAATTTCATACCCTGATTCATAGTTTTCACAATTCCATGTGCAATTTCAGAAAGATTCATCATTTACTGCTGACATGTCGCCTTTTGGCGTGGAGGAACGAGAGGAGCCCTTGTCTGTGCTCTCTGACCCCGAGCTGCTCTGGTTCTGCTGTTCTGACCCTGCACTGGAGGTCACTGTGGATGAGGATGTCGAGGAAGAGCGAGTTTTTTCCTTAAAGTCTGTGATAATGACAGTGACGTTCCCCACAGTTACTGCCAACTGCTGTGCAGTGCTCCTGTCCACATTTTTCAGCCGGGGCCTAAAACACATGGGAGGAGAATGCCAAATTAAATAAATGATGGATTAAAACCAGGTTCTAGCATCATCAGCACGTATCATGACTTCAAGACACTGTTGCAATAAATCCAAACTGCCTACCACATATACTACCTTTGCTATCTATAAAGTGTGCTGATTGATTTAAGCAATGACCATTTGCTAGCCAAGGTTTGGACCAATGCAAAAATTATTAATTTACTTGTCTCCTGCTTTGGCCACTCTAACATAAAAGGTTGCAAAAACAAAACAAAATATACCCCAAAGTCAGCAGTCCCACTCTCACCTAACTTTTCATCCCACCTCCCTGAACCTAAAATTCATAGCTATTAATCCTGGACTCTTGCTTATGATTATATAAATCAGAATAGCAGTTCAGTATTCATTCTAGTTTCAAAATACCTTGAGGTGTGATTCGTTTCGCTGGTCTTTGTTGTAGCGTTTGCAGACTGTATACTGTTAGCTTCGCTAGGAGGATCTTTCAGAATATCTGACTTTGGTCTGGGGGAGACAGGATAGAAAAAAAAAGCAGGGATTTAAAAGGTAGCTTTGGTTTATCTGCAAAACAAGACACTATACTTATTTTCTTGGAAACTTACTTTGTTTTCTTGTTGGTATTTTTCTTGGTAACACTAGGACTAATTTCCTTATCTTTCTCGGGTTTCTCTTTATCTTGCTTTTCAACCTTCTCCTTCTTCTCCTTTTTTGGAGGCGGTGGAGTGGCATACTGCTGTGCCACTTGTTGTGCCACCAGCTGAGAATTGATCCGAGGTTTTCTGAAACAGTCAAAGAAAGATACCAGATTTGTTCTATAAATATTTTTTAAAAATTATTCTTGAACTTCTAATTTCTTAGGCATTTTACTGGCTATTCCAAACTAAATTATACAGCATTACCTCTAACATTATTACTGTGATGTTTTATGAGTCGTTCATAAAACCTGTCCTTTTTCCAAGGAGATGATAAATTTGCAAGTGCTAACCCTAACTCACACAGTTTCATGTTCATGTGGCCAGTAGCACAGGACAGTGTTTCTGGGAGTGCTGACAATACTGCTTCTTTCAGGCTGTCAAGATTATACTGATTGACAGCTTTCAAATACTCCTGCTGTAGAGGGTTAATCTCATTTTATTAAATGGACACTGGTAATCCCCTGAAAAGAGAATGAAATTAGAAGTGTGCCATTCACTTCTCAATCTAATTATTCTGACTGGTTCTGCCCCCCTGGGGTGCTATGATTGGCATGGGCAACGCACACAGGGCACAAAACCCAACTATGGTTCATATTAGTTTCCAAGGGGGTAAAGACTGAAAGTCTGTATGAAAAGCCTAACACAAGTGATACATTGTGCCATCAACCATTAAGTTTGCTCCAATCTCCAACTGACACTGACTCTCAGCACTATTGTTTACAGAGTCTAAGTGGTGCCAAACATTTTCACAATGCATGACCATTCAAAGACCCAAAAGCGAAAGGAACATTTGCAAAAAAGAACATTTATGCATTACTTCATATACATTAGCTCCTCCTTATCAGTAGGGGATATGTTCTAAGACCCTCACAGCAGATGTCTGAAAGCAAGTTCAGTAAGGAACCTTATAAGCATTACTTTATCACCAAAGATCTGAAAAGAGACAGTTACTAAGTGATCATACAGTATGGCAATTCTAGATCAAGGGATGATTTATGTCCAGGTAAGAAGAGTGGTCTGACAGCACGAAATTTTATCACAGTTAACTCACAAAGTACACAATTCAAAACTTGTTTAAGAATTTTCTACGTAATATTTTGGGAGCATGGATTATCATGGGTAACTGGACTATAAAAAAGTAAAGCCTTGGATTAAAAGGTTTACTGCTATTGCCATCTAGGTGAGACATTTACAACAGAATAAACTCTCCAAGTACAAACATGCAATATCCAAATGGGTCACTAACAAGGTCACTAACACTGGCTGCCACTTCCAGATCCTACAGTTCTTCCTCCATTCCTCAGGGCAGGCTTAGTAACCACAGAAGAGATCGGACAGAACTGTACACAGACCTACTTCTTAAAAGAGCGCCTGCACCACGGGACAAAAATACATTTAAGGGGGGAAAAAAGGCTGACTTTGTACATTAATTCTGGTCTCCTTTACAAGAAAGACAGAGAGAATGGCTAGGTGCATGACAAGAGAGCTTCTAAATGAAGCATGGTTACTGGAGTACCTCTTGGTAGGGGGTGCAGCATGTATGAAAGGGAATGTGGGACAAGAGGGGACAGATGGTGATTACTACATGGCTGCACCTACATTAACCTGTTTCAGTACTGTCTTTGTGACAGTGTGGTTTGCAATGCAGGTACAATCTCAAATCAAGCTTCTGATCAACCTCTAGCAATATGAGCTTTGATCATGCGGTAGCACACCATGGAACCAGTCATCTGAAATATAACACAGCCTGGCCCACGTGTGGCCTCAGTCCCTTGTCACTGTACAAGGGATTCAGGTACAGATATAAAAGCATCCACAGACCAGGGAAAATGTACTGAGTCTCAGGTGCTTCCATTATATATACATAGTCTCACCCCTAGTGGAGGAAGGCAACAGTCTCTTTGTACAGTTTCTAACAACAACAGCGATTATAACACATTCTGCTCCTTCAAATCGGAAGACTGTTAATACTTGTATAAAAATGTGACACTTGTGAAACATTTCATAAACATTCACTGAGGACACAAACAGATCAGCTGTCTATAGGGATTATCAAGCAGTTAAGAACCAGAATTAAACTGCTACTCAGCAACCAATAGTCCGGTGTTAAAAAATAAAATAAAGTACTAGGGCTAATGAATAAGGCATCTCATTTTTATGAAAAAGTATACTCTATAGGACATCTTCATTTAAAACAATATGTGAACTTTTCTTCTACAGTAATCTGACCCAAGAACAAGAGGTTACCTGGACCTGGATATAAGAATCCTCTGAGCAAAAGAATTTGAAGCATGACAAGGGCCTGGCCCCAGGAGTTCCCAGCCTAGTGAGACCTACCAATCTGAATCTGAGAAGTCTGCCTCACTGGGACATCCTCCAAGTCTTATGATGTCACCTGCTTTGCTACATCATGACTCTCAATCTGCCATGGAAAGGACCACAGTCTCATTATCTTTGTCATGCATTCAGCACAGTGCTAGGTACTCAATGAGTTAGTGAATAAGTGAACCCTGCAAAGACAGACAAAAATGGGATCTGTACTGAGGAAAGAGTTCACAACAAAAACTGTTTTTAAACTTGTGGGTGCTGAGGATTAAAGGAGGGCTCTGTCCATTACACAAGGGATCAACAAGCTTTGAGGAGGATTTCTATAGAACAGGATGCCTTGAATCATGACATACAGTAAAGCAGGGGGAAAGACTGAGTAGACAAGAGAAAAAAAGTTAACTCACAGGCCAATGTAGAGTAAAAGTACAAAGAAGTCTTGGGCAAAGCAATAGGGCCACGTCCTACTGAGCCAAGAAAAGGATATCAAGGACAGGTTAACTAACATTTTTACAACATAATTCTTCCAGGCAGCTACTCCCTGTCCAGGTAAGCTATGAGAGATAAAACAGAACTAGGACTAGAGTGGGGCAAGGGTAGGGTTTGGAAAGGAAAAAAATCACAAGAAATTTAAAAACTACAGAGATTAGAAATGAGCCTGTCTTGTGGAAAGAGATTAACAGAGACAGAAAGAGAAGTGTTGTAGTTCACAAGTTGCCTTGAGCCTGCAAAGTAATGCCTACAAGAAACCCTTCTCAGCTCTCTAGAACTCCTGCTTACACAGAATGGACTACTGACACAGCCTGCTTGCAAAGTTATCAGCGTGCTGCAGTCAACAGCCAAAGTGCTTCTCTAGTATATGTCTCACTGGTGGCTGGTAGAAACGTCAGCAAATACGCTCTCAGGATTCTTCATCCTTTAACCCTAAGACAAATTGTTGTACGTACAAAACCAACTGTCCACAATTATGTGAATTTCCTATTTGCTCCTATACAATGTTTTGCCAGAATATTGAAGTAGTATTTCTTCCTGTCATACAACAAAAAGCCAAACCTTCTCAAGTGGAAAGGACCTAAGGTTACATGGGATCTGATGATTACCAAGAGAAATGGTAGCTCTGTGCTGCTGGCTGCAGTAGTCCACATCTGTAATTCCAACACTCAGTCACTGAGACAGGAGAAGCACTACAAGTTTGGTGCTAGTCTGTGCTATGTAATGAATTCAAGGCCAGGCTGGAAATACATTGCAAGACCCTGTTCTCCACTCATCTCTTCCTCCAAAAAAAGAAAGAACACACACACACCCCTGTGTTGTTTTAGAAGTACCACTATGGGGGCTGGAGATTTAGCTCAGTGGCATAAGCGCAAGCAGGCAGTCGTTAGTTCGATCCCCGGTACCGATAAAAACGAAAAAGACAAAAAGACCAAAAAAAAAAAAAAAAAAAAAAAAAAAGTACCACTATGCCCTAAATGTCAATATGAAAAATTTAGATGTAGGTCAGTTTAGGCCTTCATTAACTGCATCACACTGCCCTTTGGCAAGAAGGGATTATTTGGTTGTTCTTGTGGGTAGAGAAAAGAGGACAGGGAAGCTGTCAAGAATTACTTTTCACTGTCCTTTGAACATTCTCCATAATGAATGAATTCTTATCACAGTAGTTAACACTTCTGATCAGTGAAAAATAGTGACTTTCTATAAATTCACATTGCTTAATGAAGTTTTCTAAGCATCATGTAACATATACTGTAAATAGCTCTTGCTTAAAAGGTAAAATATTTTCATATCATACAGTCAATACTTCATAATAAAGAACTGAGAGTAGGAATCTTCAATATCATCTATGATTTCCAACTCACAAACTTTAATAGCCTTCCCAGCACACTGCAAAGTATCAGGTCCAAACACATGGCTTACAGCTTTTAGTATCTTAAGTCTCAAAATGAAACCAACCAACCAGCCAACCACCACAGCAACCACAACCACCATCACTCTCACCAAAACAAAAAAACCCACACTTGACCAAAGGTACAATATAGGAAACAGAGTTTCTAGCTGTTTCCCTCAAGTGTGGCACTGAACAAGTTTTCTTGTAACTTCAAAACTAGAATTCATGAAAAAGATCTTGTCTTTTGTGTATATTATTTTTATAGATTTCTTGTTGCTATTTTAACAGTTTGTACATTACAATCCTATGAAATGTCAACAATACACATCATTAGGATATGTCTATTTGCAATTAAACTATTAAATTTTACTCCAGAAGGGTCCATTCCATTTTTAAAAAGTAAAACAAATCTTTACCTGAGGGGAACCTGTACTCATACTATTTCTCAAATACTTGTCTATAGCTCAGCTACAAGCAAAAAAAAAAAAAAAAAAACAAAAAACAAAAAACAAACCCCCCCAAAACAGCCATGTTTTTGTAGTTTGTGCAGTGAAGACCAGACCACATCTTTTCTTTGATTACATTCAACTTTTCATAAACTATCTCTTGCACTTTGTCCACTTACTACCCATGCAGTGTTTCACCTTTCATTCAGTTAAAATACTCCAAAAGTATTTTAAAATACTTCTAAAATCAGACAACTCACTCATCATTAAAAAGAGGTAACACTGTTCCTTACAACTTAAAATATGCATTCATCCAATCAGTTTATATGAACAGTTTATATGCTCCCACTCCCCAAATTTTCCTTGTGTTGGCAATTTGTTGAAGAATTTAGCAACTTTGAGCAGGTCTTTCCAGAGACTACTCTTTATCAAGATTGTTCATGAGAGATCACACTGCAGTGTTATAATTAAAAGAACCCTTCTTCACATAACCTGTTTTCCCTGAACAAAAAGGTCATCTTACACATATATACGCACTGGGTTGGCGATTTAAGTAAAGAGAATTTTTCTATTATTGATGCCCTAAAATATGTAGGTAGGAAGACACCAAAGTACCCTGTGGCGCCCCCATTCAGTAATACCCACTCACTAAAATGTTTTAAAAAAAAAAATGGGAACAGTAGTATACTCAACCTCAGGGTTTGGCCAATGTGTGAGAATGTGTTTTAGAAACTGCATACAATCTTTTTCTTTGCAAAAGGGCCTTGTTAAAGCTACACTGAAACTAAACATATCTCATCTTTGATCGGAATACTTTATGCAAGAAAATGTATTCTAAATTGGAAAGAATCAAATTGCAAATACAGTTGTGGACAACAATCTATTTTGGATGAATCCTATATTTACACCTCAACATAGATGTTAAACATGAAGTTGTCCTTCCCAACAGCATCATCTACTAAATACTAGGGGCCCGTGGCTCTCTTGATTTGTACAACTTGTTTGTGGTTAACCCAACCTAGCTCCTGACCCATTGTATTTTTAAAATGTCAAAGAATGTCAAGGAATTATCTATAACACTTTGTAATTTCATTTAAACCAGTTGTCATTATAATATAGCTAAGTTGAAAACTCAGTTGTCACTCAACTTACTAAAATAGGGTATTAATGTCCCTGTTTCCCAATCAGTGTCTTTTTACACTTCTTTTCTTCCTATTACTCGCCTCTCAACAGAAACATTAATCTTTTTTGGCTCATCTTTTAAAAGGAGGTGAATCTAAGGAGTCTTAATGTCATTCATTATAGATCACTTTCCCATTTATATTATATCCCTGACACAAGAGAACTACTGTGCTCCGCTTTAGACACTAAAAATTTTCTACCAAATCTGATTCCAGTTATCAAAATTTAAAAACCCGGGCCATCTCATTTCTCTCACATATCTCCGCTTGCATCATCTTCACAGGAAATGGAAGGACAATATAGTGGAAAGGACAAAGTAGGGACTTTTTGAAGTGAAGGCAGCCTCTGGACTGACTAAACAGACAGAACCTGCTACAGATCTCAGAGAAATTACTTGAAATGGGAATGACATCTAATTTAACAGGGCCGAAGTCAAGATGAAATGAACTGAAGTTTACCTAGCTTCCTCCATAGCACATGAATAATCAACAGAACGTATAAATTCCAAAGCACTGCTTTCCTAGCTATAGATGTATCCACTATTCACACTCAGAAAATAGAAGGCAAATGGAAGTGGTTATTCATGAAAAACCTGGGGAAATGTATACACACAAAGCCTTTACATTATGTTGGCACTCTAAAGTCAATTACGCTAACAGCAACAACTAAGAAGCCTTCTAGATAAAGCTGCCCATCTTTCTACATAGAGAATTCTGGTTTTGCTGGTCCTTTTTAAAAAAGAGGATGTCCTTAACAACAGTCCACCAGACTTCAACTGTACAATGTACACAATTACATACTTGTCAAATACAGGTTGGTTAAGAACAACAGATGGTAGGACAAGGATCCATAACTTAATAAACAGCAGATTGGGGATTTAGCTCAGTGGCCTAAGTGCCTGCTTTGCAAGCCTGTGATTATCATTTCAATCCTCGGTACCAACAAACAAAACAAAACAAAAAACCCAGCAGATTAACTCACTACACACTGTCACCACAAATATTCCCAAGATCTCCTATACACTGAAAATACATTTAATATGTGAGCATCAGTAAGTACTGTAATTTTAACAACTGTTCTATAAACCTGTCTGGCAGCCATGGAAAACAACCCATTGGTTTTGAGTATTGGTGTAAGACTACTATGATCTCCAAGATCCTTTCATGAAGCTCTACAAAATTATTTACATAGTTACTTGTCTTTTTACTTTTGCTTTCTCACAAGTTAACAGGATCTTTCCAAAGGCTGCATGACATGTAATAACATCAATCCAATAGCTTGTACACTGCCATGTTGTAAACATGTCTCAGTCTTCATTTCTGATAGGGTGTTTCTGTAACATATAAGCAAGAATTACAGGCATTTCCCCACAGTCCCTAATTTTAAAGAGGTTAAAGGATGTTCTGATAAAAATCTATGAGAGGAGGGGCTGGGGGTGAATAAGCTCAGCGGCATAATCGCCTCCCTTGCAGGTGTGTGGTCCTGAGTTCGATCCCTGGTACCAGTAAAAAAAAAAAAAAATCTATGAGAGGTACACCACAGGCAAGGAGAGGAGACTTTCTTGAGAAGGCAACTTGTAAGACAATTTTTTTCAGCAAAATTTCAAGAAAGAAATATAAAAGTAACCTCCAAGTGAAGACTAAAAAAATTTTTAAAAAATACTCTAAACTTATTAAGTACCAGCACAACCTTCTAAAAGTGAGCTTAAATATTTCAACCAGACTATAAATGTGGCATCCTTCCATTTCCTCTCCCATGGTGCTTTACTGCAAGAAATGTATTGTGTCATTCCAGCATTTTAAGTCAAAGTCCCATTCTAAATATGCCGTTTAAGTCTCCCACTGCCCTTCTCCAAAAAGAAAAGCCCAGGGACATAGAACATGTCCACAGAATCCAAAGAAAAATGTTTCCCTAATTGTTTTGAATATGGACTATCTCCAAAGGTGGCATACACACACACACACACACACACACACACACACACACACACACACACATCCCTACATATTTTTAACATAAATTGCATCTAGTAAGAGACTTCAGTCAGTGAGAGGATCATTCTCAGCCTCGCACAGTGGTACGCACCTGTAATTCCAGCACTAGGGAGGCTGAAGCAAGAGGATCTCTAAGTTCAAGGCCAGCCTGAATTACACAGTGAAAACTTGTCTCAAAAAGACCAAAAAAGGAGGGAGGGGGTTCGTTCTGACACTTAAATCCTAAGTGTAGGTTGGCCCTAACCTACAGGCCCAATAAGCCAACTCTGAAACAAAGCCTGCTAGATACATCCATGCCTATATCCTGGGCCACCATTCTGTGCTTCTCAAATCCCACTTGAGGGAATGAGAAGACTTTGTGCCACCTTCTCTCACCTTGGCTACAACTTTGACATTCTGGCTAGATTTTTCCTGAGGTCTACCAACATTTTGAAGAAAGATGTTATACATTCTGGATGTCTGTGGATATTCAATTTTGAAGGCCCACATTTTTACGATTAAAGGTGCTCTGTACTCTGAAGTCCTCCTGGTCACAGCTGGTAGACTACGACTTTTAATGGTAAGTTCTTTGCTTTCTATTTCTTGTGAAACTATCACATAAAAATTCAAGGTCTGACAAATATTTCAACTGTTTTACCCTCCTCACAAGTTGGTCTCTTCATGTGTCAAAATAAGGGTTGAGCTAAAAACACTAGGTTTTCTTTAAATCCAATCTTTAACCAACCAACCAAACAAACAAACACCCAAACCCTAAGTACTACAAACAAACCAGAAGAAACAAGTTAACAAGTTCCAGCCAGCTTCAAGTACTAGTGGTACATACGGGATTGTCTCACCGGTGGCTTTGTACTGGTGGTACAACTGTATCAAATCACATTTACTGGTCCTTTTAGTAATAAAATTAGTGAGAGTCCATAAATGGACCAAATGTAGTTAGTTGATTAACTACTGCCCAAATACTAATGCTACTCATACCAACTAAAAGAAATAACAAATGTATTTCATTAAGAAACATTTATATTCATGAATAGCTTCATAACACAGAAATCTTACAAGAACCCCACTGCTTATATATATAATATGCATTTACAACTGCTGTACCACAAATTAGCTTTATTACAGTTTTTACACCATTTTAACGTCTTCCTTAAGGAACTGTAATATGACATCTGGTCTGCTAAACCAAGCCTTTCTTTTGCATTACTATAATAATCAACCCCCCCCCCCAAGAAAGAGCAGGTGGCCTGTTGGGACTGTCACATACATACCACCAGTTGTTCAAACCAGTGGGAACAATTGAATTTAAATCAGACCTGCCCAGTACCAACACAGGAATTACAGAATATGTAAAGTGACTACTCTTCTCATTCAGACAGGCCCTTCAGGTTAGACTGTATGATGGTCTCCACAATAACAACTCTGACAATACCATCTATACTGCAGACATTTCATATTAATTATGGTCTTTATTTCCAGTAAGAGAAACTTTTGGGATTTCTTTTCTTTCAAATCATTGTAAACTCAGTAAAATGAAGACAAAGACTCAAAACTTACAGTTTCTGTTAGAGACACTCGCACTGACTTAGAATTACTTCAACTGAAATATGATTTCATTTTGATGGAGCGGAGAACAACACAGGTAGAAGATTGGAACTTATGTGCCAATTCAAGTAGTTATCTTTAAAATAACTGTTCATCACATTTTATTAATATATCTCCAAAGAAATTAACTAGAAAACAATTAAAATTTGGGTTAGTATAGGAATCTGAATTATAATCAGAGTATTTTCACGCATTGTCAAGAGTCATGAATTATTATCTTAACATTCCGAGGCACACATGGTATTTCAGTGCCTATGGTATTAATAGGCAAATATGAAAATCTACTGTAGCTTACAAAATACATCTGATGATCTAGATGACCATTTCTTTCTAGGCCTTACTTTTGCCACAGTCTGCTGTTTACAGACTCTTCTCAGTTTTGTTTCAACAACCTTCACATACTCAACATCCTATGTTGCTTCACTTCAAGTCACAATGAACTTTATCCTATCTTTTCAGAAGATACTTTTCATCATTTGTGTGTTTGGTTACTTACTACCCTTTGGTTTTTAAAATACCTTTCCCTTCATACATACTTAACCTTCAAAACCTAAATCTCCATGAAGACCCAGCTCAAGTGTCACTTTCTTCATCGTTCTTGAAAAGTTAACAGTTTCTGGCTAATGTTTCAGACTTGCTGGGGATTTAGCTCAGCGGCATAAGCACCTGCCGGGCAAGCGCAAGGTCATGAGTTCGATCCCCGATACCAAAAAACAAAACAAAACAACGTTTTAGACTTTCCCAACAACTCACTTCACAATTTATCACCCTGGACAGGCACCTCAATTTGTCTATCTTCCCTCGAGTTTATGAACATCTTCAAGGCAACAATGACCTTTTCAATGTACACCATACTCCCCAATCTTTATTTTTAACATACTTGATTCCTGACAGCAGCTCAGTTAAGGCTGGCTGCAAGAATATAGGCTGTATAATGTGGTGCAGACAGCAGATGTTCCACCAGCAAGTAGCGTAACACTGTATTTAATCGTCTTGCCTAGGCCTTTGCAACAGAGCTCTTTTTTATACAGCCATACCCTATCAAAAAAGGCAAGATATGGGTTCTCCGTGAACAGGAACAGAGAAAATTAACTTTACCGGTTTCTTATGAGGAAGTATTACATAGAGTATCATAATACATCATCTCTCATAATGTTCACAACTTTCATTCAAAAGGTAGTACTAGGGATTGAACCTATGGAGTTACATTTCCAGTCCTTTCTATTACTGATTCTGAGGCAGAATCCCATTACGTTGATCAGGCTGGCCTCAAGTTCAGAATCCTCCTGCCTTAGCCTCCTGAATAGCTAGGAATATAGGCTTGCACCAGCATGTCCTAATTCCTTGCAATTTTGTAGTATTAAAGGAACCAAGGCCCAAAGTTTACACAGTACCTACAAGGCCAGTCCAAGTAGTATTTAATCCAAATTTTGGCTCTTTCTGCTAAACCACACTTCCCATCCAATGAACCTTGCCTTTTAAGAAGGGAAATGAACAGAAAAAGGTAGTAAGTAAATGGGAGGGAAGCAAAGGAAAATGCAACACCATTTTTAGAAGGGAGAGAAAAAGCTTGCAGGAAACAAGTCAGTTTTAATACTGAAAGTCAGAGCAAAGAAGACTGAATGCAGGCCCCTGAATATAGCTATCAATGAAGTGTTCTTTTAGATTGTTTCTCTTCCCTCTAAACTATGACATACACGTTTCTTTTCTATCTCAAAAATAATCTACTAGCTCTGTTCCACAGAGTCTGATACTATGAAGTGTCTAAAGCTAAGGAACTAGAAAAAATGCTTTAATTCTAAGTCCTTCAAGAATGCTCTTGGCGTTTTCTAAAGCTTATCTAGCAAAGTAAAAAGGATCTATGATTATAATAAAAACCGAGTTCCCAAAGCATAGCATAATTAATAAACTTACTTAACCCTATAGAAACCACATTACAAAAGTAGGTTCTGTTCCACTCAGTGGAATTCCCTCACTCACCAATAAGATTTCCAATTACACAGATTTATCTAAACCCTTAACTTATAAAAAGGGTTATTTGGATAAACCAAAATGACCTTATGTTGCATATGTAGATCTATCTATCTATCTATATGGGGATAATCATCCTCATTTTAAAAAACCTTTGATTTGGTATCCATTTCAAATAAAATACCTGCCTTTTACATCAAAGCAATCCAATTTTCATTCTTTACAGAAAGGTACTAACAAGGTAAGGATGAATCTCAAAGACTGTTCCTTACCTCTTATACTGCTCCAAATGCACTCTCCACACAGACTTGTTGAGATTTTAAATCGCTAATTTACAAAGATAACTAAGATTTTCTCCAAATGTTTTTCGAAGTAGAAATTATAAATGTTCTTTTTTAAAAACAAAATGTGGCTGGGTGTGGTAGTGCAGTTGTAATCCCAGCACTTGAGGGAGGGTGAAGTAGGATAATTCCCAGGAGTTCCAGGCCAGCCTATACTGCAAAGTAGATTGGCCAGAACTACATAGACAGCCCTTCCCAAAGACAAAGGCAGGGTGGGGGAGTAGACTCACATAACATACCAGTTTGTCGCAATGGTAATACCTGACATAAACACAGTAAAATGATCAAAACCAGACTATGAACACTGTAAAATTCAATTAGCTGAACCGGAGGAGGGCCCGTTAGACTTCACCAGTTTCCTCACTCAAGTCCTTTTTCTGTTTTAGAATCCTGTGGGTGTCCCCACAACACAATCTTTTGCTTGCCCATTTTAATGCCCTCCTATGTGTGATAGCTTTCTTTTGTCTTTTATTTCTTTCTTAATCTTTTTGAAACAGGGGCTCATTATGCAGTTCAGGCTAGCCCTGCACTCACTTTGTAGTCCAGGCTGGTCTCGAACTTCCAATAATCCTCCTACCTCAGCTGGCTCAGCTTCTGGAGTGCTGGGATTACAGGTGTGCATCACAATGCCGGGTTGTGAGGTAGCTTCTTGCTCATGAGTTCATAGCCACCACACTTACAAAGAGTGCTGGTCAGTTATTCCTAGAAATACCCCTCAATTTGGATCTTACGTTTCCTCATCATAAATGGGATCACACATTTTGACAATAGCAAAGCAATGGTACTCCGTATCCTCAGAACATATCAAGCACTTCAATGTTACTGCATCTTATTTTCCTACTATAAAAATTTCCTTCTTTCGAGATACTTTCAGACTATATAAGTATGTTGCTTCTCCTCAAACTTTCAGTCAATACTTTTAGAATCCAATGTGGACGCTTAACAAATGACCATTCTTATGTGTTGGTGGCTTTTTAAAGATCTATTTCACCTTTTGCCTTTCTACTTTCTAACTAGCACTCTTTAAGAATTCTCTGCTTTCCCATATATTCTCCCCCACACACATATTTTACTTATTTATTCTATGGCTTAAAATCAATGTTTTCATCAATATGGGGCTTTCTTCTGCAAATTATTCTGGCTTTGGCCACGAGTAGGCCCTGTACACTATTTTTGATGAATCCCAATTCTTAATCTGGGTGCTTATAAGTCTACAATTTATTATTATTATTATTATTATTATTATTATTATTAGTAGTAGTAGTAGTAGTAGTAGTAGTACTGGGGATCAAACTCATGACTTTGTGCTTGCCAGGCAGGTGCTTATGCCTCTGAGCTAAATCCCTGGCCCTCTACAACTTATGCTAGGATCATATTATCCTTAGACTGTGCTCCACTCATAAGCACTGCATTTCATGACTATTATAATCTAAAGAAGGAATCATAACAATCAGTTGTGCAAGGTGACAAATCATCACACTCTGTTCCACTTAGCCTCGTACTCCTGAGAATATAACTGTGAGCAAAACGACACCCTTGTCTCTGTAAGCTCAGGCTCGGAATATCACGGCACACTTTAAATGTTAAACTAATTTAATTTATATCATGAATCCACTATTTCTACTAATCGTACGCTGTTGTATTCTGTATACATACTTGATCATCAAATAACAAGTGGCCAGAAGTAAAAATGACAAGAGAATTAAGGATAGATTCTTGTTAGATGAAGTATTCCCCAAAACATAAAGAGTTTTCTGGAATTCAAGAGAGAGAAGAGCAACAAAGAATCCAGATCTTGTTGCTTTGGGCTTCTTTTACAAAACTAAAAGCTAGTGGTAATGCCAAAATTACTCCCTCCGTGCTCTGAGGTGCACCCAAATACTTGCTCTTCAAACAAGAGTGGAGGGGCAAGGGAAAGGACTAAGACGTAGTGCAGTTCACTGGCTTGTTTGACTTGCCCTAGGATACATTTTAATGAAGGACAATTACATAGTTTAAGATGCATTTTGTTGTTATTGTTCTTTTGTTTTACTTTTTGAGACATGGGCCTTGCTATGTTGTCCAGGCTGGGCTGAACTCTTGGCTTCAAATAATCCTTTCACCAGAGTTATCTGAGTAGCTTGGACTATAGGTATGTGCTGCAATGCCAGTTAACTGTAACAAATGCATACAGCAGTACACCGAAAGAACCAAACCAAAAAGGGGTATAGTGCACAAACCTCTAATCCCAATAATCAGGAGGCTGAGGCAGGAGGATCACAAGTTCGTTTGTCTAATCCAGGCACACAATAATAAACCTTTAAAATATTTATTCATTTGCTTACATTTATCTAAAAAGCTTTACAATTACTGGGCATGGTGAGGCACATGTCTGGAATTCCAGCACGCAGAAGGTTGGAGCAGCAGGACTGCTAGGAGTTTGAGGCCAGCCTGGACTATACAGCAAGACCTTACCTCTAAATATATACATACATGGAACCTACTATCAATCAACTTAAAAATTAATCAGTTGATCCACATAGGAAGGCTTGCACATACACAGTCTGTAAAAACAGTGTAGATGTAACAGACAGGTGACAAGACTGGCTGGCTATGGGAGAATTAGCACTTTGGATGACAGAATCAAAATCTTAAGGGGTTCAGTGAACTGGAGTAATGGATTTGAGATCAGACAATGAGATTACACAGTATACTAGTATTTATGAAGGTAGGCTTCTTGTTGTATTTCTTAACATAAATGAAACTGTTGTAGTGGAAACAGATGTTAAGAAAATGAAAGTTTATTCCTAGTCTTTCATCAATTTGCAAATCAATTATAACAAGCAACCTCAAGAGTAGCCTCAGTTACCACAACAAAAAGGGAGAAAATAACTGCTCTTTACAATAGGGTTGAGGACAAAATGTAACTAATAAACCCTTGAAGAGAGAGTACAGAAGAGCTATTTTACCAAGTTTTATTTATTTATTTTTAATCAGTACCGGGGATCGAACTCACGACTGCCTGCTTGCAAGGCAGGTGCTTATGCCGCTGAGCTAAATCCCCAGCCCCTTTACCAAGTTTTAAAATCTCTGATGTTAGTGAAACCAGACAAATACTTTCCTCCATCTTTCAGACAAAAGCCTCACCGGGTTAACGCTATGTAAGAAATTTTACTATAGGAATAACAAGTATGTTATTATTGCTACACTACATTCATGGAGCACCATCAGCAATGCTAGTTATTAAAAATGGTATTTCATGTGCTTTGTATTACTAAATACTACATGGAAAATTATTTTCCCCTCTCTGAGTACTTCAGGTTGTGATTACATACAGTGAGATTCACTACAGAGGTGTTCAGAGCTGCCCTAGTCAGTACAATCCATACCATTTTTAGCAGTATCAGCAATGACAACACCTTAGAGTGGTGCCACTTCTGAGATACCAGTAGCTTTCCATGTTTCTGCTATACCCAACCCTTGATCTAGAAGACTGGAGTTCATTTAAAACAGGCTAGAACTGAGAATACAATCTTTCAGAAGTAGACTAGAATTTTAAGTCTCACTTCTGACTAATAATTCGGCATCTTCTCCAAATGTCTTTTAAATAACCTATCTTCTTAAATGGTTCATTACTGCATTACATCTATCAGTTAAATTTTCTTACACTTAGCTGTTAGTAATAAGCCACACCCCTTATTTGAGATATATCCATACCCTAAACTTAAAAACCTTGTAAGAAATTCAAGAAGATGTACACACAGTCCCATCCATTTACAAATAAAAAGCACTGTTTCACAGTAACCACAAATAAAATAAACCAGGGCCAGAACCCTTCCACAACCAGGAAATATATTGCTAAGTATATTTTTGTGAGGACATAATTGGTATGATCCATAAAATCCTAAAATAGGAAAGTGTTACCTGCCCAACAAATAGAGATTTCTCCTACAAAAATACAAACCTCAAAATAAGTCTTTTGCTTTGGGGAAAATTATCAATTTGACTTATCTGGATAACAACAAATAACTTTACTCAATCATCTCAACTACTGAAGAATGAGAAAGCCCTGGGGACAAGGCTTTAGCAAAACTGAACAAACTATCCTGCAGATTTAGAAACACAAACATGTTCAAAACAGAAAAAGTGATAAGGAAAGCAAATAGTTTCATAGGGGTTGGGGGCCAGAAAACCATAATCCCCCAGATCTGGCCATTTTCTGAACCGAGATTCCATAAGCTTCATTCAATGACTAGACTGGACAGGATTGGTGGCCAAACTATCCCAGGTGTGCCTGGCTCCAAAAGGCCTCACTTGGTCAGCTAGGCCCTGCCTGAATCCCCAATACCATTAAGACAGGAAAGCAAAGTACAGTACTTTAAAAAGTAGAAGCTTTTGTTTCTCACTTCTATTCCATACCAAGGAGAACTGGGGCATGGCAGGGGAAAAGAGATTCCAATTTCACACATATTTAAGGGCCTACTAAACGCAGTTTTGGCCTTAACTGGATGTTGCAAGACAACTGAAGATAAGTCAAGGGCCATGAATGATGTAAGTGTGATGAATATCCAACTATACCAAAATGCATTGTCAAGCAGTAGGAGGCTTCACATAAACATGACTTACAAACCTAGCTCAAACTGGTTGACATAACATGATTTCATAGAAACCTTGCCATTTCCAAGTAGTATTTAGTGAGGTGTGAAAGTGTACATGTTTCTGAAGAAAGAATTCTGAAACCTTTTATGACCAGCTCCCCTGTGCCCTCCTTCAGACTCTTGGTCCCCTTCCCATTTGCAAAAGATCTGTCTCCCTGTTTCTTTTCATCAATCTTTTATTTTGCTCTTTATTTGTACTTTGGAATTCTAAAATAAGAGACACCCGTGGTATTTAAGTTTGTGCATCTGATTTATTTTACTTAACATTGTATTTTCAAGGTATACTCATTTTTCTACAAGTGCTCAAAAATCTCCTTTTTGGCAGCAAAATAGTATTCCACTGTGTATAGGTAGAAAAATTTCTGTCTGTTGACAGACACACAGAGACTGCTTCCAAGATATACCTATTACTCCAGTGCTGCTATAAACACTGGTATGCATGTAAGATGTGTCATGGACATGTATCAACTACTCACAATAAATACAATCTGTATGTCACAAGAATGAATAAAAATAGTAATAATAATACTGGAATGGTAAAAATGGGGAAAGGGTAATAAAAAGAATAAAAGTGCATTCAGGTCATGTACCCAGTCTCAAAATGACTGTAAATATACGAATGTGTTAAGAATTTAAAGTTTTTAAAGTACAGCTAACAACAAAAAAGATTTCTAAAAATATACATCAAAACTATCTGCTTTAAGATCACAACTGAATGATTCCATATTAAAGTTGTCTAATTTTGTTCTCAATGATTCTACATTTATTCAATCACAAAATCTCTTCTTGATTTTACTCATCCATCAAAAACTAAATGATGTACTGAATGTGGGTGCTTTTTAGAAGGTGGTGGGACAATGGTGGTATTTGGCCCAGTTCTGGTCCATCATTTTCAATTTTCCCTAAATTTAACTTCAAAAAAAGTTACCATGTCTGCACTTTGAGACAGTGACCAATAGAGGAATGAATTTATATATTTTACAAAGCCCAGGGTAATGTTACTAGTACAAGATTACAAATGTCATCAAGGAACTCTACTGAGGTAGATTACCTGTAGAAGTGCACTATACTGGATATTCCCCTCCACCCTCCTTTGATTCAAAGTCACTGCTATTGCACAATAATGAAGAATTTGCTCCACTTTAAAGATGAGTAAATGGGGTTAGAAACAACTAAATTTTCCTAAGAATCTAAGTTTTAATGTCCCAGCATACTATTTAACAGCCAAATGAAATGTCTGACTGAGACTTAGAAATTTTTCCCAGTCTAGAACCGAAAGGTCAGGGCCTAAACAAGCTCTTCTACTCTAAGCTCCAACTGATGTCGTGTTTTCTGAATCTGGTGTCAAAGGGGAAACTTTCTTACACAATTACTTTACCTTTCTAATTCTGGTGGTGATGTCAACAATTTTAGTATGTCACTTCAGCAAGGTGAAGTATGGAAAAGTAACATCAAAACAGGCAATGCAGAACATAATTTGATTTACTCCTGTACATCACTAATTACTCACCTAAAGTAGCTATAAAATAAATTAATTTTAAAATACTATACTGTAGCTTTCCTTAGCTGTGGTTTTGCTTTCTGAGGTTTCAGTTAACCACAGTCAATCATGGTTTGAAAATATTACATAGAAAGATTCAGAGGTGAATTCAAGAGTTTTAAATTTTTCATTATACTTGATTGTAGTGGTTACTTTTAGTTAAGCTGTTAGTCCTTTACTGTGCCCAGTTGAGAAATTTACCTATCATGTGTGTGTGTGTGTGTGTGTGTGTGTGTGTGTGTGTGTGTGTATACATACATACATACATGGGGGGGTTATGTGTATATATGAGGTTCTGCACTATCCATGGTTTCAGTCAGCAATGGAGGTCTTGGAACATATTCTTTAAAAGACTGGGATGTGAATGAGACACTACTTACTGTATTCAATATTTGGATCAGCTGGATTTCTTTGCCAATTAATTAATTAAAAATAGTTAACATTTCTTAAGTGTTTAACCTAAACCTTCAAGAAGGTACTGGAAGGTATGTCTATCAAGTACCTTCAAAAAATGGTGTGGTGGTGCACACCTGTAACTGCAGCACTCCAGAGGCGCTAAGACTACCATGAGTTCAAGAAGGTCTGGCCAACACAGTGAGTTCAAGGCCAGCCTAAGCTGCACAATGAGATTGTCTCAAAAAAACCCGCCAGTATCATGTAGTTTAAAAATGGTTTTTTCAAATGATCCTGGAAAAATACTGCCTTAAAATACCCTGCATCTTAATTCTGCTGTTCCAGATTCACATAGGTTGTGTTGTTGTCTTTGTCTTTTTGAGACAGGATCTTGGTACGAAGTTCAGGCTGGCCTTGAGCTCACTTTGTAGCCCAGGGCTGGTCTCCAATTTGCAGCGATCCATCCTCCTGCCTCAGCCTCCTTAGTGCTGGAATTACAGGTATGCATCACCACACCCAGCTTCCACACATTTAAATAACAACAACCCGATAGGGTAGTGAAAGATGAGAGGATATGTAAATAAAATAAAATAAAATAAAATAAAATAAAATAAAATAAAATAAAATAAAATAAAGAGAGGATATCTACAGTCATTTGTCCAGTTCTATAGTACTAAGTAGAAAGAGAGGAACACCATCTGTATTAAGAATCAACTCTTTAGTAGGTCATAACTTCAGTGGACCACATCTCTCCTGCAAACCTTTGTAAAAAGGGTCAAGAGCAAAGCACCAGAGGATCTGTGGGTCCCAACAGACAGAAATTTACACAAAAACAGCAAAGACAACTATCAACACTCCAATGTGGACCTACAGAATCTCAGAATATTATATTCAAAATGTCTGATTCTTCTGAATTTGTCAAATCTGGGAAACACCAAATACAATACGTAAGTTAACTACACCTTGCACAGTATCCAAAAGCAGCTCAACTGAAATGACTGAAAATGGCCACACGTGTCTCCCTACTTTTTTCCGTAACTTTCATTTCAGATTTCTACAACTGTGGAATAATTTAATATCCACATCTAAAAATCACTCCTAATTTTCCTCTCAGCCTTTAGTCCCATCGCTACTTATTAGAGGAATGAAGTTTGTCTTTTGCTTTTATGTTTCTAAACTGAGTTTGCTTGACATTGTTTCCCTCATAAACTTTAAGCACCTCATGATCAACAACTAATTTTCACTTTTTCCTCTTAAAACCTGAGCTTCTGTAAAACAACATTCTGGAAATTAAGGAAGACTAACATTAACACTGTACATTACAGGATTGAGTATTGTTTTGTGTGTCCTCCCCGCCCCCAGCTCAAACTGCCCTGAATTTGGGGGAAAAAAAAAACCCCAAAAAACAAAAAACCCCACACTTTAAGTTAGTCTTCTCAGAACAGAGATATTCTAGAATGTGTTCCAATGGGAGGGCATGTTCATTAGTTAGTGGAAGAAATCAATTTCCTTCCTAGCTGAACACACTGGGCTCAGTTTGCAAGTATGAACAGTAAGTATGAGTTTGGAGACATCTCAAAGAGATCCCTGAGCTGACAGAGGTTGACTAAACTGTAATGGCTTGCATAAGATGCATTCCTCCAGGTTTGTGCAGCAAAGTCCATATAAAATTCATATATAAGGTTTGCACATAGATGTGATATTGTGTGATATATTAAATCCCAGTTATGGCAAAAGTAAAGGCACTTTCCCATCCTAGGAGAGATGTGGTATCTAGGAGTCTGGAAATAAAATGTCAACCTGTCAGTTAAGAGTGAAGAGTCTAAGGTGCATGCCTATAACCCTAACACACTGGGAGGCTGAAACAGGAGGATTCCAAGTTTTTTAAAGCCCAGTCTGGAGAATTTAGTGACATAGTAAATCTCTGTCTCAAAATAAAAATAACAAAGGGCTTGGAGTCTGAGTACAAAGGCCTAGGTTCAATTCTCAGTACCATCAAGAAAATAGAAGCGTACTCTTTCCTACTAACCAGCTTTCCTCTGTCAAAATAGTCTATCTGCCGGGCATTGGGGGGTGCACCTGTAATCCCAGCACTTGGGAAACTGAGGCAGGAGAATCTGGGGGATACAGTAAGTCCAGGGCAGCCTGACCTATATATATAGCCTTGTCTCAAACCAAACCAAATGTTTATTCAAGCATTACTCTGCTTCAGTCTCAGACATAGCAGCACAACCCTTCAGATACAAACCTCTTCTCATTCCCCTTTAAGTACTCGAAAATCCAATCCACATAAGTGTACACAACCTTCCAAAATGTGTTCCTTAAATGTACATGCCCTTCAAACATACATGGAGATCAAAAATCTAAACACGAATACATCATCCAAATAAATCAGTGATCCTAATTTCACCTAAAACATACATACTTATCAACACCTAATATGTAACATGTGACATAATCACATCTTTTAAAACTACAAAAACAATCTTTCTGTATCTTCCAATGCATGCAATTACAATGTGTTGCCACAGACTGAAAATGTACCGAAACAGACTACCAATTTTGAAATCTGTCCAAAACTTTTTTAATATTCTTCTTTCTGGGAAGGGGGGTGGTAGAATTAGCCAACTGTCTTCTTAACAAAGAGAGCATGAGAAAAGTCATTTCTGAGACTAGAGTGTACAAGGCAAGCTGGCTTCCTCCTTGTTCTCCCTTGGATCACAGAGGGAGGCTGGCAGTTACATTATGAAAATACAAAGTCTATGGAGAGGCTGCCAACAACCAAGAAGGAACTAAGGTCTTCAGCAAAGCCATGAAATATGTAAGGAAGTCATATCAAAAAGCAGATCCTTCAGACCTGGTCAAGTGGTTAGAAGACTGCAGGTTCAGGTAACTCTTATTACAACTTCATTGGGATCCTGATCAAGATTATACAGCAGTAAGTTATTGTATTACAAAGGAAACACAACTCCCATGTTCCTCAAATATATAGTTATTTTATCAAGAATGTCCAGAAAACAAGACATAGGTCTCAGGCTACGAAATACCTATTGTATTTTTCTAAGGCCTTTATTTAAAGTTATAGATTCTGATCAGATCTGTCCTAAAGGGAGTATGATTCACCTGAGGAAGTCAAAAGTAAATCTTAAGTCATCTTTGGCAATATCCTGAGAAATGTGTCATTAGGCAATTTTGTATGTGAAATGAACACCACAGTGCATATATATATATATATATATATATATATACAAACCTAGATGTCATTACATAGTACACACCTATATTATGTGGCTGATGTATGTGTATGGTACAGCCTATTGCTCCTAAAGCCACAACATACGAAATTAAATCAAGACACAATAAATGTAAAGATCTGTGAGACTGCTGGCCTACAATACACTTTCTTTTAGTAAGTGCAAGTTCTGCACCCTAAATATTATGTAAGCCAATAACAAACATTTGTTATCACTGTCAAGTGTCACACTCTGCACACAACTGTATGTGCCACACTTCAGACAGTGGTTTGCTTACACTGGTATCACAACAAACATACTGTATTGTGCCTCAACAGCATGACAGCTACGATGTTACCAAGCAGTAACGATTTTTCAATTCCATTTCAATTTTACAGGACCTTCACTGTGTGTTCATCACTAAAAAAAAAGATCCATCACTAAAAAAAAAAAACCTGTCACTGTACAGCATGTGCTTGTACAGGTAACCCAATTCTGACCTCACAACAACCTCTTCATATATATCAAATTTTGTCACTAGCATGTACGTTATTCCTTTAGACTGGTGACCAGCAAACTTTTCCTATTAAAGGTCAGGCAGAACTCTTAGGTTTGGCAGGCCAACAGGCAAAATCAGTGTTACATGTCAATTGGTAAGCACTTAAAAATGTAAAAAACAAACAAGAAACAACTAACCTCCTAGGCCCTATTAACCTAGGCTCTAGGTTTTGAGTGGTAGCCTGCCTATCACAGGTTAGCCTACAAAAAGGGATTTCTCTCTTTCATACTAAAGCAAACCCCAAAGTTTCACATTTCTTGCATATCAAAGGTCTTGCGCACAGGTTGTACAGCATATAAACCATAACAACAGCAATAAACATGCAGCTTTCATAGATGTCTTTTCATGAGAGCAAGGATCACCACTCTAAAGTTAACAGTCAGCAGAATAGAGTCTCAAGAACAAAAACACAGTTCTGTCAAATGGGAGGAAAGGCAAATTTGTTTCAGTCTGGCTATTAGCGGAAAGGAGAATGTATGTTCTATTTCTATCAAGCCCGTATGTTGAAATCCTAACTTCTAAAATGTTAGTTACAGGAGGTGGCTCTGCCTTTGCTAGTGGGATTGGAAAAACAAACTCCTTCTTGCTCTACCATGTAAGGACACAGAAATCACTAAGGACTAGGAAATGGGCCCTGGCCAGACACTAAATCAATCTGCCGGCACCTTCATCTTGGATTTCCTAATATCCTGCTGTTGGCAAGCTAGGGAAGCTAATGGTATTTTGTGAGAGCAGCATGAATGGACCAAGATAGGGCTAATGGCAACAATGCTCCCAGATGACTAAGTAAAACAAGCAAATAAGCCAGCCTCAACTATTGTTGTTCATTCAGTTCTTTACAGGCACCTGCTAAGATTCTCAAGTTTGTTTTAAAGAGCATGCTGTTCTATAAACCTAACTTACTTGGATCAACAGATGTCTGGAATTTATCAGATGAAATTTATCAGATGAAATTGGTTCTTCAAACAGTCAGGAGACATCTTCAACTTCCAGCCCTTATTCTCACCAGCTACGTGACTTTTGCCCAGTCACTTATTTTCTCTAGGATTTAAACTCTTCATAATGGAGGTGACAAAATATGACTCAAATATGTATATTTAACAATTGTGAGTCAGGCATAGTGGCACAGACCTATAATCCCAGCACTTGGGAGGATGAGGGAAAAGGATTACCAGGAGGAGCTAGAGGCCAGCCTGGACTACACAGTGAGTTCAAGGCCAGCCTGAACTACCTAGCAAGATTTTGGCTCTAAACAAACAAGTAAGTAAAAATAAAATAAAATGCAGCTATAAAATAAAATAATAAAAAGTGTAAAGCCTAAAAATAATGTAAACCTAAAAGCTGGCAGTTTTCTTACAATATGGGGGGAGGGGCGGGAATGAAAGGAACAGGGTCTAGAAAATACTCCATCTGGTTTGGCTGTTGTATGGGGCAATTCCAAGAAAACTATGAAATATTTTCTGAAGGGAATACCAGCTTCCTTCTTCACTTTGCCTTAACACAGTGTTTCATCTGTTTTCAAAATTAAAGACCCATTAATCTTTTCAGTAAAAACACTTCCTCCTTCCAAAAGCAGCTTCAAAGTATACGCCCTTTCTCAAAAGAAACTGAAGCTACTTGAAATCAGCGTGGCATGCCAATGAATAACTCTGAATATTCCCCAACAGGAAAAACAACAATCAAACTGCACTTGCATCTACAGAAAGCTGGGCATTCAACATGAGATTATATAGACAGTTTTGTACTCACTTGGCTATATGGCTTTCTGCTTGGTGACTGAAGGCTAGTAGAGAAAACCTCATTTTTCCTACAGTGTGACATCTGGCAACAGTAAGAATTTGGGCTAGATCATATTGTTTTAGATATAATGAGCATAAAGTTATGTAAAATTCTTTACAACTGTAAAATACTAAGTACTTTATGACGATTCAATGTTTTAAGAATTTACATTTTGAGTTTTAATTTATTATTACAACACAGGTAATCACCTCTCCACTAAATGAATTCTGTATGTTAACTGAAGTTGAAGGAAAGGACAGATAATCTATCTCAAAGAGTGGAAATTAAGCAAATATTTAAAGAGTTTGAGACTTCCAATATTTTCCAACCAATATCCCGTGAATCCTACCCTATGAAGTGGCATACAAAATATACACACCAAAGTTGGGAATGGTGGCACACATCTGTAATCCCAGCACTCAGGAAGCTGAGGCAAGATTGTTTGGAGTTTCAGACCAGCCTGGGTTACTGAACTGCACTGCAAAACCCTTTTTCAAAAAGACAAAAAAGAAGAAAAAAAATGTACACACCAAGACTGTGTTCAGTTCACAGAACAATCAATGCCAATGAAAATCAAAAGCAGAAAATTAGGAAAAGAAAAACAACATAAAAAACATACAATTTTGCTATAGTTAGCTGAACTTCAAGTTTGGGTTCAGAGTTCTCATGTACCACTGAAAAAAAGGAAAGACCAAAACAACAACAACAACAAAAAAAAGAACAACGAGGAATGGAGGTAAGGACAGGCTGATAAAAGCAGTTCCTTGGGATTACAAGAGGATAGGATCCTTGCAAATTCTGCTTAAATCAGCATTTCTCCTCAAGCCTGTCTTAAATCCCCCAGTTTGACACCAATCTAATTCCTACCTTTCCCTAAACAAATAGGTGTGTTTGCTAACCCTTTATTCTTAAACCCTAAACCTGACAACTGTTAGCTATTTCTTCCTGTTTCTACATCCAATTCAAAGTCTTCCCTGAATGCTCCCATCCATGATAATCTCCCCATCTCCAGAAGCTTTTGCATTATTACAAACTAGTTACTTACTTCTATACACACGTGTAATTTTCTGTTCGATGATCTTGCACTTTCAATTATTCATTCATTTGACATCCATACATTGTAACTCAAGCACTGTGTGGATGCCAGAAATACAATGGTGGATAAAATAAATCCTTCTCTCACAGAACTTGCTTTAATCACAGACAGAGCTAAACACGAAAATAATCATATATGTAAAAGGAATCACATATGTAAAAGAAATATTTGAAGCCAAGTATTCTGAAGAACAGAAAGGAGAATATTCAAAGAAATGTCTGTTGGACATGGTGGCATATAACTGTAATCCTAGCACTCTGGAACACTGAGACAGGAGGATCACAAATGTAAGCCCAGCCCTGGGCAATTTAGTAATGGAGATCCTATGTCAAAATTTTAAAAATAAATGTAAAGGGGAAAGGAAAGGAGTTGTAGCTCAATGCAACTCTGGGTTTGATAAGGCAGTACTGCAAATGACAGTATCCCCCTTCTCCATGACTTTTTAAGTAAGTGGGAGAATTAACTAGGTTTAAGAGGGAGATAAATATCAAATGATGGGCAGTTTCAGGCAGAAGAAACAAGGCCTTCTGGGAAGGAAAGCCAAACATTTGTTATTTAACACCAAAAAAGCCAGAGGAGCTGAGTTTAAAGACAGGCACAACCACAGGGTGAGGCAGGAGTTGCAGGTAGGGCGCCCAGAAGGGCGCTGTTTTCCCAGGGTCATGCATTCAGCTACTATGAATCCCCTACTGCTGAAGCAGAAAACTGGAAAAGTCTCTTTCTCAGTAAGTAAAGTGCTTCAATAGGTATGTCTTGAAAAATTAAAACAGACACAAGTTTTTAAAGAAATAAGCATCTTGGTAGGCTATCCCACCAGCTCAGAGAGTGATTCTCATCTATGCTTACCCTTAAAAGACCAGTAATTTGCATTTCTGACTTTAAGCTAAATCAATCAGGGAGCCTTAAAAAACAAAACAAATGCTTTGGACCCAACAACAGATAGATACTGCCAGGCATGATGGTGCACGTCTGTGGTCCCAGCACTCCAGAGGCTGAAGCAGGAAGATCATCCAAAGTTGAGGGCCAGCCTGGGACACATAGTGAGTTCAAGGTGAGTCTGAACTACATAGTGAGACCTTGCTGAGAGACAGAGACAGAAACAGGGAGAGAGAGAGAGAGAGAGAGAGAGAGAGAGAGAGAGGAAGGAGGAGGAGGAGAAAAGGCGGAAGAAGAGGAAGAAGAGAGAGATAGACAGACACTGAGACTGAACATGAATGAGATAAAGGCTATGTAGGAAAAGTTATCTTTAAATATCTCCCAGGGAACTCCAATATGAAATACCAGTTCAGAAACACTCGTCTTAAGGGTAGCTTCACTCTTCCTGAAACACTGCTCACCTAATTCCATCTAGACTTAACTCAACTGCTAGGGCCCTCGTGCCTAGTTGAAGAACCATGTATATTCTTTTCACCTCCTTCAAACAAGTGTTTATTATGTTGGGATAATAAAGCCACCCTGAAAGTAAGCAGCTCAATTTTGGATTCTCTAGTTAAAACTCTAGTTTGTGGGCAAAAGAATAAAATTCCATCAACTGCCTTAGAAGAAAAAACACAAGAGATTATCCAAGAGAGAAGCTTCTCTCCACTCTCATCACCAGCCAAAATAGGGAAAGAACAAAAAAGGGGTGGGGCGCGAATAAATTCATTTTTGCTTACTGTGTGGCCATAGCAAAAAGCTTGAGAATCTGACAGAAAAGGACAGATGCATAGTCCCAAGACAGAAGAGAATGAATGCAATGAAAGTTGTTTCTCAAATTGCAACTGCATTACAATTAAAGTCACATATAGGTCAGCTTTTAAAACTATTAAAATTGCCTGACTTTACCTAGGTAAAGACTTGGCTAAAGTTTGTGCTTTGCTACGTAAGAAAACTGCTAAACAATGCTGCCTGTAATAAGGGAACTCTACTCCTAATACTCATTAAATACACAGAAATGCTTACACAAATTCAAAATTAAATGTACATTATGTATTATTTTCAATTTCAGTGGCTATTTTGCATTATTTGGTGCATCTGGTCATTATCAAGCTGTTGTACATCCTTGGTAACAGATGTTTAACGATAAGGGTATATTTAACCAGTTAATAGGTAATTTTATATATTAAAAAAATTGACTTTAAAATTTACCTCACAAACGAAAGAAACATTTAGCCTTCTCTGTCTTTAAATGCACTCTTAAGAATGGCTCAAACTGGTACAATGAGGAAAATTAAATTAGTTCTCAAGTACTAAGATGAATTTGGGCCAACTGTAAATCACACCATCCTGATGCTATTATACGAAGTCATTTGGCATTTACAGGATCTTACATCAATGCCAAAAGTGGCTTTCAATACACAGGCTACTTAATGCCCACAATCTCTCCACAGCTACACTTGCATACAGTCTTCACTGGCCAGAGCACACAGAGACTGATGTGACAATGGATTACAAGGCTTCTTAATGCTTTTACCTAATATTAGCTAAAGGTTGAACACTGAACATTGTGCCTAAACTACAATACATGTGGATTTGTCAAACAGACACTGGTCTCCAGAATGAAAAAACAATGTATACTTAGTAAGTGCCTTCAGCCTCCATACTTAAAATGTTATTTCTTCTTTAAATCTGTGAATATTTCATCCCATCTTTTGATAACAATTT
Source organism: Cavia porcellus (assembly GCF_034190915.1). Classification (NCBI taxonomy): domain Eukaryota; kingdom Metazoa; phylum Chordata; class Mammalia; order Rodentia; family Caviidae; genus Cavia; species Cavia porcellus. Next base: position 55,107,532 of record NW_026947496.1, read on the forward strand.
AAAACATTTCATTTGTATTTTTGTAATTTTTATTTTAAAGAATAAAATCAAGCAAAATAAAGCCAGTCAGAACAAATCAGTGTGACACAGAATTTCAAAACAAGATAGCAGTATAACAATGGTTACGTAATGTCCCTTGTTATATTCAAAATAGGTGCCCATATCTTCAGATGTATATAGTAAAATCAAGCAAAACAGAACAGAATGGAACCAATAAAAACGAAACAATGAACACAATACATGACTTTAAAACAAGATAAAAGTAAATCCAAAATGGCTACACCACAATATTTTTTGTTATCGTTGAAATAGCTGCCCATGCCAGAGTCAATAAAATCAAACAAGACAAAACAGAATAAAACCCAATCAAACAAACAATGCAAATGATACAGGATTTCAAAACAAGCTAATAAGGAATTAACAATGGCTACCACCTTCAGAAAGAGACCTCCCATAAATGCTACATTGTGTATTGCTATCCTCTAAGACCGATGATTAGACTACTGGTTTAGGCCTGCAAAGTCAGTGAAACATTAAACATTGTAAGCATTAAGTTGCATTTTACCTCAATAGCTAGCTATCCTCTCAGCCTGTTTTTCTGCATCAGGCAGTTGAGAGGTGCGGGTGGGGAGGGATTATATATGACGCCAGTGACAAACAGGGATACTGGCTCTTCTTGTCTCAGCCAGCGCGCCAGAAGGGCTGGCATGTGGTTCTCCTTCAGGTAGCCCGCACATGATGCCGACTCACAGGAAGGGCTTTGGCCTCTTGTTTCCTCCCCCACAATCCATATTTCCTTCCCATTTACGCTTTTAAAAATGTCTTCCAACACAAAGTCTTCTTTTGGCAATAACTGCATTCTTCAAATTGTGCTCTATTCTACTATCAACATTAATGGAGCAGTATGTCTTTTTTGGGGGGAGGGAGTACCAGGAATCAAACTCAGAACCTCAGGCAGGCTCTATACAATTAAGTTAAATCCCTAGCCCTGCCTTTATATTAAATTAATTTACAAATCTTATGGATGACAGAAATAATTATCATGCATCAGAAATCCCTTCCAACACATTTCATGTGATACTTATAAGTTATTCCTATAACTTCAGTAATCTAGTACTTTCAGAATCATTTCCTTTACTTTTAGTACTTCAATTAATATAGCTTAAAACTTAAGGAGCATGTTCACTCTGGGCTTAAGTTCAATGCCAAACAAGTTAAACATTACAATTCCCTCTGAGGATAAAGATCTAAACCCATAAATAGCACAAAATATTCAGAATATACAAAGCAAAAACAAAGTTAAATCAAATATTTGGCACATGCTAAATTAATACTCAGAGGACTGGTGAACATATGCTGAAGCAGTAACAGCATTATGCTGCAAGAAATAATAGACTTTCTATAGCGTACCTGAATGAGAATCTACTGGATTCAAATCTCTGGGGTTGAGGGTAAGAAGCTGACACGATGCTACCAGGCATTTCAAGAACTAAATGCAATTACAAAGAAGGCAGCATGAAGCAACTGAAAACTTAGATGAATTGTTCTTATGTTCTACAGAAGGTAAAGATATGTGAGGACACTAAAGTACAACTGTCATCTGTTCAAGAAAGGAGCCCGTGCAAAGCAAAACATGTAACGGGTACAGTCAAACATTTGAATGATGAAAACTTTATTTTCATTTCTTCTTTGGATGGTTAATATGATTGTGTTATTTACTTAAGTGGGAAGTAAAATTATTAAATACAGTTCTTGTATGTAATTGTAATCTTCCTCCTAGAACTTAGTGTTCATATACGTTACTGCCATTACCCTAAACCATTTATCTAAGATAGTAAAGTGCATTAGGTGTGAACCTTCCTAATACGAAAACCAATCTTCACCATACAGCACAAACTTAAAAAGATCTGACTTATTCCTTCAGTAAAACTAAAACAAAAATAAGATACTCGTTTCAAAAGTAAGCAAAATCAGCTTCACCTTTGTTTTTACCAAATTTGTGAAGGTCAAGCCTTTGCAGCAAGACACCACCACCCATGCTACCTTGCTTTCCTGTCAAGTACCTCTTTCCAGGCCAAGTCAAAGTACCCTACTGGACTGCTTTTTACGCATATTCTAGGTGGATTATTTCTGTCCTCATCTTTTAAGTGGGATTACAACAAGTTTTTTCATGGTTGGTGCAAAGATAAAAAAAACACCCATAGAACACTCCGCACTGGGCCTGGCTTATAATGGTCACTCAATGAAGTTATTCTCCCAGATCCTGCTGTAGATCAAAGTACAGCTCACCTGAGCTTAGTTTATCACAAAAAAGATCGAGGTTCAGTCTTTCAATGATTATATAATTTCCTTCATTTTGAGGTTTTTACAACACGCTATGGTGCCTGATCTAAGGTCCTAAAATCTGCCAGTACTTTCTCAGGCATTTTGGAATCTTCTCCAGAGGCAACTTTTGCCTACATTACTCTTTCAGGATCCCAATTCAGCCTACAGTATTATTACCACCACCACCACCACCTGTAAGTCTCCCTTCATTGACTCAACAGAGATTTACCAAACATCTGTTACATGTTAAGCTTTATCAGTTATTCTGTCCAAGATTAGTAAATAGCTTGAAACTTCTCAATAATTTAAACTTAGAATTTCTTAGGTTTCTCTCTTTGTTGCTTTCTCACTTTGAACAGTCTCATTTTTTCTCAAGAAATCCTCTCAACGATTTCACAAATGAGAAAATGGCATGAGGCCCAGAGACAGTAGTCATCTTTACAGTATTAGTAAAATTGCAGGCAATCCTATTCAGGTCTTCTAAGAGCTTTATATCTCATTGAGAGTCTTTAAATTACAAAGTAATTTTTGTAAGAGAGTCTTTAAAAAAAATTTTTTTTAATAGCACAGGCTCTTTCTCTACAACTAATTATATCTGTATTTAAAGTATTATGGTTGTTGTACACAATTCAACACATCTGACTGTTTTTATGCCCCAGCCAAGTTATGTTTGTGAGTTCAATTGGCTTGAGTGTGATTTTAAGGAGGCCAAGACTATACTTCCTTCTCCTTACAGGCCACAGGGTACTGGTGTTTGGTGTCCAGATACTGTACTATTACTATGGCCAAACTTTAGTGCAAATGCCTACCATTAACACAGCAAAAGTGAATGAGTCATTCAACATTCAACCAACACATCACATTTTGACAAAAACAACAGCTCTTGTCCTATACTGATAGACACAGACAATTTAGTTAAAATATCATTGTAAACTGAAAAATGATGGTTAAAAACCTAGATACTGTGACAGAAAAGACAGGCTACCAACTTTGTTTCAGCAAATGGATAAGGGTTTCACAAAGGAAATTACAGTCTTCGAATTCAGTGATCAGATGATCAAATCTAATAGGGAAGTGTATGCGCATGTGTGCATGCATGTGTCTGTGTGTGTGCAGTGAGAGACAGTCTGATACACCAATACACATTATCACCAGTGAAACAGAGAACTGCAGGTGTTCACTATTTGGGTTACCAAAAAAAAGTAAAAGCGTTTGCCATGTGATGTCTCAAGTACAAAGAGCATCTCTTGGTCAGTTTGTTTTTGATCTGTAAATTTGTAAGAGTATTGATTTCTCCAGGTGAAACTCTCAGTCCTGCCCAAGATCCAGGTAATTAGTAATACTTGGAACGCACAAGGGAAGAGGTAACTGATTAACAACAGCAAAAACCTTTGGGCTTAATTCTCTCAGAACACGTTCAGAAGGCATTTGGATATGTAAGAGCTCTAACTCTTCAGTTATCTGAATACCGAATATAGTAGGCACATATATACTAGCTTATGGTTTATGTTACCTGAAAAATAGTAAAAAAAAAAAAACAACAGTCACTGCTTGTAGTGTTACATTTTCCTTGTAGAAGTGGAAAGGGGAAAAAGCAGTAAGACACACTATTTTTGACAATCTGCAAAATATTTGCAAATAATATAACCAAAAAGCAAATCAGATATTATATAGTCATCTTTAAGATATCAACACTCCACATCAAAATCTATGGATGCTCAAGTCATTTATTTAAAATGGGCATATCTGGACATAAAACTACACCCATTTCTCCAAACATATGCTTTAAACCATCTCTAGTTATAATACAATATAAATACTACATAAATTGTTATACTGTATTGTTTAACGAATAATGACATGGACAAGCCTGTACATGTTCCATAGTTTCTATCTACAGATTGTTGAATACACAAATGTACAATTCAAAGGAAGCATTAGCTACATTTAAAACAAAAAAAAATGTTTTTAGATCACAAGAACAAAATAAAAGATTCAAAATGGAAACCCACCATTGAGATCTAAACAGTTGAACCTTCTAGAAACTTTATACATTGCTAAACAAAAGCCAGAGAAAGTGGAGCATCTTGTCCAGGATACACAGGGTCCTCGAGACAGAAACCACATGAAGCCTAAGGTTTCCAGGACACTTACTTTCTGTACATTACACTCTTCCAAATTTGCAATGCTCATCTTCAAAATTGAGACATGGGAGTCTTCCTTAAGTAATAATTAGCAACAGAAATGATGAGGGAAAAAATTACTTTGTAATGCCCCCCCACACTCAGCATTTATAAACTTAAACATATAATATGATAATATTAGCTTATGTGGTTGTATTAACAGGATCAATTTTTAAAATTTGAAAATACTTTCAAAAATCTGCCAATTATTGACACTGTTCTAGTCAGTAAGAAAAAATCTAGTTACTATCAACAGAAATATTCTAATGTACCAAGAACATGTAACTTACAAATATCCAATTTTGTAGCATTTTAAAAATTAGTTAAATGAAACAACTCCCATCTTTAAGCCTTCTGAAGAACACATTTTATATATTCAACTTTAGCGCAGATAACTGCTAAATCTGTGGTGAGAACCCATCCCAACATTTATCTCTGGAAAGTAATGCACATGAAGGATGCCCCGTATTCTATGAAACCAAAGATGATCAAGACTCCAGATGCAGCATGGAAGCATTACAGGCCAACATGTAGGTACACAAAAGTGAAGATGGTTTGTTTTGTTTGTCCCTCTCAAAAGATTCAGAATCATGCCTTAAAAGTTAGACTAATATCGCACAATAAGCAAGCAACAGAAACCTCCAAATTTGTAGGTATTGCACCAAATGCATTTCTTGGCATATCTACCTTCGTTATGCATATTACATGAAGTAAAACAGCCCAGAGATGTGAAAAAAGCAGTTCAAGTTTCATGGTCCAGTCACCTTCCTTCCAAAACACCCTCTGCAACTCCAAAGACATTACTAAGTATATTAGACAACATTGTTAAAAACAGAAAAATAAAACCATTAGTGCAGATGAAAGCCTACATTATACAGTGAAAAGGTAACTAATGAGAGAACAAAAATCTATCCCCTCGAGAGGGGAGCAACTTAAAAACTAAGTAATCCCATCACTTTGGTCTTGGTGGCTTATGCATTCCATTTAATAGATCATAACTGGTTAAGAGGATAAGATATAATACCCAAACAACTATACAACTATATGCTGCTTTTAACCACAGCCTAACCAAAAGCTTGAGATTAACTCAGCAGAACCAATTCATCACAAAGACTTGAAAACACTCAAAATTTGTGTCAGGCAAATTTCAAGACAGTAAAAAGATTACAACACATTTATTAAAATATATTCCATATTTCCCATACTATCACTTCTGTGCAACTATTGGGGGTAGAGAGATGGTATGCTGTGCAGTTACGAAAGACTCCAAGAAGCAGGTGTTCCATCTGTAAGGTGAACCTCCATTAACTGTATACAATGCAAACCAAAGGTATCTTCCAAAAGTTCTCCAAATGCTTCACATTGGAGCATCATCTCAAATAGGTTTTCTGTGAAGCACCAGTGATACGCACATTACCCCCCCATAATACCACCAAATTTAAATCGGCTGTTACATTTTTTAGCAAGAAAAACTTGCAGATTTGCAAGCAAAATATGCGTGTAAGTTAAGATGCGTGTAAGTTTAAATCATGTGAAATATTAAAATTCATGGTAATGAACCGTAACTAATGCAACAGGGATGAATACCTTATAAAAGACAAAAGAGAACTAGTAGACCCTTTGGCTTTTTGCTTCCCCAGCCTCCAGAACTATGAGAACATAAAAATTCTAATCTTTATAAATCAGTCTCAGCTATTGTTATAAGCAGCATGAGCTAAAGTGACTCCACAGTCTGTATTATTATATCCTACACCTGAATGGGACCTCATTTTCTGTCACTTATACATGTTTACATACTGCCAGAGCAAGAATACTTCTCCCAAGAGGAGATTGATGAAAGTTAGCTGGTGCACAGAGATACTAAGGATTTGTAAAAAGTAGTCAAACAAATGATACTTTTAATTTACAGGTATTTTGAAATCCAGAAATTCACTTCAAGTGTTATTATTGGGCTTCTGCAAATGCAGGTGAATGGGGTGGGGGGGGCAGGAGTAAGAAAGGGAATCCTGCAGTGGTGGTGTGGATATGTACGTATCTGTAATCTCAGCAGTCAGGAAGCTAAGGCACGTAGTTACTAAGTTTGAGGCTAATCCTGAGCTATAGAGGGAGAAGGTGGTCTCCAAAAGAAGTAATGGCCTAATTAAATATGAACTTTGTTTCTAACAGACTTTCTCTTTTAAAAGTACTGTAGCTATGTACTCAAGAGCTACCTTAACACTGATAATTCTTCCTCGAGAGCTAATACCAATTTAAGACAAAATTGAGATATTTAAGTTTAGTGAGGAAAAAATGGTAACAAAAACATGGCAACTCTCAAAGCAGACTAACACTGTTTAGCCTGATATCTAAATGGTAATGAAAAAATAATTCAAATAATAGAAAGCCTCTGTTTAAGTTTTATAAGAAATTTAGAGATTTTTGAAAGATTTCTTCTGCTGTTAAGTTTCTGTACATAGTAAAGACAAAACAGATCTCAAACAGACATAGGTTAGCCTGCATTTCTAATCATCAGACTGTGATTTGGCATCAATTACAACACATGTATCTTGCGTATCTCAGTCAAGCTTATTTTGAGGCTCTTTGAAAAACAGTACTTTTTCACTATAAAGATGATGAAAGCCAACTTTTGATGCAAGATTTATAATGTACCTAGAAGGTTCTGAAGCAAAAATATATACCATAAATTATATTCTCACTATGGGTTAAGAAAACTAAAAACCAATGAAAGTTAAGGCAGTATCAAACAGTTTTAGAAACAGAATAAAGGAAAGCTTATTAGTCTTCCATTCATCTATCCCCAACTAGGTGATTAAATCTGGAATCTTCATACTAAGCTACATACCCAATCCTTTGGTTTTGTATTTTGTAGTCTCTCACTAAATCACAGAAACTGCACATTTACAATGGAGAGTAAACAATACACTAGAATGATCAATAAGAAATTAATTTCTAGAACTAAACAATAATACAGTATTAACATACCAGAATCTATGGGACAGAATGAAAAGTCACCACAAAAGGATGTTTATACCTATAAATTCTCACATCAGAAAAACAGACCATGCTCAAATAATCTAATGGTACAACTCAAGGTCCTAACAATCAAGAAAAATCCAAAAGCTAGTACAAAGAAGGAAAATAATAAAGATTAGAGCAGAAATTAACAAAATTGAGACCAAAACCATAAGAATCAATGAATCAAAGAGCAGGTTCTTCAAAAATAAGCAAAATAGAGAAGACTTTAGCCATGTCTACCAAAATAAGCAAAGACGCATACCAATGCAAATAAATGAAAAAGGCAAAATCACAACAGCCACCACCAAAATTAAAATCCTATATTCCAATAAACTGGTTAATCCACAAGAAATGCACAGTCTCATAGTACATGTTAACTGTCAAAACTGAACCATTAAAACACAAAAATTCTCAATGATCCAACAACAGACTACAAAATTCTGCCACTGATTAAAAACCTACCAACTGGGGCTGGGGATTTAGCTCAGCGGCATAAGCGCCTGCCTTGGAAGCAGGCAGTCGTGAGTTTGATCCCTGGTACCAATGAAAAGGGAAAAGACAAAACCAAAAACCTACCAATTTAAAAAAAAGGCCCAGAATCCAATGGACTCACATTACATTCTACACTCCTCAGTCTCTTTAATAAAACTGAAAAGGAAGGAGTTCATTTTTAGAAGCTACCCTTACTTTGATTCAAACACCAGGCCACGGCTCAACTTAAAAAACTACAGGCCAATCTCTTTAATGAACATAGATGCAAAAATTCGTAACAAAATACTGGTAAACAGGATGCAGCAAATCATTAAGAAGATCATACATCACGACCACATAGGCTTCACTCCAGAGATGTAAGCAAGGATGGTTCAACATAAGCAAATCAATGAACATACTCAGAAAAAAAAAATTACACAATCATCTCAATAGATGTAAAAAAGGCCTTTGCAAAATTCAACATCCATTCATGATTAAAACCTTAAAGAAAGAAAATAGGTAGAGAAGGATCTTATGTCCTTTATGAGAAGCACACTGTCAGCATTCCAATTAAATGGGGGAAAACTGAAAACTTCCTCTAAAATCAGAAAAGTTAAGGATATTCACCTTCACATCTGTTGAATGTAGTACTCAAAACATCAACCAGAACAGTAAGTTACACAACAGAAAAATAAAAGGAACAGCTACAGGAAAAGAACAAGTCAAATTATCTTTTTTTTTTTTGCAGATAATGTGATGCTTCATACAGAAGACCCAAAAAATCTCACCAAGACTTCTAGAACTAATAAATTCAGCAAGGTAGCAGGATATAAAAATCAAGTGTTCCTACAGACCACTAATGATCCAGAGAAAGAAATCAGAAAAAGTGTCATTCACAACTTTGAGTATAATTAAAGTTAAGAATTGTAAATGAAAGACCTCTATTAATGAAAACTATAGAACTCTGAAAAAATACAGAAGCCATTAGAAAAATGGAAATATCTCATTCCTGAATAGGCAGAACCATTATTGTTAAAATGGCACCAAAACTGATACATAGTAAAATTCTTATGGATCCAGAAGAGACCCAGAATAGCAAAAGTAATCTTGAGTAAAAAGAGTAAAGCATGAGGCATCACCATCCAGGATTTTCAGCTATATTATACAAGCTACAGTGGTCAAAACACAACACAACACCAATGTTATGGTGCCGGCACAGAAAAAGACAGTCTTATCAATGGCACAGAACAAAGGATGCAGTAAACCACTCCAGTACATACAGCCACCTGACACTTGACAAGGGAACAAGCATACACCTTGAGGAAATGACAGCCTTTTTAATAACTGTGCGGGGAATATTGGCTATGCTTGTGAAGATCCAGATCTTCACATGTACTCAACATGTACTAAAATAAAATCAAAATAAATCAAGTATCTAAATACTATCACAACCTGCTGGAAGACAAAATTGGCAAAACTCCTGTGACAGTGGCACTGTGAACAGAATCCCAATTTTATAAGAAATAACAATAAGAGTCAACAAATGGAGTATCAAATTTAAAAACTTCTACAAATCAACAGTGAGGGGACAACCTAAAAAAAATGAGGGAAAAAACTCTTGTGACTTCCTCCTCAGAGAAAAAACTAACATGCAGAATATAGAAAGAACAAGGAAAAAAAAACCCACCAAATATAATTAGAAAAAAAATCAGACATAAAATCACAAAAGGGAGAACTGTTATGAACAGACACTTCTAAAACAACTACAAATGGCCAGTACATTAAATATATATATATATATAAAGTTCAACATCTCTGGCATTAGAGAAATGCACATTAAAACACTGAAATTCCATCTTAATCCATAAAGAATGCCCATCACCAATGTATCAAATAACAACAAATGCTGGTGAGGCTGGGAGAGGGAGGCCTTCTGTACTCTTGGTGGGAATATATACTAATACAAATACTATGGAGATTCCTCAAAAAACTGGATAGACATTCCATTTGACCCAGCTATTCCCTTCTAGTTATCTTCCTGAAAGAGTGACAGACATCATATTACACTGACATATGCACACCAATATTTACAGCAGCACAACTAGTGATAAATCTTGGAAGCAGCCTATTTGTCCATCAACAGATGGATTCAAAAAATGAGGTAAATAGGAAAGGAGGCATTTCTTCACATACATTGGAATTCTATTCTGTCACAAATAAAGCTGAGGTATTTGTAGGAAAATGGATGCACCTGGAGATAATAATGCTAAATGAAATAAATCAGACACATAAAAGTAAATACTACATGGTTTTTCTTATACCCAAAATATAATAGAGAGCAAATCTAGATAACAGGAAGCAAGAAGATAGAGCTTTTTGCAAATGGGCAAAGAACCCCAAAGTGGAAGGAAAAGGGAAGCTGGAGAACAGAAGTTAAAAAAAAAAGAATAAATGTTGAGACGGGGTCTCGCTATGCAGTTCAGGCTGGCTTTGAGCTCACTTTGTAGCCCAGGCTGGTCTCGAAAATCACAATTATCCTCCCACTTCAGCCTCCAGAGTGCTGGGATTACAAGTGTGAGCCACCACACCATGCACCCAACTAAACATTCTTTGGCTGGTAAAATTTCCTTCTTCTCACTGAATGTTCACTTTGATGCTTTGATCCTGTTACCTGAATAACCGTTTCAAAGATGATAGTGTGTAATCTATTAACTGGTGATATCTTACTGTTTTTTTTTTTTTTTTTTTTAGTTCTGTATTACTTGTACCCTTACACTGTTTTGTTCTGTTCTCTTTTTCCTTTTAAATAAAAAAATAAAATAAAATAAAATTAGTTAATAATGCCTACAAAAAAAAATTTCCTTCTTAAAAATGTACTTCTAGATGAAGAAGAAAATTAATTGGGACTATGGCTTAGTGTATTTAGGCTACTACAACATCTTAGGATAAACAGAAACAATAGAAATTTATGATTCACAGTTTTAAGAATTCAGAGAGTCCAAGAGCAAGGCCTTAGCCAGATCTATTATCTAATGAGGGCCATTCCTCATAGATGGTGCCACCTATGTCTTCTCACATAAGAAAGGAGCAATAAACTTCCCTGGGCTTTTTATAGCTATATTAATTCCAGTGAGAGTAGATCCTTACTTCTCACTTCCCAAAGTTATACCTACTTAATAACAATAGAGTGGAGATTAAATTCAACACATAAATTTAAGGGACACACTCAAACCACAGCTGCCTCCATAAGTTTCTTCAAAAACTTGAAATTTTTGCTCTTTAAAGGCACCAGTGTGAAAATAAAAATACATTTATCTGATAAATGATATATATCCAAAATACAGAAAGACAATACAGTGAAAATGCAAATACAGAAACAAGCAAAATATTGAATGGAGATGTGACTGGAGATCTACAAATGGCTAATAAGCATAAAGATGCTAAAACATCAGTCATTCCAAAAACACAAATTAAACCACAGGGAGGTTTCATAATATACCCACTCAAAAGACTAATAAAAAGGAATATCAAATGTTGGTGAGGAAATAGAAACTAGAATCCTATGCTGTTGATGGTTAACATGGTACAACCATTTTGGAAAAGTTTTATTTAAAAGCTAAAACCTTAAATATATAATTCTTACATCTTACTCATATATAATTAGACATATACAATTATTAGGACAAAATTCATGCAAAGATTTCTACATAATTTTTTAAAGCAGCATTATTCATAATAAAACGGAAATAATTCTAATGTCCATCAACTAATGAATACAGAAAATGTATTCTACACAACAGAATACAGCTCAGTGATAAAATAGAATAAAGTATTACTAATAATACAAGGCAGATTTGGGGCAGGAAAAAAAAGAACTATTTCCTTTTTGATGACACTGACTTGAAATTGCTATGGAGACTAAAAGCAGTCAATGGTTGCCTGGGAAGAGAACATTAACTGCAGAAAGACAAAAGGGAACTTTCTGGAGTGTGGATGACTTTTTGCTGTTGTTTCAGGTTTTTGTGTTTTGTTTTATTTTAGGTAAGGTTTCACTATGTAGCCCAGGGTGGCCTTGAACTCCTGGTAATTTTCCTACCTCAGCCTCTCAAGTGCTTAGATTAAAGGGGTGAGCCACCACATCTAGCTGGGAAATATGTTTTAAAACAAAACTGGACTGTGAAGATGATTGCCTAACTATATAAAAATCACTAAAAATCATTTAACAATTTAATGAACAATGTGAATGGAAAGTAAATTATACTAAAATAAAGCTGTTAAATGGAAAATTAAACCAATCTTCCAATATGTAGTAAGTCATGTTTTCATGCATAAATTGTAGGTAAGATTAGATACTCAAAAGAATAGCAGTTTTGGGGCTGAGGATTTAGCTCAACAGGTGCAAACGCTTGCCTGGCAAGTATGATGAGGTCCTAAGTTTGATCGTTGGAACAAAAAAAACAAAAACAAAAACAAACCAGCAGTTCTCATTTAAAACATTTTTAATAGATGTCTAGTTTATCACACATAGCCAATTTCACTATAGTGTCCAGGAGGAAAAACAAAAAATCTATGGTCCTGACCAGTGACTGTGACTGTTCAAGAGCAGTATGAAGCACTGTGATAGGATTACTTTGTATCATGACAGGCTACCAGTGATAACATTAAATAGAAATATATGTGCCCTACACCAAGTAAAGGTAAAACCAGAGGTGGCTGAATAAGTATATGGATTGTAGCACATTATTTTCCTAGATGTGATAATGTACAATTGTGTACAATTACCACTAAGGAAAACATGATAAAGGGTATAAGACATTTCCCTACAAGCATTTCCTACGACTACATCTTTAATTATCTGAAACTTTTTAAATTAAGAAGACAAAACATTACTTTATAGTTCTATGGAACACCAATATAGGATACAGTCTGTGGCTGAATCATTATGTTCAAGTACTGCAACGTAGTTTTTTTAATAAGCACAAATCTTTTGCTGAATGGAAGTAGATCTAAGAAATTATATGATGAAAACCACTATTGATTCCTAAAAGCTGAGGAGGGAGATGAGGAGGGAGATGGTGAGGGAAAAGAATTCAGCTCTTAAAATTTTCACACCAAGTTGCATAAAACAGTCTCTGGAGGCAGATGCAAAATTTTCAGAGAGAATAAAAACAATCTCATTAATCAGAAAGGTATCTTCTACCGTGTGGTACAGCTGGAATCATGCCTTCAAAAGTACAAAACATGCAACATATATATCTTTCCTTCTGGATTCCAGATTCACCAACAAAGTTCACATCAGTAACTGAGCTTTTTTAAGACCCTGACATCTAACAAAAGTGATCGAATAGGATAAATGGGGCACTCTGACAATACTTTAGCCTGTTGGGAACCTAATTTTATCTTGGTTTATTAATCCAACCCAAAAACTGCGAAGTTGTGAAGTTTAGTTCCTTGAACCGGTGACCTAATGATGACAGCTGACCTAATGATGACAACTCAGAGAACAGAACTGACAGTTAACCAGGAAAAGGAAAACTGAGGGTGGGGACGTGGGTGGAAAGCCCTCCTTTCTAAGACAAGACTAACTATAATGAGCCATTTGAAAAACTGCAACATTACCTGATAGCTAAAGCAACTGCAAGAAAAAGAAAATGAGCACGTACTATAGCTCTTTTGTTTCCTGAACAAAACATACTACTAAAAACAAAGAATAGAGAACAGGAAAGTATTAAAGTATTAACAGGAGAATACATATAGTACAGTAGAAAAGAGTTTAAAAGATGGGGAGAGGGGTACAGAAAAGTTTAAATTTTAACTCTGGGAAGTATACTAGAGAAGAGTAAAACCAGTCAATCATGCAATAGAATCCTTAAATTCAAAAGGATTTCAAACAGGTTGCAAGCACAGGGGTGGGGGTGGTGGGTGGGTGTGTGTGTTTAGCCTGTAATCTGAGCTACTCAGGAGATTGAGACAGGAGAGTCCCAAATTCAAGGCCAACCTGGGCAATTTAGCAAAACCACCTTTCAAAAAGTAAAAGGACTGTGGGATTATGGCTCAATGATGGAACACCCCTGAGTTTGGAGGAAGAGAGGCAGGCAGTATTTGCTAACCTTCTTGGTAAAATAAAAATACACTGAAACAACAAAGTGTGGGTGTGGGGTTATAGCTCAGCAGCACAAGTGGCTGCCTGACAAACTAAGGTTCTAAGTTCAATTTCTGATACCAATAAACAAACAATAAAGTATCATTTCCTACCCCTTACTCCTCTCCCATGTAAATGTTGGGGTCTCTTATAAAACACAAATTCTTTGTTGGCCCACAAACATTTTCAAAAAACTATTAAAATTAAGAAGCACACATTCTTCAGCCCAGTTTAAAAGTGGTACACTCTTGTAACCCTAGCACTTGGGAGGCTGAGGCAGGAGGATCCTTGCAAGCTTGAGTCCAGCCTGGGCTACAAAGTGAGCTCAAGGCCAGCCCTAACTGCACAGCAAGACCCTGTTTCAAAAAGACAAAAAATTGTATACAGTTTAAATATAACAGCCAGGCATCAATGCACACCACTATAACCCCAGCACTCAGGAGCACCGAGGCAGGAGGACTCCAAGTTCAAGTCCTGCCTGGCCCACTTAAGTAACACCCTATCTCAAAAATTTAAAAAGGAGGGGCTGGGGATTTAGCTTAGTGGCATAAGCACCTGCCTTGCAAGCAGGCAGTCGTGAGTTCGGTCCTTGGTACCGATAAAAAGGAAAAATGCCAAAAAAAGAAAAAAGAATTTTAAAAAGGAGGGCTGGGGATTTAGCTCACTCAGCTGCATAAGCACCTGCCTGGCAAGCAAGAGGTGGTGAGTTAGATCCCCAGTACCAAGAAAAGAGGCTACATCCATGTTAAGAGTGCAATGGTACCGAAAAAGAAAGAAAACATGAAATTTGCCTGTCTTAACCAGTACACATTTGCAAAGATGCTCACAACAGCACTACATGTAGCTGATGATAATATAGGTCAGTATCACAACACCTGCCTTGCAAGTGCAAAGTCCTGTGTTTCACTGTTGTTACCACAAAATCTCCACAAAAAAACAGCACTACATGTAACAGAAAAAGAGAAACACTCCATTAATCTGCTGAAGAGTAGCAAAGTTGTATTTACCCAATTAAGTAAAGTATGCACATCACTAGATTCTAGTGCCAATAATTAATTTCAATACTGAGTGAAAAACTCAAGATGCAAAAGGATATGTAGTTTCCAAAGAAAAAGTCAGATTCATACAAACAGGTACTAATAATAGAAATAATAATGATATATGCTATACCTACTCCAGTTTAAGTGGCTTGGAAAGGCACCAAGAAGGAAGAAGTCAGAGATGTTCATTTAAAACTTGTATGTTCAACATTTATGATTTTTAAAAACTAAAAAGATTGCAAAAATCTTAAATATTGTGAGCATAGTATGTCATATTTACTTTTTTGTGTTTTCTATTTGAAGTACTACACTTTTTTAAAAGTTTTGAAACAAGCAGCTAATTAAACCAAAAGGGAGGGAACTCTCTTCTGTCTTAGGAGTCAAAGAACAGATCATATAAAACTTATATTTGAAAAGAAGAAATTACGTATCTCTTAAAATCTTCCAAATTCATTTAATAGATTAAATAAGCCTCCCAAACACAATGATTTCTGCTTTAAAATATTCAACAATTAAAAACGAAACAAAAACAATTGTATGGCGTGTATGTGTTAACACTAGATGTATGTATTATCAAAATGGTATACTGAATACCAAAACTAGACAAATATAATACAAGATAGAGATGAATCTTTCTCAAGATCATGGATCCAAATTGGAAACAATCCAAAATCCCAAGTTTTCTAAGTACCAACACAATGCCAGAAGTAAAAAAGTCCACACAACCTTTATGTGATAAATCAGTGGAAAGGCAGATGCATTAAATGCATTAAAAACATTAGGATATTTTTTAAGGTGCATATGAATACAAATTGTTTTCCTACTTGGATCTCATCCCCAGATGAATGCAAACGTTCCAAAATCCAAAAATTATCAAAATTCCAAAATACTTCTGGTCCCAAAAATATTATTAAGACATGCTCAACCTGCACTATATTGGTAACCTAATCATAGCTATAGCATGAATGGAAAGTTGGTTCAATATCTGAAAAAAAATCAATATAATTCAACATATGAACAGGCTGAAGAAAAACTACAGATTCAAAGTTTTAGTACAACTCAATACACATTCATTCAAATAATTTGAAAATCCCAGCAAACTAAGACACCTAGTCAACAAGCGTAAGACAGTACTTGGTAGATCAACTAAATCTGTAATCATATGGCATACAGTTAAAGAAGACAGAAATAATTCTGTCTTTACTAACACTGTACATAATTACTGTCTAAGTAGAAAACTGCAAAGAATGCCTGTAATCTCAGCACTCAGTAGGCTGAGACAGGAGGATAACTGCAAGTTGAAAGCCAGCCTGGGCTACAAGACCAGTCTGAATTACTTTGGAAGACCCTGTCTCAAAACAAACAAGAGGCTGGAGATTTAGCTCACTCAGTGGCATAAGTGCCTGCCTGGCAAGCCTGAGGTCATGAGCTCGATCCTTGTTACCAACAAAACAAAACAATGCAAAGAACCTGCAGAAAACTACTGAATTAACAAGGTCACAGGGTATGAGTCAATGTATAAAAATCCACATAGTAGTAAGGATAACTGGAAATTAAAAAGAAAAAATATCGCTTTTCATAGCATCCAAAAATATAAATACAGATAAATCAATCTACAAAACACTAAGATAATCAAAAGTTTAAATAGAAAGATATGTACCATCATATCTATGCACTGGAATACTATCATTAGGTCAATCTGCTGCAAAATGATGTATTACTAGCACAATAACCACTAGAACCATGACTCTATTTGCATTTAAATTGAAATCAAACTGTAAAATTCATTTCTTCAATTTCACTAGCCACACTCTATACAATTAACAGTCATCAAGTGCTAATGACTAAAATACACTGGGCTGTGCAAATACAGAACATTTCCCTCAAAGTTCTACTGAACAGGGCTGATCTACTACAGGTTCAATGAAACACTATCAATATCCCACCAAATATCATACAAACTGACTGGTAGACTACAATTTGCAAGGAAAAGATTCTAAAATAACCAAAACATTTTTGAAATAAAAGGAGACCAAGCTGAAGAGCTAGACACCAGATTTTATGACATCTTTTTTTTTTTTTTTTTTTTTGGTCTTTTTTCTTTTTTATTGGTACCGGAGATTGAACTCACGACCTCCTGCTTGCAAGGCAGGTGCTTATGCCGCTGAGCTAAATCCGCAGACCCTACCTATAATACTCAATGCAATCTGGTATTGACAAAAAATTAGGCATATAGTTAAAAAAAAAAAAAAACAGACACACACACAGAATCATCAGATCTTTTTCTACAGATGTCAATATAATTTGATGGAAGAATGACTTTTTTCAACAAATACAATAAAAACTGAGATATTCATATGAACCAAGAATCTAGATCCATACCTTTCTTCGCATTTCAAAATTAACTCAAAATGAATCCAATCTCAAAAGCCAGATGTGGTGGCACATGCCTATAAACCCAGCATGCAGGAGGCTGAGGCAAAAGGATAGCCTCAAGTTTCAGGCCAGCCTAGGCAATACTATGAGTTCAACAGCCATAGCCATAGAACAACTACATAGCCAAATCTTGTCTTCAGGAAGAATGGGGGCAGACAAGGGGAAGGAAGAGCTGCAGAAGGGGAAAAGAGAAAATCCGAACTAAATGTAAAACGTCAATCTTATAAACGTCTAAGAAAACATAAAGGAGAATCTTTATGATCCTAGTTTAAGGATTTCTTGGATAAAACAAAAAGTATAATTAAAAAAAACTTTTATACTAAATTTCATAAAAACTTAACAATTCTCTTCTTGAAAACGACCCATGAAAAACCACAAGCCAGAAGAAAGTATTTGTAAAAAAAAACATTACCTGATTCAGAACTGTTATCTGGTATATCTGACAAACTGAAAGCTCAGTAAGAAATTAACACAATTAAAAGTGGACAAAAATTTAACTCACTTCACTAAAAAAATGCATGTAACTTACAGAAGCACAAAAAAAGATGCTTATATAGTCATCAGGAAAGGAAAAATTAAAACCGCAGTGTTACTACTACACATTTACTTTCAATGGCTATTAATATTAAAATAATCTGAAATGCCACAAACTGAGGAGGATTCACAGAAACTGGAATTCATGCAGTAATTTCAAGAATGCAAAATGGGACTTTCTGGAAAAATGGAAATACTATTTTTTTACTTATGTTTTAAGATTTAAGTTCATCAAAATTCACATACCTGTATACCAAAACAAGTTTATCTTACTGTATACATATTACCTCTAAAAACCAAACTTTTTACAGAAAGTTCAATATTTAAAATTATTTTCTGTTAAATATTACATTTCAGTTTTCCACCCAAAAACTCCTTTCCTCATGCACCTCTAAATGGTCTTCTGAGGGCAACCCACTCAGGACCCTTATTGTCTCTCTCCAATAGAAACTTTTTCTCTCAATAAATACATTCTGCTCTTAAAAAAAAAATGCACTTGTGAGGGCCTCATATAACCAGCTTCATCAAAGCTGTACCCTATAAGA
Source organism: Cavia porcellus (assembly GCF_034190915.1). Taxonomy (NCBI): domain Eukaryota; kingdom Metazoa; phylum Chordata; class Mammalia; order Rodentia; family Caviidae; genus Cavia; species Cavia porcellus. The sequence goes on from NW_026947496.1 coordinate 55,126,223, forward strand.
CAAGATAACCAGATATTCCATATTACGAGACAATCTGTTTATAATGGGTAATTTAACATCAGTCCTGTAAGCTTCAAAAGGGGTGAAGATATGTAAATCATTCCACTTCTGCTAAAAAGCTCTAGATGCTCCACAATTACCTACAAAGTAAGTCATCAACAAGAGTAATCAGTAAGAAAAGATTCTAAATAACAAATCTTATAAAAGAAAAAGAATCACTAAGAATGTATTACAGATAGTAACTTAAAAAAATAACCACTAAGCTGTATTCACACACTTCCCACGGGTAAAGTAGGTGGGCACAGGAGGAGAAACATGGACAAGAAAAGCAAAGTTCACATCCTGAAGCCCCTTATATCAAACAAACCTATCAAGCTAACATAATCATAAGACTTCCTAAAATAAGCACTGAAAGTCAGAGACAGTTGTCATTGTTTGTGGATTGTAACAATATATCACAAGTATTCATCCCAGATATAGGAGATTTGGAAAATGAAGTTTTTATTATGAAATATCTTTTTGTGATATAATTAAAGGGAGTACCAGTGTTTACTGGGACCTGCTCCAAGCTAGGACCTGGAGTGCTGGGAAACCAAGCGACCTCTCCCGCCATGGTGAGAGGCCGTGAGTGTGGCAGGCTCCGGTGGACCAGGACTGAAGCCACTGGCATTTACTGGGACCCACGCCATGATGGGATCTGGAGGGCAGGGAAACCAAGCAATCCCTCCCGCAAGAACAAGAGTCTCTAGGACAAGTCATTAGTGACTTCCCTACTGTCTAGTTTTGAAGACCTAAATTGCCTTCCTCATTCTGTTTGGATCAGTTTTATACTATGTTGTTTTGTATGAATTCTCTGTACACAAAGACATGAACAACTATTTGAAAGAAAACAAGAGACAATACGATAGACAGTGAAGATCTCAGGTTGTCTAACTTTGAAATTTATATCTCCTACATTGCTTTCTGTCCTATTTTGTTCTGTTTTGTTGTGTTTAATTTTACCCCCTTTAAAATAAAAAGAAACGTTTTTTAAATAATTATAATTAAAGGGAGAGAGTGGCACACCTCTTCTTTAAGAGGTAAAGGAACCCTCAAACAGACAGAACATGCTAGCAGTCATTTCTAAGAGTCCAAAGCAGCACCTCTAGTAATCTTCCTGCCAAAGCTTTAACCCAGAGTATAGTCCAGGGTCTATTCCACTAACCTGATCCAAAATTGTCAGAAAGTCACCTAAGCTAAGCTCATCGGTTTTAGTTTTCTTGTATATAACAGTTGGATGAAATAATCTTTAAAGCCTGTTTTTAAAGAAAATTTTCTAAGGAGGAAGAAATGATAGTGTAACCAAGAGCAATTTAAAAAATTCAAGCTCGTTTTGGTTATACTGTGGCTTACTTTACTATAAAAGAGGATTTAATACATCAATTTTAAAAAATGTATTTATTTCACAATAGGATATAAGCCTTACGTAAAAATGCAAGATGTTGCTGAACAAATCAAGCACAAAAAACATGAAAGATCTATCCCAAGATCCATCATAAACTACTGAAAACCAGTTATATCCAAAACTCTAAAAGCAGCCAGAGAAAACAAGAGATATTATGTAGACGAATAAATAAGATTGTTCATCAGAAATGTTATGTCCCACAAAACACATTATCTCTAAAAAATAAAAATTGAACGTAGAATTTTGTAATCATTAAAAACACCTTTTTTTTTTTTTTTAATCGGTACCAGGGATTGAACTCATGACTGCGCGCTTGCAAGGCAGGCACTTATGCCACTGAGCTAAATCCCCAGCCCCTAAAAACATCTTTTAAATGAGGCCAACAAAATGGAAGCCTCATACAGTTGGAACTTCAGAAAATAATGGGGCAGTTCTTTGAAAGGCCAAAACATAGTTGCCATTTGTCTAGCAAGTCTGCTCCAGAGGAAGAGGGTGGTTTGACATACATATATACCCAAAATAAATCTACATAAAAATATGTACACATTCACAACAGCATTACTCATAAGCCAAAGGGTAAAACTATATAAATGGCCATCAACTGATAAATGCTTAAACAAAATGTAGTATAAACCTGTTACAGAGCATTATTTGCCCATGAACAGATGGAAGCATCAATATATGCACTGCATCAAAGATGAACCCTGGAAACATGCTAAAAAAGCCAGCTATAAAAGATCACATGCTATATGTTTTGAATTATATAAAATATCGAAATTGGGCAAATTTTTAGAGACAGGATATTGGTGGCTTCCTAGGGCTTACCACAGGGAAGAATGGGGAAAGGCTGGAGGTGATAGCTAAAAGGTATGGGATTGGGAGAGGAGGGCAGAAGACAACAAGTAATGAAATGTGGCAATGGTTTATAACTCTGAATACACCAACCACCACTGAATTGTATAATTTAAATACGTACACTGTATGACATGAAAATATCTTAAAGCTGTCACCAGAAATGGGACAAAATAAAAACCTGAGATGTTAGAAAAACTAATTACCAGCAGACCTATACTTTTAAGCAATATTAAATGAAATCCCTCAGGCACAAGAAAAAGTTACTGCACAGAAATGTGCATCTAGACAAAAGTAAATTTGTGGAAGATACTTTAGTATTTTAAAAAATAACTACTTAAAGCAAAACGTCAAATAATAGCAAAAGGGCAGGAAAATCAAATAGGCATTACACTACTATAAAGTCCTTTTACTGCATTTGAAGAAGTGTATCAATATTCCTTGAGGGTAGACTATAACAAATTGAAGGCATATAATAAAGCAACAACTAAAAAAATCAAGTATACAAAGTGTGGTGGTATAGATCTGTCATCCCAGCACTCTAGTAGAGGCTGAGGCAGAAGGATCACAAGTTCAAAGCCAGCATGGGTTACACTGAGTTCAATGCTATTCAGGACTACATAGCAAGACCTGCTTCAAAAAAACAAAAACAAAAACAAACATACTTACATTTTAAAAATCAGTTACAGGGAGTAAGTTAGTATGGCAACTTTTTAAAGGAGGAGAGTGCTTCCAGTTAACCCAAAAGGCAGCAGAAGACACTGAAGCAGGAATGAGCGAAAAAAGAACACAGTAAGGCAGCAGACTTAAAACCAGTAATATCAATGATTACATTAAGTGTAAGTTGTCTAAACATTATAATTTAAAGGCAGAGATTGTGATATTTGATTTAAAACACAAAACCCTACTATACACTGCCTAGAAACACAGTATAAACAAACATAAACACACAAATACAGGCAAAAGTATACCATGCTAGCACTAAAGAAAATACAACGAAAATGACTGTATAAATAGTGGACAGAGTGCATTACAGAGCAAACAGAATTACTCTGGGCTAAAAAAGGTTATTTCATTTTGATGAGACTCAATTCATCAAGACAGACATAACAATTCTAAATGTTCATTGGCATAATAACAAACTAAACATTATTAAATTAGGAAATAAAACCAGAAAGATATTTGGGAAAATCTTCACAAATCTAGAAAATATCTCTTATTTAAAAAAACCTATCTATTCAAAGAAATGACAAAAGTATCTTGAAGTGAATGAAAATGAAAACAAAACCAAAATTTCTGAGTTACAATTATAGAAGCATCTAAAGGGAAATGTGTATCAGTACCTAAATTTGCTAACCGATATAGGCCAGGTATGGTGGCACACATCTGGGGATCCCAGAACTTGGGTAAGGGTGATCACAGGTTTAAGAGACCAACCTGAGCTACACAGTAAGCTCAAGGCCAGGCTGAACTACACAGCAAGACCCTGTCTCAAATAAACACCACCAACAACAAAAAATTAACATAGAAGAGCAAATGAAATTCAAGATTAGATAAGAAAAGAAACAGTAGAAGTCAATGTAATACAAGACAGAAATAAAGCAAAAAAAGGGGGAAATTCAAAACTTGTTAGGACCAACAATCTCCTGATAAATCATTCATCAATGAAGTCAATACAAATTATCAATAAAGAATAACACAACATCCCCACATTTTACAAATACTAAAAAGGTAGATGAGCCAAGTGTGATGGTAAATGTCTATTAATGCTAGCTACTCTGGAGGCTGAGACAGAGTTGTAAATTTGAGGCTAGGCTTGAGCAACTTAGCAAGACTATCTCAAAATAAAATTTTTAGAAGAGCAGGGAATGTAGCTCAGTGCCTACCTAGTAGGTTGAGACCCTGGTGTTCAAATCCCAGTACCATCAAAAGAGGAAGGGAGGGAAGGACAGAAGGAAGGAAAAAAAGAGTACTGGGAACAACTTTTTTAAAATTGTGGACATATTTCTATTTCCTTGGAAAGTACCAATTGCCTAAACCCACCCAAGGGAAAAATTCAAACTTTTTTTTACATTTTAAAGAAAGTGAATTTATAGCTAAAACATACCTACAACAAAGAAAACCCTCAACTGAAAGGGTTTCACTATCAGTAATTACAAAAGAAATATTAACAAATTCCCTAGAAAACTGAATAGGGAATATTTTCCAAGTCATTCTATGAAACTCACATTACTTTAAATATAAAACCTGACATACATTTTTTAAGGTTTTTAAAAAAAACCACAGACCAATGTTCTTAATGAACACAAATTTAAACACTCTTAGAAGTATATTCCAACATGGGTAATATTATGAGGCTACCTTATAACAAAGTAAGATTTGTCAATGGACTGCCAAATCAGCTTACAATTCTTAAATCAACCAAATAACTTTGAAAAAGAACAAACCTGGAAGTTTTACACTTCCAGATTTCAAAACTTAGTATACAACGCTACATCAATGAAGACCATAGAGCTAATGTAAAGAAAAACAAAACAGGTCAATGCAACACAACTAAGTCTAGAAATATTTCACTGATTTTCACCAAAGATGCTAAGGCAATTCAAAAAAACCACTATTTTCAATAAATGGTATTGGAACTAGATAACCATATTTAAAAAAAATTACCTCATTGTTACCAACTGTGATTAAAACAGTAATTCAGTACAAGCCAGAGTCCTAATTATAAGGGTTATAACTATTACACTTATAAAAGCAAAGCTGCAGGAAAATCTTAATGATCTTAGGTTTTGACAAAGATTCATAAGTGACAGAAAATGAAGTTACAAAAAACAAACTAAACTTCCTCAAATTAGCAAGTCTGCTAATTTTAAATTGATATTTATCCAAATAAAGAATTTTCACAAATCACTAAACCAATCAACCAAATTTAAAGTGAGTAAATGATACAAACACTTAAAAAAAATTACAGATGCCAAATATGAATGAGACATTCTCAACACCCCTTGTTATTAGGGAGGTATAAATTTAACCATAGTAAGATACCACTATACACCCATCAGAACTCTCAAGTTTATATCAAGACTGGAGAAGTTGTAGGGAAACTGGAACTCATACAAAGTGGTGAAGAGAATTTAAAATTATACAGTCACTCTGAAAAAGTTTAGTAACTTCCTAGTAAGTTAAACACTGATCAGGAATATATACTAGAGCTCTGTTTATAAGAACCAAGAACTGCAAAACAACTCAAATACTTGCCATCTAGTGAATGGATGTACAAACTTGTAGATTATCCATGTAACAGAATATTATTCAATAATAAAAGACACAGATGAATCTCAAAATAAGCACACTGATTCAAAAAGTCAGACCAAAGAGACTAAACACATTAATAAAGAATTTGAGAAAATCCAAACTAATCTTTACTGGCAGGAAATGATTAAATAGTTAAAGAGGAATACAAAAGGAAAGAAGAAATTTCAGGGGTGACAGATGTGATCACTGTTTATATGTGGTGTTATCAAGGTTATTATTTTAAAATGAAGTTTCTTAATATGCCAATTATACTTTTAATAAGACTTAAAAACAAAGATGGCAAATGCTGTGTTTTTTCTCCTTATACAGTGTATTCTCGGTTTTCTTCTTAAAGGCTAATACTAAAATTACTTATTAATCTACAAAATTCATCTTACAAGGCTTTATTACTTATCATCTGTTAAACTCAGAAGATAAAATTTAGTATTGAGGATGTATTCTAGAAGCACTACAAATAAATCATGTATTTGAACAGCAAGTTGATTTTCTCCAGCCTATACTATTTATATTTTCTTGTTTGTTTTGTTTTTGAGACAAGGTCTTGTTATGCAGTTTAGTTTGCCTTGAGCTCACTACCTAGCCCAGGCTGCCCTCGAACTCTGAGCGATCTTATCTCAACCTCCTGAGTGCTGGGATTCCACGCAAACACTACTATGCACAGCCTGTACTTATTTTCAAAATCCTGTATCTTCATTTGGTGTAACTGTAAGTGACAAAAGATCTCACACACACACACATACTCCTTAAATTATAATGTTCAACTATTCAGAAATGATCTATACTGCCAACTTTTGCAAAGACAAAGTAGTTTCACTAATGGTTCAAAGAGATCATCAATCTAGTCTGTTTATATTGGAATATATTTTTCATATATGTTGGAGTCACTATGCTATTTCCACTATTTCTAACAGTAGAGTAATTCTATGTTCATTCCTTATCTTCAGACCATTATCTGATCTAAACGTTTTTCCATCTAGCACATAAAAGTATACAAAAGAAAAAAAGCAGCTTGATTTTATTCAAATCAACTGTGTGCAGTTGCTTTGTTCACATCATCTGTGTTTTCATGGCCAGGGTAAAAAGGAGAGTGGCTTTTTCCACTACTTTTTGAGTCTGTTCTTGAAATTCAAAAGTAAGGAAACACAGTAAATCAATTTTCTTTGTCAGAGCCTGTGTTTGGTTCTAGGATTTGGAGGAGCTTTTTGATCTGTTTTGTTTTTATTTTTTCAGGGAGATGAGACTGACTGATGAAAAGGGTAAAGGCTTTTGATTAAAATAAATGCGTGGCTTAGATGAGATTTCAAGTCATACTAGCTGCTAACTGCTTTTCGTTCAACACTCTTTCACTACAAAAAAAACAGGAAGACTGAAAAGTCTTGCATGTGTTCATTCATATACAGTAACTGTAATAAACTTAACCAAAAAATTCTGCTAAACTCAAGGTAAAGTTACATCCTCTGATAGAAAACCATTAAAAAATTCTAATCTATCTACAAATTCCAGACACTGACTTATTTTTTGGTATCAGGAATCAAACTCAAGACCTTGCACTTGGTAGACAGTTACTGTGCTGCTCAGCTGTATCTCTAGTCCAGATATTGACTCTTAAAAAATAACACATCCATCAGTCCAAAGGCCTGTTCTTCGAAGGAAAGAAAATACAAGCATTAACACCACATAGTATATCTTACTTTCTTACAAATCAAGCTGTAATCCAGATAGGTTTGCTCCTTCTACTATTTAGACAGGTTAAAGTTTTAAAAAGCAAGACTGAATAGTGACACTGCAATAAATTCAAAGTTAAAGTTTGTTCTCACTTCTTTCCTCTGAAGTCTAATTTCATTATAACATTGGAAGAGTTAAAATGAGAAGAATCACACACAAAGAAGTTCCAAAATACATATATCATTCTATTAAAAGTCTAAAGAGATGTTCCACTTCATTACAGTGAAGAACACAAAACACTACCATAGAGCCAGGCATGGCAGCACATGTCTATAATCTTAGCACTTGGGTGGCTGAAGCAGGGCGACTGCTGCACGTTCAAGGCCAGCACGGGCTACATACTGAATTCAAGGCCATCGGGAACTTCACAGTAAGACCATGTCTCAAAAAACAAAACAAAACTACTGTAATGTGAATTTGGCTGTAGAGACAAGACAGTTTTTAAAAAAATCAAGAAAACAGTCTCATTCATAAAGCATTATTTCATATAAAACTATACATTTAATAAATGGTACAGGAATTGGAATAATTATACCCTGAGACAATCATTAAAATAAAAACTTCCAAATGATCTAAACTAAAAGGTATAAAGACAACAGTGAACACCAAAAAATAGCACCATTTTTACCCATGCTGTGAGCATTGAGTAGTAACATTAATTTTGAAAATATATCTTTGGAAACCACAGGAGAATCAAAATGATCTGTGGCATTGATATAATTACCGTAAATCCCTGACTTACAAACACTGAAGTTACAAACACGGTGTATTACAGATTCACAGGTGTAGAGTCTCCGTCAGATTTGTCAGATTACAAATGAATCTGATTTACCAATCTTCTTCCAGTCAGGGACTTAACTCTACAAACAAAAATCTCCCCACCTAAAAACTAACTTGGTTGATATGTGCATAAAATTTCCTCATTGCTGAATATACCATTTCCTGTCCCTGTTTTGTTTTTGTTTTTTTTTTTTAAATTAGGAACTGATATTACAAGCTGCTAGGTAACATCTACTGAAAAACCAACTTGGTACTTCATTCATATCTTTATTCTGAAAGTTAGTACTCTAATAATTACATGGTTACTAATGTCTAATAATTTAAAACACAGCAAATTCTTTTTTACCAAAGCATCGCATTTCATGTCTTCTCTCATGAAATCCTCGTTAGAATAAAGAGTTCTGAAAACAATATAAAATAGCACTGCCAAAAGGAAAGCTTGTCTTAAGACTTAACCTCTGCAAAAGAAATCATAGTATCCAAATGATTGGGTTCAAAAAACTTCCTAGCTCATGTCTTGAAACATTTTATTGAAAGAATTGCAACCATTTTGAGTCTTATTCCAACTTGATTTTTATTTTAGTCTACCTTTATCTTCATAAACCATTTTTTAAAAATCTAGTTGCAGTTTCTAAAACCTTCAGCTGATAATAAGCACACAGAAGAAAACTTCCAAGGAGGGTATTTTTTGGAAGCCCTCCATAGGGATCACCTTTTAAAAACAAGACAGTTCCTCACAGAGGATCATATTCTGCCATTAACTGTTGCCTCAAGTATGAGCAGAAAAGCAGGTATGAACTTGGAAGGAAAACATAAAGAAAAAGAACCACCCACTTTAAAAGTAACAGTGTCAGAATAAATTTAGAAACTAAAGTAAGGAAGGAAGGTAGGTGGCTGTATTTCCAAGGAATTTACCAAGTTGTTTGTTTTGGCTTTTTTTCTTAAGTGAACATACCCACTTTTAGAGAGGATTAGCCAACATCTGACATAATTATCTTAGAAAACATTTCAGCAAGAGATGAGAAAAATGGATTGCACTCTAAAATGGTACACGAAGAATACAAAAACCAACACAGTTAAGACCCAGCATCTGAATATTTAACAATTTAGTCTGCCCCTGAGAGCTTCAAGTTTAAATATGGGGCAACAAACAAATGAAAAAATTTCAGCACAAAATGATTCTGTGCTAAACTAGAAATACAACGCACCACACACACACACACACACACACACACACCAAACACCCACCAGCACAGTATTTCAGGGATCATAGAAGAACTGAAGTTCTCCAAGAGTCTTGAAGTGAAAGCCACAGTTTAATAGATAGCAATAAGCTACAAAATTTCAGGGAGTTATTTGTGTATGTGGTAGGTAGCACAATAGTATAAAAGAACATGTTCAGATAACACTAATGAGTTTGACCAGAAGTTCAGCACCCAAGGTTGTTAGGCAGCCAACTTACTTTATCTGTGTGTTCTGAAGGCAGCACAATAGATTAGACTTTGCAGATTAGTTAAGACTACTACAATGGTACAGGTACAGGTGTGGGCAACAAAAGCTTGCAGTTAAGTTATATGCTAAATTAAAAATGAAATAAATGAGAACATAAATCACAATAGTTGCACCAGAAGTAATACTAGAGAAATAAAATCAGTACAATTTGGTTACGAATGGGCTCTAAATTACTATCCAAAGATTGTTTGGTTATATAATAGAATGCCATTATTAGAGGGGGAAAAAAGACTTAAAAAAAACCAGGTAATCCTATAAAGTTGAAAAACATGTGTCAAGTGCAACTCTACTAATATAAATGACTTAGAGATAATTAGCACTAAATATTTCTTTATCCATTAAAATGAGAACATGAAAAAAAATGCATGAGATGGGTTAACATTGAGTCAGCTATATGTTAAAAACCCATTAAACATCAGGTCCTTATCTGCACTGGGTAAGATCCAAGATCACTGATGAAGTTTTTCATGAAATGGGCTCCACTGTTCTTAAAAATTAACTAACCCCTGCTTGCAGGTCTGAGTTACAGCATATAACCTGAACAGCTGATGTTCAATAGATAAATGCTAAAAGAAGGAAAACCATCTTATGTATTCTATTCTATTAGACACAAGCTTTGATGTAGAGTATGGCTCAATATTAACTATTTCAATAATAAATATTCTTTTCAAAAAAGCATCAGTGTCATTCTTTAAATACTGTATAACATATGTATCAATTGTCCTAGGGCTGCAGTATAACAGTTAATACATACAAAAACATTTGTCTTCCATACTAGGTGTTCTGCCATTTCTTAATCTCAGACACTCTGAATAGGGGACTGAGTGAATCTGACACTGGGTCAGCCTGTACTGACTTTAATATCTTAAAAACATAATTATGAAAACTGTTCAGTTACATATCAACTCACTACCAAAAATTTTTAACAGATGAAACTTTACTATTCAGAAAACCCAAATGTGTCAGTATCTAGTGGAATATAGTACAGGTAACTTTTTCTTTTAAAATTGCCAATTCACAGCTGGGCATGGTGGCTCACGCCTGTAATCCCAGCACTCGGGAGGCTGAGGCAGGAGGATTTTTGTGAGTTCGAGACCAGCCTGGGCTACAAGGTAGCTCAAGGCCAACTACATGGTGAGACCCTGTCTCAAAAAGACCAAAAAAAAAAAAAAAAAAAGCCAACTCACCATATTTTAAAACTGGAAGACAGAGAAATTAGTTCTGAGAATTTCAAATTTTAATTGCAACCTAGGAATTTATAACCCAACTGAGCAAATACCTTTTGTACATTATATTATATGAAGTACCTTTTTATTCACAACATAAAAGCAACATAAACTGTGTACAGTGAAATTTTTAAGAAATCTCACACACTGAGATCTCCCACAAAAGAAATTTTTCAAAATGGTTATATTACATTTCATTCCAAGTCAATCAGTATAGCCATATTCCACATTCTTTACATAAAAACTAAATGTAGAATTTCATATTGTTGAGATTTGACAAGATCAGAAACAAGTCCTCCCTGCAGAATATGACGGATGCCAAGTGTAAGATGATTTAGTCATCTAAACCACAGAAGGATGGGTAGACAGAAAAATGGGACAATGCCAGGTAAAACCATGCTGACACAAGAGAAAATCTGAAATCACACAGGCAAAGAACATTCTACACACCTACCTACTCTACTACTTCCATGCTACATAACCAAAATATAGTAATTCTTCTTACAAATATGCTTCAAGAGGGCATACTAAAAATACTATCAAGATAAGCTGACAGCATGCTATGATATATTTTGTCTTGTAGTTTCTCACATCAGGCTGTATACATTGTACTTCCTCAATATTTTAACTGCAGAAGGAATTGAAAATAAAGGCAATACATACAGTTAAAGGCCAAATTCACAGTACTGTGACACAGAGCCTAATGACATACACTCCATCTGATTCTGCCTAGGAAACAAGTGCCTTCCACAGCACCAATGCCCTGGGAGAGTCAATTATTCACAAACGCACTGCTCCTCCCCAGTGATTTTAATGGTGGTATGCAATGTTCTTTCAAAGAAGCGTGTGATTTTCTGAATAGAATAGCATTTCAAAAAATCCGATTTTAAGACAGCATATATTGCATACTGTTAGTCCTTTATTAATTGGTATACTTCTCCAAGAAACTGGAGAAATACTCAACTTTATCAAGAGAAACACAGCAACAATGAATCCCAGATATGGTAAATTTTCGTATTACAGGTAATCTGATTAGGCTAATAAGATAAACCTGAGTAAGGTAACTGCTTAACTGGCAGTTATTTTACTGCCCACCTATAATCTAAATAGCCCTAGAAAAAGAGTGGTGTATTCTTTGAGATGACAAAGGTGAAAGGCAAATAATACAGTTAAAAAAAATACTTGGTACTATGATAATTTGTCCATTTAATTAAATCATCTGTCTTCTACTCTATTGGGTATGAAATTAAGGTTATTTTTCGGAGCTTGGGCTTCTCTAACTGTAAAAGAGTAACAACTCAGGATTGCTTTGACTATTACATTGCGGGGGTAGGGTGGGGGTGGGAGGTTAAAACTGACAAGCAAAAAAGCACTATGCAAATACATAGCACTTCAGGATATCCTAAGACATATGGTCTAAATGCTCAAGGACCTGGTGCGTTATCTGTATTCAGTCAAGATATAATTTAAAAGGGTCCCAGCTGGATATGATGATGCACACTTACCATCACAGCACTCTGGGAGGCTAAGGCAAGAGGATCACAAGTTCAAGGCCAGCCTTAGCAAGACCCTCTCTCAAAATAAACAATAACGTGCAGAGGATGTAGCTCAATATGACCCTAGATTTAATTCCCAGTACTAGAAAAAAAAGTTAGGGTTCCAAACTGTAATCCTGGGAGATTTCATATACCACTATTAATATTACAAAATCAGCAATGGTTTTTAAGACTAGTGAACCTAAATAAACAATATGCTACACAAGAATAACACTACCACCGTGTAACACATTTTCAGTATATATTCTGTGCCTACACTGTGCTAATATGGCTATAGTTTCCTATTTTGTCCTTATAATGTCTCTACAGAAGATATTTCCATACTTTATAAATGAAAAACTAAGAAAAGAAAAGATTTTAGGTATATAGATGTGTGTATGTATGTATGTGTGTGTGTGTGTGTGTATATATATATATATATATATACACACACACACACACACACACAAGATAGGTAACTATATTAGTAATCTGTTAGTTCAACCAAAAGAACAGTTTGTGCTTTCAGTTTGACTTTTTTTGTGCCTAAATCTTGTAATCTAAACAATCACTAAGATAAGGCAATATATGTGTTAATTTTTTTATAATTTTTTGAAATTATGTACCATTTCTCTGCTTTTTTGTTTCATTTTTAAAATAAAAAAAGAAAAACTAAAGCACAAGTTCAAGAAACCTGCCCTTTAAAATCACAAAATTAGCAAATGAAAGAACCACTGTTACTCAAACTTTGAACATCAAAACTCTCAACATGTCCTCTACCATACAGCAGCCACTAGCCAAATGTGGCTATTAAACACTTAAAATATGCACTCTGGATTAAACTCTCAAACTATCCAACAGCCACAAGATTTTAAAAACAGCATAAAAAACATAAACTATCTTATTGTACAACCATCTTATTGTTCTGTTTGCTTTGAGACAGGGTCTATTTAGTTCACGCTGGCCTTGAACTTGCAGGGATCCTCCTGCCTCAGCCTCCCCTTCAGAGTGCTGGGGAATATAGGCCTGGTATTGGTTATACTCTGAAAATGGTATTTTGGGTTTAATGAGTTGAAATATATTCATGTAAGCAATTTGGCTTGCTTTTTACTTTTTTCTTATGGCTACTATTAAGTTTTAAATTTTTACCTTGGACAGTGCTGATTTAAGTCAAACAGGGCATCTTTAATAAAACACAGAGCACAGCTAGGCACAGTAGTGCACCCCTATAATCTCAGTATTCCAGAAATTGCGGAAAAAGGACTGCAGCAAGCTCAAGGCCAGTCTGAACTACACAGCAAGACCGCCTCAAAAAAACCCCAAAAACAAAAGGTACAAAACAAAATTTTTTCTTTTTCTTTTTAGAGATGCTCTTCCTACATAGTTCAGGCTGGCCTTGCATTCACTACGTAAGCCCAGGTTGGCTTTGAAATTATAGCAATTCTCCTGCCTCAACTTCCCAAATGCTGGAATTACAGGCATGCACCACTGCCAACAAAACAATTTGAAATTCACAAATAAAGCACATTTCAGAGAATACAGTCAGATACTTTCCAAAATTAATAGCCATTTTAATACTAATCTAGTGTAACCAACAAAAGCCAAATTTGTGTGTGTGTCTTGGACAGTATTTGAACCCAGTCTTTTTGTGCCAGGGATCAAGCTCATGACCTCGTGCTTGCCAGGCAGCACTTATGTCACTGTGCTAAATCCCCAGCCCCTGAACCCACAGTCTTTGCATTGAGCTACATTCCCAGACCTTTTTGCTGCTGTTCTTTCTTGTTTTTTGAGACTGGGTCTTACTGTGTAGTGTAGGCTGGTTTTGAACCCTAAGGGCCCTCCTAACTCACCCCGACATGTTCTAACTATAGGTGTACACCAACACATCTGATCTATCCATATTTGTTTGTTTGTCTGTTTTCATTAGGTACTGAACTCATGACTCTACACTTGTCAGGGAGACACTGTGCCCGGTTTCCCTTTTATTCTTGGAGACAAGGCCTTGCTGAGTTGCTCAGGTGCTTGAAATTGTACTCCTCCTGCTTTAGCCTTTGAGGAATTAACTGGGACTACCACAAGACTCAATAAAAGTTTCTTAATATAAAAGTTAGCTCCACTTAAATTTCAATATTCCAAAACAGAAAATCTTAAAAGTTCTCTCATAAAAACTGCCTTTTTCCAAACCAAAAAAAAAAAAAAAAAAAAGGTAAGATTGCATGCCACAGAGATTATAAAAAGTATTTACCATCTCACTGAGAAACAACATTTGATCAATTATTTCTTCCAGATATATACAGAATACAATGGTTTGCATTTTATTATTTGGAGGATGATGAATGCATTTGTGTTTATGGGGGGGAAATGGCCATGAGTTTCTCACCCAATGTTGAGTTTGTGAACAGAAGCAAAATTCTGCTGAACATTTTTGTGAACCAAATTGTTTGCAAACAGGAGCATTACTGAATCAAGTATTTCTATACAGGTGAACAGTATAAAATATATAAAGTAAGCACATAATTTATAATTTTCTAACTTTTTTGATTAATGTATTATGAAAATTTTAGTTCATCATTATATATTCTAAGTATTTTCAGAACTTACTTTGAATTACAGACTTGTGAAAAACTGAAAACAGAACATGAAGTCCCATGTAATCTTCACCTAGTTTCCTTGCAATGCACCTTCTTGATTATAGTACAATGTCAAAACCAGAAAATAGGGTTGCACATGGCAGCACATTCCTGTTAATTCCAGCAGTAGGGAGGTTATGGCAGATCACCACAAATTCAAGGCCACCCTAGGCTACACAGTGAGTTTGGAGACCAAACTGGTCTCATAGTGAGGCTTGTCTCAAAAAACCAAAACCAAAGCCAAAAAACTCCAGAATAAATTGATGTTACTATGTGTATACAACATGTGTGTGAGTGGGTAGGAGTCTGATGCTCCTTTTTGTGTTTTTAACTGTAAAAATATTTTTTAAAGTTTTACATGTCTAAAATTTGTACATATTTATGGGGTACAGTTCTGATCCTGTACACAATGTAATGATCAAATCAGTGTAATCAGCATTATCATCTCTTCCCATATTAACGAACTTTATGCTAAGTATATTTCCTTTTTTATCCTCTGGAACAAATACAGGTTATTGTACCCTACTATATGCCATAGAACACCACAACTTAGCCCTCATTATTTTATTTTGGTATAGTCCTAGGCACTTCCCTGGCCACCAGGACAAAATACCTGATACAGTATCCCTAACTTGAAGGAAGGCAGGTTCATTTTGGCTGTTTCTAAGATTTTGGTTCACGGATGGGCCTGGAGGCCGAAAAGCTGATCAGTTCACCTCAGCCAGGGAGCAGAGAGAGAAGGCAGAAGCCAGGGAAAGGAGTCAGATTTTTCCAGTCATGCCTCCAGTTGACCACCCCCCACCCCACACCTCACTACTAACAGCACTCAGATCTGAACTCAGGCGTGGTTTAGCTCAATCCACCCTCTTATCAAGCTGTAGTATTAAAGTATTGAACATGTACCCTCCTCACCACCAGTCCTAGACTCTCCACAACCACTCAGGTGTTCACAAGCTCTATCACTTTGTCATTTCAACAACATTAATGGCATCCTACAGTACATATAAGACTTTTCAGATTAGCTTTCCTCACTGAGGACAACACTCGTGAGATCCACCCAAGTTACTCTAAGTATCATTACTGTCACTTCTGTTGCTCAATAGTATTCTTTAGTACCTCATACCACTTACCTGCTATAGGACATTCTGGTTGTTTCTAGTTTGAGACTATAACAAAGCCGTGAGCATGTTTTGTGTAAATATAAGCCTTCATTTCTTTCAGCTCACTGCATTTCTCTGGATGAATGTCCAGTAGCACAACTGACAGATCTTACTGTAAGAAATTGCCAGACTATTTTCCACAGTGAAATGTACAACACTGTACATTCTCATTAGCAATACATGACAAATCTAAAAATATTTTAATAGCTGCAATATATCCTACCTTCACTAATCTGTTTTAAACAACTCTGTACCAATCCCTATTTACATAATTTTCAATTTTCCTGTAGTTGCTGTTACAGCAACGATACAATCAACACAGAGAAAAAAATTTCACTTGCAGGTCACACGTATTCCTATCTGAAAGTTATTTTAAATTTTGTTATTTCAAATTCACCTGTTCATAATGCAAGATAATTGATTTTAGAATGTAAAAAAGTTTAGCTGATATGGTCTCCCAATTTATAAGTATTTCTATACTTCACACACTGTATTCATTAAGGAATCACCTTCAATGCCAAATCTGGATCACACACATGCACAAACATGCCAATAAGATATTGGTTGCTTCTCTTAAATTCACTTTGAAAGACTAAAGTCCGTATCTGTAACATCAAAATCTTCAACTTAATTAGGAAACATGGCTTTTCTTTATGAGAATCTAATGGTACTCAAATCAGTAGTTCTCAGTGATGCCCAAACCAGCAGAATCAACATTATCCAGAATGTGCTAGAATTTCAAGCCGTGTGCTAGTACTACTTTTAAAACCTCTGGGATAACACTCAATCATGTTCAGTGAATGGTATTTTGTGTTTTGTTTTGAAACAATCTCACTATGTAGTCTGGTATGGCCTGGAATATGGGGTGATCCTCCTACCCCCCATGTGCTGGGATTCCAGGCATACACCACTATACCCAGCTTTTAGTGTATGTTTAACGCTTCAAGGCGATACCGATTCAAGCTACAGTTTGAGAACTATCATCACAAACAAACTTAAAATAAGAATATTACATTGGATTACCAGATTAGGATTCTCTTGAAAACAAAACTGTTTGAGCAGAATTTGTCATGCTCTAGATATCAGAAATTCATTTTGATTCTTCCCAAAATAAAAATTCAGAAAGAAAATACATTTTTGCTATAGTAATTCTTTACAAATAAGGAGACCTAAAACCATGAAATAGTAACAGAATGTCTCATTTAAATGAATCTTCAAACTATTTTTTAAATCAAAGACTTAAGTTTATTTTCTCTTATGCTGTTATGGTTTGTATCTAGATGTCCCCCCCAAAGCTTCAAATAGCCAAATTGTAGATGGAGCTCTTCCAAAGGCCGTAGTGCTGAGATTAAAGGTGTTCCCTGGATGTGGGTGGCTCCACCCAAAAGGCGGGGTGGGATACAAGGGAGAGCTACCTGGTTCTGCTGTTTCACTGCTACAGCTCACTGCTTTGCCGTATGGGAATATTGCTCCTCTGTGAAACCCTTCTGCCACGCTACCCCTTTCTACCTTGGAGCCAGCAGACTGTGAGCTGAAGCCTCTACAAACTGTGAGGCAAAATAAACTTTTTTCCTCCATTAAGTTGTGTTGGGTATTTTGTCTCAGCTACAAGAAAAGCAAGAAATATGCACAGCTTGATTTTCCCACATGGTATTACCACCTAGCCCATTTTAAAAATTCAATGAAATAGCTTAAGCTAACCATAGTAGTTAAATATTTGAGGTTCAATCAGCAAATAAATACTGCTCAACTAATGTTAACAATTCTCAATGTCTGGATTAAAAGTGACATTTGTCTCATGTTTTCCTTTTGCTCCAAATTTTCTTCTATATAATAAACACTTATTACTTAATAACTAAAATAAAAGTAAGGAATCAGTGTCCAAAGTATAAAAGAAAATCTACAGACTATTACTACTTTTAGGTTTCCATCTTCACTGTTCTTCCTTTCCTTTTCCTATACTACGTAAGAATTTATAAATTTACAAAACAAGAAAAGTGACATCACCAGAAATATAGTTTTCCTCTTCAAAGAACTTACTATACTTCAAAATCAAAAATGAACATATAATAAATAACAAAGGTGGAATATTCAATTACAGTTACTATTCTCTATTCACCCAGTAAGTGTCCAGTTGTCCTTTTCTAAGAAAGAGACTCTGAAGACAGAGTTATGCCTGGTAGTTACAGTATTCCAATCTTCAGACAAGAGTGATCTAGGGACTGGACAAAAGACAGAGACCTAACTCTAGTCAGTTCTTTCTTTGATACCAAGTCCAAAAGTTATCTTCCTGATTACTGACAACGTGGCCCAATAAATTCTGTTTTTTGGCTTAAGGAGGCTTAGAAATGGATCCATACTTTCTCCTAACTTTGACTAGCACTTTCAATATTAAAATTTCATTCTGTAAAAAAATAAGAAAAAAACTAATAAACCTCACAGTCTACATATGACATCTACTCTGTTCTTAGCGCTCGTCAAGTTTTTTCCCCTATTACTAACTACCACACACTGTACCATGTATAATACCCAATATGCAATTGGCACTCATATCAACCTGTCCTTCCCCAAAACTATCAGTTACATGTTAATTTGTATTGTTAATGCTCCTAAATTCTGTATTTTTATATATCCCTTCCACTAATTTATTTTCATAGAGAATAATTTAAGCAAATTTCCTAAATCAGCATAGAGCTAAAAAGACAGCAAAAAGCATTATCTAATCCTGCTTAAAAATAGTTTCACCTGATTACCCTGTGATTTCAACTATTCATGTGATTTCAACTGTTCTCTTTACTGAGATTTCATTTTTGGCACCAGTTGACTACTACTGCCAACCACTGCAAAGTAATAAAACTATAGCTAAATAAATAAGTTGAGACCTCAAGTTAACTGAAGATATTAACCAAACTTACCCAATGAAGTACAGTACCATATAGTGTACAATATATGACTATAAAGTATATAAGGTGCCAAGTGTCAAGTTCTAAGTATTTGAACATGGCAGAATATCACTATGACATTTTAACAATATTCAAAATGTTTTCTAACCATTTTTAAGCTATCTTAGGTGCTAGTTTATATGATCCTAGTTCTTTATCACACCTTATTTTTGACTTCTCAAAACTGGTTTTATACCACACCATCAGTTCCCTGGCTTCTTAACAAACTTTTCAATATGACGTGTGGCTACTAAAATCACAAACTAGACAATAATAAAATATTATTAACCATTAATGCTATCTGGGCAAGCATGGTAAAATTCTGAAGCTGAAACTCACCCCCAGGAAGTATTTTACAAGCAAACTTTTTAAGAGACCAAGTGCTCAAACTGTAACCTCAAATCCACTGATTTATCACAAAGCGCTAATGCTACAATTAAACCTAAATACTGGGATGTAGCACAGAAAAAAACCACCTATACATCAACATCTTTTGTCTCAAAAAAAACAAAAAACAAAAAAACTTGTGTATCATAGGTTCACTACTACTGGCCTACAGAGTCAAAGGCTGCAGTCCTGTGCTGAAGTTCCAGTGCCTGGAACTTCTATAAATTTTCTATAAACAAAACTAAAACACCAGCAATATTTACCTTTCCGGTTATACTGCATGAAGGCAACTTTTTCCTAATCTAGGAACATTATAGTCACAAAATGAAAGCCCTAATATGCTGGAACTTCTGACAATATCCACTTATCCTATACAACGTATATTTATTAAACTCCTACCAAGAGCCAGGCCCTGTAAGTGACACAGAAAATGCAAGTAATGAAAAGAATAGCCCTGCCCTTAAAAAAGGTGACAACATGAAGTTGAAGAGTTATGACACAGATGCACGTGACTAGAAGACAGAAAGACTTCCTAAGACATCTAAGAGGACAAACAGAAGTGAGCCAGGACACAAAAAGGAAATAGAGGGAAGCATGTGGAGGTATGAAAGTGAGACCATGGTCTGTGCTCAGAAAACATCAAACAGTTTCATAGAAAACAACACACACACTTCATGTAAAGGACAAATCAGGTGGTGGCAAACTGCTTCCAAAATTCTAAAGAACAAGAAAGGATCAAACAAGTCCTTGTGTGGCATTCAGATTTTTATCTTATGAACTGCCTTTAAGTTGTTCAAATGAAAATGCCCAAGAAGCAGACCCATTTATTTGTCCTATGCACCTGTACAGTAGTTTAATAAATAGTACCTGGGAGTAATAGCCTGTGGGATAAGTAAAAAAGTACCAATAACACTAAGAGTGAACAGTTAGGGGGTTGGGAAATTAACTTCTGTCAATGCTATACAACAAATCCAATCAATGTCTGAGAATCACAAAGCACAGTTTAAACTCCAGCATCAGGCCTTCCTTGATGAAGGACCACACGGTCCCTAAACTTTTAAAAAGCACACTGCCTAACTCTATCCATCTCTACTTATTCTATGCCACTCTGGTTTCAACAAGTTCACTCAGTTCCTCAAAAGTAGTTTTCCAGGAGAGAAAGAAAAAAGAAAGCAAGCAAGAAATTTTCCACTAATTTAATCAATGCCTTGAAACAGAAATAACTAATATACACTATCTCGTAGAGGCAAAAATTTGACTTCTTTTACAGAGCTCTCTATACACCAGTTCTGTTTCACACTTATGGATGGTGGGCTCATGCCATAGCCAGAAGTGATAGCTGTTAAAAAATGTGACAGACATGTTGGGACATGCCTGTGATCCCAGCTGCTTGGGAGGCTGAGGCAAGAGATGACTTCATGACATTATCTCAAAAAATTTTTTAAAAGGACTGAGGATGCAGTTCATTGTTAAAGTACTTGACTAGCTTGCCCCAAGTTCAACCCCTAGTACTGCAAGAAAGAACAAAAACACCAAAAAAGCATGGACATAGTGGTGCATGCCTATAATCATCCTAGTACTCTGGAGGCTGAGGTAGATGGCCAGCCACAAGTTCAGGGCCAGCCTGGATTACACAGTGAGATCCTGTTGCAATGAAACAAAATAAAGAAAAAGAAAGGGAAAAGGGAGAGGGACTGAAGTGAACTTTTCTTTCTAGAATATGTAAGGAGATGGTCTGGCTGCAGAGTTAAGCTCTGAAATATTCTTAGGGTAAAACAGCAATGGTAAACCAAAACTACACACAACATGGAGGATTATTACATACCACAAATGAAAGAAACCAGACCTAAAAGTTTGAATGCTATGACTCCACTCACACGAAACTCAAAAACAAGCAAACTAATCTCTCTAGTGACTAAAGTTAGGACAGTGAGAGCAGAGGGGATTTTCTGGGAATGTCTCTGAGAATCTGATGAAGAAACTGAGTGCCGGTTACAAAAACCATCATTTTATTAAAGTTCACTAAATGTTTAAACTTAGGATTTTCACACTGCTCTACGTAAATACTTGTGTTCCAACTTTAAATAAACAAGTTTCTGGTGTACTCCTTTTTGGCAAGTATAAAAAAAGAGCAAAGACAATAGATGAGGGGGCAAAGAGAATTGGTGATGGGGCAAAAGAGAAAGTAGGAACCAGAAAGACTACAGAATATACTACTAGCTCAAATCCTAAAGGAATCATAGAAACATAGAAACCAGCATTACTTAAAGTACAGTAAGAAACTCAATTCCTTCTGGTAATTAATTTGCTGAACTTGAGCACATCAAGAAATTTTCTAAGCCTTTGAGTTTCTTTAGCACTTACTAGCACCATAAATGTGTACCACATAACTAATATGTAACTGAATCCATTCAATAAATTCCTATTCCCAATGACTAGAATATACTAGAAGTTGACCTGCGTGTAGTCTACAACCTACAACTAAGTTTCATAACCTGTACACCAAGCCTCCAACTCTTAACTGTCCTAACCAAATAAACTAAACAGCACAGGTAAACCTACAAAAATAACCATGGCCTGGCTCCAGAAGAAAGAACCATTATGTGAATACTGTCCCCACAGCAGTCCTCTATTCAGTTCTCAATACTCTGTACTTCTACACCCCAACTTCTTGGTATTACCTGTCACTAGCTGAAATTATCTCTTCTTTTGCTTCATTTGGTTCACTTGCTTATTTTGCCTTTCCTCTCCAGTGCAGTTCAAGTTTCATGAGAACACAGACTTGTCTATCTTTCCCCCAGAGTCAGGTGACTGTGTGTTTAATAAAAAACTTGTCAAATGAACTACCTAGGTAATTTACTCTTGGGTCACCAAGTATACATAAGATCAAGTCAGGACCAATAAATCAGTAAGTCCAATATAACAACAAATACAAAAATAAAATATTATCCCACTCCTGGCTAAGAGTAATCTTTAAAAGTGTACCAGCTTTTGTACTCACAGTGAGATTGAAAGGTCTGATAAAGTTTGATGATCTGGAAAACAGAGGTAATTTTTGATATTTTATGCAAGATTTTTATGAAAGACAAACACTACAACAAAACCAATGTGATGTAAGGCTCAAAGCATTCTTGTGGCCTCCTAGGAAATACAAGCCAAAAGACCTGTCTCTGCCATAGTGTGGGAATCTCTTGTGCTTTCTGGAATTCTCCTTTTTGAAAAGCATCACAAGACAAAACCTCTTTTGAAGTTTTAAATGATGGTCATACTATGTTGCTTTGTCTCAACAGAACCTCTACTCCTAGACTATTTAAGGGTTGAGTTGTTGAGTATCTGAATTTAAGGGGAAAAGTTCAAATTACAAATGCAAAGAATGAGAATTATCAAGGAAATGTTTTATATGCAAAACATCTGCTTCCTCAACCCTTACAATTCATCACCAAGAGCATCACCTTAAGTTAGAAATTGTATTAGACATCAAAGTAACTTCACTTGCTTCTACTTGTCTATAATTAAAATTGTAAAAACACGAAGGCATAATGACACACACCTATTGTAACCCTGGCACTCAGGAGGCTGAGGCAAGAGGATTGCTGCAAATTTGAGGCCAGCCTGGGCTACATCATGAACGCAGGTCCATCGTTGACTACAGTGAGAGCCAGTCTCAATAAAAGCTCTAAAAACACTGAAATTTTTACTGGCAGGGGCAGCATTCAATTAACCAAGTACTGAATAAAACATGATGTTGACCCAACACCATAATAAAAATCTACAGTTGACTAAGAAAGTTCTGTATCTATGGTAATTAGCTAAAGTCCAAAATTTCCAATTTTTCAAGTGAATGCAAATTAAACAGTACTATAAGGCCAAACACACACACACACACACACACACACACGTCTCTACTGGCCTTTAAAGAAACAGAGTGGGTCTCACTATGTAGCCCAGATTGGCCTCAAAGTAGCTACTTACCCCTAGGCTGGCCTCAAATTCAGGATCATTCTGCCTCAGCCTCCCAAGTTCTGGGATCACAGGAATGTACTACTGTGCCCAGTAACAGTTTTTACTTCACAGACATTGCATATACAGAAATACTAAGGGCACGAAAGAAAAAAAATGTTTAGCATCAGGTCCAGGAAGTTACTCTGCCCAATATTTGAGAATTTCACCTCATCAGAACAGTTAGTTAAGTTTGTAGGGTTCTAATTTCTTCCTTTTAAAGCTGGTATCCTTTCCTGAGGCTGGTAGAGCAGGAAAAGAAATACTTCTTTCCCACTAACATGCCATTTTACACACATGCACACACACTTCTTTATTTTTCTGCTTGCAAGGCACCTGGGTGATATGAACATTGTGGAAAAACCTTCTCAGTTGCTTAAGACTTCTCTAGGCTCTAGTATTAAGATTTTAGAACACATCAAAGTATATGCGTAACAATCAAAACTGATGTGATGGCAACGGATTGCAGTGATGATTGCTCAACTCTTAAGTTGACTTTAAAATTCTAACTACATTTACAATAGGTGAATACTAAATATGATATTTAAACCGTAACTTACCAAAGCTTTTTAAAAAGTAATAACCAACCAGAACTACAGAGGCTAGTACACTTGGAAGAACTGTACCAAACAACAAGTACCAGACACCCAACACATATTTGGTAATACATCGAAATTATAAATATATGTCTCTGTTGTCCTCAGAACTTCCAAGTAAACCACACTTTGGGGGGGGGGTATTTTTGTTTATAGTTTTTGGAGACAGGGTCTCACTATGTTGTTCAGACTAGCTTTGAACTCACTGATAACCGAGGTTAGCCTGTAACATATGGTAATCCTCCTGCCTCAGCCTCCCAAGTGCTGAGATCAAAGGTGTGCACCACCACACTGGGCCCAAATAGACAATACATTTTAAATTTCCCCCTTTTTTTTCCTCCTAATGTGTTCTTAGAACTTTCCAAGGTTCCTTTTTCCCTGCTCTATCATGCTTCAAAAAGAACCTAAGACCTCATTTCTGAATCGACCTTCATAATTACACTCGCAGAATTAAAAATTATCTGACACACATACCAGTACTAAGAGCTAGCATATGATTTTGTAGAAATTCATTTTGTCCAAAAGAAATGTGGGCAGGGGATCCTTCTAATTGTTTCCAAAGTGATCTCAATTTGTACTAGCTCTCGTTCTCTCTTTTTAAAAACTGTCTCATAGTGCTGGTGACCCAATCCAGAACTTCAAACTCCCAGAGTCTTGGGTAGTTTGAGTTACAGTCATCTGGGTTCAAGTCTTAACGTCCTGTTAACACTGTCCTGCCCCTCCCCCAATGCCCTCAGCAGTATCATCTACTTCCTTGGAACTTAACAAATGTTCTTTGGATGACTGGTGCTATTTCCCTAATCTAATTAAAGAATATCAACTCTGTCTTCAAAGGGCCATTACAGTCTCGTGTCCTACTGGACTACCACTAATTTAAAGCTGTTTTTGCTGGCCTGTCTGGTAGATGATGTTATCAATATTGATTAAAAACTCAAACAATCATAGGCTACCCTATTAGCTAAGGCAGTCAAAATACGAAACACTAGTTTAGACAATAAAACACAACTTCTGTGCCAGTTAACAAATTACTCTAAAAAAAAAAAAAAAAAAAAAAAAAAAAAAAAAAAAAAAATCAACATTTTGCCTATTATCCCTTATCTAAAACCGAAGTACAGGGCAAGAGTTGTTCAGTGATAAGGTGCTTGCCTAGGGTGAATAAAGGCTAAGTTGGATCCCTAGAATTGCAACAATCTTCTATTCCCATCAGTATCAAGTGTGAATAATACAACACAAGACAGAAAATGTCTAGTTCACAACAAACTGTTGATGTACAAATTCCAAGAAAAAAGCACTGCAGGAAACCAATAAAACAGAAAAATTAACAAGAGACTATAATGGATAGGAAAGGATGAAAACCTGTCAAAGTCATTTGTTCACATGAAGCCCATTTACAATATAAGAAAGCCAAAATACTACTTGCATTTCTGAAGAATGACTACTACTGAAAGGATTTAAGACACTGAAGTACTGACAATAACCAAAATAAATTTAGGCCTGGTAAAAGTATCCTGAAATGATCGTTTAATTCTCAGACCTGTGAAATTATGTTCAAACCCTACTCAATGGCAGACATCAAAAATTACATCAACACCTAAATTACACTATGTGAGTTGCTTTTCCTTAATAGCTGGGTGTGGTGGCACACACCTGTGATGCCAGTTTTATTTGAGAGGCTGAGGCAGGAAGATCACCACCACTTCAAGGCCCATCTGAACTACATAGCAAGACCTGTGTCAACCAAGACAATAAAATACTTTAACAATATGTTTGTTTAAAGACTGAATTTCACTGTCATTATCCGTGGCTCTTAAAAGGTTTAAACATTTAAGAAAGAGTTGAAATGTTCCACGTGCTTCCAAAAAGTTGATGAGTCAAGTTTTTCAACTACATGCAAAAACTGAAGTGCATTTTCATTAAGATAATTATTCCCAGCAATAAATCAGTTGTAAACTTTTGGATTTGGTTTAAGTTTCTCTTCACCAGTAAGGATTTCAAGTTCTTACGAGTTTCCCAGTCATTTCCTTGAACATCATCTACAATAACACTCAAAGCAAAACCACAATAAAGAGGTTTGGCCTCTGAGGGATTCTACATGTAAAAAACATTACTCATAAATAATATACAATCACTATTGCTTTAAGTAATAGATACATTTCTAAACTCGCATGCCATCTGATGGAATTCCCTATTTAAAATAGCAAAACAAAATCTACAAAACCGCCAATTTTGGTTTTTCATTTTAACTAAATCTATTCTATGATGATACAAAAAGTTGACACGAATTTACTCTTTAAAAAAATACTTATGGGAAATACTCAATTGTTTCATTCAAACCTCTCATTCTTTAAGAGTTAGTGGAATCCACAGAACATGTCTACCAGTAAGCGGGGGTTAATTAATACCAGTTTGTTTTTAGGTTGTCCAATACTATTTAACCCTAGATATAAATAAAGCAATGAGATCTGAACAGGAGGGTCATTCAAAACAACATCTTAATTGGATTTGTGAAGTACTACAAAACAGTCATACCGGAATAGCACAAATTCAAAACCAAGCACCTGATGAGAATTTTGGCAATCGACTCTCATAATATGGTCTAAAGGCTCCACTAAGAATTCATGTCTCATTTGTATGCATGCCTCAATACCTATCTACCAAATGACACCAGAAAGTTTCACGTCAAACTCTTATCACCACTGAAATTAAGAAAGTTAAGATGACCAGGACACCCCAAAATCAGTTTTGACATTTCATCCCAGTATACTGAAATGTTAAATCTAAACTAGTTTTGACACCACATGCAATTTTACCACTTTATCACTATGAAAATCTTTCAACTTTTTTTTATAATGGAAGTCTTAAACACAAAGTGCAATACAGTAATCTTTTATATTACAATTTTGTAGCTTTCCCAAAAAAATGCACTTTATTAAATCCCCAACATTTATTTTCAAAGGCAAGAAATAACAGACATTTGCAGCTCAAAACAGGAAAGGCACAACCAGCCTTTCTGCACTTCCACCATTTAATTTCTCAAGAGAAGAGAAAAAACTCAGGGCAGGCAAATTAAAATCATTTTTCACAGAGCAAAAATAAAAACGTTCTAGTGTCCTATAACAGACAGCCATAGCACTGCTTTTTCTCTTTCTGAGCCAGTATCAACAAGCCAAAGGATGCAAGTGTCAGACTCGGTGTCTGAAATAGGAAAACCTGGGAAAATTCCTCCCCATAAATCATTTAGCGAACACAAGGCACCTCACCCAACATGAGATACACACAACCCAAAACACCTCACTCAACCCCAGATGCAGAGAAAGCCGCAATCAACAAGTTGCAAAGAGGGTAGAAAAGTGTGGCTCACAACCTTTCTCCCCCCCACCTTAAAAAAAGTCCTTTAACAAAAGGTAACAGAGATCTTTAAGTACCTGGTGGAGGTGCCTTTCCTCACGTCGCAGATGCTACATTTAAAGGCTTCGGCACTGTTTCTGAAGGTACAGACGCTACAATCCCAAAAGCCTTCGTCTGCCGCAGGTTTTGCTTGTCTTTTTGGCCTTCGGAGTAGTGGGGAGTGGGAGAAAGAGGAGGAAAGAGGCAAAGACCAAGCAAGGAAAAAAGGAGAGAGAAAGCAAAACACAGGCGCTGGTGAGCCGCCGTAATTTCGCAGGAATCCAACGCTGGAAACTTCGCTCGAGCGACCACCCACCCACCCTTTCCGGGGCCCGGGAGAGGCCGCGGGGACGAGACCCGGGCGCCCCCACCGGCACCCGCACGCCCCGGCCCGGCCGCCTCGCCTCGCACGCCAGGCGGCGGCGCGGCGCCCGGGAAGGGCCGCGGCGGGCGCAGGAAGCGGGCGGACTTGTGGACTCGGGCGCGGGGCCGGGGGGGCAGAGCGAGACCGCGGCCGGATCTGGAGGGGGCGCGCGGGGGCAGCCCGAGCCGGCGGCGGGGGGGGGGGGGGGCCCGGCTCCTTCCCTCTCCCTCCCAGGCTCGCGCCCGCCCTCCTCCCTCCCCACCTGGTTAAATCTCCCTTTGTCTGGGAGGAGTGGCGGCGGCGACGGCGGAGGGCGGCTGAGGAGCCGCCGCCATGGCTGCGGCGCGCACGGCCGCCGGGCCCGAGCGGGAGCGACACCGCCTCCCGCCGCCGCCGCCTCCCCCCGCCCCCGGATCTCCATCTTAGCCGCGCCTCCCCCCGCCCGGGTGGCTCCGGGGCCTAGTCGCCGCCGGCCCCCGCCGCCCGCCCCTTCCGCCCCCTCGGCTTGGAGCAGGTACCTGGTCGGGCTCTTCTTGTCGCCCATGGTCATGGATGGGCTGTACCCCAGCCCCCCCACAGCCGCACCCGGCGCCGCTCCGAGGAGAAACGCCGTCCGAGAGTCTTCGCGGACCTGCCCCCTCCCGCCCCCGCGCCCGCCCGCCCTCCCTCAGCCGCTGGGGCTCGAGCTCGAGCTCCGGCCGCCACCGCCGCTGCTGCCGCCGCTGCTGCTGCCAGTCTCCGGACGAGACTAGTCCCCGCCAGCGCCGCCTCCGCCGAGTGACTGACGAGGGGCGGGGCCGGGCGCCGCGCGTCACGCACCGGGTGGCCAATGGGAAGGCGGCGGCCGGCGCCGCGGGGGCGGGGCGCGGGGGAGGGCGGGGTGTGGCGGACGTGGGCCGGGCGGTCGGTGTGCGTGCCCGGGAGTGTGTACGCGCGGGGGGCGCGCGTGCCTGCTGGTGGCCCCGCGGCCCGGCGCAGCGGAGCGTGCGAGCTCGGCGGGGCGCTTGTGGCCGCGCCCGCGAGCTGGCAACGGGCTTGGCGCCCTGTGCAACCGCCCCGCTGGATTGCCGCTCCGACCCAGGCCCGGGAGACGTTCCGGCAAATAGTTCCACGCACTTTGCGCGCGCCGCGGGAGCTTCCCGCGGCCGCGCCGCTCGCGACTCCTCGAGGCTTGCAATTCCCCGAGAGCCGGCGTGGCCTCGTTTGGCCTGCGTCTCCCCCAACTAGTGATCCTCTGCCACGCGGAGCTTTGTATCTGCCACTTCTAAAGTCCTTGCTTCCAGTCGTGACGCCAGCTCAAACCTCCCACCCTGGAGGGAACTCTCCAGAAAAGGTGTGGCGTAATTAAAAGCGTACCAGGCTAGACCCTGAGCTTTGCGCCCACTCTTCCTCGGACCCCCCCCCTCCCCGAATAGGGCGTTTCCCTAGAGAAGTTGCTATTCAGATCCTGGCAACCGCATGCTAGCATTCTAACCTCGTGCTGCAGCTCCTGCAGCTCCAAAATGAGGCTAGTAACCCTCCTCCTATGATTGTTTTGAAAATTCAGACACAATGGATGGAAAGCACACAGCACCTGGGAAGCGCTTGGAACTGACTTGTGCGCCCTTTTCCCCACATTAGAAAACCACTGAAGGTGGAAAACGAGTCAGTACCCTTCACTGTCTGCGAGGCTCCAAGAACGCGCTAGCCAAATTAACTAGAATGCAACTCAAGACCCTCTGCTTTCACGCACTGGGGAGGCACTGTCAGAAGGACCCAAGATAAAGGGCCAAGGCTCCAGTGAGCTGAAGCCCCACGTAGGAGGAATGACAAGGACACAAGACAGTGCTAGAAACAGGGTGTGAGGATGGGATGTTGAGGGAAGATAAGGGCCCAGTCGGGTAACGTGCTAACGTCGGCATGTCCCATGCAAGGGAAGAACACTAAGGAGGTCAGGGCAGCTCACTGAGTCTGAGAACCCAGGGAACAGGAAGTCTTAGGCCCAGTTCAGGAATCAAAAAGGAGAGCCTAAAGCAGGAGGCAATGTGACAATGATCAGCAAGCACACTATGTCCTCTCCAGCACCTATGAGAGTCAGGAAAGCAAAGCTGTTTAGCCAGGGTCGGCAACCTCTCTGGCCCTGGCTGCCAGAAATGCATTCCTAAGAACTGTAGGCGAAGAGGAAGAAAACAGGGATTGGAACCCTAAGGACAGAGGCGCCTGAGAAAGCTGAGGACCAAATGCAGGAGCTGTGGCGTAATGCCACACTCTGCTGTCTCCACTGTCTGTTTAGCATGCTCCCAGGAATCTTCCCCTGGAGAAAGAAAGGTAGCATAAAAGATCCCCTAGCTGGGATGTGTTTACACATACTAGTAATTCCAACATTCTGGGGAGATGAGGCTGAGAGATCACAAATTGGACCCCGCCTAGGAAATTCAGCAATTTAGAGAGACTTGTGGGGAGTGATCACTCAACCTTGATTCCTGCTCTCTCTAGAAGATGAGGCAGAAGGATTCCATGAGTTTGAGGCCAGTCTGAGCTACATAAGTGAGTTTAAGTCCAGCCTGCATTACATAATAAGACCTTGTCTTAAAAAGAAAGAAAGAAAAAAAAAACTTGTCTAAAGGACTCAGCGTACAGTTCAATGTAAAGGCCCTAAATTTAATCCCCAGTACCAAAAAGAGGAAGAGGGGAATTAGATTAGATCACAGTGACTGAAAGAAACAAAACTCCCACTAAAGGAGTGATCTCCATACAGAAAGCTGGTAGCCACAGTTTGGGGCAAAGAGACTTTATTATTATTATTAACAAAATACGCATCATTTTGCAGCTTGATGCATCCTTGTATCACAATAGAGATAAAGGTATACTAGGACATTTTCATCCTCTCTGGGACCCGTTCCCTTACTACCACCCCAGTAACCAATATTCCAAGTTTTGTCAGCAGAAATGAGTTTCACCTGTTTATGAAGGTTATATCCTTAGGTGGTATGGGATCTACTTTTGTATCTGGCTGGCATTTCTTACTCAACATAAAATTTATACTATTCTCCCACATTAGTACCCCCACATCAGTGGTTTGTTTGTGTTGCTTTACGTAATTGTGTAGAACCCTATTGCAGTTATATCATTTCTTTTTATTCATAGGATTTTGGATTTTTTTTAGTATATATTTTTTGTATCTTTGTCCTGTGTTAAGTATTTTTCCGAAAGAGAAAAGTTTAAAAGTTTAAAAGTTTTTAAGAAAAGAGAGGTTCCAGAATAAACAGCTTATTCCTAGGAAATCCTCACTGGTGTAACTGTAGAGATCCAGTTTCATTCATATATTAGAGGTAAATATCTATTGAAGAGTCTTCCCCTTCTTAAGCCCAGGAGATGGCTGGAGTGCATGCTCTGGGCCAGGTGACTCTAGATGACTCTAGGCTATGAAATTTTAGCTAGAGCTGGGTGGCCAACTGTCTTGGTTAGTTTTCTCTCATTGCTGAGACAAAATACCTGATGCTCAAAATTAGGGAAGGAAAGGTTTATTTATCTGACAATTTTTGAAGGTTTCAGTCCATCTCGGTTGGCTCCAAGGCAGAGTGGCATGGCAGGAGGGTAGCTGTTCATGGCTGCTGCTAATAGCATGAGCAAACAGGGAAAAAGAGAGAAAAAGCACATCTCCTTCCTGCCCTTAATATTGTATGTCGGCTCTGCCCCTGGGCAGGTGCAGCATTTACACTGCCAATCCCAGCACTAGACAATGAACCAATTACAGACACTAAATTCAGCCACCGGCATGAGGCTTGGGGGCCACCTAGACACAAACCATAACACTAACAAAACCACCTCCAAGAAACTGCCTTGGAAGACAAGTAAGAGGTGACGGCCCCCCTCGCTCCTCTACTTCCTATTTTGAACTTCCATTTCATATTTCATTTGAAGGAATGACTGCTCTTAAATCTATTTGAAACTGGTGCTTTCAGTGTACATGCTGGTTAGACTCACTCTCCAACAAATGCCTAGTATGAACAGTTCCACCAGAACCTTTCACAGGTTAAAACATGTGTTTTGTCTTCCTTTCCCTCATTTATTCCACTTTACTCCCACCAACATCTCTGCTGGTCCTAGAAGAGTTACTACCTTTAGAGCATGGGACCTTTGTTGTTACTACTCCCTCTACTTTGAATGCCCTTTATCCAGCTATTTACATGGTCAGCTACCTCCCTTCCTTCTGGTCCTTTCTCAGAAGACACATTCTCAGTGACGTTTGCCCTGGTTACCCAGCCTAAGAATTTCATATACCAGCTCATAGTGTAATACCTTAAGTTCTCCATTTCTACTTTTCTTTTTCTCCTGGAATGTACCCACTTTCCACTTACCTTGTTTAGCATATTCTTGCCCTAGTACAACATACTGTCCATAATTGTGACTCGCTACAAAGATAAGTATAGGATTCAAGGTAAGAGGATACTAAGGAAGAGAAGGCATTGATGCAGCTGGGTGAGGTAGGAGAGTTTCCTGGAAAAGCAAAAGTTGCCTAGGAAAAGACAAGGCAAGAGTGTTCAGAACTGTGATGTTTTGGAGGAGCTGAAGGCAAGCAGCTGTGATTGGAGTCAGGGAAAAAAGAAAGGCTGGAGAGGCAGGCTCTGACTAGATCCCATATGGCAGCATGAGCTGAGCCAGAAATAAGGACTTCATCCTGAATGAATGCATCCGTGGAAGCTCTTGAGAGGTTTTACCAAGAATCTTATCCACTCAGGATTGTCTGTGCTCTGCCTTAATGAACAAGGCACTGGGAGAGGCAGACTTCTTTGAGGAGGAGAGTTAATAGGACTTTTAAAGTAGCCTGGGAGTTAGGCAGGAGTTAGGAGAGGCAGCAAGAGTGGGCATCGTGTCTTTCTCCTGCTCAAGAAAAAAGAGAAAGCCACTGTTGCAAGCCAAAGGAAGGGTTTGGAAAGTTAACACTTCTGCTTCCTCCTGCCTTGAAATTTGTAACTGCTCCTCACAAGAAGGAAAGCTGGAGGAAACTTCACCAAGTCTGGAACTTCAAACCTTAAAAATATGCAAAAAAAAAAAAAAAAGTTAAAACAAGAGTGAAAAAGCCTCTCTCTAGAATAGTTCAGGCCTTACCCTTGCCCTATGTAGGTTATTCCTGATGGTCTAGGTCTCAAAATGGTCCAGCTGAGATTTTCAACAATCTGCAGTGATGAGAAATACTTCCTATGTATAAGCACATTACATGAACCCTCTTATCTTATCCTAGGCAACCTTCGCTTTTCCAGGAAACTCTCCTACCTCACCCAGCTGCATCAATGCCTTCTCTTCCTTAGTATCCTCTTACCTTGAATCCTTTATCTTTGTAGCCAGAGTTACAATTATGGACAGTATGTTCTACTAAGGCAAAAATCTGGTGAACCTTTGGGAAGAACTAATTTTTAATTTGAGATTGTCTCCCTCCACTTTTTTTCTTTTCTTGGAGGGTTGACTAAATTTTAATATCCCCTCTCCCCACTTTCTTTCTGGGAATTGTCTCTGGGAATTGAACCCAGAGTATTCTACCATTGAGCTACATCCTGGCTCTTTTTACTTTTTATTTGAGATGAGGTCTCACTAAGTTGCCTAAGCTGGCCCCGAATTTTTGATCATCCTGCCTTAGCCTCTTGAGTAACTGGTCAGTATCTCTTCTTTAATGGAGTAATAGTGATAGAATATATTGGTTGCATTTCTTAAAATGTCCTCAGTTGGCCAAATCACAAGCTTACAGTTCTATGTTGATTTTCCAACCAAACTTTAAGTTTTCAGGGTACCAAGATCTCAATACCTTTAATGAAACTTTCAGAGCTGAGGAACAGGGTGACTGGAAAAGCCACCCAAGAAGGGCAGAAGCTAGAAAGATTGAACTGCTAAGGGTTATTGTCCTGTTTTGCACAGAATGTCCCTTAAGTGGTTTAAGAGAGAAACTTGTTTCTTGGAGCAGCCAATCACCTGGAGCATCTTAGGACCTGGAGAAAACCTGAGAACACCTTTCCTGTGGTTATTTCAGGTGAGAACTAAGGATAAACACTAGTATCACTGGGGACACCAGAGATTGAAGCTGCACATGTGATGAATTTCTGAAGAAGCAACTGAAGTCTGAGGGAGGTAGAACATCCCTGACTATCCATGTTATACCTTAACAACAGTTTGCAATCAGTTGCAATATGTCCTGTGCATACACTTGTCATTAATGTAAAGTTTTATTGATCTGCCTCTTCCACAGTAGGAAATGTCACCAGTCCAAATTGTTCTTCTGGGTTAGACCTCAGACCATTTACCAAAATTAAACTAGATCATAGACCTAAGTGTAAGACATAAAACTTCCAAACAAAATATGGGAGAATCTTGACTTTGATGATGCATACCTGTAATCTCAGTTCTCAGAAAAGTGAAGCAGGAGGATCTAGAGTTCAAGGCCAGCCTGGACTTCCTGGTGAGCTCAAAGCCTGCCTGGACTACATAGCAAGACCTAGTCTTACAAAGGGAGGGGGGAGAGGGAGAATCTTTGTGACCTGGGGAAGGGAAAGATTTCTTAGAAATGATACCAGGAAAAAGGTAAGTTAAAGAAAAAGTGGGTAGTTTAGATTATCAAAATTTAAAATTTCTCTTTGAAAGACACAAGAAGACAAGTCAAAGACAAGAAAATATTTGCAAGATATTTTCACATTCTGTTCAAAACAGGATAAAAGACTTATATCCAGAATATGTGAAGAACATTTGCTGTGCAAAGGAAGACAAGCAACTCAGTGAAAACATGAGCAAAAGAACAGGAATGGACTTTTCTCCAGAAGACATAGGAGTGGCTAATAAGCACAGGAGAAGATGCTCCACGTCAGTATTCATTAGGGAAAATTCAGATTCCAACCACACTGAGATACTGCTGCACATGGGAACAGCTTAAATAAAAAAACTTGACAATGCCAAGTGCTGGGGTAGATGTGGAGCAATCCTCCTACACGGCCGGTGGGAGTGCAATATGGTACATTTCCTTTGGAGAAACAGTTTGGCAGTTTCTTATCAAGTTAAACATACACTCAACTGTATGAGCCAGTAATCCCACTCCTAGGGACTTACCAAGAAAAATGAAGGCCTATGTTCACACGGTAACCTGTGCTCACGAGCTTAAGGGTTGCTTTATTTACAGTGACCAAGATTTGGAAATAACCCAGATGCCCTTCAGCTGCTGCTGATTAGTAAGTTGTGGTACATCCATGCTGTGGACTACTATTCAGCAATTAAAAGGAAGAAACTATTGGCCTGTGTAACAAGGATGCACTATCCCAAGGGAAAGAAGGCAGTCTCAAAAGGTCATGTACTGTGTGATTCCATTTATAGAAAAGGCAAAACTGTAGATGTGGAGAATAGATCACTGTTTGCTAAGGGTTAGGGAGTGGAGGATTTTACTGCAAATGAGAATTGGAAGGGGCACAAAAATTGGGAGGAGATGGAAATAGGATACATCTTGGTTATGGAGGTGCTTACAGATAAAATGTATTATTCAAAACTCACCTATGCACTAGAAATGTTAAATTTTACTGTATATAATTATCTTCCAGTAAATCTAACTTCTCTCATCATTCTGGATTGAAATATTTTGTCTCTACATTCCATTTACTTACTTTCTTAAAGTGATAACCACAGCAACTAGCTTTGTGTAGTTTTGCTGTGACCTAGCACATGAGTAATCATGTGCCTTCTCAAGTGGAACCCAGGCCACAATCCCAGGAGTTACCTTCACACCCACGTCATTCATCTTGGATCTTTGCACTTGGCCTTCAGTGCATAGCCTGCATCTGACCTCATAGCTTCTCCACTGCACTGGCTCCAGTTCAAGCTCACTGAGCTCCCTCCTTCTCCTCTTGCTCCCAGCACCTGTCAGGATATGCTCAGTTATGCTACCATAACAGCCCCCAAATCCTTGTGATTGATTCCCTTCTGCAAACTAATGCTTCACATAAGCTACAATTGATGTGAATCTTACAATGATGGCCAGATTCTCGTACCCACACTCAGCAGGCGTGACCCATGAGTGTTTCTGCAAGGAGCATAGAAACTGCTTGGTCATTAGCTTTGTGACTGCCATGATTCTTCAAACTTTCTTATGCAAGCAGTAGTCTAAGGATTCTTTTAAAGATATCTGTAGCAAACTTGCACCCCTACTCAAAATGCTCTCATGACTTCTCACAACAGTTAGATAAAACTCCAGAATCTTGATCCTAGCATTCAAATTCCACTAATTTCATCCACCTTCAGCATCTCTGCACTGCCCCCCCCACCCCGCCCCGCCCCGCCCCGTCCCACAGCTAAGCTTTAAGTTTCATGGCCCCGGCTGTTTTCTGCCCTGCCAGGCACCACCTTACAGCCTTTCTACCTTTTTCCTTTGGATGTATGCATGGCTCCACGTCACTCATTGTCCAGGTGTCTGCTTTCTGTCTCCTCTTCAAAGAGAACATCATAAGTTATATTTTCTTTACACATTGATCAAGGCTCAACATTCCATAATGTAGTATTTGTTTTTCACCTAACACTTGTCTTTTGTTTGTTTTTTGTCACAAGTTCTCACTATATAGTTCATGCTGATATGAACTCATTATGCAGCCTAGGCTGGCCTCAAACTGGTATTGATCCTTCTGGTTTAGCTTCCTAAATGCTGAGATTATAGGCATGCACCACAATGCCTAGTTTTAATTTCTTTTTGTTGTTGTTGTTGTTTTCAGTGTTGGGATCAATCCTGTATCTTTGGTGCCTAGGTCAGTTAGAAAAAGTCTCTATGTATACTAGGAACTCACTAATGATTTGTGAAAAAGGGAGAACTGTAGATCTACTACTGGTTTAAAACTGTGAATAAACCAGGTGTGGTAGCATAGCCCCATAGTCCCAACTCATACTTGGTTTTGTTTTGTGTTTTTGTTTTGTTTTGAAACAGGGTCTCAAGCAGTTCAGGCTGGCCTTGAGTTTGTATGTAGCCCAAACTGACCTTGAACTCACAGTGATCCTCCAGTCTCAGCCTCTTGAGTGCTGGGATTACAAGCATGTGCCACCTTGCCCAGATCAACTACTGCTTTGGATGGTGAGGCAAGAAGATCAAGGATTTGAGGCCCCTTGGCAATTTTGCAAGACTTTGTCACATAGAAATAGTTGGAGGGAAGTACAGCTTGGCCACCACTGTAGTACCCTCTTCCTGTCCCCTCCGTTTACTTTCCTCACCCCAATGAACTAGGACAACTTGCTTGAGTGTCTTCCCTGGCTATCCAGCAGCCACCCTCCTCCACTCCAACATGTGTGTCATGTGTGCCCCTCCCCATCTCCAGCCCTTCAGATGCCACTGTTACCTCTGAAGTGGTTAAGATCAGGGAGGAAAGGACCTGGGCCCACACCTATCCTTCCAGAAGACAGCCTGCCCCTCACTAGTCCACAGCAGAGCAACCACTTAAACCTATCACAAGGCTGCAATTAAGCAATACTCCTCAGCCACTTCTCTAGTTGGTTTAGGAGGGCTCCTCAGCATGCTGCTCCATGAGACCTGTTAAAATACCTTTGGTCGGGCTGGAGAGAGAGCTCAGCAGCACAAGTGTCTACCTAGCAAGTGCAAGGTCCTGAGTTTGATTCCTAGTACCAGAAAAAGAAAACGAAAAAAATAGCTTTGGTGGTCCTGTAAACCTGATCTTGATTTATTTCTTGGATAATGTGGACTCCCAAAGTCCTATTAATCTACTTCAGATTCTTATCCTGAGTAGTAGCGATATAGTGGTCGGTACAAAAGAAACAGCAATAAGTACTAGGGGCTGTTGGCATTGAAGATCCCTCAGAGACCAGCAGCAATGAATGTCACCAACACTTGGTGGAGTTAACCTACAGTGTCTTGCACCAGGAAGCAGAGTCCAGCAGCTGGCTGTGTCAGCTGTTGTCATTCAGCATTATCTGGGCACCTCGGGACTGCTAGCAGAGCTGTACTTTGCCATGAATCAAGAAAAAAGAACTCTAGGCTGACTGGCAACATCCCCATTTGATAGATGAATTGAGTCAGTGCTATCCCTGAGTTAGGGTCAGAGTTTTGAGCTCCAACTCAGCATCCCTTGGTCTCCCTCTTCAATGGGCTACTGCTACAGCACTGAAAGAACAAGCAGGCTGTGGAGGATCCCTGGAGAAGGCAGGAACCGGTGAAGTTCAGAGAGGAGTCCCTTCTAACTGAGGATTTCAGCGTTTTCAAGACGTACGGGTTTTCTGGCAGGCAAAGCTAATTTGTGGATCCATCTTACTATCAAGTTTGACAAAGCAGACCAGCCTCAGTGGTCAGAAAACAGGCAAGGAACGGTGCCCTGCAGGGCTGCTGCTGCGGTAGGGACCCTTGAGCGCAGCTCAGTGCCCACACATGAGACTCACAGATCAGAAAGCAGGGCACCCACCATTCCTCCTCTAGGAACGGTACAGTTTCCTACCTTTATTCAGCCATAGTTCTCAGCAGTTTGGGTGTGGATGGAAGGCACTGAAGCTTGAACCCAGGGCTTTTCTGCTAAGCTGCACCTCCAGTGCTTTTTAAATTTATTTTGAGCCATGGTTTTGCTAAATCACTTGTAATTCTCTTGCCTCAGCCTCTCAGATTGCTTGGAGTACTGGCATATACCAGGCTCCTACTGCTCTTTTATTTATCTATTTTTTTGAGACAGGGTTTTGCTGTGTGGTCCAGGCTGGCCTTGCACTTACTTTGTAGTCCAGTGATCCTCCTTTCAAACTCTCAGTGATTCTTTTGCCTCAGTCTCCTGAGCGCTGGTATTACAGACATGTACCACCACGCCCAGCTGCAGTGCTTATTTTTCACACTTCGTCCTTAGAACCCATTACGAAATTCTGAGGATGAGAAGAAAAGACTGTCCATGTAGCTCCGTCAGTTATGTTCAGAGGAAAACAAAAACTCTAAGGGCTTGGAGATGACAGAGGGCTGTTACCTACACAGTTCCCTGACCCTGACAGCCAGCCACTCTCCTGTATGAATTACTGTTGTCTTCCTCCTCAGGGGGAAGCCACCCTGATCTGGCAGGCTATGTAACTTAGCCAGGATAATTCCTGAGACTGACCAGATTTTATGCCCAGACTTCAAAAGCCTACTTTTCTAGTTGCCAATTCTTTCTGCTATTTCTTATTGGTATGCCTAGAAATTAAACGTCTTGGCATTCATTATTAAGAATAAGATTGTCAGGCTCAGTGTTGCATGTCTTTAACCCCAGTACTCAGGAGGCTGAGACATGAAGATCGTGGCAAGTTTGAGGCCACCCTGATCTACATAGGGAGTTCAAGGCCAGTCTGAACCATATAGGGAGACCTGTCTCCAAAAAATCGGAAAAAAAAAAAGAATAAAATCAAGCCAGGTATGGTGGCAAACAAACACCTACAGTCCTAGCTACTAGGGAGGCTGAGGTAAGAGGATAGCAAGCTTGAAGCAGACCTGGGCTACATATGAGAACTTATCTCAAAAATCAGGACTAGGGAACATGGGTAGCTCAGTTGCACAGCACTTGCCTAGTATGCACAGGGTTCCATCTCCGGCATCTCAAAACACTAAAAAATGAGAGTCACTCACAGGAACAGCTAATGCTGGGGTCTGTTTGTGGCCTCCATCGTGTCTTCTCAAACTCCATGTGCAGAAGACCTAGCCCCTTCTACCTCAGGATGGACGACATTCGGAGATGGGGGTCTTTAAAGAGGTAATTTAGGTAAAGTGAGGCCTAAATTCATGCAGGGCAGGCCCAGCCCTCCATGGCCCTTTCAGGAGAAGTTTGCATACAGAAGCATCAGCACTGCACACAGAGAAATCCTCGTGAGGACGAGTAGGAGGCAGCCCTTCCAGTCGCCAAGGGAGCCTTGGAGGGAACCAACCCTGCAGCACCTTGATTTTAGACTTTCAGACCTAGAACTGTGGAGAAATCCCTTGCTGTGTTTTAAACTGCCTGGTTTGTAGCATTAATATTTTGTAAAATCAGCCCTAGCAAACACATGTCATGAGTTTGTGGGGAGTTAAAAGAAGCTCCCTCTGGGGTAATAGCCCACATATACAGAGTGTTTACTCAGGTGGACACTGAGCACTTGGGTGTTTTAACTCAGTGAATGCTAAGAATAGCCCTAAGGTAGGTTCTACTACGGAGTCCTGGTTAGAAACAAGGACACTAAGGTAGGAGGGTTTAGTCACTTGCTCTGAGTCCCGAGTTTGGAAAGTAGCTGGGCCATGAATCGAACCCCAGCATTCACTCTGGCTCCTGAAGGTCAGGCTCAGAAAGACCTAGCAAGTTATCATTTCCACCACCCAGACAATGAAACTAAGACTCAGACACTTGTCCCACATGCCACAATCAGGGTGTGGGAGAACGAGAATGTCAAGTTCTTTATATGTCATCGCAAACCAAATCCCTGGAACTCAAGAATCCCGAAAGCTGTCAGCTGGAGGAAGGAAAGGGAGCCACTTGGACCAAAAAAAAAGCAGAAATCCATGAGCCTATACTACAGGTTTGCAGGCAGGAAAAATATGACAAAGTGAAGGCCACTTGAGAACTAAGCAGAAATGGCAAAATCAAGCCAGTATCTGGAGGCCTAAGAAGAGGAGAAAGTACTAGCTACAGAGGCTGGAAGAACACTGTGTCTCTCATCTGTGCTCTTTCCATCCTGATGCTGCTGCCACATAACACTGTAAACAGAGAGGTGAAGTCTCTTGCTGGGGGTCACACAGCTAAGAAGGCATGTGGCAGGATTCACTCAGGTTTCCTGACTTCAAAGCTCATTGTTTTCTTCTTTCTCCTGAGTTTGGTTTTGATAGACATGTATAAGGTCCCTACTGTGTGGCAAAGGCACACACTGCAACACTCAGAGGACAATTTGAGGAACTCACAGCCTGGGGGAAGCAGGCAGGTGGGCAGATAATGGAGCACTGTGGCCCTCAGGTGAGCCATAATTGGGTATCTGTGGCTCCCTATGCTTTTGTGTTTTCTCCTTTTTCAGTGGATCATTGGGCCTGTGCTCTGTGTCTGGAGAAGGAGATGTGATAGAGTAGAAGAAAAAAAGGCCTGTCAGTCTCTGCCTGTACAGTTTCAAAATTCTAAACCCTCCAGCTTCTCACAAGGGAGCTGAAAGGTGGTGGGGTGGGGTGGGATGGGGAAAACATTGCAAAGAAAGGGAGAGGAGGGTTTTTTCCAGGCAGAAAATGGATCCTCAAGTGCTGGGTGCAGGAGACAAAGCTCAGAATGTAGAGTACTAGGGCTGAGGGGCAGGGGAGTGTGCTCCAAACAGGGCCTCAAGAAGGCTGCAGAATCCAGGGCAGAAGTGGTGGCCTGGCAATCTGTGAAGGTACCAGGGACACAAGCTGGGGCGTGCACGGCCAAGATGTCCCTGGTAGTACTCAAAGGAGCCAAAAAGAAAATCAGAGGTATCTCTATGGCAACATGTAATAAACAGATTCCTTCAGGCCAGGTAGACACCCCCACCAACTAAAATTAAATTAGGGTCCTCATTCAGAATGAAAATCAAGAAGAGACACATGACAATTGAGAAAGATACTTCCGGGATACCTGAAATTGGTAAATGCTGTGTTGTCAAAGAAGCAAACCCAAGTGCCTGAGAACATCGGGACCGGCCAGGATCACCCAGGAGGCAAATCAGGAAGGGCATCCCAGGTCAGGAAGCAGCACGTGCAGTGACACAGAGGAGCGGTGGCGGCCTGCCAGGCAACCGGTGCCAGACTTGCAGAACAAGCAAGCTGGTGAAGAGGGGGGGATGGGAGCCTAGCTGCTTTGAAGCACTCTATGAATCTTGCAGATTGGTTGGGTTTCATCTTGAAGATGATGGTAAGTCATTTACCGATGATAATCAGGGAAGGTTCAGGATTTTCCCTGAATTTTAAAAATGCCTTTGGGAGCAATGTAAGTGATACAGTCTTGGGGTAAGAATGAGAAAGGAGATAGGAGGTCAATTAAAAAAAAAAAACAACAACAACCTGAAAAGGGTAATGAGAGGGTTACTGGGGAAAAAGAGAGATTTCAACAGTTAGATCTCCTGGATTTGATTCACACTTGAATGAATTCTGGGGTTGAAGGAGAGGGAAGAGTCAAGGACAAAGCTGAGGTTCCTGACTTGGTGACTGACTGGGTGGGTCATGTGGTATCAACAGAGACAAGATTATAGTACAGAGACTCTTTGGGAGAAAAAACGGTAAGCTGAGTCATTGGTGTAATAAATTTGATGAGGGAGCTGGGGTTGTCTCCGTGGCACAGTGCTTCCTTAGCATGTGCTGGGTTCCATCCTCAGCACCACCCAAAAGCAATGTTTTACAATATGTCCCTTAGCGTGCGTTTGGCTCACACAGCAATAGTATAACAAAATGAAACAAGGAACTATTAAACATGGAAATTTATTGTCAAACATAGCTGAAATCACTAGTCTCCAAGGAGGCACAATCAGCAGGATACAAAGAGCCTAGACTCTGTCCTTCTCAGTTTGGTGTCAGCCTAATCTGTCCTCCTCATCATCACCCTGGTATAATAAGGCACAATTTCTGCATGGAAAGGGACTGTTTTCATGCATCTTTGTAGGAGGGAGAAAAGCTTAAACTGTATCTCCTCTGACATCTTCCCCTTCATGGAAGAATTGCGTCACACACCCACTCCTTAAACAACACTGGGTTGGCCAGTCATCAGGGAGGTAGTGCTAGTTGAGATTCCACTGTTTCTCCTCTATAAAGCCATCCCAGCCCATGCAAATGGAAAGGCCCTGGAAACCAGGGTCAGGAGACAGGTTTGGGCTGAAGCAAGCATAGAAGAGTTAATCAACGAACAGGCCCCTCCCTGCAGGAACAGGAACAGAGAAAAGAAAAAGAAGCCAAACACTAGGAGTCTGGAGAGCACCTCTATTTTAGGGTGGGGATGCCTGAGAAAGAGAAATTATAGTTTCATAGGTAGGAATTTGACTCTATTCAAATTCACCTAGACTGGACCAGTCCTGTTACGTATTAGTTTTGTAAACTTGGGTGGGGATTTCTTAATCATTTCAGAGCCTTGGTCCCTTTATCTGTCAGGAATCTTGCCCTCCCACATAGATGAAGAGTGGAAAACCTGGGTGTGGTGGTGCATGCCTGTAATCCCAGCACTCTGGGAAGCTGAGGCAGGAGGATTACAAGGATGAACCCAGCCTAGGCAAATTAATGATTTGGCAAGACTCTCTTAAAATAAATTTAAAAATTTAAACAGAAGAGGGGTGCCTGGGAATGTAGCTCAGGGCAAAAGCCCTGAGTTCAATCCCCGGTACTGGAAAAAAAAATCAATAAGAGAATACTTACATACAACCTTGTCCATGATAGCTTCTCCACAGTAGCTGTGGGGTAAAAAATGTGCAGTGGGACTGATGAAGAAGCTGGAGATGCTCAGTTCAAGGCAGTGTCCTCGAAGCTGAGGGAAAAGAGGATTTCAAGAAAAGGGAACAATTACATCAGCCACGGGCAAGGGGTCAGGGCAGAGGTGATTGCAAGATGCCCTTTGGATTTAGCAATTACAAGGTCACTAGTACTTTGGCCAGAGCATTTGAGGGGGTTGCTGGAGCTGGGAGCAAGA
Organism: Cavia porcellus; assembly: GCF_034190915.1. Taxonomy (NCBI): domain Eukaryota; kingdom Metazoa; phylum Chordata; class Mammalia; order Rodentia; family Caviidae; genus Cavia; species Cavia porcellus. Next base: position 55,169,661 of record NW_026947496.1, read on the forward strand.
CAGCAGAGTCAGCAGCAGGACCAGAACCCCACTGGCCTGCCACCTCTCCAGTAGTCTTTCCACTACTCCAGGAGCTGCTTCATTTGGAAAATTCCCCTTTAAGTCATGCCTTAAAAATATGCGCTTGGAAAGCAGTAAGCAGTAAGATCCTGCAGCCTGTGAATGAAATAGCTCTTCTTCATCATTCTTTAGTCTTTTGTGGATAAATTGAAGGTACCATAGTTGTTTCCTTTCATTAGAAATACATTACATCACTTTGGAACATTTCTGTTTATCATTTTATTGCTATGCGGTTCTTTTTCAAATGACATACTTTGCAAAAATAAAAAACAAACAAACAAAACAAAACCCAAACAACATATGTGCCTGGCATTTAACTCAAAAGTTTGAGCCCTCTCATTCTGCGTGCACATTAGAGGCGAAATATGAGGACCAGGAACACTCCAGAAGAACTGTGCAATTTGGCAAATCCTCCTTTAACGAATGATAACAAATGATGGCTTTTGAGATCGATTTGGTCATATGGACTGTGTTTGTCAAAGTTGTCATTAAAACCCTAATACAGTACTTTTCCCATTGCAAGATGTCTCCTGGTAATCCATATGTGGGCAGCAGCTAAGCACGGTCAATTTCACGTCCTCCTTCCCACCCACCTCCCCCTCTTTACTCTCTAGCTCCCCAGCAGATGATCCCTTATCCCTAGCAACCACTGCAGCTGCTACTGTTTCTCCACTCTGGTGAGGAGTGAGGAGTGTAGGCTTGGGGCCAAGTCTTTTGTCCAGGGCTCCCTGTGGAAAACGGTAGAAGGCAGCAGCACACACTGTCTTGCTGTCAGTGACCCAAGTTCATCACCTTTGTGGAACATCTGGATTACAACACAAAGTTCAGAGGTCCAGAGTACATGTCTGCACCTGGTCTGGCTATTTAAACGGAGCTGACCTCAAACCAACATCAAGTCCCTAGCTGTTTTGCAGAGGCAGAAGGTTGGATACCAAATATAAATATTAACTTCATCATCTTCTCCTCAGGCCTTTGTGACTCAGAAAAGCATGTTAATCACCTACTGTGCAAAAAACAAAACCAAAACCAAAAAAACTCCTACCCAACTCTTCTCTGAGGCCTGACTGTTCTCCCAAGCGGGCAGATTTCCCTTTTCACTGACTGCTTTTGTTTATCTCTCCTCCTCTTCCTCCACTCCCCACTTTTCACCCCTCGCTCTGCCCTCCCCCTCTCCTCTTCCTCTTTCTCCTACTTCTTGTCTCTCTTTTTTTGTTAATGGTACTGGAGATTGAACCAAGGGTTTCTGCCCTGAGCTATATCTGCAGCTCCTTTTATTGTGAAACAGGTCCTTGCTAAGAGGCTGAGTTGCCCAGAATGGGCTTAAACTTGCAATCCTCCAGCTTCAGCTTCCTAGCAGGCCGTAATTCCCTGTGTGTGCTACTATCCCTGGTTTTGTTTTAGTTTTTACTGTACTAGGGATTGAACCTAGGGAGCACTAAGCTAGCATTCCAGTCCTTCTCAACTTTAATTTTATTTTCTAGACATCATTTTCACTAAGTTGCTCAGGCCGTCCTCAAACTTGCAACCTTGTTGCCTCAGCCTTCTGAGTAGCTGGGAATACAGATGTACACCTTTGTAATGCCCAGCTCCAACAGCCATTCTAATGCTTGTTGACTTTAGTGTTACCTTAGCTCCACAGTAGTCTCTTGCATCTCAGGTCATCTGGTGGTGGGCACACTGTAGTGGCGATTGTCTCTAGCCAGGAGAGGCTTGTGAGTAAGCATCTTGTCATTAACACTTGCCAGGACCCAGTGCCTGGGAAGGGGAAAGGGAAGAAAATAGGAAGACAAAATAGTACATCAAACTGAAACAGGACCTGAACTCTCAGCAGCTGTGAGTTACTCATTCTCTTTGGGTCTGTGTGGCTCAAAGCAGCCAGTTGATGGGGTAGATCAGATGTGGTAGTGTGAGGACCATGAGAGTCCTGGGCACAGGATTGAACATGGTTTTTCTGCTCCAGCAAGAGGCCTTGAGATAGAGAGATCATGATTTAATTGTACAGTATTTACTAATTTATTGTCTTGATTATCATTGATATACAAAATAATGGGTGCTGGGGACAGAGTCATGTGCAAAATATTATGGGTTAAGGGAGAGGATAAGACTCAAAACCTTGGCTGGTTTCAGGGAAAGAAGTGTTTAAATAAGAACTCTCAGTCATACCTTTATTCAACATATGTTTATTGAACACCTATTACCCCAGCACTGAGCGGGATACTAGGAATACAATAGACATGAGAGACAAGGATGCTCCCATCATGGAGCCCAGCCCTTCATGACTGTGGGCATACTGTGTACCAGACCGATGCCTTCATGGAGACAGCCAGCTGTCAAGATAGAGGAGACAGTCTGACTAGTGGCATCTCAAATGGGCCACACACATGATGCTCAAAGAAGTCTAGAAAGCTGGGGTGAGGGGTGTTAAGAGGACTTGATACAGTTTGATGCTTCCCAGCCAGGGGCAGTTCTGCTCCCAGGAAGCATTTGGCAGTGGAGACAGTTTTGTTGTCAGACCTCGGGGAGGCAAGTGCTGTTGGCAGCCGGTAGGTAGAGGCCAAGCATGCGACTGACCATATGCAAGGCATGAGTCTGCCCCCTTACAACTAGATTGTGACTCTGAAAAAATATCTGACCCAAAAATATGAATGGGGTCACTAGTGTCCAATTAAGAAATTCAGTTCCAGTGCTAGGAGCCAGGGAGTGCTTTTGGGAAGAAGCATAATTTGACTTGAGAACTGGAAATGCTTTGCTTTTAATCAGAAGAAATCCTGGGAGAAAAGAGAAGTTCACAGAAACTGGAGCCCAGGGTGTAGGGATGGCCAGGGGAGAGGAGATGAAGCACAAAACCTGTGTTTGGAGGCACTAGAGCGTTTTCTGTGTTGTGTTATAAAGTCTGAACATTATTTGAATGCTAAAGTAGTTTTCATGCCCCTCTACGCCCTCATGGACTTTTGAAGCACAAGTGTTGTGGCTCCATTTGTTTTTAGCAAATCCACTCTGACACCAATGCAGATGACTCCAGGAGAGAGACTAGAGATAGGTGAAAGACTTTTGCCATTTAGAAATGACTGATGGAAGCAATGGCTGGGAACATGGGGAAGCTGCAACAGACTCCTAGAAATTAAGAAGTCTTGTATTTGGTGACTATTTGGACATTGGAGGAGAAGGAATTGCTCAGTGTGCAGTTTCTACATGTGGGCTAGTTAGGAGTGGAAAAGGGTGGCACAGAGAAATAATTTGTAGGGGAGCACAGTTCATCTTAGGAAGTGTGGTGATCCACGCTCCATCTGAACGCTGGCCTAGTGCTAAGCATGGAAATACAGATTAGGGGAATTGCATGCCTGCACAGGGTACTAAGCTCTTAGACACATCCAGGCTGCATCCAGGGAAAGCATCTAGTGAGAGACCAGAAAGTGGGGTTCATGCACATTTAGGGGGCAGAAGTAGGGCCCAGCAAGGTAGAAAGAAAGCTGTATTGCCCACCAAGGAAAGACTTCACTTTAAGAAGAACATGGTCAAGCTGTCCTGTGGAGAAGAGGGCAAGCAGGATGTGAAGTCAGATGAGGCTGGTGGACGCATCAGTCAAGTAGCCACTGGTGACCTTTTCAACAGCAGTTTCACTACAATGGTGTGGGTGGAATTTATTTAAAGACACTTGATTACTCACATGTAGAGGAAGAAAATGGGAAGGGAATGTCTTTATAACTAGGCAGAATTTGAATAAATAGCAATCTTTTTCTAGGCTTGGCAAACAGAAAAAGAGTGTATCAATTAAGTAGCAGAGAAGCAGATTAACAATAGCTCAAAGCACAAAAAGAGTTATGGTTACTAAAAAGAAAGTCTGGAGCCTCAGAGATTATTTGGCAGCTTAGCAATATCTTTAAGAATCTGCACTCTATTTTTCTGCAACTTAAACATGTTGACTTTTGTCTTTATCCTTATATCCTCCTGATCACATAATAGCAGTTATAGCTCCAAGCATCGCCTTCTCACATGATAGCACCTACAGCAGAAAAAGTAGCAGGGTCGGGGATGGGCAGGTATCAAGAGGACAGGTATCAAAATGAAGCTCACCTAATGCTCATTTCTTTTTTACCACCACACTGTCCCTCATGTCTCATTGGCTAAAAGGCATTCACATGCCCTCCTGTAGACCAAGGAAGGCAAAGGTAAACAGAACTATCATAAACGATTTGCATCAAGCATCCTTCCTACCTAAACAAAACTGAGCTTTTGTTTACAAAGAAGAGGGAGGACTGGCAGTTGAGATGGCCACCAACAGTGTCAGCCACAAGAGCCCACCCCTTACAGAAAGAGATAAGTCCCTGCAGATTTGAAAAGAGTGACTGGCTTCCACAGTTGAGTGGTAGCCTCACTTTAGCAGCAGGCCAATTCTTCACAAATCTTATTATATCCCACACTCTGGAACACCAAGTGATAGGTAGTAATTATGATGGTGGCTCTGGTGACAACATACACCTAGCATGTGTTAATTATGTGCCAGGCACATTACCTTCACTATCAAAGTGATCCTCATACCACAAGCGAGATGGACACTCTTAAGATTTCCATTTGAAGTGCAAGGTCATGAGTTTGATCTCAGATTTCTATTTTTTTTTTTATTGGTACCTGGGATCGAACTCATGACTGCCTGCTTGCAAGGCAGGTTCTTATGCCGCTGAGCTAAATCCCCAGCCCCCAGATTTCTATTTGATAGAGGAAAAAACTAAGTTCTGAGGGACTTTAATAATTCGCCCAAAGTCACTCAGCTACTGGTAGTAACATCAGCTCCAGCCTGGCTCAACCTAACACAGTGCACATTCTGACTATATTCCCTTACCTGCTTAGATAAAAAGATCCCCAGGACATTTTATCACATGTTTGAAGTAGAAGCAGCTGTATGTAAAAATGAAAGGTTTGCTGTCATGAGCACTTTCTACCAATGTCTTAAGTTGTCAGCATTTCATTTTTCTACATCGATTTGTAACTAAAGCAAATCCATTGTACAACCCACTCCTCTGGCTTTGGTAAGAGGCTCATTGGGTGTACATCATGCACCAGGGACGTGGAGAAAGAGATACAGTTAACACATGTTAACAGGATGTGTGCGCAGCATGGTATCCAGAAGTTACCCAGTTGAAAAGCCACGTGGATAATATTTGGGGGACAATGAACAAATCTGAGAGAAATTCATATAAAGGAAAGAGAGCACCTCCAAAAAAGATACCAAAAGTTGTCTCAGATGTTCAGTCCGTTCTTAACAGGAATTTATTTCCCATCTTGTGATGTAGAAAAAAGAATTGGTGTTTCTGGGTACTGTGGTCTTGGCTCAAGGCAATATTCTGTACCCATCAGCTCACTGAGCCTCACAAAAAGGTTATATTATGTTTCACAGTTGAGGAAAATGAGAATGTTTAAGCAATTTGTTTAAGCCAGTGAGTGACAGAGATGAGACCTGAAGCCATCTTGCTCTGTCCCTGCAGACCTATCATTTTTAACCACTACACTTTACTCCCTAGGAGGTCCTGTCACATAAGTATCTCTAGGTAGCCAGCGAATACCGGAAATTTTATTCCATACTTGGAGGTAGGGGCAGGAAAAAGATTTGGAAACTCACAATCTTTCTGTCTATTTTAAATCTTAATTCTATTCCAATCATATTTCAAAGTGTGCATTCCAACTATATTTCATGTATATATAATTAAATCATGGCAACATACTGGAAAGGCATTTAATAGTACCTCGAAGCAAAAGTAAAGAGGTCATGAATAGAGGGACACTCTTAGCTATGTTTATAGTGCTCTATGCAATGGGTATAGAGGTCTTAGTTTGCTTAGAAAGTAGGTGCTCTAAAGCTGGGCATGGATGCTGAAATAGGAGGATCACTACAAGTTTGAGGCCACCCCAGGCTACTCAGAGAGTTCAAGGCCAGCCTAAAGTAACTACATAGTAAGACCTTGTCTAAAAACAAACAAAAAAAAAAGTGAGCTCTAAGGCAACCCAGACTTTCTCAGGGCAGCACCGGCCTTCCTCAGACTGTCCTCCGGACTTCACTGCTCCCGTGGATAGGACTGGGGTTGGTGTGTGGGTGGTTGGGGAAAGATGAGCAGGAAGACAGCAAGGAGAAAATTCTCCCACCAACACTAAGAAACCCGTTTCTAGGAGCCAGGGACAATCCTTGTCTTCCTTCAGAATGACTTTAGAGAATTTGAACTCCTCTATCCAAAACAGAAATTACAGACACCATCTGGGTATGAACCACTCTGTGATTAACACAAAATCAGGGTAAATCTGAAGCCACGCTAGCCCACAAGGCACCATAAGAGAGCAGAATATGAGTGACTAGGGCACTTTTCCCTCTGGGCAGCCCAGCCCTGTGCCAGGCAAATGGCTTGCAGAGGCCAGGCTGGGTCTCAGCCTCCATCGTGAAGACTCAAACAACGTGGTGTGTGAACCTCTGCATCAACTCCAAGTTCCTGGTGAGAGCGGAAAGCTGGAGACACAGCCTCACCCACCTAAAAGGGAAGGAGGGCATTCTTAGAAAGCTCTTTTGTTGCTGAACTGCTTAACTCCTGCAGCTCAGCCTGGAAAGATTCAATTAAGAGAAGTTGCAGGAAAACCTCAGAACCATGAAAGGCCCAAAGCCATGTGCAAAGCTTTCAGAAACTGTTAGTATGAAACAGTTTTGTTTAGTTCCACAAAATTAGCGTTGACCCAGGCAATATTTCTCCTCTAGCCTCATCTCTCAGCCTCAGTCACAACACCTTACAACACAAGAGGAAGAACAATGGAGAATTGGGGACTGAACTCAGGACCTCCTGCTTGCCAGGCAAGCACTTATGCCGCTGAGCTAAATCCCCAGCCTTAGGATTATGGAGGATTTAAGAGTCAGGTTATAGTTTAGGGTTGGAACTGGGCTGAGCACTTTGGAGCTGTGTGTCCTTGGACAAGTTACTTCACTTCTCTGAGCTCCAATTCCTCACAGAATTATTGCGGACACATGAGATAATGATGCATAAAACTTTTTACATAATGCTTGTTAGAAAATGGACAATACATGATAGTGGTTATTTTTTTTTTTTTTTTGTCTTTTTCGTTTTTATCGGTACCAGGGATCGAACTCACGACTGCCTGCTTGCAAGGCAGGTGCTTATGCTGCTGAGCTAAATCCCCAGCCCCATGATAGTGGTTATTATAACTCAAACAGTGCTGTGAGAATTCGGGAATGATCAGACTCTCTGAGTCCCTTTTTGCCTCTACACTCAAATGGATTATAGCCAACCCTCCTGGACATGTATGACTGGAAGTAGACATGCCCAACTTTATATATGTATATAAAGTTGATATATGATATCAACTTTATCATGAGTATGATAGTGAAGATAGGGATGAATTGTTTTCTACCCTTGAAAGTTTGCACATCATTAGAAAAGAGGCTGCAAAAAAGAGGCACCTGCTAGTGTCAGTCTGGAAAATATTCTAGAGGTTTCTGTCCTTTTGTCCCTGCCCCATTCACCTCCTGCAGGAACTAGCCTATCACATCACAGAACTCCTGGCTCATCCTAGTTCAGCTGATTGGACCAGAGTGAGACATGCAGCCATACCGTTCCCTGCTATGAATTCAGTGCTAGGAATTTTAACTTGAGCAAGTTCAGATTCAGAATCAGGATTCAGTTTGTCTGTGGAGTCAGTTCCATAAGACCTGGAAGTGATATGGCCTCAAGGCTGAGGGAGTTCACAGCCTTCGATATGCCGGTTATTAGTAAGTAGAGAATCTACAGGAAGGCAATGAGGAGAGGCCATGTGGCTCTGGAAAGAGTCGGAGGGAAAGCGCTCCTTAGTTTGTAAGGGCTTTTCTTCTGAGGCTCAGTTGCCCTTCTCCCATCTTCTGTTCTACTAAAGCCTTTCTTCTTTGAACCATCAGGGACCCTAACTCCACATGAGTGTGTGGGCCACTCTGATTAGCTATAAGAAGTTGCCAGAGGACATTCAGATATGATCCCTTAATCAAAATAACTGCCTCTTGAAAACTTGATTAAATTAGCCATTTGGTTTTAATCCAAACATCTGTTTAGCAATTGATCCCTTTTGAACTGATGCAGAAAAACAGGAGAATCACCTTAGACTAGGAATACAGCAATGTTTTATGTTGATGTGCCATTAAGAAGAAGTTCCTGAAAAATACATGCTTTGAAAGAAATCAAATTCCAAAAGTTTCAGATAATGGAGGAGTGCAATTTAAATGTTTTAGGCGTCATGATTTCTAGGGGGCCAACCGACCTGCTCTTGGGTCTTAGGCCCATGGCATGGATTTACTGTTATGGCTAGTTTAAAGGTACTTTATGTCAGCACTACCCAGTCAACAGAATCCATCTAAAGATGAAAGGGAAGGTGCGATCTGAGATTGAACCTAAGACCTTCACACTGACCTACATTCTCAGCCCCCTATTAAAAAAAAAAAAGGAGAATAAATTCCTTTTATTTTGAGACAGGGCTTCACTAAGGCACCAAGTTGCTTGAATTTATGATCCTCTTTGGCTCAACTTCCCAGAGTGTTAGGATTACATGCATGCACCACTACACCCAGCTCCAAAAGATTTTTTTAAAAAATATAAGGGGCTGGGGGTTTAGCTCAGCAGCATAAGCACCTGCCTTCCCCGGTACCGATAAAAACGAAAAAGACAAAAAAAAAAAAAAAATATATATATATATATATATATATATATATATATATATTATTTCAACCCAAGCACCCTTTCTAAGTATCTTATCCTTGCTGGTACATTAGCAACATGTTTTTGTCAAGACCAAAGTTTCTAAAATTTAGTTCAGGGAAGTCTCTGATAGGGGGACTGCATTCATGGGGCATGTAGATTGTCTGCACATCAATTGGTATCTTGGGACTGCTCTGGGGCACAGAGGTCAAAGTTTAGTGATGCATGGAGTTGTTTTCCTAATGGTAAGTATTGATTAGTGCCTTAGAAGCAACCACCAGGCACTCAGTCTTTCCCCAGCCAGATGCCGGCTCCCACAGGAGTGTCTTTCTCTAAGAACCTGGAAAACTGCGTAGAACACTAAGCCTGCAAGATGGAGAGACTGAGTGGCTGTGAATGATGACTTCAGCAGGATAAGTGGAAAATGATAAATAGCACTGTGCAGCATTGGCATAACAATGGTTTGGTTGGAAAATACTGAAAATCAACAAATATCATATACATATATATTTATATTATTTTTCTATTGCTGCCATAACAAATTATACATAACAGCAACTGAAAAATAGCATTAGTTTTATGCATCATACACCTCTGCAGACCCAAAGCCCCAACTGGCTCTATTGCTTTTCTGCTTTGAGTTTCATGAGTCAAGGTGTCAGCAGAGCTGTGTTTTGTCTTGGAGACCTGGGGATGAATTGCTCCCACGCTCTTTCAGGGTGATAGCAGAACTAAGTTCCTTACATTCCTGGTTCCAGGTCTCCTTTTCCTTGATGACAGGCATGTGGGACCCATTGAAAATGAACAGTGCTCTTGGCACCTAACATCACCCATGTTCATTCCCATGGCCTCCACATCGCCCCTCCAACCATGGGCAGGCTCCTGTCACCCTGTGAATCTCTATACCTTTCCTAGATGCCCAGCCACTCATACTTCGAGGTAGAGTTCTGTCTTTGAGAGCTCAAGGGATCTGACTATTTATTTATTTATTTGGAGGGGTTTGAGACAGAGTTTCACTATGTATTTCAACTTGTCCCTGAAATTCTTATAATCTTCCTGCCTCAGCCTCCTGAGTGCTGGGATTATAGCCATGTATCACTATGCCCACCAGGGCTAACCTATTTTAAAGTCTGTAACCTTAGTTATATCTGCAGTCATTTTTATTTATTTATTTATTTGGTCTCTTTTTAGACAGCGTTTTGCTGTGCAGTTCAGGCTGGATTTAAACTCAATTTGTAGCCCAGGCAGCCTCAGACTCACAGTGATCCCATTGCCTCAGCCTCCAAGTGCTGAAATTACAGGCGTGCACCACCATGCCCAGCATTTGCAGTCCTTTTGCCATGTGATGTAGCATACTCAAAGGTTCCAAGGCACAGGATGCAGATATTTTGAAAGGTCTATCATAATATATCTACATTTACAGTGATACCTTGGCTGTCCAGCTCAACTCATTCCAAATTCACTTTTGAACACCAAAAATTATGAGAACTGAGCATATTTTTCCCATAAGAAAAAAAAAAACCAAATAATTGATTCTGAGGCCCCAAAATTATGTTTATAAATTCATTTTTCAAAGACTTTGACAAATTTTGCAGGGATTTCATTTTTAACCCATTGTGGTTCTGTTTTTCTTTTAGGTTTATTGCTGGTATCACTTTCTTTGGAGCCATGGTAATTTTTGACTAAAAGCACAAAAAGCACAATTTTGAATGTTGTATTGCACTAACACAAGCACTGTATGTTGTCTACGTTGAGAGCAGCTCTTAGATTGAAGAATCAACCTCTTTGTGTCTTGATGAGTTGTAACACGTGACTCATTTTTAGCCCTTACAGGTTTTTTCAAGTTGGAGTTTTGGTTTGACTATGGAGCAAAGTTACAAACACTGAGCAGATTATTTTTTCACACTTTTTCACTCAAATAGAGGAAAGTTCAAGCTTAGAGCAATTCAACAACTGAGGTATCACTGTACATCCTAAAAAGTAGTGTTTCACCTGAAGCTCTTATAGCGTCTGTATTGCAATCTGGCTGAGCAAAATGCATTTGATGGTATGTTAGTTATCTGTTGTTACAAAACAAATTTTAGTGGCTTCACACAATACATATTCATCACTCCACAACCTCCACGTTGGAAATATGGTGCATCTTAGCTGATTGCCTGTGCACCAAGATATCTTACAAAGTTGTAATCAAGCTTTTTGCCAGGGCTGCAGCTTCACTGAAGGCTCAATTTGGGATGAAAGTCCCACTGCCCAGCTTATCTCCATATTGGATGGCGTTAGGCATGCACATCCAGTATGCCCATGTGGTGGTTACAGGCTTACTCCTCACCACATAAGTCTCTCCATGGCTGACTGAGGGCCCCCAAGGTGGCCCCTGAGATCTCTAAGACCTCTAAGAACCTGAGATTTCTAAGAGGTATAGAGCCAGAGAGCAATAAAGAATGAGTCACCAACACAAAAGGAGAGAGCCCCAGATAAAAGTCAGAGAACCTGAGGCAGAAGACATGCTCTTTTCCTATACCACTGTGACCAGTTTTTTGTTGTTGTCATTGGGGTTTATTTTTGATTTTTTGAGACAGGATCTCACTGTGTAGTTCAGGCTGGTCCTGGACTCACTATGTTGTATTCCAGGTTGGCCTTGAACTTGCCACAATTCTCCTGCTTCAGCCTTCCAAGTGCCAAGATTATAGCTGTGTGCCAGCATACCCAGCCATGACTAATTTTAAGTATACAATTCATTGATAAATATATACAATTGATGGATGACATTTCCAGAGCCTTTCATTTTGTGAAGCTGGATCTATACCCACTGAATAACTGCTTTTTGTTTCCTTTCCCCTCTCCTTCCTTAGACAACCACCATTCTCTTTTCTGAGTCCCTATATTTGACTATTTTGATATATCTTAAGAGTGGAACCATGCAGTGTTTGTCTTTCTGTGCTGCGTTGACTTCATTTAACCCAGTGTCTTCAGATGTTATCCATGTAGCATATGTTTGAATTTCCCTCTTTTATTAAGACTGAGTCTCACAGCATTGTTTATGTTGGCCTTCAGCTACTAGGCTCAAGCAATTCTCATATCTATATCTCCTGAGTAGCTGGGACTACATGTGTGTGTCACTGCACCCAGCTTCCTTCCTTTTTAAAACTAAATAATATTTTATTATTTGCAAATGGCATGTTTTCTTTACTTATCCATCAACAGATACTGGGTTGCTTCCATCTTTGGTTATTTTGAGTAAATGCTATTATGGAAATGAGTGTACAAATAACTATTCTAATTCTTGCTTTCAATTTTTTGGGTTATATCCCTATAAGTATAATTTCTGAATATGATAAGGCTACATTTAGCTTTCGGAGGAACCTCCATACAATTTTCAATAGTGACTATGCCAGTTGACATTCCTGCCAACAGTGCACAAGCATTCCAATTTCTCCACATCCTTGCCAACATTTGCTATTTTTTCCCCTTGGTGGTCAGGCTAATAGGTATGAGTAGATAATGTATTTTTTATTTGTATTTCTCCAGTGGGCAGTGATGCTGAACAGCTTTTCATATGCTGGTCATTTGTACACAATGTATTCTTGGGTTGGAACACACAAATCTTATAAAACCAATATTGTAGTGATACACACTCACTTGTGCTGGATTCCTTTCATTAGAAGTGAGTCAGTACCTCTGGTCCACACTAAAGAAGGGCTGGATAGTGGGCAGGAAGAGTCACGTTAAAGGCTGTTTTGTTGCTGGACACACACTCTCTGACACCCACAAACTAAAGGAGGAGAGGTTTATTTGGGCTCACAGTTTCAGCAACTGCTCCATGACTAGTTGAGGGTAGAAATAGGTGGTGGAGGAATCAGGTAGAGAAAATTTGCTCACACCATAGTGGCCAGCAAACAGAGAGAGAAGGGAGGAGTTGAGAAGAGACAGACACTTCCAGGTTAGGCCCCTAGTAACCTTCTCTGAACAGGTCTTATCTGAACAGCCTCGCCTCACGGCAGCAGTGGGTTAATCTTCTGATAAGTACAGTGCCCGTGATCTGATCACCTTCCAGAAAGTATTGTGCCTATGAACATATGAGGCTTTGGGGTGACAATCTAGATCTAAACCCTAACAGAGGCTGCCGAACACAGGTGGGACGAAAGGGCTCGGCCAGGGATAGTGCAGGCTATCACTGTACCGAGGACTTTCCTAATCTTTTCTTTTGATCAGAATTGGTTGAGCATGTCAGCAGCAAGCCCCAGACTCAATTTGTCCACAAGGCAAATTTACTTCTGCAGAAGGGTACACTATGCCCCTGAGGTGAGGGTGTAAGCACACTGAGAGGCGGCAGCAGGCTGCCTTTGTATCCTAACACGAAGAAGCAGCTGACCTTTCCTCAATGGCTGCATTGCAGGAACCCAATACATGGCTAGTCTAGGTGACGTGAGGAGAGGGTTTGAACAGTTGCTGAGCAGAGTGGCTGAGGTGGGCTTGTGCAGGGAGAACTGAAAGTCCTTGGCAGGGCTGTTCCTGGGTCCAAGCCCCATATTTTACTTGTAACTATAACAACTGCAGCCCATGTGTGTGCAGGGGAGGAGGGAAGCCCAGGGGGAAATAAAGTCCAAGATGATGGTGCCCCTGTTCACATCCTTTGACAGAAGACAGGGCCCCAGTTTCTCACAGGCATTAAAAACAGATTGTTAGGCTCTTCCACTGAAGCGGATAAATCTTGGGTGGGGACTATTGAATTTGCTTTTGTAAACAACACCCTAAAGGATTTTTTTGTCTTTTTAAAACTTGAGTTGCAATTCCCATACTACAAAGTTCATCCTTTTAATTCTGTGATTTCTTTCTTTAATATATTCGCAAACTTGTGCACCTACCACCATTGGAGGACATTTTATCACCTCATAAAGAAATCCATACCCATATGTAGTCACTCCTCATGGCTCTCTCCCTCCAACCTCTGCCAGCCATTGATCTACTTTCTGATTCAGATTTGCCTATGCTGAACATTTATATTAATAGAATCATATAATATGTGTCCTTTCAAGTCTGGCTTCTTGACTTACCTTTGTATCTTCTAATTTCACCCCTGTTGTAGCATACATAGGTGCTTCATCTTTTAAAAAGGTGAATAATATTTATGTTATGGATATGTCATTTATTTATCATGAATCTAGTGAATTCTTACCATTAGGGAAGTCTGAGAAAGGCCGAAAACTAAATTATACAAGAACTAAAGCAGATTAAATGCCTAGAAAGCTTGTAAAAATGTAAGTCTTTGGTTAAATTCCAAACCTCCTGGACTAGAGTTCAAGGAAGGCCCAGCAACCTGCATTTTAAACAGACTTTCCGGGGAAAACCTTCTGAACTTGGACTTGAGCAGAAGTGAGGTGAAGCGAGGTGAGGTTAGGTAGGCAGCAGGGAAAGGATTATTTCCTCGAAGCACGTTATTCCTAAAGGACACCTTTTCAGCAGTTTTTAAAGGTAATGTGATGAAATGGCACTTCAACACTGAATAACAATGACTATGGTTACTGTAACAAGACCTGAAGGGAGCTGAAAGAGTCCAAGGCCTTGAGGCCCCGGAGGACGGGTCCAGGTGACGCCTGTTACTGGTCTCTGCTTTCTGCTTTCTCTGGCTGTGGGCCCTGCCCTCTAGCCAGGCCCTGCTCCCAGACAGCTGCTTCTGATGTAAGAATGTCACTAAGTAGAGCCTTGTCAGGGATACTCTGAGCGGGATGCATTTGGGAGCTTACCTTGTCCAGTGACTCCCAAACACAGGTGATCCTCCAGAGTAACATCCAAATTTTCAGCCTCTTCCTTCCCTCCAAGACCTGGGACCTTGGAATCTGTGGCTCCAGGTAACCCACTTCTGGTCCAGCCAACAGTTTTTCTTCTCTCTTCCTCCTCCTCCTCCTCATCCTGCTGACAGTCTTTCTGCATTGCGCAGGCTGGCCTCCGAACTCTTAGGCCAAGCTCTCCTCTGACCTCAGCTTCCCAAGCAACTGGGACTATACCTGTTCACCATCACTTAGCTACATCATTTTTTTTTCTTTTTTGGTGGTACTGTGGATTGACCTCAGAGCCTTTGCACCGAAGTACATCTCTATCCTTTTTATAGTTATTTTATTTTGAGGCAGTCTCACTAAGTTGCTAAATTGCCCGGGTATGGCTTTAACTTGCCATCCTCTTGCCTCAGCCTTCTAGAGTACTGAGAATACAGGAGCCACACTACCACGCCTAGCTCCATTTTTCAAAGCAGGGAATTGGCCCAATATCAAACAACCAAAGGAAAGAATAGTGCCTGGAACTTAGGTCTCTTAACACCTCAATAATATTCTTTCAAACCTTTCTTAGAAAGTGCCAGTCAACCACATATGGTGATGCATATTTGTAATCCCAGTGCTTGAGAGGCTGAGGCAGGAAGATTGCTGCAAATTTAAGAGCAACTTGTGCTACATAATGAATTCAAGTCCAGCCTGAACCACATAGTGAGAGCCCATCTCAAAAAATGGTTCCAATCATTGGAGTAAATACAGTAGCATATGGAATTGGATATTCTGTATGGTATAGGATCATCTTCAACATCAAGAATTGTAGCATGTTAAATTCTGAAAGAATAAACAATGAATAAAATTGTCATTGCCAAGGTCATACCATTTGAAATCAATTCCAGTGATATATCCCGGTGGTTTGATTATCATTTAGAAATGATCAGCTATTTGGGAGGCTAAGGCAAGAGTATTGCAAGTTCAAGTCCAACTTGAACAATTTAGTAAGAGTCTATTTCAAAATAAAAACTAAAAAGGAAAAGTGATGCATGTCAGTACTAGAGTGACCCTGATTCAACCCCCGGCATGACTCCCCAGTTAACAAATTGGAAAATGTGAACTTCATGCATATTATAAATATGGGTAAAATTATCCATCACATCTATTTACAATGAACCTGGGAAACAACAACCTTCCAGCTCAGTGGTTCTCCAGTCTAACTCTTGTTTTTATTTTTATTTACTTATTTATTTATTGGCACCAGGAATCAAACTCACGACTTCACACTTGCTAGGCAGGTGCTATGCTGCTAAGCTATATCCCATACCTCTTGGGAGTGCTTAAAAATATACTTTTGACGAATCCTGACCTGAAGACAGAGTCCAGGGCCAGAGCACAGGATCCTGATTTCTAAATCAAGCCCCCTCCCTATTATTCTAATGCAGAGTTACTGGTCACCATTACTGCACCTCTGTGAACATTTAATGAAACTAATCGGGAAGCTTTCACATCATATTCCCCCAAAATATGGTCACCGGGAGTGGGCTTGTGAAGGCTACCATCTGGCAGCCTTGGCACTCAACAGGACATTTGTGCACCACTTTTGCATGCGATGAAGGGACTTCATATGAATCTTCTCTACTGATTTCAGATAAGTTTCTACCTTACCTGATCTGCCAGGAGTTCAAGGCACTGGATTCTCCTGACCATTCTAAAATTGACTCCATGAATGAGGTTTTATCTTCTTAGAATTTTAAATAAGAGAAAGGAAAAACTGTTAGAAAACAAGATGGAATTCTTTTCTCCCTGAAAACTACTCTATAATACATGATAACTATGGGAGTCCTTGAATATTGTATGCTGAAATTGGGCTCAGCTCAGCCAGGGAGATTCACAGACCCATGGGGCTGAAGTAGTGATGAGAAAGGAAGCAGGATGGAGGTGAGCTCTAGACCATGATGCTCAGATTCTGAAGTGCCTATGAATCAACTTGGGACCTGGTTAAAACGCAGGTTCTGTTCTAGTAAGACTGGGTTGGGTTTCAAATTCTGCATCTTTAATAAACTGAAGTAAGATTCATACTACTGCGCTACAGACAATTTGAGTTGAAATGTTCTAGCATGAGGATCAGGCAGTAGGAAGAGGACAAGGAGTGTGATCCCTTTCCCTCCTGGTTCTTTGTCAAAGTTACCAGGAGATTTTGGAGAAGTTACTACATCTTTTAGAACCTTAGATTTTTCTCCCATAAAGTGAGGGTAGGAGCTTGGTCTAAATCAGAGCCAGCAAAGACCTAATCCTTTTGAGTGCTCTGTGAAAAGATACAGATGTTGAAGTTTGGATGCGAACCATTCCTGGTCCCACAGCACAAAGAATGTAGGCACTGTCTTCAAGAAAGCACTCTAGTTAATTGTAAGTTGTCACACATTGCAAAGTGTGACCCAGGAACTCCATTCATACAAGCTGATAGCCAAAACAATTAAGTTTCAAGAGAGTTGGACACTTTCAAGGTGTTAGAAGTCTTGATGAGAAAGAAGTTGCCACAGAAAGAAAGCCTCAACCATCAGGACCCTCTTTGTCAGGGAAGGTGCCAACAAGACAAGGAGAAAAGGAGCCTACTAGAAGATTAGCAGAGACCCTTAGGATCAAACAACTCATTTTATAATGTCCTGGTCCTTGGATTTAAAACCTTGACTTTCTTATAATTTCAGCTTCAGCCCCAACCCAAGCTGGAGAGGCAAGAAGACTCATAAAGGCAGAGTGCAGAAGTCTCTTCCGCCCAGAGCCTCCCCCTAGGACCTGGGGTTGGGAGCACGTCCCTGGCACTGCCCAGGAGGCTACGAAGTCCTGATGCCTGTGATGTGTTCCAGCACATCCTCATGTCACAATGATCTATGTCACTAAAGGCAGGGGCAGTTCAGTGGTAGCTAGTCCTTCAGAGACTTAATCAACACCCTCCTCATGCAAAGGTCTTAAGGTCAAGAACTGGCACTGTGTTCAGATGTTCAAGGTTAAGGGAGGAAATCTCAGAGGGAAAACTACAGCCACTTAGTACATAATGCATCAAGGTACTGGGCCAGCGACTCTCATTTCACCTCATTTAGATGCCACCCTGCTGCAAATTCATGTGATCGAGCCCATTTTCAATAAGGAAACAGATTCGGAGACATCAGCAAAACTTGCCCAGCTCACACTGCTGGAGCACAGATGAGCTTGCCCTCTGAAGCTCACAGTACCACCTCAGCACCTCCCAGACACTCCCTTAGAGGGAATCAGTCGAAGCTGAAATTGAACGAGAATGAAACAAAGTGAATCTTATTCCACCTCTCTAGTTCAGGACAGAACAGGTACCCAGCATGCTGGAATAGTGTCTGTGACTCTTGGAAGGAAAGTGTGACTCTAGTGTCTTTGTCCCCAGATCTTCTAGGTAACCCGATTGTGAGGGACCTGAGTTAAGTGCCTTGATTCTGATTACCTCACCCCAAGAAAAATCTCATTTCTTCTGGATAAAAATGGTGGATGCCCTTAGCAGCTGCCCTGTGGATACCCTAACCCACACAGTTAATTCATTTCAAACATGTTTTGACAAATATGGGCTGCCAGACACTGAAGCTGGCGTGAGAGGCAGACATAGGGAAAAAAGGCAGATGAGTGTATTCTGGTCAAAGAACAGCAGGGAAGATCATAGTAGGAGGCATTTCATGTGTAAGGAATCCGGAGAAAGGGAGCACTGGGCTGCCCTGGGAGCATACAGGAACCCAAGTTCAGCAGGCAGCTCAGAAGACCAAGTGGATTGAACTGAACTCAATCACCCTTCCCCTGCTTAGAGGAACTTGAACCAAACCAGAGGGTGAGCCATTTCTGCCACCTGGAGCCATAGCTGCCCCTCTCATTTGAAGAAACGCTCTCTACTAAGGTTGCAATCAATTCCCTGCCAACTTGGCTAATTGCTAGTGTGCCAAGCCTGTCTCCATCTGGGTAGGGAAGCACTAAAAGTGTGCATGTCTGCACGTGTGCATAACACAGCCCGCTGTACTCACAAGGCCCTATTTCACATCCTTCCTCCCTCCTCACTCAAGCTGAGTGGCTGGTGTTTCCTTCAGAGCTTGCCCTGGAGATGCTGTTAATGTGATGTGTTTTAAATCCATTTCCTTTGTTCTTAGGGGAATACACTAAGATATTAAACAGTGGTAGATCTGGGTGGTAGAATTAACAGAGAATGTTTTCTTTCTTTCCTTTTTTCCTTCTTTAATTCTATTTTGTACCTTTTCCATAATGAACATAGGTTACCTGTAATAAAAAGATTTTAAGATAAAAAATAAGATTTCTTTTGCTATACTATAGCAATTTCTAATTCACTTTGGCTCTGCAGTACAAGGTGGCAGGAGATGTTCTTGAGGGCTGGCGACAACTGTGTGGTATAATGGAAATAATTCCAGTCTAGGAACCACAACAGTGGGATCTGTTTTCAACCCTGCAGAACTTTCCAGCTTTGCTACATTAGCTGATCACTTAACTTCTATGAGCCTTCATTTTCTCATCTATAGCATGCAGCAGTGATGGTTCCTGGGAGATAAAATTGGCGCACAAACACCAAATGAAAGTATCCTTCTAAGTGGTGTACCTACAGGAGACGTTCATCCTCAGATGCCCCAAATGGTGCTTATCTCCAAGGGTATTCTCCTTGGAGATAGAAGCTCTCTCCTCTAGTGAGTAGGGCTGATCTTCTTTACAATAGAGTATCACAGAAATGACAGCATGTTACTTCTTGGACTGTAGTCATGACTGTAGTCATGTAGACATGCTGTAGTCATGACTCTGCCTCTTGGTTCACTCATACAAGGTGGCTGCCATGCCATGAGAACACTCAGCTGGCCTTATGGGAAATCACTGGAGCCAGGAACGGAAACCTGCTGCTAATTTGCCAGCCACATATGTGAGGCACCTTGGAACAAATTTTCCAATTCCAGACCCTTAGCAGACTACAGCCCCAGGTAACATCCTGATTCTAACCTCAGAAGCAATTCCACACCACAGACTCCAAGTTCAGTCACTTCCTGTTTTCTGGTCTACAGAAACTGTGTAGCTACTCAATTTGGGGACAATCCATTACGCAGTAATAATCAACCCTGAAGCTTTGTAGCCCTCTTGGAAGGCTTAAGAACACACAAAACTTTAGGAAGAGCAATTCATCTAAGCCAGTTTAATTTCCTTCCATGATGAAGTGGCCTGGCACATGGGTAAGGGAGAAATAAGGGTGCCTCTTTGCTTCTGGAGGGCTTTTAATCTGACACCACATGCTATTCTTATCAACATGCAGGAGGCGGGGCCTGAACTGTGGTTCATTGATTTGGCCCTAGGAGAACTGATGTGGGAGCTAATTTAGCACCTGCTGGAGGAGAAAGAATATGGATACTCCCCTGGCCTGAAAGTGACCCCTAAAGTTCATCTGCTGGAAACTTAAGCTCCAATGCAATCATGTTGGGAGGTTTTGAAAAGTTCTTAGGTCAGGAAGACTCTGTCATGAATGGATTAATGCCATTATAAAAGGACTTGGTAGAGGGAGTATGGCCCCTCTACCTTTCTATTGCTTCTGCCAAGTGAAGATCCAGAATTCAAAGTGCCATCTTGGAAGCAGAGACCAGCTCTTCATCAGACATTGAACTTACCAATACCCTGGTGTTGGCTTTTCCAGACTTTCAGAAACATGAGAAATAAATTTCTATTGTTTGTATAAACTATTCAATTTGTGGTATTTTGTTATGGCTGCACAAATGAACTAAGACAGGTACCAACACTGATATGCATACTGACAATTGTACTCTTCACTAAGGCTCCTGTTAACACTGCTCACACCTCTTAATACCTCTCCCTTGGGAGCCCCAAGTCCTACGAATTCACTAACCATCTTGTCCTTTAATAAGCAAAGAAAATGGTGTCAGCTCCCACTACAGCATGTTGACACTGCCCTTCAAAAACCCCACAGGTTTCTAGACACTCATCAGCCCTTAGCCATCACCCTCTGCTCCTGAGGATGCTGTCCCCACACCTTCCCTGCTACCCCTGGACCATCTCATGGTCTCCAGGTCCCAAAGCATCATGAGCATGAAGTTTGTTCCTGAAAGAGTCCGCAGATGAAGCAAGGGCTATTATAATCCTGCAGAGCAGATAAATTAAAACAAAATCTAGCATCCTGGCTCCAATTTCTTGCTGTGGCTATAAGTAGTGTTTCTCTAGGTTTCTGATTCCGCTTCTCTTCAACTGCCTCCCCTTCTCTCTATATGTGCGCCTCTCAGTCCTTCCTGCTTCCCATTCCCACGTTCTTTGCTTCCCTTTCACAGGCTCACCACTCCTAACTCCAAATTCCTGCTGCTTTTTTGTACACAAACAAACTCTGTCTGTCTCACCTCTACCACTAGAGTGGTAAGGACAGGGTTAAATGTGTGAGCTCTCACCCAAATAACCCCCTTTTAGCTTCTAGCTCTGCGTTATCTCTTTCAAACTTTTCTTCCTCTGTTTTGCAGTTGATAAAATTGACTTCCAGGGGCATTCAGTTTATTCAGTTTTGGCCAGAGACTCAAGGTAAAGTGGGAAAGATCTGGGACAATTCCCAGGCTTCTTTCAAGCAAAAGGAAAAACTAGGTTGGAGATTCCTAGTTGACAGCACCTGCAAACGCCAAGTCAAGCCTGCCTGGTGCTTAGGAGGAAAGAAATTCATGTAGATTTAGTTCCTAGATAGCTTAAAATAGGATCATTGCTCATCAGTCCTGAAAAGTTGCAGGGCAACCTTCCAGAGGTAAGGAGAGGGGGCAGAGTCACGTGGCCTTCTGAGGTCATTTCTAGCTTGATGATTCACAAGGCAAACCCAGAGTGGGTTCAGTCCCCACCCCAACCTCAGTATGCTTTCATTTTGTGTTATGGTTTGTCACTTGAGCTGATTCAAACTGAAATTGATGTCATTTCCTTCCTGACTAGTTCTTGACCAGAAAACATTGATTTCTCCATCTAACTGGGATTTTTTTCTTTTTCATCCAGTTCCCACAAAATCAACTTGCAGTTTTTTATCTCTATTAAAGAGAGCACTTGTCAGGGCTCATCTTCTAGTCATGAAAGCAATATACATCTTATTGTCAAACAAACTAGAAAACAAAGAGACTTGAGAGAAGAAAATGAAAATTATATATAATATCACACCCACAGACATACATTAAATATCGTAGTATGTTTTCTGTCTTGTCTTTCCCCATGTATATATTTTTATCATAATTAGATCACATGCTTTCTAAAAATCTGGTTAAGAGTGGGAGGCTTGATTAGAAAATGACTTTTAATAGTGTCCACTTGTCAGGTGCTGAAAATGTTCCAGATACTTCATACTGTGCATTGGTAAAATGTTAGCCCTTGATTTGCATTATCTTATTGAACTCACACAAAGGTCCTCTGAGGGAGATATTATTATTATGCCCATTTAATAGATGAGGAAATCAAGGCTCTGAGAAGTTAACATGTCCAGGCTAGATAGTTCATAGAGCAGTGGGGGTTAATTTAACTGAAATCTTGCCAGCCATGCTTTGGAGCATTCATCTTTATAGAAGACAGTTTGCTTTGCTTTTCCTTAGGGAGAAGTGCTTTATCTGGGAAAGCCACAATGCTTGTGTGGGTATTTATTTATTTATTTATTTATGGGCTTCAAGTAATCTTCCTGCATCCCAAGTACCTGGGACTATAAGCATATGCCACTATGCCCAGCCAAGTGCAAATATTATAATCAAACCAGAACACATCTGAGAAACAAACTGTGCTACATTCTGACCTCAACATTTTGCTTTTAAAATGTGTAAAGAGAAAGGAAACTAGAGAACAAGGTCAAAAGTGTATTAGCCAGTTGCTCCTATAAGCTTGCCTATACTTCCTATAAGCTGTTGCTATTTTAGTACTTAAAGGCCATTGAATGGGCAGAGGCAGCTGACAGATCCTGGAGACAGTGTAGATGCTGACTGCTTATTCTTTGTATGGCCATTAATTGAGCACCTAGGTCTGTCTCTCTGGCACAGTACTGGGCAAGGACTCCAAATGCAAATGGTATGAGGCCAGCACTCAGGAGATCAGCTTCAAAGTGGTGAAGTGGTGTGATAATTAACACACGTACACACGGGCAGGATCTGGAAATGAAACATTATTTCAAAATAACTCAAAATGTTACATTGACTGTTAGAGGGATTTGATACAGAAACTGACTGGCTGACTTAGGCAGAAGGGGGATTCTTGGAAGGATGTTGCAGAACTCTCTAGAGCAAAGAGAAGGCTGGAGTCAGGCTAGGAGCCGCTGGGCACCCAGCATCCACGGAAGGTTGCTGGCAGCAGAATATGCTCAGCTGCTGTGGCTGGAATGAGAACACTCCAACTGCTCTCGGCTTTGGGCCCGAGTTCGTGATTCAGATTTCAGGGAGGGAGCTCCTGCTGGCCTTGTGGCGGTCACATGCTGGGGAGCAAGGACTGGCTTGCTTGGCTCGCATTCCACCAGAGTATTGGAGAGCAATTAGCAGAAGAGGGGCTTGAGTCTGGGTAGACTACGAACAAGGAAGATAGATCCGTGCATTTCTTGGAAAAATGACAGCCAAACACCGAGGCTGTGACAACACATATCAAAATAATCTCTTTTTTCTTCTACTCGCTTTTCTCTCAGGCTGAAGCTGCTCCAAAGAATTGATCTCTATGTGCAAACCACCCTGACACCCAGGCACCCTTGTGTAAAAGGTGGTGTGAGGATTCCAGGCACCAAAATCTAACCTGCATTTCAATGAATTCCCAGGCAGTCCTAAGGCTCTTGAAGTTTATGGACTCACAGACACACCCTCTCATCTCTTTATTATACAGATCAAGCTACTTTCCCACCAGCCTGAAGGAATTCCTCCTCTTCGGCTGGAGGGAGGAGATGGGCTGTCACTTACAATACTGTATACAAGGCTGTTTCTGGTGGGGTGAGAGAGAAGAAAGAACATTTCCAGGCTAATGATTTTTATCTTGTAAACAAGAATGACGCAGACCCAGGCTGTGACCTTGGAGATCCCGTGCTCTCAGACTCAGGCAGTCCAAATGGGTACTGAGGGATCCCAGGGGGCGTGACACTGTTCTCTGGGCTAGCCTGGCGCCCGTCCAGCTTGCTCTGCTGAGGGATTCCGGGGACAGAGGGACAGCACAGGACCAACTGGAGGGCCAGGAGGCGTCTCAGCGCCCTCCTGAAAAGTCCCGCTGAGGTGCAAACCTGCCAGGATGCTCAGCACTGGTCTGCTTTCTCCTCAGAGCGAGCAAGCAGGCAGCCGGTCCCTGACAATCACACCGAGGGAGCTGGCCAGCAAGCCCAAGAGATGTGCAATTTGGAGAGCTCTCGAGTCCAGGTACCCATCTGTTGGCCTCTTATCACAGCGGTCTTGCGACATCCAAAGCAAGCAGCAGACTTCCCCGGGTTAGCAGTCTCCCGTGAGTCATTTCTCAGGAACTTGGTGGCAGCCACTTGGTTGAAGGCAGCTGTGAGAAAGAATGTCCGTGCCGGGTGGCCGCAGCCGGGCTGTGGCTGCGCGGGCGGGACCGAGGCCGGAGCACAGATGCAGGCGTGGCTTAGCTGGGGGCAGGGGCGGGCCAGCAGGCACCCCGCAGGGTAATCTCAGGAGGAACCGCGCCAGGCCCATCTCATCTCGGTGACCGCATGGCAGCGGTAGGGAGGAGGACTGTGCCCCTAGCTCCCAGCACCGGGAGGGCGCTCAGGGCAGAGTCGGAGCCAAAGGCAGTGTGGCCGGTACCTTAGCGTCTTTATTTTTTTTTTACCCTCCCCCTGGCATCCTCTTGGGACAGAAACCTGAGGATCCCAGGAAAAGCCCAGGGAATAGGTCCCAGTCTTACATCCTGGTGTTTTCTGTTGTTGCTGGTGGCAGGGAGCTCTGACACCAGGGAGACTTGAGACTACCTTTTGTCTAGAGAACACCTGGGTCGAGGGGGACCCAACTGCTAATGTCTGGGGCAAAGGGGTGGGATGTAAGGACTCCTCAGTTGCCCTAGTCTGGCAGCAAGCAGCACCTTTCTGCAACATGGCCCCACCCCCATCCTTCCAATTCCTCCCTACAGGAAGGGCAGGACACTAGCTTACCCTGTTCCTCAGCTTGTCTGCCTGGAACTTCCTGTTCACAGGCTAGCTGCCGGCCTTCCAGCAGCCAGAAAGCAGCCAAACACTGGTGCTTACCACCGTGGGGTCTCACCAGCCCAGCTCTTCCACAAACAGCAAAATCCAGAATTCAGTTTAGACGCGCTGAAACGCTTGGTCAGTGGCCAATGGTTTCGAAAGGTTTTAGAACAAGACATCCATCGTCTTGCGTTTGTGGAAGACTATGATTTACATTTCTGTGACATTCTCCAGTTTCAAAAGCCACTCGTAAATGCCAGTACTTCTGAGTTTTATTTCTGCTACTTGTACCTCCAGAGATAGGCAGTTCATGTTAAATAAAAAGAAAAAAGAAAGAAAGAAAAGGAAAAGGAAAAGAAAGGACTTTGTAAACCACAGTACGTCCAGAAGGGAGAACCTAAAATACGAAAAGAACAATGATGACATAAATAAGTAAATGGGGGTGTAAAGTAGCCCCAGCCACAAGCGTGCACTTCTCAGGGAGTTCTTCATAAACCCAGCTGGTGGAGGTTTATTGAACACTTACATACTCTTTCAAGCACCTCCATGTATCACCTCAACTACAGTAACTAGAGCAGTGGTTCTCAGCTCAAGATTGTTTTACCCCTACCCAGGGGCATTTGGCAGTGTCTGGAAATCTTTTTGTTGAAAGTGGAAAGGGATGCCTTAGCATTTAGGGAGTAAAGGCAAGGGATGCTATTAAACATTCTGTGATGCCCCAGACAAGCAAAGAATTACCCAGCTGTAACCGCCACTAGTGCCCAGGTAGAGAAACCCTACTCTTAGGTATAGGTATTATTATTGACCCTGTTTGTACAGATGTGGAAACAGGAAGATAGAGATATACTTTGTTTTTGTTTTTTTTTTGTCTTTTTTCTTTTTATCGGTACCAGGGATCGAACTCACGACTGCCTGCTTGCAAGGCAGGCGCTTATGCCGCTGAGCTAAATCCCCAGCCCCGATAGAGATATACTTTGGTACTTAGCTTTTTCAGGGATGGGTTGAGACAATTTAGGCTGGTCTTGAACTCATGGTAATCATCCCACAACAGCTTCCAAGTACTAGGATTATAAGCTTGCATGACTGCACCCTGCATGATGTCTAGTTTTATGATCAGACATTGTCCGTAAAAATGAGCATGAACAAGGGATTGAGAAGAGTCTGCCGATATTTGAAAAGAATGGGCTGAAAAGGGAAGCCATTAGATTCTCCTGCAGTTTTCAGCTTTGGGATACTACACTATCTGTCGATCTGGGTGAACTGACACATTGCGGCAGTCTGTGTCCAGGATGAACCTTCCAAGACATTTTAGCAGCTGCAGTGACACTGCTTTCCAGACTCACTGTTCACTTCCCCTTTACCGTCTCTGTTTTCCAATTTTGCTGCAGCACTTCTCAATTTGCAGCCTGTCCTTCCACCTTGTTAGGTCCATTTGTGATAGTTCAGCCAGCAATGGAAGGACCCATCTGCCCTCCAGCCCAGTGCTTTCTCACACCAGACAGCGGGCATCTGTTGGGGCTGCAGTGGATGGGAAAGGTAGCCAGCTGTCTCCAGGTCTCTCCTGGGTAAACCCCAGAGTCATCCCAAATGCCAGCTGACAGCCTATACAAGGAACAAGGCCACAAGGAATAAAACACACGATGAGGCTGGACAGAGTGGCACATGCCTGTAATCCTGCACTTTGGAGGCTGTGGCGGGAGGATCGCAATTGGAGCCCAGTCTGGGCCATTAAGCAGTGTAGAGAGACCCTGTCTCAAAATAAAAAATAAAAAATGGTTATGATTGTAGCTCAGTGCAAAGAACTCAAATTCAAGTACTAGCATTGCAAAAATGAAATGAAACAAAACAAAAACAAAAACAGATGAGACTTCTCTACGACCTATGAAGAAAAATTGTTCATGATGTTTTGAGTACAGAATTGAACACACACATGATGACTTTTTAAAAATTTTCTGCTTTTGGATGTTCCATTTTTTTAATGAATATATACATATATATTACTTTTTATCAGAAACAGTAATTCTTTTAACAAGAATGCTAAGAAAAAAGCCCCACATAATAAGAGAGGAATGAGGCCCAAACGAGCACAAACAGGGATGTCACAGCAGTTTTTCTGTGTGCGATAACTCAGACCAACACTTCACATGAAGTGAAGGTGGCTGAGCAAAACCGGGGTCCTTGGCCACAACTGAACAATACGTGACAAGGAACAGGAACGCACTGCTGCTCCCCACAGCACCAGGCGCCAGCATCGCAGACATGATGTTGCACAGAGAGTACAGGCTGTATTGTATTTCTATGAAGGTCAACAACAGGCTGAATTAATCTGGAGATCATTATTGACTGGGGAGGGGCAACAGAGCCTTCAGGGGCTGCTGCTGAGAGGGCCAATGACCTCTCCCCTTCCAGCCCGGAGCCACTCCTCTGGCCCTATATTTGCATAAACCACTCAGCATAACAAAAGCCTTGGAGGTAAGGGAACCTCGGCCCTTGGAAGGCAGTTTAGCCAAGATGTGTTGATATGCACATGCCCTAACTTGGATACATACACACACACACACACACACACACACACACACACACACACACCGCCCCCAGGAGGGGTCTCATGGCTGAAACTGTGTGGAGATCCCGTCACCAGAGCTATGCCTGTGAGTCCCAGCTTTCTACTTTAAACTACTTCCTTGTCACCTCCCGCCTCTAGGGCTGAGCCAGGAGGCTTATTGTCCCGGGGAGGGAGAGCCAGCACAGAATAAAGAGGCCATTGATCAGCATGAGTCTCGTCAAGCTGCCATCCCTGACCTCTGCAGAGGCGCAAGGGCCAAGGAAATTGAGGCTTTCTGGAGGGGAAAGTTTTTCTCAGTGACCCATTCCATGCTTGCCTGCCAAGCCAGGTGGAAAGCTTTTAGGAGGTCTTCCCAATTAGAATGACTCAGTGCCCTCGGGGACTCTTGTTCTCTCTGCCCTCAGAGTGGCCTGGCAGCATTTGAGCAGATTGGTGACCCATCAGTCTCCTGGTCCAGCCCACTCTAGGGCTCCAGAGCCCCCAGGCCACCAGCCACCATACACCCTTTTTTCCTTGTGTGCTACCCCATGAAAAGGTGGGAAAAGTGTTGATCTAGAACAATGAGTTGCATCATTTGCAGGAATGTCCTAAACATGATGCCCAGAAGAGAAAGAAAAAGAAGAAAGTCCTTGAGGCCATTCATAAGAGACACCCCTGTGTCTCTAAGGAGGGGAGGAAATTTGGACTGTTCCAGAAAATGATGGGAGAAGTGTGTTAACATCAGGGTAAGGGTTTCTATACCAGGGCAAGCCTAAGTCTACTTTCCCCTTAGGGACCTGGCCTTGGCATGATATCAGGTCTCCCTGGAACTGTACAATGGCCAGCAGATAGCAGGACTGTGTGGGAGGATTTCGAGCACAGTGCCCCAGCCTTCTAAGGCCTATACATGGCATGCAAGACATGCAGAATTTTCCAGGGGCCTGATGTGGGACCAGGAAGGTGCCAAAAGAGTTCTGCCCCACGATCAGGATCAACAGGCTGCTACAGGCAAGGAATGCAAAGCCAGCAACAAATAGCTTGGAACGTGGTACTACTGGCCAGGGCTTGTACCAGTGCCTGGGATGCCTTTGCACAAATAGGAAAAGACATGCTGGTCTGACTTGTATAAGAAGTTCCAAGGCTCACAGCCTGGCTGGCAGCGCACTGACAGGATGTCAGCCCCTCCCTCAGCAGCACCCCCTACATAGAGTACACCCCGTGTATCTATCAGTGATGACGGAAATCACCACAAAATTTAGGGGAAGCAGTCGTGCCCAACAGTCATTTTCAGAGGAAACTGTAAGTACAGATCCTATCTCTACCTCCACCTCCCAGTCTCCCCACTGTGCACCTGACCAGTGACCAGGCACCATCTTAAGGGTCTCAAGGGTGAGTGGGGGCTGAAAATGGGGTGATGGGACTCAGAACTCTGACTTTCTCTCTCCTCAGCCATACTATGTCTGAATGATCTCAGAGGTTTTTTAAATCACCAGGCTGACAAAAAAATATCATTTCTCCTCTTTATCCTCCAGCTGGGTAGAGACTTGCCTGGAAAAAGATCTATAGTGAGAAAATAATGAACTGCAATTCCTGTGCATATCCAAAGCACCGGGCAATAAAACTGCAACTGTGCCAACCAGTCTCTTCCCTCTTGCTACATGTTGCACGTCTTTTCTGTAGGTGACTGAATGGTGTAGTTTGCCTTGAAACTCTCCTGGATCTTACTAATTCCCAGGATCATTACCAATCGCACCCCCTTTCACTCTCAGGAAAGAATCAGCGTGGACGATGAATTACACAGTCATCTATTAATAAAGACGTAACAGATGTCACATCTGGCTGAACTGCCCTTTCTTGAAGCTCTAGTTCATGCCAAGGAAGGGCAGGCTTGGTGATGGAGCTTAGAGAAAGCAGATCTCTCTAGGCTGGGGAAGCCAAGCAGGAGGAAGAATCTAACCAGAACTTCGAGGATCTGTGAACGAGAGGTACAAAGTCTTCTAGACAGAAGGGGGTGTGTGCGTAAGATATGATTTTAAAAATGCATTGAATTTTTAAACTAGAAAATAATTATTACAGTAAAAGACATGCTGCCATGAACTACCCTTGAAATCCTCCCTGATTTTGAACACACTTATCCTATTCTCTTTGACACTTTCTGAAGCAGTTCTGGGAGTCCACTTTCATGAAGGTCTTCCTTAGGCTTATTTAAAAGATACCAAGAATCCTGCTGCTGAGTGCCATCCAGCAGAGGACATGCTCATAAAAACATGACACTGTGTCCTCGTTCACCTCGTCCGCTGGACCTGGCACTGTGTGAATGTGTTTTACTCTATGATCTTGGGAGGACTAGCTTTTTATACATTCTTCTCTATCCTTAGCTAGTGTGCCAACAATACCTTTCAGTGGCAAAGAACCTAGGGCACATGTGCCGTATGGGCACGCAGTGGGCACCCTCTATGCTCGCAAGCTGCACTTGCATCCCCTAGCAGCTCCACATTCAGGTTTAGTTGCAGTGCTGGCACTCGGGAATAACTAAGTAGGTTTTGGGTCTCTAACAGTTTTACCATCACTGCTTTAGATTTTTATTTTCAATGTTTTAGCATCTATTGCTTGAAACTATCCTGAATGTCTTTATTTTTAAATTTATTTTTAAACCAATTTTTGCAGTGCCAGGATTACATCCATAGACTCATGCATATTAGACAACCACTTTACCACTTAGCTACACCCCAGTCATTTTATTTTCAAGACAAGGTATTGCCCAGGCTGGCTTTGAACTTGCAGTTCTCCTGCCTCAGCCTCGCTAGTCCCTGAGATTACAGGAACACGCCACTTGCCTGGCTAGGTGTCCTCAGAAAACAACTCCTCCACATGTAGCATTATTTAACAACTTATTCATTGGTGGCACACATGTATCAGACATAGCCCTGCCCACGTGGACCGTCCATTGAGACATGCACAGATGGAACACTGGTTTGTGATTTTGTTTACCATGAATCCACCTCAGAAAATAGCTGTTATCTCTGTGTTCAGTGGCTGTAGAGTTAACCAGAAGGAAAACACTAGATTAACAAATATACACACTATATCAGTGCCTCAAACAGTCAAACAAGTCCAGAATCATTTACATTTTGTATCTCTCTATGATTTATCTCTTTTTCTAAATGCTGTAACAAGTAAATAATGTCAACTACTTGAACTATTAAAAGTAACTGATTTTTGCATATTTAACAAACATGTGTAAAGGCCGATGGCCTCACTTATATTATCTCAATTAATCCTCCTAACAACCTTGAGATAGGTCCTCTGTTGATCCTCATTTCACGGACAAGGAGACTGTAGCTTTCAAATGCCAGGGCACATGTTCAAGGTCACTGTGGCATGTGCAAGACTGCCCAGTTAGTAAATGACAACTAAGATTCAAATCCAGTGAATCTGAAACTCTTAGCCACCACTGAGTTGGTGTCAGCTGCAACTCTGGCTTTTAGTTGCCTACGGAGTCTATTTTGACATTACCAGAACTGAAATTTAGTTGTAGCTCTTATGAACTGAAACGACAAACTGAAAAAGAGGAAAGAAAACAGCTTGAAACCTGTTCCAGGCCCTGCATGAGGCAAAGAACGAAGTCAGCGGAAATGAGAAGCCAGCTGGATTCAGCGCGCTCGCGAGGAAGGGGGGCTATGGGAGCCAACTTAATTGGATGATTATTTCAATTATCTAATTAAGAAAGATTACAGCTGAACAAAGACCGAGAGGGCCTCCAAGGTGACTTGAAAAAAATAAAATAAAAAGTTGATTAGCTTGGTTGGCCCTCGGCGGAATTGGAAGGTCAAAGGGATTCCCCAGGTGGAGACTCTGGCCTTTGGGACAATTAGCCACCAAGGGACTCCGCGCTGGGCCTCTCCTCCTCTGTGGAAAGCGATCTGTCCCCTTCCTCACTGCTGGTGACTTGAGTCTCCGTGAAGCCTGTCTCCCTCCTTTCTCTCTTCTGCCTCCCTCCCCTTCTTCCTTCTTTACCTCTATTGTTCACACTTTCCTTTTTTTCTTTCTTTTTGTAGTATTTTAGTAAACAAGCATAAACCAAAAAAAAACAACCAGTCAGTTTCCATCCACACTGTAGAGCAAGGTTATAATCTGATCACTGCCCCACTCACATGTCAGGCTCGTGTAATTTTTAAAAATATATAAATTATTCATCAAAATTCAAAAGTCAGAGATTTAAAAAACAAAGCAGAACAGAAGTCAAAGATTTCACAAAACACTTCAAATCTCTGGTTTTATTTGAAAAATCGCGTCTGACAGCCCTGGATCTGACTTCCCAGGAGTCAGGGGCAGAGTCATTCCACTGTGTGGCCAGGGGCTGTCCTGGCAGGGCAGATGCCAGGTGCACCCCCTGAGCAGCACTTCTGTGCCTCAGACAGGAGCGGGGCGCTGTGCCCTTGACACACGGCAGGTGCTCTCCAGCTCTCAGGGCTCCTTGGTGTGGAGGTGAGGGTCAGCTGGCCTCTGACTCTCGGTCACATCATCGGCCTGGTCCATGCTGGCTTAGCCCAAGTTAACTAGTACTAGTTGAGGGAGTTCACTGTACAACCTGCTAGAGCAGGGCTGGTATGAACCCGGCTAAGGAGTAAACAGCGCTGGGTGCAGATGTGACCCTTATTACAAACTGAACTTGCTCTAGCCCTTGATTTCTAAATGAGGGATAAAATTACCTGTTTGCTTTTCTATATTACTTGGGAGGGTATGGTGAAAAAAAATAATAAGGAAATAAAGGGCCTGGCTTGGTTCTTAGTATGTGAGAAGTGCTCATAAGTGGCAGTGAGTTTAGGAGCTCAGTAAGAACTGTCATCCTGGGCTAGGGATTTAGCTCAGCAGCATAAGCGCCTGCCCTGCAAGTGCGTGGTCATGAGTTTGATCCCTGGACCCCCCCCCAAAAAAAAGAGCTGTCATCCTTACGCATCCACAGCATGGCAAACATGGTGTCTGAAGACATCCTTAGAAGGCATCTTGGTCCATTTTTGCTGCTATAAATGACGCACGTGAGACTGGGTTAAAGAACAGGAACATATTTCTCACAGTTCTAGAGACTAGAGAAGTCCAAGATCAAAGCATTGACTGGTTTGATATCTGGGGAGGACGTGGACTACACTTCCAGGATGGCACCATGATCTCTGTACCCTAATACAGCACAAAAACAGAAGAGAGAAACCCCATTCCTCCAACTCTTTTTGTTTGATTATGGCATTTTTGTTTTGAAACAAGGTTTTCACTAAATTGCCCATACTATGTTCAAACTCGTGGATCCTCC
This sequence comes from Cavia porcellus, assembly GCF_034190915.1. Classification (NCBI taxonomy): domain Eukaryota; kingdom Metazoa; phylum Chordata; class Mammalia; order Rodentia; family Caviidae; genus Cavia; species Cavia porcellus. The sequence continues at coordinate 55,202,221 of NW_026947496.1, forward strand.
TGCCTCAGCCTCCCAAGTGCTGGGATTACAGGTGTGTACCACCATGTGCAGCCCTTTTTGTAGCAGCATGAATCTGTTCAGGAGTGGCCGTTCACCAGGCTCTACCTCCCAACACGGTTGCTCTGAAGGTTAAATTTCCAACACGTGAATATGGAGGGAATAAAAACATTCAAATCATAGCAGAAGGTGGATAGTACTAGCCCCATTTCAAAGAAGAGGATACTCTTCATCAGTCTTTGGATTCTGGTTTTAAGGACTCAAGTGTGACGAGAATTAAGATTTGCACACAAAACAATAGATGGGGGATATAAGAGGCAAACTTTTTCCACCAAGTGTGTGTGGAAATAAACTGACATAAGTGATTAAAAAAAAAAAAAAAAAGAACAATTCTCTTTCTCCAAAAATAAGACCTAGCTGGAAAATAATCAGCCTTGAAAACTAGAGATCAAAAATGCCGCCCCAATCAGCCTATCTTTGCCTTCTCTGCCGTAAGATTCTCTTGCTTGGTAGCTGCTCTGTAGGGCGGGCTGATTGGGGTTGGCGTTTTTGAACTCTAGTTTTCAGGGCTGATTATTTCCCAACTAGGCCTTATTTTGGGGGAAACACTGAATTACTTTTTCCTGGAAACAGAGTAGTGGTTCTCAAATTTTAATAAGCATACAAATCACCTGGGGATCTTGTCAAAATAGAGAGGTTGGACAGAGTTAAATAGAATTAGTACTATTCACCTAAATCATAGAGGTTGGAGAAGGGCCTACAGTTTGACATATCAAACAAGCCCTGAGGAACAGCCAGCCCACACATTGTATTTTGAAAAATGAAGCGGCCGTGGCCAAGGGATTGGTATCCCATCATAGTGCCTCCTCCATCATGATTGGTTCAGGGCCAAGCATAAGAAAACAGTTCGGCAGGAGTCTTCCCTGGGACTCTGCATAAATGTGAGAGGATAAAAGTGCTAGGTTTTCTTCAGGACCATTAAGTAGGATGAAGAAACCCTGGGTTGCCTCTCGCCTACTTAAATCTACTAGCAAAAGTGGTAGAAGAGGAGGAAGCCACTAGGAGAAGCCATTTTGGAGCCAACAGAGACAATGAATAAAGGACAAAGCATCATGATGACTTCGTTTAAATACTTGGAATCTGACACCCACACCTGAAGTTAGTTCCATCTTTGGTCTCTGCAAGTCTAGAAGCAATATATTGTTTTCCACTAGTTGACTCAAGTCATTTTTATTACTTCAAAATCAAAGAGTCCTGATTAACTTGGGTATTATCTTAGCGGTTTTAGTTACCTATCTCTGTTTATTAACCCGAAACTTAGTAGCTTGAAATGACAGTGATAAACATACATATCCCCCACAATGTCAGTGAGTCAGGAATCTGATAGGAACTCAGTTGGGGAACTCTAGGCCCTTGTTCTTTCAAGAGGCTTCAGTCAAGATGTCTGCTGGGGCTGTGGTTCTCTACAGCCTTGACTGAGCCAAGGAAATTCACCTTAAGGTGGCTCACTAATTCAGAAATAAGTCACTATAGACCCATCATGAGAGGTGAGCTTCGTCTCTCCCCAGCTCCTCCAATCCCAACCTCCCATGGGACCTTTTGGGCATCCTCAGAAGGTGTAGCTAATGTCAGACACAAAGCAAGAGAAAAATGAGAAAGAATACCAAAGCATTCTTTTTATGAACCAACTTCAGAAGTCACAGAATCACTTCCTCACATTCTAGTTTTTAAAAGTGAGTCATTAATGAAAGGTTTGGCCCAGACAGGACACTGTAGCCAGGAAAGCCACAACTGGAAGCAGGAAGCCCCATCTTGCCCTGCCCCTAGGAAGTTACCTGTGACGCCATCTTCCCGCCCCTGGGAATTTACATATGGCGCCAAACCTAGGACCAATGGGCTACCTATGTATCCCTAATGCCCGCCTTAGGTTCCACCCCAAACCGAGGCTATTTACAGGCCCCCACGCCGCGTGTCCGCCGGAGAGATCGCCGGACGCCAGCGGTGGGGGTTGCCGGTCATCTCTCTCCGTGTTCTCAGAATAAAGGCCGCTTTTTATTTTATATTTCTCATCTTTTGTTAATATTTTTTATCTTTTGGAAATAACTCTATCATTTGTTGCCGTGACTCGATCGGCAGGCAACTAACTCTTGGGCCACATACCCAGCGTTTCCTCGCCGATAATCAGATAACATCCTGGATTAATCCCGAGCTTTTTCCTCTCCCGAGACGTTCCTGTCGCCAGCTGCCTGCACTCCGCATCGGCCAGACTGATTTCAGGTGAGCACTCCCCGGGGAACTTTTCGCACTGGGCAGCCCCAGTGGAATGTTCTCCCCGTCTGCGTGGGTCTGTGCATTTTCACGTCCTTAGGACCGCCCAGGGCAGGGTTCTTTCTGGGCAAACCTGCGCCCACAAAATCTCTCACATTCTTTGGGTTCGGATAGCCCAAAGCAGAGATTTTTGGGACCGCCCACACTGAAAGAATGCCTCACTTCCCTTAAAGCCTTGCGCTTTCACGGGCAAAACTGTTACTGACCCCACGTAGACTCCATTCGTAAATCTCTCAGTGACGACTGGAGTTTACGGTTTGGAACCGTAGCTGCCGCGTAGTACCACAAATAAGTGACGACTTTTTTCTGGACCTCCGGTTTTTTTTTCTTGCCTGAATCAGTCATGGGGAACGTATTTTCTAACTCCCAAAAGACGCCTTTACAATGCCTAATTTCTAATTTACGTACTCTAAAAATTAAAGGTACCATAAAAACTAAACAACTAACTTTTTACTGCCAGGAGGTCTGGCCAACCTACCCGCTTATCGGCAAGCCTTGGCCCAAACAAGGAACATTTGACCCCTGCATTCTCAGGAACTTGTACGATTTTTGTCAAGCTGGCAACAAGTTATTAGAACTCCCTTATGTCCAAGCCTTTCTTATTCTGAGAACACGCCCATCTCTCATTAAGTCTTGTGCTCCAGCTGAGATACTTTTAGCTAAGTCTACTGCGCTGCAAACTTTTCCTTCCTGCCCTCCATTGTTTTCCCAGCCGCCGCCTGCCTACCACCAAACTTGTTCCCTGCCGTTACCTCCCGCCGGACCGCGCTCTCCTCCCCCTATGCCTGATTCTCTCAGCAGCTCTAATCCCTCTCCATTGCAGATACCTCCCACTGTACGATCGTCTCCCTCTCCGCCTTCCAGGACCCATAACTCTCCCAGCAGCTCTAATCCCTCTGTGTCGCAGTTATCTCCCGATGTTCCATCCTCTCCCCCGCCTTCTCCTGGGACCCATAACTCTCCCAGCGGCTCTGATCCCTCTGTTAGTGCTTCCTCTCAGTCTCCGACTTCTCCTGAGAATTCTGTATCCCCTACAGCATTCTCACTGCCCGCCCACCATACTAGGTCTTGGTCGCTATGTCCTTCCAGCAGGTCGCATGATTGTTCCAGCTTGCGTGGGGAACAGTCACCATGTTGCAACCCTCTGCCACATGGCATGGCGCCGCCATGTTCCGGAGGGCCACATGGTGACAGGGCGCCGCCATGTTTTGAGTCACGTGACAGGGCGCCGCCATGTTTCCAGGGCCTTCACTGTCAACAGGCGTCTCCTTGTGGCTCCTCTTGTGGACTACAACAGCCGCCCTGTTGCAGTGCACATGACGCTTCATTGTGCTGCCGACAGCAGTCCTCTAGCTGCGAGGCACACAGTGAGACGCCATCTGCCTGTGTTTCCCAGGGTGACCGGCAGCAGCTCTGTAGTCACTCTACAGATGATTGCTCACACGCGCCTACCGGAAGGATGGCTGCTCAGTGGCCCTCTGCTCCGGAATCTCCTCAGGCTCTGCTACCGCTTCGGGAGCAAGCTGGCCCCAAGGAGCTTGTTAACATCCATGTGCCTTTTTCCCTTTCTGATCTATCCCAGACTGCCCATAAATTAGGTAGCTTTTCTGTTGACCCACAGAATTATATCAGGCAATTTAAATTCATTACTAATTGTTATGATTTACGTTTTAAGGATGTTTATGTGATTCTAGATACCTCTCTCATCTCACAAGAATGGAATCAGCTGTGGCAAGCAGTTCGAGAAAAAGCTGATCACAGACCTGAGGTAAACACCGCTGGTAATGACTCTAGGCCTATAGCTGTGCCAGAGCAGGACAAGCATACTAACTATAACAAACTTTTAAAACAGGTCCAGGAAGCTAATCAAAACCCAGCTGTGTTCCTAAATTGGCTTTCTAATCCTCGAGCCCTGCAAGCAGTTCCAGCTTTGCGAGCTGTGTCGGGCCGCCTCCCAGCCTCTCCCCCATGCGCCGTCCCAGCCCCTCCCTCCCCTGTGCGCCGTCATCGCCGCCGCTGTCACCTTACACGTTTCCGGGGGCAGTCTGAGCCCGCCCCTGCGCGCTACATCTCAGTGCTTGTCCCGCCCACTGGGCGTGCTCTGCTGGAGCGCCGCGAAACAGCAGCTCAGCGGCTCTGCTCAGGCATGCTTTTTTTTACAATTTGGCTCCACTCAAAAGATGCTTTTTTATTACAGTTTAATCAAACCATTTAATCAAGGTTATTTGCCACCTGATAATTTTACCAGCCTTGTTTATCAATCAAAGCCTTCACCAATCTCCTGTTTAACAACTAAGGTAATAAATTCCTTTTTGCTGGGAACCACTAGCTGTATTTCAAGACAAGGGTTTTCTTAAAGTTTTATTTTATTTGTCTTGGTTCATACTACTGCAAGTAACAACTTTAAAAGTAAATGTGTTCAGAATTTGACCGTATTAGATCAGTTTTGATTTATTCATAAGATTGCTAAACCTTTACTGCAAAATGTTTCCATTAAAGCCTTTTTAGACAGATTAAAGCCTTTTTTGTTAATTCCATGTGGCACCTTAAAAAAAAAAAGCGGTGTGCCATCCAGATAAAGCCTGCTCTCTAATCCAAAATGCCAATATTAAATTCCTGCATACTTACTTAATTCTACTATAGTCCAAATCCCAAACAAAAAGGCAAAACTTGACCTTCAAACCTTAGAGAGATCTTAATATGGTTTTTTATATTTTTAACACTTGTGACACTTGGAGTTCTGAGACAGGTAAACCTACACAAGGTGGAGCTGCCTGGCCCCTCCATGGACCATGCTCAAATGCAGCAGAAGATACTGGACAAGAAAATGCCCCATCCTGGCATTCTTTGAGACCTTACTCCAGGGCTACTGGACTGTCCTAGCCACCAGAGAGTGGGTAAGCCATCCTAAGTTCTAGCCCTCATAGGAAATGTCGACACTGCCAGATTAGTCACTGACAGAAAATTGCTGCTGAAGACTGAGGAAGTTCAGGGCAACAACAGCCCCCTTTAAGGTGTCCGTCTCAGATTCCAAGTCGCACTAAAGTCTCAGGTAAGACATTCTCTATATTTGTGGACATAGAGGCCATATATACAGAGGTCTTCCTGAGTATTCAGGCTGCTATATTAAGTCCTCAATCTCTATGATGGGGTATTGATGGTCAACCTATGCCATTTACATTACAAACAGGGCCTATTTTGTGCAGGTCCCAGTCCTAAATCTTAAAATGCCTTTTATACAGGCTGACTTAGACACACTGAGGCCTCAACAGCTTCCACCTGTTGTTGCTGGTGGACCCTTCCTCAGTGATATAGACCACCCCCTTCCTTTCTTGTTCACCAATTTGTCAGACAACCCTGGTCAAGACTCTCAGATACATTTTTGTCTTCTCACTTGGTTTATACTTTTTCAGGATACATAAAAGCCTTTATTATACTTGCTAAAGTTCTGTTACAGCAAATCATTCCAAGGACTACAACCAGGTTACAGCCTAAGTCAAAGTTGCTGGACTCCCAGCCCTAAATCTCATCATTCTGAGTGGTCATCTCATCTTCTGTCGCCTACTCGTCTCCGTCTCACAAAGGCCTCGCAGCCACAGTTAACAGGCTAAGTCATGTTTTGTTATCCACTTTGGTTCCTAATTTCTTACATTTTATTAATGATCATTTTTACAGCAGGACTCTTTAGCAGTATTGCCTACAGACTCCAACATCATGCATACCAGAGACAAGCCTCACCAACCTACCGTCTTAACTTTTGTGCTTTCAGATGGGGGAGTAATCACCTCTCATAACTCCACTCCTCCTAACCCCATGTTTAATTTTCAGAATTCTGCCTTACTGTGGAAATGTTTCTACCTCAACATGGTCCTGATAGAATGATATGTCTAAATCAAAGGCACCTTTCCCTCTACCTCACCTGGGTCCTTAAATATGACAGTGACATGTCTCCTCATAACATTTTGTCTCTTTGTTTTTCCAGTCTGACATACGTGCATTCACCAGTGAAGTTGTCCTGGCCAAAACACCTGGCACCAGCGTCTACCTGGGCATCAACCTTCATCCCGTCGACTCCCCTAGGCTCCAGTACAGCGCCCTTTGCCAGCAGGAAGTAGTTAAAGAGAGAAATCTTCGCCCCTTTTCATAATAATAACCATAAGACGGGATATGAAAGGTTTGGCCCAGACAGGACACTGTAGCCAGGAAAGCCACAACTGGAAGCAGGAAGCCCCATCTTGCCCTGCCCCTAGGAAGTTACCTGTGACGCCATCTTCCCGCCCCTGGGAATTTACATATGGCGCCAAACCTAGGACCAATGGGCTACCTATGTATCCCTAATGCCCGCCTTAGGTTCCACCCCAAACCGAGGCTATTTACAGGCCCCCACGCCGCGTGTCCGCCGGAGAGATCGCCGGACGGATCGCCGGACGCCAGTGGTGGGGGTTGCCGGTCATCTCTCTCCGTGTTCTCAGAATAAAGGCCGCTTTTTATTTTATATTTCTCATCTTTTGTTAATATTTTTCATCTTTTGGAAATAACTCTATCAATTAAGTACAGTATATTCCATATTGAGGTAAAGAGGAATTCCTCCCTGCCTCGTGAAGGGAGAAAGGTCGCAGTATTTGTGGACATATTTGGACACATTTACAGACATAAATTATAGCCCCATGTTTAGCATGTCACATGACTAGTTGATGGCAGAACTGGAATCTGGGTTCATATCCTAGATCTGCCACCCAAGGGCTGAGTGTCCCTGGTCATGTCATGCACCTCTGCATCTTGTTTCTCATCCACCAAATGAGAAGGTTGGATTTGACTCATTGAGCCTTAAAACCCAGGAAGTGTTTGGAACAAAGATACTTAAGGCCACATACAGTGCCTTGCTGTTCTTATGGGAGTTATGTTATCATTTACTTTTCTTACTTTCTAAAAAATGACTCTGTACATGGGGAACAAAGATCTATTTTATCTAGAATATAACTTGTTCCATTCTGCAACCTCCAATCTCAGCAAGCAGGACTTGATTTAACCAGCCACCACGTTAAACAGTCCTGACCGTGTATGACTCCAGGGCCGTTTGAGGTAATTACCCTCATGCGGTTGCTTAATCAAATCAGGCTTCAGAGAGTGGAGATTGCAGGATGAGGTTGAGGACAAACAATCATGTGACAATCACGCTCAAAAATATTTGGAGCTAAGGTGGACTTTAATACTAGTAAAGATAATGATCACGATAATGTCTTTAATTGAGTGCTTATGGTTTGCAGGTACTGTGGTAAATGTGCTTTTTATAAAAACTCTTTCATCCCATAACAACCTCACGAGCAAGATGATGCTACCACCATTTTGTGAATGAGGAACTAGAGGTTGGGAGGAGTAAAGTGAGCTGTGTAAAGGGCAGAAATGGGATTAACTCTGGGTTCCCTGGATTTACAAAACTGTGTGTTTTCTTACTAAATTAAATTGCCTTCTTGTGCTGTGAATATAGGGCCAGGGATTAATCCCAGGGCCGTATGCCTGCTGGGCAAGCAGTCTCCCACAGAGCCACAATCCAAACCTTTTCTTTTTCATTTTTGTTTGAAACAATCTCGCCAGGCTGGCCTTGAACTTTTGATCCTCCTTCTCCAGTCTCTGGAGTAGCTGGGATTATAGGCATATGCCTGAATTTGTTTATTTTTTATAAGAAGCCAAATAATTCCTTAAAATTTTATTTTTAATGAAAATATTGAAAAATACATTTGGTTTTATTGACACCTTTTTAAAGTTTTTTTTTTTTTTTTTTTTTTTTTTAAACTGGGAATTGAACCCAGGGCCACTTCACCACTGAACTACATCTCCAGCCCTTTTTCTATTTAGATTATTTCTAAATTATCCAGGCTGGCCTCAAACTTTTGGTCCTCCTGCTTTAGTCTTATTAAATGCTGGGATTACAGTCATGCACCATTCCTTCTGCCTTAAATGGTGACTCGTCACTGTAAAACACTCATGCAGTCCCCCACAGTGTGATCCTATATTCAACCGAGACAATGATACAGACACAACCCAAACCTACTCCTCCAAAGGCACCCTAAGGGGGCACTGGAAACTGTGTATATGATGACAAGGCCTTTATTTTATTCTACTTTTTGATTCTAGGAACCAAACTCAGAACTTTGATCTTGGTAGGCAGATGCTGTGCTGCTGAGTTATAATCACCAGCCAGTCAACACCTTTAGTAGCTCTGGAAAAGGAAGGAAGAATTTGTTATGGTTTGGGTCTAGATATTCCCCCAAAGCCTCATGTGACCCCAGATAGAGCTCTTTCAGAGGTGACTGAATCAGAGTGTATGATGCTGATTGGTTTGATGTTGCTCTAATCCCAGAGGCCCGGATACAATATAAGGGACAGATGTCCCTCTGCCAAGCCACCCTCACTTGGAGCCAGCAGATTATGAACTGAAACCTCTAAAAACTGTGAGCTAAATAAACATTTCCCTCTTTAACTTTGATGTCAGATATTCTGCCTCAGCAATGAGAAAAGTAAATAAGACAGAATTATTTGAAATATAAAAGAGGCATTACCAGGAAGCTGGGTAAGGGGAAGCAGAGGATAGAAAATGTCTCTCAGGGCTGGGGATTTAGCTCAGCGGCATAAGCACCTGCCTTGCAAGCAGGCAGTCGTGAGTTCAATCCCTGGTACCGCTAAAAAGGAAAAAGACAAAAAAAAAAAAAAAAAAAAAAAGTGAAAATGTCTCCCTACTGCATCTGGGACAGTGAGCACAGACAACCCTGGAGAAGTCAGGTGTGTTGGTCAGCAACAGGTACCTCAGACAAAACAACTTAAAAAGAGAAGAGGATTATTTCGGCTCACAGTTTTAGAGCTTCCAGTTGCTTTGGGTTACGGTAAAACAGTACTGCGGGAATGTGCAGCAGATGAGGTCCACTCCTGAGAGTGAGACACAAAGAAGGAGAGAGGCAGTGGCTTAGAATCACCTTCCAGAACAGGCTCCCCTCCAAGACCTAAAGACAGCCTGCTGGGCCCCATCTACTGGAAGTCTCCAGCTCCCGAAAGCATCGAAGGCAGGGGACAAGCCCTTTTACTGCAAGAGCCTTTGGGGGACATCCAGAGCCAAACTATAGCACAAGAGGTTAAACAAGTGCTAGGAAGTAGAGTGAGATGACATAGGCTGATGGTTGGAGAGCAGGCAGACCACAAAATAAAAAATATGACGAGGGAGGCAGAGGTGTACAGACAAAGTAAGCGAAAGCAACAAGGTGAGAATGTCAGAGACTCACGCTTAGGTAGTGGCAGACAACGTGGTGACAGGACAGTGTAAAACTGCCTTTTCCATTAACATTGGGAGAACTGAGCATTTTAAAATCACCTAAAGAGTTAATTGGAGACAAAGACATCACTAGGCCAACACTGAAGGGAAAACAGGAACCCAAAGAGATAAGCAGAGTTTGGAAGTCACATTTAAACCAGGAGTATTAGCTGATTCCTGGAATCGGAATTTTTGTTTTGGTGGCCTTGTCAAATAAGGGAGAAAGAAGTTGAAAGCGCAGTCTGGCTGGAGACACTTCCTGTAATACCAGGAATCCCAAAGCCCTAATTCCCTGCGGTAGTGAACCAAAGGTCAAGTAGGTTTTGTGTGTCACATTTGAGGTCAGGATGCAGTATTTGGGCACCCAACCCCAATCTTGAACTTGGTTTAAAGTGGTCCCCAGTCACCTGGCAAAAACAGATATACATCTCTCAGACAAAGGTATCTTTACTCTAGATCACAAGAAATTTCTATAAATTATTTTGGGGCATAATAGGCAGCATATAATCAAAGGTAACTGGGCATTAAAAGAAATAAGCACCAATATAAGAACAAGCAAGAGCCAGCAACCAACAGAAATAATCTGAAAGGGCTTTAGATGATGGAATTATCAGGCACAGGCTGTAAACTTTAGCAGATTTATAAAAAGAGAAGACAGAGGTAAAGAAACCGGAAACTATCAAAAGTTACCAAGTGGATTTGAAAAAAAAAATCAAGTAGAACTTTCAGAAATTTTTTAAAAATACAAGCACAAATCAAAGAAAAAAAACTATTTTAGATGCAAAATTATATTCTATCAAGGAAACTTGGAAGCAAAAGTATAACATTAGAATGACTTCTAGCTATAAAAAGAAAGAACTCAAGTAAATGTGTTTTAAATGATAAAGATTTTACCATCTTACATAACAAGAAATCTAGCACTTACCTTGAATATATTGGTTCTTAGTTTATTTCCTCATGGTAGCAAAATGACTGCAGTCCTCCAGTTATCATGTCTTCATACTACATTCAAAAGAAGAAATAAAGGGGCCTTTCTTTTGTGTATTTTCCTTTTAGCAAAAAGGAAAATCTCTCAGGAAGAAAATCCACCAGCACCCAGGTGGCCAGAAGTAAGCCACATTCTCCAACTGCAAGACAGGCTGGGAAAGCGAGTTGCTGACATACTCAGCCTCTGTGATGGAAGATGGAATCTGGAACCCAGGAGGACACGCTCTGAGTCAGTGCCCTGATTCTATGCAGGAAGGGGAACATGGAGGGGGAGAGAAGAAGGTTCTGAAGAGGGAGCACTGAACTATCTTTCAGGGTGCTTAACTCTGTCATCTTGAACCACTCCTTCCCGCCGGCAGCCTGCTAACTGAAGATGCAGGAAGACCTTTCTTCCTGGAGTCGTGGCTTGAGGGAATTATCCTGTAATCTTCCCCAGCTGTCTGTCTTACCCCCTGGAAGAAGTATGAAGGACACCCCAAAGAAATCAGCCCTGCTGTGACATTTCATTTCAGACACCTCGGGTGGGGGCGGTGCAGAAGGACAGGCTCAAGCCGTGGTCTGCACTAGGGGACAGCGCTCACCTGACTCAGAGCTGATGGCTTTGAGGAAGGCACTGCTTCTCTTCAATCCATTTTACTCATTTGGGAAGCAATAAAAGTTGACTCAGTGACTTTGAAAACCTTATTTCTTGTTCTAAAGCAACAATAAGCACCAAAATCAAATTTTAAAAGCTATCAAAGTGACAACAGGGAATTAGAAGGAACCTCAGTAATGCTGCTGGGACTTCCTCCTCCCTTCCCCATCTGCTTCCCGGTGTGCAGTGACCTCATTTCCCACATCAGGAGAAAGGAGGTGATAGAAGGCAGTGTTGAGGGTGCTATGGGTGGCAGGAGGCCTTGCTTCATGGCGCAGTGGGCAGGGGAGAGAGAGAGGGTCCCTTCCAGGGTTAAGGACCCCACCCAGTTCACAGGCCCTGGCTGGGCCTGGATCCCACTGGGAGTTGTATTAGTCAGCTTTCTCCATACTGAGATAAAGTACCCAAAACTCAGAACTTAAACAGGAGACGTTTATTTGGTTCTCAGTTTCCCCTGGGTTCAGTTCATGGTTGGCTGATTCCAAGGCAGAAATGTCATGGTAGAAGGGTCTGGGCACAGGAAAGCTGCTCACCGCATGGCAGCCAGGAAGAGGAGAGGGAAGGAAAGAACTGGGAATAGGATACACCCTTCCAGATCACACTCCCAGCGACCCATTTCTAACCAAGCCCAACTTCTTAGTAGTGCATTCAGCAATGAACTCATCAGTGGATGAAACCTCTCATCAGTGGATGAGTACTGCATACACATGATTCCATACACATGAAACTTTAAGGGGACATTTTAGATCCTAAACCATAACAAGAGAATAAGAGTGGGTGGGACTGGCAATAGATACTTCTATTACTAGGATCTCCACGAGAACCACAGGGAATTAAGACAAGCTATTACTAGAATGTATCAGGGGGAAAAGCCCTGCGTGATACAATTTGTCCCACTTACAAAAATAAAGAAATGGAGACCCAGAGAACTTAAGCAACTTACTCATAACACACAGCAGATGACTACAGACATTCTTCATTTAAGGCCTGAGCTCCATCCCTGCAAGTATGTTGTTAAATGAGTTCAACGCTAAATGAGGAACTGTGTCTATTATGTCATTAGAATATTCAGAATAAAGAAATGGTCAAAGGAAACTCCAACTTGATGACTTGGCTTTTATTTGCATAACTCTTACGTGCAGTACTATAATGAATAACAGCCTAAAACTATAGCACTGTACAATACAATCAGCAAAAATTCCTGCTTTTCCAGTTAGTAAACTGAATCAGACACTCAGAGAAAAGGACATGCCCAGAACTACCCAACAGGAAAGTGGCAGGATCAGAACAGAAATCCAGCACACTGCCCTACACAAAGGGCATCTCAGGGAGTGCACAGGGTGGATTTCAAAGAGGTCCATCCTGGGCTCCCGCAGCCAGTCAGACAGTGTGTTCTCATTGCCCCCAGAGGCCCAGGCCTTGACCTTTAGCAGACCAGCGGGGCCCCAGGAGAGGGCCAGTCACTTTGGCTCCTTAAAACTTCCTAATCTGAGCTGCTTCCCTCATCCTTGCCTATTTTGGTATTGCTTTAAGTCAAACCCAAAACTCTTGGGCTAGGACAGAAAACCTGCACAACTTCCAGATTTCGAAAGGACTGATAGAGCCCTTCCTTTCCTTCTATCCTATGATTGCACAGGCCTTGCCTACATCCCTGCACTTTAGTACCCAGCCTTGCTTGCATACTTCCCTTGATGAGAAACTACTATCTCACATAGTCCAATCTGTTTTCTGACCACTGTAACTGTACTTTTCCAAAGAGCTTTCCATAGGAAACAAATTTCCAAAGATGTCATGGAAAAAGCTGCTTGTGATAATATCTTCTTAGACATTTATACCACAGTAGTATTTTTTGGACTGTGAAAAATGCAGCCATCAAGAATCTTGTTTAGTAGTACTTAGCTGAGAACTGCTCAAATTTATCTAAGTACAGAATGCTTTCTTCAAGGATCACCCACCAATACCCTGTATATCTTGGAGGTGCTGAATCAGTAAGATGAAAATCTCAGAGGTGAAATCACTCTAAAGCTTTGGTCTACAATTTGAGTTACAAAGAAGAAGCCTGGTACTGTGGCTTCAATGTCATTTGAGTGTGCTCCCCAAAGCTCTGTGTGTTGGAAGTATAATCCCCTATGTAGCAAATTGAGAAGTGATGAAACCTTTAAGAGGTGGTGTCTCACTGAAGGTGGTTAAGTCTTTGGGTAGCTTTAGAAGGAACTAATGCAGGTGTCTTGGCGTGAATTACTTCTTGTGAGAGTGGATTGGTACAAAAAGATCAAAACTGGCCACTCCCCAGTCTCTAGCTTTCTTTCTTGTTGGGTAATTGCTTCTTCCCATACATACTCCCACCATTGTGCTGCTGTCTACCATAAAACCCTCACCAGAACTCACATGGAGCTGGTACCATGCTCTTGAACCTCCAGAGTGAGCTAAACAAACGTTTTCCATTATAAAGCACTCAACCTCCAGTATTTTGTTACAGTATCAGAAAACTGACTGATATATCATGGATTAGAGGAGCCAGATATTATATTGAATGCCTTTCACAAGTTACCCATTGTTATGCTTTGTGTCTAGGTGGCCCCCAAGCCTTGTGCAGTCAATGGAAGTAGCTAAGTCTAGCATTTGTGATTGGTTCATTGTCTAGCATGGGGATTGGCAGTGTAAGTGCTTCACCCGCCCAGGGGCAGAGCTGGCATACAAAATAAGGGAGAGAAGGAGGTGTGCCTTTCCCCTTTTTGCCCTTTTGCTCTTGTTGCTTGCAGCTGCCATGAACAGCTCCCCCTCAGCCACGCTGCCCTGCCTTGGAGCCAAGTGCATATGGACTGAAACCTCCAAAAAACTGTAAGAAATAAACCTTTTCTTCCTTCATGTTGGGCATCAGGTATTTTGTCTCAACAATGAGAGAAAAGTAACCAAGACACCTATACCCCTTTTCTAACAGATGAAACGACTAAGGCTTAGAGGGGTAAAATGTCATGCAGCTAGAGGGTGGCAGTTGGAAAGGGAACCCAACTTTAAATATGATGGATACAAAAACACTCAGGAGAATGCTTGGCATACGGTGGATTTATTTGTGCTTCTGTTATTATCTGATTAAAAGTAAGTGCTCATAATTACTTCTTGGAACTTGCTGGAAGTTTCTGCTTCTGAGCTAAATACTATATCCCTAACGTTTTTCCAGATATATGTCCTGTCTTCCTGCTCATTTCCCTACACTGTGCAAGCCAAGCAGAAGGAGTGAGCACACAGGGCATACGACCTTTCCTAGCTAAAAGCAGCCTGTCACTAGCTGTTACCACAGAAGAACGCTCACCTTGCGCCTAAACCTTGGCAATACCATGGAAACAGCATCTTCAAAAAGTCACAGAGGGGAGCCAGAGAAGAGCAAGGAAAATCATGCAGAGGAGAAAACCTTCCAAACCAGAGGCTGTCAAATTCAGCATTGATCAAGCTAGCTGGCTGCCTTAGTGTGTTCATGCTGCTATAACCGAATGCCTGAGGTTAGGTAACTAACTTGTAAAGAATGGAACTGTATTCTCTTACAGTTCTAGAGACTGGGAAGGCCAGCATCAGGACACCAGCACCAGGAGTGTTATCACAGGGAGGAAGGCAGGAGGGCAAAAGGGGCAAACAACTCCCCTGTTAAGCCTTTTATGAGGGTACTTAATCCCTTTTATAAAAGAGGGACTCTCATGACCTGATCTTCTCTTAAGCCTCCTCTTAATACTACCACACTGAAATACCTGACACATTGACAACACAGCAATCCCCACAGGGCAAGTCCAGCTCTCCTGCTGCATTTGTAAATAAGGCTTTACTGGAATCCATTCATATGCATTACTTGTACTGTTTTTTGCATTGTCATGAGAGTTCTGTAGTGGCAAGGGACCCAAAACATTTTCTACAAGGTTCTTTGGAGTGGTAAGAGCCTCACACATGTTAGATAAGGACTTTCCCACTGACTGACATGCCCAGCTCTTTTAAAATTTTGAGACAGGGTCTCATTAAGTTACCCAGGCTGGGAATTCAACTTGTGATCCTCCTGCTCACCTTTTGACTAGTTGATAATATACAGGTTTGAACCACCATTCCCTGTACCCAGTAACTCACAATGAGTTACACCCCAGCCCCTGACCACTTTTTAGAGACTCTCACTCAGCTGCTCAGGCAGAACTTGAACTTGCTATCCTCCTACTAGCCTCCTTAGTAGAACCCTGCCTACCTGGGCTTCAAGTTGTAGGGAAGGGAAAGATGATGACGGAACATTTGTAAGGAGCCAGCACCTGTCTTTTATAGTTGTCTTGGTTACTTTTCTCATTGCTGAGGCAAAATACCCACACCCAAAGTCAAAGGAGGTAAGAGGTAAGGTTTATTTTGGCTCATAGCTGGTAGAGCTTTCAGTTCATAGTGGGCTTGCTCCAAGGCAGGGTGGCTTGGCAGAGGAGCAAGACAGAGGAGAAACAGGTCATGGCGGGCAAAAGGCAAGAGGGCAGTAAAGCACTGATGTTAACGAGAAAGCATCAGCAGCCTGCCTCCCCTTTTATCCCTTCTAGGGTACCCACCCTTTGGTGGTATCACCCACCCTCAGGTTGGGCCTTCCCACTATCCACACCCAGAACTACACGAAGCCACTCAGTGCAGTACTTAGTAATCACATATCTTTAATCCCAGCGTTGCATCTTTAATCTCAGCACTACATACCCTGAACCCAGCCACCTCCAAAGGCCCCACTGTGGCTGCATGAAGCTTTGGGCTATAATAGTTGTTTTCCAAATGTTCTTTAAAAAGCCAGTTAGGAAGGGTTAGGCCAGAATGAGCTGTCTCTGAAGAATTTAAACAGGAAGAAGCTGTTTTCCACTGAAGGCACAGTGAAGACGCGTGCAGACTCTGGAGACTCCTGCAGCACCTCAAGGCCAGGCACTGTGGCTCTCTGGGAGGTCACAGCACTGGCCTAGCCAAAGACAGACTAGTCATGGGTTGGCCTTGTTCACTGGATGGGAAGAGACTGATATCAGGGAAACTCCACTGGGATACTGATCAGGTGAGAGGAGACCTGGTGGATGGCTTTTTTCCCCAGTACTGGAGTTACACTCCTAGCTCCTCCCCTGCCTTTTAGAGACAGAGTCTCACTAAGTTGCTCAAGCAGAACTTGAACTTGCTATCCTCCTGCTTCAGCCTTCCAGAGTGCTGGAATTATAGGCAAGCACCACTATACACAACCCAGATGATTATCTTAAGTGACAAGGCCACTTCCACCATGTGAAAAGAAATCTTAGTCTGTCATCTGTAAACATTCAGTTCACCTAAATAGTACTCTTGTTTTGACTTCATGACCTCAAAAGCACTTTCTGGTTATGACTTGGCTGCTTTCCATATAGATCTATACCTCATGTCCTCGGTGGGCATAAGAGTGACACATAATGTTGTGTGTCTGAGAGAAAGCACACTGTTCTAAGGATTAGGATCTCATATTCATTAGGTTTCCCAAGGGATTTATGGGCCCCAGGAAAGGGACCCAGAGTTCCTGGGTGTGCAGTTTCATTAGGCGTTCCTCCCATCGGTCCCCCTGCAGGCAGGGACTTTGTTTCACACACCATCATTTCTGTGGCCCTCAGTTCTCTGACTGCCCCAGAAGACACACTTATTATGTGTGTGTTAGAGCAAGAATGCAGGCAGGAAGGAAAAAAAATTAGATCTAGAGTGTCCCCAAAAGTCTCATGTTTTCAGATGTAGGGCTTCAGATGGTGACTGAACCAGGGGGTGCAAAACAATTCATGGAATGGTCTACTGATGAATTCATAGCTGAATGTGCTGCTGGGAAGTAAGTCCTGCTCAGAAGAGGCAGGTTCCTGGAGGCATGAGCCAAAAGGGTATATTCTTGTCCCCAGCTCTTCTCTTCCTTATTTGCTTCCTGGCTGCCAGGATGTGAGAAAAGTTCTTTCATTTTTGCCATGACCCAGCTTAGTATGGACTGAAACTCTGGAACATGTGAGGCAAAATAAACCTCTCTTCCTTTGAGTTCTGGGTGTTAGATACTTCCACCACAATGCTTCTGCCTTGGAGCCAGCCATGGACTGAATCTCCTGAACTGTGAGCCAAATTTAAAATGAAATTGTGGGTGTCTGGTATTGTGTCAAGCAATGAGAAAGCTGACTGATACAGAGGATGGGAGGAGGGAGGTGCAGTTGTTCATGCAAGATCTTGGTCCCTGAGATAGAATTTTTGTTGTAAATTAATAAACTGACCTTCTGGCTGGATACAGCAGTCTCAGGAGCATAGTTAGTGGATTTTTCTGTGGGCCATTGTGCTGCTCCCAGTGCACTGTCAAATCAGGATTCTTAAGCTCTGAAACTCGTGGCCAACGCTTGGACTTGGGTGAATTCACACGTAGTGCTCCTTGAGGCACAACTGCTGGCTCTCCTGGCAGAAGCAGAGGGCTGTGCCTTTTCATAATTGCATTTCTACTGCCGTAATGGCATCTGCTACTTCTGCAGTGCTAGGGATGTTGAAAGCCAGTGTTGAAGCACCTAGGACAGCACTGGCATCCAATAAGTGCTCAGCAAACATTTATTGAATAAATGGATATAGCACTATCTGGGGTAAGCCATAAAATGCAGATTGTACAGTTGCTTTTGCTATTAAGCCTAAATCATGGTTGAATAACGTCCAACTACTTACCGTAGTCTGCAACCACAGACATCCTAAAAGGCTGGGAAAAATTCAGGGCAGCACATCCCTGAACACTCACAAGTGCCTGAGGCCAAACCAACCATCTTGTTGGAGGAGTTTTCAGGCCTGGTTTGACATATTACATCAGGTGGTAGCAGTTTGTCACTGAGGAGACAGCAGGCTCCAGCCTTAAGAAGAAAAAAGCAATTTCAAAATGAGACATGGTTGAGGCTGGTGTGGTGGCACTCATGTAAATCCTAGTGCTTGGGAGATTGAGGCAGGAGGATCATGACTTCAAGACCAGTCTGGGGCTACATAGTGAGGCCCCTATTTTAAATTAAAAAAAAAAAAAAACAAGATTAGATTGAGAATTTCTAGGTGTTTAGTGAAAACTCACAAAGCTGGAAATTATTGCTCAGCAAGGGCTACCACACATCATGTCTCCCTTTCATGTCTTAGGTAACTGTGAATTTTATGCTTTTATTATCTTTTCAAGGCACATTTGTGCACATACCTCAAACAACCTTTATTTCTTTGGGAAAAAAGTAATATATGCATATTATTATATTATCTAGTCCCATACAATGTTACTCCCAAACTTAGCAATTTAAGGCAACATATATCAGTTCTCCCCCTCGACTCTGAGGTCAGGAATCTGGGAGGAGTTTATCTGGGCAGGTCTGGCTCCAGGTCCCACAAAGTCTCAGGAAGGCAAAAGGACAGTGGCACTGTCAGTGGGGGCCGCAGTCTCATTCAAGCCCAGTGGGCCCAGGACTTGAGCTCACCTTAGCCACAGGCTAAGCTCCTCCCTGCGTGGTGAGCCTTACAGGGCACACAGGGGTGCCTGCACCTCTGAGACAGGTAGAGACACACAGCTTGCCAGAGACAGGCAAGGAGAGAGAGAGAGACGCTATAGCTTTTTACCATCTTGTTTGGGAGTGCCACAGTGTCTGTTCTCCATGGTCACGCAGAGTGACTCTGGCACAGCACAAGAGAGAAAGGCAGAGAGGTGTGGCAGCAGACAATGGCACCAGATGGGACAGCAAGAGACTGGGAGGGAGTCTGAAAATTCATCTATAGATACCGTGACATTCCTACATTTGTAACATGGAAGCTGCTGGACATGATGGCACTGGTCTCTAATCCTAGTGCTGTCAGAGGCCGAGGCAGGAGGATTGTAAATTCAAGCCCAGCTTGGACAATTTAGTGATTTAGCAAGACTCTGTCTCAAAACAAAAATAGGGGCTAGGAATGTTAGCTGGGTTTAATCCTGATACTGAAAAAAAAAAGTGGAAACCTGATTTTTAATTTTTCTCCCTTCACATATGGCTAGACTTCATCACTGAAGCAATTAGCATGGGGTGGTAGCTGGGTGTGGTGGTACACATCTGTAATCCAGCACTCAAGGAGGCCAAAGCAGGAGTATTATTGCAAGTTCAAGGCCAACCTGAGCTACATAGTAAGTTCAAGGCCGGCTGGAATACTAGCAAAGACCTGTCTCAGAAAACCAAAACCAAAACCAATCACAAGAATGAGATGGTGGTGATGGTGTGTGACTCTGTGGGCACAGTCATGAAGGGCACTGTGATGGCCACCATCTCAGGTCACTCTTGTGGAAGAGCACAGCATCTGTGTTGTAACTCTACCAGCAGAGCAGTCCTCATAAGAGGAACAGTCCTCCTGTCAACAGCCAGCACCATCTGGCCAGCCGCAGGACAAAACACCTTCCAAATGCATCCTCCCGCCTAAGCCCAGCCTATGGGTGGCCACAGCCCAGCTGACAGCTCTGCTCACTCTGAGCCACAATCACTAAACTAAGGTTCTCAAATTCTTGACTAAAATAAAATGAAATCACAAATGTTTATTATTGTTGTTTTGTTTTGGTAAGTCTCACTATGTAGCTCAGGCTGGCCTTGAACTGGTGGCGATCCTCCTGCCTCAGCCTTCCAGGTGAGATTACAGACATGTAATCTCATGTCTGTAAATTCCATGTTGTAATCTCATGTCTGTAAATTCCAATGCCTGAGCATTTATTACCATTTTAAATCACTACATTTGCAGGCGATTTGTTACTGAATTTCAATGATTTTACTTGTGATAACCGTACCTGTTTTAATTAGTTTCAGCAGACAGGGTAAGTATTAAAGGAACTTGATAGTCCACTGAATACCCAGAAAGACTCAAGGCTGAGGCTTGGAGTACAAACTCATGAGCCCTCCAGTGGAGGGCCTCTACTTCCCTTGCTGCAGACAGTCCCTCTACACTCTAGCAACAGGGTGCTGCCTCCAGGACCCTGGTGCAGCCATGTTGCTTTTTCCACTGCTATACTCCTCAAGAATGTATTTTACATGACACTTCCAAACCAAGGACTTTGTGTTGTATGCTTATTCACCAGCACGATGGTTAGATTCATGCCTCAAACTTGGCTGGACCATGGTGCTCACATAGTTGGTCAACTACAGTCTGCATTTTTCCATGTAAGTGTGTTGGAATGAGATTAACATTAAATCAAAGGGTTCTGAGTAGAGTGTGTTTCCTAGGGTGGATGTGCCTCATCTAATCAGTGGAAGGCTTTGATGGACCAAAGAGACAGACCTCCTTCAAGCAAGATGAAGTTTGCTGGCTGGTTGCTTCTTGAAACACAAAATTGGCTTTTTTCTGGTCTTCATATTTGTGTGACTCAATTCTTTAAAATAAATCTCCTCTCTCTCTCTCTCTCTGTCTCTCTCTCTCTCTCTCTCTCTTTCTCTTATTGGTTCTCTCTTTTTTTTGGAGAACCTTGATTAGTACATCTAGTTACAAGTGAGGGTTGGAAGCTGAATTTCTGAAGGATCATTAAGACTCATACATGGGGAGATTTAGCTCAGTGGCATAAGCACCTGTCTGACAAGCACAAGGTCGTGAGTTCGATTCCCAGTACCCTTCCCCTCCAAAAGAACCACTCATAGATGGGATATTCTGCACATAGGAAAGATATTCTAGTTGCTGGGGTGCCACCAAGCCCCCAAATCCTAACCAACAGCTATTATATCTTTGGTTTTTTTTTTGGTTTTTTGAGACATGGTCTCACTATGTAGCTCAGGCTAGTCTTGAACTCACCATGTAGCCCAGGCTGTAGAATTTGTGGCCATCCTCCTTCTTCAACCTTCTAAGGCTGGGATTACAAATGTGTGCCACCATGCCCGTCATTTACTCATAATTTAAATCATTAAACATCATAGCACTCTCTTACATAAAATTACATTTACCCTCAGTGACGTCTCTTCTCTCCAGTCCACTGAGGAAATCATGCACAATCGTTGATGAATATCCCTCAAGCTATTTTTCTAAGTTGAATACTTTAAAGGTGTTTCAGGCACATGCTTGGTAAGAATCCAGGGAATTCTAAAGGTTTAGATTTAAACCTTTAGAAATACTGTAGTCTTGATTCTGTATACACCTTCTTTCATTTATGTACATTTGTAATGAATGACACATCTCTCAAGAGATTTTCTAACTTTATCTCTTGATTCAAATTAAAGTCCGACTATAATTCCTTCTCTAAGGAATGATACTGCATGCCCCTGGGTAACTCTGGAAGTCTCACTTTCATCAGAGGTGAGAGGTAGTTCTTTTCTGGCTTGGATAGTCCCATGAACTCTTATTAATTCATATTCTTTAAAATAGGAATTTATGATTATTCAGTCTTCTCCAGGTTGAAGTTTGCTTTTCATTTTCTGTGGGCAAAGCGATTAAATAAAAAAGCCAAATTGCAAGACTATTTCAATAGCTACAGTTTTAGATGATTTTGGCATATAATTTATTAGGTTCAAATGGAATCTTCTACATAGAAGTAATTTTTTCCTCTAAGTTGAAAGGAGCACAGATGAAGACTGATTCTATCATAGAATCTTTAAGAGTTTTCTGACAAGATCCCCATAAAGTTTCGTTCCTAGCTTTAAACTACAGCAAAACTGGAATGCATGTGGGACTTTTGAGTTTAATAAAGAACATTCATCTATTATTATGACTCAGGAATAGTAAGTTATCTCATAATTAGCCCAGAGGAAGGAGATCCCAGAAGATGGCTGG
The DNA here is from genome assembly GCF_034190915.1 of Cavia porcellus. NCBI lineage: Eukaryota > Metazoa > Chordata > Mammalia > Rodentia > Caviidae > Cavia > Cavia porcellus. Next base: position 55,224,210 of record NW_026947496.1, read on the forward strand.
AGTTGTCCTGGAAGACAGAAAACCTTCTGAGAAAAGTGTGCAAGCAAAATCCAATGATTATAAGTATAATTATGAGTTCTACAAATGCTTTAAAGTCAAAATAGCAGCCTGTAATGATGCAAGTCAACTTTCTGAGCTTCAAGTTGGGTAATTCTCCTTCAACACAAAGAAGCCAGGCTTATAACCCCAGCCTGCTCTTCTTGGTGATAAACTCACATAAACAAATGGATCCACTCATCCCTTGAAAAAACTGGAAGCATTTGGGACCAACAGAGCACAAGGGACAAAAATTTAGGTTTCCTGTGGCCTTGTGTCTTTACCTTAGTGAGCCATGCAGACCTGCATATAGAATACAGCTAGGAGGAATATACAAATGTGTGGCCAGAAGAGTTTAATATATAGAAAGTAGATAAGGGACTGCATGGGGCCTAGATTTGAGGCAAAGGACAGGTGGGTGGGGGGAAAGAAATCGGCAGTGACCACTACTGGCTATGCAATTTCCTTTATTTTTCTTCTCCCTTCTCTCTTTTCTTCTTTTTCCCTTCTCCTCTTTCTCCTTGTCCTCCTCCTCTTCCTCTGTATCTTAGTTACTTTTCTCTCGTTTTTGAGACAAAATACCTGACGCTCAAAGTTAGGGAAGGGAAGGTTTATTTCTTACAGGTTGAAGGTTGCCATCCATACTCAGTTGGCTCCAAGGCAAAATGACATGGCTGAGGGGCAGTGGTTCATGGTGGTGGCAAACAGCAAGGGCTAATAAGAAAAGGGAAAGACATGCCTTCTCTCTGCCATTACACTTATGATGGCTCCACCCCTGGGCGGGTACAGCACTCATACCACCAATCCCAGTGCTAGACAACAAACCAATCACAAATGCTAGATTTGGCCGCGACCATGATTCATGAGGCTTGGGGGAGGGGCATCTGAACATAAACCATAACTCTAGGCAAACATGCTACCACTGAGCTACAGCCAAGATCCCTCCCATCTTTTTAAAAAGTTTTGAGACAAGGCCTCCCTGAGTTGTTTTGGCTGGACTTGAACTTGCAATTCTCCTGCCTTATCCTCCCAAGTATCTGGGATTATGGACATGCACTACCACACCTGGTGAGAGTTTTTTATGATGTGATGAAAACGTTCTAAAATCAATTGTAGTAATCATCACACAGTAACAGCCATGGGACTGTGTACTTTCAAGGAGCGAACTGTGCTATGCATAAATTATCTTTCTATAAGTCTGCTTTTTTAAAAAAGTGATTTATGTTTTATTTAAATGCAGACATTATAGAAGCTAACAATCAAAGAGTGAAACCCCTTTCCTCTCATCCCAAAGTATTACATGTGTGCAGATTGATGTGTATCTTTTTGATTTTTTACTCAGCATGAACAAACACTGCCTTTTATCTGTTCTATATCAAATTGCCCATCAAGCTATCTAATTATCATCTATCTATGTAGTCCTCCGCTTAGTCATCCAGAATTTACTCATACCCGCCAGGAGTGAAAGAGACGTATATGATGAATAGTGATCAGATTGAACACCCAGCTGCAAAGATAGGGTTCTTCCTGGTGCAAGAAACAGAAAACATGGCTCAAGCCACCTCGAAAACAATACCAACAAAGCAATGAGTAGGTTTTCCTTACACAGGAATTTTAGGGCAGGTCTAGTACCAAAAATAGCATGATTCAAAGGGTCAAGGACATCTTTGGGATCCTGTGTGTCTGTCCTCCCTCTTCTATCCTTAGTCTGGCTTCATTCTCAGGCTCCTGGAATGTTCTTCTGGTTGTCAGATGTCCAGGCGGAAGTTCAAATCAAGTGCAATCTTAAAGATCACATCTATGGGCTCTGGCCACCCTCCCTGAAAGAGGTGACCCAATGCTCCACCAGCACACAGGGGTGCGGGCTGCATGGCGTCCTTGCTGTTTCTCCCCAGCCAGCAGGGCTACTGCCTCTGGTTTTATTTTTGCTGAATTCCTGAATTATCTCTCTCCACAGGCTTTAAGTTTCAGTTCAGGTTCTTCCTGTGTCCATAGGACCCACCTCTCTCCTCCTTCTCTTCCTCATGTTGCTATATTCTAGAATCTGGACACCAAAACATGGAGAGATTCTTTCTCTGCTGCTCACCCTTCTGCCATTATCTTGGAAGTAGTAGCTAGGTTTTTAATTAATAGTGTTGAGTTGGAGGCGTCTTTTATTCTTTTAAATTTTTATTTTAGATTTTTTTGAACCAGGAATCAAACTTACAACCTCATGCTTATCAGGTAGGTGCTGTGCCACTGAGCTAAATCTCTGGCCCCGAAGGGGCCTTTAAAGGTGATGATCAGTCTTGATCCTGCTTGTATATCCTAGTTCTTCTTGATAACTGTGTTTTGAATGACTGAAGGAGGAGTGAGTCTCTGGCCAGGGAACTACCATAAACTGATTGGCCATGTGACCCCTATAAAATGCCTGTAATAGAGTTGGGAAGGTGGTACCCTGAAGGAAAACCAGGGTCCCATTAGCAGAAAAAGGATAACAGGAATGGACCTTGAGGGATAAAAACCACAGACGTCTACCATATCAGCTAACTTTAGATGTGGGTTTCCCAAATGTGAGATGAAATAACTTAGTGCTACATTGGAATGCTGGATTTACTACTTGCTAGCTTTTGCAAACTGTTTCTTTCTCTAAGTCTGGGCTTTGCTCAGGAGTAAAATAAAAAATAATCCTAACTCTTCAGGGATGGTTGCAAATACTATACACTAAGTGGCCAGGAAGCAGCAGATCTTCAATGGTGTGTAGCTCTTATCTTTTTCATGGCCCTGCTTATCCATTCTCCATTCCCAGTGATCATATTACTTTGGGGTTTTAAATAAGACCCACTGCAAAGCACATTTTAAAGTTCTCCATTATATATATATATGTATTGAATGATCACTACACTTATTATTATTATTGCTATTATTATTGGTCACTATGTTTTTAAAAAATAAGTTATCAGAGAATTTGGCCTTAAAATTTATTTTATTTCCCCTAGTGTGGTGTCATTCTGACACTGGAATCTGTCAGCAAACAAGGATTCAAAGGGGATCCCTGGCTAGCGTGATTTTTAAAATAGTTAACAAATGCTCCAGCTGGGCACTGACCAACTGGAATGACCAATTAGATTAGTCAGAATGGATACTGGCCTCCCATAGTCTGCTCACTGAACTAGGATGCCCTGTTTGTTGGCTGGTCTAGACGGGAGTCACTGAACCATCCCTACACTAGACATCAGCTTAAGGTCCCAAGACTTCACACCAGGAGCGGGCAGTAGCTATGCTTTCCTACTATCTGGAAAGATATTTTCCATCCCAAGTTACAATCAAGATAAAGATGCTGGAATGGAAGCAGCCCAAGCCAAGAGGAGGCTCCCAGACGTCTCTATACCAAGTCTCAGTTCTGACCTTTGGCATCATGCCCAAGGTTGGCTGATAACTCACAGCCTTCACAGAGGACAGGGGACTTACCCATGACCTGCAGAGGAGAGAGAAGCCAATGACTGGAGCCAGTGCCTAGTTCTTCAACAATGAGAGCCGGGTCACAACCTCCGCAGGTGACTGAAGAAGAGGTGGCTTTTCCTGCAATCGGAGATCAGAAAACAGTAGGCAAGCTGTGAAATTCAGAATATGGTAATGTGACCAGATACGGCTGTGCCTTTTTCTTCTCAGCATTATACAGTCAAGACTGGGAGAGCTCATGCCCTGATTTCCTAGGCAGACCATTCTGGAAGCATCAAACACGGACTCTCAATCCTAGTCCAGAAACTGCAGATGGTTGCTTTATCAGTCTCCACCTTTAAGCATTAGTCATTATTTAGCCTTAAGACATCTTTTAAGTAATTGGACTCTTTCCCACTGGAATTTAAACCTATTTTAGCTCTTTGTTTACAGATTATACTACTGTCACCAAATTTATAAATTTTGTCTACTTCAAATTCAAGTCAGAATTTAAAAATTATAGTAAAATACACATAATGTAAAATTTATCATTTAACTTTTGTTTTTTGATGTAAGTTTGTGCTATGCCTCTCAGGCTGGCCCCAAACTCAGGATCAGGAGATCTTCTTGCCTCAGCCACCCAAGTAGCTGGAATTAGAGGCAACATCACTATGCCTGGCTATACTTAAGCCATTTTTAAGTATACCTTACAGTGCTGCTGAGTGTAGTCACATCATTGTGCTATCACCACCACAACCCATCTCCAGAATTTCTTTTCTCTCTCCAGACTGAAACCCCATCCCCATTACACAATAACCACCTCCCCCACCCCACAGTCACTGTCTCACTTAGCTCTGAGAATGGGACTCTTCCAGCCACTCCTGTAAATGCAGTCGAACTTGCCCTCTTATACCTGGCTTGCTTCACTTAGCCTAATGTCCTTGACATTTACCTGCGTTGAAATGTCTGTTAGGATTTCTTTCCTCGTCAAGGCTGCATAACACTCCACTGTGTGCTGTGGTTTGGATATGACTTTCTTCCCAAAGCTCATGTGTTGCTAGCTTCGTCCCCAAAGTAAAGGTGTTGAGATGGTGAGGCCTTTAAAAGATAATTAGATCATGGGGTACAACCCTCAAAGGGACTCAGGTAGCTTTCAGAGGACTCTGCCGGGTCCTGAGGGAGCAAGTGGTCCTACAGCAGCAAGCCGGCCCCTCCCTGCTCTCCTGCATCCTCTGTCAGGAGTGCTGATGGTTGAACTCCTGCCATGTCATGCTGCTGAGGTCAACTAGATAGGGCTACCTGATCTCAGACTTTCCACTTCCAAAATTGTGAACTAATTAGCCTCTTTACTTCATAAAGTACCCAGCATCGAGTATTTTGTTATAGCAACATGAAAAAGACTAAGACAGTAATATATGCACATTTTCTTTATCCATTAATGTGGATGTAGATACTTAGGTTCTTTCAACTTTTAGGAACTGTGAATAATGTTGTGGTAAGTTTTAAGATTCTTATGTTTTTCCTGGAATTCATTAACTGGATTCACAGCTTGAATAGCTGCTCTTATTTCTATATTAAATGGTCACTGCAATGTGCTCCAACTGGAATTCATGATACATAACCTTAGAGATGCAATACAAAGTATATCATACAAAAATTGTTGAGACAGGGCCTCTAGGTAGCCCAGGCTGGCCTTGAATTCACTAAGTATCCCAGGCTGGCCTCAAACTCATGGTTAATCTCCTGCTTCAGCCTCCTGAGCGTTACAAGCCTATGCCATCATATCATACAATTTAATCCATAAACCCCTTTTTCAATGCCATCCACGTGGTTTCTCTGTCATAGCCAATGTTTGCTCTTAGCTCTTGCCTAATTAGTCACTAGAAATGCAGTCCTCACTTTTACCTAATCATAAGAGAGAGTTCCATTTGGTCAACAGTTGGATGATAAATCATGAAAAGGAGGATCTAGAAATGGGTGGATAAAATCTTCTTTTCTTTCTTAAATACTCTTTGGTATATTCTGCATTACCTACCACGTATTGTATTACTGTCCTAATTAAAGCCAGAAAACAATAAAAAGTGGAACAATATGGTTTTCCTTTTGATTGGTTGTAAAAACCAAACCCCGCATGAATATATTTCCTTCTAAAGGAGAAGTCAGCATGTATCTACACAGAGATAGACAGTAAACAGCTCAGGCTTTGTGGGCCATTTGGTCTCTGTTATAATTACTCAACTCTGCTTTTCTAGAGCAAAAGTCACCACAGAAGATGTATGAAAAGTATGTGTGGCTGTGTTCCACCAAAACTTTATTTATTGATGCTGACATTTTAATTTCATACAGTACGCATTCTTTAGTCCTTAGTAAAAATGATTCACAACTTCTAGCTTGCACAAAAAGACAGCAATTTCAATTTGGCCTGCTGGTCACGGTTAGCCATCTCTACTCCAAAATATTAAATAGACTAGATAAAATAGAAAGTCCTCTCGATGCTTTACACCAACTTCTGTCCTCTCCATACCTTCTCTTGTGGATGTGTATCTTCATTTTATTACTTTGGGTTTTTTTTTTTTTTTTTTTTTTTTTTGAGACAGAGTTTCATTATATTGCCCAGGTTGGCTTTGAACTCATAAGCCACTTGCCTCAGCCTCCTGAATAGCTGGGGTTACAGATGTGTTCTATCCTACCCAGTTCTATTACTTTTTAAATGGAAGATTTCAATCCAAGCATGGTGGTGCAAGCCTATAATCTTAACACTCTGGAGGGTGAGGCAGGAGGATTGCCCTGAGTTGGAGGCCAGCCTGGGCTACATAATGAGTTCAGCGCCAGACTGAACTACAGATTGAGATCCTGTGTGTGTGTGGGGGCGGGATTCAGACAAATACAAAAGCAGAGAAAACAATGTATAATCCTTTCTGTAACCATCTCTGAGTTGTGTGACAGTTATATCCCCACTCACGCAATCCATTTCCCTCATTGTATCCTCACATTTATCTAGATATTTTATGTATCCATAAAGACTTATCCATAATTATTGTACTTACCCATAAATCCTATTTAATTTGTCCATATTAATTCAACTATGACATTTACCCACAAATAAGAAGTAGGTATTTCTAAAAGGTAATGCTTCATCTTAAAATACCACAACTAAAATAAATAATAATAACTATAACTTAAAAATGCTAAGAGCATAATTTCAAAAAACTCATCGAGCAATAAGCATGACCTATGACACGGTGGATTTTGTTAGAACACAGCAGTTTGAAACAGAGACTGTAAACTGGATAATCCGTCCTTGATCTGATGCTTCCCTCAGTAGTCATTCAAGAGAGAGAAAAGGCGTTCAACCTCTCTGTGCCTCAGTGTCCTTCTCTGTGAAAGTGGGGATGTTTAAAGTGTGTGTTTCCCGAGTTGCTGGGAGAGCGAGTTAGTGAATACCCAGAAAGTTCTCATCTTGGAATCCCAAGTCCACAGCGCCGGGGCTGAGCCTGAGTGGAAGGTGTGTGTGGCAGGGAGTTTTGACTGCAGCCACCTCACAAATGCCTGAAACAGGGATAAGCACAACCTGTGTGACGGAGAAAACCGGAAAGTCAAAGCCAGTGGTCTGCGGGGCTGCCCCTGCTTCCTCCCTGGGCCACGCGGACTCCTGCGTGACTGGGTGTCTGCCGTGTGGCCTCAGCTGCTCCTACCCTCTGCACCTCTCAGCCTCCGCTGCAGCTTCTGTCATGCACAGCTGTTTGGCTCTGTAGTCTTTAGAGTTTTAAAAAAATGGTTTTAAGTATTAAGGACTAAACCCCTAGGGTCTTCACACTGAGCTCCATTCTAAGCTCTTTAAGGAAAATATTTTTTTTCAAGGGAGGGTTGAGCTAAATTGCTAAATTGGCCCCCTGACCCCCTTGCCTCAGGCTCCCAGAGTGCTGGGATCACAGGCAGGCACCACCCTGTCATTCAGAGTTCTTGAGAGAGAGTTGATGGCAGCCTTGCAAAAGGGAAGTGTTGTCCTTGCCTAGAACAGGGTATAGAGTTTACAAGGTGATCGTTTCAGAGACCTTGGTGAGCAGCTTAACCAGTCAGTCAGAATAAACTGGCCAGGGCTATGGTAACAATCCCGAGGTCCCTACGGCTTGGTGCCGCAGCCATTTATCTCCCATGTATGTGCACAGCCATCAAGAACTGGCTAAAGCTCTTGCTTCCTCCTGAACCCAGCTGCTGTGAACAACGGCACGGTCTGACCAGGTCTGGAAAGAAATCACATTGGTTCTTATACTCTTGCTTCCCATGTATCACTTCTGCTCACAGGTCGTGGGCCAAAACCAGTCGTGTCCACGCCTGTCTTTGAGCAGGCAAGAAGTTGCATTCCCACTGCGTGCCCAGAAAGAAGCAACGGCTGAGCGTCATGCGTGACACAGAAGGGGAGGAACTCAGCTATTCCCTATCCTCTTCTCCATCCCTATATATAAATCATGTATATAAAAGGCATTCAGGGAAGGCAATGCTGAGCAGTACCCCCCAGCATAGGCCTGTAATCCTAGCACTCTGGGAGGCTGAGACAGGAGGATGGCAGGTTCTAGCCAAGCTTGGGAAATCTAGTGAATTATCTCGACCCTGTCTCCAAATTTAAAAATAAACATGGATGGGGAGTAGCTGGGGATGTAGTTTAGTGTGAAGATCTTGGGTTCAGTTCCCAGTGCTGAGGGGTAGATGTATAATCCCTTTCTTCTTGGACTGAAACACTCATTCTGAGTCTTTCCTCAGTAAAGCCTTTCCTTGAAGCAAAACCAATCCTAACTCCGAGTTTCTCACACAGACCAATTTTTCTTTTTTTGTTTTTTTGAGACAGGATTTCACTAAGCAGTTCAGGCTGGCTTAGAACTCACTTTGTAGCCTAGGCCGGCCTTGAACTCAAGGTGATCCTGCTGTCTCAGCCTTCCAAGTGCTGGGATTACAGGTGTGTGCCACCATGCCTGGCACCAAGGCTGTTTTCATCTAAGCCACGGAGACCGCTTGAGAACCTCTCCAGGTGCTTCCCATTTCTCTTAAGATAAACAAGCTGAAATTAGTCAGAAGACTTAGAACACCCTGCTGTGTGACCAATTGTGTACCTTTCTGAATGATACTGGTGTTTTCTCTGACAGTTGCTATTCTGCCCACTCAAATTCTCTGCCAGCTCCCCGTGCCCCTAACAGGGCTCCCCTGGTAGAATTATTCACTCAGAATTTCCACATCTTCTGAATATTTCCCCTAAGATTCCTCCTGGTTTTGGTGTACCACCTGTCTAATAGGTCTCTTTCAGATTTCAGTATTTTCACAGTAAGGCAACAACTGTTCTGGTGTCTGAATAAGCCCACAGCAAGCTCTATGCACTGTTTTTCTTACTAGAAAATCACATTGGCTTATTGCCTGTATAACAGGGCCAAAATTTGGGTATGCAAAAAATAACATTAAAAAATGTCTGAGCCAAGCATGGTGGCACATACCCCTATAACCCCAGCATTCCAGGAGGCTGAGGCAGGAGGATCGCAAGTTCCAGCTCAGCACAGGAAACCTAATGACTGCAGGACACTACCTAAAATTAAAAAGTAAAGATGTGGGGGTGGGGGGGCTGCGGATGCAGCTCACTGCAAAGGTATCACTTGGAGAGTGGATTTTCCATTAATTAGTCTTATTAATTGCTGGAGTCCTCATTCAGTGGAGTATTCAACTTCTTCTGCCTTCAAGTTGGCCTCTGTCAGGTATTCAATCATTGTTTACATTCCCCGTGAGACTGTTTCTTGCCTCTTAGGAGGCTGCCATGCTTTCTACTCTCAAGATGACACCAGTGGACAGCCCCGATGTCAAGCAACAGTAGGACAGATGAGTAAATCCTGGCATCATCACACACTGGGAAACCATCTGGTCACAGAGAAACAGCTCGAGACCACAGCACCAATGACTCTCAGTGCTACGGGGTGGAGAAAGTCAGACAATTGAAACTATATATGATTTCACTTCTGTGAAGTTCAAAAACTAACCTGCAGGCTGGGCATTTAGCACATTTCTATAATCCCAGCACTTGGGAGGTTGAGGCAGGAGGCTTGCAGTGAGTTTGAGGCCAGCCTAGGCTACACAGTGAGTTCAGGTTCTGCCTGAACTGCATAGTGAGATCCCGTCTCAACAAAAAAATCGCCATTAACCTGTGGGTGTAACAGGCTATAAAGTGGTTGTTTTCAGTAGGGGGTAATTGTGTGGGGGAACACAAGAGCTGGCTAGGGGGCTGCCTTCTAGGTGGTAGCCACGGGGGTAAACATTCAGCAGGCACTTAGGGTTGGCATGCCTCACCATGTGCGTGCCCTACCTCAGCAAAACCTCAGCATCTGCAAAGGTGGTGTCTGGGTATGGGCAGAAGTTTAACTTGCTTCAGATGTTGGGGGAGAAGCTCTCTTCTCCGCACTCTCTGGCCACCTTCAGGCCATCATTCTTTCTGAACAGCCCGGAGCTTCACAGATGCCCCTGAGCAGTGTCTGGTCCCTGCTCTTTGAGGAGCCCTAGGCCCAAGGCCTCTCTGCTCCAGTTAGGAGCTCCTTGACTCAGATCCAGACTCCTGGCTCACTGGTCCTCAGAATTTCAGCCCTTTCCCACCTCCAGCAGGAAACCTTGGGGCCCTAAAGAAAGAAGCCTGGTTTGATGTTAGGCTGGCCTCCCTGGATTGCTTCTCTCTGTTATTTCTACCCCCACCAACCTGGTCCCTCCAGCAATCCGGTTTCCCTGTGCCAAAAGGGCTTCCTGTATACCTTTCTCACTTGACGGCAACTGCCTGTAGCATTTCCTTGGAGGGACCAATGCCTCCTCAGGCCCAGGGCCTGTGGTGGGAGAAGGGCTGGCTGCAGGGAAGGGAACTGCATCTACGTGCGCGCAGGAGCAAGGCACACTGGCTGGTGGCTTAAAGTATCTTAGACCCATTGCCCTTGATTTTTTTTTTTTTTTTTTTGCAGTCTATTTTTTTCATCACGTGATTTGGATGATTCAAATCAGTGTGCTTAGGATCAAACCACTATATTTTAGCAGTGAAGGAGTTCTTCAAATGACAGCATCATTCTGAATTCTAAGTGGGATCTTTTTTGCACTGTGTGCTCCTGGGCAGTGAATACATTTAGCATCTTGGCTCCCTACCTCATTGCTCTCCACACACATAAATGTCACTCATCAATCACCTAACCATCGAAAATATTCCTCCTGCATACCCAGAGTTCTACATTCCCTGAAGGATGGCTTTAGCCTAAAATGTTTACAGATTTAAAAAAAAAAAAAAAACAAACAAACAAACCTGAAGCCCAAAGCAGAAAAATGACTTACCCATGCCAGCGACAAATCAAGGATGCAGCCCAATCTCTTGATTTCCAGTTTGGCGAGATTTTTTATGCCACCCTGCTGACTTTCGATTTAGGTTTGAGGAACTGACACAAGGCAGTGTGAGGGAACTTCTGTTTCTCACCGAATTTCTGCTTTCCCACTGGTGTGGAAGCTGTCCCTGTTACTTCCTCTTTCCTTCCCAGAGAGTGCCAGGGCCCCGGGCCCCCTCTCAACCTGAGTAGCCCTGGCAGTGTCTGGGAACTTGCTGGCAGACATGCCCAGCCCAGACCTCCCCTGTGCAGACTTTCCCTCCCTGACCTTGCTAGACAGCTGTGCAAATGGGCTGCGCTCAGCTGTTGCTCCTCTGCCCTCTGCATCTCATCATGAATCAGTCACAAAGTCAGAGAGCGCACAGAGGGATCTGACTCAGTAAGCTTCATCCTAATGTTCTGTGCCCTTCAGATATAAAGAGCGTGATACAAGAGAGGAGCCAGCTGGGGGGAGATTTCAGCCAGGGAGCTGGGAATGCTGCACTTAGAACTGTTTGTTCCTGCCGGGCGTGGTGGCTCATGCCTGTAATCCCAGCACTCAGGGAGGCCGAGGTGGGAGGATCGTTGCAAGTTTGAGACCAGCCTGGGCTGCAAAGTGAGCTCAAGGCCAGACTCAACTGCGTAGCAAGACCTCGTCTTAAAAAAAAAAAAAAAGAAAAGAACTGTTTGTTCCTGCAAGCATGTATTCATTCATTCATTCATTCATCCATTCATTCTAGCAGACCAGGTCTACTGAATGCTTACAATGGCTGCGTTTCAGATGACACACGGGCAGATACAGCACACCTATTCCCTGTCTTTGTAGATTTAGAGTCTTCAGACTGAGCTCAAAACCTGGTTCTGCCACTGAAGCAACAACAACAAAATGAAAATACAGTTACTACAAAGAGCAGCGTATGTTTACATATGGGAAGTAACTAGACCGATTCTTAGCACACATGTGAAGCCACAGCTATTATTATTACTAAAAATGTAATCGTCCGTTGGTACAATTCCTGTTCCTACAATATGACATGCACATTTAGCTGAGAACTCTGTATGTTTCAAAAAATTGTGTTTAAAAGACTAACATTCCAAAGTTGTGCAGTTGCACATCATAAACACATATATTTGCGGTGTGTATCACAAGCAATGTGTGTGTGTGTGTGTGTGTGTGTGTGTGTGTGTGTGTTTTCTGGCCTGATAATCAGGATTTCTGTATTCTAAGCTCAAGACCATGATAAAACCAATGTATGCATACTTTGTGAAGACCTCGGGGAAGGAGAAAAATGACATAAGCATGAGCTGTTACTATTCTGTTCTCTTCCTGGCCTCCACTCTTGACAGACACTTTACCTTATTTAGCCTCTGCTGCCTGGTTTTAAACCTCTAAATAGATCGGTTATTTCAGGCTGGCCAAACCCTCGAAATTATTTGCCAGCAGCATTTTGGGGAACGTATCCCCTTACTGCACGAGCAAGAGCACGCAGCGCGAAGGCCTGCGCGGCTGCTGCCAGGTCTCTTCCCGCAGAGCCTCCGCTTGCACTCCCCGGCTTGGCTCACAGAAGGCACAGGAAAGAGCCCAGCTTTGAGGCCAAGCATGTCGTCTGCAGAGAGTCACAAAGCTCACAGACCTCACTGTCTTCATTGGTGAAGTCGTGGGAGGAGAGCAGAAATTTAACTTCGCAGGACTCCCGGGATAATTATATAACTAAGCTAATGATTATAATACAGCTGCTCTTAGCGCGGGGTGTTATGGTCCAGCACTATAACTCCAGCACTCTGGGAGGCTGAGGCAGAAAGATCAAGATAAATTCAAGCCCAGCCAATTTACCATCTTAATGAGACCCAATCTCAAATAAACAAACCAAACAGAAAGAAAAGATAAAAAAAGGAAAAGACTTGAATGTAGTTTAGTGTGAAGGCCCTAAATTCAATCTGCAGTACCACCAAGAACCAAAATAGAAGAAACATAGAAGGCCACTCCTCAATGGCAGTTAACGACTAGATAAAATTTTTCATTACAAGAAGGGGCTTAGCCTTAAAACACAGTGTCTCATGCAGGGGTGGCTTTACCTATGTTATGAGGGTAAAACATCTCTGAGCTTTCCCCACTTGCAAAAGTCCTGGGATTGAACCCAGAGCCTTCAAGTTGAACTACATCTTCAGCCCTCCTTAAAATTTTCCAAACAGGGTCTTGCTAAGCTGCTAAATTAACTGCCTAGTTTAGGCTCAATCTTCTGATCCTCCTGCCTGCCTCCCAGAGTACTGATCACAACCCTTTTATGTGGAAGGAAAGGACATGTCTGCTCCAAGAGGGCGGAAGCAAGGAGGGGCCCAGAAGGAGAACATATCACACAAGAGGTGGCCAGAGTATCAGGGAGACTTCTCTAAGCATGGCCTGATTTCCCTCCGGAGCTGGCCGAATTTCTCACAGCTCGTGGCAGATCGGTGGGGTAAGGGATGATGGTTCTAGAATATCTTGCTGTTAGCAAAGCTGAATGTCTTTAGGTGCCTCAACTTGCTCATCTCCATAGGCAGACTTTTCCCTGCAGTCTTTCAGATAGTCTGGAAGCTGCCTGCACACGCAATGCCTTATGGCCTCAGTATTCTGTATACTTTGAAAAGACTTTCTTATGTGTTTTTTTTCTTTCAACATTATCAAGTCTACTACATGCTAGGTGTCATTTTTGGAACTGGGATCCCAGCACTAAAGAGGTTACCCCAGGCCCCAGAATCCTTGAGCATGAGTCTCCAGGACAGGGCCAGGAGACAGGCACATGCCATGAGTGGCTGCCACATTCAGAGGTGGAACATGTCCATTATTACAATTCTATTGGGCAGTGCTATCCTGGAACATTCTTAACATTTTCATTTGAACACTGAATTAAAATCACATGGGCAGTTACATTTGCAACGTATTTTTCAATTAAAAAGAACTGTTTTCTTGAAAAACTGAACTACCTAGGTCATGCCCTGCAAATACCATTTACTGTTAAGAGAAACTCAGCTTTCTAGAGAAATGGCTGACTTAAGTCTAAATTGAGAAATGTATACAACAAGCCTGCACCACTAGTCAGATCATAAGGCAAGGAATCTGTTAAGGATGGCTAGGGTCAGACTGAAAGAACTGGGAACTTATCTACAGAAGTTCTCGTTGACCAAAAGTAGGAGAAACAAGCATCAGTGAGAATCACCACGAAGGCCTGAGTCACAATGTCTGGGTAACACCGCATCAGTTCATAATGACAGTGAAACACATATTCTCAGTTCCTTTGTAAAATGACAGGAAAACAGTCCTCTAAGACTGGCAAGTAAACAGAATGAGTCAAGCATTTATTCTGTCTTTCCAATAAGAATTATGCCTCAGAGTAACCATAAATCATCAAGGAAGAAATCATTCTGTCTATAGAAGTATTCCAGTGAACACTTAAAAAAGGAATGCAATAATTGGGCCTATTGAAACAATGGATTCAGCAAATGATCATCAGATCCCTGGTTGGGAGACCTTGACAAATGGACTCACAAAAAACCATGCAGTGAGAACTGAGTGTTCAGCCCTGAATCACTACCTGTGGACTAAGTCTCTGCCACTTCTGAGCTCTTTGTCATAGCAGCTTACCCTGCATCGTAACTAATAGAGATGGCTGACTAAAAACTGGGTATAAATAACACCTGTGCAGCTCTCAACACATTTTATTTCCCTATGACAAAGGTAGGTAGCACACTCCTGTCACACTGTGGAGGTCTGTGAATCCACGTGAGGTGTCACTTTGATGATGTGCCCACAGCTATACACTCAAGGATTGCTTTGTAAGGCAAAAATCCTCCATTCAAGTCTTTCATCCCACATTTTTTTCTTACAAGTCCAATGACAAGGAGGGTTTCACAACATCTAAGAACACTGTGCTCCGTTCCTATTTTTCCAAATCTCTAGAGCTTGTCTTTATGATTCTTCCTTGGAAAGAGTATTTCCCACCAAGAGCCAGCTCACTGGCCAGCTCTGGCAGAAGGATTCCATTACAACTAATAATGGGACTCAAGTACTTTAGAAGCTTTTACTAATTGAGCTGCTGAATATCCCTATGAAGTAGGTAACTATTATCGTCCCCAATTACTGTCAAGCAGCTGAGCTGCAGAGACATTAAGTGGCTTGCCAAGATCGTACAGCAGACTCTCAGGCACAGCAAGTCACCTCACGGAGGATGAATTTCAGCCCCATGCCAGGACCTAGAATTGGCCTGAAAGTTAGGAGACCTGTGGTCTGGTGGCAGCTGTGCCCTTAGATACCGAGAAGTCACTTCCTTTTTCTGGGCTAGTGAGTGTGTGTGTGTGTGTGTGTGTGTGTGTGTGTGTGTGGTGTGTGGTCTGAATTAATCTGCCCTTCCTCTGGGGCTTTCCTACTGACAATGGACATGGGGTTCCCCTGACAACACACACCTCCACTGCTGATACTCGGGGAGGAAGCTAACTTTGAGAAAGAAAGATTGAAAGCAGAGAATACTTTCCACTCTCTCTCTCTCTCTCTCTCTCTCTCTCTCTCTCTAATAATGGGAGTCCAGAGCTGAGCTACCTCCTTAGCATTTCCTTTATTTGTTTTTGTTTTTTTTTTTTTTTTTTTTTGATACCAGGGATCAAACTCACGACCTCTCACTTTCCAGGCAGGTGCTTATGCTGCTGAGCTAAATCCCCAGCCCCTAGCGCTTCCTTTAAAAAATTTTTTGTTGTTTTTTTGAGGCAGGGTCTCATTCTATAGCTCTGGCTGGCCCTGAACTCACTATGCAGCCCAGGCTGGCCTCAAATTTATGGCAATCCAGCTTCCCAAATCCTGGGGGTTACAGGCACTCATCACCATGCCTGCTGCCTTTTTAAAAAAATTGTTGAGAAACGGTTTTGCTAAATAATTAATCCCAGGTGGTGCTCAAATTTGTGATCCTCCTGCCTCAGCCTCTCCAAAAGCTGAGATTATAGGACTGTACCAACACACCCGATAGTGGAGACATCTTGTCTTTAATGGAACGAGGCTGCAAAGTGAAGAAAAGCCTGGCCTGAGTGGTTTTGGGTTGCAGTGCGTGGAGAACAGCCTTGCATGGGCAACAGAGACAGGGAGCTCACTGCTCCCTTCGAAAGTGGCAAGGTGAGGCCTGGAAGAGGGCCTGCCCCATCTTCCCATGGAATCCCATGGAAGCTACAGGCTGCTCTGGCTGGGATATGCAGGGACCCTATAAAAGTATACTGTCCAACTGGATGCCCCTAGAGTTCCCTCTCAATGATGCATGTGCACCAGAGTTCATTGTGGTGGACATCTGCCATGGGCCCTGCAGAAGTGTGGCTGGGGGTTTACCCGTGCTGCAGCCTGCATGGGCCCCAGGCACCATCTACCGCCCCAGGTCTCAAGGGAGAGATGTCATTGCTGGGGAAGGGTTAACTCCTGCTCAGTAAAAATGGAAGAAGTCTGGGGTCTCTCCCTTTTCCCAACATCTTTCTACAATGAATTAAGCTTGGCTAACTCATTACGGTGTACAGTTCACTGCATTTTGAAAAATGCCACTAGTACTCAAATCAAGAATATCCTCACCCCAGGAAGATTCTCCGAGTCTCCTTCTGTTAATCCTCACCCTGTACCAACCAACCTCTTTCTCATTCCTATCACCTTAGTTTCATTTTGTTGGTTCCAGAACTTGCTAATAAATGGGATCACAGCCATCAGTACCCTCTCTACCCATTTTAACATGCAAATGATGCTTTCAAGTTATTTGCCATGAGTAAAGATGTCGTACCAGGAAGACACACCACTGTGATCCATGGCTAGGCGTACACTGCTGCATAGCACAGCAGATTTGAGCTTTGCAGAGTTTCCTAAACATGGCACTCTGTCTTTGGCTTAGCAGCCTCCAGAAGATTCTCTTTCTTCCCCATTTTCTAAATCCTCCATCATCACAGCTTGCTTATCCCCCACGTTCTACGCCAGTGCACAGCCAGCACCACATGCTGAAGGGCCCAGCATCCTCAGAGGTTCTGTTTGGGCTGGAAGAACAATCCCTGAGACCTGCTGAGAGCTATTACAGCTCCATAGTTAATAATAACATTAGCTGCCATTTATCCAAGGTGCTCTCTTCAAGACATCATGCTCAGTGTCTACATACATTATCCCATGTAATTTTCACAGCCTCCCAGTGAGGCATTATCTCCCTTTAGAAACTAGGGAACTGCGGATCAGAGAGGCGAAGATTTGACTCCAAAGCTTTCAATGGGTAAATGATGTACTAGCGAATCTGTTAAAATTCAGGGCTATTCAGCAGGTCTGGGGCTGCCTGAGCTTCTGCATTCAGTAGCAGGCTTCACTCAGTGCTGGTGTGGCGGCTCTGGAAGATCATGTTAGGTGTAACTAGGGGGAGATGCCCTTAAAAGAGGAGTAAGGAATAATCTAGGATATGCGTACTGAACATCAGCTTTCAAAACCATGTGCTCAAACATCTGCTTATATAATGAGAATTAAAATCAAACGACCAAAGGGACAGAATTCCTCTCCCAGAAGCCAAGTATTTAAGTTTAGGAAAACTCTTGGAGAAGACTTTTAGTTTGTGGAAGACTAGGCAGAGGTGGGATAGGACTCAAACAAAGAGATGGTAGGGGAAATGAGCAGGTAACTGGGAGTGGAAGGCCAGGAAGGAGGCGGAACAAGGCCATGATTGAGCCCGTAATTGTTCCTGGAGGTTCAAGAAACCCAAGGACCCTCACAAACTGCTTCAAGGGGCTGGTCTGTCACTGGAGGAATGTCTGAGTCACATGGATCCTTCAGGCACACTGTGTGTGGGTGGGAACTGTGGGAGAAGAGGGATGGGAGTTTAAGTGAGCGATGAGTTGAAAAAGAGGAGATAAAGTAGAAATGGAGAAAAAAAACCTGCATGGAAAGTCAGAGCAGAGGCCACAAGGAGGGGCTCCCTCCGTCCCACACCAACCCGCGCATCTCCCAAGAGAAATGTGGGATATCCAAAAACAAATTGACAACTATTTGAAGATCCTCACTGGCTTTATTTGCAATTTAAGAATGGGGATAACGCTTTGTACCATAAAATAGAAGTATTCTGCAGGCCTGAATAGAGGAGGCTGATTTTATAAACAGAAAGGGCTATGGAAAACAGAATTAGAAAACAAAAACTCAGCTGTTGGTTTAAAGTTTCTTTCTGTGTAAGAAAGAACGATCAGAAAACAACTGATCAGTTGGCATCAGGTGACTCCAGGTTTCTTATCAATATAAGGCCTAAAGTAGAACTTCAGGGTTGAAGCTGGGCTGCTTGAGAAACTTAGCTGTTAGCACTTTGGTCCTGATTTCTTGTAAGGCCAGATCAACAGCTTGGTTTAGCTTGGTGAGCTTTAGCAAGAGTGATTTCATTTTGATTTTTAGCTGCACCTCACAAAAACTTAGTCTAAAACAAGAGCCTCCTGTAACTTTTGTTTAGTAAGAGTTTCCCACTGAAGCTACAGGTTCAAACCCATCTTTCTTAGAATTTTAAGAATACTTACAGTAAGATCTCACTTTTCTTTTCTTTCTTTCTTTTTTTTCTTTTTTTTGTTATTCTACATAAAAACCTTGGGAGGAGAGAGGGTAGAAGTCATCAGGCTACAAGTGTGGAAGTCAAGGCTAGAGATCACTAGAATTTTCACAGTTACCTGGTGACAGTGTGTCAAAGGTGGAGCTGGAAGGGTGTTTCTTGACCTTCTGTGGGCACCACAACTACCTTTTTAAAATACCCATTGCCTGTGTCCATACCAGACCATCTAGATTCCACTTGTCCAGAGCTAGTCCCAAGCACTGGTATTTTTCAGAGGATCCTCACTGATTCCAGAGTGCATTTGTGGCAGGAGCAAAGACAGAATGCTTAGCTCAGCTGCGGGCTCCAAGCCCAGGACACAGTCGGTCTCAGTTAACATCAGCTGCTAGGGATGCTCTGGCTCACTGACTGCAGTGCTGTGACAGCGTACTGCCACTCTGATTCTCAGACTCTGCCCAGCATCCAGATGGCCTGGAGGGCTCCATAAATCACACATTACTGGACTCACCCCAGAGCTTTCTTTCAATCCACTCTAGTCTGGGGCTGGGTCTGAGCATCCACCCATCTAATATATTGTTCACATTGTTCTGTAAATACAGCAAGAGAAGGTGACTCAAAGAGGTGAATTATATCCTGCCTTTCCAGCCTGGGGTGAGATGGAGCTCCAGGGATCTCCCAGGACAGATGGGGGCTGTGGTATTGAGGCTACGTTTGCAGGTGCATCATCCAGGAGGTGTGAGTCACACGCTGCAGGCAGTGCTGGTCTTCCAAGATGAAAAGGGGGCTGACACTGTCTGGAAACACCTGTAGCCCAGGCAACATGCTCTGACTCATTCATTAGAGGCAACTTGCACAGAGCAGGACAGGGAAGAAAGAAAACATGTAAAAAAAGAGAGGCTTGGTATCAAATGTCCTATAGCCTTGAGATGCATGATCTCACAGACATACATAGGCACAATTATATGTTACATTTTCTTTCAACCCACAACCAAGATAAAGGTTCTGGGGTCTTCCTGGGATTTTCTGCTCAGAAGGAGGAAGCCAGGCGTGGTCCCATTTGACTTGCCATTGGTTGGGTCATGTGGTCACGCCTCATCTTCACCTGCCTGACTACAGCTTGTTCAGACTTATTGGCCTCAAACTGCAACAGGTAGATGCCAAAACAGGAGGGTGCAGGGGACTCTGACCAGAATACCAGGGTGGACAACAGCCTGTTGTCCAACTTGGAGTGTCCTCTCTGGAAGACATGTAGGGCAAGGAGATAGAAGCAGTGATGGGAGAGAGACAGGACAGGAGAAAGAGGAGCTGAGAAGCAGTCCCTTAGGACAGTCTTCTGCAGGACAGCCTGTCTGAGCAGGTGACAAAATGGCCAGGGTGCAGGCTTCCTGCACATAGACTTTGGTGGCTGAGCAGAGCTGGTGACCTCCCTCCATTCTGCCTTGGAGCAGCAGGAGGCAGGGGCCTGACTCAGGGAGTGACAGTGACTTGGCCTGGAAGGCAGAGCTGTGCACAGGTGGCCAGCCTCTGCTCATCGTCTCCCTCCAAGATGAACAAGGACGGCGCTGCCAGCCAGCTCTGCTCTTCCTGCTTGTTTCCTCCTTCCTGTCATCAGACCTTTGCCCTATGCACAAATCTCATCCGCCAACCGCATGGGTGGGTTCTGTCTTTTCCTTTCATTGTAAGAAGACAGGAGGTTCATATGTAGCCATCTGAGTCTTAATCTTGGATGTCTGTTGAGCTCAGGTAACGTGGCTCTAAAGTGTCCATTATTAGAATTTCACACTGGAGATTGAGGAGGAGATGCTAAACAAAAAGGTGGGTTTTTCCCCCCTATTGGGAATCAAACTCACAACCACATACTTGCCAGGTGGGTGCTGTGCCACTGAGCTATATCCCCAGTCCACAAAAAGATGTTTTATCCAGGACTCTTTTGGTTGCCAAAGGAACAGAATCTAAGGAAGCTAAGCACAGTGTCACACAATTATAATGCCTGCACTGGAAGGCTGAAACAGAGCACTGAAGATTTGAGGCTAGCCTGGGCCAAATTGTGAGACCCTTGACTCGGAAAAAAAAAAAAAAAAAAAAAGAAAGAAAAAAGGTAGCTCAGAGAGAGGAGGAGGGCATACTTGCTTCAGAGGTTTCTGGCGTGGCCTGACCTGGGAACTTCAACATCTGTAGCTCACTGCTTTGCCCCTCTGCTTCCCTTCATTCCTGAGTGGAAGATGCTGCTGGCAGCGGCTCAGGGTTCACTGTACTGATAGAAATAGGTGGAGCCCTGCAGTTGTCTTAGGTCAAGGATGAGTGCCAGGAGACCTAGTTGGCCAGGCCTGGTCAGAAACATCACTGTAACCTCTGCTGGACTGGTCAGGGCTGGGTTCTGCGGCCTCCCTTAGATGGAGAGTGACTAGCTGGTCCTCAAGGGACATTAGGGTTCTAGCACCAGGAGAATGAGCATTGGGGTAGGGACTACAATATATTCCATGGTGTCATTCTCTTTGACTTCCTCTTCCCCATGGAGAGGGTCTAAAGTGGAACTGAGGTATACCAAGTCTTGGCCGCAAACTGGCTCCTGAACCCCAAGCAATGTTACCCAGCCTGGGATTGCTGGGATGATTCCTGTTGCATCTGGACTATTTCCTATGACTGCACACATGACAAGACACTAAGCTCCCTGACATTTCTCCCACAGAGCTGAAGACTGCCCTGCCATCTTGGCCCCCGGCCTCAGGGCAAAAGTACATCCATGTTAGGTGCCTTCTGGAAGCTGCTACTCAAAACAGGTTCTCTTAGGTAACTCCTGACTCCCTAACACTGCTTCCCTGGACAAAAGGCTTCTAAAGCTATAGGAGATCCAAGATCTAAGTTTGAAATGATACCTGCCTTTGTGTTAGCTGCAAGGATATACAGGGGTTCTTTTTTGAAAAGTGCTCCAAAGTAAGGCCTTCTATCTATCCCATAGGAAGTCACCATGCAAAAACACAAAGCGTATGACACTGCAAGCATCTTGAATGTACAATTGAGAAGAACTGCAAACCATGTGACTATGCAACCACATGGGATTAGTAAAACGAATAATGGTACATTTGTACAGCCCTTATGCAGCTCTTACGTAACAGTACTATGCAGCTAATAAAAATACTGTAGAAGAATATTAAGTGATGTAAGAGAATAGGATATGCTGCAAAGCCAAAACAGAACACAATTCCCCTTTTAGTTTGTAAAAATGGTACACACATTGCTGAATACTGAACTTTGTTCTTCCCAAAGCTTATATGCTGAGGCATCAACCCTAATGTGACTCTGCTCTGAAATAGGGCCTATAAGAAGCCAATTAAGGGTAAATGAGGTCATGAAGGTGGGGCTCTACACAGTATGATCTGCAGCCTTATAGGAAGAGCTCACCAGGTCACTCAGTATCATTCAGGGATATAGTGAGAAAGCAAACAGTCTGGATTCAGTCATTATCAGAACCTGATCGTGCTAACAGCTTGAACTCAGACTTCCAGCCTCTAGAATTGTGAGAAACACATTTCTGTTACTTATGCCACCTAGTTTTGTGTTATTTCATTATAGCAGCACATACTCTCTAATACACACATATGCATACTTGGCCTAACACTAGGTTAACAGGGTTTATTTTTATAAATGTGATTATTGGTAACTTGAAGGATCTTCATTTACTTTTTTTTTTTTTTAAAGACAGGTTCTCACTATGTCATTCAGGCTGGCCTTGAGCTCACTTGTATAGCCCATGTTGATCTTGAACTCATAGTGATCCTCCTGCCTCAGCCTCCCAAGTGCTGGGATTACAGGCATGCACCATCATACCCAGGTTCATTTACTTTTCTGTAGTTTTCAAATTTCGTACAGTAAGCAAATATTTTTTATGAACTCTCAAAACTAAGGCCATCTTTATGTATGTCAAAATGGTTATTTATGAACCTATTCAATGAAAAGTTAGTTTTGTATTCTGTTTGTTAATCTGTACTTGTTAAATTTCTACAATGAATATATATTAATTTCACATTTTGAAAGTTCTTTTTATTTTTATTCAGCACTTGGGATTGAACCAAGACCTTTGCGCTAAATTTTTTTTCTAATTTTTGAAACAAAGTCTTGGTAACTAAATTGTTGAGGCTGGGCTCTAATTTTGATCTTCCTGCTTCAGTCTCCCGGAGTGCTGGGATTACAGGTGCATGCCACCACACACAGGTTCAAAAATATTTTCATCTTACATACTAAGTCATCCAGACAGGACGCCTGAGATTCATTCATGTGTTTGTGTGAGTGCGTCTGTGAGAGAGACAGGTTGTACATGTTTAGTGTCCTTCATCAGCCTTGAGCTACCATACATTGGTCTGGTGTGGACCTGCTTGTCTGTCCCGTGACATCACACATTTAACACCTTAGCCCCATACACATCTGTGTCCCTCGGCGTCCAAGTGTCAGGGATCCCGTGCAGTTTCCAGGTCCTCAGCAGAACCTTCCTTAGGAGGTCTCCCCTGGGTGCAGTCAAGTGCTGGGCAGACTTCAGTGCCATCACAGGCTTGAGGGGAACATGATGGGAACATGGCTGCTTCCGAGGGCCCTTGGGCTGTTGGCAGAATTTAGTTCCTTGTGGCTAATGACTCTGCCCAGGGGCTACCCCTCAGCTTCTGAAGGACACCACATGGGATGTCCTTGCCACGCAGGGCTCCCCACCACAGATGCTTGTTTCCTCCAAGCCAACGAGGGATGCAGAGGCTCCAGTGGCATCTTACATCATGTCACCATGTAATGCTGTCCTCTAGGCTGTATTTAAGCATTTAGAAGCACATCACAAGTTCTGCTCACAGTAAGTGGATGGAGAGGTCATGCAAGGCCACCAGCAGGTCATGGGGGCCACTCCAAGCATCTGTCATAAAGGCTCTATTTAGTTCTATTTGGCATATTTGGCACATGTAAGACATGAAATGGACTTTGTTCACCTTCCAACTTGGAGACGGCTTTCATTTCCTCTCATCTCATTTGCTCTACTCTCCTATTCTATGTGCCTTACTCCATAAAAATTATAATGACGCAACACACACCACAATGAGGACAAGTCTAACTGTGCACAGTTTTGTGGTGACTCATGAAATGACTAAACCCACATAATTAGCACTCATATCAAGAACCCACATAGGCCCCTGGAACCCCAGGACTCTGGGAGGCTGAGGTGGGGAGATCAAAAGTTTGAGACTTACCTGTCAAATTTAGAGACTTGGTAAGACTCTTTCAAAATAAAAGATTATACAAGGGCAAGGAATATAGCTCAGTGTGAAGGCCTTGAGTTTAATCCCCATTGCTGAGGCAAAAAAGCCCCCCACCATGTAACTTGGCCTTGCAGGCCTTGCCCAGAGTGAGGGGTGGGCACTGTCCTGGCAGGGCTGTTTCCAACTGTTCTCTTTCTCCTCCAACTTTTCATGCCTATCGATTCCACTTATGAAGTTTTCCCAGAATAAAGATCAAGGACTTAGGAACAAGACCTGCTCAGCCAGGCAGGACCGGAATGAAGCTCTAGGAGAGACCTGGTGCTGATCGAAATGGTGTTTTGGCTCAAGTAGGGCTGAATTTGCTGGTTGATGGGTTCCCCCACCAGGGAAGCTGGGAAGAAAAGGCTTAGCTCAGGAAATTAAAGACAGAGAGGTACGGTTGTTGTCAGGGGCTCCTCTGCCCCTAGGAATCAGCCCCTGGTTTTATATGGTGTGGGGTGTCCCTTGGAGACCCAAAGTCATTTGCAGATGTGATTGAGAAACAGAATTCTCCCTAACAAGGGGCTGGGGATTTAGCTCAGTGGCATAAGCGCCTGCCTTGCAAGCAGGCAGTTGTGAGTTCGATCTCCAGTACCGATAAAAAGGAAAAAGACAAAAAAAAAAAAAAAAAAAAAAAAAGAATTCTCCCTAACAATGTGGATAGAAGTATAACACCAGGCACATTTCACAAACTGTAGTTTCCTACTGCTCACATTTAAAACAGTAACAGGAAACAGGTTTTAATAATTTTCATAATTTAATATTAAAGACATAATTCAATAACATTTTATTGGATATAATGCATCTAAACACTATCATTTTAATCTATAATCAACATAAAATACAGATAAGATATTAAAAAGAAATTTTAAATACAATGAAATATTTTTAAAATACTGCACCACTGGGGATTTAACCCAGTGGCAAAATGCCTACCTGGCAAGTGTGAGGTCCTGGGTTTGATTCCCAGTACCAAAAAAACAACATCTCTGAATCACAGTGGGGAGGGGGCTTGGATTTATTTATTTATTTAGTGGTATTAGGGTTCACACCTGAGGCTTCTAAACTAACTTACATCCCCAAACATTCTTTTTTTTTTTCCTTTGAAACTGGGCCTCACTATGGTATCTAAGCTATGCTCAAGCTTAGGATATTCCTGCCTCAGACTCCAAAGTAATTGATACACTGTACTCTGCTGAATCCCAGTGTTTTACAGCCAATATTTCACATGTCAAATCAGGATAGCCACTTCTGCCTCCATCAGAGTTCTTTTCCTTCTGATTTCTCCTGAAGGGAGAGGGATACCATCAGCCAGAGGGATGCCACATCAAATCGAAGTGATTTATTCCTACTTGGACTATGAAGCATTATTTCTCTCAGCACCAGGTCTGTAGCAAAAATTCTTTTTGGTCCTAGTTGATTGAACAGGTCTTGATCCTAAGTCCTCAGTAGTACGTGTGACTCGTGGCTGCCACACTGGCCAGTGCAGTTCTGAAGCATTAGGACGAAGTGCCGGGACATGAACAAAGGAAAAATAAAAAAGATTTCAATTGTCAAAGCCTCCAAGGTTGGGTTCAGTAACACCCAAACAATAAAATATATTCATTCATCAACATCTTTGCATGCAGATGACAGCCCTCAAGAACCTCATCCCACCTGGGTGTGGTGGCACACAGCTTTAATCGCTCCACTTGGGAGGCTGGGGCAGGAGGATCACTGCAAGTTTGAAACTACTCTGGGCTACACCATGAGTTCAAGGCCAGCCTAAACACATAGGGGCACCCTGTCTCAAAAACAAAACAAAACAAAAAACAGAGAGAACCTTATCATGTAGCAAGGGAGATGGATGTAATGCACCTTGATAACATAGGTGGCAAAACCGAGGCCAGAGATCAGCATGTGGGAAGGAGATGAGGCGGCAGCCTGGGAGGGTGACTGCGGAATGCACACTCCAATATTACCATCCATTACCACTGGTTAGGGTGCCTGAAATTCTCATCATGCAATGAGTTCTGGGTCACAAAAACAGTCTGGTTAAAATGCAAATACCTACTCAGGCAGGGTGAGTGCAGAAACTCATGCATGCCCATTTACATGCATTATTTCTTCAAAACCAAATTATTTATGCTGCTTAGCATAAAACGAGGCTGGAGGTTCCAGAAGAAGATCTAAAACTCAAAGCTCAAACTCGAGCACTCAGGCCCCAAAGGCTTCTAAAGGAAGACCGAGTGAGAGAGGAATGGAGTGTTGAAAGTAAAGATTGCAGTGTCGGGAAGACAGGGAGGAGTTTGCTCAACTTGGCACAAGGAGAAGCCAGTCCAGATGGTGTTTTTCTTTACTCTGGCACAGGGTATTCTTGAGGTCCTTGAAGACCTCCTGTAACAGAGTCCCTGCACACACTGTGAAAAGTCCTTAGCCTGGAGCCTCACTCCAAACCTCCTGTGGTAGACAGGGTCACCATTCCCAGTCATCTGAATGCTTTCCTATTATCAAATGGTTATATAATTTGAGTATAGTGGCACATGCCTATAATCCTAGCACTCTGGGAAGCTGAGGCAGGAAGATCATACATTTGAGCTGAGCCTGGGCAACTGACTGATTTAGTGAGACTCCGTGTCTTAAAATAAAAAAGGGCTGAGGATGTAGCTCATTGTGAAGTCCCTGGGTTCAATCCCCAGTACTGGAAAAAAAAAAGATTAATTATTGTTGGTACAGTAATACCTGTTCTCAAAAAAGCTGTTCCTTTCTTCTGAGATTATGAAACTCTGGGAGACCTGACACACACACACAGCATGTAGGGTGAGAAACAAAGTTCTTGACATGACAAACCACTAAGATTTGGGGAGTTTTTGTTACTGCAGCATAACCAGGTAAAAGCTGATGGATACACCTAATGAATCACATTTCTATGAAGAAGAAGACAGAGCCTGTGAAGCTGTATTTTCTCTTTAGGTGAACCTCATTCTCTTAATATCACCCAAGCAAAGAAAAGAATGCAATGAACCCTCCGTATCCATAAGCTCCAAGTCCACAGATTAACCAATCTGGGATGGAAAATACTGTGTACTAAGTATGTGCAGAAAGTTTTCTTGTTGTTATTCCCTAAACAATAATTCAATGACTATTTACATAGCATTTGCACTGTACTGGGTATTACATGTAATCTAGAGATGATTTAAAATACACCAAAGGAGTCCATAGGTTATGTGCAAACGCTACTCCACTTTACTGTTGGGTCTTGAGCATTTTCGGGTTTTGGCATTTGTGGGGGAGGGGAGCTGGAAACAACCCTCCATGAATAATGTGGGACAACTATATTCCTTTTCAGAAGTGAGCCTTTCATCAGCCAGAAAGTTGACTGCTGGCTACAAATCAAATAGACACTTAGAGTTTCAGGTTTCAGCAGTGCAGAGTTCCATGTAAACAGGACTCTTAATTCTTTAGTCCATCACAATCCTGGAAATTAAGGGAAAACCAAAGGTAGGTGGAGGCAGCCTCTGCAGTCTACCAGCAGCCACTGTTTGAGTTCCTGTTACACGCAAGGCACCGTGCCAGGCCCTGAAGGGAATTGAATGCTGCAAAACTGAGAGCCCCATGCCTCTGACGCTTGTCATGCCTGGCTGCCTGACAAGTGGGATTGTTGTCTTCCAGAGCTGGGTGGTGCTATGGTCTGAACATGTCTCCCAAAATTCATTTGTTGAAACCTACTTGTCCGTGTGATAATGTTGAGGTGGAGCCCTTAGGAGGCGATTAACTCATGGGAGCAGCGTCTTTGTGTCTCTAGTGACCTTGTAAAAAGTCAGCGACTAACCCTTTGCCCTTCCGCCCTTTCACCACGCAAGAACGCAGCACTGTCTCCCATGCAGCATGGAGGAACACGGCGCCAGCTGGAAAGCAGAGACAGACCCTCACCTGCTGTGAACCTGTTGGCCCCTTCCTCTTGAAATTCCAGCCTCCAGAACTGGGAGAAATGAATTTCTCTTCTTTAGAAAGTGAACAGTCTAAAGTGTTTTGGTATAGTCTCTAAGAGAGACAGAGTGAGCTTCCTATTACTTTGACCAAATGAGGGCTGTTGGCAGCAGGACGAGGCCAACTGTACCGAGAGGTGTACCTATGGTTTGGAGGGGAAGCCTGGGGTGTTCTCCCGGACCTATCATCCCCTTGGGGTACCTATGGAGCCACCAAGCTTCTTCTAATAAGTCTGACTGAAACAAGGGAAGAAACTCCCCGCCCCGCCGAACCTCTGGAACTTTTCAGTGGTCCCCAGTGTGTTTAGAACTGCACCTAGTCCTTACCCCTGGGGCAGGGCAGGGGCCTTTGTGATCTGACCTTGGCTCACCTTTCTAGTCTCTCTTTCTCTCCCCAGATTTCATCCTGCTCTCTGGTCACTCAAACACCTTTTTTTACCCAATGCACACCCCTGTTCCCAATTGTGGGCTCAACACACACTGTTCCCCTACCAGAATGTGCCAGACCACACTAACTCCGGAGCTCAGTTTATTCGTCACCTCTCCCAGGAAGATTTTCTGCCCACCACCCGCACACAAAGCCACACACACCAGGGAGGCGAAGCAGAGCCGTTGCAGGCTCAGCCCACACTGCACAGCGTTCCTCCAGCTTTGCTCTGGCGTGTGAGTGGATCTGCCCAATTGCTGCCGTTTCTCTGGTCCCTCATGCCCTGTCTTGCTTACCAGTCCTTCAGCTGGTACAGTGCCTGTCACATGGCAGGCGCTCACAAACTGTTTTGGAATGAGTGAACACGCCAGGAATAGAAAAGCCATCAGAACAGCTCCTTTCTGAAACTGTTCGGGCTGGGAGGCACGAGAGTCTCAGTGCATTTCCTTCATTCCCATGTATTTGATAGTAACTTATCTTTTTCCTCATCCTACAGCTACTCCCTCTCTCCACCCCAGCTCACCTCACTCTCTCTTCTCTTTCATGGGCTTCTCAGAGATCTAGCTTGATCACTCATGGAGCCTTCCGTTGGTGTAGCATGACTAGGGACTCACTACCGCAGCACAGCACCCAGCTTCCAGCGCCAGTGCCCCGGGCGCACTTCCTGGCTTTACAGAAGGCACCTAAGTGGCCCATCCTAAGCAATGGGGCACTGCGCCTTTGCCAAGCTCTCTATTAAACAGTAATGGACAAACAGTAAGTGGCTCAGGTTTAAAGTGCGGTTACTGAGGTGGAGGCTATTATTGTCTCCATGTGTCAGGGGAGGACAATGAGGCAACTTTCCCAGGTCCCACAGAGAAAAGAGAGTTTTGCCCGCAGGGTTCTAACCCAGTTCTGCGGACCCTAAACCTTCTGTGGTAAACCATAGCATTAGTATTGGCCTGGGCACAGCTGGAATCAGGGAGTCATGGGCCCCAGGAAGACTGGGTCCCTGAGGTAAGCTCCATCCAGATGCAGAGACGGGGAAAGGAGGGCAGTGTGTGTGGGCTTCATGTCCAGACATTGTCATCACAGTGAGTGGAGACTGCCTTGACCTCCTTCTTGTCCTCTTTCTCCTGGTCCCTCGCCCTTGTCCGCCCTTCCCTGGGTGCAGGAAGACAGAGCTTGGTGTGGACGCTGTGAATGAAAGGGAGGCTGTCAGGGCTGAAGACCCCAGAGAGAAGTCTCTGTTGCTCCCTTTCCCACCCAAAGCCTGGTTAGTCTTGTTCCACTAACGAACACTGAGTGTGCAACGAGCCTCTGGCGGGTAAGTGCTGTCCTCCATGGTGTGCTCACACAGGGAGGACAGAGCACAGCTGATAAAGGATGCTTTTAGGCTCAAACTTTGAGATATCCCTTCAGGACCTTTGAGGTCTCTGGGGAGCATTTTCCCTCCTTGAGTTGATTTCTTTTTTTGGTCTTTTTTGAGACAGGGTCTCATTATACAGTTCAAGCTGGACTTGAGCTTACTTTGTAGTCCAAACTGGTCTCGAACTTACAATCATCCTCCTGCGATAGCCTCCTGAGTGCTGTAGCTTGGTTAGTTTTGACTGTCAACTTGATTGGATCAAGAGAAGCATAGACTGGATGGTGAGCATCATCACTGAATGAACCCATTGACAGCCTTATAGCTGAATGGGGCTGGGCTTTGAAGACTGTATCTCTGGTCATCTGCCCTTTCCTGTTTGGCTCTTTCCTTTACTCTCTGCTTCCTGGATGCTGTGATATGAGTGGCTTTCCTCCTCAATGCCCTTCTGCGAGGATGTTTGTGCCTTGGAACTGCACAACTACGAACTAGAACTGTGAACAAAAATGAAACTTTTATCCCTTAAGTTGTACATATCAGGTATTTTGGTCTCATTGACAAAAAGCTGACTAACACACACTCTGAGCTGCCTCAGTTTCCCTTGCTAGTGTAGTATCACAAGAACACCTGCTCCAGGAGTTTTGGGTGATGCTGATAGAGCACATAATACCTGGCACACCAGAAGGATTTCATACCTGTAAGCAATTATTGTTCACAAA
This sequence comes from Cavia porcellus, assembly GCF_034190915.1. Taxonomy (NCBI): domain Eukaryota; kingdom Metazoa; phylum Chordata; class Mammalia; order Rodentia; family Caviidae; genus Cavia; species Cavia porcellus. Next base: position 55,254,318 of record NW_026947496.1, read on the forward strand.
CAACAGCACTACATGGGGCCAGGACTTGGAAAACCAAGGGGGAGGGAGAGAGAAAGAGAGAGAGAGAGAGAGAGAGAGAGAGAGAGAGAGAGAGAGAGAGATTGAGAGAGAGAGAGAGAGAGAGAGAGAGAGAGAGAGAGAGAGACTGTCTGTCCCAGACATTCCAGCAGGCATGGAAGGAATTAGAACTGACCGCCCTGCTGAGGGCCTGACCCTGGCAGCACTATTGGTAGGGGAGGTCATGCTGAGTTCTTGGTGGGGCCCTGTGGTGGAGACAAGGCTCACCAGCATCTGGAGAAGGCCCTGGAAAGCCACTGCACTGAGGAGACCGGGGACACGAGATGGAGGGATGTGAAAGGGAATGAGCTGCCTGTCACAAACATGCCTTCTCCACACGTGTGCGGCATGTGCCACTCAGCACAGCCGTCCCACTCGGGGCTTGCTTGCTCCCCTGCTCCTGTGTCAGGGCCACCCCCAGGCTGCCCTGGTGACAGGGGCTTTCCAAACTCAAGAGGGCGTTGCTAGGGCCCAGGTGTGGGAGCAGACACACTCCAGGGGGTGTGGGTAGGCAGGGTACAATCTGACCCTGAGGGCCCTCCACCCCAGGGACACAAGACCAAATGCCTAGATGAGGCAGGTTGTCCTGGAGCGCACGCCCTGGGGAGAGCGGAGCGGGGCGGGCTGATGTTCTTCTTCTCTCTGTACCGTGGCTTTGGCCTTCCTTCTTCCCTCTTTCACTTTGCTTTCTTCCCCAGCCTCTCAATGCCATTCTTTTTCTTTCCTTGAGGGTGACAGCTTTCTAAGGCTGTGGCAAAAAAAAATCACCACAAACCTCATTAAAAAGAACCCATTTTATTCTATTAAAGTTCTGGAGGTCTGATATTTGGCTGCTTCTGTAGGCTCCAAAACTAAATCCCCCGTTTGTCGCCCTGTGAGATTTTGGCAGTTGTGAGCCATCCTTGGAACTCCTGGGACCGCGGGCGACCCCTGCACTCTGTGCTGTTCTACCATAGTCCTCTCCCCTTGGTTTCTCCCATGAGGGTTATTTCCAAAAGATGAAAAATATTAACAAAAGATGAGAAATATAAAATTAAAAGCGGCCTTTATTCTGAGAACACGGAGAGAGATGACCGGCACCCCCACCGCTGGCATCCGGCCATCTCTCCAGCGGACACGCGGCGTGGGGGCCTGTAAATAGCCTCGGTTTGGGGTGGAACCTAAGGCGGGCATTAGGGATACACAGGTAGCCCATTGGTCCTAGGTTTGGCGCCATATGTAAATTTCCACGGGCAGGAAGATGGCATCACAGGTAACTTCCTAGGGGCAGGGGAGATGGGGCTTCCTGCTTCCGGTTGTGGCTTTCCTGGCTACAGTGTCCTGTCTGGGCCAAAACCCTTTCAGCCTCCCCTCTCTGTCTCTTCCGTGGACTCCTTCCTGTGTCTCTGATGGCTTCCTTTGCGTCTCCAAAGGCCAGGCCCTCTCTGCTCACCCCTGACCTCCCCTCGCAGTCATCGCCATGGCCTCACCTCTGGGGTTCACCTCTGTGTCATGCGTGGTCTTACCGTCGCTGTCTTTCCAGGGCCTTTCCTCCGTGTCTGTCCTGTCTCCCCCCACTCTGAGTCTCAGATGATCTTCCCGTCTGTATCCCTCACGTCCTTCGCATTTTGTCTCCTGTGCTTTCCCCGCTTTGTTTTCCTTAGCACCTTCTGCTGTGACTCTCCCGTGGCCGCCCTTCTCGTCTGTCCCAGCTCAGGCCCTTTGACTGTAATGGCCTCTCCCTGTCTCCGTGGTCTCCCTGCTGTTCATCTCTCCCACCGCTCGCCTTCTCTATCTCTCATATGATCTTGTCCTCTTGGTCTCTCCCGTCACCTGCCTTCTCTGGCTCTCCCATGGCCTTCTCCTCTGTCTCTCATATCACTTTCCTTCAGCTTCCGAGGACACATTTAATGTGCTTTGTACCCACCATAAATCCAGGGTCATTTCATCTCTACATTTAAACTCTGTTATCTATTAAGAAACTTTCTCAGATAAGATTTTATGTTGAGATTAGGGGTGAGCATACCTTTTCGGTGTGGCCACAATTTAACCCATTATCTCTCCCTGTCCTCCAAACACCCCCATTTTCTAATTCTATTCAATTTTTCTGTCCTTTTTCCTTTGCTCCTCCTTTCCCACATCTCCTGCATTCCCTCTTCTGTGTCTCAGCTGGCCTCTGTTTTCACACACCTCTTCTGTGCTGCCCTATACCTCAGTTTGCACTGACCACACCCCACAGGGCACTCCAGCTCAGGTGTGCAGCAACAGGTCACCTAGAACTGTGACTGTAATTCTTATAATAAAGTAACTTCTTGGTTCAGTCTGGTCACACATCTGGGCACTAGGGGTTTGCAGGTTCAGGTCCATGCCTGTGACAGCAGAATAGCTGTGGTACGCTGGCTGGACCTGCCCATAAATGGGTATTTTAATAGGACTTATTGCCCAGTAACTGTGGGTAATGAATGTGATTGGAAATTGAAGATTTTTTTTTCAGCATAATTTTACTGAATCAGCTCCTTCTGGGTCTATACTCAATGCCAGAGTTATCTTTAGTTACTTTTATCATTGATGAGACAAAATATTTTATACTCAAAGTTCAACGAGGAAGGGTTTATTGTAGCTTACAGTTTATAGAGGTCTCAGTCTATAGCCGGTGGGCCCTCGGGGTGGCACAGCAGAGGGGCATCACAGAGGAGAATCAGGTCATGGCAGTAGAAGGCAGAAAGGCAGCAGGACAGCAAAATAGTGAGGTGATGAGGAAGCAAGCAACAAGAGGCCACAACAGTCGAGACCACAACAGCCTTCCTGCTGTCCCTTTTAGTCCATTCAGGCTACATTCCCAGAGGGCACAGTGAAATTCTAACTTTGAATATTGTTTTATTATTTCTACATCTGTCCTCTACTTGCAAATCTCTATTGAAGTTCACCACCCAAGAGAGATGTCCCACTGAAAATGCCTGACAGGGACTTAGAGGTGTGGCTGAGCAGGGTGAAGACAGGCCTTCAGTGCTGTCCAGATCTCAGCCTCCTGCTTGGTGACCAGGGATAAGCCAGGCCGTCTCTGAGCCTCACAGTCATCTGGGAAGGTACAGGGGATGATGGGCTCGTTGATTCACTGTGAAGATCAAAGACAGTAAAGAAAGTAACATGTACTTAGTGAGCATCTTCTCTGCTGAATGCTGCTTCACATATGTTGTCTCAGAGCAGCCAGCACCACAGAGAACAGCTGTGTCAGGGTGTGTCTGGCTTTCCCCAAGGCTGGCGGGACCTGTATGGGGTCAGACTGTGCATCTGGCCAGGTGGAGAGCAAGCTTACTTGAGCAAAACTGAGATTCTCTCAGGAAAGAAAATGAATAGGTGTGTGAATGGAGCAAATACTGGGCTAGAAGCGACCAACTATGCCTCCAGTTCTCTTAGGGGCATTTCCCAGTAGTGTTTTCTTTCCTCTAATCTTTGTTACAGAAATGTTCAATTATGTAATGAGAAAGAATAGTACCACGATCCCCATCTACCCAGTGCGCAGCTCTAACAATCATCAGCATCACTCCTGTCCCCTCTCTCCCACTTCCCCAACAACTTCCCACATTCTTCCTTGGGTCATTAAAAGCAGTTGTTTAACTTTTTAAAAACAGACTTTAATTTTTAGAGCAGTTACTTTCACAGTAAAGTCAAGTATCAAATACAAAAGATTCCAGCCACCACCCCATCCCACCTCATGGGATACACAGCTTCCCCGCTATCAACATTCCTGCCAGAGCAAAGCATTTGCTACAAGGATGGGCCAGCCTGAACTGTCATCACCACCCAAGGCCCTTAGTTTACATTAGGTTCACTCCTGGGGTGTTCATTCTATTGTTTGGATGAATGGGCACTGACAGATAAATCGTTCCACTTTTCAATATGACAAATGTTACAAGCCTTGAATGGGATGCAGTGAAAAGTACATGGCACCCCCATCTATGAGTTGGGCCACCTGGATCTCACCGAGCTTCTGGAACTAATGTCCCAGTCGACAGGAAGCACAGGGAGGAGGAGACCATGTTCAAAATCCCAAGGATGCAGTTGGTGCCTTCTGTAACCTGACACATGCTACTGGATAGGAGACCCAAGTCTGCTTTGTTCAATAAGTGAATAGTGTGATAAGAAAGAGGGGCTGTGTTGATGTGTTCTGCAAGACTCTGTGCTGATAGGTAATGACAATATCTCAGTACTGAGAGGTGGGGCCTGATGGGCTCTGCCCTCGTAAATGGGATCAACCTCCTAGAGAAGGCTTAATGGGGCGAGTTTGTCCTTTCCCCTCTGATGTCTGCTGTGTAAGGAGAGTATCCTTTCTTCAGGATGCAGCACTAAAAGCCCTGTCTTACCAGCAGGGAGAAGCCCTCACAAGACCCTGAACCTGCCAGGCCTTTGATCTCAGACTTCCAGTCTGGATAATTTATAAGAATTGTATTTCTGTTTCTTTTCTTTTTTTTTTTTTCTTTATCGGTACCAGAGATTGAACTCACGACTGTCTGTTTGCAAGGCAGGTGCTTATGCCGCTGAGCTAAATCCTCAGCCCCCTTATTTCTGTTTCTTATAAATTACCCAGTCTCAGTTGTTTTGTAATAATATCATAATACAGATTAAGACAAAGGATAAACTACTGTAAATTAAAAGATGAGTCAAGAAAGCTATCAACCAAATGCAGTGTGGGGGTGGGGAGAGAAATTTAGATCGTGATTTGAACACAGCACGATACATTTTTGAGATGTAGGGAAACAGGATAGGGATTATTAATAATTCGGGATTGTTGTTAGTCTTTGAGGGGATCATGGCAGGGATGATCATTCCAAGATATTGTGGTCAGCTTCAATGCCACTCAGAAAGTTTGTTGTTAACTCATTAGCATCCTGGGGTCTCAGTGTTTCTATATACAAAAATTGTAGGCTGGAAGGGATGAGATCCACAGTTCCCACCTCCTGCCCCCTCACATGACAGCTTCAGTTCCAGGGTCACATGACCTCTCTTCGTGCTGATGCTAGCCTCAGATCTCAGAGGCCCAGAGTGATGGGTGACCTCATGGTTAGACACATCAGGCTGCTATTTATGTATCCCAGTAACTTGGCTATTTTTAGAGACATTATTGATTTCCATATAGCTGAGGGATACTGTGATAGTCTCATTATCCCTTGTGAAAAGAACCTGCCTCTCTTTAGCCTGGATCCAGAGAATGGCACTCCTCTCTATTAAATGCCTCTGTGATTCCCATCTCCCCACTTCTCCACTTTGTCAAGGTTATTTTAGCTAATTAACCCCATTTATTATTTATTATTCAGATAGCTCTGGTCACTCTCACTCAAGATGGGTAGATCCTAGGCTGTCCCTGGTAACCACAGACTCACAATAGTAAAGATGCCTTGCAATTCTGTAGAGCAACTCAAAGTTTTAAAGTACTGTGGTCTCCTCTTATATTCTTAGTCACTTTTGATTAGGACTGTCAGGATAGGCACTCTTAATCCCGTCCCACAGACTGAGTAGTTAAGATTCCAAGGAAGAGAAATGAGAGGGCGAGGAACATATATGGAACCAATGGTTTTCCATACTGGTCGTAGAACTGAAATTACAGGGAGGAATTTTTTAAACTTCCCATGCTCAAACTCTACCTTAAGCAGTTACATCAGAATATTTGCAGGCCGGTGCCTGGCAGTCTATTGATTTGCCCTTCTGAAGTGAATCTAAAGGGCAGGCAGAGTGATGCTCACTCTACTAGGGGCTCTTGTCAGTCGGCAGCGTCAGCAGCCCCTGGAGCTTGTTCAGATGGGGAGACACAGCACCTCCCACAGACCCGCTGTCTCAGCGCCTCTCTTAAGCTATAACATACTACAGTCTGGGTCATTTTATAAACATTAGACTTCATTTCATACAGTTCTGAAAACAGGGAAATTAAAATGCAGATACTGGCGGGACTGGTGTCTGGTGAGTGCTACTCTCTTCTTCCAAGACGACATCCTTCTGATGCATCTCTCAGGGAGAAAGTCACTATTTCTCCTCACATGACAGAAGGAACAGAAGGGCCAGTCAGTGCTCTTTTGACCTCAAGCTCTCTTGTGAGGTGCTGACCCCACCTAGGAGAGCAGAGCCCCCATAGCTCATCACTTCCTGACGGCCATACGTCACACTGCTGCACTGAGGATTAAATTTCAGCATGAATTTTGGAGGGGGCACCATCATTCAAACCAGAGCGCCTACTGAGAAGATCAGAACTTGAACTTAACAAGTTCCATTAGGTACTAAACTGACTTTTAAGTTTGAGAAGCAGCACTCTCAGAGCCCCCAAAGCCAACTGTTTCCACTGGACTTGGCCAAGAGCACCTACCTGGCTGATGACAGAGCTCTACCCAGGCAACCACTCACAGTTTTGTGCTACCTCTACAGGTGTCTGTGATCTGAGTCCTGGCCAACAACAACTCAAGCTTTGAGACAGAACAAGTTCAGAAAGGGTCCTGTAACAAATGACAACAAGGCCAACCCACACACTCTGAAGAAAGTGGGTAAGGGTAAGACGACAAGGGTCAACTTAACTGGCTCAGACCTCTCTAGCAGGTTACGATTAAATAAGGTCACCTTAGTTCTTAATATTCCAGTTACTGGATCCAAGCTTCCATCTGTCTAGTGAGCAAAATGACTTCTGTCTCTTTTTCCTTGTCCCTGCCCTCTTGTCTTTCAATAACTCCATGTCCTTATCATTCCAGAGGACCAAGGCTGTGACCAAGGCTGGACCAGAGAAGACTGGCAATTTGACCAGGCCATGCAGAACCTGGCTTGGGGCTGCTTTCTTCCATGGGTTTGGTTTAGAAACTGGCCCTGCATCTGGCTGTGGAGAGATGGAGCCCTCAATGGCCCAGGCATCCACACCAGCCTCCCTGACACTTTGGGAGGACTATCATGGTTCCTTACTAGTTACTTTTGCTATAGCACTCCTGGCTTGGGGTTCTGTGCTTCTAGATCATAACCTTCTACATAAAGAGTAGGTGATACTCTCTCTTGTCATGAGGTGAGTGTCCCTTGAGGGTCCTTGGTATATTTCTTGTAGTGACTACAATGACACCATTACCATCCAGTATCAAGGTTACTACTCCTAAGCTTCAAGAGGATGAGTTATTTGGTTCTCTTCTCCCAAAGGGTGGCAGGGTCTTTTGGCACACTGGTCTGCCCACTGCCCTGGAGCTGGATATATAAGGACTGATCAAATAATACAGTACATACTTAAGTCTTAAAAATTCATTACAGGAAAATCCACATTGCCATTAATCCCCTTCAAAATACTACCTTTTACTTCAAGTATACTTATGCCATTGTCTTGTTACTTTCTGAAAGTTCGTCCTCTTTAGTGTATGATCAAAAATATAGTGAATGTAGCTCTCAAGTGCTATCCAACAGAAAAGCAGGTTCATTAAAAAACATTAGTGTCTCCTCACCCATCTTATTCACCAGATCTGGCACTATGTGACTTCTGGCTTGTCCCCAAGTTGAAATGACCATGATAGTTGACATTTTGAATTGATTCAAGACATCAAAGCAGCCATGACAGCACAACTAAAGACACAAAAAAGGACTTCCAGACTGCTTTAGAAAATTTGAATTGAGGAGACTGTAATGTGTCCCTTACTGTAATATTTCTTTTTAAGGTTTAAGCACTCACTGTATTTTTGACCTCAATGCATACTGAGAAATACTGAAGAAGGCCTCTTTAGCAGCTGCACAAAGGCCATGGAGCCCCATCTGGCAGCAGGTGGGGGCCCGCACCTAACCTTCCTCGGTGGGGCTAAGACTCCTAGGCACACATCACCAGCAATTCTAAAGATCACTGCTCCAAATCAAACATGTGCAGACACTCACCTTGCACCTTGCACTGTGGAGGTCAAACTGCAAGCTTCACTATTGCTCAAAAGGCTTCCCTGGCACACTATTGCACTCAGAGCAAAGTCCACAGCCTCGGGGCCCACCCTTCTGTCAGCTGCCTCTCCTGCTGCTCGTCCCCTTCCCTGTCTCTCCAGCTGTCAGCTCCTCTGCAAGCTCAGTCCTGACCTCAGCCCTTGCCAGGTCTGTTCCCTTGTTGCAGGGCTGATCCCACCTCCTTCAAGGTTCACTGCAAACCCCACCTTCTCATTAACACCCGCAAAAACCCTTCTGTTATCCCCTTAGGGTCCCTTATCCCACTTCATCCCAAATTCTCATACTACAGGGCTTCACACACTTCTATGTGTTAGAGACTTTGCCCCCCTCCCAACTTGTTCATTCATACATCTCTGCAGCGAAGAACAATGCCTGACACCAGATGGCCTTCTGTAAATATTTGTGGAATGAACAAGTCAATTAACCAGCAAAGCTTCATAAGCCTTGGAGGTAGGTAGAAGTGTAGCACCCATTTTACAGATGAGGAAATAATCTGAAAAGAGAGAGTAACTTGCTAGGTGCCCTGAAAGGGCACTTCTTAGAACTGGCTGTATGACTTCAGAGCCATGAGGGCAAAGGATCCCTAAATGAGGTAGAGTACAGGGAAGAGAAATTAAGTTTTGTTTTGTTTGGGATAGGGAAGCTAGAAGAAATAAATCAGATGTGGAAAGGAGAGAGGAGGATTTTGGTCACCTTGAAATTTGGGGACACTTTATAATTCTATTTTTAATGGCAGATTATGTCTAAGATGTTGGAGAAAATTGGATCAAACTGACCCTATCTCTCTAGAGCCTTCAAGGTAACAGCCTGTGGAGTAAATGGTGTCACAGGAGGTGAGCCCCTGTTGTACTGTAGGAACCCACCTTAACACACAGGAATTAAGACAGTAAGCCTTTGTTACTGTTCTGTTTGTCAAAGCAGGAGTGTCCTCAGGTGTGGGCCAACCCTGGCTGATCTCCCCTAGGCTCAGGCGTCATGATGGCTGCCTGGGGCTGCCTAGCCTAAAATGCATCACTCACATTATTAGCCGCTGGCAGGCTATTGGCTGGCACGATGCAGGCCCTGGAGCCCATGTCTGGAATCCAGTAGGCCAGCTCGGACGTGTTCCAAGGCCAGGGACAGAAGCATGCATTGCTGTCCAAACTGAAGCGAAGTCCTTCCTGACCTCAGAAACCACACTCGTACACCCACGTGTATTACTCAGCACTGATCCAAGGGGTGGAAAGAGGTCCCGCCTCCTGATAGGACTTGGTGCAAGATTTGCTGCAAGGAAAGATACACCATGGCCATTTTAAAGAATAATCTACAGGTTATCTTATGCTAACAGAAATGCACAGTGTAAAACAGTAGCTCCAGACAATAGATAAATAAGGAGAGGTAGGGAGAGAGGGTAAGGAGCAGGATGAGATTACTATGTCAGAAAATTTATTTATTTATTCATTCTTTTAATGACTACTCCTTGACCATTTGCTGTGGGTCAGATTGTGTTGCAGGCCCTGTAATGTGAGAGCAGCTAGACTTGGGACCTGCCTTCCTGGGTTTGAGGTTTAAAGCAGGAGACAGATAAGGAAGCCTGTTCTTTGATTTGTCATGGCAAGTGCCAATAAGGGGAACTGTGGACATCCAAGGGAACTCACAGGAGGGACACCCAGCAAGTCTGGGTTGTGAGCAGGATCCAGGGATGGTTCCAGTGAATAAAGTCTAATATAAGATCCACTTATCGGCTGTGCAAATGAAGAGCCAAGGAAGGGAGAAAAACATTTGACGCAAGGGAATAGTACATGAAGAATCCTGGTGATGAGAGTTGGACTTGCTGATTGGATGTGGCTGGAATGACAGAGGCATGGAGACTTATGTAAGATAAGCAACAGGCAGTCAGGACTTCACATGGAACGAATTTTAGCTCAACAGATGGAACTGGTATGTTAGAAGCCACTTGCCCTGTGTAGTAGGGAGGACGATTTTCTGTGGAAAGGAGGGTCATGGGGTAAGAGTAGGGTAAGACGTGATTTGAGGGGTCCCTTTCAGAAGCTATATGAACAACCCAAGCAAGAAAGGATGGCTGCTCTACAAAGTGAAAGCAGAACTACAGAGGTGGACACACCAGAAGGAGAAACTTCAGACCATGTAGGGGAGGAAAGACTTTCCTTCTGATCTCTGGGTTTCATAATGGAGTTTGTGAATAAGCAGACAATAGGCAGACTAACAGGAGAAAACGTATGCAAATTTATCATATGAATACTACTGCATGAAAGAAAAGTAGATACCAAAATCTCCAGTGAGATCTGGAAGCACATACACCTGTGACATAGGGACAGGCCACGTAGGCAATTTAAGGAGAGTGAATGGTTTGGTGAAAGATGAATGGAAACAGAAGAACAGGAGACAGCTTGTGACGAAGATGGGGTGTGGTGCTGACTTTCTAGTCTCCTCTCCTGTAATCCGAGGGGATTACTGCTGACCTATGAAATTCTTGGGGATTCATGACAAGGAAATTCCTCTTGGAGGATCCTCTTTTAGGTAGACAAGTGGAGCCCAGAAAAAGGCTCTACCTGTACCCACTGTTCTCAAGGGCCCTCACTTCAACATATTTAGCATACCAAAGTACTATAATTTGGGATAGGATTTCCTGAATTCTTTTAGTTGGTAAGTGTCACAAGGGGATAGAAAATTCTTGAATGTTGTCTGGAATTTCTGGCTTCAGTAAGACAGAGAGATGTTGGCACCATTCAACCACATGGAAAATGACCACCTCCCATGATTCTCCTGACAGGAAGCACATCTGGGTATTAAGGAAACCATCACCCAGATGGTTATTAGAGAAGCCAATACCCCTCAGATGGTATCTAAGAGGAATCCATGGAGGGTGTCTAGGAGATAAAACACCATGGACCAATTAACAGACACCATCTTTGGCAGTGGGTTTGTAAAAGATAAGGCAATGTTTTTTGCTGGCCTGTTCTGTGTTTTGACTCCTGATAAAAGTCAGGAGCAAGACATTAAATCACAGCTCTGCAGTCTCTGTGTGAGGAAGACTTACCGTACTGGCCCTGGGGACCACTTGAAGAGCTGAAGTTCCCAGCACCCAGAGGAAGGAGAAACCAGGCACAAATGGCAGGAATTTATGCTCATTAATATTTTTTTATGAACTCAAAATTAGAAGCTCAAGAACTTCTGTGCAAATTAGTATCCCAGGACAATTTTAAAAGGGAAAACAAAAACAAAATCACCCAGAAAGCCTCAATTTTGTCACATACCTTTAACAGCACAATCAAATAACCTAGAGATTCATTTCTAAACACTAACATAATTAGAATCAATTATGGTTTTTAATTACATTTTTCTGATTACTAAACTAATATTCAGGTTTATTACTGGGAAATTTCAGAGACTAGAAACAAAAATAAAAATAAAAATCATGGGGCTGGGGATTTAGCTCAGTGGCTTAAGCACCTACCTGGCAAACGTGAGGTCATGAGTTCGATACCCGGCACCAAAAATAAAATAAAATAATAAAAATAAAAATCACCTCTGATTCCAGCCAGTATATCCAACTGCTGTTAATTCTATGATATATGAATCTTTCTGGTGGTTTTTCCAGTCCTACACGTAAGTAGTTTGCTCTTTAAAATTTTGAGGTAAGATGGGATCAACTGTTTTGTATCTCGCTTTTTTCAATCACATTGTCAGTCTCAAATAGGAGTCTTTGATTTAAAGGAATTTGATGTTCTGATAGTCTGTCAGTTTCTTAAAGTACCCTTTTTACTCACTGGACTTTGATGTATGTGCCTTGCTTCTCCTACCAGCTTCCAGAAAACAGGAGAACTGGGGGAACTTGACTTTTTGTTATGATGGACTTAATAGTATCATTTACAATAAAGACTCTGAGCACACGGAGAAAGAATGACACCAATGTGGTGGCCTTCTCAGAGGAAGGCCCAAGAGTAGTTAACTTCCTATGGCTGCTCCTGAGTAGGCTGGCCAGGAGACAGTTAATTATGGGATCCCCCCTACTCCTCTCTGTTCTCTTCTCTTCAATGCAGTTGTGGCCACCATGCCACTTAAGTGCCCCATCGTGGGATGAAGTTTATTTCCTTATCTTTTGGATCATGGCTGACCTTGTGATTTCTGTTGATCGGTGGAAGTGGCAGCTGTAACCATGTGTCCAGACTGAGCCTAGGACTTCAGAGGCTTTGCCCTTCTTGTCACTTCCTTCTTTTTCCATCAAAAAGCTAGTAAGTAGGGGCTGGGGATTTAGCTCAGCGGCGTAAATGCCTGCCTTGCAAGCAGGCAGTTGTGAGTTCGATCCCCGGTACCGATAAAAAGGAAAAAAGACAAAAAAAAAAAAAAAAGCTAGTAAGTCTGGGCTAATCCTTTAGATGATTAAAACCTATATGGAGAGAGGCCCATTCATTCGAGCCTGACCATCATGAACCAACAGTTCTAGTTGACCCTGGGGAAGCGCAGCACAGACCAGACCAGCCCAGAAATACTGAGTTTGATGACTTACAAAATTGAGAGCCAAGTAAGTAGTCGTTATCGCTTTTGAATTAGTAAGCCTTGAGGTAGTTTGTTACACAGCTGATAGACACAACCACAGAGCATATGTGCAGTAGATTTAATCATATTATTATGTTTAAGGACTTAGGAGTCCAAATATTACCCAGAGGAGTCTGCATAGGCTGCACAAAGGCAAGTGTCACATCTGTTTTGATCACTCTGGTAGTATCAGCATCAGGCATGTGCTGACCACTAGTAAGTGGTGCTTAAAGATGCTGATGACATTTATTGAATGCTTACTATATACCAAGTTCTATGCCACATACTTTTATATTTATTATGTTAGTTTGCAGTAAACAGAATAACATGCTTCCACACTCCTCTTGCCCCTAAAGACATTCACATCCTAACCCTAGGAACCCGTGAATATGCTTTCTTACGTGGTAAAAGAGATAGTGAAGATGTGATTAAACTAAGGTTCTTAAAATGAATTATGAGATGGTCCCCAATGTAACTACAAAGGTCCTTATAACAGGGAGGCAGGAGAAGCAAAGTCAAAGATAGGAGACGTAACCATGGGAACAGTAGGAGCGATGCTCTCTGAAGATAAGGGAGGGGTCACAGGCCCAGGAACACAGGAAGCCCAAGAAGCTGGAAAGTCAGGGAAACAGAAGCGGCCGGGATGCCCCAGCCGGAATCATCTCTGCCAACACTCTCATCTCCAGCTTCCGACCTCAAAAACTGCAGAAGAAAAAAAAATGTGTGGTTTTAAGCCAGTAAATTTGTGGCTATTTTTTTCAACAGCAATATGAATGAGCACAGGTTTAATTCTCACAGTACCTTATAAAATAAGCACTATTGTCATCATTTCCATTTCACTTATGAGGAAATAAATGGAGCCTTAGACAAAGTATTTAACCCAGTTGTTAAGTGGCAGCCTTAGAATGCAGTCCCAGGTCCCTCAGTAGGTCACAGGTGGATTTGGGTCCAGATAACAGCATCTCTGTAAAAAATGAGGATGAGGAATTGTACTGGATAACTTCAAATGACCTCCTTCTGTTCTGTCCTGCTTTTAAACAGTGCATCAGCGTCTCTTAGTGACAGGTCCCCAAACTCATAAGAAGTCCAGGTAGCATTCGGAAAGGTTCCTAGTCATGCCTTGAAAAGGACTCAGAAGAAATATCTGGAAATGGGGTGTGAACCAGATCACATTAGGACCTTAGAAAAGATAAAAATCATTAGAATTCTGGGGGACAGCCATAGAGCCCTGAGGTCATCTAGCAAGCCTATGTTGGCCTCCCTACCATCCATCTGCCTGCACTGTTGTGGGGCAGCTCATGTTTGGCATGGAACTGACCCAGCCTGGGCCCAAGCCCCTTCAGTGTGGTCTCTATCTTTTGCCATGGAGACTTATTCAAATATAATAAGAGTGATGTTCATACTTTTGCTCAGTAACTAGAGAAAGACAAGCCCCCTCTTGCTCTTGGAGAATAGAATGCAGGTATGAGGGCTGAAATGGCTATAACCACTTTGCTATTGTGAAAGAAGCCAGTTTGAAGTCAAAGTCCCTTTTCACAGAAGAGTAAAACTGAGAAAATTAGTAAAAAACTGAAACACATCTTCAATCACACCATTCCTGAAGTCTAACCTACCTCTGGACCTTTCATTTATAAGACCTAGTTGATTTTCCTTTAGGGTTTAACACAGTTTTAAGTGCTTTTTAAAGTTTTGTTTTCAAAGAAAAATTTTCCTAACTAATGTCAACTTGTCATGTTTAAAGTACATCTTTTTTTGTGTGTGTGTGTGGCATTCAGGACAGAATCCAGGGCTTTTGCACTGAACTACATCCCCAGTCTTTTTTGATTTTTGATTTTAAGCCAGGTTCTCACTAAGTTGCCCAGGCAGGACTCAAACTTGCACATGTCCCGCTTCAGCGTCTCAAGAGCTGGGATTTCAGGCATGTGCCACCATATCTGGCTCACATTGCCTATTTAAAAAGGCAGAAGTACCTCATCTTTTCTAGCGTCATTTCCTGGATCATTTAGCTTTTGGCCAATTCTTTCCTGACACTTTTACCTTCCCTGTAGCCAACCATAGCTTTTTGTGCCCTGATATGACTTGACCCCTATTCCTACTTTATTTAGATCCTATTTCTTTGCTCTCTTCTCTCCTACTGGCCCCAGATTTAATCCGAATTTCTTTGTCATAAATCCTGGCCTGGGGGATGTGCTCATCTACCCGAAGCTCACATATTGGTGGAGACTCAGGGCCCAAGTCATTTCTCAGAAGGCCTGGAGTGCTTCATGCTCCTGCCATCTGTCCCCCAGAGTGATGAAATGACTCTGCAACAGAAGCTCCTGTTTAACCACACAAATGTGCATGCAGTGACAAGCGGGCTGGAGCAGTGAAGTAAGGATCCTGTGGCACTGGATGTCACCGGGCAGAAGCTGTACTGTCATGGAGGAGAAGGCTATTGGGGGCAGCCTGGCTTAGAGATGCAACTGGCTTGCTAGAATAAAGAGTTTTTCATTCTCTCCCAGCATTTCTTTTTCTTTTTCTTTTTCTTTTTTTTTTTTTTTTTTTTTTTTTTTTGTCTTTTTCGTTGTTACCGGTACCAGGGATCGAACTCACGACTGTCTGCTTGCAAGGCAGGCACTTATGCCGCTGAGCTACCCCAGCCCCATCTCCCAGCATTTCTACTACAGGGCTCTGGGAGCTCAGCTAGTCTGCTTACCTTCTCTCGGCTTATTTCCCTCATCTATAAGATGGGTTTATTTTGATGGGTTTATTTGATCAGAGGTTTTATTTTGAATCTGGAATTTATGTAGAAGTTGTAGGTAGATAAAGTTTTCTGGTGAGAATCTCTACAAAGTTCATTATATTATGAAAGGAGTACGAACACAGAATTTTTAGAACTACAGACCTAAAAGGTTCCAAATGTTCTCCTCAGCAATGGCAACCTTTTGTTCTGGATCAGTTACTACTGTGGAGTCACCACAAGGATTGCATTCAAATGCAGGTGCATCAGAGACAAATCATGGAAGACAAAATGCTCCAAGCTTCTCAATTATATGTGAAATTTGTATACACATTCAGGTTACATATATCATCCTGTACAGAAATCCTTAGTACATTAACATTTGAGAACCACCAAAGTAGGCTGGAAAAAGAAACAAAAGAGAAATTCTACATGCTCATATTTGGGAGCTCAAACTCCTCTTCTTAAAAATAGCTCTCATCTAGATGCAAACCAAAAACTGCACTGTAAAACAAGTTTCTGCCCTTCCGGGCCATGTAGAGTGGTGCTGGGCACAGGGAAATAACCCATACTGCCCAAAAGGCTCTGGAAGAGGCAGTGCGGAGCACAGCAGAGCCTCCTCAGCAGAGGGGGAGGGGGAGTGCAGAGGCAGAAGGCCTGGGGATCAGGGGGTTGGGGGGCAGGAAGAGAGGGCACAGAGAGGTCAAGTGGGGAAAGCCGAGATGGGGGTGTGGGGTGCTGTCCATGCTGGGAGCAGGGCAAAGGGTATATACACACAGGTGGGACTTCAAACAAAGCTCTCTGGGCAAACACAGCCCAGGCAGAGCTGCAGCCTGGCTGGGTCTCAGGTGGTTTGTTTCTGGCCTGCCTGACACTTTCCCTGCAGCTCTGCCCAGAGGTCTGGCTGAGGGAAATAAAGGTTGCTTTGCAAAAAAGACAAGCTCCTGTCATCCAAGAATGGTGTGTTAGGTTACCAGAATAGACCTGAGAGAAACCTTTGGAAACATATTTTTCCCTCACGTCTAGTATTTGGTATCTATTGTTGCATAACAAATTACCCCCAACTTCAGAGGCTCCAAAGCCCACACTTTTGTTACCTCACAGTTCCTGCAGGTGGGGAACTGGGAGCTGCTCAGCTGAGTGTGATGGCCCAGGGTCTGTCACAAGTCTACAGTCACCTGAAGGCCACCTCCACCTTGGGTGGGGGGAACTAAAGGCCTCAGTTTCTCCTCTCATGGGCCTCAGCAGAGGGCTGCTAATGTGTCCCCAAACAGGCAGCTAGTGTCCTCCAGAAAAGGTGATTGAAGAGAGCAAAGGTAAAGCCACCACTCTTTTATGTAATCTCCAGGTCCAGCCTACTTGGAAGAAAGGGAATCAGGCTCTACTCTTTGAAGAGAGAAATATCAAAGAATATTGGACATATTTTTAAACCACCAGAATCCAATCTAGAAGAGTGATTTTAAGAATATTCTCAGGTGTGATAGTCCATGCAGGACAGTATTCCTGGCCTAATGGTAGAAACGATTCATCCGGGGGTGCTTGTTAACAGTAAAGACTCTGAAAAAGTCAGTGCCTCCCAAGAATTGTCCATACTAGGACTGGGAGGACCTAACAAGAAGCCAAGCAGCCAGCGTTTCTGGTAAGCCGTGCATGCTGCACAGGTTCCAGGAAGAGAAAAGTCAGCCCTCCCATGGGCCTACCAGTGTGCCGGTGGAGAATCAAATCCCCATCCCCCAAGCAACCAGCGGATTTGGAGGACAGGCTGAACTGATAGCAACTAAGGTACGTAAAGCAACTAAATGCTGGTATCGTTTGGTTGATTTTGCAGGCCTGGGGCCAGAAGTCTGAGCATCTCTTGGGAGGATGACAATATGCAATACAGCAAATATGGGGAGGTCCTTCTATCTTGTCTTTGAAATTCAATATTGTTCTCACTGTTTTGCTTTGTTTTGATGAATTGTTTTGCTTCATTCACTATTTTGTTTTGGTTTTACTGTTTTGTTTTTGGTTTGATTTGCTAAACCTGATGGAATGGACAACTATTGTGAAGATAATATGATATACTATGTTAGTTATTGTTGTTTTCCTAGTATCCTGCTTTGAAGTTCTGTATCCATTTTGCTGCTTTGTTTTGATTGGATTTGTTCTGTTGTTTTGTTGGATTTTATTATCTTTAAAACAGTAAAGACTCTGCCTATATCCCAGATGTTCAATAACAGGAGCTCTGCTAGGGGAGGCCAAGAAATGGATTTTTTTTTAACCAGTGAGAACTGAACACAAGACCTTCACAGAGAGCTACATCCCAGCCCTCCCCCCTTTTTAAAATTTGATACAACATCTCACTAAGTCACTAAATTGTGTATTCTGGGCTCAAACTTGTGGCCCTCCTTCCTCCAAAGTGTCAGGATAACAGGCCTATGCCACATTGCCCAACAGAAATGGATATTTTTGCTAAGTTCCCCCAGGTATTTAATGTAGATTACTACAGTAAAGGAGTCTGCATTTTGACAAGACTCCACAGTTAATCTGATACTGGTAGTATGTAAAAAACACTGTCACTGGAATTGGCCATAATTGCCAATTGGAATGGCAATATTGGAAATTGCAGTGCAGTTGGGCATAATCAAGGGGACTTTCCAGGTAGTGACTAGGACAGGAATGAGCAGTGTTGAGTTCAATTCCAGCATCCACCCATGAGGGACACACAACCTGTGTCTCATTCAGGTGGCAGAGTACCAGGAAGTCCTCAACACAGTACACCAGACAGCAGCCTGTAACCACTGAGAGCTTGCATGGGACTTGAAATCTGTTTGGTGTCCTCGATCCAAGGCCACATCTCCAAGACCCTGCTGGTGTGGCCACAGATTTTCCAGTGAGCCATGAGAGGGGCTGCTGTGGTCAGATCTGTAACTGAACAGGTGATGGGAGGGGAGGAGGCAGTTACCCTGGGAATATTTGGGCTGGCTCAGAGGTTCTGTCTTTGGCCCTGATGGGAATTGGGGTTTCCAAGGTGGCCCAGGAGGTGGTCCTTTATTCAGGTCTGTCTGGTTCTCCACGGTGCTTTCAGGACACTTTCCAGGAGCCTCTCTGAACGTCCAGCCATTGTCTAGGCCTCCTGCTCTCTTTTTATGGCACGGTTTATGTCCGCTCCTCAGCCCTGGGAGGGAGCCCTCGTAGGAGTTGCTAAGCAGCTGCTGGAGTCTTTCTGTTTTATGCTGGGACACTATTGTCCCTCTCTTTATTTCCCCTAAGGAGCCGTGACCCAGGTGGTTAGAGTGCTGCCTCCCAGTCTGTAGCGTCACTGGCCCGGAAAAGGGCAGAGAGCAAACAGAGCCATCAAGCAGCACAAGGAGCAGGTGAGTGGTGTGAAAGCCCTCTGCAGGTTGACCTTCCTCGCTGGACAGGGTCACTTCCTCCACAGGTGCTACCAGGCACTGGCCCAGGTCCCTAGGGTTTCCCAAAATGGCCTTTACCCAGGCTTCAGCATAGGGAAGCGCTTTCCTGCGGGCTCCACACGGTGTTGGCATCCATGAAACCCCTCGAAAACCGCCCCAAACCTTCCTCCCCTCTACTGCTCAACTTTAGTGGAACTGTTTCCAGGGCAATGGTAGCTGTGTACTTTTCTTTTTTCCCCACACATTTAATCATGTTCCTTGTAGAAAAGAAAATTAGAAAATAGAGATATGAAAGAAAAACTATGCTACACCCAAAGATATCACTAAAGTGAAATGTTTCTTCTAGTTTCTCTGTTTCTCTCTCTCTCTCTTTTACATGCATCTGCAAATGCATACACACACACACACACACACACACACACACACACACACACACACACAGAAAGAAAGAAAAGCCTAGGAGAAATATCTCAGAATATTAACAGTAGTTATCTTTGGATTAGGGTAGACTTTTCATTTCTCCATTTTCTAATTTTTTTTTAAACAAACGGCGGGTGAAAAATACATGGTTACAATTTTAAACTATATTCTCACCCTGGAAGCTTGATATTTCTTTTGGTGGGGTGGTCTTGTACTCTGTAGGATGTTTGCCCTTTACCCACTAGGTTCCAGCAGCCCCCTGCCATGCATGATAGCCAAATGTGTCTCCGAATTTTGCCAAATGTCCCTGGAGTGCAAAGTATTGCTCAATTTAAAAATTGCTAACTTCAAACACATACACCCACACATATATTTACTAAGTGGAGTTACTATATGTCATAAATACTAGCTGTGTCTTTAAATTTTAAAAAACTTTACAAGTATACCATGCCAAAAGCTCTTTCCATGGTTGGTACTGGGCTCCTCATCTCCAGTCGAAAGAGCTGCATTCTGCACCCATCCTCTGGCCCCAAGTGTGAAGCCACCAGTCCCCACGGCTGGATTCCGTGTATAAAACTGAAGTCCTCCCACTCATACAGCAGTACAAGCTGCTTCTGAAAGTGCAGATGTGGTGAGTGATGTGCATGCACAGTTGCGGAAGGCTGCCTGAGTAACTTCACCTCTCTAAATCTCTTTCTCCTCATATATCGTGAGCATGGACCATAAAAGAACATCCTGTGTTACCAGGGTTCCTGGCACGGGAGTTTCCTCCACAGAGGGAGACAGCTAGAATGAATGTCCTCGATATGATCAGCACATCATCGTTTTAAAGTGCTTTTAATGGCCCCGTGGAACCACCATATATTGAGGAAAGAATTCCCTAACGGGGTCAACATGACATTGGCTTAAATCTTTAGAAATCCTTCTCCTCTTTGCTGTTTGTCTTTAGTTTCTATTATTGGACTTTTAGGTGATTTCCAAATTTCCACTACCATAAATCTTTCTGTCATTGATACAATCATATATAGTTTCCACTGATGTTTTGGGAAACCTTGACAGAGACTAGACTAATGCTCCTATCCTTAGTTGGCACTTGTGAGGAAAAGATCATTTTCTCTGTGGCCTGTTCTGGAGAAGTTTCAGTCCACTTCCCCCTGCTACACCCACTCTCCCTGCACATCAGGCCCTGCTGGCCTGATTCATTGGGGTAGAGTGAAGATACCGACCCCCAGCTAAGCTCTGCTCGTATTTTCTTGCTTTTATGTCAAGCCTAAGCTCCCTTCTTTCTATCTTCAATCCACCTAGGGTTGTAATCAAACATCTAAAAAATTCCCCTTCTAGTGTTTTCTATTTAAGATGTGGTGTACAGAATTTGTTGTATATGATAAATGTGTGTGTGTGTGTGTGTGTGTGTGTGTGGACATGCACTTTTGCAGTTTAGAGAAATAAAATAAAATGAATACCTCTATATCCACCAGCTAGGCCAAGAAGCTATCCATGCACAGAAGTACCCCCGGCATAGTTGTCTCCCCCAAAAGAGGATTCCTTGGGGAAGTGGAGTGGGAATGCCTCCTGGAACCACAGGGTAGGCAAATGAGGTTCCCGTCTGAGTTTCACTCCAGCTGACCTGGTTTATTCTGTAGTCATAGGCACTTCAGTAAACCCCAGCAGCTTCTGGTTCTGGTTCCAGGTCTCTGACCTGGAAAATTTTTCTGCGATGTTAAGGAGATGCTTTCCCCAACCCCTGAGCCTAGGGCCTGGCATCTAGGAGATGCTCAAAGTACAGGAGCACAGTTCTCTCCTGGCCCTGATAGCGCTTAGCTCTGCAGTCCTAAGCGATGCAAGCATCAGGCTTCATTTTCCTCGGGTGCAAAGTCAAAAGGCAGACTGACTAGAGCATGCCTCAATCCTTCCCGAGCCTCTCTGATTGGAAAATGGGTTATAACAGAGCAAGAGCTTAACACAAGGACTTGGAAAAACAGTGCCCTTGGCTGAATCCCAGAAAAAGACCTGTGACTGAGATCACGGGCCAGGAGGAAATGTCTGGCTAATAATAATGACATTTACGGGGCTGTTCCTGGGGACCCTGTGTTGAGGGCTGCACATGGGTCACTTAATTTAACTCTAAAGGCAACCCTACGTGACAGATTTGTAAGCCATGCTTTAAGCTCATACTTCTCAAATGTTAGTGTGCACCCGAATCAATGCTGACTGCTGTTCAGCGTGTCTGGGGCAGGGCCTGAGAGTCCACAGTTCTTGTACATTCCAGCATTCCTAGGGGTGCTGGTAATAGTGACCTCTTCGGCCCCCCAAGTAGAGAAGCTAAACCCCCACCAATGGCCAGCCTGAGAAAGAGCTCCTGGTCCGCAGATTTCATGGTTTCTATGAACACAACCTTTATGGCTATTTTTATTCCATCCCAGGAAAAGAAAAATCAGGGCACCACACACTCACCAAACATGCTGCTTCTGGGTCAGACACACCAAAAGGGAAAGGTTTGCTGTTAACAAGACGAACCTTCTGGTTTCTCCCTCTGGCCATGTTTAGTTTTTCCACACTTTAGTTAAAGTCTCTGCTTTGTATGTCTTCCCATGAGCTAAGGACAGTGCCTGGCCAAACAAATTCAATTTGCTTTTTCACCATACACTTTTGTGACAGTGTGTGGCCCCAGCCTTCCACAAATGTGTTGTCGAGCGCCCATCACAGGTTGACGTTGATTTTGGCTGCCACTCCTGGTGGGTGCTTTATCCTTGCAATTCTCATCGAGGCTAGAAGAGAATTTCCACAAGAAATATTATAAGAACAGTAATCCCACCAGTAGATGTGTACATGGAACACCCAGAGAAAGAGGAGGAACATTTATTTCCCCCCAGAGAGTCATTTGGTTGCTACAAATGGCCATGGAGGAGCGCCTGTTCGCCTGGTCTTCCTGCCTCTCCTCTCCCTGCATTCCGCTCATCCCTGAACTCATGGCTCAGCAAAGCCCCTGCACCATTCTTCTGTCAGACACTCCCGGGTTACTAACCTCCTGAAATAGCACCAGCAGTTCTGTCCTTCAGAGCCCTTGGCGGGAAACAACTGCCCCAGACAAACAGGTCTGTCTCTCACAAAACTAGGATGTGTTATTTTGCAAACTTAACCTCCCTCTGTCTGCAGTCTCCTTAGCTGAGAATTGGATCAGTGTGGAAAAGGAGCAAGAGGGGATAAAACTCTCCAGTTCAAAGCCTTGGGGGCCATGGGAGGTGAGTACATCAAGGGATGGGACAGTATGCAGCTTGCCCTGAGCACAGGGAGCAGGAATGGCCTAATGTCCACACAGCCTAACAAAAAGGTGGTTACAGCAAAGACTAGAATGTTCGCCCAGTGAGAACTGAAATCAGCAAGGTGATAGCGGGAAATATTTCTCCACCCTGCCATTGTGCGACAAACAACAGAGTCAGTGACAACTGCAGATGCATTTACATAACTAGTGGAAGGACTGAGGATGTAGTGCGAAGGCCCTGAGTTCAATCTCCAGAATGAAAAAGAAAGTAGAACGATGTAATGAACAGATACTCTGAAGAAGAGACACTAAGATACCCAGTGCTGATTCTGTAGCATTATGGTATAAAATCTAGCAATAATATTACTCACTGTTCAGAGTGCTGTTAATCTAGTCTCTTATGTTTAATTTCAGAATACATAAAGATATGGACAGCTACTTCAAAGAGAATGAGAGACATTATGGCAGCCATTGCTGACTTCCCTTTGTCTGGTCTTAAAGACCTAAAAAGCCTTCATCATCCTGTAATGATCTGATTAGTTCTATAACATGCAGTATATATTCAACGTGTGTGAAGATGAGGACAACTATTTGGAAGAAAACAAGAGACAATATAATAGACAGTGAAGATCTGTAGTGGTCTTGCTTTGAAATTTGTGTTTCTTAAAATTGTTTCCTTATTAAAAAAAAGAAAGAAAGAAAAGTAGAAACTGGATTGATAGTTTGAGCTTGGTCTCCTTAGAGGGAACAATTAACTCTTGATGCTCAAACTCTGGCAAAAAAAAAGTGTTTGAAGTGGACTGAGCAGGAAAGAGATTGCTAGGGAGGGTCCGGCTGTATACTTCCAGCTATTTGAACTAGGAGTCAGGGAGTCCTGCAATATTCTGTATTTTGGTGCTAAAATTTGTCCCTGTGCCAGAAGTAAACGTCCCTATTTCCTGGGCTGAAGAAATCATTCCATTCTATCAGTTTGGTCCAAGTTTAATGGCTAGGCACCACCTCTAAAAGTGTGCTGTGCGAAGGAAATGCACGGGCTCACAGCTACAAAAGACATTATGGTACAACTGGGGAGGACCAAGGATAGAGTGTATATTAATTATATTATTATAGCTGTGCTTACTTTCTTGGCTATGATAATGGAATTTGTATTTTTATAAAATAATGTTCATTGTTCTAGTAAACATATACTAAAGAATTTACAGGTAGAATTTCATGAATTCTGCAACATACTTTCAAATGCTTCAGGGGAAATCTTTATGTAAAGTTTCTTCTGAAGATTTTGGGTTCTGAAGTCTAAAGATTCTCTGTTTTCTCTCTATATAAACTATATGTCTGTAAACCTATAAATATGTATCTCTCTTTGTGTATGGAGATGGGGAGAGAGTGTGGGAGGGAAAAGGGAGAGGTGAGATTTATCACTTGTGGGAAAATGTTATTGATTGGTGCAGCTGGCTAAAAGTGTATACATTCTTTTTATTTTTCACAGGCCTGAAACGTTGCTAATTGAAACATTGGGAAGGAAAGTACACTGCCTCTCCCCCTGAAATTATCATCACTGGAAGACAATATGTTGCTCTTGCTTCCTGCTAGTTTGGGTTCTCCCAGAGGCAGATCCTGAGTTAAAGGTTCAAGTACAACGCATTTACTCATGGCAGAAGAGATCCTGCAAACATCAGTAGAGAAGTGAGATGAGAGAAGGCGGCCAATAGTGAGAGTGTCACCTGCCCATGTCTCCAAGGGTGAACAGGTATTGCCACCCTGGGTGGCCCTGCACGGTATTTGTAACCCCTGCAGTTGGAGGGACCCTGGTGGTCCAGCTGGGCACAGCAATGTAAGACCCAGCACCTGCTCCACCAGCAGCCTCTCATTCCAACATCCAAGAGCTCTTTATTTAGTGTCTACCAGGACCAGCTCTGTGCTAGCTTCGGGAAACAGGACTCAGGAGGACAGATACCACCTGTTCCCCAAGAAGATAATGACTGGGAGAAAAACACAAAAGCCCAATAAATAAGAATTTATGGGCTGAGGGTGCAACTCAGTAATAGAGCCCTCATCCAGCATGAACAAGGCCCTGGGTTCCATCCCTAGAGCTGAAATAATTTTTTGGTTTTGATTGTTTGATTTTTAAAAATAGTGTGGGGGTGCAATTCATCCAATCATCAAACATTTCGTAAGCATTTCCTATGTGAGGGTCATAATTCTAGACCTAGGGGATACGAAGATGAGGCAATGGAAAATAAAACTTTAATAAAAAAGAAAGATGACATAAATGCTGTAGAACCTCAACTAGGCATAGTCACACACACCTATAATTCCAGCTACTTGGGAAACTAAAGCAGGAAGATGGCAAGTTTGAGGACAACCTGGATAACTTAGCAAGACTCTGTCTTAAAATAACTTTTTTTTTTTTTGTAAAAAAAGAAAAAAAGTGGGGGGCAAGGAGGTAGCTCAGTGGTAGAGTATTTGCCTAATATGCACAGGTCTTGGATTCTATCCCTAGTACCATGAACACACACACACACACACACACACACACACACACTGAATTATAGCTCCTCAAGCAACTGGTGGATCTGTTTTTAAAAGGAGAAACTCAGATCCCACCCCAACTGCTTCAGATGAGTGAGTCACTTCCAGCTGCAGACACAGCACGTGGGTGGTTTCATTAGTTACATTTACTAAGCGGTGCTCCCTCCCAGGTGGCCAACTCTGGCCATGACTGACAAGGGGTGTCCTTTGGTGACTTGTATTTGTTTCTGGGACATCTGGAGCAGAAGGACTCTCTGTCTCCATCCCCAGTTTGCAGGCTCCTCTGGGTTTTCTGGTGCCCGTGATAGCTCAGGACGCACTGGGAACCAGGGTTCACCTTTGGAAGCCACACAACCTCCTTTTTCTACCCAGCTACCCTGAGCCCTTCCAAATGCTGCCTCCTTATCATCTAAAAGTACATGATGTCTACAAAATCTGGTTCAAAGCCCACCTCAGCACCAGGTGAATAGTTTGTGCCTGATTCACTATCTAACTGACAGGGGCAGGACTCTGATTTCATCATCAGACACACCACTCTGTGGTCTTAGCCTCCTCCAGGTGACAAAGACAGAGCTGTACGTGTCTTGAAGTACAGATGTCAGACACTGGACTGGTGGCACTGTTGTTTTAAAGTATATAGGAGACAAGAATTAAAACTCTGTAGGCCACACACTGTTGTCTGGAGTTCCTTTCTCCAATACAATGTGGAAAGAATCTTTTTCTTCCCATTAGGTGTTTATTGCTGCTTCCTGCCATTGGGATGAGGGGAGCCAGCACTTTGTAATAAGGTGAGAACATTCATCACCTGAATGGTAGTTTCTGCCTGGGTCCTTTCACTGAGTGGCGCAGGCAATGCACATCTACTGCTATGCTGGGCACGAAGCCTCTTTTCTCCTTCATTTCCAACATCAGCTTGCTGCACGTGAAAGTATGGAAAGTGAGACTGTTTGGAAATTTAAATAGCAATTTAACTGAGCATTTATGGCTACTGAATCTAATAATAAAAATATTATGTGACTTTGCTTTACTTTTCCTATTATTTTATTATATTTTATCAGATTGATGTTTTGCAATGGAGTAGATATTTTTTTTTAAAAACTGGCAGGCCCAGATCATATGAGAAGTATCTTCTATATTTGGAGCAACAACACAGTTTGTGTGTGTGTGTGCACACATGCACATGATTGTGGTATGTGAATGTGTGCATGCACGTGTGTGGTGTATGTGGGGTTAGAGTAACAGGGAAGGGAAGATAAACTGGACTGAGTCTCTATTGTCAGGATGTGCTCACTCATATGGTGGCATTAGAAAGCTTTCTCAGAAGCAAACAAGCAAGAGAACATATAACTGTCTTCCAAATCTTGAGTCCCAGAGGAGAATAAATTGCAGCTATTAAAATCATCCTATTTGCACACAGGGTTCCTGCATCAAAATGTGTCCCTCTCACCCATGCTGGAGACAGAGTTCTTACATTTGTCTCCTAACTTTCCCCAAATCTGGCTTACATTAGAGAACTATTTCCCAAATTAACCTCTGTGGCCTCTCAAGTGAGGAATGTGAGATTCCCACCAGCTATTTTCTTCTGTTTCAAACAGGCCACATGTGTCTAAAGGAGACAGCGACTTCCAGGCTGGAAGTGGCAGACACAGTCGGAAAAGGACTGTTCCTTGGAAACGAGAGACGCCTCTTTTCTGCCTCTCACATCACTCTCCTGACGCAAATGTCTAATCCACGCTAAGGACATTCACATTAAATCACCTTCCAGGCCCTGGGCAAGTAACAAGTGGGATCCGTGGAGCCAGAGGACTGTGCAATGGGGCACTAGGGTTACAAGTGAACTTTATCTGTGTGCACGAGGAGAGGTCTGACAAGTCACGAGTGGCCTCAGCAACATTGAGTTATCATTCTCCACACTTGTTCAGAAAAAGGTCAAGACGCGGGCTGGTGATCATGCATGCCAGGCCACATTCTGCCTTCCCTGAAGTGATTTTCTTAGCCATGGCCTCCAGAATCAGACACACTGGATTATTTCTTCAAAGACAGAGCTAAGCATGTATTAGTAGAAATATCCAGGACCCAAAGTATAATTTCAGAATCAAGGAGTCAGACTTCTAACTCCAGCATTTAGATAAGGGGACATGGTCTGTGAGCTTAGAATCAGAAGCACTCTTTTGCTGCATAGACTGCCTGAACGCCACCACACCCTCCTCCCAAAACTCTAGACTTTGATCAAAGGAACAACGACAAACGTGAAGGTAGCAACATCATGCTTGGCCCCATTCACTGCTCCTGGGAACCCTGAGTCCACTATGTGAGCAAGCCCACCGGAGAACGTGGCCTCCAGGAGATTGAGGGGCCATGAGCTGGCCTACTGGGGCTGGAGAATGATGGGCCATTGGAAGCAGAAGCGAGCCACTCCAGCTGAGGCTTCTCAAGTGCAACCAGCCTGCTTACTGCCAGAGACGGGGAGTGAGGCCAGGTTAGAGCATGCAGCCCCACTGAGTCCCCAGGAGGACCACAGAGATCATACCACCCAGAGGAACAGAGCCACAAAAAATAACCAGTCATTGTTTTAAGCTCCTCTAAATGTGTTTGCTACAAAGCAAAACCCAGTTAACACACAGTCATTCATTCTGTTAAGTGAAAATTACAGGAGGCCACTGTTTTAAACAAAGCTCCTGCACTGGGCCCCAACAGATCAGACTAAAAATCAAAATGGAGTCACTCATGCTAAAGTTTCTTGTCACCAAACTGAAGCTAAGCTTTTAATCTGACCTTATGGGAAAACAAGATTAAAGAGATAACAGGCAGATCCAAGGACTTGATAGTGAGGTTCTCTTTGCTTTAATTCTTACTCAGAAAAGTAACCTGATCTCAACCAGCTGACTATTTTACTATTCTTTGCTTTCCTCTCCCCAGCTTACCAGAAAAGGAACTTTGAAATGTCTGATCTGCTTTTTGTTTTTGGTTGCTTTTTTCCTCACTCCTTTTCTGTCTACAAAGTCAATGTCCTTTTCTCAGCTTGTAGGTATACTCACTCTATTTTATGGAATGAAGTATTACCCTACTCTATAATGCAAAAAAGAGCCAATCAAGATCTTTACACTAAATTGTTGTGATTTTGTCCTTTGGTAATTTATTCATCCATTTGTTCATTTAACAAACCTCTGTTGAGTGCTTCCTGTTGGTTCGTTGTGCTCAGCATGAAGGCACCACAAGCCCCTTAAAGCCAAAGAGGTAGCTTAACCAAGCCTTGCACACTCTGGCATTAGGAGGTGCTCAAAATCTTTATTCAATAAACATATGAATTGGAATAAATCCAAAGGGACAATTATAGATCTCAGGCTTCAAAAGTGCAGATTGCTTGCCTCAGCAACTCCACTTCTGAGAATTTAATTTAAGGAAATATTTTCAGGATGTGTGCAAAAAATTTAATTATAAGAAGGTCCCTATGTCTACCATGGCTTCATTTGATTTGGTTGAAAACACATTCTAGGGGATACATTTTGGTTTCTATGATCTGGTTGATATTTCTCACCCTGGGCATGGCTATCTTAGATCTACTGTGGGGTATTTTTATGACTTTTTATATCTTTTGATAGAAAATATTTAACTATTTTAAGACACTTGGAGGTTTTATTTGTTCTAGTTTAAACATTTATAATTCTCTTTCAGTCAGTGATGCATGTGCTGGGTGGGGACAAAGCAGCAACAGCAGAAACTGACATTGATCAGTAGGGAATTGGTCAGTGGACAGTGTGAGCATAAAATAGATGCTCATCATTACGTGTGATATGCAAAAGCTATGAGAGACACTATGCTTCAGTTTACACAGCAAGGGGGCCATTGTACCAGTCATGGCTTTCCAAAGAAAAATGAGGTGGGGGTGGGGGAGAGAGGCGGGGACAGGAAAGGAGAAGATCATGTTCATTCAGGAGCAGAGTGTTTTACTGTTTATTTAACCGTGCTCTTCTGAAAGTTTTTCAAATTTTTCTTTTAAACTTTTCATCGGTACCGGGGATTGAACTCACGACCGCCTGTTTGCAAAGCAGGCGCTTACGCCGCTGAGCTAAATCCCCAGCCCCTGAAAGTTTTGATTTAGCAAATTGAGCCAAGATTAATTTTTCAATCACTGGTACACATATCATAAATTCTGAGTGCTCTGTGTAAGGCACGAGACAATGAACGCTAGCACAGTGTCCATCTTTTAAGTGGCTGCTTAGGTTGCTTTCTTGTTAATCAAATTCCAAGTGGTCGGGGCTGGGGGTTTAGCTCAGTGGCATAAGCGCCTGCCTTGCAGGCAGGCAGTCGTGAGTTCGATCCCTGGTACCGATAAAAAGGAAAAAGACAAAAAAAAAAAAAAAAAAAAAAAATTCCAAGCGGTCATAATTAGTTGGAAATATGGAGATGCTGAAAAGTAAGTAAAAAAGGAAAGTGAAATTAAACAAAACAAAGATGATCCTGCTAAAACATGCATGAAATATTGGAAAATCATTCCAGGCAAAATTTCCTCTTGGCATACAAAAATTTTCTCTTTGGATAGACATAGTAGCAGAAAATTATCATTATCAATGAATTCAACATTCTAACCACTCTGACTGATCAATCAATTTACTTCTGGTGAAACTGCTGTTTGACCAAAACTGTTTGCTATGATGTACAACAGTAAAACATTGGTGATAACCTAACCCTGCAACAAGAGGGCCACAAAAGGAAGTTAAACAAATGGCAGGTCATTAGCACAGTGAACATCATACATTCATTTACAGCCACAACCACCCCATTTCTTCAAAAGGAGCAAACAGACTCTTCTAAAAGTTTAAATAGTTACAGATACGAACAAGCTTAATTTAGTTTTGACCATATAGCAGTCTCTAGGAGTTTCTTCAACAAGGATGAACATTCTTTTCTCTTAAAAATCAGCCACATTTCCACTGTGTATTCAGTTCATCAAACTTAATAATTCCTTCATATTGCTTGTTAGTTAGTTCAGAACATGGGTATCAAGTGGAAAGTAAATCCGCTCGGCTTCAAAATGGTAAGGGTGATTCCAAAGATTCCCAAGAGGCTGAGTGTCCAAGAAGCAGCTTGTGCCAACCTGGGAACAAGCACTTCCTTTAAGACAGCTCTTATTCTTCACTAAGCCTTGATGCTCTCCTTCTGGACTTTGGTTTAAATTTTTTCTTGAACAACTTTATTAAGATATTTGGTATAGAATGCACTGCTCATATTTAAAGTATCCAGTGGTGGTAGGATGTGGTAGTGCACGCCTGTAATCCCAGGACTCAGGAGGCTGAGGCAGGACGATCACTGCAAGTTCGAGACCAGCCTGGGCTACAAAGTGAGTTCACTGCATAGTGAAACCTTGTCTCAAAAAGACAAAACATACACAAAGTTTAAAAAGTGTCCAATGGTGAATTTTCATATATTTGATACCTACTTAACTATGACCACAATCAAGATAATACATTTAGCCATTTCCTCCAAAATACTCCTTGTAATCCTTTCTTTCTACTTCCCTACCCCTCTATCAAGCATCCCCTCATCTGCTTTTTATAGTGAGATGAGTTTGCATTTTATAGAGTTTTATATTGTTTCCAACATCAGTAATTTATTCATTTTGATCACTGAGTCCTGTTCCTTTGTATGGATATACCACATCTTTGTGTGAATTTACTGACTGATGAGAGTATTTGGATTGCTCCTATTTGTAGGTATTATACATCAAGCTGCCAAATATTCATGTGTGGGTCTCTGTGTAGGCATATACTTTCATTGCACTTTGGTCATCCCTAAGAGTAGCTTGGCTGGGTCATATGGTAGATGTGTGTCTAACTTTATAAGAAACTGCAAAATTGTTTTCCAAAGAGCTTGCGCCATTTTTCATTCCCATCAGCAGTTGTAAGAATCTGGACTTTAGGTTTGTGTCTGTGTACACGTTGGGGTTCTCTCTCTTTCTCTTTCTCTTTCTCTTTCTCTTTCTCTTTCTCTTTCTCTTTCTCTTTCTCTCTTCCCCCACCCTTCCTATGCAGTGGGACAGCCAGGCAGGAGGACAGAGTCAGGAACACCTTGAACCCCTGGGCCATGTGATCCACCACTGAGCTATATTCCAGCCCTGGCGTTTGTTTTAAGACCACACAGAAACCTGGCCATCTTTTTCTTAAGCATCTCTAGGAGGAATCTGGGAGCAGGTGGGAAATATGACACTGTGTGGGAATCTACTGGGAAACAGGGAGGGACAATCTCATTGGAGAGCCAGTAGGTGTCAAATCTTCCTTTGTCTTTGTCCCAGCCTGGAAAGTAGCTGTGGAAATGGAGGAGGAAAGGGATTCCAATGAGCTGCTTTTGACTTGATGCAGTTTTTTTGGTTTCAATCAACATTTGTTGAATTAATGAGTGACTAGGGAGGCTGGAAAGAAAGAGGTGTGGGCTGGGATTGAAGAAGAAAATTTCAGAGAGTTTGTGGGGGAGCAGAAAGAGGGAGGGACTTAGCTGGGATGACAACAGTCTTACCTACAAAATGCCTAGTGTCAGAATTGCCACAGCCTGTTCAGTCCTAAGGAACTGACATCCCTGAGGGTTCTATTCTACATCCTGCAAAAGCAGATGGCTCTTTTAAAATCTCATAGTTAAAGAGATATCTGAGGTCTCTTGAAAAGTAGTGGTCAGAGCTTTCCTGATGAGGATCCTTGATTGTTGAACAAAATAAGCTTGACACAAAGACCACATGAGAGTACCCGGCCACTCTCAGGGAGTCCCCTCCTGGCCCATCTTCGTTCCTGCCTCATTTATGGGGCACGTACACCTGAGGCCCTCACCTCACTCCACCATCACTTCTCAGCCTCTGCCACTAGTTGGAAAGGCTGTAGGGGGATTCTTGCTGGCATCCTTACTTGCAAAACCCAACAGTCTTTTTTCACCCTTCTGGTGTCGTGGCAGTATTTGATCTTGCTGCCCACCTCCATCTCCTGGATGGCTCTTTCCAAGGTGTTCCTGGCACTGTCTCCTGCCTGGCTCTCTCACTGCTGCAGGAGGACTTCCCAGGAAGCCAGCTCTAAGCCTGGGAGGATCTAGGGGAGCTCTCCACATGCCTGCCATGGACAGCAGGGGAGGGAAGCAGGACCAGGCACAGGAAGTGCAGAGCCATGACACTGTCTCTGCAGAGGCCACAGCCAATCCTGGTTTTGGGAGCTGGGACCAGAAATTCGCATCCGTATAACACTGTTGACTGGTCACAGGATATGGGCCACCCTAAAAGGAAGCAAAACTTTGGGAGATGCAGTGTTCTTCAGCTGGAGGCCATTCTGAGGGTGTTCCAAGTGGCAAGGGACATTACACCCTCTGAAAAGGAGGCTGGGGCAGCTTGGGGCAATGTCACCACGTCTGCCTTTGCTCCAGCTGCTCCTTCCTGCCCTGGTGACCTGTTTACTATGGCCTCAGGCTACAGCCTTCTGTTCTTTATTTACAATCTTCTCCTCTGTAAAACACCAATAAAAGGAGAATCAAGAACAGTAGCCAAGCAATTGCTGGGTATGTGCCAGGCACTGTGCTACTAGTAAATGCCGGTCTATTATCTCATTCAAGTTTACAGAGACTCAGTGTCATTAGGGGAGATGAAGATTCCACTCTAGAGCCAGGGAAAATGTCAGAAGTATCTTCTTAAGCACTTTCCGCCATGTCACCTCCTGGCTCTAAGACTTTTGATGGCTCCCAGTTATGGTCACAATAAAATCCCAGACTCCCACTTCAGCAGCCAAGCCCTCTGCATGTTGCCCTGGGGCTCCCTTCTCACATCTTGCTTTTCAACTCCTGCCAAACCAGTCCCTTCCTGAGCACCTTCCTGTCCTGCTCCAACCTGCTTCCAGGGGAGTGGGTTAAGCCCCCTGGCTATGCCTGTGCCTTCATTTTCATTCATTCACTGGTTCATTAGTCATAGACCATAGGCGCCCAGCAGTGTGCTAGGCACAGGGGTTCAGTGCTGAGCAAATCAACCCCATCCTTCCCTACAGAACCTTATAACTCAGCAAGAAAGACGAGCATTATTCAGATTTGCCAAATACTTCAGTGCCAGTTAGTACTAAGAGAGAACATCAAGCTGTGTTGTGCAAGGAAAAGATATTCACCAAAGAAGGACAGCGGGCTGCTGTGACTGACCACCCTTCCTGGGCCATGAGTGTTGCTATGCTCACAGCTACTGCCCAATGGCATGGCCTGTGTTCCACACGGAGCCAGTACATACCTCTCTGTCTTTCAGGCTCCACTTCCCGTTGGCTGTCTCGAGTGCATGCTGTTCAGATGGTTCATTCCTGTGCAGCAAAGTATCTTCAACATCTTCTCCGTGACAGTTGTCAGGGATTAGAAGATTTCCCAGGTATTCTGTATGCCTTGGCACTCCCTGGTAATGACCATAGCTCACAGTAATTTTCTTCTTCCTGTCCTCTGCATGTTTTAGTGCACCCTCCCACCAATGCCCACCTCCAGAAGCCAAGTCTGAGACAAACTTAGCTAACTGTGGGGATGGTAAGAAATGGGGAAGAGACCAGGGAAGTCAGGGAAGGGCAGGGGCCAGTGTAGCATACCACTAGGCAAATTCTGCCTGCAGGAAGCTGGCTCTCTTGTGGCTGGGGAAATTCTGAGAAATGGTACAGAATACACATCTCAGAGTCAACTTACCCAAGAGTAAGAAGCTGGGGAGTTCACCCAGCTTCCTGGGCACTTGCTGCTTGGGGCCGCACTAATGCCTGGGCACTGCTGCCCTATGAGAGCAGGTGATATAGGCAGTTAGAACCCAGGAAGGCCCCAAGTGGGGAGGTGCGGGTGGGGAGCACAGCAGTGGTAAAGCAGAGAGCCCGCTGCTCCCTACAGCCAGGAAAGAAGCCAAGACTGGCAGAAGTCACATGGTCATGTGTCTAGGAGCCACCAGAGCCAAGACAACCTGCATCCTTCAAGGATCTGCAACAACATAAATGTCCCTTGAAGACATTATCTTGTCTTTCCTTTAGGGTTCCTTACAGTTCTTAGCTTCAGGCAAAGAACTCACTGAAGAAGTCTCAATTGTGTCCCTGCTTCTATGGTTTAAATACAAAGCGTCCCTCCAAGACTCATGCATTGTAGGTATGATATTCAGTCCAGCGGTGTTTGGAGATGCAGCCTGTTTGGACAAGGTGGTCACGGGGAGTCATGACCTTGTCCTCTCCTCTCTGGCTCTTCCTGGTTCTGATTTCCAGCTGCTGTGAGGGGCAGCTCCGCTCTACCAGGCCATCTGCCACAACCTTTGTACCTTGCAGCTGGTGAGTGATGTAGGATGTAGCGAGTAGCAAGGCTGGATGGGCAAATTGTGGGGCCCTGACAACTGTAAGATCCGGGACCTTGTGGATTACAAGAGCCTAGACAGTGCCAAACAGTTCTCAGGACCTCGTGTGTGGAATGTCTCTCTGGCTCCCTGGAGATGTGGATGACATAAAAGGGATGAGACTATGGGGAGCTTACTATCTGACTTCTCATGGTAGTCCATGCTGTGTTTCTCAGATGCCGCATGTACTTTTTTTGTTTTGTTTTGTTTTTGTCTTTTTCCTTTTTGTGGGTACCGGGGATCGAACTCACGACTGCCTGCCTGCAAGGCAGGCGCTTATGCCGCTGAGCTAAAACCCTAGCCCCCGCAGCATGTACTTTTATTTTTGCTTTTCTTTTTCTCTTGTTTGCCCAAGTTCAATCTTAGAGCAGTTGACTGAGTTTCTCCCACACTTAGTCACCTGTGCTTTTCACATAAACTCTTGGCACCATTTTTGGCTTGTCTTGTCTTTGTTCAGGCAAGGACCTGGAATACTATTAATGGTGAGCCATTTCTAAAAAAACTACCTCATAACATGATCATGGACTTTAAATCTTTGACTCTGTGCACCAACATAAACCTCTCTTCCTTTAAGTTGTGCATGTCAAGCATCTTGTCTTTGATGGAAATGTGACTAATAGGCCCACATTTGAACTTGAAGAACAAGGAACTTACTATCACAGAACAGTAAGTTTCAAAGTCTGCCCTCTCCTCATTCACAGGCTTGATCTGATCTTAAATCTGTGCACATGCTTCTCAGTCCCCTTTTCACTCTACCATTTCTTAGAGTTTGCCATTTGAAAATAGGGAAACTGAGGCATACAATCATTAATAGCTTCCTCTCATGAAGCTGAGACCAGAACTATAATTGCTCCTCTGGGGCCTCCAACAAAATTCAAATGCCTGCCCAGTCCTTTTTTTTCTTCTCCATGAAATTCCCCTAACTCGATTAAAGGGGGGAAAATCAATCAATTTACATGGTAACAGAAAAGGACAGGGCCATGTATAAAATATCCCCTGTCTGTGCTGGAGGGCACGGCCTACACGCTTCAAGAGCACAGCTGAAGGCCCTGGGGATTTGTTTTTCTTTCCCTGACCCAGGGACTCTGATCTCTCACTTAACCTCTGACCCCTTCAATTCAGATAACCAGGGAACTGGCAGCTGGGGCCAGGCAGCTCTGAATGCCACCCCGCTTGCCTGGCTGTACTGGCCATGGAGACGGAACAATGGAAGGCGGAGGCCCACGCAGCACTGTAGAGTCCATGCAGCTTCCAGGGCAGCGGCTGCGGACTCCAGTCCTGCAGGGGACCCTCTCTGCAATCCTTTCCTCAGCAGCCCCAGTGCAGAAGTGCAGGGGGCTGCCTCATTATAGCCAATGCTGTTTAGAGCCGACTTTGTGCAAGAGGGAAAAAAAATTAAAACAGCATCAAGACCTTGCTCTGACTCCTTTCAAAACTCCCCCTGAACCAGACTTCACCAAAGACCCATGACCTCCCCTGTTGCTACCAAATAGGCATTTCCCTCATGGCGGGCCTCATTAGAAACAGTGCTGGGGCCTAGGTTGTACCAGCAGCTACGCAGAGGTAGGCATGAGCTACTTGTTTGTAACTAAATCAGTCATTTTTATTAAACCATACATTTTTCTTCTTGTCAGGGAAGCTGGGAGAGGATTCCAAGTGTTTGAACTCTTCAACACTTTCACCAAGAGGAGGGTTGCAAGCCCCAGCTCCCTTCCAGCTCTGCTGGGGGCCAGCAGGAAAACAAAGAATTGCAAAGATTCCTTTTCTGCCAGAAGTTCCTTTCCAATTGTGGGCTCTTGGGCCCCACCTCCACTTCCAAGCTCCCTCAGGTGTCAAGTGGCTACAGGCAACTTGCTGGTAACCTGGCAGGCAGCAGTGACCACCCACTGACCTGCCATAGGCTGGATGCAGGGAGCCTGGCAAGAGGCTATTCACTTTTAGACATCTCAAGGGACTGGCGTTCCTTGCAGCCTCCAGTTCCCAGATGCATGTGGGTGGTCCATTCATTCATTCATTCATTCACTTTTTGTTTGCTTGTATATTCATCTATCCCCTTGGGGCAGCACCTGGCTCAGGAGGATAGCATATCAATAGCAGTCACCCACAGCCATAGTCAACATTTTTCAGGGTCCTGCTGCTATACTCCAGGAGGTAGAGACAAAATAACTGAAATGCAGCCCTTGTGTCCTACAGAGCTCGGTGTCATCAGGATGCGGGTTTCCCTCTGCCTACATGTAGGAATGGCCTAGGGAACTTTCCAGAAGGGCTAGTACTGGCCTGTCTGCAGAGATTCTGATGTTGGATGGTGGCAGGTCCAGGGATCTGCATTTTGTAAAGGCTCCCAGGCACTTCCATGGTACAAGCAGGGCTAACGCCCACAGCTCTGGAGGAAGGGCAACGAAGAAGAAGCTCTGCTAAGAGGAGGGGAGGCTAAAGCAGAGAGCCGTGGTGAACGAAGCCATGGAATCCAACTCTCAAGCCCATGGAGCTCAGTGGGGCTTCCTATAAATACTCAGAACTCCACAAATAGCAGAGTTGCCAGTCATTGTGCGCTGCTGCAGTTGAGAGCAAGAGAAGGTGGGGTGGGGTGGGGAGCCTGAGCTGAAGGGCAGCCTGCAAAGACCAGCCACAGTCATTTGTCACCCATGTAAAACTATGAACTTTACCCAGGAACAATGAGGAAGAGAGGAGGGAAATGATTAATTTTGTATTCTCAAAAGCACTTTCAACTGTCGAATGAACTGGAGGGCAGCCAGACAGAGATCCAGGTGCAGCAAGAGCAGCTGGCACTGAGGATGCATCAGGCTGACTTGGTCTGAGCTTCCAAGACTGCAAGAGGAGAAGCCGTAGAGAGCAGACGCCAGCGCTGTCCCACCTAAGGAATGAAGAAAGACACTGAGCTCTCTGGCCTTGAGGCTGCCCTGGGAGCATGGGCTCCACTGGGATCCTGGCCTGCTGCTTTGTCTCTTCAAGCCCATGCTGGTCCAAGCCAGCCTCCCAGTACCCAGAGCGAGCACTTACACCAAGAAGCCTCTTCCTGTGAGTTGAGTACCCAGAGAATGTGTGTTGCACTCTGATGGCATGCAACTAGGACTTTACCCAGTGCCTAGGGATGGAAAGATTAGTGCCAGTGGCATCTGGGAGAGGCTGGTAAGTATGGGGTGACTGATGTGTGGCAGGTGGGACTGAGGAGGCAGAAAGAGCCACCAGAATGAGGACAGCATACTTAAGAACGCCATTGTGAAGGCTAGAGAGATTTAAAGTGCGATCTTCAATTCCCAGAGTCAGGCCAGCACAAACTGAATATTGGGCAACAATTAAGGGTGCAGGCAGGGCAGAGTTTGAGGGTTCTGCTTAAGCTGCCTGCATATCTGGGCACCAAGAGAAGGGGATCTGCAACACTCTAGCAGGCTTAGCTACAGGCGTCCGCAAAAAAGACCTAAATGTACTGAACTCTGCCTCTCACAGGAGGAAATCTCTGATGTCATGCTTGTATCATTTCTTTTCCTTACCTCCCTTATCCAATCACCTGCTTGTTGGTTATGAATTTTGGGGGGTGAAGAAGAAAAAACTCAAGACTGGGGTGGGGCCAATTTAGGAGAGCACAAACGCTAGAAAGAACCAAAGGCGGAAACACAGCTGGACTCCTGAAATTTCTGAAGCACAAACAGTGGAGACCCCACGAGGAGAAAGAAGGCCTTTTGTGCTTTTCTGGAAGCCGTGTGATTTCTCATCTTTGCCCCTCTTTGTTCATCTATTCAATGGTCACTTTTTTCCTTTCTGCTACCCTCCACTAAGTCTCACTCTAACTCTTTGTGCTTACATGAACATGTGGTCACTCCAACCTGGCGTTGTACATTCTCTTCATTCAAGCCAACATAGATAAGCTTTAGTCTTTATGTCTCAATTACTAATCCGCAAGAAGATTAATCTGATTAGTAATAGAAGACCCCACTCAAAATGACTTCAGAAAAGAAAGCAAATGTATTAACTCAGCAGTTTAGAAGTCCAGGCATCACAGGATCCAGGGGTTTAAACATTTTCAATGAAACTGACCCACAGCTCTATTTTATTCTGGGTTATATTCATCCTTAGGCAAGTTCCCTCCAGATTTAGATCCTCTAGTTTCACAATCCTAGTGGTAAAAGGGTGTGTTTCTGCAGAAGTGCCAATTACATTCTTAAGGTGACTCTCTGAGCTGAGCAAAACCATAGCCTTGTTGATCAGTCACTCTGTTCAGAGGCTGGTAATGCTGACTGGCTGGACTGAGTAGCATGTGCACCTAGGATCAGATAGACTTAAAGGGAAATTCGATGCTGGTAGCAGGAAAGGAGCCCTAGCCATGAGTGGGCAAAGGCAAACAAAATGGCCATTGCAGTGACCACACCTCTCCACCCACCTCTGGGCTCTGAGCAAAGCAGTTTCCTTACAATAACATAGGGACCAAGTTCTTGTCACTTGAATCTGAGCAACTTCTCAGAAAGCTGCTTCTTCCCCTCCATGACTGGACACCAGCCAGGTTTGGCTACCAGCATGGGATATCGATACAGCCTCTATCAATGTTACAATAATGTACTGTTTCCATGACCTGTGGATAAACAGCCCCAGGACAGAGTCCCCAGCTTCCCCCAGCCGGGCCCCTCTGGCCTCTCTCCCAGAGCCTGCTCCAACCCCTGCTGAGTAGTGCTTGTTCATGACCTACAGGTCACAATCTGCTGCCAGTAGCAGATATTTCAGCTACCACTGATGTTAGTCCTATCTGTTCTCCACCTCACTCTATCCTCACCCTCACCCCTCATCCTGCACACAGCCCAGACAGTCGGCTTTTTCCACCCCTGATCAGAACTCTTCAAGGCCCTCCTGACCATCCTCTGAGACACTGAGGCAGAGCTGCTTTGCAGGCCTCAGGCTGGTCCTTGTGATGAGTCCTAAAAGCCTCCTTCAGCCTGATTTCCATCCCTACTGGAATGCATGATTCCCCTGCCTCTCCACACATGCCCAACCTTCTCTTCCACCTGATGTCCTTCCTCAAATATTTGTAAAGGGCCTACTCTGTGCCTGGTGCTGGCTTGGAGTAGGGGCAGAATAGGAGAGATGGAGAGAGAAAGCAGACAGAGCAAAGCTGTGAATGTCTCAGAGTAAGCACAGATCCCTGGAGGATGGGTAGAGTGGGGGACTTCAGGTGACAAGGGACTCAAGGAAGCCACCCTACCATGCCAGGGCTCCAGGGCTCCAGGGCCACATACCCTCCATGTGCTATGCACTGTGTGCTTTCCATGCACCATCCCAGCCACTCCCATCCCCACCTGTGGGAGGATTTGTGCAGCTCAGGGCAGGGTCAACACCGCTCACTAGGCACTCTGCTCACCATCCCCTTTCCCCGCCCTTGCTAACTCCACACCCATCATTAGCAGCAACTCAGGCTTAAGAAGACTCACCTGCCTTCCCACCAACCCCTGAGGCCTCAGGAACAACAGAAACTGGAAAATCAGGCAGGGAGTTGCCCATGCTGCATCTGGCCACTACTGGGCTACTTGCTGTTAGTAGGCAGGTCACCCGCTCCCCTGGTTTTTGTTGCCTTTGCATTAAGAGGGGGTGGAAAGATTCAGAGAATAATACTGACTATAGATAGCCATTAGCACAGTGGCAGGCACATGGGCAAGCTTATAATAAATGTCAGTACTCATGTGCCCTCCTCTGTCAGGATCAAATGAGAAAATGGGATGAAAAGTAAAACAATGACATATGCAATTCTTCCCCTCACATGCAGGGAGGGCGTGCAGCCACAGCCCTTGTCTCTCTCTGCAGTCAGACACATGGGGGATGGCCTGTGTGCTGTGTGACTTGGGCAGGTCCATTGACTTCTCTGAACCTCTGTTCCCCTATCTTCAAAATGGCAATAATAACAGGGCTCTGTGTTGATTCATTCAGCAAGCCATATGGCACACCCAATATTTGCCAGGCTTTGTATGAGGAGCAGATGATACAAGCAAGGCAAGCCATAGTACTCAGGCTGTTTACATTTCGGTGGGGAAACAGACATGTACGCATGCGCGTGCAGAGTCAAGTCTTTCCACCTGTGATGAGCATTGGAAAGACAGTGAGGCAGGAGGAGAGGCTGTGTAACAAGGTGCGTGGGCCAGGCTGTCTGAGGAGGTGACCTGGGAGCTGATGCTCAGGGAGAAGCAACCTGCCACACACAGCAGGCAGAGCTTGCAGCCAGGAAAAGAGCAAGCTCGGGAGGCCTGAGGCAGACAGAACAGCGATGGTGAATCCATTAGAGCTTTCAAAGCTAACAGCCCTCTGTGGCGCCTGTGCCATAGTTTTGCCACCACTGGTGGTGTATTTTAGGTACAGAAAGCCCAGTGGGGCTGGAGCAAGCAGACTGGCGTGAACAGGAGGAGCAGTAAGGTGGGAAACGTCAAGGAGACATTGGATGGATGAATGCGCGGTTCCTGGCGCACAGCAGGAGCTCAGTAAGCCCAGCTGCGCTGTTGTTCTGCCCTCCTGAGAGAGGCAGGCTGCTGCTCACTCACAGGTAAATACGGCACTCCTTCCCCTCCACCTCCCAGCGGCAGTGGCTGCAGCAGCACTATGAATTGATTGTCAGAAGCCGTTTAAAGGCTCGTGATTGAGCAGATGATCTGAGATAAGCCGTTCTGGCAAAATAAAGGCCAACAGCTGTCTGGTTCCGCGTCAGCGCTGTGCTTTTCCAGGAGGCAGCTTTGCACTTCAGCACCCAACCCGACCTCGCCCCGGAGCAGGGAGCGCCCCCACCGCACTCGCACTCCGGGAGGCAGAGCTGCTTAGTGACAGATGAACTGTGGGGACTAAACTCAAGGGTTTTGAACACTGCAGCCGCTGCGGCTGAGCGTGTCACACTCCTGTTCTTTGCGGTAGGGTCTGAATTCTGAATAAAGAATTTCACAGAAATCTTGGGACTGGAAGGAGAGAGGGACTGGGGCAGACTCAGTCTCAGCCTAAATCAAAGCGTGTGAATTCC
The DNA here is from genome assembly GCF_034190915.1 of Cavia porcellus. Lineage (NCBI taxonomy): Eukaryota > Metazoa > Chordata > Mammalia > Rodentia > Caviidae > Cavia > Cavia porcellus. Next base: position 55,295,508 of record NW_026947496.1, read on the forward strand.
AGAGCCTGTGTGGAGGCTACACAGAATCAGTTCTTTGATATGAGTCATCCAATCATCCATCCAAACAACCATCTATCCAACTATCCATCCATTCATCCGGCCAACCATCCTTTATTCACTCATTCAAGGAACACAAAATGTGTAAGAGCTTGGGCTTCCAAGGTTAACAGGTGGAATCAATGAATGTGGCCACTTACTAGCTGTGTGGCTTCCCTTGCTGAACCTCTGGATATTAATATGACCTCTCAGACTATTTGAGGGTTACTGCAGAAATGCTGAGTGGAGACTGAGACTGGTTCCCAGCAAGTACCCACCAGCATTTGTCCAATGTGCCAAGGAGCGAAGGAGCTACCACAGGAGTTCTGAAAGGTGCTCAGACAGCCCCACAGGGAGTACAGAGGCCACCATATAGATAACTATGCCACAGAGGAGAGTTCATTAAAGGTTCTGAGAGTCCCAGGAAAACTGACATGGCAAGAGGTTTCTTCCCACTAAAAGAACAAGCAAGACTCAGGGGACTGGAGGTGACATTTGAGTTGAGCCTTAAAGGATAAGGACAAAAGCTCTTCTTGGGAGGAGGGCACAGTGCATACAAAGGCACATTCTTACAGCCTGGCTCTGCAAAGTGTAGTTCTTGGATCAGTGGCAACTACATCATCTGCTTATTCCAAATGCAGATCCTCAAGCTCTCCTGATCCAGGGACCCATCATTGACATCTGAATAACTAAAGTCCATGTGCAAATCATATTTGAGGTGCTCAGGATCTCTGATCTGTCTGCAAAATATTTTCTGGTAAATGAAGAATGGCAGGAGATACTGTCTCCCTGAAAGTCTGGTCTGATGATAAAGACTCCATGTGCCCACACTGGGACATTGGCTTAGTGTGTGGGGACAGAAGCCCAACGACTGTCTTGCAGGGCAGGCAGGAAGATGCTCTAGAGGCCCAAGGCAAAATGGTCTTTGAAACCAAATTTGAGCCTGTAGGGAAGGGGCTCAGCCTTGGGCACTGGCCCATTCATTTTACTCTACAAACATATATGTGATATTTTTATGGGCCAATATATATTGAACACTTTTATGACCAACAAGTTCTGCCCTTAGCAATACCATGAGCCCTCAGGCAAGCCACTTTCTTTCTTGGTCCCTCGTTTCTGTTTGTCCACTCTGGGTCAGTGTGCATTATACCTGAAGTGACCTCTGCCAGAGACATCTGACGGTCCCTCTCTTTATCCACCCAGCATTTCCTTCTTTTCTCCATTCTACTCCCCCTACCGTTCCTCTTACTGACTTCCATCCCCAAAGCACCGAAAATCCCAAGACTTGTCAGTCTCAGACTAGGATTTCAGAAATAGTCCACAAAATGAGGATTTGCGTGAGAGTGCCTTGTTAGGAAACAGAGAGTAGAAAATGGAACTTGGGGACAAAGAGACAAACAGGGTCTTTTGGGCTCCATTCTGCTGAGGAGCACTGGAGACTACTGCTCTAGCTTCAGAGCTATTCCAACTAGATGACAATCAAGAAGAGGGATCTGTCATTCCCAGGCACTTTGAACTTTCCCCTGGCACAGATGGAGCTGGCTCTGCAGCCTGAGGACAGTTTGCGACAGACGCAGCTGCCCACCAGCTGGAAGACCAGCCATTCTGGAAATGGCAAAGGAGCACAGGGCATGAGAGTGGAGTGCAAACCATGCCCTGTGTCTGAAATCACCAGAGGACACAGGGAGTCCCCGCGGGTCCAACTGGCCCATACCCAGTGAGCTCCAAGTGGCAAGTAGTTGCCAACAGTCTGCTCCAGGAGCCAAAAGTGGGCCAGGTGATTCCCAGTGCACAGAGGAAGCTTTGAAACAAAACCCCAGAAATAGGTGCGATTCCAGCCAGCACTGAGGAACACCACACCACCCTGGGACCTTGGCCCAGGCTGCTGCGAGCTTCCTACGTAACTCCCACCAGCCCTGGGGAATGCATGCTGCCCTCGGACCTTGGCCCACGCAGCCACCCGCTTCCTGTGGGACTCTAGTCAGCACTGAGGAGCACCACACTGCCCTGGGACCTTGGCCTGTGCCCAGTGGATGCCCGGACCCAAGACATCTGCCTACGTCCTGGACCTAATACTGCTGTTGATCTTCAGCTCCTACCCTTTCTCCCAGAACCTTGGAATACAGTGGATTAACTGTGCTATCTTGAAAGGAGATTCAGTAACTGCCTCACCCAAACAGAAGATGTCAGCAGGCTCCAGTCAGTGTGGTGAGTATGCCCCTAAAATAGAGGTGTGCAGTGGGTAAATAGGGCCAGTAGTAAAGCTCCCTCCAACTAACTGTAAGACCTTGGTAAGTCTGGCAAGAGGGTGGGTGACCCCTTCCTGCACACAGAAAACATCAGGCAGGGTGAGGAGTGTGCCAATAAGGACTCCTCCAACCTGGAGAAAATCAAAAGGGCTTGTGAGACACACACAGGCACACAATAGGGACACAGTAGGACCTCAGCTGACATAAACACTCCAGACAGGGAGATTTGGTGACTTGGAATAATCTGAAGATAAAGTAACAGCAGGAACTAAAAGTTCACCTACATCAATACTACTAGCCTTGTTAGCCTAGGAAGAATATAGGACTCACCCAAAAGACCCTGCAGTGGGAAGTCAGGTGACTGGCCCATCTCTTCATTGAGGGACCCAGCAATTGGACAAATATCAACCTTACATTAGGAACCCAAGATACACAGTACCAACAATTGACACTAGTGGGACTGAAGGACCAAATATTAACTCAAAGAGGAAAATGGCAAAACAAACAAAAAAAAAATGCAATCTCAAACATCTAGTCCACCAGGAGCAAGTACAGGAGACACTGAAATAGAAGACTTCAAAAGTAACACACCAGAAACCTCTGAGAAGATAGTGAAATAAAAAAACAACTACATGAGGCTATAGAGGAAATCAAATTAGAAGTATTTTCCCATGTAAAGATAGAAATACAACCTTAGTAAAAGAGTTGCTGAGCACAGCTAAAGAAGAAATAGAGAAAAAAAAGTACAGGAGCATGGGAAACCTTGAATGAACAATATAGAAAATATAGAATTCATGAAACAAATTCAAAGACACATCCAAGAAACAAAAAATTCTATTTAGAGCTGGCATAACCATTTAAATGAAGCTGAGGTTAGGATTTTGGACCTTGAAGGCAGGATTGCAATTAGCGATCATGAAAGGATAGAACTTTTAAAAATAACAAAGCAGCATGAAATGACAATCCAGCAGCTTTAAGATGATGTCAAGAGCAACAATATAAGACTAATAGGCATCAGTGAAGCTGCAGGAGTCAATGCAAATGATATAGTAAAATTCACAGAAGTAATAGCAGAAAATTTCCCAAACATGGGGAAAAAAATCTGATATGCAAATAAGTGAGACATATCTCAAACAACAATTTATGTTGAGTCACAAACAACATAAATATATACCCAGACATATAATAATTAAGATCTTAGACATACAGCATAAAAACAGAATACTAAAAGCTGTTAGAGAAAAGACACAACTCACCCTATCAAGGAAAGCCCATTAGAATCACAGAAGATTTTTCATCACAAACACTCAAGTCAAGAGGAGCTTGGAGTGAGGTATTTCAAGCCCTGAAGAAAACAACTTTCAACTCAGACTAATGTATCCAGCAAAACTGTCTTTCAAATTTAATGGAGAAACAACATACTTGCGTAACAAAGAACAACTGAAGAAATTCATGTCCACCAAACCAACCCTAGGAAGAGTATTGAAAGATATACTAGAGATAAAAAATGACCACAATCCCCAGAACAACAGAAAGAAACCACCAAGTAGGGTAAGCAATTAAACAATGGGGAAAAACAGAAAGTAAACAACTGGAATATAACATGGCAAAGTTGAGCCAGTACATATCAGTGATATTCATAAATGTCTTCTTCATTTCGCTTTCTGCTCCATTCATTGTGGCCTCTCTGCCACTGTTTCTGAAGTCTTGGTGTTTTCCTTTTTTAGAATATCCTGCAGTATTATCTGTAGAGTTGAATTGGTGGTTGCAAATTCCCCTAGCTCCTCTTTATCCTGGAAGCATCTTGTTTTTCCATCAATTTCTAGGGACAGTTGTGCAGGATATATCAATCTTGACTGGAGGTTGTTATCTTTCAAAGCTTGAATTATTTCCTCCCACACTCTTCGTGATTTGATGGTTTGTGCCAAGAAGTCTGCTGTAATTCTGATGGATGTTCCTTTGTAAGTGATCTGTTTCATGTCTCTGATGGCTTTTAGTATTCTGTTCTTATACTGGATTTCTGGAATTTTGATTATTATATGCCTGGGTGTAACTCTGTTTGGGTTGTAGGAGGCTGGGGTCCTGTATGCCTCATACATCTGAGTATCTTTACCTTTTGCTAAATTAGGGAAGTTCTCCTGGATTATTTCTGTGAATAGCTTTTGTAGTCCATTTGTTTGTGTCCCTACTTCTTCTTTTATGTTCTTAATTCTTAGGTTATAGATCTTCTTATCATCTTCTAGCCTTTGTATTATTGCTGTTTGTTTTCTTGTTAGTTTTAAGAAGTTTTTCATTTCATGCTCCCATATTACAAGTCTGCCTCCAGTTCAGATAATCTATCCTTAGTTTCTTTCAAGCTGTTATGCCAGCTTTCGATAGTTTTTTGTTTCCTGGTAATCTCTTTGAATCTGCTTCACATATTCTATGTTTTCTCTATTTTCTCCATCAAACAATTCTCCCCTTTTTTTCTGTTCTTCCATTCCACCATCTGTTTTTTTTTGGGGGGGGGTGGTGCTTAGCACTTCTCTAACTATTCTACTTATATCTTGCTTTATTTCATTAAATACTTCATTTTTAAACTCGTCTATGAGGCTCTGGAGATAGCTTTATGTCTATTGGTGCCATGTCTGATATTGCATGTTTTCTGTCTTCCTTTGTGTTTCCCTTTCCTGGATCAGTATTCTCAAGATTGAGGACTGAGGACCCTTTCTTGTTGCTTCCTCTTCCCATACTTTTTGTTCCTTCCATACAAGCGAATGTAGGAGGCCCAATTTTTTTTCTCTTTGTCTGTTACATTTTGTTTGAATTGCGCCAGCTAGGTGTTCCCGCCCACTGCAGTGTACTAGGGAGACACAGACCTGGGCAGCCTCTGCTGAGCCCGCCCCTCCAGGTCGACCTACCAAAGGCTTCACCGCTAGGATGCACCTCCAGGTGCTGGGACCTGGTTTTGGCTAGCCTACTGGGTCTTAGCTGCATCATGTAGGCCAGGCACTCCCCACCAATCCCACTTGAGAGGGGAATATGTGACTGAAGTCACTGCAGTGCCCTGTTCCAGCAAGTCTGCCTAGTCCCAGTATGTCCTTTGCTGGAGCCTCCTACTCTATGAAAGGGTCCCCGTTCCGCTCACTCACCGCAAGTTGATGTAGGGCTCCCTGCTAGTCCTGCTCTCAACTCCGTTGGCAGATTCCCGCTCTCAGAGCTTTCACACGTCTCTCTCTCTGCCCTGCGGATTTGGATGCAGCAGCGGCAGCAGGAAATTCAAATCACGGCTTCCAGTGGCACGGGTTCTAGTTTCCGAGCTGAGATTTTATCTGTTCCTGTTATAGCACCAGGATTGGATTTCCAGTTGGTTTCTCTTAGCTTAGTTCATTCCTGGGTCGGCAGGGTGTATTTCCCCTTGCTTAGGACTCCTCATACCGCAGCATTCCTGGATTCTAAGCGGGGTATCTCAGAGAGCCTCCGTAGCTGCTACTATCTATCTGCCATGTTCTTCCAGAAGTCCTGATATCCATAAATGTAAATGGCCTCAATTCACCTATCAAAAGAAATAGGTTGACAGAATGGATCAAGAAACAAGATCCCACAATATGCTGTATACAAGAAACACGTCTTACCCAAAAGGAAACTCATAGATTAAAAGTCAAAAGATGGAAAACAGTATTCCATGCAACAGGAACCTGGAATAAAGCAGGGGTAACTATTCTATTTACAGACAACATGAACTTCAAACCTAAAATGATTAAAAGAGATAAAGAAGGTCACTACATACTTATTAGTGGAAAAATTCAAGAGGAAGAACTAACAATTATAAACATATATGCGCTAAATACAGGAACACCAAACTATATAAGACAGATACTAAAGGACATGAAAAACCAAATACACAAGAACACAATTATAACAGGGGACCTTAACAGCCCATTGTCACAAAGAGACAGATCAAGTGGACAAAAAGTCAGCAAAGAAATAATAGAACTGAATCATACCTGCAAGCAAGTGGACTTAGTAGATGTTTACAGAGTGTTTCACCCAACCACTTCAGAATACACATTCTTTTCAGCTGTGCATGGGACATTCCCCCAAAATAGACTATATATTGGCTGATAAAACATTCTTAAGTAAGCAAAGGTATTGAAATTATCCCATGTGTAATATCTGGCCATTGTGCACTGAAATTGGAAATTAATGGCAAAAGAAATTGCAAAGCCTGCATAAATACACGGAAATTAAATAACAACCTTTTGAAAAGCCAGTGGGCTACAGATGAAATTAAAGAAAAAATAGAGCAATACCCACAATTCAGTGAAAATGCAGAAACAATATACTGCAATCTGTGGGATGCAATGAAAGTAATCTTAAGAGGGAAATATATAGCAATAAATTGTCATATCCAAAAAACAGAATGAGCACAAATAGACGACCTAATGCTTCATTTCAAGCTTCTAGAAAAAGAAGAGCAAGTTAAACTCAAAGCTCATAGAAGAGGGAAAATTGTAAAGATTAGAACAGAAATCAATGCAATTGAAAAATAATACAAAGAATTAATGAATCAAAAAGCTGGGGGGTTTTTTGAGAGAATAAACAAAACTGACAAACCTCTAGCTAACCTTATTTAAAAAAAGAAGCAAAAACCCAAATTCACATAATAAGGACTGAAAAGGGAGGAATTACAACAGATCCGATGGATATTCAAAAGATCATAAGTACCTACTTTGAAAATCTCTGCTCATATAGAGTGGAAAACACAGAGGAAATGACAGATAGAAACATATGAACTACCAAAGCTCAACCAAGAAGCTATAGCAATTTTGAATAACCCAATATCAGCTATTGAAATTGAGAATATAATTAAAAACTTACCAACAAAGAAAAGCCCAGGTAGTGATGGATTCACAGCTGAACTCTACAAGAAATTTCGAGAAGATTTGATGCCAATACTCCTTAAACTCCTCAATGAAATTGAAAAAGAAGCAATCCTCCCTACGTCATTCCTGGAAGCAAGTATTACTCTCATACCAAAACCAGAGAAAGACCCAACCAAAAAGGAGCACTATGGGCCAATCTCATTAATGAACATTGATGCAAAGATTCTCAATAAAATACTGGGAAATAGAATGCAGCAAATCACCAAGAAGATTATACATCATGACCAAGTGGGATTCATCCCAGGAATGCAGGGATGGTTTAATATATGCAAATCAATAAATGTAATACACCACATCAACAGCACCAAAAAAAAAAAAAAAAAAAAAAAAACCACATGGTCATCTCAATAGATGCAGAAAAAGCTTTTGTTAAAGTCCAACACACATTCATGATAAAAACACTTTAGAAACTCAAAATACATGGTGTCTATCTCAATCTCATAAAGGCTATTTATGACAAACCAACAGCCAACATTATGCTAAATGGATAAAAAACAAAAGCTTTTCACTATAAAATCAGGAACAACACAAGGATGTTCACTATCACCACTCCTATTCAATATAGTTCTGGAAACACTAGCCAGGGCAACCAGACAAGAGAGAAATAAAAGGAATAAAGATAGGAAAGGAAAAAGTTAAATTGTCACTATTTGCAGATGACATGATACTCTACATAGAAGACCCCAAAAACTCCATTAAAAGACTACTAGAGGTAATAAACAAATTCAGCAGTGTAGCTGGATACAAAATCAACGCTCAAAAATCAATAGCATTGGGCTGGGGATTTAGCTCAGTAGCATAAGCACCTGCCTTGCTATCAGGCAGTTGTGAGTTCGATCCCCGGTACCAATAAAAAAGAAAAAACAAAACAAAACAAAAAAATCAATAGCATTCCTGTACACAAACAAAAAACTCACCAAGAGAGAAATTATGGAAATATCACCCTTCACAATAGCATCTAAAAAAAATAAAATACTTAGGAATCAACCTAAGAATGTAAAAGACTTCCTGGTACCGATAAAAACGAAAAAGACAAAAAAAAAAAAAAAAAAAAAAAAAAAGAATGTAAAAGACCTATATGCTGAAAATTATTCTATGCTAAAAAGGGAGACTGAAGAGGATATTAGAAAATGCAAGAATATCCCTTGCTCTTGGCTAGGAAGAAACAACATTGTGAAAATGGCCATACTCCCAAAACTGTTATACAGATTTAATGCAATCCAAATCAAATTACCATTAACATCCCTCACAGGTCTAGAGAAAACACTCCTAAAATTCATTTGGAAATAGAAGAAACCTAGAATAGCAAAGGCAATTCTGGGCAACAAAGACAAGGCAGGAGGCATTGCAATTCCTGACTTGAAACTATACTATAAAGCCATAGTGATAATATCAGCATGGTACTGGCAAAGAAATAGACCTGAGGATCAATGGACCAGATTAGAAGATGCAAGCACAACTACAAAGATACGCAGCCACTTAACATTTGACAAAGGGGCTAAACATGTTCACTGGAAGAAGGATAGCCTCTTTAATAAGTGATATTGGAAAAATTGGCTCTCCACATGCCGAAGAATGAAACTAGATCCATGCCTTTCACCATGCACAAAACTAAAGTCTAAATGAATCAAAGACCTAAATATTAAAACAGAAACACTAAATCTACTGGAAGACAAGGTAGGTAGAAGTCTTGGAGACATAGGGATAGGCAGAGAATTCATGAACAATACGCAAACTACATGGGAAACACTTCAAAGAATCAACAACTGGGATCTCATATATATTGAAAAGTTTCTGCACTTCAAAAGAAATCATCAACAGAGTGAAAAGAAAACCCACAGAATGGAAAAGAATTATAGCCAGCAACCTTCAAAGGACTTATATCCAGAACATATAAAGAATTGAAAAACATCAAGCCCTCCAATTCAAAGACCCTCTTCAAAAATGGGCATCTGAGATGAACACACAGTTCTCAGATGAAGATATACAAATGGCAAATAAATACATGAAGTTCACCATCACTGGTCATTTGAGAAACGCAAATTAAAACAGCATTGAGATTTCATCTCGCTCCAGAAAGAATAGCTGCCATCAAGAAATCAACTGATAACAAATGTTGGTGAGGCTGCAGGGAAAAAGGAACACTGCTCTACTGTTGGTGGGAGTGTAGACTGGTGCAACCACTGTGGAAATCAGTATGGAGAATTCTCAGAAGACTAGGATTGGAAATTCCATTCAACCTAGCTATTCCCCTCCTGGGTATTTTACCAGAAAAACTGCAAAGGTCATATCACAGTGATATATGTGCACCTATGTTCATAGCAGCACAATTTGTCATAGCTAAATCTTGGAAACAACCAAGATGCCTATCAACTGCAGAGTGGATGAAAAAGATGTGGTAGTTTTATACTATGAAATATTACTCAGCTATAAAAAAGAATGATCTTGAGGCCTTCATAGGCAAATGGAGACAACTTGAGGCTATCCTCATTAGTGAAATAAACAAGAATCATATTTATAAATATCACATTGTATCTCTACTGTAAAAAGTAATAAGAATTGTAGGAGTAATAAAACCCAAAATGTGTAATTGCTATTCGAAAAAAGAGAGGAAAAGAAAGTGCTCTAAAAGATATAACTGCATGCATGTTTAAGTGTATAGGATTGATAACCATATTACTAAGTTTTTGTTGGATAGTTGAACAGAACTATTTGCAGTGTCGCTTTTTGAATGTCCACTTTGTATGCTTCAGTTTTGTAACTTGAACAGCTATTTGTAAGAGGACGATATGTAATTATTAAGTAGTGATTTCTTACTGTTTTTTTTTGAATTATGTATTATTTCTACCCTTTTTCTGTTTTTTTTTTTTTTTTTTTTTTAAATTAAAAAAAAGATGTAGCAGTAAAAAAAGAGTGGAGTGCAGACAGCACCTCCCACACCGCAGCATAATCACAGGCCGGGCTGAACTGAGGCTCCAAAGACATAATAACAGTAATTGTGTTAGTCTAACACCTATGCTTTCTTAGGTGCTCCCAGTCAAGCCTTGCCCTGCATATCAACTTGACAGTCTCTCCCTCCGTCTATAGGTCAGCTGTGGTGGTTGTAACTTTCCTAACTCCCACCCTCCCTGGCCCATGCAACAGCACATGTCTTTGATTGTTCCAATTATAAACCAAATGACCATTAATGTGTGTGGATTTAAGCTATGAAGGCAGAATGGAGCAGCGCCCTTGGACGAGGAAGAACATTGGAGAAATCAAACCCACCCTGCCCCACTGTCATTCACTGGCTGGCTGTTGTAACCATCTGAAAGGCAGAATGAGTCACTACCCCGTCCCCAGACTTCCAAACTTCCCACTGAGTCTTTTATGGACCTGGAAAATTCTAGATGTCATTATAGGTAGCACAAAATCACAGGCTGAATTTTATGGTAATTTAAGGCATTTTTCAAGGGTATTTTGGGTTGCACATCTCTAGATGACTTTATTTGCTAACGCCGTGAGGAAAAGCTAAGGTGGTCAGTGTTTCGGCAGAGATGAGAACAGGAGCGCAGGGAGGGAACAGAAGCTGCTCAGTGTCATACAGCTAAGAGTAGGAGTGTGAACTGAGGCCAGGTAGGTATCAAATCTGTGTTCTCCCCCAAGCCTGAGGGAGAAGAAGGAGCATCCAGTGTTTTCTGAAAATCACGAGGGCCCTGGCTTATCAGGACAGGGATGCAGCAGCCCGGGCTCTCCCCTCCCTTGTTCCATGGAGGAGATAATCCTCATCCATCTTTTACCCGACCTCCCACAGTCCCAGTTGGCAGTGGCTGCCTGACACTGCCTCTGAAAGATGCTTAAGTCTCTGCCAGCCCAGTGCTAATGCATGCAAAGCCTTTTCCAAAGAAGTCACTTAAAAAGATTACACAGGACAGAACAGTCCCTCCCGCCTCCAGCTTGAGGAGCCTTTGCAGCTGGCCTGAAGCTCAGTGGAGGCAGCAGAGTCCTGAGAGCAGCTTGAGGATAAAGTGAGCTTCATCTGAGAAACCCACAGATCCCAGGGGCGAGGGCTTCAGGGACACATTCCTTTAGCCGCACCAGGAACAGAGTTGGGGCGCAGGACAGACTGGGGCATAGTCCCCACTGCCTCCCTGGAGCTCACATTTCTTAAGAGAGCCTTCTCTTCAGCCTTCTCTCCCCTGGTCAACTTCTCCTTGCAGTGGGGGCTCCAAAAGTACCCGAGAGACCCCTTCTCTCCCGTTGCCTTCAGGGAGGAGAGCAAGGTGTGGAGGGCTCTGCGAACTGCCGTTCTGCTCTCCTCTGTTCTGGAATAAAATGTTTGTCAGGGAGTGAGAGAAAGAGGAAGGGATGGTATGGAAAAAAAAGCCCCCGACACCGGTGGCCAACTCGGCACTGGCAGCTGGGAAGTGAAGCCTTTCTGCCCTGATGATGTGGAGCTGCCTAGTGCCTGGATATCTTCTCCTTTCACCAAGCATTTCAGATGCGGAAATTACCAGGAAGGCAGAGAGGACCAGTGTGTATGAGGAGACCAAGAAGAATATAGCTGTGTCCCCAAGGTCACAGGTCTGCTCAGAATTTTTTTTTATTTTTTTTATTTTTTTTTTTTAATTTTTTATTTAAAGAAAAGGAAACAAAAGAATACATGGAGATTTTAAAAAAGGGTAGAAATGATACAAACTTACAGAAAAACAAACGGTAAGAAATTGCTGGTTGATAAGTTACACATTGTCATCTTAGAAGTAGCTGTTCATGTTATGGAATTAAAGCATTTAGAATGACATTCATAAAGTGACACTACAAACCCTTCTGCTCTATGATCGAACAAGAGCTCAGTAACATGGTTATCAGTCCTACACATTTGTTTTACTTCTCAAAGAGGGTAAGATTAAACATATCAAAACAGAATATAGCAGTTAAAAAACCAATTTAAAGAAATGTAGATTTCATAGGAAGCCCACTGGAGATCTTGATTGTCTAACTGTCTCTAGTTTTTTACAAATAGTTGTCTCCATCTTCATCCACCTTATATACTTAGTGTATATTATAGAACTAATCAAATCATTGAAGACTTTTTAGGTCCTCAAGTACCAAATTAGGGAAGACAATAGTAACTACCAACTCATCTCTCTTACTCTTTGTGATAGCTGTCCCCATCTCTACATATGCTGAAATTGAACTCAAAAAACCAGTCCAATGTCATTCTAATCAGCAAACATTAGTATTGCTAGAATTTCTATCATAATGCTACTAAATTAGCCTTGGGTTTCTTAGTGTCTCTTCCTCAGAGTATCTGTTCATTACATCTTACATTATATAATCTGTTCCCATAAATAATTAAAAAGAAAAAAAAGAACCCATGTGTGAATTTCTACATATATATCTATCCTCTCTGTGTTATAGGGAATACCAAGTCATAGCAAGACAGCAAAACAATTTCCTAGAAAAACATGCAAAGGATAAAACATTTAAGACCACAATATAGATGATCTTCCATAGTTACTATGTTTCCTCTTGTTATTTTCAATAGATTTGACCACCACACTGGCTTATTATAGTTAAATATAGTATCACCTATTTTTATAAAAACTTAACTTTGGCAGCATAATAGGGTTTGGAAGCTGTTACTAATTAATACCAGTATGGATATTCTTTACAACTTGTCATCCTCAGAGTAGTTGCCTCTACTTTTAGGGTTGATACTGACAAGCATACCAATTTCAAATAAAATCAGCCATGGCCAACCCATAGTCTTACGATTCAGATTCAATTAAGATCAGTCATAGTAAGACAATGTAAGTTTTATAGGATTTCAGTTTAAGTTAATAGGAAAGTAAGGATAGTTACCATGGTATAGCCTGCTATTTTTGGGTCAAGATGTCTGTGTCCTCAAATCTGACATGAGCGGACAGACCAGAACAAATTAAATTCAATCTAAATATGGCACTAGGGCTACTGTGTCTTTTAAATCATTATACACCATTAGCAATGACCTCTGCTTTTTTTTTTTAAATATAGTTTCAGAGCTGTCTATACTAAAGACTAGCTTACCGTCCCTGCCTCATGTCTGCTACTCCACTTTTCTGCTATAATTTGTCCACCTTATTCCCTCATTCCATTGTCTGCCCGGTTCACTGAGGCCTCTCTGCCACTGTTGCTGGAATCCTGGTATCTCTTCCACTCTTTCTCTATAATGTCCTTCAGCGCTCTCTGTAGGGTTGGATTGGTGGCCACGAACTCCCACAGTTCCTCCTTGTCTTGAAAGTATCTTATTTCTTCATTAATTTTTAGAGAGAGTTTTGATGGATATATGAACTTTGGTTGCATATTTTTTTCTTTCAGGACTTGGAATATTTCTCCCCACTCCCTTCTTGACTTAAGAGTTTGTGTTGATAAGTCTGCTGTTATTTTGATAGATTTCCCGTTATAGGTAACCTGCATCTTTTCTCTGGCTGCTTTTAATATTCTGTTTTTTTGGTGGATTTCTGGGATCTCGATTATTATATGTCTAGGCGTAGATCTGTTTTGGTTGTAGGTAGCTGGTGTTCTGTATGCTTCTTTTATCTGGATATCATTTCTTTTTGCTATATATGGGAAATTTTGCTTTAATATCTCTGTGAATATTTTTTGTATTTCATTTTTGGATGTTCCTGCTTCCTCACTCACATTCTTTATTCTTAGGTTATGTATCTTTTTGTCATCTTCCAGTTTTAGAATTGCTTCTTTCTGGTTCCTTGTTATTTTTAAGAGGCTTTTTCTTTCACGTTCATATGTCCTAAATCTCTCTTCAAGTTTCAGAAGGCTGTCTTTAGTTTCTGTCAAGGCATTTTGCCAATGTTCAATGGAGTTTTTAGTTTCCTGATATTCTCTTTGGATCTGTTTCATGTATTCTAGGTTACGCTTAAATTCTTCTTCAGATGCTTCTCTTTCTTTTCTGATTTCCTCAGTTCTTCCATCTGTGTTCTCTTGGGCAGGGCTTGTCATTTCTTTAATTAATCTCTTTATATCGTGCCTCACTTGGATCAGGAGTACAGCTTTAAATTCCTCTATGAGATCATGTAGGTACTTTTTAATTTCGGCTGATGCTGTGTCGAGTAGTGGATGGTTACTGTGCTTGTTCTCTTCAGTGTTTAGTTCTCCTGGGCTTATTTTCTCCTGTTGGGCAGCTGGAGATTTTTTTTTATTTTTATCTCTTGTCATGTTTCTGGTTTCTTTCAGACTGTCCTGGAGTTCTCTGGCCCTCTCCGAATTGCTTAGGGCCTTTCAGAAGCGTGCTGGCTTGAGTTTTTGCTGTCCTCCCCAATTTACTGTTATCTGGGGTAGACTGGGATGCAGGGGTGGTACAGGCTAGTCTCTAGCCTCTGTGCCAGTTAGTTCCTAAATTAGGCTGTACTTTCTGGTTGTCACTGAGTTGTGACTATTTTGTTATCCGCTCATTGGGCCCCAAGCAGAGGCTTGGGTTAGCCCCAGTATCTCCTGCCAGTTCTCTTTGTACCAGAAGCAGCTGACTAATGTCACTATGGCACAGGGTCCTGCCCAAATCTCAGCTGTTCTCTTCCAGACCTCTCTGTGTCAGGAGCACCAGCACAGCAGAACTGCCCAGACTCAAGATGTCTCCCACCAGTTCTCTGGATGAGGCTGAAGCCAACACGTACTCAGGCTCTGCCCAATTCCAAGATGCCTTCCACTAGCCCTCCCTACAGGGGGCTCAGTGACGCCACTGAGCTGTAGGTTCTGCCCAACTGTAAAATGGCTGCCACCAGATTCTGTGTTATTGATGTCCCCGTGGTGGCGGGCACTGTCCAGTTCCAAGATGTTCTCTGGCCAACCCTGGCAGTCGCAGGGTCTCCAGTACTCACCAGGGTCCACGCCGCCCACCTTTCCCACGTTCCCGGCAGAGCGCGGATCGGTCAGAGATCCGCGCAGCGTGCACTCCCGGTACAGCACAGAACGGTCAGAAATCCGCGCAGCGCCTGGTACAGTGCAGAGTGGTCAGGAATCCGCGCTGCGTGCACTCCCGGCTCAGTGTGGAACCGTCGGAAACCCGCGCGGTGTGCACTCGCGGCACGGTGCGGAGCAGTCAGAAATCCGTGCTGCGTGCACTCCCTGTACGGCGTGGAGGGGTCAGAAATCCGCGCTGCGTGCAGCCCCGGCTCAGTGCGGAACTGTCGGAAACCCGCGCGGCGTGCACTCGCCCAGAATTTTTTCTTTAAATGTGAAATGATGAACAATGTTTCCCACACTTGCAGATACCCAGTGATAATGCTTAGAAAATTACAGCCTGTGTGATAAATGCCAGTTGTTGCCCTACTTTGTAAATAAAGTTTTACTGGAACACAGCAACACACACTCCTGGATCATCCATAGCCACTTCATACTACAATACAGAACTGATTATCTGCAACAGAAACTGTGTGGTCTGCATAGCCTAAAATATTTACTAGCTGGCTGTTTATAGAAGTTTGCCAACCTGCGGGTGTAATTTCTGGCCTCCTAGACCTCCAGAGTTCTACAATTGCTTATCAATTCTTCATCACTTCCTTTAAGTCTGTTCATCAAATATTTATGGAAGCCTACTATATGAGAATATTTCCTTTTGATTTCAAGAGATGGGAAAACTCATCTCATGTGGGTTTATGATTAAAATTTTGTCTTCAGCAATAGAAAAGTCTAGGAATTGAGGGGTGTCAAGCATGGCTGCACCCAGGAAGGAGTACAAACCACAGCAGCACAATGGTGAGAAACCACTCATTTGCAACAAACACAACACGGCAAAGGTGACAGAGCTCACATTCATGATCAGGTTCTAAGAGGCTGTATCTTCTGTCATGCTAGCAGACTCTCTCTGTTGCCTTCTCACTGTTGTGGCTTGTGTGTAGATGTCCCCCCAAAGCCTCATACAGCTGCACCTCAGGCTGTTTCAGCAGTGCCTGAATCTAGAGTGTGCGATTGATTCAGGGTGTAGTGCCAGGACTAAGGGTGAGTGATTAGTAAATCACTCCACTGATTGGTTTGGATGCTGCCTAAATCCTGACAGCCTAGATATTCTATAAGGGACAGAAAGAGACTTGTCTTGTCCCTTGTTTGTTGCCATGATACCTTATACCTGCCATTAACTGTTTATCCTGAGATGCTACCCTAACTTGCAGTCACCCAGTTGCAGACTGATACCTCTACAAAGTGAGCTAAATATACCTCTCTCCTTTAATTTTGGGTGCTAAGTATTTTGTCTCAGCAATGAGAGAAAAGTAAGACATACACTTTGATAAAGCAAGTCAGGTTGAAAAGGTCCATGCAGCCAGTACCAGAGGACAGCTTCTGACCAACATTCATCAGGAACCAGCACCCTCAATTAAACAATCCTCCAAGGAATGGAATTCTGCCAACAACGATGGGGGATTGAACCCTCTATTGTAACCCCAGCAGTGGCTCACACCTTGATTTCAACCTGAAGTAGTGACCCCAGATGGACTATGCGCAGGTTCCCAGTCTACAGAAAGATAATAAAGGTTTCCAATAGACAAGTTGGTGATTTGTTATGCAGCAATCCATCACTAATACATTTCCTAAGTTCTCAAGAAATACAGGAAGGGAGTTAGCCTGGTACATTGCTATCACCAACCAAGTCGGGGATTCCTGTAAAATAAAAGAATGGATATGAGGGAATTTCTAGCTGTCTTATAAAAGTCATTGTGGGATTTCAGAGAGAAGCTGGTGTCCTGGGTCAGGGAGGTGACAATAGGCAGTGATTGGTTCCTGAAGTAGCCAACCCTTCTTTCTCTTAGAACTAGCTTCCTTTTGCTCAATACCAGCCACTTATTACCAATTTGCAAGGCCGCCTTAATCTCTCTTATGTATTGGTTCACACACAGATCCAGAAGGGAAGCTCAAATCAGAAACACAAGACTCAGCAGGAAAAACAGACAACAGGAAAGCCACTGACCGATTCAAAAATCACAACTTTCCTCTCCTTCCACCCTCTTTTGATCTTGTTTCTTGTAGGATCAGGGGCCATAGTTAACTGAAACCTATTTCCTGGGGAGTTTAGAATGCCTGTGATTCGGGGCTGGGGATTTAGCTCAGCAGCACAAGCGCCTGCCTCAAGCAGGCAGTCGTAAGTTGATCCCCGGTACCGATAAAAAGACAAAAAAAAAAAAAAAAAAACAGTGCCTGTGATTCCAGACACAAAAAGAAAATTTATCCTTTAAATTGTCTACAGAAATGAAAAAAAAAAAAAAAAAAAAAACCCTTGCCCCTTTATAAATGTTTCAGTATCAACAGCAGAGATCTGGGGTTCTAGACATGAACTGTGATGGTTAAAAATCCAGGTAACTCCACCTTTCCAAGTCTTCACTGGGGGGAATTTGGAAAATGCATTGCCTGAAAGAAGGCTGAATTGGTGAGCACTGTAGTTATAGCAACAGACCTTTCTGCTTCTGGGAGGCAGGTCCATGGGACTGTTACATAACAACCAATTTCTCCAAGGTAAACAATGCAAAGAAAACCAAGTCTGCAGGAAAATACAACAGGACTTGGACTAAAAGGAGACAGCAGACCATAGAGAGAGAAATGGAGGTTGCACAGCAGTTTTCAAGGTACATGATAGATCTTTTTGTGAAAGGGCTGGAGTTTCATCTTGCAGGCTCACTGCTGCCAGTCTAGGCATAGAGGAAGAAACTCATCAGACAAAAGTGTGAATGTGGTGCTCAAGGGACCTGCCAAGTGGAGGATTAGGACACAGCAGAGAGCATATGGCAGCGGAGGGGAAGCTGCCTTCAGAGGGAAGGCTGGGTGAAGAAAAAGCCCAAATGGAAGCACGGGCCAGTGTCAGGCACTAGGGACCCTGTCATCGCTGTTTTCCCCTCAGTTTTTCCTAATTCTGAGGCACTCCCTCCTGTCCTAGGGAGCCTTTTCATCACAGGAAGGAAAGCCAAAGTTTCATCTCCCCAAGTCCTGCTCTGTGCCATATAAGTAAGGCCTTTAAACTGGCGCAGGACTGCAGTCTCCTGTGTGGTTAGCATGGGGACAGCAACATTCTGGACCTGGCAGGAACGGTTCTCCCTTGGCCCCACTCTGGTTGTTCCTTCCCAAAAGGTAGGAATCCTAGGAGTCTACCATGGTTTGGACCTAGGATGTCTCCCTACAAGGGCTCCTGTGGTCAGAGTTGGGGTTTTACATTCACCAGATGGGTCCTTTGATGGATATGTAGCTCAATGTGCGGTTAGGAGCTGAGTGCTTGTTAGAAGAGATGGGACACAGTGGGAGCCATGCCTTTGAAGGTGTCATCTACCTTGCCTACTCCCCCTTCCATCTCTGCTTCCTGGTTGCCATGAGGAAAGCAGCTTTCTTCCACCAAGCCCTTCTGCCATGACATGTCTGCCTTGGAGCCACCCAACCATGAACTGAGTCCCCTAAAACACGAGCCAAATGAAACTTCTGCTCCTTTAAATTGTGGATTTGGGGTATCTTGCCCCAAAGATGGGAAAATGACTAACACAGAATACATGGTAACAAGGAGATGCCTCCACCTGAGCCTCATGATCTCCAACTAGATCCTAATAGAGCCCTGGCATCCCAAATTCCCTGACTTCATGGCTCTGACTCTGTCCCAGGATATGTAGGCCTCTTCCCTTCTTTCTTCTTCAGAAAACCACGCCTGCCCATCACATGTATATCCATGTCTGAGAATTGACTTAGGAGTGGCCATCTGCAGGAGGGTGGGAATGAGGCATGCAAACAGGCTGGGGACATGCAAACAGACAGCATGGAGCCAGGATCAGGACAGAAGGGGAGAGGACTGGAACAGCAGGACCTGTGGCAGCACTTTGGCACAGGACACCAGAAACCTGAATACATAGAAGCCTGAGAAACTTTAATGCAATCCTGGTATTTATTGTGCAACATTAGCAAAGCGTATTTGTCAAGGTTGGAGGGCAGAACAGCTTTTATAAAACATTTTGTTAGTGGGACTAATACTTTTATACTGAGATATCACTTAGATAGACCTCTATGACATCACGGCCCAGCCTAAACACCCAGTTTGTGGCTCTATTCTGTTCAAATGCCATCATCCTAGTTGGGGGAGGAAAGGCAACTGGCGGTGACAAACCCTTTCCTGCTGGGAATGCAGACCCCGAAAGATATTTCTGCAAAGTATGAAAAACAAAAAACCCACTGGTTCTTCTGCTGGGGTGCACCTGTTTCTTCATGGTCATCCTGTTTTACATGATATACACTATGGTTGCCTTAAATCAGTATCCCTCTCCTGCATATGCCATCCCTTTCACTGACTGAAACCAGGTCCCAGGCTCCTACAAAGGCACTTCTCACCTCTCCCCTCCCCACATAGTCCCGCCAGCTCCCTGAGTTGGTCCACACAGGTAAAACAAAAAGCAGTTCCTTATCTCAGCCTCATAATGGAAAAGAAAAATCAATAGCAATTCAGCTCTCAACCAGCCTTGTATCACTCTGGAGAAGCCAGACTCATTTGCCATTCTTCAGATGAAGCCAGGATGCCTGAGGCTCCAGACAAAAAGAAGCCCAAATCCTCTTTTGGGGATGATCCTGGCATGGCCTGATTTATAACCTCAGGGGCCTGCTCCAGCCCAGGGGCCACAGGGCTAACTAGACCCTGTGTGTAGCGGTTAGTTGGTACAGCGGTGACTCCAGCTTGAGCCCCAGGCCTCTCTGGGTGTGCCTCCCGGAAGGGGTGGGATGGGTCAGTAGAAATGTTTGCATGTTGGCTCACAGAGCTCAGGAGAGGACCCACCCCAAGGGGAAATAAGGTTTGGAGCCTTCTGCAGGGCCTAGTAACAAAGCTTTGATTGATAAGGAGGGGCGTGTACCTGGAGTATTCCTCAGAGGCTTTATTTCCAGCCCTGCTTCCCGATACCTAGGGTAGGAAGGAGGTAAAGGCTGTAGAGGAAAACCAAGGTTTTATCCCAGTTTTGTAAGACTTTTCTCAGGGAGAATCATTGTGAAGTCTCCTTTGCCACACCACTTCCTTCAGCAGGACACAAATCACTGATAGAAATACTTACTACTTAACGTTGTGTCATGCAGTGAGCTAAGAATTTAGTGCCAGTTTCTCATCTATTATTTACCACCACAAGCTTATAAGACAGTATCCTTTATCAACTACAAGTTATAGATGATAAGGTAATCAAGGCCCAAAGGCACTGCTGCACAGTCAAGATCCTGCTTCCCACATGCTCATTGTCCCAGGCTTCAGCCAGGGTCAGTCTCTTGCAGAGGATTCCCTCATGCATTATCTGCAAAAAGTTGAAACCAAGATTTGAACCTTGGCCATCCAACCATAGCCTCTAGCTCTTCACCATCAAGCCACCAATCTGGTCAGTTCCACATTAAAAGATCAAGATATGATTGTTATTGTTATTCTCTTCTTCCGTTCTTTCTGGGTAGCCAGTCTACCAGAAATTTCAGATGTAGGTGCCAGCAAGGAGGTGAAAGAATTAAAGTGACCTCAAGCTCACTAGCTACTCTGGTTTGAAACCTAATCAGTTATTGTGGATTGAATAGTTTCCTCCCAATCTGTGTCCATCTGGAACATTAGAATGTGATCTTATTTGGAAATAGTATTTTGGAAATGTCATTCGTTAACACAACGGCATGCTGGTTTGGGGTGGCCCCAAATTTCACAGCTGCTGTCCTTGGCAAAGGAGAGGAGAGAGGAACACACAAGGAAAGGTTCCATGAAGACAGGCCACTGAGATCAAAGATGTACTGCTACAAGCCACAGAGGGCCACAGGTTACTGGTGACCTTAGGAGGAGATGAGGGAGGATCCTACCTCATCTTTGATTTTATACATCCAGCCCCAGAACTGTAAGACAACAAATTTCTATCATATTAAATCAACCAGTCCATGGCTATTTGTTACAGCAGCCCTAGAAAATTAGTAAACAAAAGTTTAGAAAAAAAAAAAAAAGAGTATTTCCTGTGGTCCCACTGAGCTACCAGCGTCATCTGTGTTGTAGGTTGGAGCCCAACCCCAAGTCACCAAGAATGTATGACTTTCTTTTCTATTGCCTGTCCTTCTCTGTGCATAAATCTGTGCATAAATCTCTCTTAGATTGGCAGATGGACACCATTTTTCAGCTGCCCAGTGTCCATTTTCCATTCTAGCCACATTAAGATTTATTTAAGAGCAATAATTTCTTCTTTGGTATGTGAGATCTACAGAGAAATTCCTAGTGACGAGCTCCCATTACAGAATTTCATGCTAGTGTGAACAGAGGGATACAGGAAGTAGGGTGTGGCAAGGCTGGCTGGGGAGATAAGTGGGACCTCTCAATTACAAGATCCCAGGACAGTGTCAAATAACCCCCAGGAACTCTTACATGGAACTTCTTGAGGGCTCCAATGAGATGCGGACAGCGTACAAATGATGAGATGCCAGAAGCCTGCGGTCACGACTCCTCACAGAAGCCCACTCTGCTTCAGAGTGCACTTCTGTTTTGCTTTTATCTTTTCTTCTCTTTGTGCAGCCTGAGTGTGCTCTGCAGAGCTGGTTTGTCCCTCACCCCTTCACCCTGCTCTTTCAAATAAACTTTTGGCACCACTGTTAGCTTGTCTCGTCTAATTCTTTGTTCAAGGCAAGAAAGACCTGGAATATTTCTAACTGGCAAGCCATTTCTCAAGGAACTACATACCCACAAGAATACAGAACCATCATGCAAGCTCAGCCAGTGGAGGTTTTTTTTCTGGAGCCCTGCATAATGAAGGACCAAGGGTGAAGTCATTCAATGTACTTGTGTTGCTAAGAGACAGATTTCAGTTTGGGGACTGCTGCTATTCTTCATGCCACAGCCACTGAAGTTTCCGATGATCATCTACCTATATCCAACTCTTATCTTTTAGCCCAGAATCCGTTTCCCATTCCAACAACATCTGGTTTCCTGTGAGAGATTTGCTTCCATCACTGGTTAGTGAAAGTTGCTTTCTGTTGCTTACAACCACAAACTAATTGATATACTCAAGAGACCGATGGAGTGGAGTGGTTTAGCTGGATTGAGAAGGAGGAAGATTGAGGTTTTTGAGGCCTCCTGGACAAAACCAAACATTTTTTATCCAAACAAAACTTTTGTCCAGATTTTTATATTATCAATCAGAATGAAAATTAGAATCATCACTTTGGAAACTTGTTCAGCAACATCTACTAAAGCTAAAATAGATACATAGCTCACAGCCTCATAATTTCATACATATAATCTCCAATAAATACATGCACATATTCACCAAAAGACACAAGCAAAAATGCAAATAACTGGCAATCTCTGCCATTCATTTGGCACATTCAAACTTCCAAAGTGCTTTTAACAGTACCATGGCAGGCTCCTCCTCCAGGGTCCCTCTCTATCTACATCCAATTGCTTCATACAGTCTCTCCCCAATGCACTCTCTTTCCAGCCCCCACATTACCACCTGACTGAGAACTTGCTTATCTTTCTGCTACGATTCTGATACTAGCCTCTTGCCTGTTTTTGGCAGATTCATCTTGCTCCTTAAACATTGCATTCTTGCCTCTTCCTGTGGAAGCTCATTTTCTCTGGGGTAGCAGGACAGCCCTTTGGGGTCTGGCCTCGAAGCACATTTTCACCACCATCTGGCCCACTGGGGCTACTTCTGTTTAACGAGCACAGTCCGCTGCAGCTTTTCTGCCTGTGGTTTACCCAAGATCCTTTCACCCTGCTCTTCTTAGGACTGAGGGTCTTAACAGATACTCAGATTACATCTTGAGGCCAGGGAGGAGCCATTTACAGTTTGATGGACTTTGGAAGAGAAAGATATTTCCAGAACTCAAGAACTCTGACATTTCCTGGAAATGAGAGTGGACTCTGGTATTTGGCAAAGTAAGATGGTTTCTTTGGTAAATCATGGACTTTGGAGTCAAATAGGCTGGGCTTGAGCCCTCATTCTTCCACTTACAAGCTGTGTGACCTTGGGCACACGAGCTAAACTCCCTTTACAGGTTTGAGAATTAGAAGAAAGAGAACACCACCTCTCCCAGGCAGCTGGGAAGAAAAATGAGGTCATATATTAGCCACTTCACCAAGGCCTAGGAAATGGAAGACACTCAGGAATCACACAGACAGGCTGGTGCTAAACTCTGCCCAGAAACCAGATCACCCAGCCCCACTCAGAGCCAGTACCCAGCCCACACTTCCCACAACTCAGTACTTCTGTGTGCATCTTCTCTGGCTCCTGCTCTCACAACTGTCCAAGTCTTCTTCCCTTCGATTTCAGCTTTGGATTCCTGGGGATTGACTACTGCTCATCCTGACACCTCTTGCACCAGGGTCATCCTGCCCAGGGGCTCTGTGCTCCCAAGCAGCCTCTTCCTGCTGGCTGTAGAGGTCAAGGGCATACTTGGGCCAGTCAGCCCAAGAGCACAGATGAGGAGGTCCTTCATGGGGGCAGATTGGGGACAGGAATGGGTTGGGATGTCAGAAATGCCAGGCTTCAGCCTCCCTGAGTCCTAGAATACAGATGAGTGCCACCATGCCCAGGTATGCTGGCTATATAACTTTCATTTTTTAAAAAAAGCAGAATATATATAAATATATAATCATGACTCCAGCTTAGGTCACATTCTTTATACCAGGACAGTCATAAAATATAATTTCTTTCTTAAATGGAGTGATTGCTCATTAGAGTTCTAATGCATCCTGAGGATCACATGTAACGCTCAGCATCTGGGATGTAGTAGAATTTAGACAAGGTCCATTTCCTTCCATCTGCACTTTCAGGAAGGCTGAGGCAGTAGGATCATAGTGAATCTAGGTCAGTCTGGAATACATTAAAGAAAATAGAGATTAAAGTTACAGCAGCTATCATAGGTCTCTGTTATGGATTGAGAACTGGTAGTCAATTTAATGCCAGCTGGATTATATCAGCATGCATTGAGCGAAGATGCTCCACCTGAGGAGGGTTGCCAGGATAAATAGGTGGAGAAGAAGGGAGGTGTTGAGGGTTAGGCATTAAGGAGGCATTGTGGGTTCTCCTAAGAATTGCTGGCTGAGCTGTTGGTTCTCCTGGAGAAGCTTTGGTCCTCACATTGAGCATTGCTTCCTGGCTCCGGAGGGGAAGACATGTGCTGCTTGGACTCCAGGATGGACTTGTCACGCTGATTTCTGGCATGTACCCAACTGTGCTTGTCATTGGAGGAGCTCAGGGCCTCGGTGTTGCTAAGGACAGCTGTGGTGCCTTTCAGGATAGCCCTGGTCTTTGTTGTGAGTGTGACTTCTCGGCTCCAGTGTAGAACCCTCATCCCACTAGCACAGCTCCTTCATCGGGCTGGCACAGACTTTCTGGCTTCCACCGCTGACCCTTGGGTCTTCCTGGCACAGATCTGTAAAAGAGACTGGCGTGAGTCCTTCTTGTGGGCTCTGGACCTCCAGTTGGACTCATGAGAGGCGTTGTCCTGAGCTCTGGATGTTTATCTGGACTCATGTGGGACATTGCTTTGGAGTTTAGGCTCTTGACTAAATAATCTATGTCTTTGGTATTGTGGATAGATTTCCTGTGTTAACTCGTTGTGACCATTATAAAAATATTATAAACTCCATGTCCTAATCCTAGTTGTTGTCTGTGTATAACCCCTAACTACAACAGTCTCTAACAGTTTCCAGGCCTTAAGTGCTGTGCCCTAGGACCTCATGGAGAAGTAGGCCCCCACACCTATCCATTCAGGAATGTTTGTTGAGCATCTATTATGTGTCAGGACTGCTGTTAAGTATAGAGTGTAAAGTTAAGAAAAACTCACAGAACCGATATAGTGAGAGCTCTAGATCATCCCTTGGAACAAGGTATGGGTTTTCTGAGGATTTTCCCACTAGCAATTATGAGGAACTATAAAAAGGTCCTTTATTTCTTTTATATTTGGACTTAGTAGAAAAAGATAAAGGCATGGGACCCGCTAATTGATGGGGCTGTTCCTGAGCATCATTCTGAGAATGACAGGGTGCTGTGCACCTCCACCCTGCACGGCTGCCCTGAGCTGGGGCAGAGCAGGGCAGTAGCTACACAGCAGGCTCTGGAACATCCAGGCACTGGTCATGCCCTGCCTGGCTTCTCAGCTTTGAGTGAGTTACTGTCATTATACCTCTACTTCTTCTGATGCAAACTGATCCAGTTTGCAAGGGTTTTATGAGGATTAAAGGAAAAAGCTTACTTGTAGCATAGTGAGATCTCAAGAAATGTTAGCTGTTAATTAATATTAGTAGCTACCAGAGACTGAGGCCAAGTCTGCATGCTGGGGCAAAGTGACCCGATCCATTAATGATGTCAGCTATGGACAGCTCATTTATTCTGCTATCCCAAGAGAAGGTCCAGGATAAGACTAGTGTACAAAGGCAAGGACAGTATTAATGAGAGCCTCCATCTGCTCAGTGTGCCCTCAGGCTGAGGGTCTTTGCTGCTTACTTGACTTGTAATATTTCAACTAATTCTCATGAGGCAATCGTAACATAGGCCTCACTGTTCCCATCCTACAGTATGGAGAGTGTCTCAGTCTGTTTTCTGTTGCTCCAACAAAACATCTGAGACTGGTGAATACATAAAAAATAGTTTTAGCTTGTGATCCTGGAAGGTGAGAAGCCCAAGACCGTGGTACTAGCATCTTGTGAGGACATTTTTGCCTTATCATGGTGGAGGGTATCACCTGGTGAAACAGTGTGGGCATGTGACCTTGGGTCTCTTTTTATAAAGGACTAATGCCATCGCAGAGGCCCAGCTTTGACATCCTCATATATAATCCCAGTTGCCTCCTAAAGGACCCAGCTCCAAGTGTGTTAACATGAATTTGGAGATTAGGTTTTTAACACCCAAACTCTTGGGCACACATTGAAATCACAGCAGAGAACAGTGGCAGGGCTAGATGAGGGGGCAGCCACTGTTTGGATGGTCCTCCCCGTGTCTTTCCCTTCTTGTCCTGGGATGGAGGTGGCAGCAGACACACACACAGTAGGCCACACCTCAGATACCAGGCAGACCTGGCTCAGTCTGGGTAGCAATGAACTCATGCCTTTCTCAGCCATGGTGGTCAGGTGCTTTGAGGCTAACTTCTCAGGAACAGGACAACAAAGACATTTCCCAGACTGGGGCGGAGCAGTTGAGGAGCAGTGGAAAGTGCCTAGCCCTTTTCCCTCTGTCTCTGAGCCTGTGAGGCCATTTCATGTCTGCTTTCACTGAACCTTCTGAATAGTTTTGTCACAGCTGCAACGGACAATAGCGGCAGCTGTGGAGAGATTTACAGGGCGAACTCACATCTTCACCCCTTGGAACTGTAAGTAAACACAAAGCTCCCACGAACCATGTGGAATGTCTGAGACCCTCTCCTCCACATTCCTGCCTGCTTTGCCCCTCTCATCTCCCACCTCTGTTGGCTGGCCTTTTGTTCTCCATTAATATTTAACCACTCCTAATTTCCCAATCCCCACTGTGTTTCTGCTTTCTACTTGGGTTTACAAGATGTCCTTCTCCACTGCCATCCCGCCCACCTGGCGCCCTGCATCTCCTCTCATGCTCAGTCACCTTTCCCTCTGGAGTCCTTCTCCCGTCATCCTGTGCTTCCCAGCCTCCTGGCCTCGGCAGCCCAGAGCAACACCTTATGGTTGCTGTTGCTGGTTGTTTGAGGAGCTCTCTGAGCTCACTGGAGGGTTCTCTGCTTGGAGTCTCTCCCAGGGCAGCATCCAATGGTCCAGCTTGGTGGTGCACCTGTTACTGGCCAGCTGTAATATTTGTCTTCCTAGGAGCCCCCATGTGGTGAGGCTGGTTTTGTTCACAGTGTGGTGGCCCAAGGCAGAACCTGGGGGTTCCTTAGGACCTCACCTTGGAAGTCATCCAGGACCACTCCACTGAGCCCTATGGCCAGTATAGGAGGAGCTAATAGCAGCTGTGATGCCCAGAAGAAGCTGTCTGAACTCCACAACTTCCCCACTTCCCCTCCTCTGTGTCCCCAGAGGACACCTAGCACCCTGCCTTGGCACTGACCTCAGGGCATTGCTCTCACTCAGTTTCTGTCTCTGCTCCACAGCTTCATTTTGAGCCTTCAGTGCCTGGTCTAGGACCTGGCACTCACTCAACACAAATATTACTTCACGGTATTGAACTAAACTGTGACTTAGAGTCAAGGTCCTAATCAATGGCTCCATCATCTCTAAACCAGAGGACCCCTGACCTGGACCCAAGCTGGGCCAGTTACCCTGCAGACAACGCAAAGCCAAGTGCTTCTCTTTTTTTCCTCTCTGACAAGTCCATCTAGTTTTTGTTTTTGTTTTTTTTTCTTTTTCTCTTTTTATCAGTACTGGGGATCGAATTTACGACAGCCTGCTTGCAAGGCAGGTACTTATGCTGCTGAGCTAAATCTCCAGCCCCTTCCATCTGGTTTTTGAAAAAGACTTCGCCCAACAGTTCCACAGATTAAGAAACATTAGCCCTCCCCATCCCTGCCCTGGCCTGGCCTGTGTGGAGAAACTGTAGAGGCCACTGAGCTGGGCCTGGTCCCCTGAGGTGGGGACCATCCCACCTCAGTGCAGGACACTGAGGCAGGGAGATGTTTCATTATCCAAACCATCACCTCTGGGCACCATTGGGCAACCTGGTTGACTTCCCGCACCAGTCCTGCCTGGGTTCTCCCAGCCTGTGAGACATGGGGGTAGACAGAGGAGTGAACAGGAAATACATCTGACTTCGAAGTGAAGACCAAGGTGATGAGTCAGGCCCATAATTATGGGATGAGCCATGAGAAGTGAAAGAAAGCATCCTCCCTCAACAGGGTACAAGGAAGACAAAAGCTTGCTCACTCATCTTTCTCTACATTGCAAGACTTTTTACTCAAAATACTAAATATAACAAGTTCTGGGTTAATGGGAGCTTACCACAGGCCAGGCACTGTGCTAAGCACTACATGTGTCCCCAGCATTCTGGGAAATGGCTGTCTCACTCACTACACTTTACAGAAGAATGAAGAAGAAGGCTCAGAGAGTTCAAGGAATTAGGCAAAGACCAAGATCCTCTAAGTGGAAGAGCCTGGGTTCTTCCTCTGGCCTATCTGCCTCCAGACATTGACAGCCAGCGCTGTCCACAGCTCAGCTTTCAGATTCTGAAAACAGAATCACAGGCCCTTCCTAAAATGCACTGGGCCACAGTCTGCATTTGAACACCATAAGCAGGTAATTCTTCTACTCTTGGAAGCTGGAGGAAAGCCATCCTGGAGATTGAGGGGTCTTAGCCTGTCCATAAGTTCAAAATGGCCCTGAAGCCATCAGCTAGAAGCACAAGCGCTGATCAAGCCTTGGTGACTGGTGGCTGGTACCCAGCATCCATCAGCAACAGCACGTGTGACTGGCCACTGTGAAAGGGTCTGAGGGACACAGCCAACCCAGGCTGCTACTACCAGGTACCGTCACTGCAATGTCCCTTCAGATTTCATTACACAGCCCCTCAAGACAACCCCACTAGTAGAAAATAAATCCTTTTTCCCCTCTTTTCTATTAATGGGTAGTTTACATGCTGCTAAATATGCAAATCTTACATATATAACCATCACCCAAATGAAGAAAATAAACATTCTCAGCACCCCAGCAGCTCTCCATGCCCTCTTCTGATCAGCACCCTAAAATTCACTACCCTGCCCCCTAATGTAGATTTGATTTGTTGGTAAACTTCACACCAATGAAATCACACCAAGCAGTCTCTTTGAGTCTGTGTGACCATGAGATTCAGGTATGTTATCGCATGTTTCAGTATGTGTCACTGCTTGGTAGTACTCCACAGCAGAATACATCACCTTGTACCCATACTAGTGCTGGTAGGAAGTTGGATTGCTTTCGGTTTTAGGCTATTCTTAATAAAGCTGCTAGGAATAGCTTTGTGTATGTGTTTAGATGCATGTGCTCATTCATTTCTCTTAAAATGCACAGGCATGAAATTGCTTTTACTCTGCACATATTAAGCCTTTTTAGCTACTGTTGAAATAGTTTTCCCAAGTATTCATTTATATACATCTGCCAAGTTACTTGTTCGAGTAAGGCTTCTGCCAGCCTTACGTGGTGGAAGGTGCCTGTAATCCCAGCAGTTGGGAGGGTGAGTAGGAAGATCACTGTGCGTTCAAGACTAGACTGGGATATAGAATAAGTTTAAGGTCAGCCTGAATTAAAAAGGGACTTCTCTCAAACCAAAACAAACTAAACCAAAAAAGACATATACCCAAAACACACAGCTAGTACTGGGGAAGGAACCCAGAACCTTCACACTGAGTTATAGTCCCAGACTCCCCCCCCAACCCGCCACCCACCATACTTTGAGACAGGATTTTGCTAAGTTATCAGGTTGTCCAAACTGAGCTCAAACTTTTGATCCTCCTGCCTCCCCCTCCCAGAGTTCTGGGATTACACAAATACACCACCCAGCCAACTCATTTTCAAGTCCAGCCCCATAGTCAACCAGGATTCCACGTTCTTCATTGAGCTGTTCTTTGAAAAGAAAAACTAAAGATTTGTCCCTAATTTCTTATCTAGACATCTCTTTGTAATTCAGGCTAGTACTAGATATCACCTGAAATCCATGAACTGTTAGCACATGTTTGACGTCAAATATCAGGTTCGGGGCCCTGTTACATGCATGTGGTCCCATCGAGCTGCCAATATTGAAACTTTATAGCTGCTGCTAACGTTAGAAAAGGTCTCAAAGATGTAATCAACTTTACAAACATATGGGGCAGATTTCAGAGCAGTGTCCCAGGAGTTCGTGACACAACTCACATTGAAGATAACCAGAAATAATAGGAGGCCTGAGGCTGCGTCCTGTGAGTTGAGCAGGTCCAGCAACTCTGAGGCCTCCCCACCTCCCAGGCCATGAGTTAGCACACATGTTTTACCCCTGGGACCCTTCAGGTGACTAGAGACAGCACAACATGGGCCTCAGAAGTCACAGTCAGGGGCACAAAGCCCAGATAACTGGTCACTGACCCTTGACTGGCTCTTTAGCCTTCCCATGACTCAGTATTCTTTCCAATTAAGTGGACAGCAGAAATTCTAGACTTTTCTTTGTCTCCTCCCTGCCTCTGAGCCTGTACTTTCCTTTGCCATTATTTTTCAAAAGCTTTTTACTTATCACTAATGAAACAATTTTAATTACACAGTAGAATCACTAGGAGAAATTCCTTTATACCCTCTGGTCAGCTTTACCCATGAACATTTTGCCATAACGGGGTGTTTTATCACCCTGTTAAATAAAATATCATTTTTAGCTGAAATGTTTGACAATTCACTGTGGACATTGCACCTGCTTCCCCAAAACATCATCGTGAATTTAGTTTAAAAATGGACACACTCTTGTATAAGAGAAGATAGAGCTGTGTTTAATACCACACTGTGATGCATGCAGTCTACATCTAAAGGCTTACCATCATCCCAGTCCCACTTCCTGCAGCACGCACACCTGCCGTTGCTGTCTCTCCATCGTGGTCCAGGCCAGCCTGAGGTCATGCATTTTGAGCCTTCTTTCCTCTTTCGTAATGGTGACACTTTGAAGAGTGCGAACCAGTGGTTCCCTGGAAGTCCTGGACCTCATCACCCTGTTCTCTTCACACCCTCAGATTTGAGAAGCCCCAAAAGTGTCTACCAGGCTTGTGTTGCACTGTGCCCTCTGCCTAGGACTAGCTTTCCTTCTCTTTTCAGAGTAGTTCCCATTCACTCTTCTCCGATCCTCCCTGCATGGTCCTCTGTGGTGGTTAATGTGGACAGTCAACTTGACTGGCTTGAGGGAAGCCCAGGAGATCAGTAAGGCACACTTCCGGGGATGTCTGGGTAAATCATGGGGGATGACCTTGCAGGCTATTCCTTAGCCCTTTGCTCTGACTCTTCCCCTCTTCTCTGTTTCCCAGCTGTCCGTGCAGTGAGCCGCTCTCTTCGGTCGTGCCCTCCCACCCTTTGCCATGTGTTTCTGCGTTGGAGTTAGCCAACCGTGGACTGAAACCTCTGCAGCTGTGAGGCAAAGAGAGACCTCTGCCTTTAGTTGCTTATGTTGAGAATTTTGACTCAGCAATAGACAGGTGACTAATGGACCCCTGAGGACTGGCTTGAAAGCTTGTCTTATACAATTTCATTGCACCCCAATTTTAGCCCATTCCTGAACATCTTTTAAACTGTGCTGTGCTGCCTGTGTGAGTTGTTGATGACCATGACCCCACCTAAGGTTCCCCTATCTGTCCCAGCCAAATAGGCACACAAGGCTTTGCACACCAGGTCTCCAGCTTAACAGCATCTGCTGTATGCCCAGGGACCCTCTTTGGTTTCCACAGACCAGGGATCTGGATCTTCCTTGACTCTGTCCAGCA
The DNA here is from genome assembly GCF_034190915.1 of Cavia porcellus. Taxonomy (NCBI): domain Eukaryota; kingdom Metazoa; phylum Chordata; class Mammalia; order Rodentia; family Caviidae; genus Cavia; species Cavia porcellus. The sequence goes on from NW_026947496.1 coordinate 55,327,075, forward strand.
TATCATGGTCAGCATTGGCAGCCAATACCAGAAACCCCTGCAGATGGAGCAACCCTGCAGCCACTTGCAGATTGGCTGGAGTCTCTGTGATGGCAAGCAGAACGGCCACAGGGCTTCACGGCTGTGCCTGGTGACCAATAAGAGCTGTTGCCTGGGGCCTGGGGAAGGCCATTATCAGGAAGCCCAAAAGGACCATCCCCACAAGGCTTCAGTGTCCTTCCTTGTAACACAGAGGCTGCGTTCCAAGAGCAAGCATCTCTATACAGAGCCCCCCTGGATTCACTTAGTGACTGAGGCTTGGAAGTCACTCACAACCCTTCTGCCACACTCTTTTGACCTAGGGAGTCACAAGCCTCATTTGTATTCAAAGAAAAGAAAGAGAAAGTTAAGAAAGACCAGCCATGCTGAGCAAAAAACTCATGAGGTAGACCAGGGACTCTTGGAAGGTGGCTATACCTGGTTGGTGGTAGATCCTTACTGGGGGTCCATCAGTGTGCTGGCTCCAGAGCCGGCAGGTAGCTGACCAGAGAGGCCCACAGGACACCTAAGCCCTGTGCTTCTGATTAGTGTCCACTGCAGGGCTCTTTCTCTGGACCACCCAGCACTGCCTGGATACCACTCAGGAATCTCCCCATTCTTGGCCATCCTAGCACTTGTCTGTCATCCTCACCTTGAACCTGGAAAGCCACTGAATACAGCACCCAAACCATCAGCTACCAGATAGCTGGCTCTACCCTTTCACCCTCTTGAGTTGATATAATGTGATCCACACTTGAACATAGGGGGCTTCCTGGAGGAGTGCTTGCTTTTCTACTTAAAACAGGCAGGCATTTTTAATGCCGTCAAGAAAGAGAAGATTTTAAATAGTGGCTCCTACGTTGGGGCAGGTGGACTAGCACCTTCAACCATATCCCTCCCCTGGAGACTTTGGGACTCAGTCCGCCCTGTGGCCTCAGGACCTGCCATGAGCAGTGGGTGCCCTAATTCTTTTATGAATGGACTTATAATAAAAGCAAACATGTTGGAAGGCACTCTGTGACAGGAACTGCCCTAATTGCCATGCATAGTTAACTCCTGGAATCTTCATAAAACCTCCGCGAGCCAGGTCCTGTTAGTATCCCCATTTTATGGGAGGAGAAACAGAAACTGAAAGATTAGGTGATCTGTTCAGGATCACAGAGCCAGTGAATGGTAGAGATAACTGTTCTATCTATACTATCTCCTTGATAGGAAGGGAGCAGTGGAGGGAGGAAAGGAGGAGGAGAAAGCACCCAAGCCAAGGTATTCTTCTGCCAAAATGTCTTTAGAGGATCACTAAAATATTTTCTTACTTCTGCGCCTCTGTGGGTCTTTAAAGTTGGATACCGGCCAACACTGATGTCTTAGCTCAGCTCAAGCTAGTGGACATGAGAGCACACAGTGGCAGGGGGCTGAAACGTTGAGCCCTGAAACTGGCCAGTTTGGGGATGTGGATGAGAAGGCCATGATGAACCATACACGGCCAATGCCTTGCCTGGGCGAGACGTCACCTCAGAAGAGTATATAACCCAACCTTCATTCTAGGGAAAAGGACAAGGAAAAGCAAGCTTAGGAGCAAAGGGAGAGAACCCCAAACCAACTTCCCCTACACTACCGTGTGGCCTGGGCCTCAGGGGTGCAGACTCAAGCTCAGGACCTGGTAAAGATACATTGATAAGCAAATCTTACAGAGAGGACAGAGTTGGAGGAGAGGATTAATGCAGGGCCAAGGGAGGAAAGGCAAGGGACAAGGAGGAAAGGCAAGAAGAGGCTTTGATGAGCTTCTAGCATAAGCTGAGTGGCAAAGGATGATACCTGGAGGCCAAAGATTGAGTTGCCAAACCCAGGAGGCAGAACCAAACAGTGTGCGTGAGTCAGGAGAGCACCAGGCAGAGCATCCACACCCAAGGGAGAGTGGGCTTTGCAGGATGGATGCAAGTCCCACACCACAAAGGGGTCATGGCCCATGCCCAGAGCCATTATCCTTAGTCACCAGCTGGAATTCCCCAACAAAGAGCTGAGACAAAGACATGAAAGCCTGTGGTTGACTTGGAAGGGAGAGACATGAGGGAAAAAGAGAAAAAGTGAGCTGGACCAGGACCAGGGTAGGCAGGGGAAACAAGAACCTTACTGTCACCAGAGCCAACAGGGATTAACCCCATGAGGATGTCAGTGATGAGAGAGAACCTCCTCCCACATATCCTGCAACAGAGAGCCACAAACTCTGGGATATGCCCTCAACAGGAAGCCGGGAAAATTAAAAGTAGATTGAGAGATGAGAGGCAGACAAATTAGGTAATTTAATAGCAATTCTTTACAAGTAACTTATCACCTCAGACAAAACCTTATCTTTGCTCAGAGAAAACACAGCTTACTTGTTTAATAACAATTATAGATGTTCAAAGAGAGAAAAAGCAAGAGTATAACTCAAATATTATATCGAAGTTGCTAAGTAAAGAAATTCTAGGCAAACCCTCCTGAAAAATAAAAGTCCCCTCCAGTAAGGGATTTATGGCTTCCCAGTTTACTTTCATACAAAAATATAATTTTTAATCACAGAGCAGTATTTCCACACAGACAGCTGGCCTGCAGCCAGACACACCTGGACCTTTCAGCTGACATTCAAGCTGCTCTCTTAGCACCTGTCACCCCAGGTGGGGCTCCACTGCTCAGCAAATCCCAGTCTGTTCACAGGATCCAGAAGGCCCACCCTGCCGTGCCCAGCAAGCCTGCTGCCCAGGGCCCAGCCTAACAAGTTGAAGCCTGTCTGCCTAGCCTCCAGGGCCAAGTGGCAGCCTCTGACTGCAAGGCCGGGGCAGATCCTGTTGGGCAGGACCAACTTGGCTGGTGATTTTGGGGCCAGGAATGGGGAACAGGTTCTCCTTCCTGAGACATTGAAACTCTCTGCCCCAGGAGAATGTGGGAAATCTCTGCTCTCCACCTTCTAGGAGCACAGAGGTCCCTGGTAGCTTTGGATATTCCCATAAGCTCTGTATCGATGGAGGCTCAAATCCTTTGATGATCAGGCTGGGTAAAGCTTGAGAGTGCACTGTCTTCCTTGAGCCCCAGATATAAATGATCCTCAGCTCAAGGCACAGGAGACAAGTGGGCCAGTGCCTCTGGCTCTCTTCCCCTGTAGTCTAAAGATTCCTCTCTTTTATCCAGCTACCTGTCTCCTTGCTCCTGTCCCAGCCCACCCCCACACAGCCAGCCCAAGCCAATATCCTCTCCTCTTCCTATGTCTTACAGATCTCTCTCCATTGTCTCCAAAACTCTCCGTCAAAGTTGACATTTTCTTGGTGCCAAGGTTTCAGCTTGATATTCACAGAAGAATGGGTCCTAACCAACCAATTCATGCCCAATTATGAATGAGTAATGTATCCAGCCAAAGGAATGAATCTCCAACGGCTGGACGCTACTATTTGGTGTCAGGCCAGCAGGCAGAGGTTTACTTTGTTCTGTTTAATGCCTTCTTAGGAAGATTTCAGACTAGACCACCTCACAGCTGGGAACTGGATGCTCAATTAAAATATGGAAATTTGGATCCTGATAGCTTGGCTTTGGAGTCTGGATTCTTCTCTTGTGGATTATTGTCTTCCAGTTCTTTCGCAGACTAGGAAATGGAGGCTGTGTTGGGATTGAGGGTGTGGAATGACGCGTGCATGGCCAAGGGCAGGTCTTCTTACTTCCTAGCACTAGTTTTCCTTCCCTAGCAAACAAATGTAATTGTGTGAGACAAGGTGAAAGCATAAGGAAAGCTTGACAATGATTTTGAACTCAATGGCATTCAAATGTCTTTTAACCGTGGCAAACTTGGTTCAGGTAAGATCTCACCAGAAATTCCAGTACATCCTGTGCATGAGTCAGTTAGTCTGGCTGAAGGGTAGGAGCATCCACACTCTCATCTTGACATGGCTATCACTATTCTAGGCCTCGAGAAGCAGATTTGAAAAAGCCTTCCTTGTCTGTTGTCAGTTGTAACCTGGCCAACATGCATTGCAGCTTTCGCCTCCAAGAGGCAGAGCCTCCTTCTCCTCTCGTAGAACCCGGGTTGCCCTTGACTTGTGCCAACCATCAGAATGCAGAGGAGCTGACCTCGTGTAGTTTCTTTTCTCAGTACTGGAGTTGAGACTAGGGACTTCACACTGAACTACACCTCTACCCCTTTTGTTTGAGATAAGGTCTCTCTAAGTCATCTATGCTGGGCTCAAAGTCTGTGATCCTCTTGCCTCAGTGCCCCAGAGCATTGGGTTTACAGGCATGTGCTACCATGTTTGGCTTCTCATGGCAATTCAGAGTCTGGGCCTCGAGAGATTTTGTGCCTTATGTTCAGAAACTTCCACCCATATATGAGTCACTGCGGCTGGCCTCCTGGGTGACAGGAACCCATGTGGCCTCCATCATCTTGGCTCAGAGCATCATAGGCTGATGGAACAGTTGATGTACTCATTTGAGGCCATCCCACCTAGACTTGAAGTTCTGCCCAGCTAAAGCCAGGGCCAACTGCTGACCAGAAAAACTGAACAAAGTAGTATTGTCTTAAGCTACTAAGACTTAGAGCCGTTTATTACATAGTAACAACTAACTGATAGAGTTCGCTAACAGAAGAATCTCAAAATGATGCCGTGACCTTCCACATAAGTGTCAATATGTGGCGAAATGACATAGCAAGGATCCCTCCCCAGAACACACCCTGTCCCCCGGCCTCCAGGGCTCCATCTGTGTCTTAGGACCTGGTGGGCAGACACCATCTGGCCTTGTTCAAAGGACTGCAGTCCGAGGGGAAAGCCCTCTAGAGATTCACGACTGGACCCTGAGTGCATCCTTGTGCATCTCAAAAATCCCACTCCCCAGTGACGTGGGCAGCGGAAGGGCACAGCCCTGCTCTGGGCTCTAGGCACCCTCCAGGTCCGGGGTGGGGGAAGTGGCAAAAATAAGGCAGCAGTCTGAAAGGTTAAACCTGGCCCAATCAAATTTCTCAGAAAAACACCAAAAACATGGAAATGGAAACTTGCAGCTGTGGCAGGAGCGACACAGCCCCAAGGGCCCGGGTTGATCTTTGCGAGTGTCAGGCACAGGGCGAAGCTGTCCCCGTCCATTTCCCTCTAATTGAAGGCAGGCTGGCCGAGGGCTCCACCACCCAGGCGTGAAGTGCAGCCAGCTGCAGAGGATTCAGGGACCTTTCTGTTCGCAGAGCATCCTTCACAGGCTTGAAAGGGAAATGTCAAGGGGACACTAAATTAAAACTGTTTTGTCTTTGAAAAATAGATTCGATCCTCAGTAGGATGTGACTGGAGAGATACCAGCATTAGCATAATTCCTCAGTGGATTTTATAGGCCAATCAGGGAAAAAAAACAAGGGATATTCAGAAAATATACCAGCAGACAGGGTCTCGGGGGGGCCCACATGCGGAGATTCCTGGAACTCGTGTTAACAATTGGCACTTTCCTGGGGGAAACTGTACCTCTTCAGGGATGGTTGCATCACACTTGGTCAGTGGAGGGTAAATACTGTCCAGGAAAAAAGCTGGCTTGCTCTCCAGAGCGTGCGCTGTCCCCAGGTTCTTTACTTCATTCACGTCCTTCACAGAGTCAACATGCACTGAGCCCCAGCAACACACAGGTGGGAAGCCGGCCACCAGGCAGTGACCTGTGCCCCAGGCCACTGCTGAAAGCCCAGCCAAGGGAACAAGGAGCCCACGAGATAGGATGGCCCCATCGCAGAAGGACGCCCTGCAGAAAGCCTCCCATGAGCCTGTTTTAGACAGAAGCTGGCATTATTTAAAATCCAGGGCCCCCTGGGCAGGTGCCATGTGGTACCATAGTGAGAGCTGGACATAGATGTCATGTGGCTGCTTACTTCGGCTCTGCCCTTCTTCTTAGGCAAACCTCGTCACTGGTGAACAGAGGTACAGGACAGAGGCACTGGAGCCAGGCAGACGCCTGTCCAGGTGTAGGCTCTGGCTTGGCAATGGGCTATGTAACCTTTGGGTTTTTTGGTCTTGAATCCAGGACGTCCTAAACTGCATTGTCAGCCCGTTTTTATTTTTTGAGACAGAGTCTTGACAAGTTGCCCAGGCTGGGCTTAAACTTGCAATCTTCCTGCCTCAGCCTTCCAGGGAGCAGGGATTAGAGATGTGTGCCACTTTTCCAGTCGAGGGCACCATGCCTGACTCTCAGATTTTCACTAGTGAAATGACAATAGTAGCATTGCAGTAGCATTGCAGAGACTATTGACCTCATGTTTGCTCCCCTTATCTCTGAAGCATGGCAGTACTGAGGGCTGTGGTGAGCCCATGTAAACCACTACCTTGACCAGCCTTGCTTGTGGCCTCATGTAGCCAGGGAACAATCCGTGGCCCATGAGATACAAATGGAGTTGTCAAGTTGACTAACCTTCCTTTACTTTACTGTTGGAACTATAGACACAATGACTGGAACTATGGCAGCCAGGCTGGACCATGAAGTAACTTTGAAGATGGTACATGCAAACTAGGAAAAGACAGAATCAGCCCAAGACTCTTACCATGGAGCTACCATGGAGCTGTCTGACTGTGTCCTCAAAAAGTGGACACAAGGAAAGAAAACTCTAGTCTCCTCTTCCTCCTGCTGCTCTTTTTCCTCCTCCTCCTCCTCTTCCTCCTTCTTCGGATGTTAATTTCATCATGGGAATTCCCTCCCCTAGTCTAAAGCTAATCATCTCTGAGTGCCACCATGCTAGGCTTAGAGCTCCAACCTAGAAACCTGAAAGGCAGATGGCCATGCAGGGACACTTCTAGAAACTTTAACCCTCAGAAGGTTACAGTTCAAACAAATTAGTTGCAGAGGTCATGTGTATCTAAGAGATATATTTATTACTAGATGCGCTGAAATGCAAGAAAATTAAAATACTGAAAATTTTCATGTACTGTATTTACATAATAAAATATAAGGCAGAAATTACTAAACAGAGACATAACGATGTATACCAGAGTTCATGCTATCTGTCATAGATAATACACTGTTGAATACCACACACTGTCACAAAATCTGTGTTATAACCAAAATGATGACTTAAATGTTATGGCTTAATACGAGTCAGTACAAACATGCAGCTACTCACGGCCTTCACCGTATGCACCCAGTGTGTGTAACAGTTTTAAGAAAAGAGTTTGCAAAAAAAATAGAAAAGAAAAGAATAGAGTTTGCTTGTAACTCTCAACTGAGCCGTAATCTCCAATGGGTTAAACACACGGAGTGTGCCGAGGCTCTGTTAGTATTAATGGGAGCCTCCCAGGGTAGGGAAGAGGAGGGGGGCCATCAGAATCCTGTGGACCAACGTGGGGATTAGAGGCTGTGTCCATAATTGTCCATAATCCATCCTCCTTGACAGCTCTTAGACGGGAGGACCAGTCATTCATCAAAGCCACTGCTAATTCATGAGAGTAAAACCACAACATCTGATTAAGAAAGGAGACTTCAAACAATGAAACTGATGGCCAGACCACACATCCATCACGCTCTCCATTCTCTTCTCTGTGGATGACGACAGCCACTGCAGCCAGTACCATGTATGTACCACGTACTGTGCCAGGTCCTGCCAAGAAAGGGACTCAGGATGCTCAGACTGGCAGCTAGGAAGACAGCTGCATAGCAATTGTTTGAAGGGGGAGAGGGATAAAGGGACAACGCCGTGCAGTAAGGCTGTCAAATCCCCAGGCCCAGTGGAGAGGCTGCTTGGCAGGAACAGGCCTTTGCTAAGAGGGCATAGCCAGCTGGCACTGACCTCACAGGAGGAAGTCTGCACCCACTTTTCTGTCACTCCAAGTTCACGGATCTTCAGGCTAAGACCTACCAGAAGCCAGAGGCCTGGGGGGCTCAAGCCTGTAACTCACCAAGGCTACCTCCTGGTCAGAACAGGGATGGCAAAGAGTGGCCATGGATGGGCCAGGGCCTTCATCCACTTCTCCACAATGACCACCTTATGAGGTGGTTACCATGACTACCCCAATTTGCAGATGAGGCAACCAAGACCCTGAGAGGGAGATTCAACCATATATCTACTTGGAAAAAGCATTCTATAAAGAACTACTTGAATTCTCTGAAACAAGACACTAAATTTCTATTGCCTGAATCATTCAAAACAAACTTTTCCTACAGATTCCTAAATGCAAGCCTATCTCAGATTATTTATTTATGGGAGTGGAGTGAGACAGGGTCTCACTATGTGGTTCAGACTGGCCTTGAACTGACTATGTAGCCCAGGCTGGCTTTGAACTTTTGGCAATCTCCTGCCTCAGCCTCTTGAGTGCTGGGATTTCAGGCCACCATTCCCAACAGATCTCAGATCTTGAGAGATAGCACAGATCATATCTCTGTGAGATACATATTTGTGATGCCCTCCGTTTTACTGCCGAATAAATAGAGCCTTGAGAAAGTTGAATGAAGCAACTTTTAGGATTAAAATACAGTCATACATCCCTTAGTGACTGAAAAATGCACCTTTAGGCAATTTTGTTGTTGTGTGCACTGTGTATGGCTTGCCTGGGATGTACACATTGTCAAGTCCTACACAGCCACGTTCTCTAACTCAGGGACTTTTTATGTTTTTTGAGACAGTCTTGCTTTGTACCCCAGGCTGGTCTCAAACTCATAGTGACCCTCTTGCTTTAGCCTCCCAGGTACTATCATTACAGGTGTGTGCCACCATACCTGGCTTGGGGAATTTTTGAACCATTACTTTTGATTTGTAAAAGCAAAACCATAAAAGACTCCCACAACAAAAATGTGTGCTGGGATAACAAAGCTTTTTATATTGAAATATAAAGTCTTATATTGAGTGACACTCAGCGGGAACATTAGTGAGAAGGGCAGAAAGTTCAAAACTCAGGGCCAAGCGTATTCTGCCCCTCCCAATTGCTTTTCTGACCACCATGCCAGAAATTTTCACTCAGCCCTCCTTTGCATCCCAAGACCAAATTTTCTGGGGGAAAAGAAAATATTTTCCTGGAACAATGGTATCTTGCAGGGTTATGCAGACCAAAAAGATAGGATTCTGTTGGAATCAGCTACAGGAAATCTGCCAACGGCTACAGCTAAAATAGGTCATCTATTAACTCCTGTCCTAGGGGAATTCTGGCTTCAGGCATCAGTTGACTCAGGCTCAAATGATGTCACCAGGAGCCAGCTTCCCCTTCTGCGTCTTGACAGCGTCCCTGATGAAGGCCCATACTCGGTCACACACGGTTGCACAGGGCCTCCAATAGCTGCTAGGACCCCACCCTTGCAGCGTCATACTCAGCTCAACAGCAGTTTGTTCTTCAGAAATTCAGGTGAAAATCCCAGATTTGAGTCCTGGGCCTGGTCTGTCATGGCATGAACCACCTGGCTACCCAGCTAAGGGGTGCAGCATTCTGACCTCCCCAACCTTGGGCAATGGGGGCCTGGAAAAAAGTCTCTGGGCTGCTGAGGAGGCACCACACCATATCCACGGTCCATCAGTTCCACTTCAGCAGTCGTCCATACCAGAAATACAGCCCAGAAACTCTTGAGGTAGTCCCCAGCTTCCCAGCCACAGGGCTTGAGATGGTAGTTAACGCCTCTCCTCCCAATCCATGCCTGAACTGAACTTGCCACCTCTCTTGCCTTCTCCCTAACTGGGGAAAGGGCTATGGAGGTGAAATGCATGCCACCCAACACAATCCCTGGCTCCACTTCCTGGGGAATTCCCTCCCTGTCCCTCAGCCTCAGGCTGAATGTGACTTTTCCTTGAAGTCATTTCAAGTACAGTCCCAAATCCCTCAAGTTCCCCAAGAGTTAAGCTGTCTGTTTTATTTATTTACACCATTTATACACACACAGTATGAAAGTGCTTATTTACACACCTGTCCCTCATATCTTACACACATACCCCACAGACACGCACACCCACACTGGGCTGGTCCCTGACCCGGCTGGGAGCTGTCTGAGGGCAGAGACCTGCTTTGGCTCCTCTTGGAGTCCCTCCTATGCATACGACATTGGGGATGGTATGCAGAAGTAGTGAATGAATGACCCTACTGCTATTTGCCATTGAAAGAAAATGGCAGCAAAAACTGTAGTTGGGCACAGTCATTCCTGCCTGTAATGCCAGCACTTTAGAAGGCTGAGGCAGGAAAGAGACACATCTGACTCCCGTTTTTCTAGTACCTGGGGAATAGACCCCCACCCCATCCCACATGCCTCTCCTCCTTCCTTCCCGTTGCTCCTCTAATCCCAGCGGACTGGGGCAACTTGCTTGGGTGTCCTCCCTGGCCATCCAGCAGCCACCCTCCTCCACTCCACCGCAAAATGGGTGTCATGTGTACCCCTCCCCCCGGCTCCAGCCTGTTGCCTTTTTGAAGGGTGGCCACAGCGTGACAACCAAGACTGTCCTGGGGCCTTGCCCCAATCACAAGCCTGTAGCTGGACCAATCACAAGGCTGTAGCTGCTATATAAGCAGCACTCCCCAACCACCCCTCTGGGTAGTCTAGGAGGGCTCCTTCCAATGTAATTTCTCCCCTGTGCTGCTGGACAGGCCCTGCTAAAGACTCACTTTATGGTACTGTAAACATACTCGTGATTTATTTCTCTGGTAGTGTGGGTTCCAAAATTTCTGTAAATCTACTTGGAATTCTTATCCTGAGTAGTGCAGACAGAGCTATTGGTTCAAAAGCAAAAACAGCAAACTTCAGGGGCTGTTAGCACTAAGAGCTCAAGAGACTGGCCACGAAGGATCACCAGGGGCAGAGACCAGCACCCAGCAGAGTTGACCTATGGTATCGGCACAAGCTAGCACCCTGCTGGCTGTGACAGCTGTTGGCTATTGATGACACAGCATTACCCTGTGTCATCTGGTGACATCAGGACTGTTAACAGCTGTGCTTCGTCAATTCATGATTTCCATCGAATGAACCTGAGGCTGATTGGCAAAGGAGGATCATGAGCCTGAGACTGGCCTGGGCAACTTAGTGGCTGCCTCAAAAGACAAAACAAGCAAAATACCTTACTGCACGTGATTCAGTAAGCTACTGCATATACCACAGCACATTGTTAAAATTAAATTGGTAAAGGGAAAATCAACAATGTAAGTAGTTTTCTTATTTAAAAATACAAAACCTTGAAATAAAGAGAACTTGCATTATGTATGTATTCTCTGAGAGGTTAAACCAGATTGAGGGAAAGTCTTTAAAAACCACAATGAGACAGAATAGGGGGAGGGGGTATCCTTGGGTGACTCCTGTAATTCTGAATACCCCAGATGATCTAAGGGCATACCAGTAATTGAAAATGTTAAGAGATCAGATTTAAGTACAGTTCTGTGCTCTAACCTTGACTTTGCTCTACTGTGTGCTTCCCTGAGCCTCTCCTTTCTTACTGGGAGGATGAGGGTAAGCACTACCAAGAACTGATCAGGCCTCTGCAGACTGCTGGACTTAAATCCTTCCTTCCTTTTCTCCAGTGCCTTCCAGCCATCAGCAAGCCCACCGCTAAAGCGCACAGAGAAGCCGACTTCCCCACTGGCATGGTAGGTCTTGGCCACCAACAGGTAGGACAAGAAGCCCATGGCACCCGAAGAGCTCACTGCTGAGGTTCCAAGAGTAAGAGCCAGGACAGCGAGTCCTAGCTCGCTCACTGACCTGAGTCTCTCAGTTCCTAATTTTGGGTGGGAAGAGAGAGCCACACCCTGGGTCAGCAGTGGCTTTCTGATGAGTTTCACAACTTTTCCAGCCTTGGCCCCTCCAGACTCCTGTCTGCCCCATCCCCAGCATGAGAGTGTAAACACAGAGCCTGATCCTGGCTTCTCCTGCCCAAACTCCAGGGAGCTCTGCCCAGCTTTCTCTTGAGATCTGCTGAACCCAGTCAGCCCCCTTCCCTATTCACTTCCTCTGCTCAGGGATGCCTTCACAAGCTCTCTGACGCTGCTCAGTGCACCTCTGCCTCGACACCTGGCCCTTGCTTCTCCCTGCACAGGACAGTCCCCTTGCAGATCTATGAAGTTCAGCCGCTGGTTGCCCGCAGATTTCACCCAGCAAGGACCTCCCTGGCCTCCTGTCTCAGGGAAACAGAGCCCTGCTCTGATGCCCCTCTGCTTATTTGTGTGCCCAGCTGCACGTAAGCTGGAACGTAAGCTGCAGAGATTCAGTGCCGTCTGTTGTGTCCACCTTGTGCCTCCAGACCTGAGCATACTGCCTGCTGTATAGCAAATGCTCAGTAAGTATTTGATGAAGAAAAGCAAGAAAGAGAGGTGGAAGGGGAAAAGGAAAGAGGAACAAAAAGAGAGAAAGAAAGTACATCCCTCAAAGGGTAAAGACTCCTTGAGTATTTGCACAAGTGCCTGGTGCTCAAGAAGCACTTAGTTCATAATTACTCTTTACTTCTAGAAATTTGGGCACCACACACACACACACACACACACACTCGTGCACACACACACCCCTGGAGAAAGGAGAGCAAAGGGTGTTTCCTACTCATGCTGCGTTCACCTAGCTTCTGAGAGAACATTCGAGGCCCTTGCTAAGCAACATCCTCTGGCTCCCCAGGATCAGATGCTTGAACCCAGCTCAGACCCTCAGAGTTTGGAGTTCATTTTCTTTTGGCAAAGCCTCAGCTTTTCTTTTCTAAGGGAAAACATAAAATCCAAAAAGACACTCACATAACATCTTGGAGATCAAATGGCTCTTGGAAAACTGCATTTTGATGAGTGAGGGAATCAAAACCATATGGATTAAATTCTCCTTAGATCTCCTGAGGGTAGGAGAGGGTGGGGTGGGAGGGAGGCCTGGCGGCGGGATCCAGTGTGGATTTTCAGAAGGCTCAGCTGGGGCGTGAACATGGGCAGAGGGGCTCAGCGCCTACAGGCAAGTTGTCGACCACATTCCAGCTGGTTCAACCACAGGGAAATAGGAACTCTTCTCTCTTCATGACTTCACTTCTTTTCTTGTGACTTCCCCTTCCCTGTGGGGCCAAGCCTCAGGGTCTTGATAGCTACTAGGAAAGGGTAGTGGATTGATGTTCAGTTTGTATGATTTATCCCAGAAAGCAACCTACAAGTTTCTCCAGCAGGGAAAACCTGAAATATCTGCTGAAGCCAAATATTTGTAATCAGGTACTTAGGTGTGTGCTTGGGTTCTTTTACGTTCATGTTTCTACCTACATTTCACTGATGCAGGGGAGTTTAAGAGGCTGTCTAATGCACTGAGGGTGATTCATGTCATCATTTGCTCTGAGAGGAAGAACAAGCACTTTCACATTTTTTTCCTGCAAGCTAGGGAAAGCTCAAAAGCCCCTTATTCTTGTCCTGGTCCTAGCTAGGGACCGTCAGCCTCTTTGGTGTATTGGCCATGAATGACACGATCTGAGGCCCTGAGCACTATCGCATGGCACCTCTCAATCCACGTCAAGGTAGCTACTGCTAATCTCATTTTATAAATAAACTGAGAGTCAAAGAGGCTAAGCTACTTAACCAAGTTCACACAGCTGGTAAGATTTCAACCAAGGGTAATGCCAGTGCCAAAGACTGTACTCCCACTATTTCCTCGCAGAGATGCTGTGCTTTGAGGATTTATGTTTTTGCTTTTGTCCTTCCATTCATCTTACAGTTTCTTGCAGTTTTTCCACCTTTCCTCCTGCTCACCTCCAAGCCAGTTTTATGACGCCCACGAAGATTATTCTTTAACCTCTGAGGTGAGGGGTTGAGCCCGGGGCTTTGCACATGCTAAACTCTGCCACTGAGCAATACTTCTAGCTCTCCAGAAGGGATTTCTAGATACCTTCAAATAAGCCAGGGCTTCTGCTACCTCCAAAACTCCAGAACACATCGTGCCTCTCTGTCCAGACATTCCACAGCATAGAGGAGCTTAGCGTGATGATTAGGAGTCTTGGCACTCGGAGACACACCCGTGTGGAAGTTCCCACGGAACACTGTGCATTGGCAAAGCACTGCAGGACTCAGATTCCTCATCAGCAAGTGTGGGAAGGGGACAATGACCCTGCACAAGGGAGCAACATACTAACATCCCCTGGCGTGGAGCAAGCAGGTGACCCTCACCAGCACCTGCTTTCTAGTTACACGTGCACGTATTTAAGCTCCTTCACCTGACTGTAATTCTCCCAGGAAATGTAATAGTCACAGATTTAGGCAGTGATTCAATTATATATTTCACTAACTGGATTTAGAGAAAAAAGAAGAGAGGCAGGTACAGGTGGTGAGCAGCAACAAACTCAAAGGAAATACAGGTAACCAACGTGGATTGAGGGCTGATACACAATAGGGTTTCCAGGACATTTAAACTTCACAACAGTCCCGAGAAGGACAGCTATTATTATCCCCATTCTACAGATAAAGACACTGAGGCCCAGAGCAGTAAGTGACTTGTCCAGAGCTATGTATTTATTTCATAAGCACAGAGTAAGGAATTGCATTAGTGCCCAGAGACCACAGCTACCCTGCTACCTGGACTGCATCACATTAATCAGGGTCCTCTAAGAGGCAGACCCCAAGATCACATGTCCAAGATGTGTTAGAGGAAAGTCATGAAGGACAATGGGAAGCCAGAAGGACCTGTCAGATGGCCACACAGTCTGCTCCTTGTGAAAGAGATGGGAAGAAGAAAGCAGGTAGAAACAGCATCTGAGACAGCACAGCTCAAAGGAAGGGGAGTCAGGCCGGGAGCCCCACTTCTTGCAGAGGGGTCCCCATCACTCACACTCAGCCCAGGGGAGGAGCAGCTCACCGAAGCAAGTTCCTAGAAAACATGAGGACAGATTTCAAAGCTTATCAGAAGTAGGAGGTAGTCAATGCCCACAGTTAGAGACCTGAGAGATCTTTTCCACTGCTCGGCACAAAGGTCCCACACAGGCAAAAGCCATGGAGCTCAGAGTGATAAATTGGGGATCGTTCACCAGTGACCTTCAGAAGGGGTTGAGGGTTTAACTGAGGAGGCCAGCGGGAAGCCTTTTGCAGTGGCTGGAAAAACCTAGTCTCATTGGCGGCCATCACTCTGTGTAAAATTACTCAAGATATCGCCTAGTTTTGTCCATTTTGCACCTTCAGAGAAACAGTTAAAAGTATCTGCTGAGGGCATCTTATTCCAATGCTGGGTGGAAACTGTCCCCAAGGGCCATGCAGCAGAAGAATGGCCACCAGCAGAAGCCCTGAGCAAGGGGGGAAGAAAGAGGGGGAGGCTTCTTTACACAGTCAAGTTCAAGAACCATCACTCCCCAGAGTTAGAAAGCAGTCAAACAAGATGACGGACTTGCAGGAAACAGGTGATATGACAGTGAGTCAGGGCCCTCAGAACGCTCACAACGGAAAATGTGTTTGGAGAGATCAGTTACAGCTAAGTTTGGTGTGACTGTTCCCTGCGGGGGCCTCGGGGAGCCCTGATCCCTGGAAATTGCGTCTTTCTGGAGTTGGGCTTATCTCCCTTGTGCCCAGCAAGCAGTCTTATTTGGTTTGAAGGGCTCCACTGGGAAATTATGTCTGATGGTCCCCAGAGCCAGAATGGGATCTCACACTGCCATGAGGACAGCTGGGCAGCAGGTAGGGAGGCACAGTGCCTCTGAGGGTGAGGGCGCCAATCAGGGCCAATTAGAACCGCACTGACACAGCATTTGGCAGAAACGGGTAAAGGAACTCACGCTGTCCGGGAAAACCATGATTTTCTCCTGAGTTTGTTCAGAGAAAATTTCTGTGGAAAAGCTTCTATTGATTAGTCCTGAAGAAAGATTAAAAAACACAAAAGTAAAATTCCCAATGACTCTTGTGTCTATTATCAGTGCTTAACCTCCAACCATTGTCATCTGGAGACAGTGATGTTGACCGTCAGGTTCTGAAACAAAACATGGAGACAGATAAGTAGATAGATAGATGATAGATAGATAGATAGATAATAGATAGATGACTGAATGATTGATAGATGATAGATAGATGATAGGTAGATGATAGATGATAAATGGGTAGATAGATTTCAAATTTTAAACTAGTCTGCTCTCAAAATGTGAGTCCTCCACACTTCTCAGAAAGAGCTTTAAGTAGAATGTTTTACACTTGTCTAACTTTTCCTAGGACCTTTTTCTTTGAACTATTCTATTTTTTTAGTCTATGATAAATGCAAAGAATAAAAAAAAACCTTCCCCAGCAATTTACTGTGCTGAGGTGGTAGCATAATTGAGTCACCAAGCCAAGTGCTTTAAGAGAATTTCTATCAGGTGTCATCGCACTCTCTGGCTGCAGCTTTATTTAAAGTCCCTGGATCAATCTGAATCAATCCGACATGTACACACTTCAGGGCATGTTTGGTTTCAAATCAATTAAGCTCCTTATGACTTTGTGATTAAAAACCTAAGGTTATAAAACATTAATATAAGAAAATTGTAAAAAATGAAAAGCAAAATCTCCTTTGGTAAAGATCAACAGAATAATGTAAGCTTCACTGAACCAACAAAGCAGGAGTAATTAGGAGGTCAACTGAATGTGGTGTTTTCAAAAGGTGCAATCACGATAAATAAAATGAATATTTATTAATAAATATTAATAAAATAATAAAATGAGGAAGCCCCATTTTTGTTACACACAGCTTCCAGCAGGACTTGACCCAAACAAATTTCTCAGAAGTCTGAGAAAGACCCTTATAGCAGAAGCAGCCTGTCCCTGTAACAAACACATGGGGGCCAACACCTGGCCCCCCTGAACTGTACCATTCAGAGCTAGAAGAGGAAAGAGGACCCCCTCAGCTGGAGCCAGTGGGCAGCCACATGAAACTATGTTAAGGATTGCAATAAAACTTAATTCCTGCCTTCTAATTCTGAATGTGTTTATGTTTCTGGTGTTGAAGCTCAGGAAAGGAAGAGGGAGCAAATCAGAGTTTGCGTTAGAAATAGTGCAATTAATTAAAAGAATGAGGGCTTACTAAGTACCAGGCCATGTGATAGGTTAGATACTCATCATTCTCATAGATCTTTACAGTTTCCTCGCTAGGCATTCTTAATCCTTACCTTTTCAAGACTGAAGGACGGAAATGATCATTTCTCCCAGGGTCACACAGCAATAAGGGTAAGAAAGCAGGCCTGGGTGATTCCCAGGCCTTTAGGTCCATGGTGGGGAGCGTTAAATTATGTAGCATGTGTTTGCAACATATATTCTCTGGGGGTTTCTGCCTTCTCTGTACCAAGTGTTCTAGGAGCTAAGGAAACAATGGGAACAAAAGAGCCAGATTCTTGGCCCCCTGAGTCTTTCCTTCTAGTAAAAGGAGACAGACACGTGATAAGCACATAATAAAATTAGCATCCGCAGAGAATACTTACGGGGTAACAGGACAGTAATGGGTGACTTCCTCATTGGATGCTCCTCAGCCACACTGAGACCAGAGAAGTCTGTCCCTACTGAGGGTAGCAGGGACAGAGGCCTCAGGGAAAGAAAGAGCAGTCATGAAGAGAAGGCCGAAAGAAGGCCCACGCTGGACATCCAGGTGGCTACATGTTCTTTGTCTGCTTCTTTCCCCTTGGACATTGATAGGCTTGGCAGGGACCTGCTTTGCCCACAGAGCATGACTCCGAAGTGACATTGATTTAGCCTGTGCCTAAGCTTTCCACTGCACTCACCTCTCCAGCTCTGCTACTGTGGACGCTAGGTGGACAGAAAGAGATGGCTGGCTGGGCCTGTGTGGAGAGGACACTCTAGTCCTAGCTGAGGTCCCGGCCAAATGCAGCCACATGAGCCACTCCAACAGCAATCAGAGCAGCACAGAGATGAACCTCCCAGCTGAGCCCAGCCATTCTGTAAAATCATGATTAAGAATCTGAAGAATCTTTGTGGCTTTTTTGAGCCACTAAGTCTCAGGAAGATTTGTTTTGCAGCAAGGGCTCACTAAAACAGCCCCATGTGTTTGGGGACCTGTGAAGCTGAGAAACATGGCAAAGGATGAAGCTGGCAGGGGAGGTGATGAGGGCTGGGTCGGGTGGGGCCCAAAGGTCAGGGGAACCCACTGCGACTTCATTCAATGTGTCTTCGGGGGAGTGACAGCATGTGACATGACCCGATGATGTGTGTATTTGTAATGCTTGTTCTGGCTGCTGTAGGGTGGGTATGGATTCTGGGATGCGAGAGAAAGAATAGAAACAAGGAGACATTGAGCAGGTAGCTCTTTTGGTAATGGCTGCAGGGATGATGCTGACCTAGGGCCAGGGTTAGCAGTGGAAATGAAAAGCATGATTTATGCTGTGTTTTGGAGACAAAGCTACTGTAGGTTTTACACATGCTCAGACATCCCAAAGCTGGTCATGAAAGGTAGACAGCATGGTCCTTCCTTCTCACACAGAGGACTGTGACGGGGCATGATCTAGGAAGGGACCAGCAAGGCCCAGAAAGGTGCTGGATGATGAACCCTTGCAAAGCCATCTCTGGGAGCCTCAAAATCCTGAAGGGTCCACAGCTGCAGGCAGCCAACAAGAAGCCTATAACCCTTAAAGTTCCAGAGAGATGTGCAGGGGCATCCCCTCTCCTTCCCGCCAGCCCCCACCCTGGGGAGCTGCCAGGGGCAGGGAAGAGGGGCCGAAGGGTATAAGAGAGCACCCTCACTTTCTCTCTAGACCCCTAGAAGCACAGGACAAGCTGCCCCTGGGCTAGCGTAGGATGAGAGCAAAGTTTTAAAATGATCCAAGCAGAGCCTTAAAAACAAAGGAACTGTTTTAGCAAAAAAAGTGGTAAAGGCATAGGATCCAGCTGAATCTCTACTAAGCCTACTCAGCTGGGTTGGGGCAATCATTAGAAACAGAAAAGCGTCCTTGTTTACATCACCAGTGAACTGAAACCGAGGGACAAACGGCCTCAGTGTCCTGGGAGCTGCCCTCCGCAGGGCTGAGCTGGGCATTTTGCACACCTTGTTTCATCTCTTTTTACCCCAGCCAGTCAGGTGGGCATGGTCAGTAGGACTCTCTGCCCCATTTTGCTGATAAGAAATTAAGGCTCACACCAAGGTCTCAGGACAACTGAGTGAAATGATTTGGACCCAGGCCAGTGTGACTTAAAATTGCATATTTTTACCAAGATCCTTGTTCCTTCTGAATGCCTTATTTAAGCACAACTGCAGAAGCTGCATCAGACTGCAAACTTATCCACCAGCAAACTTTTCTTTATTGATTTTGACAACTAAAATCAATTTATCAGGCCCCAGGTGCAAGGTCCCAGAGGTGGAAGAAACAAAATCGCTTTTATTTTAGAGTTGCCCTAACTCATCTCCAGTTCAAGTCCAAGTTGTCAGATACAGAGGAATACAAAAGCCCAGGAGACAGGGGCTATCACAGTGCTCGAGAATGGAGACTACTTGCAGAACTTAGAACAGGGCCCAGAATACGATAAATAAACGCTTCAGTAAAGTTAACCAGCCAAGTATGGCGCACATGCCTGTCTGTAATCCCACACTTGGGAGGCAGAGACAGGAGGATCACTGTAAATTCAAGATCAGCCCCGGCTACATAGTGAACTCAAAGCCAGCCTTAACTACACAGTAGGACCCTGTCTCAAAATAAAGAGAGAAAGAAAGCAAGAAAGAGTTATCATCTGTCATAGGGTAGAGGGAATGACTTTTGCTAATTAAGTCTTTCTCTTATTTTTGGACAGTAGCTTTGAAACTTGAACCTCTTTCTTCCCTGGATTTTGTAGCATCATTTCTAAGTTTGTCTAATAAAGACAAACAGTCTGGCCTCACCAATTGGAGAGTTCAGGTGGTTAACATCCCCAGATTCTACCCTTTCCAGTTACAGCAGGTAGACACTTCCGTTTGAGGTTCCAGGAGCCCACCAGCAGTTCCCCCACCCACTCCATCCACCGTCTCTGTCCATAAATTAGGACTTTCTGGCTTATCACTCTCCTACAACTCAGGTTATCCGGAAGCTATATTCATCCATTGGGTGCTTATCATGACCTTTGAAAGCAAAAGCAGATTCAACTCCCAGACAAGTCTTTTTTTCCTAATGAAACTGCATTATGGAAAACTTCAGACACATGTAAACAGAGCAGGATTGTGAACACGCTTGGACCCATGGCCTATCTGGCTTGGTTCATGTCTACCCATGTTTTGTTTTTGTTTTTGTTTTTTGTTTGTTTTTTTTATTGGTACCAGGGATCAAACTCACGACTGCACGCTTGCAAGCAGGCATTTATGTTGCTGAGCTAAATCCCCAGCCCCCACCCATGGATTTAGAAGCATATCCTGCGACCATTTTGTCTATAAATATTACTGTGTTTCTGCGGACAAAGGTCCCCCCACCCCGTCTTCAGTCCTGGGGTTGGCATCAAGGCCCTTCACACTGAGTTACATGTCAGCTCTTTTTTCTGTTTTGTTTTGTTTTGTTTTAAGGCAGGGTCTTGCTAAGTCACTGAATGGCCCAGGCTGACCTCACGCTTTTGATCCTCCTACCTCAGTCTCCAAGAGAACTGGGATTATAGATTAGAATCCTATCTTTTAAAACACAGCAACTATTACCATAACTTTTGAAAAATTTAACAGCCACGCTTTTAGATCCTCCAATTGGCTTCGAGCCCACCAGGGTTCAGATTTTCAACAGTATCCATCTTGTCACACAGGGGCCTAGGTTCATAAAATCACTGGGAGAGGAATGCTTCTCCCAAATTGTTTTAGGAATTAGCCAGGGGCTCTGAAGAATTTTGGACCCTCTATTTCCTTCCTATATGGGAAGGTAATAGGCAAACCCACTGCCAGTTTTGCCAAGAACTCCAAAAACATGATCACTATAACATAGTCAAATAACTATGGCGACACTGACAAAAGGGGCTCACTCCTTGCTCCCTAGTTTAGACAGCAATCAAGACGCTGCTAGGGGGAGCAGGACAGAGGGGTTGCACACCTGATTCACAGCCGTGCGGCAGCTCCAGACTTAATGAGCCCCGGCCAGGCAGGGATTATCACATGGGCTCCTATGGGGAGCTGGGCTGACCGCAGTGCTCAAGAATTGGAGTCGCCAGACTTTTCTTGTTAGTGTCTTCTAATGGTTCAGTAGTCAGTTTTGAGCTGAATCCAGTAGAGAGCTTATCTGAAGCATTTTTCATTAGTTGTATTTTACCTGATTCCAGTGTTGGCCACTTACATGAATCTAGTGACATTATTAACCCAAGGACAATTTCCAGCCTGGTTCCTAGAAGTGACTATGGTATTAGATTTAGGGTCTGGGAAGGCTTTCTTTTAGACATGTAAATCATTGTGCCAGCAAATGAAGAACAGATGGATCCCATTTTTATTTTTAAATATATATGCACAGGAATATTTTCACAGCCAGTGTTTCTAATGTTCTGCTCCACCCATTCGGCACTACTGCAATTGGGCCAGTCAGGGACTCCTGTCCTCGGGGACAGCTCTCAACTAGTAAGGACGCCCAGTGGGGTGGAAGTCCCTGGGGTGGGTGTTCTAGAGCATCCCCTAAAGGTCCCAGCCGGCGAGGCTCACTTACAAAGGCTAACCTGCTTTCTGCCAGCACCACTCAGTTCCCAACTTCGCTGCCCAACTTCCAGGAACCACCTCATCCAGGAAACCTGAAGTCCCAAGCAAATCAGGACAGTTATCGACCACACAAAACATTTGCCCTCAATATGAGTCTCAGGGTCTGCTTCCTGCACACAAGGCAGTAATCTGCAGAGAAGAGTCTGGGGGAAAACCTCTAACGTGGTGCTGGGGATTTAGCTCAGCGGCATAAACAGCACCTGCCTGCCTTCCAAGTGCGTGGTTGTGAGTTTGACCCCAGGTACCGATTAAAAAAAAAACCCTCCAACTTAACTCTGTGTGTGTGTGTGTGTGTGTGTGTGTGTGTGTGTGTTTAGTGAGCTTCTGGAATATTTGGGAGATGAGTTTTTATCAAATCTGTGCCCAATGTTTCCACCAACAAAAAGTCATTCTTTTTTATTTACTTTTTTTTTATATTGTTGTTGCTTACTGAGTTGCCCAAGCTGGCCTGGAATTTGGGATTCTCCTGCCTCAGCCTCTTGAGTAGTTGGGCTTGCAGGGATACACTACTATGCATTCATTCTTTAAAAAAAAAACCATAATAAAACTGTGAACTTTTGGCCAACACAGTGGCACAAACCTATAATCCTAGCTAGGTAGGAGGCTGAGGCAGAACAATCATAAGTTTCAGGTCAGCCTTGAAAACTTAGTGAGACCCTGCCTTAAATAAAATAATAAGGATGTATGTGTATGTGCGCTGGAGATGTAGCTCAGTGGTAGAACACTTGTATAACATGTCTGAGGACCCTGTGTTCAATCCCCAGGACTGCAAAAAAAAGAAAAGGAACTTATAAAAAACAAGTAGCAAATATTTGTTTAACAATTTTTAAAGAAAGAAATGAGGTTTAAATTTTTATGTAGCTAAGCATGATGATACACGCCCATAATCCCAGCAATCTTGGGAGGTTGAAGCATCCGGATTGCAAGTTTGAGTCCAGCCTGGGCAATGTAGCAATTTGAGAACCTGTTAAAAAAGAAATTATATCTATATATGGATAGGCTAGAGAGATAGCTCAGCGTGAAGGCTTACATTCAATCCCCAGTCCTGCCCCTCCCCGCAAATATATCTACATTTGGGACAGTGGGATAACTTTGGGATTTTCAACCTTTTCAAAGTCTCTAAATCCTTTTCCAGTGGAATCTTGTGTCCCTCTAGTTACAACTGGACACCAGTGGAACTGCTATGATGGAAACGGGGCTCTGGGGCCAGGCCCCCCATCTTTTAGCCTCCCTTTCCATTCCCCACCCTCTACTCCCTTCCCCACTCCGGGAAACCAGTGGACACTCAAAATACAGAACAACTTACAGAACATCTTGATTTTGGGGGGAAAAAACAATGCTGGAAAAAAGACTGGCAGAAAACACACCGAAGATATTTCAGAAGGACTGGGTTTTTCTTTCTTATAATATACATCATAAGTATCTCCATGTCCTATAGGGAAATTTTTAAATGACAAAGGTGCAATGCATGGTTTGCGGGAAGGGAAGAGCAGAAAATTAATTCTGAAAGCGCAGGCAGACAGTGGTGGCACTTGCTCCAGACGGCCAGGGCTCTGAGATGGGCTGAGGAGCAGGGCCTTGCTCAGGTCCAGAGGAGTTAGCTCCTGGAGACTTCCGAACTTAAGCTATAGCCTGTTGGTTCCATGCTCAGCGAAGTCTTTGAAGTTTCCAATAATGATGTATGAGCACTCCCTATAAAATCAGCCCACAGCGACTCTCCCTTCCCCACTGTGCTTAGAGCAGTTCCCACACATGTACCCAGATGCCATCAGCTCAAATGCACAACCCAGGGGCCTTTGACGGGTACAGAAGAATTACCAAACACAGTGACTGAATTACAGTGTTGAAACCAATAAGTAGTTCCCTAGTGTGGCTGCCTATCAAAATCACCTGGAAGCTTATTAAAAATGGGTTTCTGAGTCAAGGGTGTTGATGTATATCTATAATTCCTGTAGGGATTATTAAACACGGTGGGAAGCTGAGGCAGGAGGGTCTCAAGTTCAAGCCCAGCCTGGAAAACCTAGTGAGACTGTTTCAAAATGAAAAATACAAAATAGGGCCTGGAGATTTAGCTCAGTGCAGTTTATCTCCAGTTTACTATTATCCTAATAATATCCTAGTAATAACAGTAAATGTAAAGGATTTCTGGTCTCCCCCCCACCCCACCCCCACACACACTGGTCTTCTGACTTGGGAGCTCTGGAATGCTGCTTAGAATCTATATTTTAGCAGACATTCAGGGATTCTCTTGCATCTTCTTCGGGAAGCTCATCACCCCATAGACTTGAGCTCTGGGAAACCCATGTGCCTCATTTGCTGCTGTAACCTGGGTACTGCAACAGAGTCCCAGATTCTGTGTTAAGTATCACAGCAGGATGACTATATATTGAAGGCTCAGCCTGTGATGGACATTTTGCTAAGTGGTTTCAAGTCCGTGTATTTAAATCCAAATTCACAGTTTCTTATTCCATCTTGTAGATGACAAGACTTGCTCAGAGGACTTAAGAAACTTGCCCTGGTCAGTTCGAGATGAAGAAAGAGTATTTGAATTCTGGTATCGGTCCATTCCAGCTCATCATATTCAACTGTGCCCACTTCTAGAAAGATTCGTGGCTTTTCTTTTTCTTTTACCAGGAGGAAAAGAAAGAATCGGAACTCCCTACTTTCCTTCGTCTTCTCCTGTCCCGTTCCTGCTTCTTTGTCTACACGCACACCCCTTCTAAATTTGACCCATATGGCACCTAAAATAGGCCCCGAATTCCTCCCAGGATGAGCTGTGCGGAGGTTTATCCTCACAACTTCCTGACTTCTTGTCATAACATGTCATTTCTAAGCCTGTGGAAGTCAGTCATTCTTTGATTCACTTATAATTCTTACTTAGATGAAAGCAATTATTGCAAAACTAGTCAGAGCCATTTGGCTACTCAAACTGTAAAAGCAGGAGATGGCGGCTTCCCACTCACCAGGGGTGAGAAGTCCAGGAAGGCTGCAGCTTCCTCCCCCAAACACCTAGGCAGGTTGTAGGGTACACAGAGAAGATTTCTGCCTCCCTGGCAACCAGTGAGCTGGCCTGGGGACAGCCACTGTGCCCACTCCATGAGCAGGGTGTCTCAGCTCTCTTCCCCCTGTTGAATCACAGCTCCTTCCACCAAATCTTCAACGGAGGCGGAGCTGACAATAGTGTCAGCACAGCACTTGGCTTGCCTTGGCAGTGGGTAAAAAGGCTGACCTCTTACTGTCTAGACACAGGACTGGTTAAACTTCAGGGCAGTGCCTCTCCAGAAGTGGCTCACAGCCCGACCCCGTGCGTTTGCAGTGTGCGGGCAGGGAGACTGCACCAGGACACACTTCCAGCCATGTACCTTTACTGAGTGCCATTCTTTTCATCAATGGAAAACCATTTTAGAAATCCATTATGCTAATTAACATGCCCGTGGGTGCTGAGCTAAGACATAATTGAAGCACTTTATGGCAGCTTTCTCTGGAGTGTGGAGCTTGGATCTTTCAGATGTTAAATAACCGCTCCAGTGTCGATGAACACTAACACACCCACGTGCATGCACACACACATGCACACGTGCACACATGCACACACAGCATTTTATCCTTGCTTTCTCTTGAGAAGTAAATTACAGACAACAGATCAGCCATCACAGCTACCAATTAGGAGAACTCAGGGTGCGCCTGGTACTGTGCAAAATGTTTGGTCAAGAAAGAAAAGTTGTCATTTAATTCTCCATGCAGAAACTGAGGCCCCAAGAAGTCTGCAAGGGAGGAAGGGTCCCTTCATGCTCCTCTACCTTGACAGCTTTCCGCCTTCATGGCTGTAGGGGGCTGGCAGCCTGTTAGTCCTTTCCAGTCCCCTGGGACTGCCTCAGACATCAGCAACAAGCACTTTTTGCTCTTGGTTCAACACTTGGAGCCAAATAAATAAATAAAATCTTGATTCCCAAAATATATTCTCCAGGATGACTTCTGAGCATAACTGATTCTGAAACAGGCTTGGGAACCTGTCTGGCATGACAGCCATGTTATATCTGGAAACACACAGAGTCATGACTCTGAGGGACCACCAAGCCTATGGGTGGCCAGAACACAAGCATCCCCTGCTCCCTGCTAGGCCGGCACGTGGGAACCTGTCTTTTGTCACCCTGTGCTCTGTGTCTGTGTTTGAAGCTAAGGAGAGGACAGCCACTCACTGCCCAAGAGAACCCTCTCCTCCTGACCACAGCCAGGACCAGTCCATGATGATCCACATAGCCAGCAAGGCCGAAAGGAGAAGGGCAGGTCCAGGAGGGTGATGAGAAGCAGCCAGGGTCTGGCAAGTTGCTGGTGAATTCCACAAAAAGCCTACAAGAGAGAGAGGAGCCAAGGTTGACTTGAAGATTGTTGGCCTGAGTTAAGGAGAATGACACTGCCATTGACCACATAGGGAAGATTGTGAGGAGCAGGTTGGGGAGAACAGCTGGACATGTTACTAGATTGTCAATGTATATTCATTTTCTATTGCTGCATAATGAATTAGAATGCACCTAATGGCTCAAAATAACCCCCGTTCATTAGCTTGCCATCCAATGGGTGAGTGTGCCAGATGAAAGCAATGGAATTCCCTGCTCAGGATGTCAGCAGGCTGAAGTCACAGCATTAGCTGGACTCTTACAGAAAGGCTTGGAGCAAGAATCTACTGGGAAGTACACTCCTATTACTGTGAGACCTTGGCTTCTTTAGCTCACAGGCCTGAGCTCTCTGTTCGCTAGCTGGCTCTCAGCTAAGAGTCACTCATTACTTCTAGAAGGAACCACAAGGCTCCCTCTGTCTTCTAGGCAGAGAGGATGGGTCAGATCCTCTCCCGATTGCAACCTCTCTTCTGCCACCAGCCAGAAAAATCTGTCTTTAGAAGGCCTATGGGATTAGATCAGGATCACTCGAATCTCACTCTTGTAGGGTCAACTGTTACATAAAACATCACCTAATCACAGGCCTGAGTTCCATCATATTCCAGGAATCACAGAGGGTAGGCACAGTATGGTGGTGCTGGAGGGCAAAATTATTGGGAGCTTTTCTAGAATTCTATCTACCATATGGCACAAGATAAAAGGGGAAGGGTCTCTTTCAGAAAATTCTCCAGGGCTGAGGATGTGGTAGGAAGGGGAAGGGCCATCTGGATCTCCTTAGCCTTTGGAACCTGAAGCATCAGGAGTGCAGGCCTGGCCCTGTGAAGCTGCCCCTCACCCCAGCTGCTGCAGAGGCCCCACATGGGCGGCCCTCCCAACGCTCCTGCACAGGCCTGGAGGCTTCTTGGCCATAGCATCCCCGAGCCTGGCAGGTGAAACAACATTTGGCTTCTCTCCTGGGCTTTCATGGAAAGGGCTGTGTTCCAGGTTGGCAGCTGTGCTTGCAGGGAAGGAGAAGAGAGGAAAGCCAAGTTCCAGAGGCCTCGCTGCCAGGCAGGACACCTGGGCCTCCTCTCTTCAGTCACTAAAAATGGTTGGGGGAAGCCCAGGGCAGCTGGAGTGGTGGCAGCATAGATCTCAGGGAGTGGAGTCAGAGGGCTGACTTACCCCTCTCCATTTCCCCACCACAGGGGGCTTGTGAGAGTGACACAGTATGCACACTGTCAGTCACTTAGCACTGTGGTTGGCTTACAAACAGCACCCACAAGGCTGGCACAATGGCTGCTATTAACTAATGGGGAGTGTGTACCTGGCAGATAGAGGTGGTTGGACCAGACAGGATTAAAAAGGAGGAAGGGATTAGGTGAAGAGGTCAAGGCCATGGCCAGCCTCCTTAACAGGAACTCAGAATATTGGAGTGCATGTTGGTTGTTTCCATAAACACCCATGAATACATAAAGCATAAATGCTAAACCCTGAGGCCTGATGATTCCAATTGAGCTACACAGGAAATCTGGATATGATGGTCCCAAGAAGCCTAGGTAAACCAAATAGGGTCTCTACCTCCTGCAGAGATTCAGGAGCAAAGAAGGGGGACATGCAAGAGAGAAGCCTACTGTGTTGGTATATTGTGTATAACATTTGGTTGCAAGGAAAAGATCTCTGCCCAAGCTCCTGGAGTGGGGTAACCCGGGAGGCATTAGTGGTGTGTTCACCTTACCCTTCTCCACATTTGTCTGCTGTGCCTTGAGGACTCTGCACCTCCAACCTGCTTCAGCAAGAGTGGATCAGCCACTTTGTAGCTTCAGCAAGGTAAAGACCAGAGATCCTAAAAGGCAGTGGAGTGGGAGCACATAGGTGATGCCCTCTGCTAGCTTCGCTCCGAGGAGCTGTGGTCCTCTGTCCTGCCCATGAAAACATCTCTTTGTTCTGGTGAGCACCACCAGAGACCAGTGATGATTTAGTTTGTAGAGAGGTGTCCCCTGCATAGCATCTTCCATCCAAGGGCGAGTACAAAAGCCTCTCAGGAGAGAAAGGCCCTCTCTAAAACTATGAGTTCCACTGAGAGCAGATGGTGGCATAAAAATAAGGTCTTATTCTTACCCAAGATGGATAATCTGGAACCAGTTTGAAATCCCTGTTGAACTGGAGCCCTAAACATGCTTATTCCAAGACTGTGACAGACAATCCTGCAGGTCCCCAACAATAAGGAAGCATGCTTGCCAGGCTCTACACCTGCTCAATTATCAGCTCATTCCCCTTGTCTGGCAGGCACTCTCTGCCTTCTTCAGAGAGTGCACACAGCATTAAAGTCATTGTCCCTGCCTGGCTCTACATGATCTATCAGTTCAAGCGCCAAGCACTATGTAACTAGAGCCAGGTGACTCCTTGTTTGTTAGCTCCCTTGTTTGAAAGATGAAGTTGGTTGGTTCATGGACTGATTCCTGATCAAGAGTTTCCCCTCTGTTCTAGTCAGTGATGGAGGAGGGGCGTGGGGTAACCCAGGGACGGCTGCCCCAATACCTAACCCTTCCTTCCTGTACACTGTGGCTAGACTCTCAGAGAGGGCCCAAGGGCTGAGCTGGCACTCTAAATATACTGACCACAAATGATCCCTGACCCCATTCTGACTTCACAAGTTCCCTTTCACACATCATTATACAGTTCCCGAAATCTAATCTATTCTGGAACATTCCCAGAAGGGCCAGAAAGGAACTGCCGTTCTTTCTAGGCTTGCTGTTTTCTAGAATGAAATTCTCAGTGTTATTTCAAAACCAGTTTTACAGAAATCCTGTTTTGCAAAACAAAGTCTCTTGTGGTTAATTAAATAATTATCTCTCATTTGTCTTTTCAACAAGTCTCAGTTTTCACAGAATGGGCTTATTTAATGTGGACTACACCCAGATGGGTATTTCTGGGGCAACAACATGTCACGGAAGAAGACAATTAATTACAAGACCACCAGTGGCCTGGGCCAGGTTAATAGTGAAGCCAAGTGCCACTGGCTGTGTCTCCACTCTTCATTAACTCGAGTCCCAGTTGTGACTTTCCACCAGGGCTGTAAGCGCTGGCTTCCCTAAATTCAGATAGAAGCAGAGCAGCAGCATAGGCCACAAACACTGTCAGGGCATGAAGAATAACAACAATAAGGCATTCATATTAGGAGAGAGATCCATTCATCATGGTTTGTTTACCCTCTCAACAGCCAGTAGATTTGCTGCCACTGTCTCTGGGGAGGTAAAGCGTAAGGAAATCAGATTGTGGAGAGAAGAATATGAACTTTGCAGTCATCCCTGCCTCCTTTCCAATCCCAGCCAAGGCCCTGCCTTCTCTGATGGGACAAACCCGTACAGGACCCTGATCACTCAATATCCGTACTGTAACTCTCATTAAAGAGCTGAGAACTGCGGGTACAGTGGTGCATGCCTACTGTCCTAGCTACTCAGGTGGTTGAGGCTGGAGAATTTATGGACCCCAGAAGTCTGAGGCTGGCCTGGGCAAGATAGCAGCACACCACCTCAAAAACACAAATGCCCTCCGGAGTCTGGATGTTCCGACTCCAGGTCTCTTGCTCTTGGTTCCTCTTCTAAAAATGGGAATTAATAACACCTTCCTCACAAGAGGCCTGAAGATTACCTGAGATCACACGTGTGAGAGATTCTGGATCTCATAGGTGCCCCTCATGTTTGCATCTTTCCCATAGTAACCAGCCTTATTCAGTCTGGTCCTGAGGTTCTATGAAAATCTCTCAAATCAGTGTCATGTGGACCTATTTCACACAGAAAGAACTATAGGGAAAGCTGGGCTTTCTTCATGCAGAAAAAACTTGCCTGCCTCCGGCTATGATCCCATCCTTTCTAGATCCTTCTTTCACTGTGGCAAAAGAGTCTGCCATCTAGTCTCCTAATTCTATACAAATATAATTCCCAAGTTTAAGGGAAACTATGACCAGAGAGAGCGACAGAGAGAGAATGACAATACTTCCCAGCATTCCTTGCAGCTAGACATGACTAAATTCTCACTCAGAATATGAGAGAAAGTGAACTCTACAGTTACAGAATCTGATCCTTGGAATGACTGAACTCTTTTTGCTCCCTTCCTACAGGCTAGAAAGCATATAAGGAACTCAGGAGCCAGTTTTGAGCAATCACTGGAGACAACACTGAGCGACAAGATAGGACAGAGCAACTGGGTCACGCAGCAGAGCGACTCTTGGGCACCCACCTACCTCCGGAGAAAGCAGCACAGTTCTATTTGGCTACCAACACTATATTTGGGGTCTCTTTGAGACAAATATTCAGTTTATTCCTAACTCACATATTCGCTTTCCCTTTATCAGAATTCATCTTTGGAGTTTGCCTCTAGCAAGAAAAATCTGGAGCAAAGATCAGCCTTTAGGGTAGATCGGGTTTCAAAATCTGGCTGCTGGTAAACCAGATCCAGCCCACAGATATGCTTTGGTTGGCTCATATAGTTTATTTTTTCAAATTTGAAGTCATGGTTAACATTTGCAAACAGAGAAAGTTCACATAAAAATTTAAATTGGGGGCTTCTCTTGGGAAATCTGAAGCTCTGAAAAACCTAGGCACGTGTTCTTGCCTGGCAAAAATTAGCAGATGCTACATTGTCCCTTTGAATGAGCAGAGCGCTTCAGTTCTCCATGGGCAGCACCCGTGGCAGATGCTGCTGTGCTGAGTTCTGCCAGTTTTGGGGTCCGATGTGTGGATTTCCAACCCCCAGGACCTGTGAGGGGCTGGGGACAGAGGGACTAAGTTAAAACACTGTTGAGCACCTCCAGCAACCTCCAACCAACAGCCGTTGGGAGCTTCCACGTGGTACCTCCAGCTCCCCAGGTCTCCCGTGAGACAACTGACAGGCACCTTTGACACTGGCCCTCAGCCTTGAGTCCCGGTTGCCCACCGTGGGTTAGCTCATTCCCCCCATACGCTCGGCTGACGGGCTGCCGTTCCCCAGGTGGCCTTCCATATGCACTCGCAGTGCCCAGGTCACCAGACCTTTCAGTTCACATGTGGCACCCAGCATCCATCTTCCTGCCCTCCTGCTGTTTTTCTTCAGAAGGTACACATTTAATTGTATTTAATACATGTTAAAAGTGAATAGGAAGTAGATCATTATGTCACAGAATAACACAAGTGAAAGGATACAGGCTCGTGGAAGTAAAGAATATTCCTACAGGATTAACGTGCAGGTGGCCAGTCTGCTTAATTCACGACCTTTTCAGCCTGATGTAAGACTGTTTGTTTATTAACTGCACTGAAAGCTCTTGTCACAGTTCAGGAGTCCTTCACCCTGACTGGGGACAGGCCCTGAGATCATTAGGTGGCCATCTCTAGTGTACCGAGAGACGGTAAATACATTTCGGCGGGAGGAAGAACCACAAGAAATCTTGGCCCTTGGGTCAGTTTAGGGAACTACAGATAGCATCAGGGTAGGGGTCGTGGAGGGAGGTAAGGGGCACGTACTTGACCTTTTCCTGTTCTCATGAAGATTCTTTTCCCCACACTGTCCTCAGGGTTCTGTGTCTGTTACAGAGTGGGTCTGCTTACGCTGCCACTTCTTCTGGGTGTGTCTGAGGGAGCTGTACCTTACTCTACTCTGACAGAGTCTGACAGAGTTCACTTCATTCTGTAGTGAATGCCCAAGCAAGATTTATCTGGACTCTCTGGGCCACCCTGACCCAGCCTAGAGGGAGTGGATCAGAGTGGCGGAGTAAGCCAGGGGGCACTGTGGCTCAAGACTCGTTTCTCAATCTGTTCTGTTGAAGTCTTGAGACAGCACTAGCTACCCCCAAGCCACTTAGAAGCCAGGATCATGAGGATTTTGGGAAACTAGACACTGCCTAACAATCAACCTTAAAAGCATTTGGCCTCTGAAGTCAGTCTGTCTAGGGTTCAAATCCCAGCTCTCCCACTTAGTAGCTGTGTGACCCTGGACCAGTCATTTAACCTCTTCATGCCTCTGTAAAAACTGAGGATTTAGTGAGTTAATAAAGTGCTTTGCCCTGCACCTGCATAGAGTAGTGCCTAAAACATGACAGCTACTTTAGCTCTGGTAGAGGACAACAGGGTCCTGATCAAAAGAAAGAGGGAAAAAAAATCATCGGGAAACATACACACCAAGAGATTAACAGGGAGCGCGTCTCAGTGGCAGTTTTTTAATTGTTTCTCTTCTGTTTATTTGTAATGTCTGATATTTTATAATAAAATTGTGTTAACTATACAATTTTAAAAGCTACTAGAGGCAGAAAAAAAAAGGAAAAAGAAAGATAAAGATGGGTGGTAGCAAGCTGCAAGCGACCCCACTAGCACTAAAAGGAAACTAGAATCCAGGTTCCTTTGTGAGCACTGTACAGACCCACCGGGCTGAGTTCCCACACAGAGCTTGCATTCTGTCCCCACGAATACTTTTCTGTATTTGTGGCCATTCGTGGACTTTCAAGGATTCCCAGCACAAGCTGTCTTGTGGTGGCACTGCACTCAGTGGGTGCCCATGAGTGTCTCCAGCACCTTCCCCATCAGCTGCCACAGGGCATCCCACAGGCTGCCCTTGGTCCTGACACCTCCCTCCAGGGAGTCAAAGCCCAGAGAGGAGGCTTTTCTGCTACAGGCAAAGGTGGCACATATTCATTCATTCACTCACTCAACTACTGTTTAAGGGGCCTTTGAAGGGGTCTGATTAAAAAGTATGAATATTTAGAAATGTTTAATGTATTGCAGTTAGAGAAATATCGCCATCCATCCCCTGCAACATGGCCTCCCTGCCATTCAAACACACTTACTGCACTGTTCTTGCCGCTTTCTGAAGCAGTTCTGGAAGTTCTCTTTCGTGCCTATGTCTTTAGCTGTACGGCTGTGGCTGCCTTGACGTCCTCATCTGATGTAAAATGTTTACCTTCATGATCGCTTTGATTTCAGGGAAAAGCCAGAAGTCACACAGTGCAAGATCCATTGAATAGGTGACTATTTTTACTTAACAGAAATTGTCATAAAAATGTTTTAAATCAATTCAAAACATTGGCACAGCCATGGAAAGATATCCACGAAACTGGACTTCTAGAACTGCTTCAGACAATGGCAAGAATGATGGGATAATTGTCTTGGAAACCAACGGTAGTATCTTGCAGGGGATTAATGGCAATTACCTTTGTTTCTTTAATAATTTTTTAAAATAATTTGCTTTTAATGGAAGTGTTCACCACACTGTCTGATCATACCTCCAATATGTGAGGCTCTGGGCAAGGACGAAGCCCTTGCGAGGATCAAGTACAATAAAGCTCAGCCATCAGTACACGAGATCGTGCAAGTGTGGTGTCCCGTCTGCCCCGTTAGCTCCGCTGCCTGCCCTTCTTCACCCTGCTCTATGCCCAGGACACTCCTGGGATGCGTCTATCATGTGTCCTCTGCTCCTGGCTTCCCATTGGTCAGACCAGTGAGAGGCCTGGGAAGAAACCAAAGAGAGGCAGGTTGGGGCTGGGGTGTTTATCCCCTGGACTGCTTTCTGCTTCACACTGAAGCTGTCCCTCCATAGCAAAGGCTGTGGAGCCTCTCACAGCAACCTCCTCTATGTGCCTGTCCCCTCCTTACTAGCATCTGCCCCCTTGCTGTCCTGCCAGGCAGGGAGGGACACCAGTGCCATGGGCAGCTGTCCCTTCCCCTGTGATCTCCCCATCTACATCTCCTACATCTTTGTGCAGATGCCCTGTTGGAATCACCCCTTCTGAGCGGGATATTTGTCTCTTGCTGAGCTGCTGCCTGACAGACACTATACATAATCCCATCATACAAAAAAGGATACTGAGATACAGAAAGACAAACTCGCCAAGGAAGCTGGGTAGCAGAGGAGGCAGCATGGGAACCCAAGGGGGGCAGTCACTGCTGTGAGTACCTGGATCAAGTTCTGGGATGGCCTCTTTGGGACCTGGGGCTTGATCTCCTTTTTGGATAACTTTTATCTCTTAATACTCATCTTCTGGCCTGCAGGGACTCTGCTGGGGGAGGATGAGGGCTTTGAAAACATCTGCAGAGGAAAGAGCAGCGCTTTAGTAGGTGCGCATCCCACCTGGCTTTCCTTAAACCAGAGAGAAACAAGTTCGCAGCCAAGTCGGGCTGCCTGCACAGAGCCGCAGGTCGCAGGGCTCATCTCTCTGCTCTGGGCCTGTCTGACCCAATGCCTGTGCAGCCTGGAAGAGCTCTGGGGTGACTGGAGAGGCCAGATACATTTCCCCACCTGTCCCTCTCCTCTCTCTGCTTCTCAGGTTCTGCTTTCCCCAGATCCATGCACCATCCAGGAAAGCCATATGATCCCTCAAGTCACACTGAGACACATGGGGCTCCGCCACTCCCACACATCACCCCGACACACAGTCATCACCCTGCCTTTTAGACGAGAGCCCACGGCAATGCCTATGCCTGAAGAACAGTTGTATGGCCAGCAGTGTGAGGAAAAATCAATGGCTTTCTCCCAATCCTCCAGAACATGTATGATGACCACCTTACCTACTTCAAGCCAGGTTAATTTTCAGAGAGAAAAGCGACATTATGAATAACTAAATCCAGACACCTAGCGTGAACAGAGACTCACTACACTATGGCAAGGGCCATGGCCTACAGGTAACAGGATATCAAAGGTCCAAAGCTAGACATGAGGCATAGAAGCCTAACGTATTCCAAGCTGGGGCCTCCAACCTGCCCTCTGCCACATGTCCCCTGGTATTGGTGAAACAGTAGAGTCCCTTTCAGAATAGTGGTTTTAAATGCACAAATAAAACACATAGGAGTATAGAGAAAGATCAGCGATATGGTTACCAAAATATTAAACTTATGGTACAACAATGCTGGTTCTTCTTTATTAACACATTGAACAATAAGATCTTGCAGTGGATCTAATGACTACTGTGATATTCAAATAGAGATGAGCATAAAATGTCACTTTCAGTTATCTACAACAGCCACAGTGCGATATGTAAATATCTCGGATTCAGATGAATGACAGAGTCATAGGCACTCATGCTATCAGGAAAAAGGAGCTGAGGTACGCATTTTGAACAGAAAGTAAAGGCAATTTTTAGATTCCAATAAATATTAAAAAATTTAATCCTCCTCCATGGTTATAGACCCCAGGTAAAAAAAACCTTTTACTATGGGGAGCCATAAGATGCCAAGTGTGCGCCCAGGCCTACTAGAAGGTTCTAAATTGGTCAACTAATCTCATTTCCTATTGTAGTTTGGACCGCAAATGTCCTAAAAAGGCCCATTGTAAAAGATTTAGTCCTCAGCGCATGGTGCTATTGGGAGAGGAAGAAACTTTTTAGAGGCAGGATCTAGTGTGAGGTTTCGGGTTACTGGGGGGCGTACTCATGAAGGAGACTGGGGGGTCCTGCTCTCTTGCCCTTCTTCTTCTCTGTCCTTCCAGCCATGAGATGAACAGCTGAGCTCCACCTTGTGCTCCCCACCAGGATGTGCTGCCCTGTTACAGCCCAAAGCAGCGGATCCACTCTGCCATGGACTGAAACTTCTGAAACTATAAGCCAAAAGAAGCCTTCTTTTTCCTTCTTAAGTTGGTGGTCTCAGGCATTTATCATAGTAATCAAAAGCTAACTAACACATTTGCTTCCCTTCTCTCCAATCTAAATGAAGCAACATTGGAATCAAGTAAGGCTGGAACTTCTAGCAAGGAGAGCCCTCCAGGAGAGCACAGACTCATGGAGATGGCGGGAAGCTCAGTTCTTGGTTGAACTCCCAAGAACAACAGGGTGGTCAGGCCTATTCTGAAAGGGGCAGGAGAGAACTGGAGAAATCACCATGGGGAAAGGACAGCTAGCAGCAGCAGACAAGTGGGGACTCCAGAAGTTCTTCTTCTTTTTTTTTTTATCAGTACTGGGGATAGAACTCACAACCGCCTGCTTGCAAGGCAGGTGCTTATGCCGCTGAGCTAAATCCCCAGCCCCTCCAGAAGTTCTGATGCAGTGAAAAGGGAAGTGTTCCTTCCTCCTGGTCCCTTCACCCTGTCCCATCCAAAGGGCTGCTGTCAACTCTCACACTGTCCTCGGGGGGAGCCTGTTCTCAGGGCAGGCATGATGAGAATGATACTCCCTGGAGTGGTCAGGGGAAAAGAGAAAGGAGAGAAGCAGGCATCTTCAGAGTGGACTGAGCTCCTTCCCCCTCATTCCTCCCAAGGAAAGGATCAGGTCTGATCTGGGCAGAGTAGGACTGAGATAAACCTTTAAACTGTACCTTTACAGAAATCAGTGACTCACTTAGGACGTCACAAAGGTACAGTTCACAGAGATGGGCCAATGAATAGAGAAATCACCTAATTCTTGCTCATCTGTAGATCTACCAATATGGAAAGTGCACCTTGCATCAAAGCCTTTAAAAGAAGACAAAGAACTAGTTTGTAACTCCAGAGACTACTCAAACTCAGAGAGTCACATACGTATAACTGACCACAGGGCACACCTGCAAGTACTATATAACATTCTTGCAGTCACCTGATTTTAGCAAAATTCTGATGGAGATTTCTGCAAACAGTTCCAGAATGCCACCTGGA
Source organism: Cavia porcellus (assembly GCF_034190915.1). Classification (NCBI taxonomy): domain Eukaryota; kingdom Metazoa; phylum Chordata; class Mammalia; order Rodentia; family Caviidae; genus Cavia; species Cavia porcellus. The sequence goes on from NW_026947496.1 coordinate 55,363,572, forward strand.
ACCCTTAAAGAAATTCTTCCAAAGCTAAGAAAGGCCACTTGGCTATAGAGGCTTAGCTGGAAGCGTGGGAAAGGCCACTGGCTAAGTGTCAGCCTCCAGCTACAGGAAAGAGAACCAGTGGATGAATGTCTCAGTCCCTTCTGCACAGGACAGTGCAGAATTATATTCTGCATCTGTGGTGACCCAGTAGGTAATCAGCAGAGTAAGTACCATTCCTGCCCGGCTTTTCTCCTTTCCCTGTCTCCCCCTCTTACAGCCCAGTTTCCTGGACTGCTTCCCAAAGCCACTATTGTATCCAGGCTGTGGGCTCAGGGCCAGCCGGGGAAGGAACTCTAGTTGGAAGTGTAGTCCCCCACATAGCTGAGTTAATCTGGCTTCCTTAAAATGGCCTGGAAACCTGTGTGACTTCATGGCAAAGGAGCTCGCGGCCCCTGGAAGAAAGTCAGGGAGTGGGGATGGGGAAAAAAGATGGCAGATGAGGACAGTCATTTGGAATTATAAAAAAAATTCATCAGGTTTAAGGAGAGCAGACACGTGGTTGGGCAATCACTGGATGAACACACACTGTCATGTGCCTACGATAGTTGAGAATCTGTCAAGTGACAAGAGAGGGCTTTGTGAAGAAAATGAAGCAGAGCACAGGGTGTCAAGCAGACAGATTGGGGCAATTAAGGCTGGGGGCGCAGGGGGGGAACAGTGAGCTTTGGTGCCCTGGCCGAGCCCTCTGGGGATCTAGAAGCCAGTCCTGGCCGGGGCGAGAGCAGTCCCAAAGGACACATTCAGGAGAAAGAATTTTGCCAAGGCTGTGCTCACCTGCTGTCTGCACTCTGGGAGTGCAGGGAGGTAGCTAAGCATTTCTTAAATGTGCCCTGGTTCTAGGGTTCTCTGGATTAAAAGATGGGTTCTGTGGGAAGTCCCCTCTTGAAGAGTCATTCATTTGACAAATGCTCATCATCTCTTCTGGTCATGGGGCTGGGCCCCACGACTGCAGCTGTGGATGGGACAGAGGACATCTCTGCCTCCAGAATGTGGCAGGATGAAGAAGAAAATCAGCACTGAATAAGTAAATTGGTACCCACCGTAGTGGGTCTGAGTTACCATGCACTGCCTCAGTGAATCCCCATTACAGCCCACAGAGGCGAGAACTGCAGGACTGCTTATTTTAGAGATGAGGAAAGAGGCACTGAAAGGCTAGGCGATTAGCCAAGGATACAGTGACAGTAAGTGGTACATCTATGACTCAAACCCATGAAATGCAGCTCCCAAGTCTGCATTCAGACCCGCTATACTCCACTGCCTTTTACATTACAGGATCCGGCACATTTGCATGCAGGATCAACAACGTGTCTCGTGGGACTCAATAAAGGGAAATGCATAGCCCTGGCCGTGATAAGAAAGTTGATCTCCTCTTCCCATAGGCACTCCAACCCCTGGCAGAAAGATGATTCCCACGGGCTTGCAATACCTGGTCCCTGGTTCCCAGGTGCAAGAGGGGCTCCCACTGAGTCGCCTGCCAACCATGCCCTGAGACTCAAACCCTGCCTTAAATTAAGATAACCACCGCTTTGCCTTGCCCAAGGCCCTACAGGAGGAGTACAGGACCACAGTCCTCACATCATGGACACAGACAGAAAATGACAACATGAGCTAGTCCCTGCCCTGGGCACCATGCTGGGTGCCCCCGAGCAGACTGACTGCAGAGTGGTGGACCTAAGGGAGGAGGGCAGGCAGGTGAGAGCCCACTGCAGGGCAGTGACTGGAGGGTGGCGTGCAAGCAGAGGATCCTAGTTCTCTGATTCATGTGCCATGATCCCGCCAGACTTCATTTACAAAACATAACTTCAGAGATAAAAGATTAAACATCCAGGACAGCACCTGCAAAGCATGTCACTCATGTGCAGGGCCCTGTGAGCACTGGGCCCTGTGCAGCTGGCCCAGCCTGTAGGCAGTGGAGGCTGGGGGAGGCAGGCCTCAGGTCACAGTTCTGCACATTGCTGCAGCAGGGAGCCCTTGTACGATTAACCATGCCTGGCACCAGTGTCTTGAAGCTATCTGTTAGAAACGGCCACCTCGGTTCATTCAAACCCAGTAAGGGCCCTGCAATTCAGCAAACTCCAGGTTATCATCACTGCTTCAAAAGAGGAAAGTGTTTCACTAGAATCATGATGGTGGTTAAAGGCCATCTCAAGGCCAAACACCCAGTGCAGTTCCTCTTCCTCCAGATCAGCCTTCCAAGCCCTTAAGGGGCTTTTACACATCCTGTCTGTGGCTCAGGGAAGGCCACCACGCTGGCAAGTCGCCAGCCTTGCGCTAGTATTTATTAGGAAATCTCCAGACGTGCCAGGAAGCTGCCGACCAGCAAATTAGTTTAGTCATTTGGCTGTTTTATTTAAGGAGCTCTTGGCTTGTGAGCTCTGTAAAGAGCCCCTTCAAGCTCAAGTTGTAGGAAGTGGTGCTTTTCTGGTGCCTCAAGGATGCCATGTTATCCTGAGCATCCAAAGCCTCCTTAGGGAAGAGAAAATTCCCACAGACTAGGAAGAAATTGCTGGTTTTAATTATACTCTCCGCCACCACCACTTGCCTCCTGAGCAGCTACTTCCAAGGTGGTCTCCATGACCCTGAGCCCTGCTGGTAATCATGCTCTTTGTAGCCTCCAAGCATGTACAGGGTCATCGGTGGAATCAGCAGAATACTGCGGAAAGGATGCAGTGTGTCTGCTGGGGTCACCTCAGCCAAACATGGCAGTGTCCATCTTCCTCTCTCACTTACTGGGGAGAAGTCAGCAGCCATGCTGTGAGGACAGTCAGGCAGCCGGGAGATATTCCCATGGCAAGAGTCAGAAGACTTCTCCCAACAGCCACGTGAGCACTCCATGTTGGAAGTGAGTTTTCAGCCCCACTGCACCTTCAGCCTCATAAAAGCCTTTGGGCCAGAACCAGCCAGCACGGCACGTTTGCTGCTGGGATCCCTGATGAATAGAAGCTGGGGGATAGTGGATCTCTGTTGTTACAAGGCACTAATTTGTAAAGGGAAAAAAAAAAATGGGAAATCCATTTACTTCTTGGTTAGATCTAAACACAATCCCAAGCATGAGGTCATTCTCTGGTTGCAGCTACTATGCATTTAAGAGAATTCCAGGAGACACAGGGGTCACAAATGAAGGGAGATCTCAAGTGGCTGAGCTTCTCAGAGGGGACCCCTGTTGTGGCTGGTGGCCTTGTCACATGGGCAGCATGAACTCACCTCCAGGTGGCAGCAGCACAGATCCTGGTATCAGCAATGGTATCGGCCAGCTGAGAAGCTGCAGACCAGCACAGGGCCTCATCACAAAGCCAAGGCCATGTCACCACATTTAAAGCTCTGGGGTCCGGGGCTGGGGATTTAGCTCAGCGGCATAAGCACCTGCCTTGCAAGCAGGCGGTTGTAAGTTTGATCCCTGGTACCGTTAAAAAAAAAAAAAAAGCTCTGGGGTCCTAGAAACGATTCTTCCGTGTCTCTAATCTCATGGGCGGCTCTGACCCACACAGGAGGCCCTGGCGGCATGATCTCCAATCCAAAAACCAGAACGGAGTACAAGCTCACTCCAGGCTAGGGGAGAGGTAAGTGCTCCCTCTGGCCCTCACAGCACACCCAGGACACCCAAGTCCAGACAAGGCCCCCATCCCCACCCTGACTGACTGCACCCACATCCAAGCTGGAGCTCACAAATGCCAACCTGGTGATGCTCAGCATCACCCTCAAGTGAGTCCCTTCCATCAAAATCCCTACTTTCCGGCTAAGGACCAGAACTCATCTCAGGGGAGAACTGGGAACTGTGGGTCCCACCTACCAGTCTGGCTCTGTCTTTCCCATTTCTATTCCAGTCCCACAGTTCTTAAATTCCGTGGAAGAGCCTTGCTTCCTCTCACCCCAGGGCCTTTGCATATTGTTTGCAGTGCTCTTTTCTCCTTCTCTACCCCTGAGAAATATCCTTCAAGTCAGTTCATCAAAGAAGCCTCCACACTTGCATAGTCAGAGTACGCGCTCTGCTCAGACTGTCACAGAATGCAGAGCATCCATCCTGGCAGTGAAAGCACACTTGTCTGTATCATCTGGGGAAAATCAGTCTCTCCCACCAGCTCATGGGAACGGGAATCATGTCTCGTTTCCATTCACCATTCCTAGCACTGGCTGGTACCTGAGCCAGGACACAGCCTCAAAACATTTACTGAATCAAGGAAAGGAAGACATGAAGAGAGGGAGAGGGAGCGTCAGCGGGGCTTTCCAGCCTCCCATTAAGAGTCCACAAGTAAACAAAGTGAGGAACAGCAACTGTTACAAGCATGAGAGCTCTGCCGGCTGCACCTGGCTGCTGTTCAGTATTATTCCCTTGGGTGGAGGCAGGAGCCCCATCATTCTCTTGTGCCTGTCACATGGGGAGAGGGACAATGACCCACAAGCTCTCTAGGCCACACAGCTCCAGGCCCCCGCGCATGCTGCGGTTTGAGCCCAAGAGGGCCACCAGCTGGCAGCTGGAGGGAAGGCAGCCCTTGAGAGTCTGAGGGCCTGAGAAGAGGCACCTCAGGGAGCAGGAAGAGGAGAGGCCTTGGAGGGAGGCCGAGAGTATGGGCACTGCTTCACATCCCTCGTTTTCCGTGGGTCACTCACGCATCCGCATCGCCTCCGAGGTACCTGGATCCCTGCTTCCCCCGCGGCCAACGTTGATGGCATGGAGGGAAGTGTATTGCCCACACAGCAAATTGTCCCCCGCGGCCCAGATTTGATCTGGCACTAAGAAATTAGGCTGTGAACGGAGGGGCGGGACCTCTGGGCAGCCGGCGCCAGCAGTCCCTGTCCTGTGCCTGCCACGCGGACCCCACCCCACCCCACTTCTCAGTGTGGGTCGTGGGAGCAAAGGGGGAACGCAGTATTTGTTTCACTGTAAAAACTAATAAACTTGTGTATCATCTCTGCCTTGAAGAGGGCCTCCACTCTCCCCACAGCTTAACACCAATGTTTGCTGTTTTTTTTTTTTAAATAACATTATGCAGAAGGGTAGGTACAGGTAGAAACAGCTAAATAGCTGGTGGGGTGTTGCAAAAAGGCGAGGTGAAATCCTAAGGCCTAAGGCAAGCATTCAGCTCTGAGTTGCAAAGCTGCAGTGTCAGAGAGGACGTGCTACCCCACCAGTCTCCATCCCTCTCCACCCCTCGGTTCCTGCCCCTCGGGAACTTGACACAGCAGGATGCCCATTCCACAGGAGACCTCACCCGCTCTTACCTTCAGTCCAAGTCGGAGGATTTACCGGCTCATGTAACTGCAGTCTGGGGATGGGGTAGCTTCAGGCACGGCTGTACCCAGGAACTCCACATTGTCTTCAGGACTGCTTTCCTCTGTGCTTGCAGGATGTTTCCAGTCTTGACAGGGGCAGTGAGGTCAATTTTCTCAATAGCTCCCCAAATTCTCAGGCCTGAGTCTCATTGGCCAGAATTGCTAAGCGGTCAGTCCCACCCAGATCAGGGTGCTCTTGGCCAGACGATGACGAATGGGTGTTATGCAGACCCAAAACAACAGATGTGACCACAAGAGCTGTGTAAATTGCCACAGGGTGACATACTGTCCCCTAGGAATTTAAACACAGATGCTGGTTGCTAAGGACGCATGCTGAGGTCAAGCCACATGGTGATTCTTTTCTGGAACAGACAGAACTGGGTAGAAATGATCCATCTGGCCTGGCCATCATTTGGAGATGTCTCACATTGTGTTTCTCCAGAAAACTCCGACTTCTAAGAAGGAGAACTGTGAAGACTTTCCTAGAGGCTGTCTGCCCATTCCTTTCTCGGCTGCCTTTTGTTCCTCACCTCTCTGCCCGCTGGTCTCTTCCAGACGTGCTTGTGAAAGTGCCAGCACCTCCTCTCTGGAAGCCCCCACTCACCTGCCTTTTGTGTGGTCCTGTGCCTTCCCTCCCATCTCTCCAGCCACCCCAACCCAGATGGACAGCCCAGCCCACCATGCTGAGTTTATGGTCCTGCTGGAAGCTCCACTCAAACATCCCTGGTATCCCTGACCAGCACTTGTAACACACTGAGCTCCTCATCAGTCCCCTTGCCAAGCCCGTTCCCCAGCTCGGAGCCTCAGACCCCCATACGCCCACTTCCAAAAGCAGACACTGAGCAGGGCCGCCCTTCCATCCCCGCTTGGCTCCTCTGTCATCAGCTCTTCCTTGTACATGAGCTGCCAGCCCCACCTCCCTCTCCCCCAGCTCTGACCTCATCATCTCTCCGTGGATTCCTGTTCCCACTGGCCTGCCACCCCCACTGTGGCCCACTCCACCCTATCAGCCACGGCCCTCTGGCCCTTCTAAGTGCACATCTGATCATATCACTTTCTAAGTGACTTTGCCCCTGTCCTGGGAACAAGTCAGGTGGCATCCAAAGCCCAGCAACACCAAGGCCTTGCTTTCCTCTGAAGTCTTGCTTACCCTCTTCCCCATGTCTTCTAGTTTTCTATGCCTGCCACGCTGGACTGCTGCCTCTCATCTTTGCACAGGCTGCGCCCTCTTCTCTGCCTGACAGAGCTCTGCTCTCTGCCCTGTTGGTCCCCTTCCTCATTCTCCACACCTCCCGTTATCCATGATGCCCTCCAGGGCCAGGTTCTCCATGAAGAAGACAGGCCCAAAGGGAAATCTGTGGCATATTTTGGGGATATGAAGACTTTAGCTTTGATACTCACCTTCCAAGCTTACCCTGAGTCAACTGCAGCCTGACAGGCACAGCAGGTAAATCAGCCTACTGGATGGACATGTAGTTTGCCCTTTTGGGAATCACAACCCAGCAGGTCAGACAGATGCTAGATAATTCAGGAAATTGAATGTCAGAGCCATAACTCTGGCAGGCTGTGCTTTCCAGAGACAGCTGCCCCAACACATACCCTGGCCCCATACTCCCTTTCCAAGGCACTGCCCTGCTCACTTGAACCTGCACAGACTGTACTTTGTAACTGCTGTGCCCAACAGAAAGTTCTATACGCATAACTGAGTGACTTTTGAGTCAGTACCAATTCCCATCAGTGTTCCTCCTCCTCCTCCTCCTCTCTCTGTCTCTCTCTGTGTGTCTCTCTCTCTCTGTCTCTGTTTCTGTCTCTGTCTCTCTCTCTCCCAGGACTTTCTCCTTTGTAACTCAGTCACCATGTCATAAAGAAGCCCAGGCCACACAGCGTTGGTTATAGACACTGGAGGGACAGTTCCAGCCAGTGTCTGCCGAGAGGTGGTATTCATGAATGTAAGTATGCATGGCCTTACACCAAGCCAGTCCTAAGTTTCTGCCTCTTTTCTCCAAGTCCCAAGTCACCAAGGAGCAGAGAGAAACTGGCCCCTCTGTGTCCTATCAGATTCCCAATCCACAGACTCCAGGAGCGTAACCCATGAGTCGGTGCTTAATACCACTAAATTCTGGAGCAAGCTGTTCTGCAGCCATGGCAACTGAATCCCCTCTTCAGGCTCCCTTGCAGAAAAGAACAATGGGCTTGAGACGAATCAAGTGACACACACTCCCAAATCAGTTATCCACTGACAGCCACGGATGTTCACTAGCTGTGAACTTGGGCACCTCATTTCCTAATCTCTTCCCGTGTAGAAACTAAACGGACGAGGCTGGGTGATTTCTAAAACCCTGAGAAGCTTGGGAGTCCTACCAACACTTCACCGGATGAATCATCCAATTAGAAACATGTCAATTGATATGGCAAGAGGTGAACTTTTTAATTGAAATACTTGATTTTTTCCCAGCCCTTCTAGGCGGTGAACTCAGCTAAAGCCATTAGGGAGGCAAAGAGGCTCCTCTAATGCATAATTCATGAAAGAAGAGTGGGTTTGACCCAGCAGGTCATTTGGAATAAAAATGCCATAAAAATAAAATCTGTTACCCACCCCACCCCCACCCCCTGCCTCCCCATCCCTTCCACCAGCTAATGGAGGGGAAAGAGTGAATTAAACTGGAGTTCAGGTCAAAGGTTCTGGTGCTCCTTCCACAGTGGTCATTCTCTCCCACTGCCCAAGTGACACTGGCAGTAAAGATGTTTGGGCACTTCTGTCCCCACCCTCCGGTCAGGTGTCCTGAGTGATGAGGCCTCTCTTCCTCCCCTGGGGGGATGACCTCACCTTCTAATGGCCTCCCAATTAGGAGACACCCTGTCCACTTCCAAAGCAGCAGGGAACTCCCCAAAGGGCCAACCTGTTTCCTGGAGGCAGAGGGAAAACAGCAGACAGCCTATAATTAGTATAATAACCTGTTCAGCTTCCACCTGCCTGTGATTTCCCCAGCTTGTTCAGCCATTCACTCACTCAGGCAACAAATATTTACCGAGCAGCTGTGATGTGCGAGCCCTGGTGATACCACAGGTCCCCCGGAAGGAGCTAACGATTTGTGTGCAAGCAATTAATTAAGGAAGTACTCTCCAGGGGGTCTGACAGGCAGCTGGGCGGAGCAGGAGGGAAGGAAGGACGCCAAGAGAAGGTGGTTTTGCAGTGAAGGCCAGGCTCAGCCTGACCCTGCAAGTACTCGGGAGTATACCTCTGAGCTGGTGTCCACTCAGAGCATGAGAGCATGGGATCTGGGTTTTCACACTTCTGCAGTAGACAGCTTGTGAGAAAGACTGCCTTGGTAGGAGTAGGAATCCCAGGCCCTTTCGACCTGGCACATGCAGGCAAGGTGGCTGCACCAGTCTGTGGACAGGCCTTCAGAAGTCCCGGGTGCTGCTGGTAGAAGCAAAATATAACAAAAGCCAGGAGCAGTCATTTTTCCACTCCATCCCTGGCATACTAGCCTTATCTCACCTTGAAATTGCAATATGGCTCCTGCGGCTCCAAATATCTCATCATCTTACAATATCCAAGGGGAAGAAGGAATGAGGAGGGAGCTAGCCCTCACCCTACAGATCTGACTTGCCGGGGAAGCCTGCAGGAGACTTTTCAGATGTCCTATCTATCAGAAGTGGGTCAATGCATGCTTTTAAATCAGTCACCACTTACAGAGAACAGGATTGCCATGAATGGTTTTCTAGACTGTGGATATGTCCCCTGCCCTGAGCATCTTGCCCACCCACTTGACATCTAATGGACTCTATGTTAGTAAGGAAGAATGGGGATGTGGCTTTTGGGTAGACAGTGAACCATGTCTATGATAATCCCAATCAGGGCACCATACTCTCTGGGTCATGGTGATTGGCTCCGGATGGGCACATTACTCAAGCTAAACCACTGAGAGCTGCTCCTAAAAATTTTGCTTTAGTCATCAAGAAGGTCTTACTCCTTCCTGAGACAAGAGTTAACACTGCCATCTTGGTACCAGGAAGTACCAAAGAATAAAGAAAATGCAAGAAGGAAAATGGTTCCTGACTCAAGGAAAAAGCAGGCAGACCTGGCCTCACGAAATTCACAGTCAAACAGGAAACACAGGTACCCAATAAAGATGTATAAGTGTAATCTGAGCTACGAGGGTCAAGTATAGGGAACTCACAGACCGTGTGAGCAAAGGGCCAGCCCTGTGTGTTAGGTCCACAAAGGCTCCCTGGGGCAAGTGGTTCAAGCACAGTTTGAAAAGTGGCTGTGCTGTCCACCTCCAGACCACCCTGTGACCCTTGATCTTGCAGACAGCAGGGGGGCGCCTAGGGTTCCCTGGAGATGTGGCTGTGTTTCAGACCTGTGCAACTGTCCTACAAGCTTTCACCCTCTCCCTCAGCCCTCTCTTCCCTCCATCTTTCCTTCACTGAATTTGTTCACAAGCTGCAACATGGATCAGCCCCGTCCCCACCACTCCAGAAGACTTTAGTTCCAGAGACTGTGACTTCTTGCATTCAGAAGTGTAATTTAATCCCCTCACTGCCTGTGTAAACTGGAGGAGTCAGATGGGATCTCAGGTCATCACCGAGCTGAGAGGAACTGGCATGGAGACCCTGCAGGCGAAGAGCACCTCTCACCTCCTCAGAAAGCACTGCTCTCCTGGCTTGGTGCAGGAGGGAGGAACAGCCTGGCTTCAGAGGTCCTGGTGCCACCAGCTCCTGCCAGCTCTGTGGTCTCAAACAAGTCTCTAAGCCTCAGTTTCCTACTATGAACTGCGCCTTTCCCATCTTCAAGGGCTTGGAGAGCGTCAAGGTGTTCTCAGTGAGTGTGCAGATGGTGACTCATCGTCACACACGTTCACTCCTTCACCGTATTCCCCAGCCCCAGCCCCAGCCCTGGCCCCAAGCAGAAGGGCTGAATCTGACTCCCCCTGCCAACCATATCACCATCACCAAGATCTGGCATCTACCACAACAGCTTCCGTGGCAGACACTAAGGAATGGCATGATTAGCACAGGGCTAATGACAAGGGCCACTGTGCCTCAAGGCTGTCACTTCCCTTATTTGGGGCTGACTGATCTGCTCCTTTAAGATGTAGGTTAGCTGGTTTTCTGTGCTGCAGAAGGATACCTGTTCTGGGTAATTGAGTAAAGAAAGAGATTTATTCAGCTCACAGTTCTGGGAGCCCAGGAGCATGGCACCTGCCTTTGCTTGGCTTCTGGTGATGGCGTCATGTTGCCCCACACAAGGTGGGAAAGCAAAGGTGTGTGTGGACAGGAAAGGGGACCACAGTTTTTGCAGCAGTTAACCCCTTCCATAGAGAAAGGCACTGATCCATTCATTAGGGCTCCACCCCCATTACCCAAACCCCTCCACAAGACTCCCACCTCCCAACACTGCTGCACAGATAGTAAGCCTGCACACAAGTTTTGGTGGAATCAAAACTTATTTAAAGCTTCACCTTGACTCCAAAATCTAAATGCTTCAGTGGCCCTGGAACTTCTTACTAGAAACCACAGGCACCTTATAATATATGTAGTAGTGCCTCCTTCACCCAATGCTATGGCCCACAAGATCACTGAAGGGCCCCGGAATTGTGCCACCAGGACAGGACAACTTGCAAGGTGATTGCTAAGACTAACTCTGTCAATCATCAGGCACCTATCCAGATGACATCAGGATAAGCTCCCAACACGGCAGTGATAGTCTTTAAAATTAAAAGCTGGACAGGAGTTTCTGATCCTTACCAACCCAAATAAAGGGCAGTTCTCCAAAGAATTACGTTATTCATTTGGCGCTGTCATTTGGGACCAGAATATTCCTTAAAAGGCCCTATATTAAAGCTTGGTCTCCAGCCTGTGGTGCTCGGAGAGGTGGTAGAAGCTTTAAGAGGCGGGCTGAGTTGGATTTCTTCCTGTGTTGTGAGGATGTGCCTCTGAAGGGGGTGTGGGCAGCCTGGTCCTTCCCTGAGGTGAGGAGCTTACCATGTGCCCCACACTGGGATGTGCTACGTTGTCATGGGCCCCAAAGCAATGGGGCCTCCCACACTGTGAGTCAAAATAAAACATCCCTCTTCTTCATAAGCTGCTTTTTTTGGGTGTGTGTTACAGGAACCAAGATGCACTGACACACATGAGAGTAACACTGCAACGAATAGCACAGCAAGGGACACACACACACACACACACACACCCCGTACGGGGTGGGCATAGTCAAGGAAATGGATGAAAGCCTGTGGTCAAAGGTGAAGATAGGGAGATTCCCCCAGTTAACCTGAAACACTAATCCTGGAGTCACAGGACTGATGACAGTGGTGTCAGCCTGACGCTGGACAGGCAAAGGCGCAGATGTCCTCCCACAGGTACTTTTACTATGAGCTTATGCCGTCTCTGCAAAAGCTGGTGATCTTGGCAGAGGTTTTGTGCACCGCTATCAGGCAGTCCTGCCTAAGGACTCATCCTTCTTAACTGCTGACTTCTTTCTTTCTTTCTTTTTGTTAGGATTGGCATGAGCAACTCCATTTTGAGTCTGATGACCACATTTCTTTCATTTAGATGCTATAACCAACAGGCTGGGGGCCGTGGCTGATCTTAATCTTCTCAACCCTCAGCTTTCTGACTATGCCCAAGGTTAACTAAGAGTTCCCAAGAGAAGGAGTGGGACTTTGGGAGATTTGGGACACTGTGGGGCTGGGGATTTAGCCCAGCAGCATAAGCACCCGCCTTGCAAGCAGGCAGTCATGAGTTCGATCCCTGATAAAAAAGGAAAAAGATTTGGGGCACTGTACATACATGTTTTTCTGAGTCCCCACTTCAGATAGACCAGGACAACTTCTTAATATTTTATTTTATTTTAAGTTTTCATTTTTTTTTTTTTTTTTTTTTTTTTGAGGCAGGGTCTCATTATGTAGCTTAGGCTGAACCTGAACTCACTATGTAGTCCAGGCTGGTCTCAAACTCACAGCAATCTTCCTGCCTCAGCCTCTCTTACTATTTTAGAAATAAATATTCTGAATAAGAATTTTTTTAAAAGATGGTTTCCAAGTAAGAGAGAGAGGTTGGGCAAATGGGTTGTCAAGCTGTCCATTTTTTAAGATTTGACAAATTACCTGTAGTTGAGAACTGTAGATACATCTTTGTTCCAATGGCTTCAAAGACAGTCTTTCCATAGTGGATCCATTCGCTCTGTGTCAGCTATTTCTTAATACAAAATAATCTTAAAGGAACTGGTGCTAAGATAAAAGATGCTTTAGAGTAGTGGTACCTCACTTCAGCATGCCCGTGGGTCGCCTGGGGAGTGTGTTAAAAATCCAAACTGTTAGCCAGACACAGTGGCTCATGGCTATAATCCCCGTACTCTGGCAGGCTGAGACAGTAGGATCACAACTTTGAGCTCAGCCTACACAACTTAGTGACTTAGCAAGATCCTGTCTCAAAATAAAAAATAAAAGAACTGAAGATGTAGCTCAGTATTCAATCTCCAGTGCTAAAAAAAAAAAAAAAAAAAAAAAAATCAGACTCCCAGGGCCCTACATTGAGGGTAGTGATGGCAAGCACTGTCTTGGAGCTCAGCACTGGGACTGGGCGCCCCTCCATCAGTCAGCAGCCCTGGAACTGGAGCACACTGGGTAGCCTCTCTGTGTCTCTGCTTCCTTATATATATTAGGTACCCAGTCGAGAGCTGTGAGGTTCACACAGATTAGAAGTGTAAGCCCTAGGATGGGAGCTGCATTTAAATGCTTCAGCAGTGTGAGTTATTATAGTACTAGGGTGGAGCAGGCAGCCCAGGGTGTCTCCACATAGGAGAAACACGGATTACACTTTGAGGACTGGGTGCCTCAGCCGTGCAGAGCAGCCTTCGTTAGCTTGAGGTGACTCCTATCTCTAAAAACAGTCAAGCAATGTTACAGTGCTCACTACACAAACTGGTACACACCGGTCCCCAGCTCAAGCAGTGTTAGAGATGAGGCTTTTGGCAGGTGATTGGACCACGAGAACTCTAACTTCAAGAGAGAATGAATCCATCTTTGGGTTCCTAACACGAAGGCATTCTTGGGAGGTGATGGACACTTACCAGAAAGGGCCTCCCTGGAGGAAGGGCACCCTGGAGAATGACCTTGGGGACTCTATCAGGTCCCTAATCCTTTCCTCCTCTCTGATTCTTCCTATCTCTGTCCGCTTCCTGGTTGCCATTAGGTGAGCAGGTTTCCTCTTCCACCTGCAGGGCCAGCTGACCATGGGCAGAACCTCTAAAACTAAGAGCCAAAGCAAACCTTTCCCCTTTTAACTTGTTATTCTCAGGTATTTGGTCACAGCAACAAAATACTAACACAGGAGTGAGGTGCTTTTGCATCTCTCAAGCTATATGTGTGTCTGAAAAGGCAACAGTGATTTTTTCCTCAAGTGGAAATAAGTTGTTATTCAAATTAGACATGGAAATGCTAATTACCCCCATCAAGAAGGTCAGATGGATTGTGAGAAAAAACACCAACTTATAAATAATTCTAAACCTGAGGGAAAAAACTGGTAGTGTATTGTTCTCACAAATACACACACACACAAGCACTCAAACACAAAAACAGGATTTTCTTTTATTATAATCACTCTGTTCCTTTAATAATGTGACAAGAACATATTTTCATGTCAATACACATGGCCCTATGACATTTATTTTAATTCTGCTCCCTATTCCAACGAGCGGACATAATGTCATTTATCTACCCAAACCCTAATGGCCAGGCATTTAGGTTATTTCCTGTCTTGCCGGGCTGCTAATGGATGGTTCTGGGAAGCTCCAAGGGATGTGCTCCTGTGGTGCTCTGCACCATTCTCTCGGTGACACTGAACATGTGTAGATTCTGCTTAGAGTCGTCCTCCCTTGAATTCGGAAAGCTCAGACAAAGCAGGCTGCGCCTGCCTGACTCCTGCCTGGCACAGCGCCTGGACAATGAAACAGGACAGGAAGGCCAGGACTTCAATCCCTCTGCTTAGAGGCCGCACACAAACCCAGCTCTACTTCCAAAGGGCTCCGAGACTTTGGCAGCTAATTAGCCTGAAGACCTTATTTCCTCCTCTGTAAAATGGGCATAGCGCAGGTAGTATCTCATGGGCTTGCTCAGAGCAGCCTCAATCACATCTTAGCAGGGTGCCAAATATATATTAAGTCTTCACTACTTACAAGGCACTCACCAAATATTTCAGTTAGCTGCTAAAGAATCATACATAAATTTGTGCCCTAGTCAGAACTCTTTAGGACCAGTGCCTAAGATCAGAAGGGCTACATTCCTTAAAGATTTTTAATTCATAGTATGCAATTGCCCTCTGGACATTTCATCCACCCACAAACTCTACGAATGCCATTTGCTCTTCCTCACCACAAAATAAGTGGCTGTGTGGGTTTCCTGGTTCTCCTCTCTGATGAAATAAGAGACTGGGGCCACTTGGCAAGTGTTGCAGGACACACAGGAAAGGGGAGCCTGACTCATTGCCCCTCTGGGGAAGAGCGACATGATGTCCCACAGGGCAGATAAGCACCCTGTGTCTCCTGGCTACATCATAGGAGACCTGCCTGAACTTTAGAGACACGTCTGCCCAGGGTTATCAACAGGATATTTCAGCGTCTCCAGTCTGGGTGTCTGCAGAGAAACTGTCTCACCACCTAGCACCACCCAGCACCGTCCCTTCCCAGAGTGACTGGGGTCCCACAGATGTTTCTAGGGTTTCCCAGCAATCTGGGACACTTCTCCAAGGTCTCTCTCCTCTCCCAGATGTGAGCAGCTGTGTCTGGTTTTCAGCCGCCAGTGGCTAAGTCCAGGATTACACTTTCTAAGTTGATGTAATGTAATATCCAGAGTGTAAAGGCTTTGGTCCTGCTCCCAGCCGGGAGGCACGGCAAAGTTCTCCAGAGGCCTAGGGTCGCAAGCAGGCCTCAGCAGGGCAGGGCGGCAACTGCTAGACTCTTTCACAATACATGACCTCCTGAAAAGCTAGGGGAAATCCTGGCTGAGAGGTAGACACTATCACATGTCTCAGGCTCCTGAAGAATTGAGAAATCCATTCTCAGTCACGTTCCCTAAATGTGTGGAGAAAGGAAGACAACATTTGTTCCAGGCAGTGAGACATTCTCTCCCCAAAGCTTCGGCCTCAGAGGGCGTTTAGCAGAAGGGATTTGAGGATCACAGAAGAAAAGTTGCATTGCCAAAAGTGAGAGATATTTTCATTTTCCACCGTGACTTGAAACATACCAGAAAAATAATTTCAACCCATAGAAAGGCCTTTTTTAGGGCTGTTTTGTACTTTCTCATATGAGGAATAAAGACATTTTTCCCAGAGTAGGCACTTGTAGTAACATAAGTCTAAGAAAAACAAATATCCATCACAAAAACAGTAACAATGACAGCAGCCATTTATGAAGCCTTCAGTGTGTTTTAGGTAATGAACATATTTATGATAATTAAATCTCATATAATTCTTAACACCAAGGAAATATTATTCTTATTTTGTAGATGAGGAACTAAGCATTAAAAGCCAAAACAATCTGATGGAGTTTGGATTACATTTTTGTAATCTTTTATTAAAGTATACCAGTAAAATACATTTACTAGCCAGGTGTGGTGGCTCACGCCTGTAATCCCAGCACTCGGGAGGCCGAGGTGGGAGGATCGTTGCGAGTTCGAGACCAGCCTGAGCTACAAAGTGAGCTCAAGGCCAGCCTGAACTGCATAGCAAGACCCTGTCTCAAAAAGACCAAAAAAAAAAAAAAAAAAAACATTTACTATATAAGTAAACCGTGGGCTGGATTCTACCAAGGGAACACGTCATGTAAGCAGCATCTCAGCCAGAAAAGTGGACATCCGGCCATCACCACTGCTATCCTCCTACTCACTAACTCCCCAGGGTGTCACCTCCTGACTTACACCCACCCACAGGGGTTGCCCATTTAAAAATTCACATCAATGAAATCATAAAGCACATCTCAGTGTGTGCTGTTGTTATAACAAAATACTTGAGGCTAAGCAATGTGGACAGAAAAGAGTTTACTATTCAGCCCGAGATCAAGCAGCCTCTGTGCTCAGGGTCTGGTGCAAGCCTCCTGGCAATGACACCACAATGGCAAGAGACAGAGCCAAGATCACACAGTGAGACAGAAAGGCAGAGGGACCCAAGGGCCGGCCCTGCTCCATCTACAACAGCACAGAAAAGGGAAATAACTGGGTGTGCCATCAGTTTAGTGTCGTTATTAACAAACTGTCTGCAGTGTCAAGTTAAAAAGGAAGAAACTGTGACAGTTTCAGAGGTTTCAGTTTTTGGTCACCTGGCCCTTTTGCTTTTGGGGCTGTGGTGAAGCAGCATAGCACAGAGGCGAGCACAAGGCAGAGGAGTCTGTGCACTTTAGGGTACCTGGAGAGAGAAAAGTGGGGCTCCACCCCATGACCTAACTTCCTTCCAGCAGGCCAGTCCTCCCAAAGGCTCCACCCCGCCTCACTGTGCTGCCTGAGCCTTTCACATATGGAACTTTTGCAGACATTTAGAAGCTAAGCCAATAACACTGTGGTCCTGCAAGATCTATTTCATTCCCTTTCAAGACAGCATTCCAAAGACCTAACCACCTTTCATGAGGCCCCACGTCGTGAAGGTTCCGTTACCTGATAGTATTGCTACCATGGGGACCAGACTTCCAGCATATGAACTTTTGTTGTGGACACACTCAACCATAGCCAGGCTATAGCACAATGCTAATTCCCTCATCCCGTTACAACCTTCCTGCAACACTCGCCCGTCCTGTTGCATGGGGCATTGGCTGATTCATTCTCATTCTAACAGTGTTGCACAGCATGATGTATACTCTGTAGCTGATGAACATTTGGTTAAGCGCCCGTTACTGGGTCTTGAAAATGGCACAGCTTTAAACATTTTTGGGCATTTCTTCTGGTGCACTTAGGAAAGAAATGTGCAGCTGTAGATGACTCTGTTTTCTAAAGTGGCTGAACCAATTTATACACCCACCAGCAGCACAAAAAAGTTCCCACTGCGTTATTATGTCCTAAAGCCTCGGGATTGTATATTTGTGTTGTTTTAGCCAGTCAGCTGAGTAGATGCTAGATAGCTTTTAGGTTGATGATCTGGGCATCAGACTCAAATATTTTTGGCTCAGTGCTTAGCCTGGTGCCTAGCACTTGGTGGGTTCTCAAGGGATATTTGCTGGATTACTTAATTAGCAACTCAAAGTTTGTTGCTTCATTCTCTGCCCCAGATCCTGGGTCCCAGCTGCTCTTGTAAAAACACACAGCCAAACAGCCTGATGGAACATCTTTGGTCACTAAGATTTACAGAAGTAGTAAAAAGAAGCTGTTGTGAGCCAGGAGTGGACTGGAGAGCCACACCCTATGGGAAACAGGCACAAATTTGGGTCCCAGCCTGCTGGCCAAGGCACATATTCTACAAGCTCTACCCTGGGGCAGCAGATTGGCAGTGAAAGTTCCCCTCCGTGCAGGCATGGCTGACCCCACAGCAGGGTGAAAGAGGACTTCCACAAAGCAAAAGAGGAGAGGAAGATGAGGGAACTGTGTCAGTAACCTAATCCACATGCTGTGACTCGAAACACAAAAAAGAGTCCAGATGTATTTTATACCTGGACCTATTTCCTAAGGCGAATGTCAACCTCATGCACCACAGACATGTACTGAGGAAAAAGACAGGGAAGAGGTCTGTCTTTCCATTCCTTAGCCAGCTGCACGGGTTCACCAGGGCAACACTTTCAGAGGAAATCAAATAAATTACCATTCCGACTTAAAATACCCTCGTGAGAACAGGATTAAGTATGATTAAGATAATTCGATTCGCTGGGATAAGAAGGGAGTTGCTCACTCCAGTGTACACAGGCTGCAGGCCCTTGCTTTGCCCCCTCTACACGACCAGCAGAGACCAGAGCGGGAAAACATCAGTGATGCGTCTTCGAGGGCCCTGCTCTGAGCCCCGGATCACAGGAATCTACACTAACATTTAAGGAGGCAGGAGAGTGAAGCTGCAGGAAGCTGTTTTTGTTTTGTGTTTTGGTACCCGGGATCAAACTCATGACCTGATGCTTGTCACTTATAAGACAGGCACTTATGCCTGCTGAGCTAAATCCCCCACCTCAAAGGAATCTGATTAGCAAGAACTTGAACCCTGGTGACCCTGGCTGTGCCACAAATTATCCCAGAATGCAATGGCTTCAAATGGCATCCCTCGAGGTGAGGACCGGCTCCACCTTTGATCATTCTGTGGTGTTCAGCTGACAGAGGGGCTCCCTGGAGGGTTCAAGGTGTCTTCTCTCACATGACAGGTGCCCTGGCAGGGATGGTGAGTGGCTCCCACGGTGCCCGGGTATGGCCTCCCCAGTGCAGGAGGCTTAGTGTAATTAGACTTTTATGTGGCAGCTCAGGGCCCAGAGGGAGTTCCAGGACAGGGCAAGTGGAGGCCGCCGCAGGCCTGGCCACAAAGACTTGGCATCATTTCACAGCTGTCAGACAGCTGGACCACACACAGGAGGGGGGACACAAAGACTTCTCCAGGAGGGTGTCACAGGGCTGGCATCATCTTCTCTAGACTGATTTAGTTTGATTTCCACGGCCCTCAGTCATAGCTCTAAACTCATCTCCCGCATTATTAACACACCTTGTTTTACGTATTTCTGACAGAGAAGAAAGGAGAAGGAACAGAGGGAGAGAGAATGCAGTGGAAGGAAAAGGGGAGGAAACCTAGGAGGCACCCATTTCTCCCATTTTACGGATGAAGAAACTGAGGCCTGCCCAAGATCAGCTGGCTACTGAGAGTCAGAGGCAGGACCTGAAGCCGCTGTTTTTCTCTCCTTCTGGGTTTGTGAACTTGTCCTGCTGGCGAGTTTTTGGCTGTGACTGTGTCTTCCTGGTCCCCACATACAGCCCGGGTGTGTGAAGGTCAGCCCTTGTCTTCACCCAGGCTTAAAGGAACCACACGTTTCCAGAAAGAGCTCCCTAATACGGTGTGCTAAAGACCTCGCTTCTCTCAGGGCAGCTCCAGTTTGCTCAAGGAGACGTGAGCAACTGCAACGATCAGATTAGCTCGGTGGGCAGAGCGAATTCCTCTCCCGAGCACACTCCGTGGAGACGCTGAAACTGCAGATGCCGTTCAGAAATAAAAGCGTGTGTTAATCCCTGTGGCTCCTCAGGGCGGTGGGCAGGTTCAAAGAGACACCCAGGTCCCGGAAACAGCTGACCCCAGCAAGGAGTTCTGTGTGCAGATTCCTCATCCTTCGCACCAGGCTGACACCGGGCGAGAGTGCTGCCGTTCGGGCTCTGTTTATTGCTGTAATGTGTCAGCACGGGGAACAGAAAGCAGACAAGGAAGGCTTAATTATAAAAAGGAATCTTTTCAAGACATTTTAATTCCTTCATTTCTTTTCTCTTGACAAGAACTCACATACATGCACAAAAATGTGAATTTAGTTTAATTTGGAGCTCTCAAAATCACTGCTCACATGATGACTTCATCACCCTTGGTTCACTCTTAGAATTTCAAAAATTTCAGTTGAGATTCTCTTTTGCTGGAGGCAGTACAGCAAGCAGGTGGACAGTCTGGCTTCCAGCAACAGCCCAGCTGCCTTATGGTTCTGCCCCACCTTCCAGCAGCTGGTGGGGTTTCAACTCAGACGTCTGCTTGGAGGGTCAGAAATGATAACCTGGACCCTGGACCGAGGATTCTGAGGTTGATTGAGCCTCCTTGGAAGATTAAATAGCAGATGTTACTTTTTGATGGTCACCCAGAGTTAAATACAAGAAAGTGCAGGAAATCTGTCCACAACCCTAAAGAATTCATCTGAGGGCCTGGATTCCACAGCACTTCCTACATGAGTCCAGTTGAATGCCTAGAGCCCATGACAGTGACCCACACAAGTCCAACTGCAGGCCTAGAGCCCATGACAAGGACTCATGTGAGTCTGTTTTACAGATCTATGCTGGGAAGGCCCAAAAGTCAGCAGCAGAAGCTAGGAAGTCTGTGCCAGCAGGGTGAGGGGCTGTGCCAGTAGGTTGAGGGTTTTACACTGGAGCCAAGAAGTGACACTCAAAATAAGGACTAGGGCTCCCCTGAAGATTTACAGCCATCCTCAGTGACAGTGAGGTTCTGAGCTCCTCCAATGATGAGAGCAGTTGAGTACATGTCAGGAAGCCAGTGCAGTAGGCTTCCCCTGGAGATTAAACAGCAAACATTCGTCCTCTCCAGAACCAGGAAGCGATGCTCAAAGTATGGACCAGAGTTCCCCAAAGAATCCCGCAGCCATTCTCAGTGACAAAGGCCCGAGCTCCTCTGATGATAATGGCCGAATTCATATCTGAGAAGCTAGCATGACAAGCTCTTCCAGGAAAGCCAATTGCTCCAAACAACAACACTTAGGAGAACCCTCCACGCCCTGCTCTTCCTCTCCATGTCTCTTTATGCAGGCAGCTTTCCTCAGGTGGGCCACCTATACTCAGCACCGTGCAGATTTAATTCAGCTAGTATTAAGTTGATCAGCTGAATTAAATCTGTTTTACTCCCTAGCACTGTCTTTCCACTGTCCTTCATTCTTTTCTTCTTTGTTCCATGCTTACCCCGCTCACTTTCACTTTCTCTTTTCTTTTCTTTGTCCTTTTGAGTTCTGTGTAAATCTTGCTTTTGGACAGACTATATCCTCAGGCCAAGCCTGCCAAGGACACTTACGCTTTGCTCCTACGGTCTGTCTACTATATTAAACCCCCACCCTGGGCACCAGAAGCTGCACCAGGTAAACAGTTTTCACTAGGTCCACAACCCATCTTGCTTGGCTGACCACAGGAACACTGTTTCCTTCAGGAAGATCCTTCTTTAAGCCGAGGGACCTGGCTCACTGATAGTCACTAGGAAACCACCCTACCGAAGCCAAGCAATGTTTATGGTGCCTTGTTCATGTTAAAGCATTCCTTGTCTGTGTTTCACAAGTATCCAGAAACCGGTAAAATGTTAGTTTAAGAATTGACTCCATCCTGCCCCCAGGTCGGTGGAGTACCCTGAAAAGCTTAGCCTTGTAAGGTTAGCAATCTTTGAGAATGTTATTACATTTGCCATAACAGCTCCCACTTACTGAACACTAACTAGGGATCAGACATTGTGCTGAGGGTGTGCATGCATTATCTCATTAACTGTTCCCATTAATCTGGAATTTGGTTACTGTAATTATCCCTGTTTCACAGATGAGGAAACTGAGGCTCAAGGAGTCTAAGCAGGTTGGCCCAAGATCAGTCTGCAGGAAGTGAAGAGCCTCTCACTAGTCTGTGCAGCTCCACATCATGGGTTAACACAATATCTCTCTCCTTGTGTGGGCACTATGACATCCCATCAAACCATCCTGCTCCAGCAAGAAGCTTAGAAATAAGATAGAATTGGCATCCGAGAGTGAAACCGTTAGAGAACTACAAGGGGTTCTAAAGCAAGGTCCTGGCTCCCACACCTGCAAGAATGAAGACTCATTTAAATGAAAAACATTGTGTCTGTTTGAGAAGGCCTGAGTATAAAGTGGAAACCCAACTCTAAGGGTCCCCGCCCACTCACCACCTAGTGAGGAGGTGAGGACCTGAGGGTTTGCTCTGCCCACCTGGCCTGTTAGCTATTTATGCATTGCATAATCTTTTTTTAATCAGTCCCGGAGATCGAACTCACGACCACCTGCTTTCGAGGCAGGTGCTTATGCCACTGAGCTAAATCCCCAGCCCCCGACATTGCATAATTATTAATGCGGCCCCTACTATGTATCAGTCACAACTCTGGGCACTGCCTGGCACCCACGGAGACAGTGCCCTGGCCAGGGAGATGGAGGCAGATTTACTGTGCCTTGGGGCCTGGAGTCTTGCCAAGGGCCCTGGTAATGTGTTCCCTGTGGTCACGTGTCTTTATAGAATTTGCCAGTGTAAGAATATCTCAGTTGCACTCGTTAAGTCCCCTGTCTCTACTTTGATTTCCTCTCTGTATTTAAAATAAAAACTCAATTTTGTGCTTACTTAATTTTGTTCGGTTGGAAGTCACCCTGGGACAAGGATGGGAATCTAGCTGGCTTGTTTGGGAGGCGCAGGGAACACTGGCAGAAAAGCGGGAATGACAGCCGAAGGGCAGCCAGCCAGTGAAGGCTGTCTCCTGCCTGCTGCACTGGCAGTGACCAAAGTGGCATCCTGCAGGGGGAGATGGAATGTCTTGAGGCACAGGTGCTATTGTTAGAGGTGAGTGACACTGAAAAGTGAATTGTGACTCGTAATTCCCAAAAGGATGGGCAGCGCATGCCACCCAGGGCCATGAAAAGCACCAGCTGAGGCAAGTTTACCGGAATGGTTCAGTGGGCTCAGCATGGAGCGGTCCTTGGTAGCTGATGCCTGGCCCTGGGGCGATGGGGAGTAACCCCATGTATCAGAGTTCAGGAAAGGTGTTTGGGGGCTCTAACTGATGCTGTGGGAAGGTACACACTCCCCTGGGGCCAGTGCTCACCAGCTCCAGGGATGAGTTAACTCTTGGAGGGCAGGTCCTTCAGCCATTGAGGCCAGGCACAAAAGCATCCACATACGCAGGGTATTCACATGCTTCACACACAGGCCCATTCAGGCTGACCCAGCCGAGAAGCCAAGGTGTTGCTGGCTGAGGGCCTCTGGAATTGATGGCGGTGATCATCCCCAGCACTGTCGGGGGGGCTAAGGCTAGAGCAAGCCACGCAGGGGCGCCTGGGGACAGCTGGAGCCTGAGAGTCTGTTCCCAGCACCTCCGCGTATACTCACAACTGTCAGCTTTTGCTTTCTTTTCTTTTTTTTCTTGAGATTGTGGTGGTGGTGGTACTGGGGGTTGAAGCCAGGGAGGCTGAGCCACCTCTCCAGCCCTTTTATTTTTTCTTTTGAGACAGGGTTTTGCTCAGTTGCCAAAGTAAGTCTTGAACTTGGGCCCTCCTGCTTCAGCCTCCCAGAGTGCTGGGATTAGAGGAATGCACCCCCACTCCAGGCTTTGTCTGCTCTTCTTAATAAAGATCACGAACATTGCTCCTTACCCTAAAATACCAGTCTTCCCAAATGGAAATGCACACCTGGTTGCAATGGGCTGCCTTAATCTCCCCACCTCCAAATTTGTATTGAAGTCTTCGATTCCCTGTACTTCTGGATGTGACTGTGTTTGGAGAAAAGATCTTAAAGTAATTAAGATAAAATGAGGTCAGCAGGGTGGACCTAGTCCAATCTCAGCGGTGTGCTTAAGAGCAGAGAGTAGGACGCAGACCCAACTCAGAGAGATGAGCATGTGACACTCAGGAGAGGCAACCATCCGCCCGCCAAGCATGGGGCAGTGCTCCGAAGGCACCAGCACTGCTGACAGTCAGACTCGGACTCCCCGGCTCTGGAACTGTGTGGACACTTTCCTACTGTCTCAGCCGCCCACTCCATGGCACTTGTCCTCGAAGACAAATATGGCCATTAGGGTCTGGAAGGCAACACAGACTCACAGCTGCCCAAGGACTTCCCTGGGCGGGGTCCAGCCTCCCTCTGCAGTCTGGGGGTCACTAACTTCCCAGTGAAGGAACTCCAGGTTGACAGGGGTGGGGGCACTCGGGAAGACTCATGTCCCTTCTGATGGGGCTGTCATACGTCACTCCAGCTGGCCTGCCCAGATCTTCTGGTTTCCTAAGGGAAGGCAGAAATCTGCATTCTGTGTGAAAAGTCTCTATTTTTAAAAGTTGGTCATTAACTCAAACATTAAAAGAAAAAAAACAACAACTCTATTCAGGCCAAACTAAACATTGCTGCAGGTGGGATTAGACTGTATCCTGGCAGTTTACAGCTTGCAGTTTATTTCTTCCTTCCTGGGAGTGACAAAAGGTCCCATCTGCTGCACATTTCTGTTTCTCTTTGTCAGTGAATTGCTTGGACTTTACTGCAGAGCCAGATCGATCTGGGCTAAGTATCCCAGCCCTGCCACCTACCAGCTAGAGCAGTCACTGGGTTATTCGTGCCTCTGCTTCCTCATCTGGAAGGTGCCTGTCATGAAGGTGAGAGGAGCTCAGGGTGGAGGCACAACCTTCACAGGGTTGAGTCTATGCTGGTGTGCAGCAAGGGACAGCTCTGTGTCACGCTCTCCCGCCACTCGCTCTGATGGCTGAGTCAGCCTCCCAGCAACACCACGACTGTCCAGACATTTCTGGTGAGGGCTTCGCCGTGGCAACTGAAGCAGAGATAAAGCTCTGGGAGCTGTGACCCTGTTCAGCTCTGGCCTCTCTTGGGTGGCCTGACCTTGACATGCTGAAATAAATTTTTCTTGGTTTGGCCTTCAGGGTTTTACAACACAGAGAGTGAACTTCCTGGGGCCCTCAGGGCCACACCCCTGGCTCTTCCTTTCAAGACCTTGGCTCAGGTGGCCCCGAGCTGCAGAAGGAGTCAGCCCCAAAGGCAACCGCAGGTCTGCCACACAACTCACTGCACTCCGGAGTTCGGTGTTTGCTCCAGTCCAGTTCAGCTGTGGGAGGACAAAGGACACACCATCAAAGCTGAATCCAAAAAATGAGACAGAAAATGAATCAAGCTAACTCCATCCATCCAGTAGGTCCTTTTCCCCCAGAGGGCTTGAAAAGGATAAATGGAGGCTGTGTCTTCCTTTCTGTACTTTTCCTAAAGTAAAACTCACTGTGGCCAGCTGATCAATCAAAGCACAGACAACAACACAGCTGTGAACGCCATCTGTCTACAGGTACCCGGGGATGTGGCTCTTAGATGTGGCATCCCATCCCAGAATGGAGATCACACAGCCAGGATGAGGAAACAAAGTGCTCGGTTCTAGTTTGGGTAGTCCTTACCCCATGAGAACTTTAAGCAACCCCTACTTAACTCTCCGTGTCTCGATGTTCTCATCTGTGAAATGGGCTAACAATCTGTCTGCCTCGCTGAGAAAAGAGACAAGGGAAAGTACAAAGCCTAGCAGAGCACTGAGGGTAGAATCTGCTACCCCAAGCTAAACACCTTGCATGGATTGGCCAGTTTAATCTTGTGATACCTAAAGACCATGTATTATCAGCAGCCTTGTTTTATAGCTGAGAAAATGAAGGCCTAGAGAAGTGACAAAGGGCACACAGTGAGCAAATGGAAGAGCCATGATCTGCACACTGGGCACTGGTCTCAGTGGACATGCTCTTGACCATGAGAATAAATATTGATTTTTATAAATCACCACAGACTTATTTGCCCAGCAATTAATACAATACAAATTAATTAAAAATGTGATGAGCATCTTTTTTAGAATTTTGGGTGGTCAGAAACACAGAACCTGGCTAGGCAGGAAGGGAAACTGCCCGGAAACTGCCCAGCCGAGATGAAAAGAAGGTAGCTGCAGGACCAGACTTCTCCCACCTGCAGGCATCTCAGACCCTGGAGGCCGGACCTGTGCAGCTGCACCCTCCCGGAGCAAGCTCCCAGTGCTGCTGGCCTGAGGAGCTGCGACACTGGCAAGGCCACAGCCCAGGGCCTCTGTTCCCAAGTGCCCAATTCCTGAAGCCAGTCTAGTGTCCCCTCTATTGGGCAGATGAGAAAACCAGGCTTTCGAGCAACAAAATAACTCAGCACAGAGCTTTGGAGTGGAGAGGCATAGGGCAGAGGGAGGTTCAGGACGACCCTCAGAACAAAGAGACCACCCTCAGCCAGCACCTGCACACGCACGCATGCACACAGCCACTCTGAGCTCTCTTTACACAGCGTGCTCTTATCCGTGGCATCTTTCGTGGCTAAGGAGGACTGTGGCACATCTGCCCAGTGTCCCGGGATCCTGCAGGAGAAGCAGTCTCATAACCCCACAGGCCCTCCCTCCTCTGAGCCCCTGGGAGCCTCAGGGCCTGCTCCTCTGGGTTCCCTGCAGAGGGACAGTCCTGTTGATGTTGGGAGGTGCTGACCTGCCCCGGTGGTCTCCCTTCCCCTCTTCCTGGCTGAGGAGGCTCTGTGGAGGATGCCAAGCAGCTTTTCTCTAGTTTGTTGAGTAGATATCACTCAGCCTCTCCAGAGCACAACAGATCCAAGAACAGTGCTTCAGGAGGAGGTAACATTTTGGAGGGGATGGGACATGGGGGTTGGCCAAGAGCTTTCAGCCCCTACTTTTGGTCCTGGAGGAGTCTGATTCTTCTAAACCTATTATAACAATTTGAAAAATGAAAAAAGACAGTATTTTCAGCAAGTCCCGTTCTTTATTTTTATTTTTTTGAGATGGCATCTATGTAATTCAAGTTGGCCTTGAATTCACACTGCAAATGAGGTTGGCCTCAAACTTGCAGCAAACCTCCTGCCTCAGCCTCCCAAGTGCTGAGATAAGAGGTGTATACCACCACAGCTGGCTCAGTTACTGTTTCTAAGCATTTCCCAGATGCTATGCTGGGTTTTTTTTCTTCCTTATGTTTCTAAGCTTCATGACAACCCATGGGGGGAAGATGCTCTGTTATCTCCACTTGACATGGGAAGAAGCATAGACTCCACAGGACCAGGAAACTTGGCCACAGACACAGCTCATGGGGAAGGGTCAGGTTTCCAGTGTACACAGCTGACACCAACCAGCATCCGTGCTCTAGTTTCTCAAAGCTGCATTTTTATACAACACTGCTCCTTCTTCCTTCCCCTCTGGAGCTAAACGGCCAGAAGCGCAGTCACAGTAGAATCAACCGTGGCCTAAAGACAGTGTCAGGGAGCACACACAAGCTGTGTGAGAACCTCTGCTTCCACAGGCTCCATTCTGTATGTGTTTTCCCCTCATGGTGGCAACACAGCTGCTGCTGCTCCTGCCCCACATTCTCCCAGACCCCTTCCATCAGGAAAGTGGCTCCATTCTACAGTCTCTGCAGAAACTGTTACGGTTCAGCGGTTCTAACAGGATCCCTGCCAGGCCCTGACCAATTATTAGGGTCAGGGGTCATGATGAGCTGATCAATTTGGACCAAATTATGAGCTTTATACCAGAGCTGGGAGTAAACTACCTCCTCCTTTGAGAGGAGCAGTTTCTAGGGAAGGGGGTGGGTTGAATAGAGTGTAATTATCAAAAGTCTGGATTGATTCCAGACATGCCTGACACAAGGGCCACCTCATCATTCCTCAGTTTCCATCTCTGTGTATTGGGGTTATGACAGTGTCTTAGCCTGTTTGTGGCACCACAACACAACACCATGGTCTGGAGGACTTGAATGATGTAGGTCTCTCACAGTTCTGCAGGTTTGGCCTCCAGATCAGGGCTCCAGATGTGCAGCCTCTCAGCCTGCTGTCTCTTCCCCATCTGCACGTAACCTCTCTCTGGTGTGTGCAGAGAAAGCAAGAGTGCGCCAGTCTCTTCCTTTTTTAAAGAGCACTGATCCCACCCCAAGGCTCCCACCCTCATGCCTTAACTACCCGTTTCCCAAAGGCCACCTCCAAATACCATCACAGCAGTGTCCAGGGAATCGAGTTTGCAGAACACGATTCAGTCAACAGCAGACAGCACCAATCCGGCTGGTGTGCAAGTGAAAAGGCCTAAGACTGCCAAGCTTTAGTTGTACATGGCTCTTTCCAGTAGCAGTTAATAAGGCTTAGCGACTGTGGTTTCATTTTTTTGTTGTCTTTTCTTGATGGAAATATAATAAAATTCACCCGTTTTCAGTGTGAAGTTTGATGGCTATTGGTCACTGTGTATATTGGTGTAGTCACCACGGCACACAAGACTCGGAGCAGAGGCAGGGGTGAGGCTCGCCTAGCAGGATCCCTGGGTTCCCTCCCCAGCACTCTAAAACGAACAGGTGGGGCTGGGGATTTAGCTCAGCGGCATAAGCGCCTGCCTTGCAAGCAGGCAGTCATGAGTTCAATCCCCGGTACCGATAAAAAGGAAAAAGACAAAAAAAAAAACCGAACAGGTGCCTTCACCCCGAAAGCCCAGCGCTGACCCCAGCCCCATCTCCCAGCTCCACACAACCACTAATCTTCCTGTCACTAGTTTTGCTTTTTTCTGCAGTTTCTTAGGAACAGAATCACACAGCTGATTTCACCCTTCGTGTGTGGCTGGCAATTAGCACACTGACGTGCGGCCCACAGTCACTGTGGTCGCACAGCTCCTGTTCCTTTTCAGGTCCGAGTCGCACTCTGCAGTGAGGGTGTGTCCACCTGCTTTCCACTCACAGCTAATGGACACCAGGGTCACGTGTAAGTTGAGGCTCAGTGAACACACGATGCAGTGCTTCAAGTTTTTAATGGGAGGTTTTCTCTCTGATTTACTGCACAATGTTCAGCAGATGCTTATAATCCTTTGCATACTACCGGTACATTTTACAGCCTGGGCTACCCCTGAAAACACCACGCTAAGTGAAAGAAGCCACTCACAGCAGACCATATGTAGTGCAATCCCACTGCATGAAATGTCTAGAACAACTCTGTGGAGACAAAGAGCAGATCGGTGGATTCTCAGGCCGGGGGACTTGGGAGGAGAATGGCTGCTATGAGTATTGTGTTTCCTTTCAGAGTGAGGAAATGTTCCAAAATGGACTGTGATGTATGAGAGTGTCACAGGTTTGTGAATACACTCAAAACCATGGAACTGTATATGTTAAGTGGATGAATTGTGTGTTGTGCAAATTATATTTTAATAAGGCTGTTAAAATTATTTGTTAATAAATTAATTATCACTAATTTGATGGTTGCATGTGTGAATGAACATTCTTGTTTTCTGGCTGTTTAATCACTCTGATCCCCTTTGGTACTTATTTTTAATTCAGCAGTTTTTGGAAACCTCCAGACACAGTGCTTGAAACTGAGTGTCAAAGACACAAGAGGGGGGGACCCTCCTCAGAGATACACACTTGAGAGCAGAAAACAGACTGCAACTGCAGGTGCAAGGGCTGACACACAGCACCTACAAAGTGCCAGGCACTAATAATAATCTCTTACACTGCAGATATATATGTATATGTATTTCCCCCTTAATCTGTGTAGCAACTCTTGAGAAAGTTAATAGCATTATTGTTTATATTTAGATGGGATAATGATGCACAGAGAAGGTCAGTAACTTGCCTGAGGTCACACAGCTAGTAACTAGTGGGCTCAAACTTGAAACCCAGCAAGACTGGCTCTGAAGTCCATTGTTCTGCAGCCCATTCTGGGAGATGCTGCTCCACAGGCAGAGGTCCTTGCTGTGACAGGGGCATAAGAGCCGCAGGGGCTCGTGTCTCCATTATACAATCTGAACGCTCAGTTTCCTTCCTTCCCTCCTCTCTCCTGCCTTCCTGATCTGGCCAGCTCTCACCATGATCAACTTGACAGCCAGGAAAGGAGCCTTCAGCCCACAGCCCGCAGCAGAGCTGCAGAGCCGCAGCACTAGCTATGGATGGAAGGTGCCCTCCTCAATCCACTCGCTGACGCCCTGAAGCCCCGGGGACCGTGTTTGAAGATGAGGCCTCCAAAGAGGTTATTAAGGTTAAATAAGGTCAGGAGGGTCCTAATCAAGGTGGAGTTGTGCCCTTATGAGAAAATAAGATCTCCAAAGAGTGTGCACACTGAGAAAAGTCCTCTCCCATGAGCACATGTGCTGCATGACTCCTGAATACAGCTCTGGAAAAGACAAGCACACGAGGACAGAGAGGAGGCTAGTGGGGAAGGAGCTGGAGGAACAGACTGCTCAGTGGCACAAAGGAAGATAATTGTTGGGGGTGACG
Organism: Cavia porcellus; assembly: GCF_034190915.1. NCBI lineage: Eukaryota > Metazoa > Chordata > Mammalia > Rodentia > Caviidae > Cavia > Cavia porcellus. The sequence continues at coordinate 55,393,582 of NW_026947496.1, forward strand.
GGATGGCTACACGTCATGCATTTAGTGAGAGTTCCGCAAGTGTAGCGATTTGTCAAAACCGTGTTCAGCATGGATGCATCTTATCACATGAAATTTATGCCTCAGCAGCGTTGACTTTTAAAATACTAGCTGTGTAGACTTGGGCAAGTTATTCCACTTTCCCAGGCCTGTAAGATGTAATCATAGTTGTTCTGTTACAAGAATTAAAGGGAGCAGTATGTACAAACACTTTGCACAGTGCCTGGGACGTGTATGCACCACTGGTTTACTTTCCTTGTGGGATTCATTAAACTATAAATGGCCATATACTAGATAGTCATTCATTCATTCATTCATCTACCCACTCAGCAAATACGTATTAAGTATTCTAGGCACTGGTCTAAGGACTTGAAATGCATGTGAAAACAAGAGAGATGTAAATGTCTGCCTTTTTTTGGTGGTGTCATAGGATTAGGGGAAGACAAGCAGCAAATAACACAGGCAATAAACAAGCAGATGAGGTAGTGTGCTAGAAGACAGTGCTAAAGAGAAAGAGAAGACACAGAGCAGGGTGGCTGAGGGTGGCCTCAGGGCCCATTTCAATAGCAGTGTTAGGCAGGGAAGCCGATTGAGGCTTTACTGAGCGGGGACCATGTGAGCAAGAACTGTCAGGAGCACACTTAGGAGCAGAGGACAGGAGGCAGGCAGGAAGGGGAAGAAGAAACCAGAATTACTCACTGAAGCTGAGCCATGATTCTGCAGGGGGAGAAATGCTCTTTCTATGAGATCAATGTGAACAATCTCACAGGAACATAAACACTAAGAAAATAACAACTGAAGCAAAGAGTGTTTGCAAATCACAGGAACTATGCCAGCATGGCGAGTGTGAAATGCTCATCATGAAATGAAATTATAGGAACATCCTTGGTTGCATCAAGTGTGGACATTTGTACCTGAGACCCACTTTCAATCTCAGGGCTACCCTGTGTGCACCTATGTCAGTCTGCTTTTTTACTGCAGCAAATACCTGACATAAATCGACTTGTAAGAGAAAAATTTTACCTTAACTACTGGTTTTGGAGGGCTCGGGGCAATCTGGTTGGCCCCATTGTTTTTGGAACTGTGGAGAAGCAGCACATCATGGCAGGGAGCACATGGTGGAGAAAAGCCATTCACTTCATGGATGCGACTTAAATAGAAGGAATAGGCAGGGACTGGGTCCCACGAACCCTTCAGAGCCTGCCTCCAACGGCTTAGAGACCACCCACTAGGCTCCATGTCTTCAAAGGTCTACCATCCCCAACAGCACCAAGAAGGGCTCAATTCTTTAATACACGGGCCTTTAGGGGCGCACTTAACATCTAAACTAAGGAGCAGGTCCCCAGCACTCTGATTATCAAAAGCTCCAGGACAAGTGGGCACTCCTCTCGACAGTCATAACACTGTCTCTCTGACTCTCTAATTAGCACGTGCAATTTCAACACTTCTCCAAATGGATGAATTTAAATTCATACTCAATAATCTATAGAAATGGATGGTAGCATTTACCTCCCTCCCCCCTTCGAGTACTTTAAAGGGAGAGCCTACCTCTGACACTTGAAACAGCTGATGAGCAATGTACCCCATAGCACAGCGATCCCACTTTTGTCAGAGTTGGGCCTCCTGGGGAAGCCCAGGAGAAAAGAAACCATTCTAAAACATTTTAATTGTAAGTGGAGTTCATTACTTTAGATCCCATTATAATAAATTATCATTGCTGCGTTAAATCTTAACAAAATGGACACTGCGATGATTAGAGTTCCCTATGTTTGTAGAAAGACCTTATAATAAACCTACACTTGATGATAACAACACTAGATTGGTCCTTAACCAAACCAGTTATTTTCCCCAAGAGGTAAAGCCTCCTATTTGAAGGTAAAAATAGGAGCCTGGGTCTCTTGATTTTCTCAGAAGAATATTAACATTGACATCCACAGGCAAATTTAATTATGGCAGTTGCCTGCTTAAAACCCTCCTCAGCTTTTCATCACACTTAGCTGAGAGTTCTGTCAAAGAATCATACTGAGAGGAGATTCTTAAACTAAGAGAATAAACATGTGTCAAACATTTATTTAACTCATTAATGAGGGGACCATTGGTATAACAGATTTGGTTCAAAAAGCACTGAATGACAGAATGTACCATCCCACAGGGAGGGTGTATGGGAAGGAGCTCTATTTGTTGGTTTTTAAAGTTAGAAACAAAGCTAACTAATGTCTTTCAGGGCAATAGAGCCCTAACAGTGGGGCATTTGCATTTCTACAGGATAGCACCGGACTATGTGAGGACTGACGCACACGCTACTTCCTCACCACGGGGCACAGTACAGCCACACCAGGGCTCTGACCCACTCAGCCCTAACATGACACTGAAAGCATATGGCCTTCCTTCCTTTCTGTTATATGTCTAAGTTTTGATCATTTTTCTTAACAGTTCTAAGTTTTCAACCTGCTCAAAAAACTCTAGGTTGGCTCCTGCCTGTATCCCAGTCTCACCATCTGTTCATCTGCCTTCCTGTGACAAGGGTCATACTTCCCAACCCAAGGTGGCCACAGCAGCTTCCTTTACCTGGAATCCAAAGCCTTCTCACTCCATTCTGTGTACTCACGATCTTAAGTCACTTCCCTCAGGGACTTCCCCAAGTGCCCTGGACACAGCCTCCATGTGCCATGAGCCATCCGAGGCCATCTCGATCCGTCAGTGACTATAAACACCCCAAGAGCTGAGTGATCAGTCTTGGTTGTCATAGGACACCAGGGACTGAATAGAGCCCGGCAGACAGTGTGAGGAGGCGAGAAAGGGAGGGCTGCAGACTCGTGGGTCCAGGCTTCACAGGACACCGAGTCTCTGCTCCTGGGGCTCTCGTGGTGCCCAGTTCCAGCCAAAAGCCTTGCTGAGTCCTCCTCACCCCAGGAAGCACAGGCTCGGCGGTTACGTGGACGCCAGTCCCGAGGACAGCACACCTGTGGCTGTGGGCAGACTTCCTCCACACTGTCCTTGGCCCTTAGGAAAGCTTTTAAAAAGACTTAAATTTATCATCAGTATTTACATCTTAATCAGCTGTAAGTTTCAGTTCCTCTAGGAAGGGGTTACATGTAAGAAGGGACACTTAGCTGATACCTTCCAGCTGAAAGGGCTCACCAGCTGCCATCTGTCCTAATGTTTCCCTTCTCCAGCCTGACTCACACTCATCTCAGTGGCCCTGAAGGTGGCATTTGAGGTTTCACTCTTTGCTGAAGACTCTTGAGAATCGAGGGTTCATCTGTACAAGCCACATTGTACAAGGCGACATTACGCCGGGTCCCCTTGACATAGCTGCCCACCTGCATTGCTGAGAGCTACACTGAGATTCCTTCTAGGTATATTGTTTAGTCTGGTTTTCTTTGTTTACTCCGCCCTGCACCCTCACCCTGCTCTCTGGGAGCTACTCCTCCCCACTTAGGGCGTCCTCCTTACTCAGGAGCAGTCAGGATGTTAAGCGCACTCTCTTCTACGCCAGATGCTGCTGATTGACCCAGGAATGGACTCTGGTACAAGCCAGCCCCTAAGTCCTCCTCTGAGGCCTGTCAGAATGGAGAGCTGCAGGGCTGCAGAAAGCAAAGACCTCAGCCCCAGAAGCACTTAGCAGTCATGTTCCAGCACATGGACTGGGAAGAGCAGAGCACAGAGAAAGCACAGAGCATGGAGACATCACCCTGCTGGTTTCAAGTCCAGCCCTGGCTTCCTTCGGTGGCTTCCTTGAAATACTCTGGTGTCTTTTGATAAATTCTTCCTTTAAAAAAAAAAAAAGCATCAAGCTTCTAACATTTTAAATGGTAAAGAAGACTATGTTATTTGCCTACGTAAAGTTCCCAAAGAAAAGTAAACACTTTACCATGCCAAACAAGGTCCACATGATCTGGCTCCTTCTAACTTCTCCAAACCGACTTTTTCTGCTCTCCTTTCCTCCTACTGCTCCATCCGTGATAGTTTTCTTTCTGCTCTTCTAATCCTCAAGCTTCTATACATGCCAGGCCTTTGCCCTTGCTGCTCCCTGTCTGGAAACGTCTCCTCTTGCAGCCTCACATGGCGGGCTGTTTCCTTTCCTGACAACCTATCCTGACACTGCCTGCACCCAGTTCCTCCCTTCATTGCATTCTGCTCGTTTTCTTCACAGCCTTTATCACACTGAAATTATTTTATTTGCCCACTTGGGCTTTGTATACAGCCAACACTCACGTGTAAGCTCAACTAGGTAACCGCAATAAGCCTAGCAATTAGCCATGTGTACAGGACATGGCACATAGTAGGTGCTCTATAGATAACTGTCAAAACAATAAAGTTCCCTGCAGCCCAGAGTACTTAATAATCAGGTACGAACCCTTTTCCTTACAGGGCTCTTGCATTCCTCACCCCTTCCTGGAAGATTCCTACCCCTATCCTACCCCCACCCCAGAGCCTTTCTGGAGTCCGCAGGAAAAAATATAAGAGAATTTACTTATGTAACAAATGCCATGTAAAGTATGTCTCTAAGCACTGTACCAATATTGTTTAACCTCCTCTGACCACGTGAAGAATGTAGCCTTTCTGTCCCTGTATATTACAAGTGAAGAAATTGAAGCCTTGTGGGTGAAGGAGCTGTTTGTGGCCATCACCCCACAAAGGGCAGGGGCGTCGTCTGTGACAGGTCAGCCAGGCTGTCTTCCTGGCCTGCAGGAAGAGTGCACCCTCTGTCCTTGGGCAGGGAGAGTGTCCTTCAACCTTTCTGGTGGCTTTGGAGCAGGGGGGCCACTCAGAAGAGTGTGCACCGCTCACCCCAGTGCAAACTCCGGTGAAGCCCGTCTGCTGGGGACGATGACAGCTGTGCCAGGGAGATACTGCAGATGACTGGCAGCCCCCTTGATATCAATCACCCTGTGCCCTCTGAGCGGCCTCCGTGACATTTACACCTCATTAGACTGTCAGTGCCAAATGAAGCAATAGTGTTCCACGTCCCTCCCTTACAGAATGGCCTCTGTAGTGGGCAAAATCAGAAAGGGTAACTGGAAAGTAGAACCTAAGACCTCCAGGGAACCACAGCAGCAGAGCTGGAGAAACAGAAACTAAAACAGTAACAGTGTTGTGCTGGGGATTCTGAGTCAACCCAAACCCAGTCAGGGAAACCGCAGAACCAGGTAGTCCAGGAAGGGCTCTGAGGAGGTTCTTAAGAGTTCTGAGGTTTGCAGACACACTGCAAGATCAGGCCTGCAGCCCAGCCACCTCTCTCAGGCCTGCAGCCTCCTCCCTGGCCTCACACAGGCTTTGCTTCTGCCAAACTGCCCTCCAGAGGTCTCCGGGCTAACAACAGGAAGGCAGGAAGCCAGGAAACAGGATTTCCTTATTAGCTTCTGAAGACCAAGGGGAGGAAGAGAGACAGAAAGGAGAAAACGAAGACAGGCCAAAGGAAATGGCCACATATCAGAGTCAGAACACATCCCAGGAAGTCCAACTACACCCACGGTGGTGTATGAGCAGCAGGGGGCTTGGTTTTTTTTATTTCTGAAGCAATCCTGAGCCAGCCTATGAAGGGACACTGTCATAGGTGAATGTCCACATTTCTCCTACAGTTAGTGAAAGGGGGAACAAGACCCAGGCAATTCCTCGAGCCAGAACAGAAGCTGTGATGGTGTCACGCCAGATGCTAGGTGCTGCCCGCATGCCCTTAGTACATACCGTGACCCTGCAGCTCCCTGGAACAACCTTGAACTCTTAGGAGGTCATTCAGCAGCAGGGAGCCCCAGTGGTGGCACCTGGCAGTGGCTGTCAGGACAACCACCTTTGGACCCTACAGCTCCCCAGTAGCCACAGTAATAGTGCACCTAATACTGCATCTACCTCACCCCACCCCAAGCCGCCATGCTTTCTGGGACACCTCCCAGACAAAGGGCATGTGCTACAATATCTGTTTCCAGGTCTCTCCCAGGGAAGACAAGCCAAGGCTGAGCCATGTGCACTTTACCAAGAGATGGCGACCGGACACATGGATCTGCTATGGAGTGCATCTGGTGTGCGTGTGCCCCATAAAGGCCCACATGCTGGATGCTTGGCACCCCAATGCTGGAATGTTCAAGGATGGCAGAACCTTTCAGGGACGAGCCTAGTAGGAGGTAAGTAATGGTTTTAGAGGATTAATGCTTTGTCAAGAAAGTGTGTTCTTGCTGTTACAGGGAGTCCTGTGAACAGATTGTTTCAAAGGATCCAGGCACCCTCCCTACATTTCTCTTGCTTCCTCTCTCACCATGGGCTCACTCCCTCTTGCACAGATTCCACCATGATGCTACCCCCATTGTGGTATGGTGAGAAGGCCCTTACTAAAGCTGAGTAGATGCCAGCACCATGCAATCCAACATGTGAGTTAAATAAACATCTTTTTATACAGTACACCCAGGCTCAGGTATTTTGTTACAGCAACAGAAAAGTGACAGAAAAATGACTAATCCTCGGTTTCAGGGGTTGGCAAGTAACTCTGCTCCAGCTTGACCAAGTTCAACCTGAGGGCATCAACAGGGAATTGATACATGGGCTGGTTTTTGGCAGCCACCCGGCTCCTCTCTGGGCATCTGCTATAGTTAGAGATCCCAAGGCAGCCACAGACATTGTCACCACTTCTCTCTTCTATGTTTCAGGAAAGGAACAATTAATCTGGAAGGAAGACTCTATCCATTGTTGAAGCATACCAGAAATTTCACCAATAGCCTCTGGAGGGGCTGAACCATCCTTGGAAGTCTAGGGGAAGCAGAACTGTGAGAGCACAACTTTGTGGAGTGTAAGTCTGCTCTACCCCCCACCCCTCTAAGTGATTTAGGGTAGACAGTTTAACTCTGTAGCATTTGTGGCCTCAGCTGGAAAGAGGTCATGGCTCTCTGAAGCACAGGTTTAGAGCAGACATGCAGCCAAGAAGGGACCCTCCATTCTTCCCCAGTGGCCTGCCAGCCTCACAGCTTGGCCAGGACCCCATGGGACCCATGGACATGAATCCCGGAGGTCCCTGTCACCCAACCAAGTCAGCCCCGTGTTCATGCTACAAGCTTCCTGCTGCTACTGCTATGTGCCAGGAAATAAAATGCTAATGGGAAAGGAAGCCAGCCAACTCTGTGATGGTGACAAAGCTCATGTCCCATCTGTTCATCCCCTCGTTCTGCTTCAGGTTAGGCATAAAAATGGCTCCCTAGCATCTCCTTGCTGAATGAACTGACATGTTAACAAATAGAACCCCCAAGAAACCTCCATGCAGGAGAATGCTCTACCCTATATTGCTTGATTCTTATACCATGATAGTAAATATTCATGGTTGTCACTGATCTCTCTCTCTGTCTCTCTGTCTCTCTCTGTCTCTGTCTCTCTGTCTCTGTCTCTCTCTGCCTCTCTCTCTGTCTCTCTGTCTCTCTCTGTCTCTCTCTCTCTCTCTCTCTCTTTCTCTCTCGTTTTGTTTTGAGACAGGGTCTCAAGATACAGCCCAGGCTGGCCTCAAAATTGTGATGATCCTTCTGCCTCAGTCTTCCAGGCACTGGGATTGTAGGCATGTGCCACCATGCCTGCTTGTGACTGATTTCTTAGCTACTGGGCTTTTAACTATCTCAGGCCTTCTTCACCTGGGGGTGCTGATTTGAATGTGAGTCACAGATTTCCTTACCTCTGCACAAACCTTGCCAGGCTCTTGATCTCAACCACAGGAAAAGCCAGTAGGATCTGCAAGACATAAGGCCATTGGGGCTGGGGATTTAGCTCAGCGGCATAAGCACCTGCCTTGCAAGCAGGCAGTCGTGAGTTCGATCCCCGGTACCGGTAAAAAAAAAAACGAAAAAAAAAAAAAAGACATAAGGCCATTGATCCATGGAGCTGTTCAGTGCCTACTTCCTCTAGGCACAGCCACCAGCCCAAGCAAGGATGGTCTGTCCTTAAGAGCACACAACACAGCCACATTGTCCAGGTCTCATCAGGGAAACCTAAAAAGGTATTAACTTGAAAGTTTTAAAGGAAAATAGGCAAAAAATTAAAACTGATGTTTAATTAAATGCCTACAAAATACTGGGCCCATTTTGGTGTCAAGTTTAGTTTTCATAAGGTTATTGTATTTAAAAACAATGTGTAAGTTGGTGGCTTTACTTTGCAAAAACTTGAGTCTGCATGAGAAAGCAGAGCCAATCTAGTCAATTAAATGAGTTGTTATTCTTTGCCAAGGATGTTCAAAAGCAAAATTCTAAAGATTGCTTAAACTATATATACACTTTCTTAGTTACTTTTCTTATTGCTGGGACAAAATATCCAACATCCATAGTTAGAAGTTTATTTATCTCACAGTTTGTGGAGGTTTCAGTCCATAATTGGCTGGCTCCAAGGCATGGCAGACAGGCATCAGAGAGGAGAACAGTTCATGACAGGCATAAGGTGGCAAAGCTAGAAAGCAAGGGATGGCCACAGATCCATGTCCTACATCTTTTCCAGGTTACTTAGGGAACCATTAGTGCCCTTGATCCCAGCATCACACACTCTAGATCCAACTGCTTCTAAAAAAGCCCCACCTGTGACTACATGAGGCTTTGGGGGAACATCTAGACACAAGCATAACACATACATATAATATCATGTGACTTGTAATACTTGCTGTAATTTGTAACGTAAGATGAGGCTTTTAAAGATAAGAATAACTAGGTTCAATGAAGATCTTAAAATTAGGACAGTACTCACCATGGTTACTGATTTTGGTTAACTCTTTACTACAGTACACACCTGCTCCAATGAAATCCCTGTTTTTCTTTCCTAGTGATGCTGACTTCAAAGTCAGTGCAACGGTCAACTGTACAAGTATATAAATTATTCATTCTTTTTAATGGAGGAAAAGGAGCATTTTTCATTTAGAATTAAGAGACCTCATCACGAGTAGCACCCAGAATACATTCCTGTTGTCTACGGATTTGCTGCCACACCTCCAGATTTCAGAAGGTGGTTGTGTTCACAGGCAGCCTGGCCCACTTTTAAGGCCCTGATGTCTCACCACCTCTCTCTGGGAGGAGTCCTCTCTGAGTAGCCACCAGGAGTGGCTGCCTCCATCTTCCAAACTGATTCTCCAAGGCTGCGCTCCTGGGGAAGCCACGTTTGAGAGCCCTTCCATGCTACAGCTGATTCCCATCCTAATTTAGGCTTCTTCCAACTTTTTCAGAGCACTGGGTGGAAAAAGGGTGGAAGAAGCCTTTAGCCACTGGTCACCAGGGCAGTACTGGACAAATTGTGATGTGAAAGCTTTGCACCAATATTCATTGTCTTGTAGCAGAAAATGCCCCCCCCCCACACACACACATCCCCTGGTCAGTATACTTCAGTCTGTTAGCTGCCCAGGTAATAATTCCAGTTCCTGTTCCTGTTCCTTCTGTTTCTTAGAAACGGTTGCTCACTGTGATACATAGCTGGTCACAATGATGTATACTGTAAGAACCAATCCCCAACTGACAAGCCATTCTGCCTCCAGACTTCCTGCTTGCTTATCCTATATAATCCCTAGACCACCAGAGATTGGGGTCTGATATTCTAGGAATGATCCCAATCAGTGCTTGTCAATATAAATAAATCAGTCTCCAAATCCTGAGTATCATTTGGTGTTTCTGTTTGCTGTAGCAGTCTGTTTGATACTCAGGACACAAGGAAATTGCTGATGTTGATGGCCTTGCAAATTCTACCTGTCTTACTTTTCTCATTGCTGAGACACAATACTTGCCACCCAATATTAAAAGAAGAGAGGTTTATTTAGTGCAGTTTGTAGAGGTTTCAATCCATAATCAGCTGGCTCCAAGGCAGGGTGGCACAAGGCAGAGAGGTAACAGTGCATGGAAGAGGGAGACAGCAAAATTCAATGCAAAGGCCAAAATGAGCCTCTTTCTGTCCCATATATTGTATCCAGTCTACCAGGATTAGGGTGGTGTCAATCCAATTGGTAGACTGATAAAAGCAATCACTCACCCTTAACCCCAGCACTCTTAATCTCAGTGTTATACCATGAATCAATCACAAACTCTAGATTTAGCCACCTCCAAAAAACACGACCATATGAGTTTAGGGGGACATCTAGACCGAAACCATAACGCTACCCTTTCCATTGAAAACAGTTTTGGGTACTAATCAGTTTGGTACTCTTTCACTGTGGTGAAAGAAAAAGAAAATGAGCTCCCAGGGTGGCCTAACGCTGTGCTGGGAGATTTATGTTCTTACTGAATTCTTTTCCAGCCACTTTAAAAGGAGGGATTATCACCCTTGTTTCACAGAAGAAGAAACTGAGGTTCAGGGAACTTTATAACCTGCTCAGTGTCAGAGAAGTATGGGCAGGAAATCTTGGTCCATCTTCAAAAGGGGTCAAATAGGTCTTTCATGAAACCTCTCCATTTTCCTAGCCCATTTTACTGGTTTCTGTTTTTGTCACTTTTTCAGCCATGAGACAAAATATCCAACAGCTGCAATTTAAAGAAGGCAAAGTTTATTTTGGCTCAGTTTCAGTCCACGGTTGGCTGGTTCTCAGGTGGAAACAGGATGCAGAGGAAAAGGTACTCAGTCCTTCGAAGCCAGGAAATAAAGAGAGAAGGAAGGATCCAGGACACATACCCTGTGACCCACCTCCAATCAGGTCCCAACTCCTAACAGCATTCGGCTCTGAACTCATCAGTGGATGAATTCACTGACCTGTATGAATCCACTGACTCACCCCCATGACCTCATCATCTTCTAAACACTTGAGGCTTTGGGGAGACACTTGAGATATAAACTGTAACATTCTCCCTCCTTTTAAAATAACATTCAATAACTCTGTACCCTTGGGCAAGGAATGTGGTTTCCCTTATCTGTGAGATGAGACTGAGGGTAATGACCTTCTGGTAGTAAGGATCAGAGAGGAGATCAAACCTCTCACCCTGGTGCTATGGACTTCATGAAAGTGAACTGTCATCAGTAACAGCATTTTTAATATTTGTCATGAATCACTTCAAAACACCCCTAGCAATCCCTCCTCTTGAGAGGCTGAGGCAAGAGGATCGTTGCAAGTTCGAGACCAGCCTGGGCTACAAAGTGAGCTCAAGGTCAGCCTGAACTGCTAGTGAGACCCTGTCTCAAAAAGACAAATAAAACAAAACGAAACCCCCGAGTCTGGGAGCAGTGGCTATAAAATAGTGAACAACAGCTAGAGAATGAATGAACAGAAGGGGGAAGGAGGAAGATTTCACGGTATTTACTGGGCCTTACAGATGAACTGCACCAGGCCCCACAACATATATTCAATTGCCTTTCCAGGATAGACACTGGGTTGATTTGTTTTTCTGTCTCTTTCTCTGCAACTGTTGCTGAGTCCCAGCCCACATGAAAATGGGTTTCTATGGGTTGCCCCAATCTACTACTGGATCCCTTTTGTCCCAACCTCCCTGAGCAGCCTGATTCCATAACCAGATGGGCTTCCTCTCACCTAAGCTGACTCCTCCCACCCTTTCTCTGAACGCAGTCCCTGTCTCTCACTTCCTGCCCATCCTCTCTTCTCAAGATCTCAGGTGTCTCCCTCTATCACTCCTATTTATAGTCTCAGCTCCCACTGTGCAGCTTCTGGTGGGAAGCCCGAGCCCCTCTCTGGTTTCTCTCCTTAAAATAGCACCTGCCACAAGTGAAGGGGCACATGCCTATAATCCTAGCACTCCGGAAGCCTGAAGTAGGAGAATTAAAAGTTCGAGCCCAGGGGCTGGGGATTTAGCTCAACGGCATAAACGCCTGCCTTGCCTTGCAAGCGCGCCATCCTGAGTTTGATCCCCGATACCAAAATAAAAAAAAAGTTTGAGCCCAGCATGGGCAACCCAGAGAGACCGTGTCTCACGAGGCAGGCTCTGGGTTCAGTTCATAGTATTGAGGACGCACCCGCTCACACGAGATCTGGGGATAGGGAGTAACTCAATGATAGAGTTCTGCAGAGCATCCTGGAGGCCCTGAGTTGAATCCCCAGCACAAGAGTGGGGGACATCACCTGCAGGTCCTTGTTGAAAACAAGGGGAGAAGGTCTGAGGGTTCTTAACTGCTGCCTGGGTGCAGTAAGGGCCTGTCATTTTGCTCAGCTTTGGTCCATCCTCTGCAGGTGAACTTCAGCGTGCAGTGTGATTGGCAGGAACGGGGGTGCTTGTCATGGGGACTCTCATCACCCTGGGCTGGGCTGGGTGGGACGTGGGCCTCCGGCTCCAGGTTAAAGCCCCCTGCGCGCTGGGCGATTATTTTCACCTCGGAACATTCCGAGCGTGACTTGCCCGATTAAAGCCTTTTTCTTCAGCAGCTTCCAGCGCCACCTTCTCTGGTTCTCACAACTTCATCTAGGGCTGCCTCCTGTAATTCTTAAATAAAACAGCCCCCTCGGTCGCTTGTCATTAAACGAACACCCCCGCCTGGGCGAGCTGGGCGAGCTGGGCGAGCTGGGCGAGCTGGGCTCCCGCAGCGCAGCGGCACTTAGTGCCCGCCGCTCCCGCGCCAGGCGCCCCCCCGCGGCCCCGCCCGCCCGGCGCCCCGAGGACCAGATGGAGCCTCCCTCCCCTTATTCTGCGCGCAGGCCCTCCGCAGCTCCGGGAGAGTCCTGCGGTTGTAAGACACATAATTAGACAAGGCAGGGGACAATGCGGCGGATTAGAGGGGGCGGGCTGCAGGATCCGCGCAGGCAGCCTCACGCCCGTCGCCGGCCGGGCGGGGAGGGCAGCTTCCGCTGCTGAGGGTCCCTGCGGCCTGCAAGCAGCTCTGACGGTGCCCGTTCCCGCAGGCGCCCCGCCAGGATGATTAATGTGTCGCTCCTGCCTCCGCAGGGAGCCCTCCATGTGCGCGGCACGCCAGCTGCTCACCTGGAACCTCCTCCAGCTGTGAGCCATTCGAGAGGCTCGCCATCGTGGACTTAGCCTGGGATTCGTCTGCACCTCTCCCCAGCGCTGGGATGTGACGGACGCTGACCACTTTATCAGGCAGTTAAGAGCATGCTGCCCAGCATGCAGATTTGGGTTTGGAGTCCAGGCGAACCTCAGGCAGGTTACTCACGCGCCAAGGCTGTGTGTGGGGTCTACACATCTAGTAACGCAAAGTGAGACCCTAGCTGCCTGGGAAAACCAGAGGGGTCACTCGTGGTGATTTATACAACCAGAATGTGACAGTCTGTTCCTCTGGGGAACAGAAACCAGGAAGTGCAGCACCCTCCAAGCTACAGGGGAGAGGAGACAGGTGTGGGCAAGCAGGGCCTCAGGCTGAGGGGAGGATTTACCAGTATGAAGAAGTAGAGTCGGGGAGAGCCGTAAGAGAGCCCCCATTTTGGCACAGCTTCAGAACCAGCAGGTATTCAGAGGCATGGCTGCCTGATGGAGGCCCCCTCCCGGTGGCCAGGGGCTGGCAGCAGCTTAGGGAAAGTAGTCTGTGACAAGGTGTGATAGCTGAAAGCTATCGGCTCACCATAGTCAACAGGTTTTTGTTTCCGTGCTGTGGATGAAATCAAGGCCTGGCACATTCTAGGTACACGCTCTACCTCTAAGCTCCACTCCCAGTGCCAACGGTCTCCTGAAGGCACAAGTAGGCAGTGTCCCAAGGAACCCTGAGGGTTGGTAAAAAGGGTTCCAGATTTTGCCCTGCATCCCCTTTCCGAGAAGCTCTCCTTTGTCCCCCAGCCACATGACTAAGACATTAGTCCAGCAGCACACTATTTCAGTGGCTGTGAACAAATCAGTGTTCATACCAGTGTGACTGGATCAGTAAACAGATCCAGACAGACTGTTTGCTGAGGAGGCTGAAACATACATAATCGCTTCTGACAAACCTTAACAAAATAAACAGCAGCAGGGGCTGCTGGAGTCCCATACTACAGTCATGGTGGGCTGTAGGAAGTGTCCCAAGTCAACGCTGAGAGGGGGTATAGCAGCCAAGCCAGGAGAAACAGGGGCTTCCGTCTGATTGCTGGGTGGCTGGGGTGAGCCTCTCCTGAAATCCATTCTGCGGACTTACCAGTTCAGGAGCTGATAAATCTTCATTATTTGAAGTAGTTGTGCTCAATTTTCCTGTTACAGCCTCTGGGGATACCTTCAAGACTCCTAGTGGGTGCTTTAAAGTAGGAATAGTATTGAACCCCACATATATTTCTTCCCTATAGCTACATAGTTATGAAGTTTAATTTATACATTAGGCATAGTAAAACAAAATATGACAGTCATATGACATGGTTACATGAATGTGATCTCTTCTGAAAAGACCTTACTGTACGGAGGATCCTAGTAAGCTCAACAAAAAATTTTCTCTCTCTCATTTGACTACTTGCAGCCTGTCTGGCATATCCAGAATGCCAAGCACCATCACTACCCTTATGCTTTGGAATTATGGTTTGGCTTTTTATTTTACCAAGTAAAATAAAAGGTACTTGAACACAACACCATAAGCCCACAGCAACTAACCAGGTCAGTGAGGTAGTGAACACGGTTGGGTGAAGGGGTGACACCGGATGGTGAGATTCTATCATGTCATTCAGACAGTGTGCAGCTTAATACTTGACGAATCATCTCTAGAATTTTTCATTTAATACTTCCAGGCCATGTATAACCACAGGGTGAGAAATTATGCATAAGAGGAGACATGATATTTAGAAGAAAGGCCTCTTGTTTGATCAGCAATACCAAGCAGATGCCCTGGAACTTGTCACAGGCAATGGGTCAGCACTCATGGAGACTGGGCTGGATAAAAGGGTACTGTGGGTACCCACGGGCACGTGTGTCTCCATCTTTGTTACCAGCAACTCCTCTTCCACACCTTGCTGGCATCTGTACCACTCCTCAATGATTATCTCCACTGCATTGATCCTTTTCTCTTCCTAGCTTGAGTTTGCAGGACTGAGTCCAGATGCACTTTATGACCTTTCTTGCTGCGTCTCTCACCCTCAGCACCTGCCAAGGACCTGCGCCCTTCTGCATTTTCCAGTTCCAGGAATTGGATTAAGCTAGCTCTTGCCCATTTAGATGTCTTTCCTCCCCTCCACCACCTGCAGATGCCACCACCTGCAGAGGGTCCTGGGAATCGGTCATTTTTAAAGCTTCTTGTATGGTGCACTTGTGCAGCCAGGGTCATGAACCCCTAGATTGGTGAAGCTTTCTAGACAGCAGACACCACAGCCTGCTCTTGGGTCAAACTCAGTGGCAGTCCAGTTAGCTAAGACCAGAGCCACAGTCTCAGCATAGCCAAAGCACCTCTCCACTAGCGGAGTCTGTGGGCACAGAAGTACTGCAGTGGAGACAGGCCCCTTCCTGGCCCGTTCACAAGACAAACCAAGCACAGTACTTTGCACAAAGGCAGAGGTTCAACAAATAATAGCTGTTCTGGTCTCAAGGGCACTCTCTTTAAATCATGCAGCTGTAGCACAGAGGGGAAGAACTGCTGAGAAAGCACTCAGGCATCCATACTAGTCAGTTTTCAATTGCTGTAACAAATACCCAAAAGTGGTTGCTTTCTTAAGAAAAGAAGTTTATTTAGGAGGGCATCATAGAAGTGTGGACAAGAGCACACACTAATGAGACAAAAGTGAGCGAGAGAGAGAAAGAGAGAGGCCTTAGGCTTACTCTTTTATAATAACTCCTTCTTGTAAGAACAGCTAACTCCGACCCCAAGGCCAGCATCCAGTGACCTAATCACATGCCAACAGGCTCCATCTCTAAGAGGTTTTTTCCCACCTCTGAACATTGCTACCCTGGAACCTTTGGAAAACATGCTCAAATCATATCCAAATCATAGTAGCATTTATGCTTTTCAAATATACTATTAAAAAGAACATTTGCAAGTAATTGCTTCCAAATACATAACTGCAGCTACAAAAAGTTCTATTTTGGAAAACTGTTCAGTGACATGGAAAAATACTCATGAATACAGATTAAGGAAAAAAGGTATCTAAAACTCATGTAGTTCATGTTTCCAATTTTGTTAACAAAATATGTGTATGTCTTACAGAAAAAAGACTGGGAATAGTATGAAGGTAACTGATCCTTGGGTGATGAGTTTTTCTTAAAGCTAAATGTGTTTAAAGGACTATTACTTATATTGAAATAATATTCTATGTTTCCAATACTAACATGCTCTTATGACAGAATGGTTTGAAGAGACACTGCCTAGAGTGGGTACCTATGTATACGAAGTGAAAAGTTAGCAGACTTAAATCAGACCCTCGGCACACTGCACTGTTTTGCCTTCTCTTTTTCTAATTTTGATTTTGCAGAAGTCTGAACATAAAACCTGGAGTCCACTCTCAAGGAGGTAGCCTGGGAGGAATCTCTACCTACTCCTGTGATTCCTTGAGTTATGACTTCAGCAGGCTCACCCACTCTGTGATGGTACCCACCTGCTGCTCTGGGGGCAGTGGGGGGAGTGTGCTGGGAATCATGTTTGGCGAGACAGTGGCAGGGAAAGACGGAACATATGTGCTGATTATGCCCAGGAGATAAAGAGCCCCAACTGAAGCGGGAAGAGACACACTCAATCTTTCTGATTAGAATGTTGGCAGAAACATACTCAATAAGAGAATCGAGATTCATGTAACAGAACAAAAAAGGACAACATGTAGTGCTAGGTGGGGATTACTTGATGATAAAACGCTGCCAAGGGTTTGATGCCATGTATTTTTGTAAGCCACTTAGTTTCCTAGTTTGGTTGGTTTCTCTTTCGATGATATCATCTGAAAGTGTTCCACAGACAGGGCATTATGTAAGTGCTGGAGATCCAAAGTCAAGGCAGATAATCAAGTCTGCGTCAGTGATGGAGAGAGCAGAGAGCAGTTAGTAATCTAAGACCATTAGAAATTGTTCTAGGAGTTTGGAGGAGAGAAGCTCCAGTCTGGAGGAATGAAGAGTGACATTCTGTGGGAAGTGGCATTTGAACAGGACCTTGGAGTCTGGGTAGACTGAAAGCATGCCAAGCACCAAGAAGGGAGAAGCCAGCACTTGGGGAGCAAGCACATGGAGACGGGAAGACACACAGCCTGTGTGGGAAACAAACACAGTAAAGCATGAACTGTGTACGGTGGGTAAGGCTCCAGAGAATTAGGTGCTGGATGCTAGCGGGCTTCTGGGCTGGTGGGCACACTGGTGGAAGTCTCAGTACTTAGGACTGTGAGCTGGGCTCTCATATTGCTTAGCGGGTCCTACTGATACTTCCTCTGTATGCTCACTCCAACACAAGCAGCCAGAAAGGTCTTCCTGGAGCTGGAGGGCCTCTAATTCCAATTACTCAGGAGGCTAAGGCAGAAGGATCAGAAGCTCAAGGCCAGCCTGAGTGGCTTAGAGACCGTGTCTCAAAAAGGGCTGGGAGTGTAGCTCAGTGGTTAAGTGCTGTCTAGCATTTGTGAGGTCCTGGGTTGAATCCCAGCAACACAGATTCACACAAAAAGTAGTATCTGGACTTATCTTCAAAGACAAAGCATACTGCAAAAAACAGCACACCAGAGACAGAGCTTTCATTGTGCGGCTCACAGCGTGTCTGCACCGAGGGCTGCAAGATCCAGCTCAGGGCTCAATCTTTTCTCCTGTTGTTGTTTTCCAAGTGCTTGGACATCTAGTTTCACATTCATCCTTTTCCTCTGGCTTATCTTTTCATGACTTTGGAGAGCAGTCTTCCTTATCTCGGAAACAAATGGCCTCCACGGAGAGCTGGAATCAGCGAAGTCATTTATCTGTTTGACATGTGTTTCCCTGTTTGTTTTCTCCAGCCTTGAGACAAGAGTTGTGTCAACTGTAGAAGGCTGTGCCCCAGTCACTTGAGAGACATGAATCAATTTCCCAGCTGCATTTATCACTTGTTGCCTTAAATCAGGTCTAATCAATGCTGTCTTCATTTGGTATTAGCTGAAACTATATATAACACACTCAGAAAACAGGCAAGACACAGAACGGATCACAAACAAAACTTCCACTAGGGATTTAGATGGAGCAACATTAAAGAAACATTTGCATCCTTGATTTGCTTTAATGGAGACCCCTGACCAAACAGTCACAATGATTTATGTTTATGAAGCTTAACTTGAATTTTCCTGACAAGGACATTAAATGATAGATCATTTTATCTGGGGATTTCTGCAGCACAAAAAGAGACTTTATAATTAACATATTCTAAACATTTGGCATAGTTTTATAGGTTTATCCCTATATTGTTATTACCTAATTCTTCTTTTGGAGATGTCTGTCTTGAAACTATTGAGTATAGAAATCCATTTCCAGCTATAACAAAAAATCTCTTTATAATAAAAATGCAGAAGTCCTTCTATTTTAAAATAACTTACAGTCTTCAGACTAAGAAAATGTGACCTTGTCTCTATTCTCTCCAGTGCTTTGTAACAGAATCTGATCCACACAACCACAGTGGATTTTTTATTAGCAGGTGTAAAAACCACCCCCTGGCCGTCAACCAATTTGGCATGTGGTAGGGAGCAGCCCTGTCTCATAGGTAAATTAATCTTGTGCCAGTGAAAGATGATACCAGCTTAGTTACAGCACCTAAAACCAACCATGCCCACAGCAAGGCCCGACATTACTCTTCAAGGATAATGGGAGAGGAGAGACAGAACACAGAAAAATAGGTCAATGATAATGCAAACCGAGATGAGGCAGTGCTGTGATTCATTGATATAATTAATATTTCTATCTAATCTGCTGAACTGTGTAGACTTTTACCAGCAGCCTGTCTCTGAAGCGATTAGCATGGCTGACTCATTTCACAGAGCGCTTCCCCCAGCGACCTGTTGGTAGGTAGTTAAATAGCACCCGGTTCAGCTCTGTAAAGTCAGACAATAATAACCCTATTTGGTTTAATTCTTTCCAGTTTACAAAGGGTTTTGAACATAAAAGTCTTCCAGCCAGGCACTGCATAACATCTGATCAATAGATTGCATGCATGATGGTGGTCCAGTATACTCTACGATGCCGACACAATCAGAAAATCACCTGATGCGTTTCTCAGGACATCAAGGTCTCAGGACACATCAAGCGACTTGTGACTATAGTTCTACTTCATTCTTGAGATGAAAGCAAAGGTTTGGGACCCTGGTGGGCCAGCCATAGCTGAAGCAAGCTCTGGGACTGTAT
Organism: Cavia porcellus; assembly: GCF_034190915.1. Classification (NCBI taxonomy): domain Eukaryota; kingdom Metazoa; phylum Chordata; class Mammalia; order Rodentia; family Caviidae; genus Cavia; species Cavia porcellus. The sequence continues at coordinate 55,412,703 of NW_026947496.1, forward strand.
GTCCTGTCAAACTAAAAGCCTGGGCTCTTCCTGCTTACCTGTGACTAAGTGGGCACTGGGCTCTCCTTGTTCTTTCCCCAAATTTTTCTCTCATCATCTAGGGTTCTTGGGAAAGAAGCATGTGTGGTTATAGGAAATCCCTAAAGTTGCCTGGCAGGTTGTCTTATTTAAAAAAAATAAAAGCCGGTACCTTTGGATGTGTTTTGGGTTACAGATGGAGTGAAGAATGGTGTTCTCAGCCTACACTAGACAAAGACTGGGTAATGTGATAGAAAGCTTTTAGCCCCCTGTGAACAAAGAGAGGGTGTAAAATCTGCTCTGGACGTAGAGTCTAAAGCGCAGGCATTCACTCACATCACCTTCAATACTCCTAAGAGCTGTTTCAAAGCCCTTGGCTTTGAGGATATCCAGGGAGGATCACATTTGCTCATTCTGTGCGAAAAGGAATTTTTACAAGAAAAGTCTTGGTGAAGTACCTTCTGTCAAGACTCCTTAGGACAGAAATTGATGAAAGGAAGAAATTTTCCATGGCTTTAAACTTTTAGACAAGAGTGTATTTGCTCAACTTGCTCGATTTTAGTAGAGGTAAATGACTGGAGTAACACATAATGCTTTTTGAAACTGGCTGCAGGTAATGTATTACTGAGGAGAAATGCATTTTCAATGGTCATAGAAATTTCAAAGTTCTCCAGGGAGCCCGAACAAGGTCTGGAGCACATTGTGACCAAGCTGATACAGTATTTAGGAGTTAACATGCACGTCAAATGGCATAGTCACCCCAATGGTCATGTTACTACAAACTGGAATTTATATAAGAAATACAAATTCTTGCAGTCTTAGCTCCAAGTAAAAGGGAATAAAAATTCTTGAAATAAAAAATTCTGCTGCAATTAATGCAGATTAGATTTCATTTCATTTCCTGCCAAAGCAAATTGGTTCATCTCATTTGTTCATTCAGAGCACACCATAGAGTGCGGAGAATATGGCACTGATGATTCAGGGGTAACAAGACGCCACCTCCCAGGAGCTTACACTCGGGGGGAAATGCACTTGCAGTCAAGATGGAAGAACAGGGGCCAAGTTTACTCTCCAGGCCAGCATAACCAAAAAGGACAAACAGGACCAATATATGAAACAGTGATTTTCAAGACATTTACCATTCAGTGATGGAAGACTGGTCCCAGAAGCAGGAGGGACAATCCAGGCAGAACCAGTGAACTCTGGAGTCCAAGAGACAGAGCTGATGGTTTGGAGAGACCAACGCAGCTGTGACTGTGGACCAGGAGAGGCTACTGAGAGGAGAGGTGCCCAGGGAACCCGGGATATCTGGGGTTAGGAAAGAATACACCTCAAGTATTCAAGAGACTGGTTAGTGATGAGGCCTGGGATCATCTGCCAGGATTAGAAGGACAGCACTCAGCACTTTGTCTTAATTACTTTCCTCATTGCCAGGAGAAAATACCCAACAACCAAAGTTAAAGGAAGAAAGTTTTATTTTGGCTTACAGTTTGTAAAGGTTTTGATCCATAGCTGGCTGGAACTAAGGCGGGATGGCATCACTGAGGAGACAAAGTTCATGGAGGGCAGAAGGCCACAATGCAATAAAGTAGCAGGAGAAGCAGAAGCAACAGAGGTCTTCAGTCACCTCAATTCTAGCCGGGCCGTGAGTGGTACCTACTGAATGGGACCAACCATACCCAGGGTGAGGCATCCTTAAACAGCATCACATACCCTAGACCCACTCACCTTTGAAACTCCCCACCTATACTGCATGAAACTTTTGGGAGACATCTAGATAAAAAGTCAAAACAGCACACACACAAGAAACACTACTTCCATTACCAGACAGGAAAACTCATCCTTCTTGGAGTTTGGGTAGAATACTCAGGAAAGTCAACATTGATTTAAAATGCCATAAACTGAACCTACTCTAAACTTGCATAACAAGGACCTGCAAGGATCAAACCAGTTTAAGTCACTTAGCTGCACTTAAAACAAGGAGATGGGTAGGAATACATATCTAGCAAGATAAAATTTAGAGTTTTAATGGCCACCAGGCATACAAAGAAGCAGGAAAACATGATTCATAATGAGACTTGCATCCAGACTTTATAAAGAACTCTCAAAACTCAAAAATAAGAAAACAAACTACTTTCACAACAAAATTGGCAGAATATTCAAACAGATACTTCAAGAAGATATGTGGGTGCAAATAAGCATATGAAAGATCATCGTAAGTATTAGGAACATGCAAATCAAGACCACAATGAGCTAACACTACACACCAGTAGAATGGTGAAGACGAAAGACTACACCAAGTGACAACAAGCATGGGAAAGAACTGGAACTGTCACCCACCGCTGGTGCAATATGACTTGATACAGTCACGAGAGAAACCAGTTCTACAGCTTTTAAAATGTTTTATTTCATTGAGACAGGGACTCTGTAGTGCAGGCTGGCCTTGAATTTGCTTATGTAGCCCAGGTTGGCCTTGAACTCACAATGTTCCCCCTACTCTAGACCCTTCCCTACCCCCAGTGCTGGGATTACAGGTGTGTGCCACCACGCCTTGCCTTGCAGCTTTTTAAAATGTTACACACACACACACACACACACATATATATAAAAACCTACCGTGTGGCCCAACCATTACACTTCCAGATATTTACCTTACAGCATGGAAAGCGCATGTCCACACAAAGACTTATACACAAAATTCTGTAACAGCTTTATTTGTAACAGCTCTAAACTGGAAATAACAAATACCCATCAGCAGGTGAATGGGTAAATCTACTCACTGAAATAGTATTTGACTAGGAAAACAAAAGAACCCTTGATGTGCATCAATCTCAAAATATTTATAGAGTGAAGTAAGCCTAATCTAAAAAAAAGAGTACAGATTTCCCAATTCAATCTATATAAGATTCTAGGAAATGCAAACTACTATATAGTGACAGAAAGCCATTCAATGGTTGCCTGGGATGTAGGTGGGTGGCGTCTGGCCAGGTGGGGCGGGGGGGGAGGATAACAAAGGGATACAAAGACACCTGGGGGTGATGGGGAAAGCTCATTACCCTGGCTTTGGAGGTGGTTTCACTTGCTGTAGTCATATGTCAATACTTATCACATTACACATTTCAAGTATGACCACTCTCCAATATATCACGAACACCTTCATAAAGCTAAAATAAAAATATTAGTGAGGTCATATTAATCTCTACAGTCTACAGATTCTGGCAGAACTGTTATTTTCATCTTAAGTATCAGATGCACTTGGAAAAAGTACATTAGATCTGTATTTTACAGGTTATAACAAGGAAACCAAAAGGTATAAACATACTACAACTACAAACTATAAAATGATGTTACATAAAAAAAGAAAAAAGCACAGAGGAAAAATGAGTTCTAATTCAGCAGCTGAAACCACAGCTGATCTAATTGAAACAAAACCGTGTGAGTCACTCATTTGGCATCTGCAGCCCCCTCTCTGTCCTGCACACTGCTGTGGCTCCCAGCAATGGCGCCCTCAGGTTGGGACACCTGAAGTACAGTCTCCAGCTGCTCCCCAAGCTCCTCTATCAGAGGTCTGCAGGCCCCAGAAGCCTGGATTAAGGCCTGGGGCTTTGTCTGACCAGTGGTATGTACGCGGGCTGCACCATCCCTGGCCAGCAGGGTGCTGCTCCCTTGGAGAAGGGGGCCTTGCAGAGAAGTCACAGGTGCAGACGGGCTCCCGCTGAGCAACTCATGCTCTGAAGCAGAGTCTTCAGTGCCTGATGATGATGATGATGATGACGCAGTGCTGTCTGATTCCGATTCCGATTCCGATTCTGATTCCGATTCCGATGCCTCTGAGTCACTTGCCTCAAGACTGGAGCTACGAGTTTGTGTGGACACAGAACAGGCGGTGTTTCCAGTGGTTTCCTCCTCCTGGACGAGAAGGGCTGCTGCTTCTAGCTCTTCCAGCTCTAACCCCAGCTGGGTCTTGGCGAGAGAGACTTCTTTTAAGGCTTTGGCAAGACTGCTCAATTTTTTAGACCTTGAAAATTATTTTAAGAAGAAATATTAGTACTATTCATTAATTAGTCTAGGAGCAACAGAGTAAAAACAAATAAATAAAACTGAATCTATACTTCAAATGGCACACCAGGATAAATCCCTCCCCCCAATCAAAGATATGTAGTATGTTTTAAAACATGACTCTTAAAGCATGATGAGGAAACCACCTAGATTTTCTTTATTATTTTAGCATGAGGAAAGCCTATCTACGGCTCAAAATACAGAAGCTACAAAAGAAAAGTTTAATAAATTCAACTAAATAGAAACCAACAACTTCTGCATGGGAAAACAAAAACCATCATAAGTAAGGTCAATACAAAATCAACAAAAAACATTTAGAATTCATGTCACAGGCCATGGTTTAGTTCCCTGACAGAATTCCTAGAAACTGATATAACATTCTAACAGAAAAATGAATGATACAAGCAGATAACTGTCATAAAAGGAAACACAAATGATGTATTTTAAACACATGATGTTTAACTTCAAATAACAGAAATACAGAGCCAGATATGGGGGCACACATTTGTAATCTTAGGAGACCGAGGCAGGATTGCCATGAGTTTAAGACCAGTCTATGTTACATAGAGTTCAAGGCCAGCCCGAACTATATAGTGAAACCCTGTTTCAAAACACCAGAAAATAAAAGAGAGAGAAACACATATTAAAGTCATTGGGCTGGGGATTTAGCTCGGTGGCTTAAGTGCCTGCCTGGCGAGTGTGAGGTCGTGAGTTCGATCTCCAGTACCAAGTAAATAAATAAATAAATAAATAGTCATTGGGATACACTTTTCATTGATCGGATCACAGATCTACTTACATCCAAACATTTGATAGCATTCTTTTTGACAAGGTCTGAGGAGAAAGGTGCTTAAGGAGCTTTCATATGCTTTTGGAGGGAGACTAAATCACAACCGCCACAACAGAAAACTTGGTAATACTTTTCAGAATTGAAGACGTCTGTATCACTGCCCAGCAGATGCATGTCTGAAAATTAAACACATGTACCATATATGCTACATGGCATGGGCCTGAGGTTACCTGCTGTGACATTATTTCTAATACCTTCAAATGGGAGACAACCGAAGGCCCCTGATATGAGACTGGTTAAATAAATCATGGCAAGTCCATACAAAAGAAGGTCTTCAGTTGAGCAGGGCCTATAGCTTTCCACAGACCAATTATGAGCGCTGGTTAATAACAGCAAAGGCACACCATGCATATCTGCCACCTCTGCTATAGAGTAAGTTTTTTAAAAAGGACAGGTACAGTAGCGTATTTGCTTTTCTGATATGTATCTGCCACGGCTTGTGTCTAGATGCTACCCCCCTCCCCAGTGTTACGCACTCATAGGTGGGCTTTTCAGACCTGGCTGGGTTTAAGGTGTGTGGTTCTAAATTAGTACACTGATTGGTTTAGCATAGTTCTGGGTATGGATAATGGAACCCCTCACCCTGGCTGGGGGTCAATAGGTTGAGAGCCTGGGTGGAATTTAAAGGGAGAAGAAGGGAGGCCTGCTGCTTGCTGCCTCCTACCTGCTTGCCATGAACTGTTTCTCCTCTGTGATGCCCCTCTGCCAGGTCACCCTGCCTTGAAGCCAGTCAACAACTATGAACTAAAATTTCTACAACCTGTGAGCTACAATAAACTTTTGCTCCTTTACTTGTGGGTGTCAGGTATTTTGTCTCAACAAGAAGAAAAGTGACTAAGACATACCAATAAATGCTGGAAAGTGACAGAAAACAGTAACTTATATAGAGGGGTAGGCCTAGAAAGATAGAAAATACAGAGGAGCTTTTTCACTGCACACTGTTGGATCTGTTACTGGTTTTCCTCATTCTCCTTTTGGTGATTCTGGGGATTGAACCAAGGGCATCTGCACTGAGCTAATCTCTAGCTCTTTCAATTTTTTCTTTTTTTTTTTTTTTTTGAGACAGAGTCTCACTGAGGGGCTAAGTCTTTGCTTGAATTTGCTATCCTGTCTCAGCCTCCCAGTGTTCTGGGATTACAGGTGTGCATCATCAAGCTCAGCTGTATACTGTTTTCTTAAACCCATGTGAATGTAATATTTGCTCACTATTTAAAAATGTACAAATAAGAGAAAACCAACCAAATAAAAGCAGTACCAGAAAGCATTATGAACTGCTTCAGAGAACTTTTTTCTCTAACTTATCTGTGAAGTTTGTAATATTACATTAGACAGGTAAATTTTTTCATTGACTTGGATGCACTGAATTGTTTTTGTTCAAAAAGAACCAACCTAATACAGATTGCACTCCTCCAAAGACTGCCCTTTTACTATGCTAAAGAGGAAAATCGGATGTGACAAATGCAAAACACATAGTTAATATGAAAATATAAACATGCTGACAAGCCTTCATGTTTCCCTAAGTCCAAAAATTAAATGATTGTACAAAGCAGTGAGTGGCTCTGAGAACTCGGTAAGGGTGTTCACAGGATAAATTCACTAGCAACACTGTGCGCTATCTCATCATATTGGAGGACCTGGCTTCACTCTGGCAGGGCTGATGTGAACGGATGGTGCAGAGGAACACTGAACGAAGATGGTATTTGCCACCTGTGTGCCTGCCTGTATCTGAGCCCTGGTTTCTTAAATGGCTAAGAGTGAGCTGTGCCATGTCGCCTCCTCTCCCCCACTGCCCTTCCCCGGGTAATGAGGATATGGAAACACCACTGTGGCATCCAAGAATGGGAGACAGGCAGAGCCAGGGGAATGGCACAAGGACAGTACCAGCACTGACAGGCAACTTTCCCTTATGCAAGGAAAGCTGTGGGTGCCAGCGCTGGCATTTCAGGAAGCTTCAGAAAAAGAAGGTGGCTGCAGTGAAGAGTAAGATCAGGTGGAGTCCAGCAGTGATCCAGCACAGGGAGAATTTCTGTCAGTCTGAGGCATTTTAAAGTATATATAGCTGGAGTAAGACGAATATCATACCATTTGTATCCATCTGATTACTGTTGGTTATATCTACCATTTATTCTGAAATTTTAACTACCAGACAGAGGTGGAGATTAAGTTTAAAACACCTCATGACTTGGGCCAGGGATACAGCTCAGGACATAAGCAGCTGCCTGGCAAGTACAAGGTCCAGAACTCAATTCCCGGTACCAAAAAAAAAAAAAAAAAAAAAATCCCCCAAAACAAAAAGAAACCATCTCACGCCCAAGGCCTAGACAGCCCGGGAACTGGTTTCCCACCATACTTCTGACCGGAAGGGAATGCTCTCTGGGTAGGGACATGTAGCTCTCATGGATAAAAAAATGACCAGCTTCAGAAAGAGGGTTCTGCCTCTTATTAAACTGCAACATTAGAAATAAAAAGGTAAAAGTTTTTACTTCTATGACCATATATCCCACTTTGTTACTATTTTCAAAAATCCACAAAACACAATGTAAGAATCTTGACTAGATCTGGAATGTTCCCCAAAGACCTGTTTGTTGACTGCTTGGGAAACAGAGGGACTTCTAGATTGGGCCTTATGAAAGAAATGAGCAGTGCGATGTGCCCTTGAAGGGGGTAAGGGGGTTTGGGGACCCTATGTCCTTCCCCTCCCTGTGTTTCTCTCTCTCTTTTCAGAACGCTATGAAGAAAACAGGCAATTCCTGCCACACAACCCCACCATGATGTCTGGACTGCTACAGGCCACGGCAACACATTCAAGTGATCACGGACTGTGAGCCAAAAAACCCTCCCCCCCTTAAAAGCTGTTTATTTCAGGAGTTTTATTATGGTGATGGAAAGTTGATTAAAACAATGTTCCACAAGCATCATTGTGTTTGGTCCCAATACCCACCTGGTCAATGGGTTTCAGCATTCTCCCTGTTACAGGTGAGAAAGCAGAAGCTGGGGAGAGGGCGGGAGGTAAAAGTGCTGCGGCAGGTCCCAGCAACCAGGGCAACACGGACTGCAGGCCTTGAGCTCTTCCCCTCTACCACAGGGCCTCCCACCACACCCAGGACCAGCGACGTTCTGTTTCATAAGGCCACGGTCTTCACTTTTCCCCAGTGTGAACTTCAGTATTTTCCAAATGAGCAAGTCTTGACTTACATAAGGCCTAGAAGTCTCAAAGACATGTGACTAATACCTTTAGCACAGCAACACTGAATGCAGCTTTAACTAGAGGAAAAAATTTCAATTATTTTTGTGACCATGGGGCTGGTGATATGGCTTAGTGGTAGAGAGCCTGTTTAGCATATGTGAAGACCTGCTTCAACACTCAGCAACAAGTTATATTTTAATAAAGTTATGCACCAAACAAATTTTTCTTAGAAAATACTAGAAATGTAATCTTACCAGGTAAATTTTTTAAAAAGGGTTTTCATTATTTTTGCATTTGTGAAATAATATCCTATTTGGAGGACTTTTTTTTTTTTTAATTGGTACCAGGGATTGAACTCTTGACTGCGCACTTACAAGGCAGGCACATTTATGCTGCTGAGCTAAATTCCCAGCCCCGAGGACTTTTCTTTTTTAAAGGAACATTGCTGACAAGTTACAGTAACTGTAACTTATGTGAAAGAGTTATAGTCACAGCTGAAAATACATCCTTGACCAAGGCTAGGCCGAAATTAGAATGCCCTCAGTCATTTTGCATTTGGTGTCTGAGTCTGGGGAAGGAGAGGAATCTAAAGCCTCATGAAACAGCCAAAACAAAATGCAAAAAGAGCCTGAAATGTAGAGAGGGGGAAATCCCAGGTATACATGGAGAGCATATATCCTGTTTCTTGCTATAGTTTGTCTTAAACTATCAATCAACTTTTCAGCGCTTCCTGCAATAGCAGATCTCCTATAAATCTCATCCTAAATGACTAGGTTTCACTTCCTCTGCCCAAACCCAGGAGCCTGCCAAGCATGACATACTCCAGCAACTGATAATGTAGGAATTACATATTTTCATATTGAGTGATAGAGTTTACCGGCTAATTTGGCCAGGACACTGCACTTTCATAGGCTCTCCCCTACTCCACATCCAAAACAGTCTCAGGCCAAATCTGAAGCCAAACAGTAACTGTTTGGAAATGGCACTGATGATAATGGCATACTATTACTTCTGTCTCCTGAGACCTCAGGGTCCTCCTCTACTCCAAACAGAACTTTATAGCTGGGTCCAAAAGATAATACATTGGCTGTAAGGAGAAATCCCTCCCCTGCTTCGCAGCCTGCAGAGGGGATGGAACTCAGAGACAGTTTACCTCTGAGCTCTAACATCAGCTCTTTTAATTTTTACTTTGAGACTGAACCTTACTAAGTTGCTTGGCTAACCTTAAACTCGTGATCCATCTGCCTTGGCTTCTGTAAGAGTAGCTGGAATTACAAGTGACCACCACTATGCCCAGACGAAACTTCTATCTTGGCTCTGGGAGTTGCCATGAAGAAGAAATACCAATTGATGCTCTTACCCTATATTGGAGAAGACTATTTCCACATCAGACATTAGCAGAATCATTCAATCCCTTTGAATAAGATATGATAAATCTGACACAGGAGAGACTGATTTATTTAAGCCATATTCAGTTGGGCCAATGAAATAACTGCTCTTCCAACTGTCAACTGAACTTTAAGCCACTTCATTTTCTATTTGTTAATATGTTTGTAAACTCTTTTTCTCTTAGTTCAAAATTACATAGAAACTTGTTGATTTCAATCTTCAAATAATAAGCAGCTGGGCTTCATGTTTAAAAGGGAGGTTCCAGAAGGTCGATGGCAGAGCAGGGGCTGAGTTGAGAGCAAGGAGTCAGTTCTGGCTCTTGTGGCTCCTTTTAAAAACAGTTTGTACATAAACATGTACACACATATGCACACACGTTCCCTTCTACACACACACCCATTTTTACTGCAAAATAAATTAAAAAAATGCCATGACAATGCTGAACATGGAGGTTGAACATTCAGCTGGCTGAATAAATAAAGTCAGTTTATGCACCCAGCCAGAGAAGCATCATTTGCCTCTTCACAGACAGCTACGCAAGAAGTAAAAAGGCAAGAGTGACAAACAGGTTAAAAAAGGTGCAGTGCTCATACGAAACTGTTCGGAACAAATGTAGCCTATCCCATCTCTGAGACAGTTTTACACTTGCACTAGACCAGATCAAATGAACAAAAAGGGAAATGTGGGTCTCACAAATTGGCCACATTTCCCTCTGCTCCCCGCATTCCAGCAGAGCTGTTTTCACTGAAATGCGCCTCACTGGCATTCGGTGCCGATTTAAACTCTCTTGGGTCACATGATTCTTTTTTTGTCTTTTTCCTTTTTATGGGTACTGGGGATCGAACTCACGACTGCTTGCTTGCAAGGCAGGCACTTATGCCTGCTGCGCTAAATCCCCAGCCGCTGGGTCACATGACTCTTAAGGGCTCCTTTTCCATGCAAGCTGTGAGGAAATCAAAGGGTAATCCACACAGCAGGCTGGAGTTTTTCTGCTGCTGCTGCTTCTCACCTCTACTTTCATTGTTTCTACCATTTTTATTCTTCTCTTACCCTCATTTTTTTTTTCTTGTGACAGGGTTTCATTATGTAGTTCAGGCTGGCCTCGAACCTGCAGCAATCCACCCACCTCAGCCTCCCAACTGCCAGGTAGCATGTATCACCACACCCAGCCTCTTATCCTCACTTTTAATTATGTCATCCTGTTTTACACGTAGATTCACACATCCAGAGAAATGGCTACATAATTTCTGGTAAAAAGAAGAGGATAACTCCTAAGTGAAACCAAATTGCTGGCTAAGTAAAACAGCAACAAAACCATTTTATGGAGTAGGAAAGGGTATGGGAAAACTGGGAACTAAAAATGAAGGGCAACGGTGGCAAACCTTTTAGAGCTCTCCACAGTACAAACAGCCTGCTGCAGCACACATGCGTATGTTCCTCACCACTGGTCTACGGCCAAGACAAAGCTCTTCAGAGTACTCTCTCCTTTGTAGTGATCCCACAAAGCATCTTATTTGGGTATGCCAACCCTGAACAATGCTGAAAACACTTCCATGCTTTGCCTATGTGAAAAGGGCAAGCAGTTACTTAATGATGGCTGCTTGGATTCAATTAAACTGAATGGAGGCCGACCAACAAGACGGAGAAGGTATTACTATGAAGGAGGAAGGAGAAAGGTGCTGAGTGTTTCAAACCCTGCCCAGCATGTTAATGTCCTAATCCCTAGAACTGGCCAATGTGACTGTATTTTGAAACAGAGGTAGTCAAGTGTAAGATGAAAGGACAAAGGATCAGCTGGGCCCTGCTGACAGAGTTCTTCTGCCCGTGCTGGAATGGGGAGTTGGGAGAGATTCCTAGAGGCTTAGCTTTAGGTAAAGGGCAAGAGGAAAGTGCTAGGAAACTATGCCCACCTATCAGTGAGCCAGCATCCAACTTCCCACTGTGTTCCCATCGTCGTGTACTCCCTAAGCAGCAATGCTATTACCTGTGTGCCTTTGGAGGGCTTAATGCTCCTGTGCCAATTTATTGGGAGATTTTGTTTAAGGGTTCCTAAGAGATCTCTAGAAATCGATGCTGTGAGCCAGAGTGCTGCAAAAGTAACACTGAGGGCCGGGGATTTAGCTCAATGGCGTAAGCGCCTGCCTGGCAAGGGCAAGGTTATGAGTTTGATCCTCAGTTACCAAAAAAAGTAATGCTGAATGAATGAAGCCACACACAAAAGAGTACATACTACTATGTTTATTATCTCGGCTACACGAAGTGTCTCTAAGGCTCAATATTCAATTGGGATGCTGCTATCACATGGTGTTTCACTTTAACTCATCATTTGCATACTTATAATCTATGCATATTCAAATAAAAACTAACTTAAAACCCCATGAATCTTAGAAAAGAAGTTTTAGGCTCCTGCAGGAGATAAGCTCTGTAAAGGAGATGGAACCTGAGAGAGAAGGGGAGTCTTCAGGATGGATGGGATCCCAGAGTCAGCTTCCTGTCAGGATTTCTAATACTATGGTCCTCATGCCAAACTTATTTTTAAAAGGCAAGAAATGTTCCAGCAGACACAACAAGAATCTTAAATCTCTGCTTCAAGAAAGTACCACTAGCCTTTTCTTTCAATGTGCAGATGTGAAAGGTTTTGTCTGTACCAGCACACAGCTCAGAGCTGTTGAGGTTATTCCTGCACCAGTCAGCTTTGCATTACAGTGACAAAGTACCTGAGAATATACTTTAAAGCAAGAAAGGTTTATTTTGGTTTATGGTTCCAGAGTTTCCAGGTCATGGTCTGCAGATTCCACCACTTTTAGGCTTGTGGAGAAGAAACAATATGGCAGAGGACATGACATAAAGAGGGAAAATACTTGTCTCACAGCAGCCAGGAAGCAGGGAGAGAGGGAGGCTGAGAAGGGGGCTAGGGACAAGATACTCTCTCCCAGTTTTCACCCCTGTGACCTACTAGGCCTCACCTCTATCGGTTCATTCAGTAGATTAAACCATTAATAAGGTTAGCAACCTTATGATCTGATCACTTTCCAAAGTTAGTTCTGTCTCTGAACACGTGAGACTTCCCGGGACATTTAAAACCTAAGCCACAAAATTTCTATGGCTAAATCACTGTCCATAGGTCATTTTAAATATCATTTTTAAAGGCATTTAGGGCAACTAGGACTTTTATCTACAAACTTGTGTCAGTTCTTCCCGAACTAAAATGAGATTTCCTTTTTTCTTTCTTTCTTTTGGTTTTTCTGAGACAGGATCTTACTCTGTAATTCACGCTGGCCTTGAACTCACTATTTGCCCAGGTTGGCTTTGAGTTCACGGTGATCCTACTGCTCAGCCTCCCAAGTGCTGGCATTGCAGGCATGTGCTACCACATCTGCTTTTTATTATTTTTAATCTTTCTCCACGCCTCTGATATTTCCTCTTATCTAACAAAAATCTAAAAATGAGCTACTACAAATCTTTATGCCACCTTTATGACTTCTGAAAGGGAATAACTTTCTCTCATTGGTATACTATGAAGTAAAGCCTCCATTTTCCAAATAGTTCCTTCCTTTTTATTACAAAGGGCCTAAGAGCTTGTAAGATCCCATTCTTCATGTATAATTGCAATTAAAATGTACACAATTACAGGAGCAAACCTGCCCTTCCTCAGGAAGAAAAAAGACAGCTACATCAACTTTTCAGGTACTTGGTGCACTGCTACTATCACGGCTGTAAGGACCTTGCTGTTTGGCCTTATTTTAATGTGATTCTTAGCACTTTTATTATTATTTCTTTAACAGAAGAACAAATCTTATTATATTTATCTGTGAAATAACAGTTTGGACACAGTCAAAATTTCTTTTCAAATAAGTATTTTTGAAATGAAATCTGAAATTTAAGGGATCAGTTTATTTAATAAATTCTATCCACGTACCTGTTGACACATACATATGTAGACAGACTTAAAGTACATGTATTTTATATATGCGACGATATTAATGAAATAGTTTACCTTCATTTCTTAAGCTTCCTCTCAGCTGTTCTCAGCACACTCTGTGCCTACCCTGGGGCTTTTTCTTCTGCATGCTGTCCCCGCAGGAGCTGTGCCATCAGATTATGTCATTTATTTTTTTATTCTCATCAACCAGAGGCTACAACCAAGAATGCCTCCAGCTACTTTTCTTCTAAACTTCTCAATTCTCTAAAATTTCTATAGAAAATCTCTACTTCTTCCAATAGGTCAATGATGCCTGGACTGACGCCTGGATCTGAACCTGGGCATGGCTGAGTTTCCAGAGTCTGATTTTTTCCTTCTCATTTTCAAAAGGGAGTAATTCAGTACATATGTCATAAATGACTCACTCCAGCAGCATTCTGTAATCAAGTGCACTATTTCAGAGGCTGGGTATACAGTTAGTCATCCCAAGATTGTAAAGAGCCTCATGTCACCAAATGGGTTCATTCCAGTCAAGCTTCTTGCCAAATGCTTTACAAATAGTTCTGTCTTCAGGACTTCCTGGATTTCAGAGATTGTGGACTAGGATCAGAAGCAATTGGACTGACAGGCTTTTCAGCTCACGCATTAAAGGTCCAAGGCCACCATTCTTTTCAGCAAATAAATACTGACCATCAACAACAAGCTAGGTTTGGTGGAAGTAACAGTAAATACAAAATACAATCTCTGACTCGAAAAACCACATCATTTACAGGAGAGGTGGGCAAGGAACAAGCCAGGACACCACAGCACAATGGGGCACAGAAAAACATGAGGAATAGGAGGCCCTGGCCCTGTGATGACAATATCTTCTCACCTGTAAATAACTAAATGAAACTTATTGTGCATCTTACTGTGAGGGTAAGAAGGCCACTGAAGTCCTACTTTTCTCAGGTCAACTATTCCAAGGGTGAGATTTTTTTTTTAAAAGTTTCAATTATGAGATTCTTTTAAGGAAAAAAGTATCTTTATTTATTTGTTTGTTTGCCCATATTGTGATGGTCTTTAGTTTCAGCTATCTATAAGGCAAAGTCAAGCCACATTATTCACAAATTTTATGTGAATTTGAATTAAATTATTTGTAAGCCTCAGGTCAGCATCACAGTGTCTTTGTGGCCACTCAAAGACCTACATAGAATGGTGACAAATGTGACTTCCCCAATGCCCATGCTCCCAGCTGAGGTCATTGGGACCTGTTTATAAACTGAACTATTTCTGTGCCTGGGCAGGGGAAGGAGGGACTAACTGCTCTGCCAACTTGAAAATGAACTCATTTTTCCATTTTTATGGGTTTTTCTTGAACTCTTGACTGTGGGCAGGCAAAGGAACCTGGAAATTCAGATGACTGGGGTTCTGGTTTAAGCTGGATGAGTCCTCTGATAACACCTGGACCAGCAGCAGCATCACACTGGAACTTGCCAGAAATAAAGAATCTGAGGCTGAATTTCAGGCCCACAAGATTCCTAGGTAATTGCTCTACACAAGGACATCTGACAAGTGCTGCTCCAGGCAGTTGTGACTGTGGTCACAACACTTTTTTGACTCTGATTGTGGGCTCATCTATGTGATCAAACGGCTGGAGAGATAAGAATGGAGTGTGGGCCCTGCAACCTCCCAGGTCAGTTGTTGAGATGGACATTTGCTATGACTTCATATCACACTTCCCTCACACTGGAGCACAGGTCTGAACTGCCAGCCCACACTCACTCATCAATCTGGGCTTGAGGCAAAGGATGCAGGAGCCCCACTCCCGCCACAATGTTTCCTTAGCTCATGAGTTCTCTTCTCAGGCTCTTATTCCAACCTAGACTGACCGTGAGGCCCAGTCTCAGACAATCAGCCCACAATTCTGACCCTGCAGAATGGAAGACGTTGTCCATTAACTGACTTCTTCTGCAAAAATCTTCAATTTCCAGAGCCCCATTCCCGAGGCCTGGGCACAGAGAAACTTGTTCTGACCTCTTTCCTGTTCACCTAGATGCCACCTGCCTGCCTACAAGCTACCAATACCTCCAGATCACTCAGAAACAGTGCAACAGGCCTGCACTTTTGCTGATGCACTTGGTAAATACTGCCTCAAAGTACAATGTGCCTGGGCAAAGGATAAAATGCAAGAATCCTGTGCCCAGGAAGTTTAGCTGTCATGTAAAAGGACAAAAAAACAAAAAACAAAGTGAAATATAGTGCGGTAGATGGTATATGTGCTATGGCAAAACAGTTGAAACGGTCAGGAAGTGCTTTGGATATGGATGATTGACTTTTTCTGGCTGCGTAGGGAAAGCCTCACAGAAAGGTAACATCAAGTACCACATTTGTGAATGACCTAAATTATTTCATTTCTTCCTGCCCCTACCTCTGCTCTACTAACTGCAGTGTTCAGGACATCTACTCTCTGCACCTGGTCCCGAAAGCCACTCTTAAATGGCTCCAGGTGGTCTCGGGATTGTGTATCTGCACCTATCTCAATTACCATTCGTGCCTTTTAGTCATCTCAGTGGGCCAAATTTATGGCCATCATCAATGCTTGAGCCTGAGACCCACCTGTACTGCCCCCTACAAGTGGAACATGACAACAGGTCACCTTGTTTCTTAAAAGACCCAGAGGCTTAGCAGAAGACAGGAGCAAATCTTGTTAGGATTTTAAATTCTTTTACATCATAAAATATAAACAAGATAGAACTATTTGAGAGCTTAGGAATATGTCATTTGATAACTAACTTATCTAAGAAATCGATGAAGATGCTACACCAAGGCTTCATGCTCAGCTACCAAAAGACAAAGAAAAAAGATTTCAGACCATCTAATCCTGTGAGACAGGTCTGGCTGGGGCACTCAAAAGCACAAACTACCGTTTAAGAACTTAGTGAGCCACTCTGCAGAAGTCCATAATAGTCCTAGACTGGGAGAAACCCAACAGTTAAGTGAATCCAGGGTTGTCTAATAGAGCTTTACATAATGATGGAAATACATATCTGTGCTGTTCAAGATGGTAGCTACTATCCACATGTAGCTAATGTCCATTTGATATGCTGCCAGTGTAAATGTTATTTACTTTAATTAACTGAAATGAAAAATAGCCACATGTGACTATGAACACCAATCAAACCATACAGAGCTAATCTAAAGCTTTCATTATTTTTTTTTATAAAGATAAGCCCAGAGAACTCAGATACAGGCAAGACCACAGATTAGCCACAAATCTAAAGTACTCATACCCTCTCACTGGCATAATGCCTACGGGTTTTCGAACTGCTTTCATCCGCATGAGCCTGTCTGATTCTTCCATCAGACACACAGGTATGACTTTCCACATTCATGAAGCTCACACAATGACTTGGCCAACACCTGAAGATTCTCCGTAGCAGCCTGAGAAGCACTATACTGTGCTGGCTCACCTTCTGGGTGAGCAACAAGTTACCAGTTACGTAAAGTTAACAAGCTGGGTGAGGTGGCACATGGCTGTAATTCCAGTTGCTCAGGAGCTGAGACAGGAAGATCACAATTTTGAAGCCAGCCTGGGCAACTTATCTACAAAATAAGGTTGACTGAGGTGCTGGGAAAAGATGACACTCGCCAGCAGAACCACAAAAGAATCTGTCTGCTACTGTAAGACCCAGGGTTTGACAAAACATTTATGAAAATTAAGTCTAGGATAGTTTTATCAGGTTAGAAACTACAACTTATCTCTATCATATTTCATTATAGTGATCATGATTGTTAGCTATTAGGACTTCACTAATTTGTGGGACATCTCTTTAAAATTTTGTCTTTTTTGTACTCAAGACTTACAGGCAAAAGATCTAAAATTAGAATTGAAGAGCTGCCAACATGTCTTAATCAGACCAAAATTACTATCTACAAAATTACTGACTTCTAAAAATAAGAATAAAGAAGGGGCTTGGAGATATTACTTTACTAAGTATAGAAATACATACTGCACAACTTGAATCTCCAGTCAGATGGTGGTTAGAACCAAACCTGTTGGCTTGAGGATTTCACCTTCTTTTAAGAACTGGATGCAAAAGCCTAATTAGAATTTGATTCAGACTGTGGTATCAAAATGCTTCCTGCGTGGGATGAGAGACATGAGTGTTTTTTTCCTTTCATTCCTAGGGGTTCTGATGGGGATTTTTCTTGGAGCCACCTCGCTTCACAGAGGCAAATCCCAGCTTACATGGAGCAGTTTACAAAAAGCAGGGAACGCCGGCAGGGAGAACAGGGCTTGGCTTTGATCATCACTGCAGGCCCCACCTGCTTAAAAAGGCAAGCAGCAAAGACACAGCTCTTCCTTGCCTTCCTCAAAAAACACGCAATCAGCAGAGATAAGCTGACAGGGAAAACATTACACAAACTGCTGACCCTGCTGCAGGCAGAGAAGGCCTGCCTTGGCTCTGCTTTGATTTTCCAAAGCCTGAGCCTCAGGGAGAGGCAGTTTGACTTTCTTTTTGCCTAGTGCTCCCTATGGCAAGGAGCATTCACATGGTGCCTGGAGGAATACCAGTGCAGAAGAAAGGGAAATAAATAAGTAAAACAAAAACACAGGCTAAACGAGGTGGAGAGCTGCGCTCAGCAGCCAGGTAGAAAGATCAGAGCCCTAGTCAAAGGCAACCAGGTTTTACAAGTTTTTGCTAAAACATACAGGGCCTGGAACTGTGGCTGTGATCTTTGTCACACTGTTGTCCTGTCACATGATGCCAGTTACACACTGGCATCACTGCTCCTGCACCCTGTGATCTTTGTCACACTGTTGTCCTGTCACATGATGCCATGAGCCTCACTCCTGCATGCGCTATTCCTGTCATTCAGTGTGCATGCCAAGAAGACAATAGGGCTGCTACCCACGTCTGCAAGGGGAGCTGGGAACAGCAACGCATTCGCAGCTGCTTTCCTTGACATTAACACACAGGCTGTTTTCTGCCAGGGTAAGCGGCCTATCATCCACAGGGTGCCTTTAGAACATGGTTCAGCATGAGCAGCCAGCCTGACTGGTGTGTGCCTGTTTTCCCCTAGGCTCTCTGGAGAACCCTGCTGCAGTCTCCAAATTTTATTTCACTGTGACATGGTCAGTCTGCCATCCAGGTGCCATGTGTATTGGGTGTCCATGTTGATTTGCTGGCCATGTTGTTAAGCCCTCAAAATTCAGCAGTGGACAAGAAAAATATAGCTCCTGCTTGCACGGGGCTTGTCATTTGGCAGGAAAAAAGTAGAGGCGCCTCTGACCCAGTATCAGTACTCCTATTCACAAGGCAAGGCCATAAGCACTGTCTCTGAGGCCCACAGAAGCTGAACAGATGGAGTACAGCGGGCAGGTGGGGGTCTGTGACAGACTGGAGAGCACTTGTCCTGCATAATGGTGACAGCTGGCCCCAGCTCTGGCCAATTGTGACCATGTGGAGATGCCGGCCCAGCAACTGCCAGAACTTCCTTCATTTTAAGAGTGGCGATAAATTCAGACTTCTGCATAAAGTCTTCCAATTCTTAAGTGTTGACAACCAATTTAAACCTTTTAAACACTCAGGGTGACAAATACGACCCAAGGGCCACTAGTTTGCAACTTTTACATTTAAGGCTTAGTCCCGTCAAGCCAGTTTATTCAAGCCAACGTATTCAATGTACTCAACAAACTGACCACAGCTGCATGACACCACATCACTGCTCCTGCACCCTGTGTGTAACTGCCTCGGGGAGTATCCCTGCCGAGTTCATCGCCCCCTCTCCTCCTGTGCCTGCTCAAGATTCCACTCCACCAAGTGCTGCAGCCGGCCTGAGTTCCTCCTCTACAAATCATTGCCTCTCTTATAACCAAGTAATCTTGGTAATGGGGTGGAGGCTCACTCGGAAGTCCCCTCTCGATATGCTCCATGTATCGTCTTCCTGATCTGAATGCTCAGTAACAGACACCACATTGTATACTTTGTCACCAGAACATGTAGTGTTTACTGGGGGTCACGTGCTGCAAGAGGACCCAGGACTGATTATAGCAAGGCAATGAAGAGTTACTTCATGCCATGTGCCTCAATTTCCCTACTTGTAATCTGGAGCTACAATAAAATGGGAAGATTACTCAGATTGATATGCAACCTTTAAAATGAAAAGAGATAATGTATTCAAAGCACTTAGCATAATTAATGACCAGCACCAGTAAGCAAGCACTTGATAAATGCTAGCTATTGTTCTTGTAGACTAACTCCTTGATTGAGCTGATTCTATTGTTAAACCAGCACTGTATCAAAGGAGCTTTGTTCTTAGCCAACATTTATTGACTACTTACTTATTCCACGTTAACATGTTTGAAACATACTGCATGTGTGAGATCATCTATTTTCCTAATTCTTATACATAGCTGAAGCAGAGTTTAAATGTCTTGTCCAAGGACATACAAACAGATCCGAAGCTGCCAACTGGCTCCAGAATGCATGTGACTAACCAAGGCATCCACGGCCTTGCTACATTTTTAATGGCTGGGGACAACTTTCTGACTTCAGCCATCCAAAACTGAAAATAGGATTTGGCTTTGTGGACTATGGCTTAAGATGAGAAAATAATCAGGGCCTGGCTTGCTACAGACTACAACTTGAATGTTCCAAGAAGGATTCTGCTTCTGTCGGTTTGACCAAAGACTTTCATCATAGTGTGTTCAACAAAGTAAGAATAATGAAGAGAGAAATGCACACAAAGCCCTATTATTGTGGAATGCAAAAACTGTGATACTGATTAATACTGATTGCAAAGGATTTTACTGTTTACAGAAAAAAAAAAAAAAAAACCCATTCTGTCTAGCCTCTAGTATCCATGTGGTAGGTAGGAAAGAGACAACTGTGTGTCTTGCTTGCCTTCCAGAAAGGTTAAGGAGGAAAGTGATGAGACCACAGTCCATGGGCAAACATCTATGAACTGCAGGAAGAGGTTAAGATGACATGAGTGATCCTCAGGAGCTGCTGTGACTTTACAACACTGACACTACCACTCAGGCTGAGCCGAGCCAGCAACCCTGTCCGCAGAGCGTAACAGGGCATACGGCAGCCTCCTGTGGTGTTTGGATGGGCAAGGACAGAGCAAGGGTTATGTGACTGTAAAGGTGACTGGACTCACATTGGACCCTACAGGTAAGATCAATTTCAACCTGAGGAAAAGTGTGCAGTGGAAAGGGACAAAGCTTTCCTCATCTGATATTCTATTTGCTTTCTTAGGTGAACAGAGAAAGCTCATTCTAATTGCCTAGGACCAGAAGCCATATCTAATTTTTCCTCAGTTCTCCAGTGTCTCGTCTGGGCATACAGTAAACTCTCCAAAAAATGGTTACTGATGAATTTCACAAGTCAAGTTTAGAAAGAGTATCAAAAAAGTTAAAAATCAGGAAATAGGGCTGGGGCTATAGCTCAGAGGCCTGAGCGCCTGCCTGGCAAGCACGAGGTCCTAAGTTTGATTTCTGATACCAAAACAACAAGCAAGAAAAATCAGGAAATAACCCAGATGACAGATTTTTGCTCCAAAAGGACTAGTACAGGTAGATGGAATACCCTTAATCCAACAAGGGGAAACTGAACAGGATCCCGTACAGAGATCTTCAATGGCTAGGACAGAAGACAATAATCAAAGAAGAATGTCTGAGAGAAAGGAGTTAAAAAATCTCAGCTAATCACAATATTGTAAGGTTTCCAGTAATTACTAGGTAAACTACACTGAAAAAGTAAAGTTCATAGAAAACAGAAGCAGCAGCTCCTTTCTGATCAAACTAGCACATATTTCGAGAAGGCTTTGACTAATTAAAAAAGGACAAGGGCAGTGTCAAGGCACACTTTGCTTAGTGAGGTCTGGATGGGTGAAGGGCCAGGAACTTGGGACCTGCAAGGGTAATTTAAAGGTAGAAGAGATTGACTTGGAAGAGCCAGAAGAAATACGACCATAATCATCTGAATAGTTCAGTACAAACATTTAAAGAGGGCACTGACTTATTCTAAATAGGCCCAGAACCAAAGCAAATGTGAAGAAAATATGTTTCAATCCAGTTTAAGGGACACTTTAAAAGTAGTCTCAGAGTCGAGGGGTTCTCTCATTCATTGAGAGTTTCCAGGCACTGAAGTCACTCTTGCCAGAGGCTCAGCATCCTGCATAGCAGTGATGCTGCAGAGAAAACTGATGAACAAAATAAAAGGGTACGAAAGAAAGATTTCACCAGATGTTTCAGTTCTGTGCATGGTTACAGTACACATGATCATCACCAAGGAAAGTACTAGCAATGTCAGCTTCAAGTCTCAGGGGGTGAGAACACTCTGTTGGGTTGTGGGAGAAAGATAAAGCAACATGTGACATTTCTGGATGGGGAAAGGGGAAGGCACAAAAGGAATGAAAAGCTGAAGTATACAAGCAACTTGGGAAACTGTGAGTACTGTATCCCATATCCACTTAGCAGGTCAGCAGGCGCCCACTCTGCAGGAGACAAAGTTGAGAAGACGAGGAAAATGACATGGAGCATCATGAGCCAGCTCAGGATTTACCTTGCACATGGAGTATCGTAGGCACTTCTGAACCGACAGGTGTGGTCAAAGTAGCGTGTGAGAGTAAGCCGACCAGCATGGCGGTGTGAGCACACGGGATGGGGATAAAACCATGGTGGAAAAGAGAGGGGATGCTCTGATGGAAAGAAGGAAATACAGAAAGGCAGAGGCAGGGAGTCTAACCAGAGAGACTGATCCGAGAAAGGTGGCGTAAGAACTAGAAAGACTTGGGGAATGACTACATTGAGTGGGGAATCAAACACAAAACACTTGACTCAGGGAACGCAGACAAGATAACCTACATATAGACATGACCGAAAACCCAAAGCATCTAAAAGAACAGCTGGTTCCCAAACTACCAATGAATCACAGCTTTACATCACAGGTTCAAAGTATACTCTTCACATAAACAAAATGTACTGAATTCACTGAAAATCAGCCACCAAAAGTTTGCTGAAGCAATATTCTAAAAAATTAAATCCTCTGAGGCCAGAAAGCGGCAAATACTAATCACAAGAACACTGCAACAGTCATGTTAATATCAGACAATATGGACCAAAAGGCAAAAGACGCTTGTGATAAAAAGATCACTACATAATAAAAACTTTAATTCATCAGATACAACAATTATTCACTGTAATATCAAATAACAAGCCTATATAAAGTAACAACTGAGAGGCCAGGCCTATAGCAACAAATTGACAAGGTAGCCAACACGGTAGAAGAGTTCCACACATCTCATTCAAAAGTGGCAAAACCTGAATTAATATAAATAAAACAAACTAAATCAGTAAGGATATAAATGAACTAAATTGCCCAGTTGACAAGTTTCGTCTTCATGTAAGACGTACAGAACATAGCAGCTAACAGAAAATAATTATTATTTTTAAAAATAAAACTGAAAATGTATGCAAACATTATATGCAAGACACAAAATTCATATCAACTAGTTTTTTTTTGGGGGGGGGGTGCTGATTGAACTCATGACCTTGTGCCTGCCAGACAGGTGCTTATGCTGCTGAGCTAAACCCCTGGCCCCATATCAACTAGTTTTTAAAGAACAGTCTAATTCTTTGACAAAATGCAATTAAGTCACAAATAATAAAAGGTAAAATCAGAAAACATCTGATGAATGAAAATTGAGTACATTTCAAAACCTGTGATACGCATACAAAGCAGCTGCTTGAAGGAAAATTTACAATCTTAAATAAAGAAATGCTAATGTGTCATAGACCTACAAAAGAAGCTGGGGGGAAAAGCGTACTGAATTCCCAAAACATAAATGGAACAGAAAAGGATAAAAACAAACATCCAAAGATGAGACAAAAAAAAAAATAGGACCAAGAGAGCAAAATACTAATAAACTAATCAAATACAATTTCCTGGAAAAATTAATTTTAAAAGAAAACAAGGAGAGAAAAGTATAAGTATTATAAATGTAAAATAAGACAATAACAGATGCCCTGGAGGAAAAAATGGAGAAAAGTAAATAAAAATTGTATGCCAGAAGTTTGAAAGTTAAAATGAAATGGATACAGTTCTATAAAAACACAACCAGTCAAACTGACTCCAAGAGAAATGAAGAACCCAGCCTTATAACAATAAGAAAATTTTAATTAATAGTTTAAAAAAACCCACAAAGATAAAAGACCACGTGATTTCCATCTTTTACAAAGTAAAGTAAGACAGAGGAAATAAAGGTAAGTAGAAAGGTGACAATGAAAAAAAGTTTACATTGTGTTTTTAAGAGAAACTGCAGTTTCAGAAGACAAAGTTTCCCAAAGTTACAATACCTTTTCCCTTCTAGTAAACTCATTCCATAAAATTTCTAAGAATGTTAAAGATACAATAAGCCCTCTTACATTATACCACAATTGCAAATCCCAGAGACTTCTATCTTAAAGGAAAAAACAAGGAAGAAGTGGAGGACACATCTCGAAACTTCAAACACATGTAAATAGTTTGCATTCTAACCCAGTCCACTAAAGGATAATCTGACTGACAGCAGAAATCTTAGATCACTTATACCCCTAAGAATTATGTGTAAGAAACCCCAACTCCAGGCCAAGCACCTCACTTGAGGGCTCAAACTACTCACCATGTACTTTTTAAACTCTGCCTAATCTGTCTGTGTCTCTCACTGACATGTCATCAAACTCCACAAATCAGTGAACCTACAATCTACTCTGTGAAGTCTCCATCTCTCCTTTGGAGGACTGTCTTGGACCCTGTCCAGTGACAAGACTATTTCAAAACACAGAAAAAGCAATACCCTCAACTGATCTATCAGGCTCTTTAACCTTGATACCAAATCCAGAAAAAGATGACATATGAATGAAAACATATAATCAGTCTTTCCTCCTCCTCACTCTCCCTTGAGTGCGAACATTTACATACAGCAAGCCAAATCCAGCATCATATTCAACTACTACAAACAATCATATGGATTTAATCTCAGGAATGTAAGGACCCTAATTTGCTAGAAATTTCATAAATACAATTCACTGCATTAACAGACCAAAAGAGGGAACATTAAGACCATCTCAAAAGATAAGGAAAACATGTGCTAAAATCCAGTAACCATTTGGATCGAAAATTCTACAAACAATAGGTGTGGTGGTACATGTTCTTTTTTTTTGGTCTTTTTCGTTTTTATCGGTACCAGGGATCGAACTCACGACTGCCTGCTTGTAAGGCAGGCGCTTATGCCGCTGAGCTAAATCCCCAGCCCTGGTACATGTTCTTAATCCAGCACCCAGGACACTGAAGCAGGAGGACTGTCATGAGTGTGAGGCCAGCCAGGGTGACACAGTGAGTTCCAGGTCAGTCTGAACTACAGAGCCTGTCTCTAAAACAGAAATTCTACGGATTAAAAATAAGAGTTTAACTCAATAAAGACTATCTACAAAACCTTGAAGTTAACACTGTAATGATGAGCCCCTGAAGGCATTTTCTTAAAGATGAATAATGAGATAGAAAAATACTGTACCACCAGAGCTACTCTGCCTTGTACTAGAAATCCTAGACCACAGCAGTCAGATGAGGAAGAAAAGAGAGCAAAATAAAGGATATGAAGTTTGGAAAAGAAAGAAAACCAAACTGTTCTTACTGTATTTGATTACTAATACTGCCTATAAGAAAACTAAAGAGAAACTATATGTAAGAGTTCAAGCAGATTTGTTAAGGCAACTGGATACAAAAATCAGTATTAAAACTGCATTTCTCAATTATACATTAAACAGGCAGTGTGAAAGTAATTGTTTAAAAAGAAAGATCCTTTTTACAATTGCAACTAAAATGTAAAGCAATAAACCTAACAGAATATGTTTAAACCTTCTATGGAAAAAAATTACAAAATTTTATTGAAAGACACTAAAGAAAACTTTAAATATAGAGCCATACTATTTTATTAGAAAGAGTCCAAATGCTAGTCTCCCTAAATTAACAGATTCAAAGCAATTCTAATCAAAATGTTTTTCATGGAATTTGACAAGCTGATTCTAAGATATAAAGCTACAGTAATTAAGAAAGTATGGTACTGGCACATGACAGACAAGTAAATCAGTACAACTGAATAGACAACCCAGAAACAGATCCATGTCTACATGTAAACTTGATTTATAACAGTGTATGAGGCAAGGCTAGACTATTTAATAAACGAACTGGGATAAGGTTATCCATATGGAAAAAAATGAAACCGATCGCCTATCTCATAACATATAAAAAATCAATCCCAGGTGGACCAAGAGCTTAATGCTAATCACATGCAAAAAGTAAAAATTTTAGAAGATATTATAGAAGAATATCTTTATGACATTGAAATCATAAAGATTTTCTTAGACAAGAAACAAAAAGCATAGCCATAAAGGAATATATTTATAAATTCTACAACATTAAAATTAAAAACTTCTGTTTATGAAGACACTACAAGGAATCTGAAAGATAAACTGTAACTAGGAGAAAAATGTGTGCAACACATTTAACTAATAAAGAGCTAGTATCCAGCATACTGTAATACTGCAAATCAAAAAGAGAGATAGCTCTATTTTAAAAGTGGGAATAAAAGAGACATTTCATAAAAGAGGAATCACCACTAACTCAAAAATGTATGGAAAAAAAAGTTCATTAACAATCAGAAAATGTAAATTAATATAAAAGAAATTATTTCCTTCCTCTACACATTGTCAAATTCTTTTTTTTTTTTTTTTCTTTTTTTGAGACAAGTTTAGTTCAGGCTGACCTTGAGTTTACTGTTTCTAGGCTGGCCTTGAACTTGCAGTGATCTTCCTGCCTCAGCCTCTGGAGTGCTGAGATTACACAAGTACACCACCATGCCCTACCACCCTGTTAAAATATGAACAATATAAGTGTACTGGCATAAAAATAGAACTGGGAAAACTCTCCTACACTGTCAGTGAGAGTGCCAATTGGAATAGATTGGTACAATCATCTTGGGAAATGGTTTAACATGATCCGGAAACATCAACACAGAATTGTTCCCAAAATGCCAGCACTTGGATTACTACGTACAGGGTTGACCCAAATAACTCATAAGCCCACCATGACACACGCACAGTGATGTTCATAACAATATTACCATTGACTCCAACTGGAAACCCTCAACAGTGCAGTTTACAGAACAGATACACCACAGCATAGTTAGACAGTTGTCTAGCGGATAGCAGGAAAACAAAGGGACAAACCACAATCTATGCATCATTGGAAATAATCTGAAAAAAATTATGGAACGGAAACCAGTTAATGGGAGATCATATAAAAGACAATTCAATTTACACAAAGTTCAAGTGCAAGTAAAACTAAAAAGTAAACCTGGAATACATATATAAATGATAAAACCACAAAGTAACGATCACCACAAAATTTAGGCTGTGGTAACCAGGTAGGAAGGAGAGGACATGACGAGAATAGTCTCACAGGGAACCTCTGGGAAACTGCGATACCCTAAGATCAATGGTAGGTATGCCCACATTTAATCTGCACTCATGTGTTACAGACTGCTACATTTATTATGGTACTTCAAAGGAAATATATTAAGAAAATAAGTACACTCTGTAAACATACCAAAACCATACAAAAGGCAAACCCTAAATAAGTAACTGAGCCCAGCAGTCCTTTCAAGCAATAAAGGCAACAGTAGCAGAGGCAAAGAAAGAAAACTGACCATCATGCAGAACTATGATCTACATCATCTACAAAGAGGCTAAATTCTGTAGATGGAATTCCTTGAAGAACAGGAGTCCCGTGAGATTTAGTTTTTCAAAGTGAGGCTGCATCCTTCAAACAGCCATGAACAGCAGATGCAGGTATCGTCTTCCACGCTGCCTCTGCCTCACTCCCCCACAGTCCAGTTTTGTTCCTAAATCCTTCTTCATTATACAGGCTACATTCATCCTCTGCCAGTAACTGTTAATAGCCTAAAACTGGCTTAGAAACGATTCCCACTGCAACCCCAGTGATTTTACACCATACATTTAAAATCCTTCACTGCCTTGCCACTGCTTTTGAAATAAGGATAAAAATCCTTAACATTCCTGGTTAGAAGGTACTGTACAATGTAAGTCCAACCTACATTACCATCCTCATCTTGACCCTGCCTCATACATATACACCCTTTCGCTGTGTTTCTGTCACTCTGACCAGCTTTCAATTTCTGGAACATATAGAGAAGCCCCTCCCGCCACTGGACCTTTGCACATGGTGGATCCACACCACCTTCCTGGAGTGGTGACCCCTCCCAAGTTAACTCCTGTGTGCACACGAGTACCCACAACACTGAGGAACACAGGAAATTCTCCTCGGACATATCCCCGCCCGTCCCCCATCACACCAGGTTACCCATCACATGCTTCCCAGGCAGTGTGAATCTTTTCTTGCGCAGCACTTTTCAGCGTCTTACTTTCTGTATGAGTGTATGATGAATATCTTCCTCCTCCTGAGATTGTAAGTACCATGAGCACAGGGATAATGTCTCAATTTGCTTACCATTGCAGGCTTCAGTACTTTAATAGGGAACCTGACACACAGTAGGGACCTTAACTCTCTTGAAGGAACGGACTGATGTATAGTTACTCGAATGGGAAGTACTCATCCATTTAAAAGCCAGTGTTTTTGCCATTTAGGATAACAAACCCCCCCAGTGACACAAAACAAAGGCACCCTCAGGCAGAACTCACTGCCGCACTGCAACAGCACGGCCCTTCTTATCCTGGCAGATTATGCCTGAAATGAGATGACTAATGGAAGCAGGTTACACTGACCTGTACAGGTGAAGGAAAGATCTGTGTAAAGACTAGAACAAAACCTGTACAGGTAAAGGGAAGATTTGTTTAAAGACTAGAGCAAAACTCCTTTCCCATAAACCATGAACAAGACTGGATCTTTATAATAAAATGTAATATAAACCTAGGACTTGCCAAGTGAAGATGTGAAATTTGAAATTTACATGTGAAATCACAGATCACAGAAACACTTGGGAAAAATAAGAATGTGTAGCACCGTGGCACTCAGAATACACAGTTCACAACTGGAGTTTTGAAAGCTCAGTTTTCAATCAAGTGTTTAACAGAATGGAGATCTTTTACCAACAGTTTTATTCAGATCACTTTAGCTTATACAGCATAAGTGAGCCCTTTAAACTAGTGTGTCCATTAAGACAAGTAGATAGGACATATGCTGACAACTGTAATTCTAAGCAGAAAGTTGAAAGTAAAGTCAGTTTCTTCCAGTAAGAAGTAAATGCTTATTTTCTTAAGCACTAAGATATGCTAAAGATGGAAATAAAATCTAAATTGACTGGCAAGTTTACTAGGAATAGCACGTGGTATTTAACACTGTGTGACAAGGTGCTTTATTCTTCGCGCAAGAAAAGTACCGTGAGTTTTAGGAAGAAATAAAACTGACATCTCCAAAGGACAATGCTGGGTGTATATATGCCCTGGGTTTATTCTGCAAGAAGAGTTGGGAGAAAATAAGGCCATGTCTCTTCACTTGCTACTCTGTCGTGTAAGGTACACTACACAATTATAAATCTGTGATGTAAAGTGGTATCTCATCCAGTACAAAACCAAGTGCAGGCCAGCTAAACAAAGGCAAGCAGCCGTGACACTGCAAGTGTGTTCTAGTACTCGTTGTGTTGGCATACACCTCACCACGTGTACATCAGACTTCCAATGGTATGCTCTTTCTCTTTTTGGTGCAGGATCACACAAGGTCTTGCTCTGTAGCTCAGTGGCCTCAAACCCAAAATATTCCTGCCTCAGTCTCTGCGTGCTGGGATTACAGGTGTGTCCCAACAGGTTGGGTCTGTAATTTTATATAGTTAAAAAAAATGGTATAGGGACCAGGGGTTTAGCTCAGCAGTGTAAGTGCCTGCTTGGCAAACAAAGTCGTAAGTTCGATCCCCAGTACAGGAAAAAAAAAAAAAAAAAAAAAAAAAAGATGTACCAAAACAATGAGAGAAACTCTCTAATATCGAGTTACTATTCAATTTAAATGTTAAGTCTGTATTTAGACAAACTCAAGCACTAACTGAATTATCAAATTATAAGGCTTATTTCATTTCACTCAGGGCTTAAAAACTTTCTTTTTCTCATTTATTTGTTCAGATGGGCCTCAGGTGCAAGCCACCACACTTTTTGCTTTATTCTCTTATGAATTATTCTGCAATGTTGGAGGGAAAAAATTATCCATTTACTGTAAGTTCTTAAATGCACATATAAGAAAATACACGGGGGGGGGGGTATTTGCTATACACCATACTAGAAAGTTAAGTAAAAAATATGAAAGTTGTAAAAGTTAAGTAAAAAATATGAAAGTTGTCTAGGAGTCCCCAAACCAGAAATCTTTTTTTTCCTCCAAACCAGAAATCTTTTATCAACATTAATATGTTTCTATAGGATTCTGATCTGTGAACATATTTCTCTAATGTGACTGAGCTGTTGGGCACCTACAGCTCATGAATTCTGCTCTTTCCATTCAGTGTCCTAGTTGATGTTTTCATGGCAGTCTGGTATTGCCGCCTATTCTTCCAATTCTAACTCACTGCCCTTGACAGTGGACTTTTTGATGGAGTTACCTTGACAGTGACAGTACATCCAGCATTGAGGACCATGCCTGCCCTAGCGGGTGCCAAGTACAATCACAACTCAACCACATTCTCAACTGATTTAAACAAAGCACAAAGAACAGAACTACTTACAACCTAAATATTTCAGATAAACAGGTTTGATCTAAGAAAGTTGCCATGTAGGGGCCTGCCCATTGGAAATAGGGCTGAATCAATGGACACAGTCATTTCCTAAGTTATATCACAGATCACTCCATCGTCCCTGCTTAGACGCATAATCTGGAGAAGAAAAGGGTGTGGGATACACCCTGGAATTGAACTGGCTCCCATTTTCTGTCCCTAGACATTGTGAAACACAGGTATAGGCTTTGACATGGTCAAATCTTTCCCATGGATCCTGCTAGCCAGCCTCAATATCACACTCCAGGATGACACTGCTCAATGAGTAGCTCGAGCAAGTGACCTAATACCTTCAACCATCCACACTCCCACACGCTTCTCTTTCACATGATGGAGAACCCATACACCTCCAAACCATGGACCTGTCTCACTCCTAGGTTCGTACACAACCCAGTTACACACTTCTTTTGTCATTGACTGGATATGTAACAACTGTGTGAGTGCATGTGTACCATGACCACGATATAATGAGAACGTTCATTAAAGGGTTGTACAAAAGGTAAATTTGCACTGTGTAAAGAGATTAAACTGCTCATGTTCACTGAAACCCTTTACTGAATTAGAAAACTTTTCATGCAATAAACATTTTCTGAGTGTCATTACTGTCATTTTGCTAAGTGCTGGGGTGCCAAACTGAGTAAGACTTTTGCTCTCTAGGACATTCACAATTCAGATTTCTTTGGGGGTCTTTTTCCTTCAATCAGTGTTTAACAATGAAATCACACAATTATGCCTCACAAATTCATATATCTTGAGATTAAACCTGTATCACAGCCCACATATGACTGTTCACTTCAAACTGTATTTTTTTTTCCTCAGAATGGTAGTTGGCTTTTCTTCACTATTTTAAATCAACACATTAAAATAATATAATTGTCTATTTCAAATTCTTCTCAAACTGAGAGTTGGCTTTGGTTCTTTAATGCTTTCTTATTAATATTCAGAAATACTACATAAGAATTCCCCATGCAACAATTAGATAAAGCTGTGTGTCCACAGGAAACATGCATTGCCTTCATGGCAAAGGCTCTGCACTCCAATCAGGCTTCTTTCTCTCCCTTAGGCACAGAGAACACACCCGGGGAAGCAAGGAGTGAGCCCCTGTATCTGGCAGTCTCAAGCTCCAGTGGGAGTTTTTATGCGTTCAATTTAGGCTAAACCAGCAGCACAGACTGCCCAGAGCGCCTGAAGTCCAACCCTAATGTCCCAGGGCAGGCAACCTTCCTTCAGGCCTTGAGAATAACCAATATGCTTCTTGGAAAGGATAAAGATAAGGAGGGTAATTCTTTGAAGCAGCAGCCTTTTAAGCTTCCAATCAAGTATCCCACTGCTAAAAAATGTATGGCGTGTACCAACAAAACATTTTGCCATCTCTAAATTATTAGGGAATCTGAAATTTTTTCTTAAAAATAAAGCCGAAGTATTACGGTCTTTCTGAACCCTCAAACAACTGTTTTATGGGCTCCCTGTGGTAAATGTATCTTACTTAGGAAGTGATGACAACAGAATAAATGTATAAATCAAAATCACAGCTTAGAATATTACAAAGCTTTACAGAAAAAGGAGGTAAGACAGGTACAGAAAAACATGACCTGCCTTGTGAAAGTACTAATTTATCACTTTCACAAAAGCAAGAAACTCCTGGACAGAAAAAAAAAAAAAAAAAAACAATGGAAATATCAAATTGCTAACATTTTCTTTAGTATAAACTACTTAAACGGCCACACAAATGAGAACATCTAAATATGGGATCAGAAATTTGCTGATAACCATCCACTAAAATTCAATTTATTGAATTCTTTCGACACTGCTATTATTGGTATTTCTGAAATAAAAATGATTTCCTGGAAAAGTATTTAAGCTGAGAACATTAAATGAATAATCAGTAATAAATTATCTACAATAACTATCATATACTTCACTTAAAATCTGGAAATGTGCCTTAAGGAGGCCCTTCTCCAAACACCCCATAGCCAAGAACACACTCTGGAGTTCTATTTATTGTTTTCCCAGCTCTATTTATTCAAGAGAGTGGTCAGAGCAGGAAATGGGACAAGTCAAATGCTCACAATCAATCTCATCACCTTCACAACACGCTGTGACTGTAATTAATCCTGTATTTATTTAGGGGACTTCACACCCCTTACATTAAGACAGCAACTCCCTGCTGGCTTCAGCTGAGATAATTATGTTATAACAAGTGTTGGGTTTCAATCATAATAGGCAGAAGAAAAAGGAAATTGTACTTGAAGTTGTCAGTTTTTTAAAAGAGCTTGCTTGCGACTCCATTCAAAGGACGCTCTTGACAAAGCTCTCCTTAAACAGCACGCTCTCTAAGTGAGATAACCACTATATGCCACATTAATCAATGTAAGCTTCTCCTCTGAATGGGATGTTGAAGACATCCAAGCACGGGGAAATCCTGCATGAGGTATGCAACACTGGTTTACAAAACCTTGGTAAATCAATCACCACCCACACTGCCTTGATCCTGTGGGTCTCTTCTCAAGAGCTTTGAGGTTAAAAAAAAAAAAAACACAAGAACAAGGAAGTGAAGTAAAACATTTGTTCACTCTGTAAATTACAGCTCAAGCAAGCCAAAACTAAGAGCCTGAGAAGTCCAGAGCCACTTACCAGAGACTAAAATGAGAAAGAAGAGAAACCAATCTAACACAGCCACCCAGCCACAGAGGGACCTGATCCATAGGAGGTCCTTCAGACAGAGGCACAGATCTCAGTGCTGACTTGCCTCTGGAAATGGTGACTTTTTCACAAGAACTACCAATCACACTTTCTTCTTTAAACTGCTTTTCCTCAAAAAAAAAAAAAAAAAAGTAATGTAAAAATGTAAAGGTTTACCCAACTTATTTTTACAAACCTTCTCTATTTCATCAACATATTAAAATCCTGATACCTAGGGTACACGTATAAGAAAGAATGACAAATGAAACCTGTTTGGAAATTTCCAAAAAACTCTCAAATATACCAACCACCTGATTCTCCAATGCCTGGATTCATAATGATTAGAATGCCTATGTATATTAAGCTCCTCTGAATATCTTGAAAATATTTCATTATCTTTCAGCAGCATTTTAGGTTCTTGAATAATCAAAATGTCTAAGAAACTGAGCATCACTGATTTGGGTTCCAGTTAAAAAACAAAACATGGTCTCCAAGAACTGAAAAGGACATTAGATTAAAAACTAAGAAAATATAAATAAACGTTAATTAATAATAATGTATTGCTGAGTGTGGCGGCGCATGCCTGTAATCCCAGCACTCAAGAGGCTGAGGTAAGCAGATTGTGGAGAGTTCAAGGCCAGCTTGACCTATACAGCAAGACTCTGTCTCAAAAAAAAAGTATTGACACTGATTCATTAATTGTGACAATTACACCGTTCCAATGGAGAAAGTTAGTACTACAGAAACTTAAGTGTGTGGGTATTCAGGAATTCTCTGTACTACCTTTGCAATTTTTCTGTAAGCCTAAAACTATTCAAAAATAACAATTCTATCTGGAAAAAAAACCAAGTAGAATAAAATTACAAATTAAAAAAAAAAACAAAAGAAAGAAAGAAAAATACCCCCATAAAGCTTTAATGTTCAGATATATATTGTTAGGTTTTTTAAAACACTTAGTTACAAGGCACATTCATATCTTATAAAGGGTTATTTTAGTCTTAAACCTGTAGGAACATTTGTAATCCCATGATTTACTGGCACATTTCCTGTAAGAGGAGTCTAATGAAGAACCACGGTCCCTGGTGGGCACCACTGAACTCCTACCGATAAGGTGAAGAGCCATTAAGTAAATCCTTTCCATGTGAAGCCACACCAAATAGACCCAAGTGAGAGCATACTGGCTGTACTAATCTTTTCTTATGGAGATAAAACCCACTTCCATACAGGATGAATTTGTGGGTTTAATTAAAAATAAACAGTAAAACTAAAGAGCAACCTGACATGCCAGAATAAGTACCTTACCAAGAATGATTTCAATTCAAAGAAGGTTTAACTTACTTGAAATTATGCACAACTGTTTCTTGAAATTTCTACATGCAACTCATTAATAGCAAATGCAACACTTAACATTTACCGTTTGTCAGAGAAGTAACTTCCCATACAAAAGTGAAACCACCTATAGGACCTGATTACTACAAAGCAAGGCTGAATTGAACAGATTCCTGAAACTGCTGGAGACGAGTATCAGTGACAGGGGTGACAACAGTAGATATCATAGCTTTGGCTCAAAATAGTGTTGTGGAATTACAGCAATGTCCTTATAAGGTCACTGTACGTCCCTACATACTCTTCTCTGACAAGTTATCAATCACTCTTGCCCAAGTGGACCCTGGGGTTGAATGTGTACTACAGTAGAGAGAACATTTTCACCCCACCATGACGAAGGCAACCAGACAAGGACACATACTGGCCCACAGTCTTCCTGCCCTGGAATTTAAGCCAGAGGCTTGGTTTATCTCTACTGAGTATACGGATACATCAAAGCAGAACTGTGAAGAGTTGTCCCTTCCTCCACCAGAGGGACAGGGTAGAGGGCCAATGCCTTGCAAAAAGCAGCCACATCTGACCACAGGTAGAGGGCACACACCTTAAGCTCTTCAGGCCCAGCTGTTTCCCACTCCTGAGTTCCAGAAGATATCCTGTAGTCTCCTAATAAAACTCTTTTACCATCAAAGTCTGAACGAATTTCTCTTATTGTAACCAACTGGCTCAAAGTCAATAATCCTGACAGTTTCTAGCACACAGACCAGAGATATAAGGATTTTGTATTTGGTCCTGTTACTAAAACCTCATGGCCAAGGCTAACAGGAGACACTCTTATTCAGCAATAAAGGATACTCTGAGGATAAACTATGATCCAAATACAAACAGCCTCACATTCACTCTTGTCCTTCCAGCACAACACAGCAACCAGGAAATCTGTTCAACATGTTGCACCCATGTTTTCCTTGTCTTTTCCTCTGTGTAATTATTATCCTAGCCTGGAATGCACCCACTCCTGATTATTATTATATTCATATGGGTAACACAGTTCCATGCAACCAGACAGCATTTTTACATTTTGCTGTTTAATGTACATCCCTTCTTTGTCCAAATTCTTCTCTATACATCTTCCCCAGCTGTGACCCAAATGTTCCTGCCCTCCTCTTTCTGCATGTTCCTTAGAGGCCTCAAGTCAAATTTCCAAGACTGAACTCATCTTCTCTCCCAACCTATAGACCCTGTGCAATAACATGACATATCAATAAATGCATCCTCTATGGCCCAGCTGAGTAGCCAAGTCAAACCCTGGGTCTCACCCTTCACTTCTGCCACAAAGCAATCACTCTGATGTGCTTCCTCAGTCCCTGCACATCTCTACTGGAGCCACTAGCAGGTTCAGCACAACAGTCTGCTTAAACCTATATTTTCCACAAGGATGCTCACCTTGAAGATGACATTTCTCAAATGTGGTGGTGCCATCTCTATAATTTCAGCACTCAGAAGCCTGAATTACACAGTGAGAACCTCACTACAAAACAAAATGAAAAAACAAACAATGGTATGTCTCTGTTACTCATAAGAGCATCCCCAACACCAACGTTGTGTGTCACCTGGCACACTGCATGGCTAAATAATGCTCAAAAAGAATTGCATTATTCCACTTGTTTTTTTAATGTTGATGCTGTATCTCTCTTCCCAATCTCTGTGTTTTGGGCAGATAACCAGAAATAACAACAAGCAAAAGAGATACATGCATATATCCATGTGGTTCTGAGGAGCACAATTCTATCCCCTACTATCTTGATTATTTTTCTCTCATGGCAAGGACAAAACACCTGACCTCCAAAGTTTGGGAAGGGAAGGTTTATTCCTTTTTTTTTTGTCTTTTTCCTTTTTATCGGTACCAGGGATCGAACTCACGACTGCCTGCTTTCAAGGCAGGCGCTTATGCTGCTGAGCTAAATCCCCAGCCCCCGAAGGTTTATTTCTTATAGGTTGGACGTTTCAGTCCACACTCAGTTGGCTCTAAAGGCAAAATGGCATGGTTGAGGGGCAATGGTTCACAGTGACCACAAACAGCGTCAACAGAACAACAAGGAGAAAAACATACCTTCTTCCCACTATTACACTATATGCTGGCTCCACCCCTGGGCAGGTGTAACACTCATATCCCAATCTGAGCACTAGACAACAAACAATCACAAATGCTAGATTTGGCCACCCCCATAATTGCATGAGGCTTGGGGGAGAGGGGATTTGAACATAAACCATAACACCTTCCAAAGCACATCATCAGTATAAAGGAAGCAAACAGAACAGTTTAAAGCAATGTAAAACCTTAAATTATCAAAAATTGTAAGATTTTTGGTGCTGAACTAGTTTAGGTTCACTTACAACTGAAGAAACTGAAGCTCAAGATTTATAAAATAGATATAACTATTTAGTGAGAAACTGTTTCCCGCTACAAATTTCCCATGTTAGTGTCCAAAGGGTCATAAAATCCTATTTAGGGGGAAAGAACACTACAAAGCAATGAAAAAGTAAATGTAACAAGGGAATTAAGAGTTAACTATTTGTCAGTTCTATGCAAATACAGTTAGTATTTCAGAGACAAATTTTTTTCTTTCATGACTACTTCACTTTTAAAAATTATACTCATGGAATGGGAGTGTACTCAATTGTAGAATGTTCATCTTGCTGCACTAGAAAAAAAAGTGATTTCACACATTAATTATAACCTCAGATTTGTTCTGAAAAAAGCCAGGATTTAAGATTTTAATTTTATTTAAAAAATAAAATAAAAATGTTAAAATTACAAAACCAAAATATCTTACTTGGTCCCTTGTCATTTCAGAGTAGACCATGAGTTAAAATCAAACAGTTTTAATGTCAAATTTTCTTTAATGAGCATATTTTCCTTTTACAATGACAAATATTTCATTTATTGGTTAAAATATACCTAATGGATGTTGTATTATGAAAGGAGATGACTTATTGGGTACCATTATAAGTATAAAACAAGTTAGAAAATGATAGGTGCAGTGTAACTTCCACTGGTTTAACAATGAGCTAACTACAGACGAAATATTAAAATACAAATAATGGTTGCATGTTGAAGTAACTTTCTGAGGTCACATGGCTAATAAGAAGTATAGCTGGAACACATTACATTTCATTTTTTCCAACCTGCTCATACAAAGGGTATATAAGCTACATTTTTGAGGGGCAGAACTATCAATGTTTCTAATGATGGCTGCCCACCAGGGTAGAATCGAAGGAAATTGGATTTTGTTTATTTTTTGTCTTTTTTGAGACAGAGTCTCACTGTGCAGTGCAGGCTGACCTTGAGCTCACTTTGTGGCCCAGGCTCATACTTGCAATGATCCTCCTCAGCCTCCCAAATGTTGAGAATAGAGGCATGCACCACTATGCCTGGCTTTGGCAAACTATCTTTTTTTATTTTTATCTTTTTGGTACCAGGGATTGAACTCACAACCTTGCGCTTGCCAGGCAGATGCTTATGGCACTGAGCTAAATCCCTAGGTCTTCCCCCCACGATTCTGAATGTAACTGAACAATTCAATAAAAATAAGCTACAGCTGATTCACATTTTTAAAAGCTATATTTTCTTTAAACAATGGAAAATGCTCCTTGAATTGGTTCTAGGAGGTACTATTGAATTTTAACTACAATTCAGTGTGCTCACAAGGACTGTGAGAGGAACTGGTATGACAGGACATGCTCCCTACAGTGACACAAGAGGGAAAGAGATGGCATATAAATTAGTACAATATGATAGAGGCAAGTGTTACGAGAACATCTACGAGGAGACAAACTCCTTTCCCTCTGAGAAACTTCTCTGAAGGGAGGCTTTTGTCTTTTTCTCTCCCACATTCCGTGGGAGAAGACAACTAGTTACACATATGGCACATGAGGAAAAATACCTGGAACTGGACGATGTGACAGTAAGGCAGACCAAACTTTTATAACCCATGACCTCAAACAAATCAATTCCTCCTCTTGGAGCCATTTAGGGAATATGTGTGGTTAAGGGCACTGTATGAATCTTCTGGTAGGGCTACAGAAAAGGGTAATAGGAGTACTTTTTCAGAAAACTATGTGCAAAATCTGTAACTAGAACAAAAATCCAAGAGCTTTCATTTTTAAGATTTGCAGAGGAGTTGAGAGCACATGAGGTGAGTTCCAGTGCATTGGTGCTAGCCCAGGGAGAGCTTTGGACCATCACCCACAATGGTTAGGAGCCCACCCAGATTCCTGGAACACCGGAGGTAGCAAGGGAGGTTCTGTGGGCCTGACTGGACCACACTCAGCAACCTCCATTCAGTCCCAGGAGCCAAGGGCATAGGAGGCGATTTCCAACACACCCAGGGGAAGCTTTGGAACATCACTTAAAACACAGAAATTTGGAAAATGACAAGACAAAAGACCAAAATGCAATCTTAAACCTCCAGCCCATCCCAAGAAAGCTTAGGGGCCACGTACATAGAAGAAAATATGTGTCATACACCTGAAATACCTGCAATAATAGTGACTGAAATAAAGAAGAAAATCCGGGAAGCTTTAAGGAATTAAAATAAGCAATAATCTCCCAGGTAAAAGAAGAAATGATAAAAGTAATGAAAGAAATGCTGAACACATCTAAAGAAGACACAGTTAAAAAATTAGAGGAGCAAAGCAAAAAGAATCCCTGGATGAACAGTATAAGAAACAAACAGAATACATGAAGCATATTCAAAGAGATATACAGGAAATAAAAAATTCCACTGAAAGTTGTCAAAACCACCTCAATGAAAGTGAACATAGAATTTCAGACCTCAAAAACAAGATTGCAGCTAGTGAATAGGAAAGATCTTTTAAAAATAACAAGGAATCAGAAATAATTCAACAGCTACAAGATTATGCAAAGAAAAACAACATAAGATTAATAGGGATAAATGAAAAAGAAGGGGACAACACAAATGATATCAAGAGGCTATTTACAAAAGTAACAGCTGAAACTTGACTAAACATGACAATAGAAACTGACATATGGATTAGTGAAGCATATAGAACTCCAAATAGCCATAACCAAAATAAAACTACACCCAGACATATAAAAATCACCATCCCAGAAATCCAACATAAGAATAGAATATTAAAAGCTGTTAGAGAGAAATGATAGATCACTTATGTAAGAAAACCTATCAGAATCAGCAGACTTCTCAACACAAACAATGAAGTCAAGAAGAGCATGGAGTGAAGTATTTCAGATCCTAAAGGAAAAGAACTTCCAACATAGACTGATGTACCCTGAAAACTGTCCTTAAAAATGGATGGAGAAATAAGATACTTCCATGACAAATAACAGCTGAAGAACTTGATGATCACCTAATCAACCCTGCAAAGAATACTGAAAGATATTCTGGATACACAGGAAAAAACCACTAAGCAAGGCAGACAATTAAACAGAATAGAAAGGTAAAGACGCAACAGTAGAAAGATAACATGTCAATAATAAAACAGTATATAACAGTTATAACCATTAATATAAATGGTCTCAATTCATCAATTAAAAGAAACAGATTGGCAGAATGGATCAAGAAACAACATCCAATGCTATCTACGACATATGCTATCTACAAGAAACCCATCTAACCCAAAAGGAAACTCATAGACTGAAAGTCAAAGGATGGAAAACTATACTTCATACAACAGAAACCCAAAAAATTCTGCTTGCAGACAATGTGAACTTCAAACCAAGAATGTTCCAAAGAGAAAAAGAAGGTCACTACATACTAGTTAGGAGAAAACTTCAAGAGGAAGAGATAACAATCTTAAATATATATGCACCAAATTTCAGAGCACCCAGTTATACAAAGCAAATACTAACAGAAATGAAAACTCAAATAAGCAATAACACAATTTTAACAGGAGCCCTTAACACACCATTGACAACAAGGGACAGATCAACCAGACAAAAAAATCAGCAAAGAAATAATAGAACTGAATCACACCTGTGAACAAATGGACTTGATAGACGTTTACAGAGTATTCCATCCAACAACATCAGAATACACATTCTTCTCAGCAGTACATGGGGAGTTCTCTAAAATAGACCATATACTAGCCCACAGAATATATTTAAGTAAATGCAAAAGAGTTGAAATTACCCCATGCATGTTATCGGATCATAGCACCATGAAACTAGAAAGCAATGATAAAAGAAACTGCAAAAACCCCTCAAACACATGGAAACTGAATACACTCTTGAGCAATCAGTGGGCCAAAGAGGAAGTTAAAGAAGAAATTAAACAATGCCTACAAGCAAACGAAAATACAAATACAACTTACCGGAATCTGTGGGATGCAATGAAAGCAGTTCTCAGAGGAAAATTTATTGCACTGAGTTCCCACATCAGGAAAACAGAACAAACACAAATAAACAACCTGATGCTATACCTCAAACATCTAGAAAAAGAAGAGCAAGTCAAGCCCAAAGCCAAAAGAAGAGAGGAAATTGTAAAAATCAGAGCAGAAATCAATTCAACAGAGACTAAGAAAACAATCCAAAGAATCAATGAATCAAAGAGTTAGTTCTTTGAAACAATGAATAAATTTGATAAGTCCCTAGTCAACCTTATTTAAAAAAAGAAAAGCTCAAATTCACACAATAAGGAATGAAAAAGGTGAAGTCACTACAGACTCTGTGGAAATACAGAAGATCATCAACACCTATTTCAAAAACCTCTACTCTGATAGGTTTGATAACACAGAAGAAATAGACAGATTCCTAGAAACATATTAAGTACCACTTCCGGGAGAACATGGCGGACAAATAACAGCAGTCACGGAGGCTCTCTGAGATTACCAGCTTAGAATCCAGGAGTGGTGCCATGTGAGGAGTCCCACACGAGGGGAGATGTACCTTGCTGACCCAGGAACAAAGTAAGCTGAGAGAAACCAACTGGAAATGCAATCCTCATGCTATAACAGGAACAGATAAAATCTCAGTGCGGAAGCTGGATCCCGCACCATTGGAAGCCATGATTTGAATTTCCTGCTGCCGATACTGCGTCCAACCCGCACGGCAGGGAGAGAGGCGCGCCAAAGCTCTGAGAACGGAATCGGCCCAAACAGCGTTGAGAGCAGGACTGGCTCGACCTGCAGTGAGTGAAATGGGGACCCTTTCATAGACTAGGAGGCT
Organism: Cavia porcellus; assembly: GCF_034190915.1. Taxonomy (NCBI): domain Eukaryota; kingdom Metazoa; phylum Chordata; class Mammalia; order Rodentia; family Caviidae; genus Cavia; species Cavia porcellus. The sequence continues at coordinate 55,454,158 of NW_026947496.1, forward strand.
CCAACAGAGGACATTTGGGAACGGGCAGACTAGCCGGAACACAGCCCTGCAGTAACTTTAGTCGCATATTCCCCTCTCAAGTGGGAGTGGTGGGGAGCGTTTGGCCTGGTGATGCCGTGGACTAAGATCCTATAGGCTAGCCCAAATCAGGTCCCTGTGCCTGGCGGTGCACCCTAGCAGTGAAGCATTCAGTAGGTTGACCTGGAGGGACGGGCCCAGCAGAGGCTGCCCAGGTCTGTGTCTCCCTAGTACACTGCAGTGGGTGGGAACACCTAGCCAGCGGATTCAAACAAACTGCCACAGACAAAGAGAGGAAAAAAAAAAAAAAAAAAAAAAAACAAAAAAAACTGAGCCTCCTACATACACTTGTATGGAAGGAACAAAAAGTATGGGAAAAGGGAGCAACAAAAAGGCTCCTCAGTCCCCAATCCTGAGAACACTGATCCAGGAAAGGTAAAAGCAAAAGAGAATGAAGACAGAAAACATGCAATATCAGACACGGCACCTATAGATATAAAACAGTATCTCTAGAGCCTCATGGACAAGTTCAAAAATGAAGTATTTAATGAAATAAAGCAAGAAATAAGTAGAATAGTTAGAGAAATGCTAAGCACCACCCAAGAAAAAACAGATGGTAGAATGGAAGAACAGAAAAAAAGGGGAGAATTGTTTGATGGAGAAAATAGAGAAAACATAGAATACGTGAAGCAGGTTCACAGAGATTACTAGGAAACTAAAAACTCTATTGAAAGCTGGCATAACAGCTTGAAAGAAACTAAGGATAGATTATCTGAACTGGAGGACAGATTTGTGGTGGCAGCATGAAACGAAAAACTTCTTAAAACTAACAAGGAAACAAACAGCAATAATACAAAGACTAGAAGATGACAAGAGGATCTATAACTTAAGAATTAAGAACATAAAAGAAGATGTAGGGACTCAAACAAATGAACTACAAAAGCTATTCACAGAAATAATCCAGGAGAATTTCCCTAATTTAGCAAAAGGTAAAGATACTCAGATGTATGAGGCATACAGGACCCCAGCCACCTACAACCCAAACAGAGCTACACCCAGGCATATAATAATCAAAATTCCAGAAATCCAATATAAGAACAGAATATTAAAAGCCATCAGAGACAAGAAACAGATCACTTACAAGGGAACACCCATCAGAATTACAGCAGACTTCTCGGCACAAACCATCAAATCACGAAGAGCGTGGGGGGAAATAATTCAAGCTTTGAAAGATAATAACCTCCAGCCAAGCTGATATATCCTGCACAACTGTCCCTAGAAATGGATGGAAAAACAAGGTGCTTCCAGGATAAAGAGGAACTGGGGGAATTTGCAACCACCAATTCAACTCTACAGAGATAACTGCAGGATATTCTAAAAATGAAAAATACCAAGATTCCAGAAACAGTGGCAGAGCGGCCACAATGAATGGAGCAGAAAGCGAAATGAAGAGGACAAACTGACAACTAGTGAGAGAAAAAAAGCTCAGCAGAAATGAGGCAGAGAAGGTTGGATGGTAGGAACAGCCATTTTGGAGAAAACAAGACATCATAATAGGTAGTGCTGATTTAATATCCTCTTGTTTTGAAGTCCCATCAAGCTTTTGTTCTTCTGTCTCCATCGGTTTTAACGTGTTGTATCTTATTGGATTTTATTATATGTGATAATATAAACAAAAACTTTTATAGACAAGGAGATTATACAAAAACTATTGTTCATTTTCTGTTAGTTGATTCTAAATACCCTGTAATACTGTCATTCTCTTGAATGGTTTTACATTGTCTTGATATGTTTGATGCTACAGTATATGAAGTTATACCCAAAGATTTTAAGGAAAGAGACACTATGGTAACTACTATTATGTTGAGATTATCTTGTGGTGAATCACTATTTTGCTTAAATGGCTATGTTTTGACCTGCACTGTTTTGTTGTTATGCCCTCTTTTTTATCTCAATCTCCTTTTTATTATCTACTTTTTCATTTTTATCCTTTTAATTAAGGGAAAAGTAAAAAAAAAAAAAAATAGCAGGATATATTATAGTAACCTCCCCAAAAAAGAAACATACGAAGTACCAAAGTTGGGTCAAGAAGATGTAAAACTAAAAAAAAAAAAAAAAAAAAAAAAAAAGATATAAAACTGCTGAATAATCCAATTTCTATTATTGAAATTGAAAATATCATTAAGTCCTTACCTACAAAGAAGAGCCCAGGCCCAGATGGATTCACTGTGGAATTCTAGAAAAAATACCAAGAAGATTTAATGCTGACACTATGCAAACTCTTCAATGAAATCGAAAGGGAAGCAATCCTTCCTAAGTCATTCCTGGAGGCAAATATTATTCTAGTACCAAAACCTGAGAAAGACCCAGCTAAAAAAGAGAACTATAGGCCAGTTTCCCTAATGAACACAGATGCAAAACTCGCATGCAGGGATGGTTCAACATATGTAACTCAATAAATAAATGTAATCCACCATATCAATAGAGCCAAAAGTAAGAATCACATGATCATTTCTATAGATGCAGAAAAAGCTTCTGATAAGGGTCAACATTCATAAGAACCTTACAGAAAATTGGAATAGATGGTCTTTACCTCAATATGATAAAGGCCATCTATGACAAACCAACAGCTAGCATCATATTAAATGGACAAAAAATGAGGGCCTTTACCTTAAACTCAGGCACAAGACAAGGATATCTCTCATCAGTACTCTTATTCAACATAGTACTGGAAATACTAGCCAGAGCAACTAGATAAGAGAGAGAAATAAAAGGGGTAAAGATAGGAAAAGAGGAAGTTAAATTATCATTATTTGCAGACGACATGATCCTCTACATAGAAGACTCCCAAAGCTACATTGAAAGACTCTTAGATATAATAAATAAATTCAGCAATGTAGCTGGATACAAAGTCAATACTCAAAAATCAATAGCATTCCTATACACTTACGACAAAATCACTGAGAGAGAAATAAGAGAAGCCACAGCCTTCACACTAGCATCCAAAAAATTGAAATACTTAGGAATTAATTTCATGAAAGAAGTAAAAGATCTATACAGGGAAAATTATAATACCCTGAAAAAGAAATCGAAGAGGATCTCAGAATGAAGGACATCCCTTGTTCATGGATAGGAAGAATAAATATTTTAAAAATGGCCATTCACCAAAAACTGTTATTGATTCAATGTAATCCCATTGAAAATACCATCAATATATCTCATAGATCTAAAGAAATCACTCCTAAAATTAATCCAGAAGAGACCTAGAATAGCAAAGACAGTTAGTTCTAAGCAGCCAAGGCAAGGCAGGAGGCATCACAATCCCTGACTTGAAGTTATACTACAAAGCTACTATAATAAAATCAACATGGTACAGAAATAAAAACATATCTGAAGATCAATGGAACAGATTAGAAGACACAACCACAACTACAAACATACTCAACCACCTTCTCTTTGATAAAGGGGCCAAACATGTCCACTGGAAGAACGACAGTCTCTTTAATAAATGGTGTTGGAAAAACTGGCTCTGCTGAAAACTAAAACTAGACCCATCACCATGTACTAAACTAAAATCTAAATGGATCAAAGATCTGAATATTAAAACAGAAACACTAAATGTGTTGGAGGACAAAGTACGTAAAAATCTTGAAGACATAGGGGTAGGTAGAGAATTCATGAACAGGAACCAAACTGCACGGGAAATACTTCCCAGAATCATTAACTGGGATCATGTCTTACTAAAAAGTTTCTGCATGTCAAAAGAAATCTCCAGCATAGTGAAAAGAAAACCCACAAACTGGGAAAAATCTTAGTGAACTGTCCCTCAGACAAAGGACTTCAGTCTAAAACATATACCTCCAAAATTCAAAGACCCAATCCAAAAATGGGCATCTGAGATGAATACACAGATCTAGATGAAGAAATACAAATGGCAAATGAAAAAATGTTCATCATCATTAGTCATTAGAGTAATGCAAATTTAAACAATACTGAGATTCCATCTCACTCCAGAAAGAATGGCCAAGATGAAGAAAACTACCAACAACAAATGCTGGAGACGCTGTGGGGAAAAAGGAACTGTCCTGCACTGTTGGTGGGAGTGTAGACTGGTGCATCCACTGTGGAGATCAGCCTGGAGATTCCTCAAAAAGCTGGGATTGGAAGTCCCATTTGACCCAGCTATTCCACTTCTAGGCATATTCCCAGAAGAACTGAAAACATACCACATACTATAGTGATATATGTGCACCCAAGTTTATAGCAGCACAATTTGTAATAGCCAGATCTTGGAAACAACCTAAAGTGTTCATCAACTGAGGAATGGATAAAAAAGTTGTGGTATTTTTATACAATGGAGTACTACTCAGCTATAAAGAAAAATGGACGCAACTTGAGACCATACTCATAAGTGAAATAGATCAAACTCACATGCATAAATACAGTATAGTCTCCCTAGTGTAAGAAATGGTAAGAGTACATAAGATTTTATGGGAATCATGATTCCCCATTACATAGCTGTGAAGCCTTATAATGTTTTCATTCATTAGTTGGGATGGTTTTATTCTGTTTTGTTTGATTTTATTATGTGTGTTGGTATGAACAGCTATTTTGAAGAAAACAAGACATTATGATAGCCATTGCTCATTTAATATTGTCTTGCTTTGAAATCCTACCATGTTTTTGTTCTTCTGTTTCCATTGGTTCTATCATGTTGTATCTTACTGGATTTTAATGTGTGATAGTATTAACAAATTTTTTACGGAAAATGAGATAACATAGTAGCCATTGTTCATTTTCTGTTACTTGGTTCTGAATGCCCTGTAACACTTTCATTCTCTTGAATAGTTTTATACTATTTTGTTATGTTTGATACTACTGTATGTGAAGGTAACGCTCCACTATTTCAAAGCAAGAGACATTATGGTAGCTATTGTTAATATTGGATTGTCTTGTGTTGCTTACATTGTTCTGTTCTGATCTGCTTTGTTCTGTCCTCTTCTGCTTTAATCTCTTTAAAAAAAAGTTATAGCATTTTTAAGATTTGCAAATATCTTTTATAAGACACAGATATCTAAGAAATCTGTTGCTCTACTGTCATTAATTTCATGTAGGAATGATCTTGCTACCTACAGACCAACAAGTTTGTGCCAAAATAAATGTCTGACTGTAAAAATGGAATTCTATTACAATTGTGCACCTGTCTGGTATTTCAAATAAAATTTTACAATTTTTATTATTATAATCAAAACTATCAAAAAACAGGCTAAAGAAAATACACAACTGTTTTAAAACATGAAAATAAGGTACTCCATTTCAGTGGTATAAGAAGAAATAAACCAGAAGGCAAAAGGTGATGAAAATTAGTTGTGAAGATCATGAACATACTCTTTAGTAAAACTGATTTAGAGCTGAGAAACTTCACAGCATGATGATGTTACATAGTCCAATTTTGTTGCGCTTAGGAAATTAAGGATGAAATTAAAAATTATAATAAAAATTACACAAAAAAGTTTTATTTCAAAAGAAGAGAAAAAATAAATCACAACACACAAAGTAAAAACAATGCAGTCCATTTAGAGAAACAAAAAGTTACATTCAAATTGGTAAACCTGAAGAATCCGCTTTTAAAGGAACTGTTTAAAGAGCTCCCAGTGGTTTGCTCTCTCCTATTTCTCTCTCCAACACACGTATCACTCCTTTTCAAAAACAAATTACCTTCATCAGAAGTGTTAACAACCTAAGAATTTCACTTACTTCCCACAACTTAAAACCAAGAGAAAAACAAAATTCTTAAGAGAAAGTGAGTCTGATAATCCCCAGATCAATCTGAAGACCTATATCCTTTTACTTTAATGAAACATGATCTCTGTTAGTAAGGAAGGTGACAAACAGAAAAATAAGTACTTATGGAGATGGGATCCTGCTACAAACCTCGATACTCATTGCGTGTTTATAAAATCCCTACTCTCAAAAAAAAAAAAAACCCTCTCAGATAGGCTATTTCAATTTAATTTTATAATGAAAATGGAAGTAACAACAGGAAATGGCAGCAGGGGACTGCATGTGATAAGTTCAATTAGCAGGAGGTTCAAATGAAGTGATGACATGCCATTCTGAACTCAGGGTTAAAGATTCAGTTTTCCATCTGGCCAAACCTAGATTTCCAACACAAATTCTGACACCACCTGCTGTATGTTATTAAGTAATATCTTGAGCAATCCCTAAGCATTTCCTATACAACACGTATAACTTCAAGTTGGTCTGTTTGTTCATTTTTCATATTTTACTCTATAATTCCTTTCCCATGAACAGAAATTAAAAATAAATTCTATATAACAGTTCAGTCAAAACAACCATTGCAAAAATCATACCAAGGCATTCATTTACCAATCACTATAATAATAATAAAAAACATAATTTGGAAGGATTTTGCCCTAGATAGTGCACTACAGCAGTGAGAGGCGGGACCAAGGGAAGTTACCTGGAGGTCATTTTCTCCGCCCCTAGGCAATTTACCTGCTGCACAAGATGAATTCCAATGCGCTGCTTGGGCATCAGCGATGCCCTTTTAGGCACCACTCCAGATCAAATCTATATGTATGACCCCCAAACCATGTGTACGGCAGGGAAAGCCAGACCCCAGTGGTCATGAAGTTTCTCTCCACATCCTCAAAATAAAGGCCACTTTATTTTATATTCTGTCTTCTAACCGCGCTGAAAATCCTATCAGATTATTTTCCAAGCCATGGCTGGTATTCGTCATCATTTTCCTACCAAAAGCTCTATGCCTCCAATTAACACTTTTTGCTACTGAAATGGATAACCAGGCCACATGTGACAAGAATTAGATCTACAGAATCCCTTCACTAAATAAAAACTCACCAAATTTTAAAATTTTATAGTTAACCTGCTATGTTTTCTTGATTGAGGCAATGTAAAAGCTTTCTGAAAATTTGACATGCCAAGCGCTGCAGGCCACTTGTAAGTATTCACATGTATCAATACATGTGATCAAAAGAATCACGCTCTTAGGCTCTGACTGTTGTATTTTCTTTACTTTGAAATATGGGCTCCCTATGCCAGAAGACCAGTCAGTGAATGCACAGCTCTTGTGGGGACTGGGTTTGCACCCAAACAGGTTTACAAACATCAATGTGAATGTACAACCCCCCCTACCCACTAAACTACAGGTGCAGGTTCAGACATTCAGTCTTGAGATTTCATACTGGACAGCATGAGTATAGCAACGAATATACAAAACTTTCCGTTAAAGCACTATTTTCCAGTTTATACCAATACCAACTGCTTCTAATAAAAATCAACTTTTCCCTATCTGTACCTTCTTCCTTAAGCAAATTCAGCTAGCTTCTCAATGTAGTCTAGTTCTACAGTGTTTGGTTGCTAAATGGGTTTCTTTCTTTTTAAAACTTTTATCTAGGGGTCAGGGATTTAGCTTAGTGGCATAAGCACCTGCCTGGCAAGCATGAGGTTGTGAGGTTGTAAGTTCGATCCCTGATAACAAAACAAAACAAAAAACCCCCACATACCTAGGTTATTTTTATTTTCTTCCTCTTGGTAAGTGGTGCTTCAAAAATGTGAACATATAAAAATTCCTTAGTAATACAAACTTACTTGGCTTTCTGAATCCACACACAGTAATCCGAGATGTAGAGGTCATTTAGAATATAAGCTGGGTCATTTTCCTGAAATATTTTGTGGATATCCAGAAGACACTTTAAAATTGCACTTTTACCTGAAAGAAATTTTAAAATGTCAAATCATTCTTAAGACATATAATTTTTTTTAACTGAGAAATTCAGATCCTGAGAGATAATACATTTAAAGTAGCTCAGATCTTGTCGGGTATGGAGGTGCACACCTATAATTCCAGCACTCGAGGGCAAGGCAGGAGGATTCTTACAAATTCACATAGTGAATTCAAGGCCAGCCTGAACTACATAATGAGACCCTGTCTCAAAAACTAAAAAGGTAGCTCAGATCTTAATCATTCCTTAAAAATACTTTTAATATTCCTTTTGTACATGAAAATATACCAATCTTATTATGCACAAATCTCTTCTTTCCTTAAGAGTCTGTCGTTACAGTTAGATTATTTGTGGCTACCATAAAAATGATATGAAATATACTGTCAACTAAACGAAAGGAAATTTTCCAAACTAACTGAATATTTAAGTGCATCAAATTTTAATTAGATAATTTTCTTATAATCCAAACTTTGAAAATGACACGGAAAAAAATCATACTTTAATTTTCAAATGTCTTTATTTTTTAAATGTCTTTATTTTTCATGGCAACTCTTTTCATCAAGGAATTATGTGACAAATTTTTTCACCTTAAAAAACTGAAGAGGGCCAAGGATTTAGCTCAGCGGCAAAAGCGCTTGCCTGGCAAGCGAAAGGTTGTAAGTTTGATCCCCGGTGTAAAACATAAAAACCTGAAGAAAACTCAAGATTGGAAAGTAAAATAAGATAATGCCATTTCAGAACTGAGCTAACAAAAATATCTGACAGAGTCATCAAGTTTTGAAGACTTGTTCAACCTACGGATGAGCTGACGGGAGGAAGAGTAAGGACAGATGCTCAGGTGGTGGGAAAGGGGACATTTCCAGAGAAAAGAATCGGGAAGATTTTTTTTTTTAAATCTTCAGGCTCACTTCTGGTTATTAAATGCACCTAATTTTAATTCAATCTCTTTATAAAAGAAACTTCACGACTCAAGAATTCCCTGGTTGTTTTAAATTCCATGGCATTCTCTGAAAGTTATTAGCTATGAGGTAAAAGACAAAATCTAGAGTAGTATCACTCCCTTTGCTCTGTAAAATACATCATTTTCCATTTAACAGTTTCATTCTTATCTTTAGTTCTGAAATAAGAAAATACCGCAGGTTGATTTCACAGAGACATCAGATGAGTCGGCATCAATGTGTCCCACTTGACTTTTAGATTATGAAAGAATCTTGAACTAGATGATTAGGTCCCATGATCTATAAATTGTTGCCATTAAATTTTTAATACATTTAACACTAGCAAGGAAATATCAAAGAGCAGAATGTCTATATGTTTAATTCCCAATACCTGGAAAAGAGCCTTGTGGTTTGGGTCTTGATCTAACCATTTTAAGAATGAATGACTACAATTCACCAGGGGTAAATTCCTGCCATGCCTTCTCCACAATTCCATAAAATGAATTCTGACGATTTTTCCTTAGAAATGTTCCTTTGTCCACTGCTGCCTGAACACCTGCCTGAACTCCTCATCCATATTCCTACAATCATTTCACGCCCGGATTTTAAGAATTTTCTTTCCTATCTCTCACATTCCAGGGTTTCCCTTCTGACATTCGTGACCCACTGCTTTCCAAGTCCCCTCCTTGCACGTGCCTACCAGGCTCTCTATGGACATGACTCCAGGCCTTTGCTCGACTGTTGTTTTGTTTTGTTTTGCTTTGTTTTGTTTTTCCTTTTCCTCCACTTCACTCAGTCTGTTGCAAAGGTCTAGCTCAAGTCACTGTCCCTTCAGGAAGCCCTAGGCTGACTCCCTAGTCCTCAGGGCCCTCTACTAAGTCCACAACGTTTAGACATTCTCCTCCATTACCTCTCCTGCTCACTTTATGCTAGCTTTATGTTCTTGGAGTGATCAGTCTACATCACATTTTAATTACTCACAAGCTAAGTAGGCAGTAAGTCCTGCAAAATAGGTCGTATCTTTTAATAAATGTTAACCATGTGGCTTCCTTACATGCATATCGGAAGAATACCAATAAAAACTCTATTGCTAGATTGGATGTCAAAAGAAATACATAATATTCAAGAGGCTTGAAACTACAAGATGCCAAGTTTATTTGTACTATGCAAGGACGGGGCTGAGGCTTATGAAAGTGGCCAGGTTAATCATGCCAGTCGGTATGGATTTCTCTATCATGGACCTATTTTTAACTATAAAGTAGGTAATGTTGTAGGCAGAATTTCATAAAGAGGAAAAAATATAATCAGCACTGACACATACGATAAAACCAAGTTAGCCACATGATCAATGTTATCCAAAGAACCAAGGGAGAGCTTAAATTGTAAGAACTATTAGCGGGTTTACTATTTTGCTTAAATGGTTATGTTCTGACCTGTGCTGTTTTGTTGTTATGTCCTCTTTTATCTCAATCTCCGTTTTTTATTATTTATTTTTTTATTTTTGTTATAGCCTAGCTGTAACCATTGCACCTCATTTCTGTTCTGTATGCGCCACTCAGCCCCCTCGCTTCCCTTCCTATCTTTCTAGGTTAAGTTTCAATTTTCTGAGAAAACTGTAAAAGCCTTAGGTATCAGTTTCCTGTAACCCCCTTCCCTACCCCTCATCCGGTTATCTATAATAAAAAATGCTGTTCTTTAAGAAATGTTTAACTTCAAGGAAATTACAGGAAGTTCTGTAAAGCCCAGATGCTACCTAACTGTGTCAGCGATTATAACATTCCTGTGGTTTTCAGCTTTAAAAGCCTAATTCCCCAACTGTAAGGTGCGCAATCTCCAAATTGGCTCTCAGGGATTGCATCGCCAGGCCTGGCCTAAAATAAAGCCTTTGCTCCCCAAATTTTAATTTCTTGCTTCCTTGGGTTATATTCCGGTGTCCGAGCTATCACAATTTTTATCTTTTTAATTAAGGGAAAAATAAATAAAAAATAGCAGGATATATTATAGTAACCCACTTTGATTTCCTATTAACTTGATTTGAAATCCTGTATTGCTCTCACCATCTTGTTTTGACTGATTTTACTCTATTCTGTTTTGCTTGATAGTACCAAGTTTGAGAGCATAGGCAACAACTGTGAAGACAGTAAGATTCACTATGATGCCCATTCTGGTTTGACTATTATCTTCTTTTGAAGTCCTGTAATGTCTCCAAAGCTTTGGTTTTATTCTTTACTGTTTTGTTCAATTTTATTATAACTGATGATATAGGCAATTCTTTTTAAGATAGCAAGAGGCATTCTGAGAACCATTGTTGATCACCTTGTATTCTGTTTTTACATTATGTACTGTGTCCATCCTTTTGATTTGACTGACTCTTGTTTTGTTATGTCATATTTGGTTTTATTCTCTTCAAAAAAAAAGTAATAAGAACTGTGGGAGTAATAAAACCCAAAATGTGTAATTGTCATTGTAAAAAAGAGAGGAAAAGAAAGTGTTCCAAAGGATATAACTGCATATATATTTAAGCATATAAGATAGCTAACCATATTACTGAGTATTTGTTCGATCATTGAACAGAACTGTTTGCAGTCTCACTGTTTGAATGCCTACTTTATATGCTTTAATTTTGTAACTTGAACAACTATTTCTAAGATGACAATATGTAATCTATTAACTAGTGATTTCCTACTGTTTATTTTTTTATTCTGTATAACTTGTACCCTTTTTCTGGTTTTTTTCTTTTTCTCCTTAAATAAAATTTTTAAAAAAAGAAAAAAAAAGAATTATTAGAAGGTTTCTACTGTCACAGAGAAGAAAATGGTTAAACTAACATAAGCCAATAAATTTTTCTCTTGCTTTCTCCATCGATTTGGAGGAAGGCATGCAGCTATAACAGTTAATTAATTTTGGTTTATGATAATCTACTAATTTAAAGTTTTAAAAGTCAATAGTAGGGCTTCACCAGAAAAAGAATTTGTTCTACAGTATAGCAGCCCCAGAATACTGCCTCCCAAAACCCGACACTTACTAATATAAGCAAGTTAACAGAAGACGCAGGACTTGCAGGAACAGTCATGTAGGGAAACAAGCAGAATACACAGTTGAGTTTAGAATGAGTGACAAGAGGAGGAGATGATTAGGACTAAGTGAGAAGACTTCAACTCAGACAAGAACCACAGGGATAAAAGACACTGTTGCAGAGTTTCAGGAAGAGGGTATAAAGAGTCATATACTTAGAGGGTCCATTATCAACCACTACCTATGCTTCACTTGGAAGACATGCCTAAAGTCAGGCGTGTCTGGCCAAGAGCCTCAGAAGAATCCTAATCTTCCAGCTACTATGAAACAACAATTGTTTTAAAATGGTAATGAAGCTAGGTGCGGTGGTGCATGCCTTTAATTCAGCACTCAGGAAGCTGAGGCAAGAGGACAACCATGAGTTTGAGGCCAGCCTAGGCTACATGGTGAGTTCAAGGCCAGCCTGAACTGCATAGCAAAACCCTGTCTCCCAAAAAAAAAAAAAAAAAAAAAAAATTATGAAAATAAAAAGTAAAAATAAAAAACTTTTAGTATTTCTTTAAAGACCACAAATAACACACCATTTACATATTCTGATCCCTATGTTGCTTCTTTCAGGAAAAGAAAAATATATATGAAAAAAATCCTAAAGACATACTCAAATGATAGTATTAACTGTCTCCACATTTATTGAACAATTGTACGAGAACCCACTGTGTGCCCAGCAATGTACCACATAGCAAACACAGCTGTTTATTCTTTACATGAACATTCCTCTATTATCAATCCAAAAGAAACAGTTACTACTAGTTTAGAAAAAAACTGAAACTTACCATAAAGCCAATCCTGAAATACTGACAAATAAATGTTAACAAATTTTAATTCACTTCTATTTACTTATTTTTTTGTAATGCTGAGGACTGACCCTAGGGGTGTTTTACCATTGAGCTATATCCCTAGCTCTTCTTATATTGTTGAACAAGATCTTACTACATTGCAGAGAGGGACCTTAAATTCCTTAGGCTCAAGAGATCCTCCTGCTTCAGCCTAGTACACAGCTATGACTACGAATGAAGGCCACTGAATCCCACTACATCTTGCTTCTTTTCTCCTTGTTTTTTTTTTTTCTTTTAAATGAGAAGCAATAATTTAGATCAGATAATTCTTTAAAAATCACATGTATAGGGGGCTGGGGATTTAGCTCAGCGGCATAAGCACCTGCCTTGCAAGCAGGCAGTCATGAGTTCGATCCCCGGTACCGATAAAAAGTTAAAAAAAAAAAAAAAGTTAAAAAAAAATCACATGCATGGCAGCTTTGAAAAAAAGTTATGCACTTTCTTCAAAAGCTGAGTTTTAAATATAAAAAACTCAAACTATTTTTATACTATCCTGTGTGACAAATACAGTAAAACACAGTTGAGCTCTGGGCACCAGAACAAAATTTTGTTAAAATCATCTTCCCTCCATCACCATGTATTGTGAATGGAAGGTCACACTGATCTCTTTGGCTCTGTCTCTACCAACATGAGTTGACTGTGGCCTCACAGCCAGGGGACTCACAAGCATATGGGTATTTTGGTGTTGTTGTTTTTTTTTTTTAAGCCCCTTATCTATTACTCTTTCTGTCAGGTTCTCCACTTATCTAGCAGTTATCAGCAAAGGAAAACACTGGCCTTCTTCTAGGCTGTCACATGGCCAGTGGCCAGAACCCTACGGAGGAGAGAGTTCCAAGGCTCCCGTGGGGCTTCATACAGTTGTAGGCTTGTCACATATCAGATGAGCATAAAAAAATTGCTAGGGCCTTAAATCTAAAACAATTATTTCTGCTCAAAGGCAGTACAGTAAAGTGACCATTTTCAAGCAATTCACTACCTGGTTCATAGCAGACAAAAAGAAGGTATCTGCACAGTAATCACAGTAACAATTTTCACTGCCAGAAGGCACTGACAGCTCCTTGCAGGATGTCAAATCTCCCAACAGTCGGGGATTCTCTGGGGTTGACTTAGCTGCCTGAGCCAGCTGTGTCCATACAAGAATGGCTCGGAGAGCAATGTTTTTTTATTCGCGAAGAAACTTTAATACTAGTGTCCTGGTATTATAAATGACAAGAGCCATGGATATTTTACTTCAGGGAAATGATTGTTTAATGACAATACAGAGAAACATAATGATAACATAAAGAAACTATGGATGGCAATAATAAGTAGGTGTGCAGTAAACAGGATTTAACACATCTTTTGGCTTTCCTTTAAAGACAAGGTAGGATCAGAATAATGTGCTTCCTGTCTGGACAGATGTGGCATCTCAGGTTAATACATCTTAAAACAAAGACAAGATTGAGCTGTTCTAAATTAGAATCCTTGAGCTATCGGAAATCCTCCTATTAGCACAACAGGTTTGGCAACAATCTCTCATTGACAGATCAGCTCAAGGTTGAAGGCAGTTAAAAAGAAATGTTTCCTACCGCTATAAGATGATTGGGGCAGTGGATAATTTTTTTTCTTGTCTAAAAGCCAACATAAAGAAAAATAATGCACGTTTCTAGCTCTAAACAGTAAGGGCTAAATTCTTAACTGTTAATACATCATGGCACTGGGTGGCTGAGATTCTCCAGCTATTTAATTTTGTGTTTTAAAGTTTTGAGTGATGTAAGCTAAGAAGCCAAAAAAAAAAAAAAAAGTACAGAAAAAGGAGGTTACTTTAAACACCTAAACGAAAGCATAACTCAGTCTTTATTTATAAAATCATCTCAAAATAAAAGCCAATGTTGTTATCATCTTAACATACATAACTTAGTACATACTTGGCTATATTTCTGAGATTTCATCAAGGCCATATTATCAAAAGGCATAACTAGTGAATTATTTTAACATAAATTTTCAGAGGTTATTTGACCATAACAAGGTATAAGACAGAAAAATTGCATCAAATTAATCAAAATTAAGAAAGTCAAAGTAGAAGGGATTTAGCTCAGTGGCATAAGGCCTACCTGGCAAGCGCAAGGTTGGGAATTCAATCCCTGGTACCAAAAAGAAAATCAAAGTGGGAGTAATTAACATCAGGCCCTATATTGCAGTTTAGATCTGAAAAGTCGCCCAAAGTTTCACATATTCCTAGGTAGAGCTTTCTAAAGGTGACTGGACTGTGGTGCTGTAATTTCATCAGTAGTAATGCATAATGGGATCATAATATTCTAGAAAAGTGATGGAGACAGAAAGGGGGGTCTACACTATCTAGGTGCTATCGGGTCCTGACCTGAATTCCCGATCTCCCAAACAAGTGTACAGCCAAGGTTAAACAAAAAGAGACAAACTGTATGATTTAAAAAAAAAAGGGGGGGGGGGTCTAGTTGAAAAGTATGGATCATGAGGACTATACAATCTTGAGGACTATATCTAGTCCCATGTCCATCCTCTCTGACTGTTCCTCTCTGTACCCTCAAGCTGCCATGAAGAGAGCAGCTTTCTTCCACTATGCTCTTATGCTATAATGTTCTACTGTGCCACCGGTCTGAAAGCAATGGGGCCAGTTCACCATGGACTGGGTCTTCCAAAACCATGATCCAAAACAAACCTTTCCTCTTTTGGGTTTTTAAGGTCATAGTGATCCAAAGCTAATATCCTCTTAGGACACAGAAGAAAAGTAAGTCCCCAATAATTAACACAACCAGAAGCATTAAATTCAGCATTTAAAAAACTACCTTGGGCTAGGGAAGGTTCAGTGGGAGAACATTTGCTTAGCATGAACAAGGCCCTGTGTTTAATTCACAGCACAGAGAAAAAAGATAAGAAGCTTCTATTTGTATAGTTTTTTATTCTGGGATTGTCCAGGTGCCATTTAAGCTATTATATTTCTGCACTGTAATAATTAAACACTTGAAGCAGTAAGTTACTCTTTTAAGCACAAATTTACAATCTTATGCCAATTTTTATTTTGTTATTAAAATTACTCTATATTCACAAACAAAATTAATGTGAAGCAAATCTATATTTTGAAGACATCGATTTTTGCCTCAGTTACACAGCAATCAATCTCATCCTTCATTCACCATCCAAGTCTCAAATGGAGCACTACTACTGGGAACAAGGTTCCAACTCTCCTTTTTCCAAACTAATTTTGGCTGCCATCCTAACACGCAGTACACCCTTCCACTGCAGCAGTCAGCAGGAGCTATCCATTGGCTCCACACCAGGAGCTTTACTCTCATTACATCGCTACTCTCCCTGTGTTTCTTTCTTGTTTCATACATGAAGAATCTGAGATTCAAGGATACGAAGGAATTGGCCCAGAACACAGCTAGGAAAAAGGTCAGGATTTGAAAATAAGTATGTCTGAGGACTCTGGGAAGCCAAGCCAGCACCTCCCCTCCCTGCAAGCGGAGGCAGGGTGGCAGCCTGCAGCCCTTCCAGGGGGAGAACTAGCAGCGTCTCCTGAGATCCACGCCATGCTGGAACTTAGGACTCTGGGAAGCCAAGCCAGCACCTCCCCTCCCTGCAAGCGGAGGCAGGGTGGCAGCCTGCAGCCCTTCCAGGGGGAGAACTAGCAGTGTCTTCTGAGATCCACGCCATGCTGGAACTTAGGACTCTGGGAAGCCAAGCCAGCACCTCCCCTCCCTGCAAGCGGAGGCAGGGTGGCAGCCTGCAGCCCTTCCAGGGGGAGAACTAGCAGTGTCTCCTGAGATCCACGCCATGCTGGAACTTAGGACTCTGGGAAGCCAAGCCAGCACCTCCCCTCCCTGCAAGCGGAGGCAGGGTGGCAGCCTGCAGCCCTTCCAGGGGGAGAACTAGCAGTGTCTCCTGAGATCCACACCATGCTGGAACTTAGGACTCTGGGAAGCCAAGCCAGCACCTCCCCTCCCTGGTAAGCGGCGGTAGTTTAGCCCACTTCAGCCCTTCCAGGGGGAGAACTAGCAGTGTCTCCTGAGATCCACACCATGCTGGAGCTTAGGACTCTGAGAAGCCAAGCCAGCACCTCCCCTCCCTGGTAAGCAGTGGTAGTTTAGCCCACTTCAGCCCTTTCAGGGGGAGAACTAGCAGTGTCTCCTGAGATCCACGCCATGCTGGAACTTAGGACTCTGGGAAGCCAAGCCAGCACCTCCCCTCCCTGGTAAGCGGTGGTAGTTTAGCCCACTTCAGCCCTTTCAGGGGGAGAACTAGCAGTGTCTCCTGAGATCCACACCATGCTGGAACTTAGGACTCTGGGAAGCCAAGCCAGCACCTCCCCTCCCTGCAAGCGGAGGCAGGGTGGCAGCCTGCAGCCCTTCCAGGGGGAGAACTAGCAGTGTCTCCTGAGATCCACACCATGCTGGAACTTAGGACTCTGGGAAGCCAAGCCAGCACCTCCCCTCCCTGGTAAGCGGCGGTAGTTTAGCCCACTTCAGCCCTTCCAGGGGGAGAACTAGCAGTGTCTCCTGAGATCCACGCCATGCTGGAACTTAGGACTCTGGGAAGCCAAGCTTGCATCTCCCCTCCCTGGTAAGCGGAGGCAGGGTGGCAGCCTGCAGCCCTTCCAGGGGGAGAACTAGCAGTGTCTCCTGAGATCCACGCCATGCTGGAACTTAGGACTCTGGGAAGCCAAGCCAGCATCTCCCCTCCCTGTAAGTGGAGGCAGGGTGGCAGCCTGCAGCCCTTCCAGGGGGAGAACTAGCAGTGTCTCCTGAGATCCACGCCATGCTGGAACTTAGGACTCTGGGAAGCCAAGCCAGCACCTCCCCTCCCTGGTAAGCGGCAGTAGTTTAGCCCACTGCAGCCCTTCCAGGGGGAGAACTAGCAGTGTCTCCTGAGATCCTAGCCCTGTTGGAGCTTAGGTCTCTGGGAAGCCAAGCCAGCATCTCCCCTCCTGTTGGGAGCCGCGTCTGTGATAGCTCGCCTTGCGCGGCGGACGTGCGGCCTGTGGTAAAGAGCAAAGCCTGAGGTAGATTACCCCTCCCATCGAATATGTTAGTTTCCTGCTTACCGCGTAAACAACCCGCTCAACAATATAGTCTGCCTGGCAACTGATGATGTTAGCCAATCAGCTTGCCTTGCTTACTTTAACATGATTGGACACTGTACCCGTATATATACCGGTGCCACCCCTGGGCGGAAGAAGAAGCCAGGTAGAAGCCCGGAAGTAGAAGCCCAGAAGGAGCCGCGGAGAGCGGACCGGTAGAGGCTTCGGAGCGAAGCCCGGAAGGAGCCGCGGGGAGCGGACCAGAGGAGGCTTCGGCTGGGAGCGATCCCAGGGCAGGCTGTACGGAGAAGGAAAATAAAAAGAAAAGGTTGTCCACTACCAGACTTTGTCGTGTGTCCTTCCTGCCGGCCGGGAGCGGACATCGACACCCTCCCTGTGAGTGGAGGCAGGGTGGCAGCCTGCAGCCCTTCCAGGGGGAGATCTAGCAGTGTCTCCTGAGATCCACGCCATGTTGGAGCTTATCTCAATCTCTCCCTTATTCTTTAAAAAAATTATTTAGTTATTTCTTATGTTTTTTAATTAAGGGGAAAAATTTTTTTAATTAGCATATATTATAGTAACTCTTTTTGATTTACTGTTAACTTGTTTTGAAGTCCTGTAATACCCCCACGATCTTGTTTTGACTGATTAGACTCTGTTCCATTCTATATGATAGTATCAAGTTTGAGGGTATAAGCACCTACTCTGAAGGCAATAAGATTCACTAAGATGCCCATTCTGGTTTGACTGTTGTCTCCTTTGGAAGTCCTGTAATGTTTACAATGCCTAAGTTTTATTGGTCTTGTTCTCTACTGTTTTGTCCAACTTTA
Source organism: Cavia porcellus (assembly GCF_034190915.1). Classification (NCBI taxonomy): domain Eukaryota; kingdom Metazoa; phylum Chordata; class Mammalia; order Rodentia; family Caviidae; genus Cavia; species Cavia porcellus. The sequence continues at coordinate 55,472,659 of NW_026947496.1, forward strand.
TAATATCTAATGAGATAGACTATTCTTTTTAAGGAAACAAGAGACAATTTTGATAACCATTGTTGATAACCTTGTACTCTGTTCTACATCATGTGCTATGTCTATCCTTGGTTTTGAGTGGCAGCTTTGTTTTCCATATTTGACTATATTCTCTTCCCCCAAAAAAAGTAGTAAGGACTAGGAGTAATAAAATCCAAAATGTGTAAATTTTGTTGTAAAAAAGAGAAGGAAAAAAAAAAAAGAGCTCTATGGATATAACAGCAATTGTGTTTAGGGGTGTTAAATAGCTGACTATATTAATGTTTTTGGATCATTGAACACAGCTGTTTGCAGTCTCTCTGTTTGAATGTTCACTTTGTATTCTTTGATACTGTGATTTGAGCAACTATTTCCAAGATGATAATATGTAATCTATTAGCAGGTGATTTCTTACTATTATGTTTTTTTTTTTTGTAGTTCTGTATTACGTGTACCCTTACACCACTTTGTTTTGTTTTGTGTTTTTCTCTTTTTCCTCTTAAATAAAATTAAAAAAAAAAAAAAAGAAAAAAAAAAAAAAAGAAAATAAGTATGTCTGATTCTTAGCATCTATGCAATAAATACACTGTCAGTATTCATCACCTTGTGTGGTGAACTCTTTGACGGGGAAGGACATGACTTTTCATCTTTCTCCACTGGTCTAGAATAATATCTAACAAATTAAGCAATCCTTTTCAATAAAGACTGGTATTAATCTGCAGTCTGGAAAACACAGAAGCTAACTTTAAACACACATGGGCAAACTACTTCATTAACATGTTCTAGTTAAAACACTTTTGTGCTCTGTGGATTGACTATTAAGGTAATTTGCATCATGACAATGTCAATGTATCTTTACCAGACCAGCTTTCTTTTATAACTGCACCATGAAAAGTACAAATGCTACTTTTTGCCTTTTCTGTTCTAATGATCCCTATAAAATCTGTTGATTTGAAGACAATCTTCACATTAACTCCATCTTCATGTCACTTGTCAAAGCAGAGACTGCTTCAGTTTAAAAATACTTGATCAAATGCCATCATGCTACCTACCAGCAGCCTGGTTAATTTCAAAAAGTCCCTCTGTATATGGTAAGCAACAAAGGTAGGTAAGAAACTGATATGCATGTAACAAAGCTCGTGAAACAGTTGCAACCTGGATTTAAAAAAACTGTGAGCCTCAAAACCTGCAAAATTCCATGTGCAATAGTGTAATTCAATGATTCTACCCTAAAATGTATACCTTAATGGCCAGTGAAAATTATTTTCCTATCTTAATTAAGATTATTATCCTTCATTTGCAACTGATGTTACTTAATATTAAATGTTTCGATTCTTTGGGATTAGTTTGGTTTCAAATTGGGAAAATTAAAATGGTGCATGAAACTTAAAGTAAAAAATATAATTACATAAGAAAAAAGACAAGACTTCAAATGGCTCATAAAAGGAAAAAGACCACCCAGTCCTACCACCTAGAAGTCTCTTGGTGATATGAAAATACTGATAAATGTCAAGGTAAAAAGAACAACAAAACCTTTACTGAATCACAGAAGTATCTGCTTACTGCTACCTGATTTGCACAGAGGATTAAAGTTATATATCTTCACATTTTATAGTCAATACCACTTAGTAAAAGTGATCAGATACTTATTTCTATATTCAAGTTTAATTTATATTAAGATTCCACAAGACTTATCAGAGTAAGTTCTTAGGTTCTGCTCCCCAATTCTAAAAAGCCAAGGAAAGGTCATTAAAAAGTTACCCGTAATCTTGTGCAGTTCTTAGCTAATTTCTCCACAGAATAAAATAATCGTAATTGTTGCACTGCAGACCAGTGTGTAGCCCCGAATTGGCTTGCTCATTTCTTAACTATTTAAGACTTAATCTGTTTCCATAGGAGTAAATGGAGAGGGAAATTACTAAGAACTTCTTTGGGAATTAACAAGACAGTGTGTATGCAAGGCACAGGACAACAGGTCACAGAGGATAAAGGTCCTGGGACTCCCCTTCCTCCCCTGCCACAGCCTAGGAAGCATCTGCCCACCTATCCTGCCTCCTGCAGGCCACTGTGGCAGGGCTCTACTGCAGGCCATATTGCTTGGCCTGGGATATTGGAGGCCTACAGGAGACACAGTCCTCTGCCCTGCACACCATCAGCCTTGCCCCTGCGGATGATGCTCTCCTAAGTGTTACCACCAGATAACCTGGGCTGCATGAGTTCCTCCTGAATAAGACTTGGTCTCTTCAGCAAACTCCCTCATAGGTCCCACTTTTATCTACCCACCCCCTCAAGCCCAGGGCTCTAAACAGCAGAATCTGCCTCATTTTGGACAAGGAACTCTTGTTTTCATGTGGGGTTTTTGTTAACTTTTACTTTCCCAGGGAATACCGTTCCTCCACTTCTTTTCGAAACCTTATACATTCTTTGAGCAGTAACTACCGCTCCACTGCATTTAAGTCTGTGCTGTCTGCTTCTTTCTAGTCAACTCCTTGCCCTCCCCCTCACAGCACCCTATGGGGGTAGTGTGCACAGGGATCACCCCCTCCACCCTGACTGCCTCAGGCTGACAAGAATAACGATACAAAGCCATGGAGAGAGGGAAGGGGGCCGCTTTCTTCAGGCTTCCAGTGTTACTGCCTGACCAACACAAGACACTTTCTTGTTCCTTCACCTGACTGAGTCTCAAGCCCTGCACAGGGTAGAATCTGGGGCTCCAGCTGGGGCAAAAGCAACAGACTCCCTGGCACAGCCTTCACAGGACCTAGAAACTGGCAGGTCTAAGGGGTGGGGAAAAGATGGGCTAGCACTTACCTTGCCTTCCAGCACAGACTGAAAAGTGGGACCCACCTAGGCAGACCTGTGCTCTCTGACATGCTATGACTTTTAACTTCGTGGCTTAACATTTTAAAATTGCTTAAAGATCATTTTTTTCTTTTATTTTAAAAAGCTCTCCAAACTGGCAATACTACATATTCACATGGGCACCAGAGGTTACAGATGGCCATACATTTCTTCATCATCCAGGCTTCATTCCTCCCTGTCTGGCAGGCCCTGCACCCCTCAGTGATTGCCCCACCAACCCAGATAATCAGTTCCATTTGCTTCTCCGAGGGTGGAGAGGCCTGCTGAAATGTGAACCAACTCGGCAGGGACAAGTCATCCAGTGGAGAGCAAAGAAACCCGCTAAAGTGATCCACTTCAACACTGGCCATCCCGGAAGACGGAAAGCAAAGACCTCTCAGCTCACTATGCAAGAGTTCCAATTCTTTCATATGTACCTGAAGTGGTACGGGTAAATTTACTCAATGAAGAGCTAGAAAGCAAATATTTCAGCTTTGTAGGCCATTTAACCTCTGCTGCAAGCACTCAACTCCACTATTACATCACAAGAGCAGCCACAAATAACATGTGCATGAGCATGGCTGTATGAAACTTTATTTGTGGCCATTAAAATCAGCTTCATAAGTTTTCATACCTCAGGAAATACTGTATTTATTTTGATTCTTATTAGCTATTTAAAAATGTAAATTCTCCTAGCTCAAGGGCCACACAGGATGGATTTTCCTCTGAGCTTCGAGTGATGGTTACAACATTTTATGCAAATAAAGCACCAAAAAACCCCCACAATGATGAGTGTTGTAACCCACCAATGCGAGCACAATATGCTATCCAGGCCAGAGTGGCACTTCGACTGCAGTGTCACCCCTTCATGTCCCGGTGAAATATGGCATGTGACTCATTCTCAGCCCATTCAGTTTTCAGGTCAAATTTTCGGTTGACTATCAAGCAAAGTTCCAAACACCAAGCAAATTTTTTTCAAATTTTGCTGTTCAAATAGTGAAAAGTTCAAGCTTAGAGCTCTTCAGCAACCACGGTGTTCCTTATGTTGTTCAATTTACTTCATCTAGGTCCCAATATTAATATGCAACAGAACTTTACAAAAGGTTTTATCCAAATTTGTCATAAATATACAATTTCCTGCCTTTATTTTCTTAATTACAGAAAAAAATCTCACCACCAAAAAGAATCTCAAAATTGACTTTATATTTATTTTAAAAGGCACTAAGAATAGATTTTTTTAAAAAAATCACAATCAAATCATGAAACTAGCATCCTGTTTTCTATATTGCTCAGCCTAGAAATCATAAAACTAGCTTGAATAAACAGTACAGAAATGTGCTATGCAAATTTAAATTATGTTAGTATTTCAGAGGTTAGCTGGCTTTGAACTTCACCCACCAAAGCATTACTATAATCCAAATTTTCAAAGAACATTTAAAAATATTTTATTAAGTGTGCAAGATAGACAACCATACTACTATGTTTTTCTTAGTTCACCAAACAGAATGGTTTGTACTGTCATGGTTTGATTGTCCACTTTGATTTTGTGACTTGAGCAACTACTTCTAAGACAATAATATGTAATGTATCAATTAGTGATTTCTTACTGTTTTTTAAAATTGTGTATTACTTCTACCCTTTTTGTTTTGCTTTTTTTCTTGAAATAAAAATAAAAAAGCAAACTAATTTAAAAAATACTTTAAGCAACGTTTTATAGCCAAATAGCTATAAAGCAATTAAAAAGTAATTTATTATTTGTAAACCACACAGGAAACACTGCCCCCTATAGTATACTTTAAAAGAATGAGAGAATCTTCACATAAATGTAACCTAGAAACTACCCTAAAAACAAGCTAAGCATTTTCAGTAGTTAAAGTGTATTTAGTGAATAAAAAAATTCTGTAGGGACACTGTGGAGATGACTGGCATTTGGTTTTCTTCCCTGTAATGTTTTTTTTTTTGTCTTTTTCCTTTTTATCGGTACCGGGGATCGAACTCACGACTGCCTGCTTACAAGGCAGGCGCTTACGTCGCTGAGCTAAATCCCCAGCCCTCTCTTCCCTGTAATGTTTAAGATCACATATAGTGTCTTTCTACAGGGAAATATATGTATAAACCCACAAATTCTTTGAGGATAGTCAACATATATGAATGGAAATAACTGTGCCCATTTAAGGGATTCAGAACACACATTTGCACTCTAAGGAGGAGCCAAGGGGGAAAGGCATCTGCCGTCCACAGTTCCACTCCCCTCTCCACTCCTGGGCTGGGGGCTGCTCCCTGCTCTCTAGGAGTGGCTCCCTCTTTTCTGGGATTAGCTAGCATATATGTGGTCAGCAAAAACAGCTACAAGGGCTCCTTCAAAGTCTGCCTTTGATTCTGTGCGTTTTAGATTCCTGAATGTAGCATACTCCGTTCTTAGAAAAACCAATTACTCTGGGGGATTCAGTAGGAAATACAAAGTTTTCAAGAACAATTTGGAATATGAAGAAGAAAACGAAGGATTACCTTCTCCTCCCGAGAAGGCAACTCAGTGATAAATTAAAGAAGCAGACACAAACTCTGACCAGCTGACCAGAGACTATTAACTATTTCAGAAGCCTGTCACAAACGTCAGGACCAGGTGGCACACGGACTTTCTTGACCTTGCATGAGTCTTCACCGAGACATTGCCCTTCCATGAACTCCTGCTGTCCCCTCATGATGAGATCACTCACTCTCTTTCATTTTGTGTCCAACGCTACCCTTTTCTTTCAAGTACCCATTCAAACCTCATGCCTCTACGAAGTGTTCCCTGAGCCTTAGAGAAACATCACTTCTTTCTTTTGGGAAGTACCTAATTCACACTTCTCGTAACATTCTTACACTGCCTAGTATTTTACATTCCTGAGGGACATATTAGCTTCCCTAATGCACAGGCTCCTCACACACAGAATACTTAACTTACTCCTCGCTCTCCTGCTCATTACCTTTCCTGGGTGCTTTGCACGGTATAGCCTTTGAAGAGGCATTCAGCCTCTGAGCAGGCATTCATTCAAAATATCTGTTGAATGAATCAATTAATAGATGAGCTTGTCAACCAATCAACATGTACTTGACAGCACTAGGAAAATGGTAAGAGCTGAGGAAGAGAAGTCAAATAAATCACAGGCTCTACTCTGCAGGAGGTTACATGTCCTAAACTTAAACTGACGTTTTCCTGGCTCTCTGTTTTCATTCTCCACATTTCTTTTTAGTGCCCCCACCTCATGAGAACCACTGCATCTCCAGGCCGCAGCCCACTGCCTTGAGATGGCAAGTACTCAACAAATACTTTCTGAATAAATTTCAGTGTTATTTCATAGACTATATTTAAAGGGTAAAATTTTTAAGGCCAGACAATTCTTTAAAATTACCAAAACTGGGAAATCAAAAAAATTAAAAACAAGTAAATGTCAATGTTGGAAAATCTTAGTGACTTCAGCTTTGTGTATTCCAGTTCTGGGATCTCAGTTCGATTTTAAAAAGTGTTTGCTAGGGCTGAGGATGTGGCTCAATAGAACACTCACTTAACACACGCAAGGTCCTTGGTCTCGTCCCAAGCATTTGAAAAAAAGGAAAAGAAAGAAATTCACTTACAAGGTCAAGCCTTCATCAGATTTAGAACTCATATAATAAACTTGCCATACCTCAGTTTCTTGAACAGTAACTTTTCTTTAAAAAAGATCACTCACAAACCCTGGTTTTGTGCCCTAGTTCTTTCTTTTACATTGTTCTTGTGCCCGTATATCTATGACAGAGGTTTATAAAGTAGTAATTTCTGAAAAAGTGATTATTATTATTGAGCTCAGCTAATGCCTAACATGTAAGGGCTATTAATTACCTGAAATAAAACTGGCTTTTGTTTGGTGACAATAACTAGACCCCAAAAAACTATTTCTTGGCTTATGGCTTGCCCCACAACTACCATTTAACTCACAGGGTTTACAAAAACTAGGTTTGTATTAGCCTTAAAAACAAGACAGAATAGCTGAACAGGGTGGCACATGCCTGTAATCCCAGCACTGGGAAGGCTGAGGCTGAAGGACAGCTTTAACTTGGAGGCCAGCCTGGGCTACACAGTGAGACCTTGTTTCAACAAAACAAAGCAAACAAAAGACAGAATAAAATAATTAGTTGTATAGTAGCAGAAGTATAGCTATATATTTCAGTTTGTTAGATGCCTAGCTAATAGTTCTGGTTACAGTTCCTGTTACTTTTGTTTCTTTGAAATGGCTAGGCACTGTGATGCAAATCCTCAACTGACAAGCCATTCTGGCTCTGAACTTCCTGCTTGCTTACTCCATATAAGCCCTAGACCACCAGAGATTGGGGTCTGATAGTCTGGGAATGATCCCAAACAGCACATGTCGACATAAATAAATCTGCCTCCAAATCCTCCAAATTCAGTGATTCTGCTTGCCACTGCATCTGGTGAGTCAGCCAACAAGACTGACCATGCTGACCTCTTTGGTCACTGGTCATGGCCCTCATGGATGGAGCAAGGACCTCTTCAGGTCCCGATGACAAGGCACGCCCTTGAGATTTCTTGATCCCCTCAAAGGTCTGAAGAGGATTCCTGGCTTCCCACTTGAGAGGCTCACATCAGATCCCAAAGGAAGGAGATATAGTCTGTCTGTCTGCCTGCCTGCTTCTGGTTATCCCAGTCAATCTGTCAGTCAGTTCTGCTCAGCTCAAGCAGGAGAGTCTGATTAATGCTCATTAGTCAGAACCACCTTCAAGGGCAGAGGGCTGGAATGTTTAACCTCCAAGTGCCTGCTGAATGAATGTGTGAGTGCAATGGACACCATAAGCCATGTTCCATCTATGCACCAACACTGGGAAGTAGTGTCATGGTAGTTGATTGAGCCCTCACCTGCATTTCCACAGCAATCAACATATGGCATAACGGAGGCCTCACAACCTGCTCAGCAAAGTTGTGCCTAAGTCCCCACAAGGGGCACAACCAGACAGGCATCTAATGGTCTCTCTCTCTCCCCTCCAGGGGTGCCCAGCCTTTGTCTGTGGTATAATTCAAGATTATACAACGCACATAGGAAGTTTGAGATTGGAATTAATTAGTCAAAACCTGATGCAGTAAAAAGGGCTTTTATGGAATTAAAAGTGAAACCAAACTGCTCCTTGCATCTCAAAGAAAAAAAAAAAAAAACAGGAAAAAAAGTGGCCCATTCTTCCTGATTTCCAACTTGGCACCCATCAGCCACAGTTTTAACCCCTGTTCTCAACTCACCTACTTCCAGCCAACTGAACAAGTTCCAGTTAGATCAGTCATTGCCTGCATTCAGCTACAGAGCCCCGCCCCACCCGGAAATATGCCTATCTGGTCAGATGGCATCATCTAATGTCTACCGATAACGACTGTCAGCAATTTCAAGTTCCACATTTTGACTGAAAAAAAATTGGACTGTCAGCCCCAACAAATAGGTTACCATGGCTTTTCAAAAGGTTCCCTTGCCTAGAAACAACATAATTGAGTTCTTCTCAAAGAACTCAAAGAGGGGGACAAAAAGCCCATCAACCAGTGTTACACAGAAACCTGATAAAAGTACCAAATGTCCATAAGACAATTCAATCTAATAGATGACCATACCCTCTGGCTATTAAGTTATAAAGGCTATTGACTCAAAAATAATTATCCCCTGCCTATAAGACAAAGAAACCTGACTACCCATGCCCACCTCAATCTGAACCTCTCACTGCCCTCTTGGGCCTGGATGGATAAGACAAACTAAGCTCTATCAAATTGGGGCCCCGAGAGCATACAGTCTTTGCAAAAGTCAGGGGCAAACCTATGAATTTCCTGGTAGATAATGGAAAAGAATTCTCTGCCTTCAAAAGTTCCCTTTGTCAAAAAGTTATCATCACTGGGGCAACTGGGACTTTTGCTTCTTACCCCTTCTTTTTTTTGTCTTTTTTGAGACGGGGTCTCGCTATGCAGTTCAGGCTGGCCTTGAGCTCACTTTGTAGCCCAGGCTGGTCTCAAACTCACAATGATCCTCCCACCTCAGCCTCCCCGAGTGCTGGGATTACAGGTGTGAGCTACCACGCCCAGCTGCTTCTCACCCCTTCTGCCAGGCTCAAACTTGCAGCCTGGGAGAACATCTCACCAAAAGGAATTCCTACACAAGCCAGTCTCCATAGTGCTTCTGGGAAGAGATCGCCTCCTCAGGTTAGAAGCGACTGTCTCCTTTGCACCAAGCCCATCAGCCTCCCTCTTGTTTAGTCCTACACTTTCAACTTTGACTGTTACCCAAGAGGAAGATGACACTTCCATCTGCCGGAGACAGATGACCACAATCCTGAAGTTCTGAAAACTCCTTCCTAGGGTATGGACTAAAGACTTCTGGGCCTGGACATTAACCATGCCGCCTCACCACAGGACCTCCATTGCTGTCAGATGTTACAGGAAGCACAAACAGGCATCCAGCCACACATCAGCATGATAGACTGTTGGGCAAGATCTCTGTGCTGTCAACAACACAGCCATCACCTTGCATTCTGCAGTTTCCAAACCATACATTCTTTTTGGACTGTTAAACTGACACAACAGGAACTCTTGCCTGTTTTCAAGGAGGCACCAGCAACAGATCAGGCTCTGTGATAGTTTGTTACTCTGGGCCTTCCAACTTTGTCACAGTCCCCCAAGAAGGAAAAAATGAGATTTCAAAATTGTAAAATATCTAAAAGACTGTCAAACTGCTAAAATACACCTCTTCTGTCTGTAATAAAGCCAGTTTAAGATCTCTGAGCTGCCAATGTGGCTACACTGTCCTCTGTATATACTGCGTCAGTCTTCTGCCACCCACAGCTTGCTGGTACACCTGCCTGGACCTAAAGAATGCATTCTTCTTCCTTTGGTTAGCTCCTGTCAGCCAGCCCTTCTTTGCATTTAAATGGAAAGACCCTAGTTCTGGACTCAAAAGTCAATAGATCTGGACTCGACCTCCCAAAGGTTCAAAAATTTGTTTATGTTCTTTGGAGAACCCTCATAGCTGACCTCACTGGTTTCCCAGCACAAAGTAACACTGCACTTATGATTAGTAACACCCAAGCTCCCTGCTGGAAAGACACAAAACTCTGCTACAATATCTGGCAGAAACTGGTTATAGGAAAGAAACTCCACAAATTTCTTGAGCTGCTAGCTTCTACAGAATCTGGATCCTTGAGTTCACAAAAACAATGATGCTTACTTAGGCTGTCAGCCCCTAGGAGTGTCCAGTGGTCTACCTGTACAAAACCTTTGATCCGGTCACAAAGGGCTGCCTCCTCCCTTTGCCTTCATGCTCTAATAGCCACTGTCCTTCTGATCAAGAAACCTAACAAGGCTCATCTTAGACCAAGACCTAACTGTCCAGGTACCACATTGTGTAATGCTATAGTCACTTTGAACAAAGTTATTCTGGCCAAAGCTCTCCTGCAACTAACTCCTGCTGCTGTCTGGAAACCTGCCTCCAACAACACCAAACCTACACTCCTAAGCCCCCTCCAGGGATGCAATTGATTGACAACTCAACCCAGTCAAAAACACTTTACCCAGTACTCCCAGATCAGAGTCCAGACCTGCCACACTTGTCTGTTCTGCAAAGTTCAAGCTGCAGTGCTGGCATCCATTCCCCTGCAGCCAGGTCAGGCTTCAGCACCTATCTCACTGGCCCTTACCTCATACAATATAGTGAACTCTCCCCATTTAAAGATATACAGACAGACTTCACAGTGTTACAGGGGTTACAAATATCTACTAGTGCTTGTCTGCATCTAGTCGGGTGGACCCAAGATATTCCCTACCCACATTAAAAACCCAACAAACGTGTAGGGTCCTGCTACACAAAAAAATCATACAAATTCTAAAAAAGTTCAGGAACAGCTTGTAACCAGCTCCATAAAAATTTAGATAAAAGACCAATTATACCTGTAGATACTCCTGCACATACATATAACCCAGGTACATATTAATTACTTCTAGAGTTCTTAAATTTTCAGAAATCCAGCCTTTGATATACCATTCCAGAATTTAGCTGGACACCTCCTCTGGGGTTCAGATGAAGCACTCAAGGCCCTGTCCTGGTCACTCCAGACGTTGACCAGTCCACATACAGCTGAAGCTCGAGGACAATGTTCACAGGACTGCTCCATACCTATTCCCCCTGCCCAGTCCTTGCTCCCCTACATCTCTGCTAGTTATGGTTTCTGCCTTAAACTCTGAATAGTTGATCCAAGAGAATAGAACAATCAATCAAACACTTGCCCAAGATTTGATGAGCATCCAAGACACACTGGATACTTTCACAGATCAGATTAATTCCTTCGTTCCTTTCTCAGTCAACTTAGAGAAAAACCCACAAACTCCTGGTGGGAATTTTCAGACATGAAGAACTTGGCTAGGGCTCATCCTGGGATTACTGACAACCCTAATGTTACTGCTTCTAGTTGGGCCTTGTCTCAGATCACATGGAACATGACTGGCAAAGATTTGCCAGGGAAACCAAAAGAGTGGGCAAAGGCAGCAGAAGATGTGCTTCCCCCAGCCAGTGTACTTCAGTTTGTTAGTTGCCCAGATAATAGTTCTGGTTACAGATCCTATCACTTTTGGTTCTTAGAAATGGCTAGTCACTATGATGCACAATATAAGAATAATCCCCAAATGACAAGCCATTCTACCTCTGTGCTTCCTGTTTGCTTATCCCATACAAACCCTGTATCACCAGAGATTGGGGCTTGATATTCTGAGAATGATCCCAATCAGTGCCTGTCAACATAAATAAATCTGCCTCCAAATCCTGGGTGTCATTTCAGTGTTTCTGCTTGTTGTAGCAGTAGGTTTTTATTTGTCAAAAAATTTATACAACTACCCAAATATTAAGTTATGCCCTCCACATTATGGTGAATAAATTTATGAGATTTTTTTTTTTTTTTTGTCTTTTTCCTTTTTCCTTTTTATCGGTACCGGGGATCGAACTCACGACTGCCTGCTTGCAAGGCAGGCGCTTATGCCGCTGAGCTAAATCCCCAGCCCCGAATAAATTTAAATTTGAAACACGGTAGTATAGTGATTAACAGCCTAGAGTTAGGGGACCAACAGGGGAACATCATCTTACAAAGGAAAATCATAATATACAAAAAATAAAAAAGGACTGTACCTTGAATCCTATGTACTGGATGCCCAGTCAGTAAGTATCAATTCATGGCCAAATTTGTTTAAGCTACAGCCCACTGTAGACTATTTTGAGGCAAATTTCAGACTTCATATAATTCCACTTATAATGATTTCAATTGATCTAAGGGCAAACACTTTGAGTGGGACAGATGCAGAGTTACATTTAGGCTCTAATATCTAACTATAGATGCCTTGCCCTTGGATATTAGAGTGCCTTCTCTCTGCAATAAAGGGGACAGTCATTCTTGTTTCTCAGGACTGCTTTAGAAGTGAAACATGATAAGGAAATGTTTAAAAAAAATGCTAAGATACAGAATGTAGCTAATACATGGCAGTTATGGTTATTACTACTGTACTAAAGTATGAAGACAAGACACTTTTGGACTCATTTCCAATGAGGCTTAGGAAAAACAGGTACCAAAGATATACAGTATTAGAAAGAGGCCCTAAACAAGTATGCCATGGCTTATATTTAGATGTCCTCACAAAGCCTCAGGCATTCATAGACAGGGTTTTGGGAGGTGACTGGATCATGGATGTAAGACACTAGATCAGTCAATTGACTGGTTTGGCATAGTTTTGGGTGTGGGTGATACCAACCCATGGGCTTCTAGCCTGGATGGAATAAAAAGAAAAAGAAATGCGGCTGCTTCCTGCATGTCATGCCGTGAATTGCTTCTCCTCTGCAATGCCCTTCTGCCATACCACCCTGCTTTGGAGCCAGCCAACTATAGAGTGAAACCTCTACAAACTATGAGCTGAAATAAACTTTTCCTTCTTTAACTTGTTGGTCTCTAGTATTGTGTTCCATCAACAAGAAGATAACTAAGAGTACAATCTCTATGATGGTTAATCTTGACTATCAACTTGATTGGCTTGAGAAGCACCTAGGATGTTAGTAAAGGATACATTTGGGTGTGTCATAAGGGCATAACCTTGGGAACTATATTTGGTTTCTGACTTCTCTCTGACTCTTCCCTTGCTCTCAGTTTCCTGGCTGCTACGAAATGAGCATCTTTCTTCCACCCCATCTTTCTACCATGATGCCTCTTAGAGCCATCCAATCACAGATTAAAACTCCTGTGACCCAAAATAAACTTTCTCTTCCTTTAAAGTTGTGTTGGTCATGTATTTCATCCCAGATGCAGAAAGTTAACCAATACCATCTACCTGCCATGGACATTTTAACTGTCAGGTACAAAATTTGGTGGGTGACCCCATCAAGAGGAGGGACACAGTGGTCTGCAGTACTGTGGCTGAGTGAAAGGGAATATTCTAGAAGCAGCTGGTACTTCTCACCACACACAGCACAGCCTCCTTACTGCCAGCTTCCTAACCCAAGGAAGCCAAGGTTTTGCTTTTTAAATAAAATTCCTAGAGAATATTTTTAAGTACTAAAATCTAATTTAAGTACTTTTTGAAACTCTAAGTGATGAGAAAACTTGTTTGTAATCTAAAGTGATAGAAAAGTTATAGGGTATCTATTATTGGAGGCATATGATATATATTCAATCCAAGAAGCAAAAAAATAAAAATGAACTCAAAACAGAAAGTGGAAGAAAATTAAACCATTATTTCCCTCCCAGCTCATCACATCAGCCCTTCCAATAGAAGTGGGATGTCAAATATCTTATAAAATTAACAAGCAACAGGTATCAGTATAGATACTCAGTAAATTACATAAATAATTTATGATCAATTATTAAGCTATAAAACTTGTCACCTTTAAGTAGAATAAGACTTCTAAAGATACACTAGAGAAGCCCTTCTCTTTTCATTCTTTTTCCTTTTCCTTTCAATTGGCTAAGAGCAGTTAAGGGATGTTTCCATGAAGGATTCTATCCATTCTTCACAAAAGAATGGAAAAAGGAGGAGACCACTGCTGTGGTTTAGCTCTAGATTGTCCCCAGCTTTGGGGATGCACAAGGGTTCAGTGGTGGTGCTTCTGGAAAGTGTCTGGATCACAGGGCATAGCCAAGAAACGTGCTGTTAAGAGGCTGGGCTTGGTGTGAGGAGGTGGGTCACCGGGGCTGGGACCTAGAAGGGTCTCTCTCCCTCCCTGACTCCTCCCTCCCCTCTCTGCATCTTTCCTCCACCAGATTTGGCCACCACGCCCTTCCTGCCTTGTAGCCAGCCAGCTCCAGACAGAACCTTCTAAACTTGGGAGCCAGAATAAACCTCTTCTTTAAGTTGAGCTCTCAGGGATTGTATCCCAGTGGTGAGAAAGTGACTAAGACAGTAGTTAACGCTGTTGATGACACAGGGACACAAGATAAAAGGGGGGAATCATGTGCCCCAAGATGACTGATGAAACAACTTGGTTGAGCACAACAGGACTTAAGTTGCAAAAATAGCATCTCCTGCCCTTAAAGAAGTTTGGATGAAACATAAAGAGACTACAAAAGATAAATACAGCCTCTGGAAGAGGGGAGGAGAAAAGGAAAATACACAAACCCGAGAGGAGCCAAAGGTCAAGTAAAGGATCCTCGTAAGGGCTACCATGAAGTCAGATAAAGCAAATCCATAGCCCTTTGAAAACTCCATCTTAGTCTATCAATTACAATGAAATACTCTGTAGATTCTGAAGCATTTTACTTTGGTTTTGGGAACTCATTCCATTTCAGATCAATATTTCTTTGAGGGAAAATGAGTTATTCATTACTTTCAACTATGGAAGCACTATACTGACCTTTGTAATAAAAACTGAATGTTGTGATTCTGAATTATAAGTAGACATGAATTTATTGCTGGAAAACACTAAATGCCAAGCTACAGCTACCAGCACTGAAATTATGGGGTGTTCAAACAAGTGAGACTCCTCACTGACAATAATGGCATCCCTGTGCCATCCACCTGTACAAATACAGAATCCAACCCTCACGCAGAGTGTGTCATCTTCATAGCTCATGGCATGAATTCTAGACATTCCAGCTTTCTGCACTAACCACAACCCAAATTAGTCACAGAAGCTACTGTGTATGGCTTAGAGATGATTCGGATTCATTTTTAGTATCAAGACCTATAGGGTGTTATTTCAAGTTTTCTGTTGCTATCAGCTGCTTACAGCTGATAAGACTATTTCTTGTCATAGTGATAATGATGTATATAGTCAAGTCTCAATTGCAATTCTGACCCCCTAGAACTGTTTGAATAATTGATTAGCGAGTAAGTCAAGGTAATCAAATTTATTTTTGGTTATACAATCACAGAATCGATTATTTTTCAAATAAAACTCCAAAGAACTAGATCATTTCCCCAAACAAAAGGTTACAAGTAGTAGTTCACACATGTGAGTGACAGCACGGGCAAAGTGCACATGAGGGCAGTGTGCAGCTTTTCCCTGCAAGCCATGATGCAACAGGAGAATTACAAACTGCATCCTCACTGCTGACATCCAGGAGTAATGCCTATATGATCCAGTGTGACATAAAGAAAGTTAATTGTGATGTGTAGCTCAAGCTTAACAATTATTTACAGTACACTGATTTTTCAAGGTAATTTTCACAATTCAAGAAATATCTTATATGGAAAGCAAGAAGAAATAACACACCAAAAAAAAAAAAAAAATCAGTTTGCTTCCCAATGCTAAAGTTAAAGATGACAGATTTCTTGATGATAGTAGCTCTTTTATCCTATAACCAATGATCGTTCACAATAAAATGCAGCTGTTCTAAATCAACTCGATGACTAAAGAGGCATCTTTCATTTAACTATGATTCATTTTTACAATTATTGTCTACTTTAAAAGAAATCCACTTCAAACATGACTTTTCCTCCATAGAGCAAGAAAACTACTTTCAAATAGAAGAAAAAACTAGATACGCCTTGAGGCAGGCCAAACATTAAAGATGCAATTCTCCCCATTAAGCCGTGAAGTCACCTAAATATAGAAATACAAACTTTCTCTCTTTCCCTTTTTCATCCTAATGTCTGAAAACAAAGCTCCAAGAAACATTTTTTATCTAAGGGCAAAAGAATGACAAGACTCCCCGGGGGGAAATAAGCATGACTGTAAGACATCAAGAGTAACCTTTAAATACATGAGCCAGAGCCAGTACACACATGTGGACGCTGCCCCCTTCAAAGTCATTACCTTAGAAATTATATACTTATTCTAATGACGACATTATGGGCACTTTGGAATTTGTTTCAGACCCTGGAATTTCCACATCTTTAAGGTTAACAAGTATTTATTTTCTCAGGCTGCATTTAATAACAATCAAAAGGCCTCAGAGAGCGGTGCTTTCTCTGGAAAGTCTTGACATCCAAGTCGAGGTGAGAAGCTCTCTCCTAACTGATCCCCTAAACTTTCCCTTCTAATTACAACTCACTCTATGCTAGAAGTATTACTTATTTATCATTTCTCTCTCTGATAAAATTGACTTCTTCAGAGCAGGGAACTTATCGACTCTATTATTATACGCATAGCCCTACCATAGTGCGTAAAAAATATAGGCACCCAAGAAATACTGAACAAAGTCATCTACCATAAAATAAAGCAGTTTGGAACACTGTATGTATTTCCTCTATTTATCCTAACCATTTCTCTTAGAATTCTGAGTATCACATCTCTGTGCTCATATCTCTTTAGAGGGATGATTACTTTATGTGGTTACGGGACAGGTTTGGATTTGATCATTTTCATTACTTACTTATATATAGAAAAAAAGCAAAACTTATGATTATGTCTTTACATACTAAAACGTTACAACTTTCTCAGTCTCAAATTTGCAAGCAGAATATCTTACCAAGCTGCAGTATCTTCACAGTGTCTCTGTGTGCCTTCATTACCAGCTTGAAATGGCGATACAGTGGGTAGCACAAAACCCTTCTTCCAAAAGCCACCAGGATTTCATGAACATTAGTCCAATTCTGTGAAATGTCATTTTAATAAGAAGTCATTTCCATGAAACGTGTTGCACAAACAAAAGTGCACAGTGAAACAGGAAACTAATTTCAATTAAAAACAATAAACTGAGATCATCAGGAAGCCAACTGGAATGGAAATATAAAACCAGAAAATTAGATTCTTTTTGTACACCTTAGTATAAATATTTTAACATAGTCTTTGCAAGTTCTCATTATAAACCTATCTCAAAAGCTCCATAAAAATCACATATGTAGCAGGAAAGTTTTTGAGTCTTAGATATTACAAATAATCTAGGATTTGGCGGGAGAACATGGTGGACAGATAGCAGCAGCCACGGAGGCTCTCTGAAAGATCCAGCTTAGAATTCAGGAATGGTGTGGAGTAAGGAATCATAAGCAAGAGGAGATATGCCCTGCTGACCCAAGAACGAACTGGGCTGAGAGAAACCAACTGGGAATGCAATCCTGGTGCTATAACAGGAACAGAAAAGCTTCAGTGTGGAAGCTGGAGCCCGCGCCATTGGAAGCCGTGATTTGGATTTCCCGCCGCTGCTCCTGCGTCTACATAGGCTCGGCAGGGAGAGAGATGCGTGAAAGCTCTGAGAACAGGAATCAGTGAACGAAGCTGAAAGCAGGACGGGCAGGGAGCTGTGCATTGACCTGTGGTGACAGAAACTGGGACTCTTCCACGGTCTAGGAGACTCCAACAGAGGACATTCTGGGACCGGGCAGACTAGCTGGAACAGGGCGCTGCAGTGACTTCAGCCACGTATCCCCCTCTCAAGCGGGATTGGTGAGCAGTGCCTAGCCTATGTGACGCTACTGGCTGAGAGCCAGTAGGCTAGCACAGCCCAGGGCCCAGCTCCTGAAGGTAGATTAACCTGGAGGGGCGGGCCCCGCATAAGGCTTCCTGGTGCACTGCGGTGGGCGGGAACACCTAGCCGGCGCAATTCAATCAGACTGTGGCCGACAGGGAAGGAAGCTGGGCCACCTATATACGCTTGCATATATAAGGAACAAAGAATATGGAAAGAGGCAGCAACAAGAAAGGATCCTCGGCCCCCAATCCTGAGAAAGAGGCAATAGCAGACACAGCACCAATAGATATAAAGCGCTATCTCCAGAGCCTCATAGACAAGTTCAGAAATGAAGTTATTAATGACCTGAAGCTAGACATAAGCAGAATAGTTAGAGAAATGCTAAGCACCACCCAAGAAAAAACAGATGGTGGAATGGAAGAACAGAAAAAGAGGGGAGAATTGTTTGATGGAGAAAATAGAGAAAGCATAGAATACGTGAAGCAGGTTCAAAGAGATTACCAGGAAACTAAAAACTCTATCGAAAACTGGCATAACAGCTTGAAAGAAACTAAGGACAGATTATCTGAACTGGAGGGCAGATTTGTAATATGGGAGCATGAAATGAAAAACTTCTTAAAAACAACAAAGAAACAAACAGCAATAATACAAAAGACTAGAAGATGATAAGAGGATCTATAACTTAAGAATTAAGAACATAAAAGAAGAAGTAGGGACACAAACAAATGAACTACAAAAGCTATTCACAGAAATAATCCAGGAGAATTTTCCTAATTTAGAAAAAGGTAAAGATACTCAGTTGTATGAAGCATACAGGACCCCAGCCACCTACAACCCAAACAGCAACACCCAGGCATATAATAATTAAAATTCCAGAAATCCAATATAAGAACAGAATATAAAAAGCCGTCAGAGACAAGAAACAGATCACTTACAAGGGAACACCCATCAGAATTACAGCAGACTTCTCAGCACAAACCATCAAATCACGAAGAGCGTGAAGGGAAATAATTCAAGCTTTGAAAGATAATAATCTCCAGCCAAGATTGATATATCCTGCACAACTATCCCTGGAAATTGATGGAAAAACAAGATGCTTCCAGGATAAAGAGGAACTAGGGGAATATGCAACCACCAATTCAACTCTACAGAGAATACTGCAGGATATTCTAAAAAAGAAAAATACGAAGAATCCAGAAATAGTGGCAGAGAGGCCACAATGAATGGAGCAGAAAACAAAATGAAGAAGACAAACTGGCAACTAATGACATAAAAAGAGCTCAACAGAAATGAGGCAGAGAAGACTGGATGGTAGGAACAGCTATTTTGGAGAAAATGATGTCTTAATAGGTAATACTGATTTAGTATCATCTTGTTTTGAAGTCTCATCAAGCTTTTGTTCTTCTGTCTCTACTGGTCTAAACAGGTTGTATCTTATTGGATTTTATTATATATGATAGTATAAGCAAAAACTTTTATAGACAAGGAGATTATACAGAAACCATTGGTCATTTTCTGTTAGTTGATTCTAAATACCCTGTAATACTGTCATTCTCTTAAATGGTTTTACATTGTTTTGATATATTTGATGCTACAGTATACGATGTTATACTCAAAAGATTTCAAGGAAAGAGACAATATGGTAACTACTTTTATGTCAGGATTATCTTGTGGTGAAACACTATTTTGTTTAAATGGTTATGTTTTGATCTGCGCTGTTTTGCTATTATGCCCTCTTTTATCTCAATCTCCATTTTATTATTTACTTTTTTATTTTTATCCTTTTAATTAAGGGAAAAATAAATAAAAAATAGCAGGATATATTATAGTAACCCACTTTGACTTTCAATTATCTTGATTTAAAGCCCTGTATTGCTCTCACCATCTTGTTTTGACTGATGTTCCTCTATTCTGTTTTGCTTGATAGTACCAGGTTCGAAACTTTAGGCAACAGCTGTGAAGATAGTGGGATTCATTATGATGCCCATTCTGGTTGACTACTATCTACTTTTGAAGACCTATAATGTCTCCAATGTTTTGGTTTTGTTGGTTTTGTTCTGTACTGTTTTGTTCAATTTTATTATAACTGCTGATATAGGCAATTCTATTAGAGATAGCGGGAGGCATTATGCTAACCATTGTTGATCACCTTATATTATGCTTTTACATTATCTATTATGTCCAGCCTTTTGATTTGACTGACTCTGTTCTGTTATGTCACATTTGGTTCTACTCTCTTCCAAAAAAGTAATAAGAACTGTGGGAGCAACAAAACCCAAAATGTAACTGTCATTGTACAAAAGAGAGGAAAAGAAAGTGCTCTAAACAATATAACTGCATGTATATTTAAGTGTATAAGATAGATAATGATATTACTGAGTTTTGTTGGATCATTGAACAGAACTGTTTGCCGTCTCACCGTTGGAATGTCCACTTTATAAGCTTTAATTTTGTAACTTGAACAATTATTTCTAAGATGACAATATGTAATCCATTAACTAGTGATTTCCTACTGTTTTTTTCTGTAAATCTGTATAACTTGTACCCTTTCTCTGCTTTTTTTTTCTCCTTAAATAAAATTTAAAAAAAACAAATAATCTAAAACACATGGCCATTAGCAAACCACATATATACATAAAAAACATTTTTTAAAAGATACCTATTTCACATTTTTATCTTTTAGAGGTAATCAAGATGGCACATATCAATGATACATATGGAGCATTTAGTAAAGTGTGCTGACAGTCTCTGCCCTCCTTTTTGAAAAATTCTAATTTTTGTTTTGTTTTATTTTGCTTTGCTTTGAGACAAGGTCATGCTACACAGGTCGGGCTGGCCCTGAACTCATTGTTTAGCCCAGGCTGGTCTCACACTCGAAGCACTCATCCTGCCTTGGCCTACCGAGTACTGGAATTACAGACATGTGCCACTGTGTCTGATCCTAAATTTTTTAATATTCGTTTTAGTCATCACCTATATATGATTATTTACTTCAGTGATTCGTTTTTATTTATCAAAGAGAAAATACTGTAACTGATTTCTGGGGAAAGGTATTTTATCTTGAGAGATACCATCAGCACTTCAAAACTTAATAAAAACACTAGATATTGACTGGTGGTATAGCTCAGTGGTAGAGTACTTGCTACCATGCACAAACACTGGGTTTGACTGCCATCAATCCCCTACCCCCAAAATACATTAGCTAAAGGAAATTTTATGCAATTTAACTGGCTGTTGATAACAAAAGAATAAAAATGTAAATCATATGGGTTTTTGTTCTTTTTTTTGTTGTTGTCCTTTTGAGATAGGGTCTCACTATATATCTCAGGCTGGCCTTGAGCTTACTTCATAACCCAGACTGGTCTTGAAATTGCAACTATCCTCCTGCCTCAGCCTCCCAAGTGCTGTGATCATAGGTGTGCACACCACAACGGGCAATCATATGTAAAACAAAACATAAAATTAATACTAAAGGAACAAGATAATTTCTACAGATTTTAACCACTTATAGTATAAAAGATACCGCTTAGTAAACTATTGTTGTGATGTGTAAAAGTTTGTTCAAATCTAGATAATTCAAAGATATCATCTTTTGATGTTTTTGTTGAGACTCATACAACTATTTTCTGGAAAACAAATATAAAAACAATCATTACTATATTTATCATCTCTAACCATACAGTTATAGGATAAGTTATTTAAGCTATCTGATCAAAGTTTCCTCATGTGTAAAATCAGCAGTACTTACCTCCAAACTTGTTGGGAGGAGCAAGCAAAGTTATGGATTCAAAATGCTCAGCACAGGCCCTGGTGGTCCACTACCACCTAGACTGTTCTGCATCCTGAGCTCTGAGCTCCAGTATCTGCCAATTTGCAAATACAAGTCTACTACACATTGTCTCCCACCAAAATATGCCTGCGTTGTTCTTTTAAAGTATATTTCCTCCCTGCAATTACCAAAACATTTACCTAGCTTCACTATCATAAATTCATTGGAAACAAAAACCAAAGTACATAATAAAGCTTCCAATTTTAAAAATTAAGAATTGCTTAAATTATCCAAAATGAAGTAACAACAGCAGAAAAGTAACTTTTTGAACAACAAAAATCTAAACAATTGCAACTAGATATCATACCTCAAACCAGCACAGTGTTGGACTCAGTTTTCTAATATTCCATGCGGATTCAACCTGTGTTTTGGAGAAAAGAGTATCATCACTCTAAAGTCACTTAAAAATTAAACGCAGGTATCTACTTAACCTAGTGTCTCAGTAGTACTGACACATACAAGCATTAAGAAGTGTTGCTAACAGTAGAAAAATAATTGTTTTTACTGATGTGCAGTCTATTTGAGAGAAATTCCTGTTTACTTGGGATTTGATACAATAAAAATTTCCTACTGATAAGAACACCAGAAAATAAAAGCAAATAGCAGGGCTTTGAAACTAAAAATAAAGTGAAATGATGTTCAATTTTGTCCCTCTTCACTGCTATTTACTATTCAACAACTGCCTACTGACTTTAAAAACTGCTCAAGAAACAAAACCCCAATTGCACAGGAATTATCACAAAGAATAACTGAGATCTCACCCTATTGCACAGCAAGAGAAACCACCAACCCATAACGTGGGAGAAAATATTTGCCAGCTGTACCTCAGAAAAAAGATTCCTACTGAGAACATATAAAGAATCAAAAAAGTCAGCCCTCCCAAATATAAAGACCTAAACCAAAAATGGGCACCTGAGATGAATAAAAACTTCTTAGATAAAGAAATACAAATTGCAAATAAATATGTGAAACAATGTTCAACATCACTGGTCATTTGAGAGATGTAAACTAAAACAACACTGAGATTCCACCTCACCCCAAAAAGAATGGCTACTATCAAGAAATCAACCAATAGTAAATGCTAGTGGGGCTGTGAGGAAAAAGGAACCCTTCTCCGCTGTGGGTGGGAATGCAGATTGGTGCACTGTGGAAGTCAGCGTAGAAATTCCTCAAAAAACTAGGACTAAAAGTCCCTTTCAACCTAGCTATTCTCCTTCTGGATTATCCCAGAAGGATTAAAAACATCATACCACAATGATATATGTGCACCCATGTTTATAGCAGCACAGTTTGTAATAATAGCCAGATCTTGGAAACAACCTAAGTGTCCACTGACGAGGAATAGATATAAAAGATATAGTATTTTTATACATCAGAGTACTACTCAGCCAAAAAGAAGGATATTTAGTGAAATAATATACACATGTAAACATCATATTGTTTCACTAGTATGCGAAGCTGAAAGACAAAGCATGTATATGTGTATGTGTATGTATATGTATATAAAAAAGTTGTATTACTGAGTTCTCTGAGTTTGCTGGAAAGAAAGATTTGTGCAGGTATTGGTGGGACAATTGAATGCAGATGTCTTGTGCTCTGGATGCATTATTTGGGGATGACAGTGAGCAGTGTATGTACCCCTGGCTGATGTGTTTTGAAATTTTGTTGTAGTTTTTTTCTTCTTTTTTTCTCTCATTTTATTCTTGAAATAAAATAGATTTGGAAAAAAAAAACTGCTCAAGAATGTGGCCTTTCAGAGAATACTTCTGGGACTAAAGACATTCTAGAGAAATTCTCAAAGGTGAAGCAATCTCAAACATGTGAAGTGAAGAATAAAAAATGTTAAATTTTATCAAGTATACTCCCACCAACTCAGTAATATGTAGATATACTTTTCTGTCTAAGAAAACATGCTATCCAACTATTTATAGTATCTTAAAGAGATTAATGAAAACAAAGTATTTTCAGATTGTTATATTCTTGAGACCCTCGATAATACTCATTCTGGAAATATGGGCAAACCTCAAGTATCAACTTATAAAAATTTTCAGAATCATGACAATAAAAAAGGCACAAGTCAAATTCTAACTCTAATGTTATGCTAGTGCTAGCATGTTGAATGAAAGATTGAACACGTGTCATGAGCCAGTATAAACACACACACATATACACACACGGAAACACTGAAAGAAGACTGAGAAGAGATATGTCACCTTCTAGCAGCAGTTATCGCTGAAAACTGAAACTACAGGAAATTTTAATTATTTTTTTATGTGTATATTTTTCTTTAAGTGATATAAACTACAGTAACTCTGTAATTCAACAGCAAGGAAGCACCTGCCGAGGTTAAAGCTCTCTGAGCACACAATCATAAACAGCTGCAGGGCCACACTAATAAGAAAGACTTTTCCAATCTTCTGTAACATAGCATCCGTCACACAGGTGAGAAAGAAGTTTAACTTTTTATCTGAAAAATCCAATTTGGTTTAAGAGATAAAGCCTATATTATGTTTAGAAGATCATTTAAGAAGTAATCTATTTCACAAAAGGATTTAACTTTATAGTTTATCTTTTTAGCAGCAAAATTTTTTTAAAAATCTGATTCACATAGTTTTTTAACAGCACATATCCTACATAAATTGTGAGACATTTGCAGGTGAATTGCAAGATTCCTTTCCTCTGGGTAAAATGCTCTAATGTATATGTGATGATCAATGGTTTGGACAAGGAATACAAATGAGTATGGCAGTTGACACCCTTGTCAGTGTCGGTGTCATGTGACACGGCCTTCTTCTGCGGCCTAAGAGATGAGAGCGCAGGCAGCCTCTCTCTGTCCTCAGCTTTCCTTCCCTAAACATCCCTGCTTTGCACGTGGTGGCAGCAAACGCCACGAGACGAGAGGAAAAGACCACGTAAGCACTGTTCACACAGGGGCTGCCATCACCACCTACCACGCTACCCTCCTCTTCCCGGGGCATCCACAGAGAAACTAATCACAACAGGTTCTGCTCTGGACAAGAGGGCTGGCACTGTCACGCAGTTTCCCTAGCACGCTGGTCTACCCGGACACACAGGCATACTCGCACTTACATTCCTCTCTCCTTCAGTGACACGGATTTCATAGCAGTAGGCCAGAAGGATATCAATTAAACTGTAGTACACTTGACGATGAGCTCTCTTGTCCAACAGGTAAGACTTATTGACAAATTTTCGCAGCTGATACTTCTCTTCCTCAGAAAAAGACACTAGAAGAAAATGTATTTAAAATTTAAGTGTCCCACTCAGTTTTGTAAAACTGCCAAAGTAGACTTGCCAAAGTTAGAATTCTACATATAGAAACTGAAATAAAAGTAATTTCTACTTAACTCTAGAATTTAAAAAGTGGATTTCACAACTTTGGCAAGGACAATACCATTCAAATCCTAGTAGAGCTAAAAGAGACACTTCTAAACAATAGCTGCTCTTCCTGTTAGCACCACCCCTTAGGTTACGCTGCCTTGTAGTTACGGTTTTGAAATGCCACAGTTACTGACTTTAAAATAAAGATAATAAATACATTCTGACAGCAGGAATTCCAAATAAAGCACTAGATAAAATTACTCACTATCCACTTACAAAGTTCTATATAAAGGTACAGGGACATCCTCATATACTAATCAGTATTAAGGGTATAAGATTTATTACTCTTTATCCATATAAAGTTTCACTGAATGTACAAATGAGACTATATTACACACACTAGACTTGTGAGAAAAGAATATTCCTTGTCAAGATGGTTTTTTGAGGCCTTTGCATCGCTGACTTCGCACTCTCTTTTCACCTTTGTCTTCATCAACAGCCTCCCCACACTGAAAATCTAGTGCAGATCACACCCCAGTGTCTCTGGAGCCGTGTGTGATCACACGGGGACGCACAAACGCACATACCTCTCCCT
The DNA here is from genome assembly GCF_034190915.1 of Cavia porcellus. Classification (NCBI taxonomy): domain Eukaryota; kingdom Metazoa; phylum Chordata; class Mammalia; order Rodentia; family Caviidae; genus Cavia; species Cavia porcellus. Next base: position 55,498,161 of record NW_026947496.1, read on the forward strand.
CAACACGACCTCTGGCACATCGCTAATGCAGCTGGTCTGGGGCTAATTTTCCGACAGAGGAACAGTCTGTGATGTTCCACGCTCTATCCAATCACTCCCCCTACTGATGGGCATGCACTTTGCTTCAACTTTTCTGCTACTGCTAATAATGCTACCAAAAAATGCCCTTGCCATATGTCCTTGGATACTGGAAGCTTTATTTCTATAAAAGATTCCCAAGAGTACATTTACTGGCTCCAAAGTTTAGCTAGTTTTTTACATACTCTATTTAAAGGCTATAAAGACACTCTTTTCTAATAGTCATGGAGAGAAGTTCCTTTTCCTAAATACGCCTTCCACCCTGTCTGATACTAAATGTAGTAGCTTTTCTTCCTACTACTTTCCAGCTTCATAGATTTAACGTGACTCTGGTAAGAATTTTAAGATGATCAACAAGGAATCACATTATTACATGGGATGCACCTGGAGACTTGCTTCTGTCGGACCGAATATGGCAACAGGGAAATGACAGTCACTGCCATGATCTGCCCCATCACTATCAGGGGAGAGCCAGCACCTCGCCTGACAGTTTTGAATAAGAAAGATGCCAAGTGGCGAGGTGACCTGAGAAGGTTATGTGAAAGCACCTGTGGAGAATGCTAAGCTCTGTTGCTGGCCCTGACTGTCAGCCAGCAACCGACCAGGGCCCTGAGTTATCCAGTATCAAGGAACAAAATTCTGCCAACCATGCAAGTCTGGAAGGCCTGTGAGCTCCAGAAAGGAATGCAGCCATCAACACCTATTTAAAAAAAAAAAATTAGCTACAGCCTTCTAAGAGCCTAAGCAGAAGACTCAGAGCCAGGCGTGAGCCCCGATGCATGCACACAAGCGGTGAGGTCATGAAGGTGACTGTGTGAATCTGTCACAGCATCTCTCTTGCCACAAACTCTGAGCACTGCTTCCCATGTCTGCTGGCAATCTGGATCTGCTTTCCTGAAGATCAGCTCCTGGAATGTGCTCTGCCCATTTTTCCCTATTGGATAACATGTCAAATTTTTAAGAACTCTTGGTATATTAGAAATAGAAATCCTAACTACCCCTCTAATTCCGCACTAGGAACACTGATTTTGTTTATGTTAACTTTGGTCATTAAAGTATTTTTTATGTTGCTAAGTAAATCTATCTTTTTTTTTTCTAAAATAGATTCTGGACTAAGAGCTTTGTTTCTTTCCCCTGAACTGTACACAGTCTCTTTATAATTTATTGTTTTAATTTCTGTTTAAATGCTTCATCCACCTGGAAGCTATTTTTTTCATATGTTTTAAGGTTTTTAACAGAGGCCAGGGATCTAGCTCAGCAGCACAAGTGCCTGCCTGGGAAGCGCAAGGTCCTAAGTTCAATTCTTGTACCCAAAAAAAGAGAAAAGATTTCATTTATTCTGGCTGCATAGTTAACTGGGCAACCACAGTTTGGCCAGTAAGGCACTTTTTCCTGCTATATTAAGTTATCAACTCTGTCAAATAGATCTGTTGCTCAGTTAAGAATTACTTCAAAGCATTTGTTTTTTCATTGTGGTAAACACTGCACTTTGTGCCATTTCCTTTACTCAGAACTTCTTGCTAAAACAGAAAAAAGGCATTTAATTATTTACTTATTTATTTATTGATATTGGAAATTGAACCCAAGGCTTCATGCATACTAGGCAAGCTTTCTATTACTGAGATACATTCCCTAACCCTTGGATTATTTTTGAGACAGGGTCTCAGTTGCCCAGACTGGCCTTTATTTTGGGTCTCTAAGTAGCTGGGAATACAGGTGTGCATCACCTGGTTATTTCATTTATCAGCCACTTTGCCAAATACTGGCTATGTAGTCTAAAACGACAAACTTATAATACTTATCAATGGTATACTTATTATAAATAAGTTTGTTACATAATGGCAAGTATAAGACCACAGCTCCTAAGTTTCCCTTGGTTCCTGAAATGTAGGCAAACTATCATAAAGTAGTCTCTTCCATCAAGTCTTCTTACAGTTATTGACAAAACATCATATAACAGCCTGGCACTTGGGGAGCTAAGGCAGGAGAATCATTGTGAGTTTGAGGCCAGTCTACACTACGTAAGCAAGTTCAAGGCCAGCCTGACTACATAATAAGACCCTGTCTCAAAAAAAAAAAATTATACAACACATTTTTCTATTCAATTGTGCACCTTCCCACATTGATAAAACGTAAGCATTACTACATTCTCATATATCTCAGTGTTCATAAACCTAGAGCAAGAGATGCAGAAAAAATAACAGCTAAAAACATGCATTACTCAGCTCTTTGCTATTATAAGTAAAACACTTTCTAGCATTTGTCTATGAGAAATTTTTAAGAAACCTAAGCATCTATTTATATAGATATGGCTAAGTAATGGTGTTACCAATCTCTCATCTTGTGAAGTAATTTGTAATTTTCCTTCCAGCCCTAATCAGACAATCACTTCAAATTCACTTTAAAAAGTTTTTCAACCCAGTTGAAGAAGTGCATCCTTTTTCCATTCTGGTGTTCCACGTCAAAGTAACCTCTACATCTGTTTCTCCAGGTTTTAGTATCACTCATTATACTCAGATAAATAGAAGCTAGCCTACTGGAACAGGGACCACACAACCCTAACATCCAAGAGCAGCGGCTTAAATGAGACAAAATTAGTCTTTCTCATGCTACTCTCTTGGTGAGTCAGGCCTGGATGGCATCTGTTTCCCCATCATATGACCTCGATCTGTGGGTCCTAGATATGTTCTTGGGGTTTTTATAACTTCCTAGCCAAACAAAATAAAATAAAATAAGACAAAAAAACAAGAGGAGGGTGGCAAGCTCTTGGTTTCTTGGGACTTATTCCAGGAAATGCACATATCACTTCTGATCACTTCCCATCACCTAGGACTCAGGCACAAGACCACAGACAGTTGCAAGGAAAACAAAAGGAATTACAGTCACTGGTCACTTACTCAGCTGTAATCCAAGGAAGCCTTTTACTAAAAAGAAGGAAGACCATGAAAAACACCTGGTTCCCACTGTCACCTCTTTGGAGGTGAAGAATTGCTAAAATTCCTTTTCAGTCAGGCATAGTGGTGCACACTTGTAATGCCAACACTCAGAAGGCTGAGGCAGGAGGACTGTTGCAAGTTTAAGACCAGCCTGGGCTATTAAGTGAGTTCAGAGCCAGCCTGAACTGTCTCAAAAAGACCTCTCACACACACACACAAAAAGCCTTTTCAGTATACCCAAACCATTTCCTGAGTAGACAGCTAGCCACCTAGTCCTTTTTCTATCTCTGTTCAACAAGACTTTTTTTTTCTGCTCATCACAACTTGGCAAGAGCCAGAAGATAATCTGATCAAACATAAACACTGAATCATGCATTGGTCCAGATAAATATCCCTCAAAAGCCCACTTGATAAAGGCTTAGTCTCCATTCCCTACCACTACTAGGAACAGGTGGAACCTTTAGAAGCTAGGGTACAGTGAGAGATCTTTCCTGGAGGTGTGTCTTTGAAAAGGATAGTGGAGCTGGGCATGGTGGTACACACATATGCATGCTAAGGCAGGACGATCGCCAGGAGTTCAGGGCCAGCCTGAACTACACAGTAAGACCCTGTCTCAAAAAAACCAAAAATAAAATAAATAGATAGATAAAAAAGAAGAGTGGGACTCCAGCTCCTTCCTACCCGTCTTTCACATCCTGGACATGGTGGAACAGATGGTTTTTCTACGCACTTCTGCCATAACTTACGGCTGTCTCACCACAGACCTGAAAGCAACATGGTCAACAGATCATGGGCTAAAATCTCGAAGACCATGAGGAAAAAATAAACCCTTCCTCTTATTTTGATTGTCTCTTATATTTTGTTACAGAAGTGGAAAACTGACTAATAGAGCCCCAGTCACAATTTTCTAACCTTCTTTTCTTAACACTTATGCTTAGCATGCTTAGTTTGTTTTTTTTTTTTTTTTTTTTTTTTTTTAATAGTTAAAGGCTTTCAATTCTGGTGGTTTTGCAACTTATCCTCAGTGGGAATGGGAGGCTCTAAAATACACTTATTTTCAATTTTTTTCTTTTTTTTGTAATCCATTTTATTTCAAAAAGAAAAAAGAAAATACACACTTTAAATTGCCAGAAGCAATATGTTACTCATTAAAATACTTTTTTAAAAAGTGCCCAAAAAACAACAACAAAAAAAGGGGTGTGTGTGTGTGTGTGTGTGTGTGTGTTACTTTTTTTGTTTTGGTAGTGCTGCAGATTAAACCGAGGCATGGTTCAATCCCCAGCACTATGCTTTACCACTGAGTTATATGCACAACCCCAGGTTTAAAAAGGGGCTTATATACTATTTTTCAACCACATAAGCAACCTTATGTAAGAAAAAAAAAAAGAAAAGGGATATATCTGTATGATCATTGCTTACATAGTTGGTAATTTTTAAAATGTATTTAATTTCTTGCTAAGCAAGATAAAGATTTGTGTATTTTTTAAACTTAACACAGGTAGGTACCAAGTGAAGCATTCTATAAAGATTAACATTTAAAAATGAACTACAACAGATAAACTGGGTATTGACTGCCTCATTAAAGAGCTAATCTAAAGATTCCTTAATTTAAATAAAAGCTCTCAGTTTACTTCAAGTGATTCAATTTAAAGAAACTATTAAGAAAGATAATGCATAAAAAAAGCCCACTTGACAAAGTATTTTTAATACCTCCTGCATTTAGTAACAAGACTTGAGGCAGTATTCCCCTAAGCATAGTTTTTCAGACATTCATTAATTTACCTTAGAGCACAGTGCCAGGTGTTTGTGATAATATTCTCTCACTAGAGAAAAGCCTTTATACCCTAGTTGACTAATAAACAGATCTGCTTCCCCGTAACTCTGAATCTCAAAGTAAGTGTGCCCAGAATCACTTAACACAACAACTCTATGTGGTATTATCATCACTCTTTTTTTTTTTTGGTACTGGGGATCGAACTCAGGACTGTGCGCTTGCAAGGCAGGCCACTTATGCCGCTGAGCTAAAAAAAATCCCCAGGCCTTACCATCACTGTTAAGTAATCATACCTGTGTATGTTTAACAACCTGAAAAAGTCAACCTGGATGCTGTAGGTTCTCATGTTACACTACCCCCTGAGCAAGGGTGTACACCTGTTATACATCACCTTCAATAGCTATATAAGGATAGCCTACTTGACTGCACTCTACTGAATTCTTAGATGCTAGGTGTCTCTTGTTTTCTTAAAATACAATGGTATTGTATAAGTCACTTTCCTGCCATTGAGCCTCCCTAACTTACAGGAGAAGAGGTTTATTTCAGCTCACAAAATATTCAACACCTACAACTTCAAGAAGGAGAGTTGATTTTAGTTCAGTTTACAGCTGGAGCTCACCAAGGCAAAAAAACAGCCTGGTGGGGGAAAGCTGCTCACATGATGGCAGCCAGGAAGCAGAGAGAAAGAGAATGGAAGAGCCAGGGACAAGAATGCACCCTTTCTAATTATGACCCGTGACCCGCCCCCAGGCCTAACCTCCAAATCTGAGTTTCTGGAAGTACATTTTTAGGTCTAAATCATAACACAGTCAATTTTTTCTGAGCATTTTTAAGTTCCATGTTGGCCTACTTAGCTAATTAATAATACATAAATACACTGGCAATCTGAAATTTAAGTAAAGAAACTATGAGAATAAATAACAACAAACCAGCAAATCACTAGAGAAATAAAACTAAGCTCCCTGAGGCCATTTTTAGTAGAGTTGTACATCATATCACCCACAGGGGATCTTGGGGAGGTCTGCACACAATACTTACAGATGCAGTGCCAACAATCCTTGGATTTCTGCCACCATGAGTAACATTTGTCAAGCATTTGTATGACTTAGCTACACTACAGAGCAGTTTTGCTATATAGTTCACAACATTTCAGTTCATTATACTTCTAAAAATAATCTATAATGAAACAAAAACTAGCTGAAAGCTCAACACACTTGAGGCAACTAGTGCCCTAGGATTTTGAAGCCAATATCCCAAGACCATCTCCCAATTTTAACAGGCTGTCTATGACACTGTACAGTTACTGGAAATAGATCAAGAGAACCAGAAGAAAATGTGCTGCATCCAAGCCTTCAGCCTAGATGGGCAGCCACACAGTGCTACAGTTTTCAAAGCTGACACTAACAGTTATCTCCACCAACACTGAAGGGCTTGCTGGTGCCAAACAGGATGTCCCTGCTAGGAAGCTCACTGTCTATAAATGTTATGTGGTATCATAACAAGCAATTACATGCCAAGACTCTTGGGCTAAGACTAACCACTGAAATTCACACGGGAAATGTGGTGAGTTCATTCTCGTGAACCTCGTGCTCTGCGGGAGCACACCATTTAACACTGCCATTCACAAACCTATGGGGAAGAGAATCTGGGTCACTATAAAGCTCAAGTCTCCTGGCTATAACTCAGGACTATGATGAACAACAACAATCAAAATTCAAGCAAAGACCACAGCAAAGTTAGCCGCCTAAGGCTCATCTGAAATTTGAAATGATGAAGGTGAATATTTTATAACAAAGCATGAATCAAAGATGTACCTTTCACCTCCTGTTCAATAGGCAGCATCTCACTGCTTTGACAAAGAGGTCGAAGGCAAGAGATGCAGAGGACAATGTGGGGGTCGGTAGTATAATGGACCCTGGCTAAGCAGAACTTCAAGGCTTGTTCTGGTTTTTTTTTTTTTTTTTGTACCAGGAATCAAACTCACTACCTCATACTTACCAGGTAGATGCAGGCTTATTTCTTGATTAATTTTCTCCCATTTTTATCCTACCTAGTTCAATATACTTTAATTGACTCTTCCAATTCTGGATGTCTCAAACATTTGAATAAAAAAAATGACAGAAAAACCTCATTAACAAAGAACGTTCTGTTAAAGCTTTGCAAAAGTGTTCAAAATTGATCATTTCAGCCAGGCACGATGTTGCACCTTGGTAATCACAGCCCCCAGGAGGCTGAGGCAGAAGGATTTCTGGGAGTTCCAGGCCAGCCTGGGCTACAAGGTGAATTCAAGGCCAGCCTGAACTGCACAATGAAACTCTGTCTCAAAAAGACGAACAAACAAAAGTCATTTCACACAGAAGCCATTCAATTCCTGGGTCTCTCATCACTGATTTTATTTTAGTAATAATTTCCAGCATTCACAATATTCTCAAATTTTACACATATTACCTCATTCAATCGTTATGCTAACTCTGAGGTATGTGTAGGATTTCCACAGATACCTACATTTGCAAGATCATATCATTAGCATGTGGTGGAGCCCAATATTTAGCTTATATCCTATGCTTAATTTTCTAGTTGGCATAGTAGAGAACGTACTTTCTAGTCAATACAGCTCAAGTTCATCTACCTTACATCTCGTGCCCTTGCTGTTTTTAAAGGTGCCTTTTAGAATGAATCTCCACAATGGCTTAGCAGACTATGAATCTGCCTGACGCACAGCCAGGTGACAAGCCATGGGTCAGATGAAAGGTCCGCAGAGCTAGCAGTTAAAAGGATGGGCCACTGGTTTAATGTGCTGTTAAAATTACAGAGAGAAGTAACTCAAAGCACTGCTGACACAGAAAACTGGACCCAGAACAAGGTCTCATTTATCAAAGGAGAGCAAGCTAGAATTAAAATCAAAGGCAATGCCTTCTTTTGATTTTGGGGGGCAGCTAGCTCACCCTGGTGGACAGAAAGCTCAACTACACAAATATCAATTTCCTCCCGTATCATCTCATACTGTACAAAAATTGGGGAAACTGATTCAGACTACTTGATAGCCCTCATGATTCAAGATTATACAAACTTTCTAAGGTCTACATGTCATATAGAGTTAATTAAATAAATTGTGTTAGCAATCCTGTATCTGAAAATTTACCAGCGTTATGTGGGAACTTTCTGAAGTCTTAAATATAAATCCAGGGTTTGCTGAAAATGATAAATGTATCAAGAGTTTCTATTATGCAATCATCTACTTTCTGTAGGATTACAGCAATTTCTGACCTGGTAGAAATCACCTAACCATTAACAAAACTTAACCATAAAAATATTTATGGCAATATTTTTCCATAAATATTTACTAGTGTCTGTTAAGTAACAAGTTGTATAGTATACACTGGGAAAAAAAAAAAAAGAGCAGCTACCAGGGAATTCCACTGCTATGAAGCGGGGGTGGGGGCTCCTGATGTTACAGAGACCCTGGAGTCACTTCACATGGTATGATCAGAGGGCTACCACATGGTTCCAGCAGCAGACAACTGCAAACAACCCAAATGTTCATCAACAATAAACAGCACAAATGCCTATCAATCATAAACTGAAAAAAGCAAGGTTAAAAACAGAATCAATGTGAATAAATTCCTGAAGATGTACATACACATATTTTAAAACTGCCCCAAGCTGACAGTGCAGCCCTGCGTTGGATCCTGCATTCTCATGCACACACACAGAGCTAGGGATGTAGCTCAGGGGTACAGCATTTGCTTACCACATATTCTTAGCACTGCGGACAAAAATAAAAAAATTTTTAAAGGCCAAATTGTTAACAATGGTTACTTTTAAGAAAAAGGACTTGGAGTAGGAAATCTGTGTTTCACTTAATATTCTTTAGCCATATGTGTTTGTAAATGTATTCTTCTTCATTTAAACAATGAAATTTTATTTTTTACTATGTAAACAAGTCAATCACCATGGCAACACAGGACTTTTATTCCTGATCAGTGTGAAATGGGTAAGACTTAAGGCATCACTTTGCACTTAGGGAAGGCGGTTACAGCATATGTACCCAAGAAAGGGCCCTTACTGTAAAATACAGCAGTCATTAATTGCGTATCATGAGAACCCCAGGCATGGTTTTCACTGGCACACGTTGGCCTACCCAGTCTCTGGAAGGCATGGATATGAGGACAGCTTAGTCCAGCTTTTTCATAAAACTGCTTATAAAAAAAACTGGAGAGGCCATATCAAATTCATTCAGCAGACAGGCAAAGAGAAGTTTCCCACCTTTTCCCGCCAGCTGCTACTCAAATGTCCCCACCACCACACAATGCTCATCCCTCTCAAGCAGGTTATTCAAAACATTCAAATATCCTGTTTGTTAATATTCCTAAATTCACTAAAAATACATAAATAAAAAATGTTAAAAGGATTCCTGCTGTTGTGAGGAAAATATACTTCAAAAGAATGAAAATGGATGCACTTTTAGACCATAACATTACATGAAATAAATCAGACATACAAGCTTACATAAGTATAAATAAATAGCAAAAATAAAAGATAATGGGCAGTAGGGAGATGGATCTCTTACATAAAGGAAGGGGATCAAGCGACGGAGGGCAGGGAGAAGGCACGAAGGAGGGGAGGATGTAAGAACTGAGATGTGTTGTGTACCTGTACCAACTCCCCACAATGAATGTGACCCTTATGTACTGTAAACAATTTGGGGCATAAAATATAAAAACTGAAAGTAAGAATAAAAATCAACTAATACATTCACTACTTACAAATATATATATATATGTATTCAACCCAAAAAAGTCAACTGATTTAGTATTTTTCAGTTGAGGATGAAGAACTCATTTCCAAAAATAGTGATTCAAATTGTATTTTCATGTTGTGAGGCAATTAAAACCATAGCCTATCAACAGGGAAGGCAGTAAACCTGGTACACGGTGAGACTTTAAAATTAAATAGATGAACCTAATTCTCAGTTTCTTACCTAATGCAGCATGATTTTCTTGCTCTGGACTATTTTCCAAGGCCATCATTTTGGAGTATGTATCATTCCACCAAGGGCTATACTTCAAAATCTGTTCAACTGCCTCACTTTCAAAGAAGTCAGCTCTGAAGAAAAAAAATAGTGCATGGATTTATTACACCAGATTAGTTTGGCTTTCATTTTAAAAACTTTATCTTAACTCATCACATTCACACTAAAAATATAGATTATTAATTCAAAGTAATTTCCCAGGAAGGTCTGGGCACTGTGTTTACTTTTTTTGTGGTTACTAATCATCATAAAATAAGAAGCACCATCTAATGAAAGAGGGGTAGTTGACACCAGTGATCTCTTTAACTAGAGGGTACACAGAGACCAATCTTATCTAAGGTCTCACCTTACAGCTAGTGGGCATGGAATCTGAACATACATGTAATTTACATTACATTTGCTAGTGCCACTGATCTTGCTAAGGTTACAATAATGGCAAAATCTTCCAAATCCATCACAAAAGAAAAATAAATCACCAGGAAATTCAGGATATTAAAAGGAGCTAAAGAAGGCTACACACACACGCATGCACACACACAGCAACCATTTTTTAACATGTGTACCAATACTTACACTAGATAAAAGTTATTTCTTTTAGCTATGCTAACCTGAAGAGTTTCTTGATTTTAAACTACTGTAAAAGATAAAAAACAATCTCTTGGAAAGAACAGAAAACTAATGTTTCTCAGTTTTAATATACCTCTCACTCTAGAAGGACAAATATTCAGAAATTTCACTATTTTGTGTTCAAGATTGGAAACTGGTACTCTTGGAAAAAAACACGAAAAGTACAACTCAGGGTGAAAATTTTCACTTACACCTCAGTTAACTGGAATCTCAAGGAATTGGTTTCCTTGACAAATTGAATTTTCTACTTGATAGTTTTATGTTACTTTTTCTTCTTTTACCTGGAATACTGAAATCTTACCCAAATTACAAAAATCAAAGACAACTTATTGGGTTCTTTGTTCCAGACACTGCACTAAGTGTTTTGAATACTTTTCAGTTTCTTGATTCCTCATCCTGCGACTAGGATGCAAAGAGGTGGTATCATTTTTTTGGATAAAATGTAAATTTATTTAATTTTTATTTTATTAGTATATGTCTGTAGTATATAGTAATTACATTCATCCTGGATATTGGTATGTGTATACAACATGTCTTAGCATATTATCTTCCCCTTCCCAGCCTCCCTCCCACCTCAGGGTAGTACCATTAAAGCCCACATTTTAATGTATCTTGCCCAGGTCCTGAGGCCCAGGAAGAACTGTGGCCTAGATGTGGACCCACTTAAGCCTTATTCCAGAAGCCAAGCTCTGTCGTTATATTTTCACACTGACTAACCGATCCTAGAGATGGAGCCCATCACCTCATGTGCACTACTAGGCAGCCACTCTATCACTGAACTGTACCTCCAGTCACTTTATTTTAGACAGGGTCTCACTAAACTGCCCAGGTGTAGACCTCTGTCTCAGCCCCCTGGGTAGCTAGCTGGATTAGAGGTATGTGTCAACACATCCAGCTCCAGAATCCAAGCTCTTAAACACACATAACTATTTCATTTTTATGCATGACAAAATAAAATACATATTTTATAAACAACCAGTATCTTGAAATGGGAATTTCAATATTCACTTTTGTCAGGTACACATGACTAGGATAAAATAGTTGCTTTTTAAATTATGTTGTCTCTTTTTTCTTAAAGTGAAGGTAAACTCTCTGAACTGAGTTTCTGCCACAGATTCATCCACAAATGAGAGCTTTTTCTAGGAAATGAATTTCAACAGCATAAGCAATCAGAGTAATTGGATGAAAAGCTAAAAATTCATTCAACATGTCTTGACTTTGTATCATGTTCCTAGACCTGTTAGGCACAGGGGTGCCACTGCCAACAAGATGTAGACTGTCCTGACCTCTGAAGACCTTACAGTCCATGGAAGAGTCAAGTCCTAACATATGGCATAATGCTATGACATAACAGTGTAAGATTCCATGGCAAAATCCATGGGATGATGACAGGTAAGGACCCTGGAAGAAACCATACAGGTCAACAGCCAAATAATTAAGAGCTAATCATATTAAGTGGGTGGGAGACAGTGTTTCAGGCTGAAGGGACAGCAAGGTCTACAAAATAAGGCTACACATTTAAGGAAAAACTGCTGAGAGGCTTAAAATAATTTTAACTTGTGATAGACAACTGAATATTTAAAAGCTTTTACAGGAGAATGACATGTTAAAGGACAAATGTGCAGAAGTAAAAATAATGGTGGCTTAAAACAGGAGAGTGGTGGTGGACAGAGGACAGAATCTGACCTACATTAGAAGCTAGCACCTCAGGAGGAGGGGTTGACTAGCTAGCAGTGTTTAGATGCTCGGGACTGACCAAGACAACTCAGTGGATAACTATGTCTTCGCCGAGACAGGAAGTTAACCATGGGGAAGAGATAACAACTACTACTTGGAACTGGTGACAGTGGCAGTGCCCTTTGGGAATACACAGAGACCTGTCCAGTAGGAAGCTGGACATATAATTGATCAAGTGACAGGCCTTAGAGGCATCTGATATTCAGATCAAGGAAGACAGAATGCCCCAGGAAGAAGAGGCACAGTGACAGAAAAGGGTCCGGGACACAGGAACCTAAGGACACATAAAGCCAGGGCAGAGAACCCTACCTGAAAAGCTGTTACTGCTTTGCCTCCCAGGGAGGACATGATGGGAAAAAACAAACTGGCTAAGCAGAACAGCATTCCTACCATTTCCACCTCTTAATTTAACCTCTAAAGCATTCTGAAATGTTTAACTGATTATTTTGACTAAAATTTCACTGATCCAATTCCAATATTCAATAAGCAATGGCTTATTCTTTACATCATTGTGAAATAAGATAAGAACTTCATGAATAAGATTTACTGTTGACCAGCACTATATTTCCCAAAATAAATTATTTTCAAGTTTCTAAATGCTATTAATTCAAAATGAATTAATGAATGAATGTCCTCTACATGCAGTATGAAGGAGTTAAAGATTAATAAGATCCACTTCCTACCATAAGGATGCCACTATTTAATGGGAACCATGGATACAAAACAGAACATTGTACAAAAACGCGGTAGAAACAACACAAGTTCCACCAGGGACACACCAACGAGCGTCCATGAGGATGATGTGGTCTGTATCAAAGAATAAGTAATACTTACTCGGGCAAAGGGATACCAGAAGTAAAGCAGCAGGGTATGAACAGGGGAAATGTGAATTTTCATTAATGCCGTAATATAAAAACATGGGCAGGAATGACAAAAGTGAAACATCAGAGATAGGCCGGGTCCAGATCACAGAACCCTCTCCGTCATGTTAAGCAATGAGAGGCTTATGATTTAAGCAAAAGAGCATCAGCCATCATGCTGGGGGTCTTATGGTTGACACATTTCAAGAAGTTCAAACTAGCAAGAGAGATGCCAGTTGGGCAGTTAGAAGAGAGCTACACTAAGCCAGACAGAGATGAGGGCCAGAAACAGATGAAGTGAAAGAAGGAAAACATAAATTGTACAACTTCAGACTGATGGAATGTGCAAGGTAAGAAAGAAGTCAAAGATGAGTGACAAATGGAGAGACGAATGTGGAGACATTTAACCTAGATGGCTGGGGTAAAAAGTGGGGCACTCAACCAAATGAGAACACTCGGGACAAATTAGAAGTTAAATGATGAGTTCAATCTTGGACATGCTGAAATAGAAGAGCTCGTGAGATACTCAGCCACTCTCAAAACCCTTCAATCCACTTTATTCTTCAGTCTTTTTCGCAACAGAAATATTACCTCCTACAAGAAATAAGCCTTGTGAGGTAGAGATCGGGATGTACACATCTTGGTATCCTAGCACCACCTAGCACACGGTTCACTCAGACAAATACTAGTTGAACAAATAAATGCACAAACCAAAAAATGATTCTATGATATCTTATTTTAATGCTTTTTGCCTATGCTTAGCGTTTTGAATAGAAAGGCACCTTGAAACATATGATCTTCCTCCCAGCCTCCCAATTTACTACTTGTGTCTTGAGATTACTCAACACATCCAAAGGTCTAATCAATATAACATCTTCTATAGTATATAAATTTAGAATGAAAAACAATCATAGTTTAAAATGGCACCCCAAATGGATATGATCATTTTCGTGCCTTTTCTTATCACACAGAATGTTACAATGATGAATAAATGCTGCTTTTCCTAATAGGTAAATATTTATGAATCAGTTAATTTTAAAAATGTCAACAGTTTTTTTAAAAATTGAGAAAGGAAATAAGCCAACACTTCCAGAGAATCAGAAAAGCCATGCTATAAACAAAAAAAGAACAATTACAAAGGAATGCTTCAAGAAGTTGTCAACATATTTTAATGCAAAAATATCCAAAAGGACTTATAAATCACAAGAAACAGACAATCAAAACAATAAATGTTTATGAGTCATCTATTATATGCCTACCCCTGTGCTGAGCTATAAAACTAGCAAAACAAAATAAATTACATCACATTTATATTGTTTTACAAGATTTCTAAAATAGTAATGATCCAAATACAGTTGCAGTCAAATGTATAAACTTCTCTTTACAACCAATTTACTTCATTGTGGTTTTAAGCTACAATCAAAATTAGTATCCATCAAGTCCCCAAAAGTCTTGACTCGTGATTAACAATTTGTAAAGACAGGTCAACCAACTTAAAAATAGAGGACATATTACACTAATATATAGTAGTACTACATGTGAATATTACATGTACACATGTAATTGTTTAAAATGATATATTAATTACCTGCATGGCAAATTATAATAAATTTAAAGTGAGCTGTTTTTCCACTGTTTTAATTACTAGTTAAGCACTAAGCTAAAACAATTTTTTTATTGAAAACTTAAATTTATGCTTCATCTAATACAAATACATTTAGGGGCCAGGGATATAGCTCAGCAGCACAGTGCCTGCTTGGCGAGCACAAGGTTCTGAGTTCAATTCCTGGTACCAAAGGGAAAAAAATAAAACAGAAAGAAAGAAATAATACTAATACATTTGGGTGAATCATGTCAATATAAATGTTAATATTAGTTAATATAGTTAATATAAATAATGAGTAACAGCCAAGCACAAAGGCACATGCCAGATACTCACTGTGAGCACTTGCTTTAAAAGGAGTGGGGATATAGCTCAAAAGGTTCCATAAACATTACAATTAGCCAAAGCTCTATTTCTAAAGCAAAAGTCACCAAGAACCTGCTCTCCCGACCTAGACCAAGACTAAATTTAAGCCACTCCTACAATAATAGAACAGTTCATACATATGATTAAATGAGCCACTGATACAGAAACAAAAAAGACAGGAAAAAAAGTCTAGGTGGCTTATAATATTATACTGCCAACTATAAATTTCAATTTTCTCATTCTCTCAGGCCACACACTTATTCTTCTAGTTTTAGAAGCGATAGGCAGTTCTTCTAATTAAGCTCCCCTCCCACTCAAATCTTCAGTGTTGTAAAGCTCATTCTGTTTTCACGCTAGACTGCGAAATTTGCTGACAGTGAAATTTAAATATTCAGCTGATTTTAAGTGGATTTCTTCAAATTACTCTTCAGTGGACCTTTAAAATCACAATTGGATAAAGGTAATTAGAAATGGCAATGCAAATGGAGTTGAACCTCTCAGAAGTCCTCAGAATGTAACACACCCTGCTCATATCCAGTTTCCTTGAGGATGTTGAATAATTCAACCATTTATCATTATACATCATTCATTCCATTTGTACATCACAAGATATGTTTCTGCCATTCCAATTAGTATCCCACTGTGTCACAGGAGATAGAATGCTAATCACAAGAGCCATAGCAATTAAACTGAAACAGTGTACATAAAAAGAAAATACAAAATGACAAATGGAGAGACTTTTTCAAATCCTGGCCAGGTCGCTTAGCAGTAGTGTGACCTTGGTCCAGTCCTTTAACCTCCTTCCTCATCTGTTATGAGAGTACCTGCTGAAAGCACTTGACAAACAGAAGGAGAAGTGATTGTGATAGTTGTATACATAATAGCTTAGAAATTATTGGCCCAGAGCTTGGGAAGAATAAAAAGTGATGTCAACATCAATATCTAATACCCATTCTCCATACATCCTAGGAGAGCCATGTACCAAGAGAGTTCAGGTGACAATGTGAAAAAGTGTTGTATCATGACCAGTAAGAGAGATCACAATCTCTCAAGCAAGAAATTAATTAGGTAAGTTCCTTATGCATATGTAACCCTCGCAGAAACACATTCAGTTAAAGACCTAATTAATGCAAATAGAAAATACAACATAACTCAAAATTAGATTCTAAATATAATCTACCACACAAGATAATTATTTCTTCACTTGAAAAAGATTGCTGATTATAAGTGCAAGTGTATGAAAGTGTTAGAAGACCCTGGATCAGCAGAAATGAGGCACATGTAGATTCAAAATCTTAGAAAACTGTGACACTCTTCCATTTAGGTATACCATTAATTACAAAAAAAGGCCTACTTTAAAAAATGTAAGTAATCTCACAAATGCAGTCTTGTTTCTGAGTCTGATGAGAAAAAACTCAAAGTACATTACACAAGTTCTCTGCGGCTTGGATGAACGACTAGGAAGCAATACTTAAAAAGATCACAGAAGTGCACACGTCTAAGTTACCTCAAAGATCAAAGCTTTGAGCCATCCTTAAATTTCTAATATCCCAAATGTATATGGTCGATATAGGCAAAGACACTCTCAACTTTTCTGAATAAATGTCGAGTAAATCAGAAACCTCAATACTCACAGATAATGATCTGGATCAAATTTAGCCAGCTCAGCAGCAAGCCGTTTCTGCCTTCGTTCAGCTGCAGGGGTGAAATCTGGATTCTTAATATCAATAACTTCACTCAGTTCATCCTAGGAGTGCCCAGAAAAAGAAAGAATAATTGCTGCCTGTTTTGGGCATTTAAAACTCAACTTGGCCAAGAAAAAGTAAATTAAAGCACAAGCAGAATCTAACTGGTCAGTAAAACATGGTATCATCTGTGGCATTTCGATTCAACATCAGGAACTGCTTATTAAGCTGCTGTATCACTGAAAGGTCTCAAACAGGTTCATCATCACTGCCCTAAGCCCTGTTAGCAATCTTCACATAGATTATCTCATTTAATCCTTACAACAAACTAACTGATTAACAAATATTAAGGTTATAAAAGTTTTACATGAAGGTAGAATGGAGTAAGCCCCGTAAGTACATGATATTTAATTCGCCATCCATTTCCCTCTAAAGACCTGAAAGCTCATGAAGGTAGAGCAGTTTGAAGATCAGACGTTCACAACAGACTTTTTCTTCCTCAATTACCATACAGGACTTATCTATACACTCAAAACCACACATTCTACTTAGTGAGCTAAGTTTTGGGTGGCAATTTTGATGTTCATGGCTTTCCATTTGAAAATTTCAACTTTATTGTAACTGTCTTTACTGATATATACACATATTAGTAGGTAGCATGTTTTTCAAGCAGAATCGTAAGGAGGCAAGAGAATCACTGTGAGTGTGAGGCCAGCCTGGGCTACAGAAGTGAACTCAGGCGCAGGCTGAATTGCAAAGTGAAACCCTGTCTTAAAAAAAAAACATAGATGTGTATTAGGAAAATTGCCTAAAGTACTATATAGGCTTCATTCTTTTGACCGGAACTGAGAAGGACTACTTCCTTGTACTCCTTGGCTTCCTTCCTTGCTTCAGTTTCCTCCCTTGGGAGGAGCAGCTAAAAGGGAAGGGCAGAAATTTAAATCATCTATTTCATTTTTTCACCTGGATCAGATATGAGGTCATAAAGTATAACTAATGAGTCGTGGTAATCTTACATTTCAGAGAATAAAGGGACTCACATAACCACAAGCACTCAAAACACTAACAGCACTGAGAATAAACCCAGACTTTTAACACAGTTCTGCATCTGCTGACCTGTCGTGCCTTTGAATCCCACACCACCCTTCCTTTTTGATTCAAGTATGCTCAAGGCACATGCTAGATACCTTTCCATTCTGAAACACAATTCAGTCTCCCTCTCTGAGCCTTTCCACTTACAGTACCTGTCTCGTCACGCAGAACTCAGTGCAAATGTCCTGTTCTCAAACTGGCCTTCTCTGAGTATTCTAAGCATGTCACGGCACCTCATCCTTTTCCTTCACTTGTCACTATCTGTCATTTATTTGTTAGTTGCAGGATTACTGTCTGTCTCCCTGTTAAATCTCCTGGAAAGCAGGAAGCTGGTCATCTTCCTTTCACTGTATCTGCAACACTGAGCCCAGTTTTCAGTACTAAACTCTTAATCAGCAAACAGAACCTGAGGAACTGCTATGGGTCAGGCAGTGCTGGGTACAGGAGGGGCAATTCAGCAAGGAACCCATACAAACGTCCCTACACTTGCTGGAAGGAAAACCGACCAATGAGGAAGTAGCTCAGCTTCTTTGCCCCTTCCTCTCTCCTCTGGTCTGCTGACTTTGGGCCTGCTATAGGTACAAGATGGCACATGGTTATTCACAGCAGCACCAACCCTGCCCAGGCTTCTTCTACCTACAGCTGCACACGGAGATCCTGCCCAACTGAGCCCTCAAAACAAACTGAAGCAGAAGAAAAGGTAAAGTTAGTTTGGAATCTGTGAAGTCTAAAGTATCTATCAACCAAAGGGGGGGAAAAAAAAAAAGAACATAGAAGAGAGGATGAGAATGTTAAACTACAAAAGGAAAAAGGATTCTTTTTTTGGGAAAAACGGCTGTGGTCCCTCGTCATCTTAGCTCTTTAAAGATGGGTACTGCCAAGCAAAGGTCATGGAGGACTGCAGTCAGGGTTATGGATGCTTAGCCATATATAAAGCAGAGCTAATCAGACAGAGAATGAAGAACTGTGTACACATCTGGCCAGTGTGTATGCTGGAAACAAAGACCTCCTGTCTCGGCGCAGCCGAGGGAAGCAAAGGGCCAGTGAGCCTGGCATCCCACAGTTGTTGGCAGTGGGGGTCCCAGGAGTTGCTGGGCTGGCACCAGAGACTCTAGGATTGTGGCTGCTGGCAGCCACCAGAGCCAAAGCTTGCTGTGCAGCCCTGACTCTCAGCGCCAGGGCAGTTTTCCAAAGGTGCCCGCTGCCTGGCAGCAATTTCAGCAAGAAAGAAAAAAGGGGGTGTGTCTGCATGTGTGTGGGGAGGGGCTGAAAAAGCCATTTCTGCAAAAATATTTTCCTTGTCTCCAGCATAAAATACAGAAGTTCATTCACAGACCTCTTTAAAAGGCTAGCAGGGGAAAAGTATGAAGACTGTATCCCCCATTTTTTACTACTGTATGTTTGCAACACATAATGGTCATGCTAATTTTCGGGAATTGGTATGGGTATACCACATATCCTGCTCACTTTTGATTCTTTTATTACTTCCCTTTTAGAAGGTCATATTATTCAATGAAGACAAAATACCTTGGTCTTGGAATTATGGATGACTTTTTACTTCTTTTTGAATTAATAAATAAATCTATATTGCTTTAATCCTTCAAAAAATAAAACCATTTTTCATTAATGTAGGATTAAGGCCATATATAAGGCTGTAAAAGCATTGCTAACATGAGTAGCAAACAAAACTTTATGGATTTGTTTTTCTCATCCAATGGCAGAACTAGAGAAACTAAACTTGGGAGAAAACACTGTATTCAAGAAAACAGATACCCCACCCTCACCTCATCCTGGGGACTGAACCAAGGGCCTTCACCTCTCCATGCCTCTTTTGTTTTAACTATCTGGTGTTACTGTCACAAACACAGTAGCTGTAAATGCAGAACAACTCTACAAGTAATACTGATGACATAAGTTTTGTGACAATAGCTCATAAAATTATCTGTCTTAATACGTGGAAATACTACTCTTAATTCTTGGCATCGTGGTTCATTATGATTTCTCAAAGCACAGTTATTTGCTAGTTGTCAAATAGGACATGCTATCCCTCGAATTTAATTCATGTAAGCAAATACAACTTTATTTAAGGACTATACACATTCATCAGTTTGTCTACCTGTCAAATGAGCACACGGAACAGTAACGATGCCAGGGTGATGTGGGACTATGCTATTGAGCTGAGGAATACAGCATGCTCAGAGTAGCGCCAGCCAAACTCCCACAAGTAAGGTAAACTTCAGGATTCAGAGTTTAGAAAGGTATATGATATATGCAGTATTTTACTTAACCCCTAAGAATTATTACTTTTACTGAAAAAAATCTGAACATTAACACTAAGTGCATATTGAAAAGATAATCATTAAAAAGCTTACATTGATTTAGATATGGTTTTGCTATCAGATTAAATATTTTTAAAACTTCCGATTTTCAGCACTTTTTAGGGGTCCCTGTGTTATATATAAAAAGTGTTGTAAGCCTCTACAACTAGCATTATACCATACTTACAAAACCCTTCAGAGTTCACGCTCATGCACAGCTTTCTTTGTCCTAGGTTTAAAGAATGTATGTTCAAATTGTTTTAAAAAGCAATGCTCATTCATTTAAGATATGAAGACTTTATTTCATTTTTTCAGCTGAGTGATAGGAATTTAGGAATTTCATATTTTAGTTAAGCCATTCAAAAAGACATAAGAATATTTCACATACACATGTATTGAAACGTAAAATTTATTCTATCAATATGTACAATTTTTTGTTTTTAAAAAACAAGTTTAAAAAAGAATATCTTATAGTAACAATCTTTTAAACTCAATCCAAATTTCTTAGAGTATCTTTCAATAGATACAAGAAATTGACTTAAAAGAGACTCAGCCTCAACTCTTGTAACTATGCTCCAGCATCTGCTCCACAGTGTCACAAACCCCTCAAGCATCTATCTTCCCTGAACAGCAGCAGAAATGCAGATGTCAAGGTCCCTGGCCTCGGGAAGCACTGCTAACCTGAATATACAATCTGTACTTAGCCTGGGTGACATTTACAATAGTCTCCATTTGGGGCTGGAGATTTAGCTCAGCGGCATAAGCACCTGCCTTGCAAGCAGGCAGTCATGAATTCGATCCCTGGTACCGATGAAAAGGAAAAAAAAAAAAGAAAAGACAATAGTCTCCATTCATTTTTAGCTCTGGACTGGCAAGCCACAAACAGACAGACACACATCAGCTCTTGCCTACACAACTGAGATCTACTCACTATAGCTCCTGCTGCAGATAAATTTCAGTGTTCTCACTACCTCAGAGTTTACCAGGGAACGTAGCAGGCAGAAAACATAGGCAGGGGACAGTTCAGCAGAAAGATACCGAGTTTTTGGAAGGAGGTAGTTCTCCAGCACTATTTGTTCCTAAGTAAATCCCAATGTTTTCTGGTAAAAATCTTGAGAACATTTTGTACTTTTGAAGGACAGGGATCTTTATAACATTCTATACTGCCTAGTTTTCCCATGCAGTATCATCTTAAATCTTCAAAACAGAGTTATAAAATACATAAACAAATTTATCCCCACATTACAAAGACAAGACAAAATTTACAATTGACATAAATGTTTCAAATCTAAATAGAGGTAGAAACGGAACCAGAACTTAGGTCCTTGATAGATTCAAATACAGATATTCCTCACATAACAGTCTATTTAAGGACTGTTCGGACTTAAGACACATCTTTTCTTTTGTACAGTTCTGTGTATCCTGTTTTATAAAAAAAAATCAATTATAAAGTACACCTTATTTATATGCTATTGTAATTCTCACTGACTGTAATTCTCACTGTACAGTACGGTACTAATGTTGTTATACATCAGCATACAGCATGTAAGAGTTATGCAAATAAAACCAAAGTCATCAAGTTAGTTTTTCTGACCACTTCTTTGTTCTGAATATTATAATGTACATACTATATATAACTCTCCACTTAGCGACCTAGTTGCAGGAATGGAGCTTGCTCACTAAACAAAGAATGTTTATATATCTTACTGCAGATTGAGTATCTCTAACTGGAAGCTCTAACATCTAAAATGTTCCAAAATTTGAAAGTTTCTGGAGCAGCATTCAAATGAGACCTTCATTTGATTTTCATTAAGAATAAAGAGATCTACTATATAAGAAGAACTGAGTAATTTGATAAAACACAATTTCAATCTCACTAGAAAATCCTGTCTCATTTATAATTAAAACAAAAAAGTGCATGAGCTCCATTTTTCAGAAATATAAAACATAAAGCTTTCCAGAAAGCATGAGGACAGTGTGCTCTGGTTTGTATTTTGGCGACTTCACATCTACAGTACTGACTGAAGCAGGAGAAAGACAGCATCAGAGCATCTGGAAGAACAGAGTCCAACAAAACACAGAGGAATGAACATGTGTGGGATGGTTATATGCATGGAAATGTGCTATATGCTCTAAATATGTCACCTTTTATAATTATGAATAATCACCCAGTATAAGCAAAATTAAAACTGAAACACCCAAGCTCTTTCAGAAAGACAATATACCTGTAATCGCTGAAACACTCCTGACCGCAAGTTTCCAAATCCATAGTGGCACTGCGGATTCAAAGCACTTTCAGACATCTCCTCATAGGGAGTCTGTTCAATCTCCCAGTTAAACTCTTCATCGTCATCTTCTACTACTTCCTCCGAAACTTCAAAAGCACCTACACGTGTTAAACATATTCTTTATTTAAAAGCACTGAATTTCCTAGGCATAACTAAGGGAAGAACAAGTATAGGAAAAAGTGTCCACATATGTGCACTAAATACATGTACAGGAATATTCACAGTTTCACTATTTGCAACAGTCAAAAAATGGAACCACCTCGAATGTTCATCAGTAGCAGGAAATGGAACTAATTGTAGGGTATCCCTACAACAGAACACTACCCAGTAGTGGAAGCAGATGGGCTTCTGCTACAACATGGATAAACTTCACAAAAACACTGTTGAGTGAAAGAAGCCAGACAAAAAAGAACATGGACAAAGGGAGGGTGGTGGTGACCTTAGAGAGGGCAGAAGAACTGGAGAAGACACAGATGGGATTTCTAGGGTGTTGGAAATAAACATTCCGGTTTGTGACCTAACCGGTACTTGTGTTATTTAAATCTTTGAATTGTAAGATTTGAATTAAATTTTTGAATTATCTAAGTGCAAAAGGCTAACACTTTGCCAAAGACAAACAGTTTTAATTGGCCCAAAAATGTGGGTGGATCTGTGGTTCAGAAGAGCTATTAATGTCTTTTAATTATAACAGCAAATGAGCTATCTTCACATGACCATCTTATCTTGTCATGTATAACATTTTCTTCAGACTTGTCCACCAAGCCTCTTTCTTCTGGAAACACAAATCATTGCAAGTAATTTTATTTTGATTTCCTCGCAGCCACAATAAACATACCTATTTCCTCCACAAGTGGTTTAGCTGTCCTGGGTTTTCTTGGTGCCAGAAGAGCAGTTAACATGTTCAGCCCTTCAAAATGCTGACCAGGAGTTTCTTTAGGCAGTCGAATGGTAAAAATTCCTAAAAGATAAATTTCTTTTATGCTTACACACATCAAAATACTCCAAAATTTCACAAACATAGCTAAGAAATATATCTTGGCAATATATTCTATGTTGGAATAATTCTATGTTGGAAAGCCCTGAAATTATAACGCCTGTAGACTAGGTGGAATTAAGTTGATAGAAAAAAGCTCAAACAGGGTTTTCAGAAGCTGTTACTTAAGAAAGCTAAAGAATGCTTTAGTCTTAACTAATAGTACCTTTAACCTATTAAAATGCAAGTTAAAACCAAAAAACCCAGATAACATGTAAACCACTTAGAAATCATATTTTATTCACCTAAAAATTGATTGTATAACTTAAATATAGCACTTAGATGAGCATTTCCTATGGTGTTCCAAATAGTTACTGAAAACAATTGTGCCATTGACCAACAGAAGCACATGTTTGGCCTTATTTTTAAAACAAACAAACAAACATCAAGAACTTTCTTGACTGTTTCAGCTTGCTCATTTTAAGTTTCTGTTGCTGGTGTTTGGAAAAAATCAGTTAAGTACTACCAGAAAATGTATCAATTTTTTTAAAAAATTAAGAACAATACAAATTTCACAATTTAAAATTTTTATTTTGTGCAATATTTTCATTTAATGCACATATATTTGAGTAAGTGTAAAATAAATGCATTTTTAATGTTTTGAAAAAAAATCAAGATAAGAATTGGCCAATAGTAGCTTAACTTATTTATAAAATACATTTCTGGACTGGGGGGAAAATCAGGATATCAAATCCAACAGAGTGTAGCAGTAGTTTTAAACATACACAAAATATTGAGCAAAGTAATTATGGCTTTCTAAAGTTTCTGAGATACCTCAAGAGATAATCTCCCTACAGTATGTACACAGCACTTTGCAATTCTATCTATACATGTCTCTTCTTTCCTTCACTGGATTTATCTGCCTTATCCAGATTCCTACAAACTTATTACAGTAGTTGCCGCTCTTATGCATTTTACATGCTAACTCTTTGATGTATCAAACTGCATCCCAATATAGCAAATATAACTCAACCCAAATACTTACATATGCACAAACTCCATGTACTATCAAAATTTAATAATTTTAGTTCAGTATGTAATATATTTGTAATTAAAAGCATATGTACTAGCTAGGATGGTAGTATCATTATACTTCATTATTATATCAATTAGCCTGCATTATGAGTGAAAACTGTATCACTGAACTCTTTTTTATCCCACTCTCTGTCCCTTATCCTAGTTCACCAAACAAATTACACACAGAGTACATGGGCACTCTTACTCCACATCTTGTGACAGAGGAAAAAGCCAGTGGGTTCTAGAAATGAAAAAGTTTTATGGCTAGCTAAAATGAGGGACTTATCAATCATATGAAGAAAATTCAGTTAACTTTTAAATATCACAATGAATCTGGCTGTAATTAAAATTCAAGTTTGAAAACTGCACAAAATTCCATTCAAAAGCATATAAATCACCCACACTTTCTACAATTAGTGACCTTACACATTCTAACTTTTACTTTGAAACACCTACGGAATGTAGGGGAAGTACTTCTAAAAAATGGACACAAAGGTTAAATTCAACCTTATTTTGAAGGACATCGTGAAATACTTTAAAGAACTGAGGAAATTATAATTGTCCAAAAATCCATGCATAACAACAGGCCCTGAACCAAAAAAAATATCACAGAGCAGGCTACAACTGCAAGACATATAAATGGTCCTCACCATATCTTGAAAAACTTCTATATAGATACTCTAACATGAACAATCAAAACAAAACATTATCAAAAATTCTAAAGATGGTACCTTTATCTGCATCATAGGATCCCTGCTCACTTCCATTTTCTACAATTCTTCCAGGAAGGGTTAACCTGAAAATTTAACAAGGTCTCATGAAACACTTAAATTATAGCACAGCATAAATAGGCACCAATAACAGTATATATTTACCCACCAAAATCTATCAGTCATTCATAAAAGAGATTCATAAACAACAAAATCATGCCATCTGCAGAAAAATAGATGGAACCCTGGATCATCATGGTAAGCAAAATAAGCTAGACTCAAAAAGACAAGGAACACGTTTTCGCTCATTAGTGGAATGGGCGGTGCATTCTGAGATGAAAATAGAAGGAAGTTGCAGAGATCAAGGGAAGGAGAGGAAAGGCAGGATATAATAGGAAGAGACTATGACAGGAGTATGCTATACGCATGCACAAAAACGTCCCAATGAAACGCATTCTGTATAATTAATATGTGCTAATTATGATGGTTGATTGAGTCTGTCACCTTGAATAAGTGAAGCCCAACTACACTGCCTCTGCAGTTCTACACCCTAGGATGTGGAAAACCCGCTTGTCGCCTGGCTGGTATAAAAGGGAAATGAAGAAGGGCAGGTCTGCCTCTGGATCTGTTTGTTTCTTTGGAGGAGCTCCAGTTTACACCTTCACCTTGGATGTCTTCTCCTGGCTTCCAGCACAGACTCTTCAGCTTCCACCGCAGGCCCATCAGCCTACTGATATGACTCACACAGGACACTGCAGTGAGCTCCAGGCCTTCACCTGAAACCTTCAGTCTCCAGTGTGCAGACAGACCGCCTGCACTCTTCCACATTCAACTCTGTGGGTGGCCACTGTAAGTCAATCTTGTAAATTCTTATATATCTATATATCTTGATGTTATGTCCATTTCTCTAGTAAACATTGACTGACACACTAATAAGAAGTTTCAAGGACAAAAAGGAAAATATTCAGCATTTCCTTCAAATTTTATAAAATGACTCCCTTCCCAACTAAGGAAGTGAAAATTAGAGATGGCCCATCTTTCTATTTGCATACTCCGGTCATCAATAAAACAGAGAAGAAAACCACACTAAATACTAGTTATCAACTACGGTGATAGTGCTTTCCCTTCTTAATGAACAAAAGAATCACTTATGTATCTAGTTCCTCCATAGCAGGTGCTCAATGAAAGTATACTAACTGGCTTTTTAAAAAGGTTAGAAAATGGAAACAATAAATAAAGACAACTGCCTACATAAGGCAAATTACTACTTTAAAAAGTAGCAAGCACAAGCTTTTAACCAAATCTCATTATTACTATATAGGGATTTCCCCCTTCCCTATTTAAGGAAATGAACTGATTTCCCCACTTTCATTTATAACCTACTTTGGTAAGTCTCCCATTAAGGCCCCAAAAGAATCTTCCCAAATCAGCAATCTGACTGCCACTCTTCTATGTGAAAAATCCTCTTAGCCACCTAGCATTAACAAAATAAACATATCAGCATGGCATATCAAGTCTACTCCACACCATTCCAGACTTAAATTCCGAACCACTTTCCTCCCATTCCCCACTTCCTTGACTTAAACTAACTAAATACAATTAAAAATGAAAGACCTCGCACACACCCAAAGACGCAGGTCTTCACAACTCAGTTGCTGCTGATCAAACTACAATGAATTTTCAGAACCAAGTGCCCTTCTAATCCCAGAATAAAGAACCAGTTACTGGATAAATTAGTTTGTTATAGTAGCTACAAACACTAACTTTAGTGCCACGATCTATATTGTCTTTCCTGCCATTTACCAGCTATGTAACTTCCTTTGGACAAGTTAATTAAGAATCACAATATCTCATCTGTAAAAACAGAAGAAATGACAAGACGTAACAGATGGTTATTGAGAGAATAAAAGAATGTAGACTTACTGACTGGTAGAGTAAGCAGTCAGAAAATGTGAGTTATTATTACTCCCTTATCCTAAACTCTTTGCAAGTATAGAGCTAAATTCTTACTGTGTAAGAATAAAATCATAACAGGGCATGGTGGTACACACCCATAATCCCAGGGAGGCAGACAGGAGGATCACAAGACCAGTCTGGGCAACTCAGTAACTTAGTGAGACCTTGTCTAAAAAACAAAATACAAAACAAACAAACAAAATAAAAGGGCCCTAGAGCCCAATGCAAATACTCAGAAAAGAAACTAAATACCCAGGAAAGAAACTAGAACAAAACAGAACAGAGCAGAGAAAGGAAAGCAAAGGAAAAGAGAAAGACATCAACCAGTCGCTGAATCAATCAGGTTTATAGACCTGCCTTTCCAGAAAGATTCTCAAGTCCTCAAGAAGAGGACCCAGATTTTATTTATCTTCGGAACACTGTAGCAAATTGTATTTTCAAAGACTGCCATCTCACATCACTAATGGCAACACAAGACTCCAGTCTGTGTCACCTCCCCTTAAAATTCAGCCAGCTTCTGGGACTGTTTCAATCAATGTGACAAAGCAGAAATAAAAGTCTCTGCTTTTTAGGTTATGAAAAGTGACACAGATTCTGCCTTGCTTGCTGGATACTTGCTTTTGAAAACACCAGTCACTCTGGCTTCACCTCAACTTTGCCTAAAGAAACACAAAACAGACCAAGTAATAAAATTACACAGGGCCAGGAACAATGGCACACACCTGGAGTCTCACCTAGTTGGGAAGCTGAGGCAGAAAGATCACCAGAGCCCACAAGCCTGAGGCCAGCCTAAGCAGAACAGTAGAATGGGATTTAGCTCAGCAGCACAGCACCCGCCTGCCTGGGAAGCATGACATCTGGAGTTCGATTCTCAGTACCAAAAAAAGCCACATAGGCAGGCCCTCATATCACATAAAGAAAGATGTCCAACCAGCTACTTTAGCCCGTATGTTACATTCCAAGTCTAGACATCATTTCATCACAGTGGCGTTAGAATCTTTAAGCCACAAGAGCCTAGGAATTTTGATTGTCAGCCTGCTTAGGGGCAAAAGGGAGATTTTCACAGGTGAGGTCCCAAAGTAAAAGAACAAATATGTGCAAAACATCAGCAACAACAGCAGGCAGCATGGAGAAGGGCAGACTCCAAGAGCAAGAGCCACCTGTGCCTTGGCTGTATAATTCTTATTCAGGTTGTTATGTCACATTCACATTCTGGTACAGTACTGTAACCAGTGCATGCATGTTTGCCTGTGCTGAGTTAGGGGTACACAACTGTATCCTACCGCACACCTGCAATAGACAAGTGGGGGCACAACCTCAGGCGTCCTTAGATGGCCCTGAGCTTTGAAGTAGTCTGAGTGGCTCCCCAAAGCCTGCTCTTACCAAATTCCTTGTCCACAAAAGCCAGGGCAGATAACAAAATCACTATTGCTGTTTTACAACCTTCAGTTTGGGGCCAGGAATATAGCTCAGTGGCACAAGTGACTGAGTTCAAAGCACAAAATCCTGAGTTCAATTCCCAGTACTAAAAATAAAAAAAGAAAAAAGAAATGTTTCTTGCATCACTCAGTTTGATTGGTTATTAAGCAAAAGACAACTGGTACTTGGAACCTTCAGTAAAATAATAGTGCAATAGTCTACCCTTATTCATTATTTCATTTTCTATTCAAGGTCCAAAAAATACACTACAAGATATGATATTTCTGAAAGATAAGGAGATTACACTCATAAAACTTTTAGCACAGTGCATTTTATAACTGTTCTATTTTGCTACTGTTGTTAAATTTTTCCTGTGCCTAACTTATAAACTAAATTTCATCTTAGGTATGCAAGCACAGAAAAAATACAGCATATTCCAGATTCAGTACCTCCCATAGTTTCAGAGGAATCTATCTACTTGCAATGTTGGCAAACCTATGGCAGGTGTGCTACAGAAGGCTGTTTATAACACTAAAAGCTTGATGTTGGAACTTAGGATGCTGAGAAACCAAGCAAGAAGCTTGCTTTCCTGGTAAGCAGCTGCGCTGTGGGCAGACTGCGGCCCTTCCAGGGGGAGAACCACCAGCAGCTCCTGAGATCTGTGCCATGTTGGAACTTAGGACCCCGGGAAACCAAGCAAGAAGCTCGCCTCCCTGGTAAGTGGCTGCAGTTTGGCAAACTACAGCCCCTCCAGGGGGAGAACCACCAGTGTCTTCTGAGATCCACACCATGTTGGAACTTACGAAGCTGGGAAACCAAGCAACCAGCCTGCCTCCCTGCTAAGCAATAGTGAACCTACTGGTGCACAGCCTAGAGTCAAACATCCCACTTCCCCTACCCCTCTTCTCCTGTCTCCTCCCCCCATCCCCCGTTAGCAAATGGGAACCAGAAATCTGAGCATCTCCTGGGAGGTTGACCATAGAAAATAAGGGGGATTTCCTTCTACCATCTCTTTGAAGGCAAATATTTTTATTACTGTTTTGCTCTATTCTGATTAATGGTACTGCTCTATTCAATAGTCTGTTTTGATAAATTCTATAATGTTCTGTATTTCATTTTATTTTGATATACGTGATTGAAAGAACAACTATTGTAAAGATAATGAAATATACTGTGATACCTATTATTGTTATCCTGGTAAACTGCTATGAAGTTCTGTACCAATTTCACTGTACAATCTTAGTTGGCTTTATTCTGTCTTGTTCTGTTGTATTTTACTACTTTCAAAATAAAATTTTAAAAAATAACACTAAAAGCTCTAAAAGAATTGCCATCACTGGAACTTAGGACCCCGGGAAACCAAGCAAGAAGCTCGCCTCCCTGGTAAGTGGCTGCAGTTTGGCAAGTAGCTCTTCAAACAAGTAGCTCTTCAAACATATTCCCCATACGGAAGGGTAGATTACTATTGTAATCAGGTTTTGCAAGAGGATAGATTTACTATAGAACACATGATTTAAAGGATTATTTTATAATATTCCCCAAAAAAGTCAAATACAAAAGAGTGCAAGAGATCTGTCCACACACTAGAAACCCAAAGTATTCCACTGAGGTCCTGGATTCCATAGCAATGTCATGCCCGAGTCCAGTCATGCCCAAGACCTAGAGCCCATGGCAATGTCTCATGCAAGTCTGCTCCACTGATCTGCACTGGGAAGGCTGAAAGGTCAGTGATGGAAGCTAGAAAGTCAGCACCACCAGAATAAAGGATCTGCGCCAGCAACCTGAGGGATCTGCACTAGAATGAGGAAGCAATGCTCAAAGTAAGGACCAGAGCTCCCACAAATTGAAACACAGCCATCCTCAATGACAACAAAATCTTGAGTTCCTCTGATGATGGTTTTCGTATCAGGGAAACCAGTACGACAAGCTTCTCCAGGAGAATCAACAGCACACCATCTTCCCCTCCAGTTCTCTTTTTATGCTCCTGGCAATAACCCTCAGCTGGGCCTTTCGCACCCAGAACCACACTGTTTTAGTTCAGCTGCCTATTACACTGATTAATTCTCTACAACTGTATATGCAATTTGGTGGTTAAGTTAGGATCTAACGGTGGTTCAAACACAGTGAAGAAATTAGTATTGTACAATACTTGGTTTGCAAATGGCAAGGGGACCAAGAGACAGAAGGAGCATGGAAAACTGGAGGGGTAGAGGATGAAGAAAGAATTAAGATGTGTTATGTACACATACCAACTCCCCACAACAAATGTAATCATTATGTACTGCAAACACCTACTAATAAAAATTAAAATTTAAAAAGTACTTAAGAAAGGTAAGTGGGTGCTACTCCTAAGAAAAATTGGGAAAACTGATTTTATTCTTACTTAGGGAAAGACAAGAGATTGGCAATGCTTTAGGAGGAATAACCTAGGGTGTCCTGGTGTAAGTGCCCCACGCACTTTCCCCCAAGCCCAGCTTGTTCGGGACCCTTGAGCCTTCCGGGTGCAGTGGAACAGCTAGGTGGGTATGAGGCACCTGCATCCGCCTCCCCATTCCAGCTGTGCTTGGAGAACTGTGGAGTTCTAAGCAAGCAGGCAGGCGCCCACTTTCCCCAGAGCCCAGCTTGTTTGGGACCCTCACACCGTCTGGGTGCAGTGGAACACCTAGGTGGGTCTGGGGTGCCTGCATCGGCTTCCGCCTGTGTCTGGAGGAATGTGGAGTGCTAAGCAAGCAGGCAAGCACCACCGGTTCCAGAAGCCTGGCGTCCTGGGGTAAGTGCCCCATGCACTTTCCCCTGAGCCCAGCTTGTTTGGGACTGTGGAGTTCTAAGCAAGCAGGTGAGCGCCACTGGTTGCAGAGGCCCAGAGGCCTGGGGGAACTGGGTGCCAGAGTTCCAGGAGCTGCAGGGATAAAAGTGGATTTCCAACAGACCCTGAGGAAGCTTTCGAATAACACTTGAAACACAGAAATATAGGAAAATGACAAAACAAAAGACCAAATTACAATCTCAAACTTCCAGCCCATCCCAAGAAACCTTAGGAGCGATGTATACAGAAGAAAATATATGCCATACACCTCAAATATCGGACATAATAGCAACTGAAATAAACAAGCACCTCTGGGAAGCTCTAAAGGAATTCAAAATAGAAATAATCTCCCAGGTAAAAGAAGAAATGATAAAAGAAATGAAAGAGATGCGGGACATATCTAAAGAAAACACAGTTAAAAAACTGGAAGAACTAAACAAAAAGATAGAATCCTTAGATGAGCAATATAAGAAACAAACAGAATACATAAAGCAGATGCACAGAGATATTCAGGAAATAAAAAATTTCACTAAAAGCTGTAAAAACCACCTCAATGAAAGTGAAGATAAAATTTCAGACCGTGAAGAGAGGATTGCAGCTAGTGAACAGGAAAGGAAAGATCTTTAAAAAATAACAAAGAATCAGGAAATAACAATTCAACAACTGCAAGATGATGAAAAGAAAAACAACATAACATTGATTGGCATTAATGAAAAAGAAACAGACGACATAAAGGATGTCAAGAGGATATTTAGAGAAGTAATAGCTGAAAATTTCCCAAGCATGAGATCAGAAACCGACATCAGGTTCAGTGAAGCATATAGAACTCCAAATAGTCATAACCATAGGCTATACCCAGACATATATCACCATCCCAGAGATCCAACACAAGAATAGATTATTAAAAGCTGTCAGAGAGAAAAGACAGATCACTTATAAAGGAAAACCTATCAGAATCACAGCAGACCTCTCAGCACAAACAATAAAGTCAACAAGAGCATGGAGTGAAGTATTCCAGATCCTAAAGCAAAATGATTTCCAACCTAGCCTGATGTACCCTGCAAAACTATCATTCAAAATCAATGGTGAAATAAGATACTTACATGACAAAGAACAGCTGAAGAACTTAATGATCACCAAGCCAACCCGGCAAAAAATATTGAAAGACAGTTTAGATAAACAAAGGAAAAAACTACTAAGCAAAGCAGATAATTAAACAGAACAGAAAGATAAAGATGCAACAGCAGAGAGATAACATGTCAAAAATAAACCAATACATAACAGTTATAACCATTAATGCAAATGGTCTCAATGCACCAATTAAAAGAAACAGACTAGCAGAATGGATCAAGAAACAAAATCCACCCATATGCTGTTTACAGGAAACCCATCTAACCCAGAAGGATACTCACAGACTGAAAGTCAAATGATGGAAAACAATACTTCACGCAATAGGAATCCAAAAAAAGCAGGAGTAGGCATTCTGTTTGCAGACAATGTGAACTTTAAACCAATAATAATCACAAGAGACAAAGAAGGTCACTACATACTCATTAGGGGAAAACTCTAAGAGGAAGAGATAACTGTATTAAATATATATGCACCAAATTCCAAGAGCACCCAGTTATATAAAACAAGTCTTAACAGAAATGAAAAATCAAATTATCAGTAACACAATTGTAACAGGAGACCTTAACACGCCATTGACACCAAGGGACAGATCAACGAGACAGAAAATCAGCAAAGAAATAACAGAACTGAATCACACCTGTGAACAAATGGATTTGACAGACATATACAGTGTTCCATCCAACAACATCAGAATATACATTCTTATCAGCAGTACATGGGTCATTCTCTAAAATAGACCATATATTAGCTCACAGAACATATTTAAATAAATGTAAAACAGTTGAAATTATCCCTTGCATGTTATCAGATCATAGCGCTTTGAAATTAGAAAATAATGATAAAACATACTGCAAAAATCCCACAAACACATGGAAACTGAATAACACACTCTTGAGTAATCAATGGGTCACAGAAGAAATTAAAGAACAAATTAAACAATACCTACAAGAAAATGAAAATACAGATACAACTTATAGGAATCTGTGGGATGCAATGAAAGCCGTCCTTACAGGAAAATTTATTACACTGAGTTCCCACATCAGGAAAACAGAACGAATACAAATAAATAACCTGATGCTACACCTCATACAGCTAAAAAAAGAAGAGCAAGTCAAGCCCAAAGCCAAAAAAAGAGGAAATTATAAAAATCAGAGCAGAAATCGATGCAATAGAGACTAAGAAAACAATCCAAGAAATCAATGAATCAAAGAGTTGGTTCTTTGAAATAATAAAATCGATAAGCCCCTAGCCAACCTTATTTTAAAACAGGAAGAAACAGCTCGAATTCATGCAATAAGAAATGAAAAAGGTGAAATCACTACAGACTCTACAGAAATACAGAAGATCGTCAACACCTATTTCGAAAACCTCTACTCTCAAAGGTTTGATAACACAGAAGTAATGGACAAATTCCTAGAAACATATGAAGTACCAAAGCTAGGTCAAGAGGATGTAAAACTGCTGAATAAACCCAATGTCTATGAACGAAATTGAAAATGTAATTAAGTCCTTTCTTACAAAGAAGAGCCCAGGCCCAGATGGATTCACTGCAGAATTCTACAAGAAATACAAAGAAGACCTAATGCCAACACTCCTCAAACTCTTCAATGAAACTGAAAGGGAAGCCATCCTTCCTAAGTCATTCCTGGAAGCAAATATTACTCTAGTACCAAAACCTGAGAGAGACCCAACTAAAAAAGAGAACTATAGACCGATCTCCCTAATGAACACAGATGCAAAAATCCTCAATAAAATATTGGCAAATAGGATGCAACAAATCATCAAGAAGATTATACACCATGACCAAGTGGGATTCATCCCAGGAATGCAGGGATGGTTCAACATACGTAAATCAATAAATGTAATCCACCGTATCAATAAAGCCAAAAGTAAGAATCACTTGATCATTTCTATAGATGCAGACAAAGCCTTCGATAAGGTCCAACACTCATTCATGATAAGAACTTTACAGAAAGTTGGGATAGTCTTTACCTCAATATAATAAAGGCCATTTAGGACAAACCAACAGCCAGCATCATACTAAATGGCCAAAAATTGAAAGCTTTTACTTTAAAATCAGGCACAAGACAAGGACGTCCTTTATCACCACACCTATTTAATATAGTACTGGAAGTACTAGCCAGAGCAATTAGACAAGACAGAGAAATAAAAAGGGGTAAAGATAGGAAAAGAAGTTAAATTATCATTGTTTACAGATGACATGATACTTTACTACATAGAAGACCTCCTAAACTCCATTGAAAGACTCTTAGATATAATAAATAAATTCAGTAATGTAGCTGGATACAAAATCAATACTCAGAAATCAATAGCATTCCAATACACTAACAACAAAATCACAGAGAGGGAAATAAGAGAAACCACACTCTTCACACTAATAAGCAAAAAAATAAAATATTTAGGAATTACCCTAATGAAAGAAGTGAAAGACCTATACAGGGAAAATTATAATACACTGAAAAAAGAAATTGAAGATGATCTCAGAAAATGGAACGACATCCCTTGCTCGACAGGAAGAATAAATATTGTGAAAATGGCCATTCTCCCAAAACTCTTATACAGAGTCAATGCAATCCCAATAAAAATGCCATCAACATACCTCACAGATCTAGAGAAATCACTCCTAAAATTCATCTGGAGTGAGAAGAGACCTAGAATAGCAAAGACAGTGCTAAGCAACAAAGGCAAGGCAGGAGGCATCACAATCCCTGACTTGAAGTTTTACTACAAAGCAACAGTAGTAAAATCAACATGGTACTGGAATCAAAACAGAGCCAAAGATCAATGGAATAGATTAGAAGATACAACCACAACTACAAACACACTCAACCACCTTACCTTTGATAAAGGGGCCAAGCAGGTTCACTGGAAGAACAATAGTCTCTTTAATAAATGGTTTTGGAAAAACTGGCTCTCCACTTGCTGAAAACTAAAACTAGACCTATGCCTATCACCATGTACTAAATTAAAATCTAAATGGATCACAAAGATCTGAATATTAAAACAGAAACACTAAATCTATTGGAAGACAAATTGGGTAGAAACCTTGAAGACATAGGGGTAGGTAGAGAATTCATGAACAGGACTCAAACCACATGGGAAATACTTCCCAGAATCAATAACTGGAACTACCTCTTATTAAAAAGTTTCTGCATGTCAAAAGAAATCTCCAGCATAGTGAAAAGAAAACCCACAAACTGGGAAAAAAATCTTAGTGAACTCTCCCTCAAAGGACTTTTGTGTAAAACATATAAAGAATTTAAAAACTCAGACCCCCAAAATTCAAAGCTCCAATCCAAAAATGGGCATCTGAGATGAATACGCACTTCTCAGATGAAGAAATACAAATGACAAATAAATACATGAAAAAATGTTCATCGTCATTGGTCATTAGAGAAATGCAAATTAAAACCACACTGAGATTCCATCTCACTCCTAAAAGAATGGCCAAGGATCAAGAAAACCAACAACAACAAATGCTGGAGAGGCTGTAGGGAAAAAGGTACTCTCCTACACTTTTGGTGGGAGTGTAGACTGGTACAACCTTTGTGGAGGTTTGTCTGGAGATTTCTCCAAAAATCTGGGATTGGAAGTCCCATTTGTCCCAGCTATTACACTTCTAGGCATATTCCCAGAAGAACTGAAAGCATCATACCACAGTGATATATGTGCACCTATGTTTATAGCAGCACAATTTGTAACCGCCAGATCATGGAAACAACCCAAGTGTCCATCAACTGAGGAATGGATAAAAAAGTTGTGGTAGTTTTATACAATGGAGTACTAGTCAGCTAAAGAAGGATCACATTGAGATATTTATATATAAATGGGTGCAGCCTGAGACCATATTCATAAGTGAAATAAATCAAATTCACATGTATGAATACCAAATAGTTTCCCTAGTGTAAGAATTGATTGAAATATATAAAAGTATGTGGGTAATCATGATTCCCCATTATGTGGCTTTGAAACCTTATAAAGTTTTCACTCATTAATTGGAATGGCTTTATTCTATTATTTGATATTATTGCCTGTGATGAAATGAACAGGTATTTTGAAGAAAACAAGACATCATAATAGCTAGTGAGGATTTAATATCATCTTGTTTTGAAGTCCCACCAAACTGTTGCTCTTCTGTCTCCATGGGTTTTATCATGTTGTATCTTACTGAATTTTATTATATGTGATAGTATAAACAAAAATTGTTATAGGCAAAGAGATAATATAGAAACCATTGTTCATTTTCTGTTAGCTGGTTTTAAATATCCTGTAATACTTCCATCCACTTGAATGGTTTCACACTGTCTTGATATGTTTGATGCTATAGTATACGAAGTTATATTCAAATATTTCAAGGAAAGAGACACTATGGTAACTACTATTAAGTCGGGTTATTTGGTGGTGAAGCACTAGGTTGCTGAAACTGTCATGCTTTGACCTGTATTGTTATGTTGTTATGTCCTCTTTTATCTCAATCTATTATTAATTATTCTCTTATTCATTAAATTTTTTTTATTAATTTTTTTTAATTAAGGGGAAAAATTTTAAAATTAGGATATATTATAGTAACTTTTTGATTTCCTATTAACTTGATTTGAAGCCCGGCAGTACTCCCATTACCTTGTTTTGACTTATTAGACTCTGTTCCGTTCTGTTCGATAGGATCAAGTTTGAGGGTACACACGACTACTTTGAAGGCAATAAGATTCACTATGATGCCCATTCTTCTGGTTTGACTATTATCTTGTTTTGAAGTCCTGTGATGTTTCCAATGTTTAGCTTTTATTGGTCTTGTTCTGTACTGTTTTGTTCAATTTTATTATACCTAATGATATAAGCAATTCTTTTTAAGGAAGCAAGAGGCATTATGGTAACCATTGTTGGTAACCTTGAATTCTGTTTTTACATCATGTGCTATGTCTATCCTTTGTTTTGACTGACTGCTTTGTTTTGTCATATTTGGTTTTATTCTCTTCCAAAAAAAAAGTAATAAGAACTATGGGAGTAATAAAACCCAAAATATGTAAATTTTGTTGTAAAAAAGAGAGGAAAAAAATGCTCTAAAGGATACAGCTGCAAGTGTGGTTAGGTGTGTTTAGATGACCATTATTACTGAATTTTTGTTGAATCATTGAACACAACTGTTTGCAGACTCACTGTTTGAATGTCCACTTTGTATGCTTTAATCCTGTAACTTGAACAACTATTTCTAAGATGACAATATGTAATCTATTAACTAGTGATTTCTTACCGTTTTTTTTTGTAATTCTGCATTACTTGTACCCTTATCCTGTTTCTTTTTCCCCTTTAAATAAAAAAAATTTTTAAAAAAGAATAACCTAGGAAAGACGCCTTTAGAATGGAGCCAAGAATAGTGCCCATCTCCTGAAATTGTCAACTTAAATAACAGAAGCACGTAGCGCACTACAGGCTGCTCACTTGCCCACCCAACTGAAAGCGATCTGAGTTCGTGCTATGTACTGTACTTATAGTTCTGTAAGGAGAAAGATCACAACAGACAAATGCTGTCCACCCTCACAAAGATTTGGAGAAAACCACAACGAAGGAGCTAAACCAAACCGTGGAGGAGCAGTAAGCGTGAAGGCAGTTCTGTCAAGGGGACCAAGGAAGAGTGACATTTTTAGGAACCACGCGCACGCAGTCAAGACGTCTACAAACAGAAGGTGGACGGGAAGGAAGGAAGTCACCGCGGAGGTCAGCGCACGCGGTGCTCGTGGAGGAGAGAAGCGGGGAGCACGAACGCAAACGGTAGAAAAAAATCACTAAATAATCAGGAAGGATTGAGAACTCGGGCGACAGAGCGTGCAAAAGTGACACGGTCTAGACGTCACGTTGCAAAATGGTTCCGAAAACTCTTTAACCAGAGGCTCAAGGTTTCGGAAAAGAAGCTTTTGCAGCAAGTGAGACGCGTGCCCGGCAAGGTTACTTTGTCATGGCCAAAGAAACCATGGAAACCTCCGTTAAATTGAGAACTGTTCCCTCACACTTTCATCTACCTCAATAAGCATGAATGAACGGATGGATGAATGAATGAATGATTTCCCTCCCCACAGACGCGCTCCCGTCACCAGACACCCAGAACTCGCCTGAGAAAGTACGGCTTGGCATAGAACTTGAAGTCGACCCCCTCGAAGTAGACGTCGAACTCCGAGACCCGGGCGTAGGGCAGGCGGATGGCAATGGTCAGAAAGTCGGAATCCTGGCTGAGGTCGAACGCGGGGGTCAGCATCGCCGCGCCGCACAAAGATGTCTCAGGGGCACAAACTCTCCAAAAAATCCTCAAGCACAAGCACCAGCGTAGTTAACTCCGGCGCTTCCGGCTCAAAGAGGAAGTGCCTGCGCGTGAGCCGGAAGTCCAGCCCCGGCCGATCTCCTTGGAGACTGGACGCTTTCGATGGGGGAGCGGAGCTTTGAGGAAAGTGTGTGGCGAGCGGCTCTTGACATTTAACTGAGAAATTTTGAAATAACCAGAACCAGAACTCACCTTACACGCACAAAGTATCTGTGGAGGTTCATAGAGGTGGTTTTAACGGGGTTGATATTGCAGATAGTCAAATGAATTTGAATCCCCTCTCAGCCATTTCCCTTAGGAAATTTCAAAACCCTCTGCTTCCGAAATCTCTATAAAACGAGGGTAATAGTAATTTAGGTTTATAGAGATGCCATAAGGATAAAATGAAATTATGCACGTATAGCTCTAACAACGTACCTGGCAAGTTGTCAGCTCGGCGCTGGAGCAGGTACTGCGGTAGCCTCAGGGACGTCCTTCCCGCGGTTTCCTTTAGTCCTCGCCTGCCCTGTCCACACCTACGTGCCCTCCCCTTCTCTCTCCATCTTAACTCCTTATTGAAATAGTTTTTTCATTAACATAGCATACCTCCACTAGTCACATCTAATAATGCGCCCTACAAACTCCAAAGAAAAATGCTTTTAGTGAGGATAAGCAGTATATTCTAAAATCATGAATTTCACAGTGATCAGAACCCAGACCATTTGACTCTTAAAACAGCGTCAGTGCCTAAACTGACAAACTGCAACTTCTCCCGTTTCCTTTCTCACTTACCTTCTTACACTTGTTAGAGACTATCTTTTCTTTCTTTGCCTTCTCTGCATTTTCTCCCTTTAGCCTCTATTGCTTGTACTTGTCCAGTGTCAGTCTCTCACCAGTCTTTCTCTTCCCCCATATATTCCCTTGGACTTCTTTGCCTCTTACTCACTTTATTTTCTGTTATTCCATCAGTAACTAGCTTGATGCAATTGTGGTATTTTCCCTGATGTTAAATATTAATAGAGAAAGATTGAAAATTGTCTTCTAAGAAATATAGACTATAGAT
The DNA here is from genome assembly GCF_034190915.1 of Cavia porcellus. Classification (NCBI taxonomy): domain Eukaryota; kingdom Metazoa; phylum Chordata; class Mammalia; order Rodentia; family Caviidae; genus Cavia; species Cavia porcellus. Next base: position 55,538,005 of record NW_026947496.1, read on the forward strand.
AATTTCAAAAGCTTTTTTAGTGATTTTAAGGAAACACTCTTGAAACAGTTAAGATTCAGATTAAAATATTAACAGGTGCTGATATTAACTGAATACTTACTATATTCCAGAACTCCAGCAAGCCCTTTATATAATTTCATTTTCCCTTCCTAACAGCTCTCTGAAGGCTTTATATATTCCCTTCACTTGCACAGCATTGTAGAGTTCATAAGCAGTTTTGTGAGAAATGAAATCCTAACAAGTATGTTTCTGTATCTAACCACTGAAGAGTTAATTCCCTCTGATAAAACCACTTACCCCTTTGTTTCACAGTCTGAGGCCACCTGCTTGATTTTAAACACAGTGATCCTTATAAATAACAGGCACTCAATATTGACACAGTAATTGATGTTGCACTAGAATTAGTAAAGTTCTTGAAAGGTCCCTTGCGATAGGCCTCTGGCTAAATTATTCCAAATTATCTTCTCTAGAAAGAAGCTTTACATCTACCAGATGACTTCATTCCTGTAGGTCCCAAGCATTAATATTTTTAAATTATTAATGCCAGCAAATTAACAGAAATATGCTATGCTATCCATAATGAAATTCCAATTAAAAGTGCTTTATACTGTAAAGCTTCACTTAACCTACGTAGTTCATTTTGTATTTGGCAACACACACAACTACAACACAGAAAAACAATAATATGGTGTAATTTACAGTGCTGCTATTATTTATTACTTATAGGAAATACATATTACACCAGCTATATAAGAAAATATTGGTAATTAAATAAAATGAGGTTTTGTTGTTTGAGGGAACATTTTTTAGTTTCTTTTATTTTTGTAAGTAATGTTTATAATCCTTCTGGCTATCATTGGAGACATACATTTTTACGTATATTTTTAAGTACTCTGTGACTTTAAATGTTTAGAGCCACTTTAAGTGGTGCATTAGCACATGAAAAATGTATTTCTGACTTTTTTTTACTTTGTTACACTTTTGAGATATAGCTGTATGGACTCATACATCAAGTTTAGTTCCTCTTTCTGTAAACAAGCATTGCTTCAGAATAAAGACATTATTCTTGAAATTTTATGTTAACTCTGATTTAAAGCAGAAAAACAGAATGAAAATTTTCAGAATTTTTGAGCCAAATATTAATATGAATTTTTATTTTTCTATTTGCTTAAGACTTACTTTTGGTGCTGAGCATGGTGTTATACTCCTATAATCCCAGCACTTGGGAGGCTGAGGCAGGAAGATCACCAGCCCGGGCTACAAAATGAGTCCAAGGCCAGTCTGATCTGTATAGTGAGACCCTCTCTCACAAAGACCAAAAGACAAAAATAATCTTACTTTCGGGTGATCTTTCCTGATGATTTTTTTATTACATTAAATTGGTTCTTCTTCAGTTTTAATTATTAATCCATAAGCTTCAAAATTAAGTGCTAAATAAGAATAGTTTTTAAATAATTCTAATTTACGCTTCCTTACCAAGTTTCTAGTCTTTTAGTAGTGAAATACTCCTTGCTTCCAGAAGGTGGCATGCCACTGGAAGCTAAGGCAATTCTACTGCAACAGTTTTAACCTGTGAGTTTTAAATTGAAAAATACTTTCCTGAATAAGCTATGTATAACTTCTGTTGTAGTCAGGGGTTGCAGGAGAACAATTACATACAGGGCGCATAATTTATAATAGTATTTTATGTTAGTCACCCAGAGTCAAATACAAGAAGTGGGGGAAATCTTACACACACCAAAGACCTAGAAAATCTAGCCAAGGGCCTAGATCCATGGCAATATCCTGCATGAGTTCTGCTGAAAACCGAAAGCCCATGACAGTACCTCTGGCAAGTCCAACTGGAGGCCCAGAACCTATGACAATGATTCATGCAAGCCTGCTTCACAGATCTGCACTGGGAAGGCCCAAGCTGTGGAAGCTAGAAAGTCTGTGCCAGGAGGGTGAAGGAGCTGTGCCAATCAAGTTCATATCAGGGGAGCCAACACGACAACAAATAGCTCCAAACCACAACACTTAGGAGAACCCACAATGCTTCTCACTTCCTAAGTCTCCTTCTTATGCTGGCAGATTGCCTCAGTTTGGCCATCTATACTAAGCACCATGCTGATTCAGCTCAGCTAGTGTTTAAGTTGACCACCAGTTTTTAATCCATTACAATTCTCTTCCATTCTCTGAGCCATTTTTTGGAGGTGGTAGACTCTTATACAGGACTTGCAAACTACACATTGAGCACTGTTATTATTTTTATAGAGAACTTTCTAGATTCTTACTCAAAGAACTATGTGAAGTTTTTTAAATCAACATACTGCCATACTCTTTAGTTCAGTTAAAAAATATCGTTTAGTTTTCTCACTTAACTAAACTATCTATTTGACTACATTTTTGTTATGAATAAATTTATCCATAAATGTACCTTTACTGCTTATTAGTATTGTAAGTCAAAGCACAAAACTGAAGTTGATGTTTTATTTAGAAAAGAGGAAAAATGGAACTAATACTAGAATCATAAGCATAAATTACAAAACTAAAATAACACAAAAGTTAGATTGTAAACTAGATTACATATTTGAATATATGTGTGTATATTTGCATAACAGTAATAAATACATTGCATTAGATAGTCTGACTTTTTTATTCTACATGTTGTTTGAACAATTCCTGAAACACCTTGAACAGTCCTACATTTGTCTGATGGCTATTCCTGAATTAACCCAAACCCTCTTATGAGTACCTTATAGCTTGGAATAAAAAAGTCAGACTAGTCATAACCACAGGCTACACCCAGACATATAATAATCACCATCCCAGAAATTGAACACAAGAATAAATTATTAAAAACTGTCAGAGAGAAAAGACAGATCACTTATAAAAGAAAACCTATCAGAATCACAGCAGACCTCTCAGCACAAACAATAAAGTCAACAAGAGCATGGAGTGAAGTATTCCAGATCCTAAAGCAAAATGATTTCCAACCTAGACTGATGTACCCTGCAAAACTATCATTCAAAATCAATGGTGAAATAAGATACTTCCATGGTTATGACTATTTGGAGTTCTATATGCTTCACTGAACCTGATGTCAGTTTCTGATCTCATGCTTGGGAAATTTTCAGCTATTACTTCTCTAAATATCCTCTTGACATCCTTTATGTTGTCCCCTTCTTTTTCATTAATCCCTATCAACCTTATGTTGTTTTTCTTTGCGTCATCTTGTAGTTGTTGAATTGGGTTTTTTTAAAATTTTATTTAAGGAGAAAAAGAAAAAAAAGCAGAAAAAGGATACAAGTTATACAGAATTTCAGAAAAAAAATACACAGTAGGAAATCACTAGTTAATGGATTACATATTGTCATCTTAGAAATATTTGTTCAAGTTACAAAATTAAAGCTTATATAGTGGACATTCAAACAATGAGACCAAACAGTTCTGTTCAATGATCCAACAAAACTCAGTAATATCATTGTCTATCTTATACACCTAAATATACATGCAGTTATATTGTTTAGAGCACTTTCTTTTCCTCTTTTTGTACAATGATTATTACACATTTGGGGTTTTATTGCTCCCACGGTTCTTATTACTTTTTTTGGAAGAGAGTAAAACCAAATATGACATAACAGAACAGAGTAGGTCAAATCTAAAGGATGGATGTAACAGATAATGTAAAAACAATAATACAAGGTGATCAACAGTGGTTACCATAATACCTCCTGCTATCTCTAATAGAATTGCCTATATCATCGGTTATAATAAAATTGAACAAAACAGTAAAGAACGAAACCAACAAAACCAAAACATTAGAGACATTACAGGTCTTCAAAAGTAGATAATAGTCAACCAGAATGGGCGTCATAATGAATCCCACTATCTTTACAGCTGTTGCCTATACTTTCGAATCTGGTACTATCAAGCAAAACAGAATGGAGGAATATCAGTCAAAACAAGATGGTGAGAGCAATACAGGGTCTCAAATCAAGTTAATAGTAAATCAAAGTGGGTTACTATAATATATACTGCTATTTTTTATTTATTTTTCCCTTAATTAAAAGGATAAAAATAAAAAAGTAAATAATAAAATGGAAATTGAGATAAAAGAGGGCATAACAACAAAACAGCGCAGAAAAAAACATAACCATTTAAGCAAAATAGTGTTTTACCACAAGATAATCCTGACATAAAAGTAGTTACCATATTGTCTCTTTCCTTGAAATCTTTGAGTATAACTTCATATACTGTAGCATCAAAGATATCAAAACAATGTAAAATCATTCAAGAGAATGACAGTATTACAGGGTATTTAGAATCAACTAACAGAAAATGAACAATTGTTTCTGTATAATCTCCTTGTCTACAAAGTTTTTGTTTATACTATCGCATATAATAAAATCCAATAAGATACAACATGCTAAGACCAATGGAGTCAGAAGAGCAAAAGCTTGATGAGACTTCAAAACAAGATGATACTATATCAGCATTACCTATTATGACATCGTTTTTTCCAAAATAGCTGTTTCTATCATCCAGTTTTCTCTGCCTCATTTCTGTTGAGCTCTTTTCCTGTCATTAGTTGTCAGTTTGTCTTCATTTTGTTTTCTGCTCCATTCATTGTGGCCTCTCTGCCACTATTTCTGGATTCTTCATATTTTTCTTTTTTAGAATATCCTGCAGTATTCTCTGTAGAGTTGAATTGGTGGTTGCATATTCCCCTAGTTCCTCTTTATCCTGGAAGCACCTTGTTTTACCATCAATTTCTAGGGGTAGTTGTGCAGGATATATCAATCTTGGCTGGAGGTTATTATCTTTCAAAGCTTGAATTATTTCCCCCCACACTCTTCATGATTTGATGGTTTGTGCTGAGAAGTCTGCTGTGAATTCTGATGGGTGTTCCCTTGTAAGTGATCTGTTTTTTGTCTCTGACGGCTTTTAATATTCTGTTCTTATATTGGATTTCTGGTATTTTGATTATTACATGCCTGGGTGTTGCTCTGTTTGTGTTGTAGGTGGCTGGGGTCCTGAATGCTTCATACATCTGAGTATCTTTACCTTTGCTAAATTAGGAAAATTCTCCTAGATTATTTCTGTGAATAGCTTTTGTAGTTCATTTGTTTGTGTCCCTACTTCTTCTTTTATGTTCTTAATTCTTAAGTTATAGATCCTCTTATCATCTTCTAGTCTTCGTATTATTGCTGTTTGTTTCTTTGTTACTTTTAAGAAGTTTTTCATTTCATGCTCCCATATTACAAATCTGCCCTCCAGTTCAGATAGTCTATCCTTGGTTTCTTTCAAGCTTTTATGCCAGTTTTCAATAGAGTTTTTAGTTTCCTGGTAATCTCTTCGAACCTGCTTCATGTATTCTATGCTTTCTCTATTTTCTCCATCAAACAATTCTCCCCTCTTTTTCTGTTCTTCCATTCCACCATCTGTTTTTTCTTGGGTGGTGCTTAGCATTTCTCTAACTATTCTGCTTATTTCTTGCTTCAGGTCATTAATAACTTCATTTCTGAACTTGTCTATGAGGCTCTGGAGATGGTGCTTTATGTCTATTGGTGCCATGTCTACTATTGCCTGTTTCTCAGGATTGGGGGCCGAGGACCCTTTCTTGTTGCTGCCTCTTCCCATATTCTTTGTTCCTTATATATGCAAGCGTATATAGGAGGCCCAGCTTCCTTCCCTGTTGGCCACAGTCTGATTGAATTGCGCCGGCGAGGTGTTCCCGCCCACTGCAGCGCACCAGGGAGTTACGGACCAGGCAGCCTATGCGGGGCCCACCCCTCCAGGTCACCTTTAGGTGATGGGACCTGGGCTGTGCTAGCCTACTGGGTCTCAGCCAGCAGCATCACATAGGCTAGGCACTGCTCACCAGTCCCGCTTGAGAGAGGGATATGTGACTGAAGTCACTACAGTGCCCTGTTCCCGCAAGTCTGCCTGGTCCCAGAATGTCCTCTGTTGGAGCCTCCTAGACTGTGGAAGAGTCCCAGTTTCTCTCACTCACCACAGGTTGATGCCCGGCTCCCCGCCCGTCCAGCTCTCAACTCCGTTCACCGATTCCCATTCCCAGAGCTTTCGCGCGTCTGTCTCCCTGTTGAGCCGATTCAGACACAGCCGCGGCAGCAGGAAACCCAAATCATGGTTTCCAATGGCGCAGGCTCCAGCTTCCAGGCTGAGGCTTTATCTGTTCCTATTATAGCACCAGGATTGCATTCCTAGCTCGTTTCTCTCAGCCCAGTTCGTTCTTGGGTCAGCAGGGCATATCTCCTCTCTTGCTTAGGATTCCTCACTCTGCACCATTCCTGGATTCTAAGCTGGGTCTTTCAGAGAGCCTCCGTAGCTGCTGCTATCTGTCCGCCATGTTCTCCCGGAAGTCCTTGAATTGTTATTTCCTGATCCCTTGTTATTTTTAAAAGATCTTTCCTATCCTGTTCACTAACTGCAATCCTGTCTTCAAGGTCTGAAATTCTATCTTCACTTTCATTGAGGTGGTTTTTACAGCTTTCAGTGGAGTTTTTTATTTCCTGTATATCTCTGTGCATCTGCTTTATCTATTGTGTTTGTTTCTTATATTGCTCATCTAGGGAGTCTATCTTTTTGTTTAGTTCCTCCAATTTTTTAACTGTGTTTTCTTTAGATATATTCAGAATCTCTTTCATTTCTTTTATCATTTCTTCTTTTACCTGGGAGATTATTTCAAGTTTGAATTCCTTTAAAGCTTCCTGGAGTTGCTTGTTTATTTGAGTAGCTATTATGTGCGATATTTGAGGTGTATGGCATATATTTTCTGCTATATACATCGCTCCTAGGGTTTCTTGAGATGGGCTGGAGGTTTGAGGTTGTAATTTGGTCTTTCGTCTTGTCATTTTCCTATATTTCTGTGTTTCAAGTGTTATTCGAAAGCTTCCTCAGGGTCTGTTGGAAATCCACTTCTATGTTCGCAGCTCCTGGGACTCTGGCACCTAGTTCCCCCAGGCCGCTGGGCCTCTAGAACCATTGGCCCTCTTCTGCCTGTTTAGGACTCCATAGTGCCAGATAAGCTGGGCTCTAGGGACACTGTGCGCCTGCCTGCTTGCTGGAAACTCCACAGTTCTCCGAGTGCAGCCGGAATGGGGAGGCAGATGTAGGTGCCTGGGGCCCACTTAGCCACTTCACTGCACCCGGAAGGCTCGAGGGTCCCGAACAATCTGGGCTTGGGGCAGAGTGCACTGGGCACTTACCACAGGCCGCAGGACCTCTGGAACTGGTGATGCTCGCCTGCTTGCTGAGAAATCCACAGTCCTCCAGACACACAGGGAGGTGGATGCGGGAGCCCCAGAGCCGCCCAGCCCTTACTCCGCACCCAGACAGTGCAAGATTCCCAAATAGGCTGGGCTCCAGGGATGGTGTCCACCTGCCTGCTTGCTGGAAACTCCACAGTTCTTCCTATTAACATATTGTTTACATTGCACTAGATAATATAACTAATCCATATTATTTAAAGCAATGGTCCTCAATCTTTCTGTTCCTAATGACTTGTTTCTTAGAAGACAATTTTTCTGTGGTTTGGAGGACAGGGGCTCAGGATGATTCAGGCACATTACATTTATTTTTATTATTATTACATTGTAATATGTGGTGAAATAATTGTGCAATTTACCATAATGCAGAATCATGGGAAGTTCAGAGTGCATTCTCCTCTAACTAGATTGTTCCTTCTGGGGGTGATGGGGAATAGTCCCCCCACAACTGTGGTGCTTACATCCAGTCTATTCCCCAATCTTATCATGGTTACTGTCACTGCAGAAAACCCTGCTTCACAAAAAAGTAGAAATGGAAGCAGGCTTTTCAGTGTTTTTGAAGCAATATTAAGATATTCCACCTTGACTTTAATCTAGAAAATATAGAGGTTTAAATTGCCTCAAACATAATTTTAAGGCCACTGACATTTGCGATTTCAAGCACTTTATCCTCTCCTAGCATAGACAAGATTCACCTGGCTTATTCATAAAAGGCTCACAGATCCCTTTCTTGTTTTGTGGCTGAGAAGTAATGTTCAAATGCTTCTGAAAGCTGAGATAGGTGATCATGTACCAATTGAAAGAAAGAAGGTCCTGACTTAGTCTGTTTCAAAATCTCTGCTTTTATTTGAAACATGTCAATAATTGGACTGTTGGGCCAGAGACATAACTCAGCGGCAAAAGTGCCTGCCTGGCAAATGCAAGGTCCTGAGTTCAATTCCCTGTACGCACCACCCCAAAACTGGAATGGTCACTCATCACTGCTGTAATTCCAGTTTGACTTTGAATGCATCCACTTTATCTGCCAATTTGAACACATTTGTCATTCACATTTGTCAGTCTGAAGTGACAGATTGTTTTCTGAGCAGGTTGAATATTTCACATGAGTAAACAAGTTTTAAGACCCATTCTTTGTCACTGAAATGGTCTGACAGTGGTGACTCTTTTTCTAAAAGAAATCTCTGGAGTATCTCTCCTAACTCAAAAACTCTAGGTCACAATCTACATTTAGAAAGCTATCACCTATGTACAAGAGAGATGTGTGCTCTACATCCATCTCCTCACAAAGCACAGATATGAGTTAAAGGTATGTACTGTAATGTGGTTGGTAGTTTTAATCATATCCTGTGAAACATCATTAAGTTCAAGTGGAGTTTTTCAGCTGGGCTGTGTTTCTCTATAGATGACACAATGCCTAGACTCATATTCAGAAGTGACCTCTTTAACCAAAACAATGAAATGAGAAAGCCATCCAGTCATGGCAATGGTTCCACCTATAATATACTGACACAAAATGATGCATAGTCATTCAAAGACTTGAATAGTTGTGCATGTGACATATCTTCATGCATATTCTCCTGAAAAAATACACAAAAACAAGAATTGTTGCATTATTTTCAGGATTGGTAGACTTTTCAACCTGGATTGGGTACCACAGTGACTTACTAATCCTAACTATTGCACCTCAATATGCTCAGCTTTCATCAGTTTGTCTCACTATGGCGCTAGTCTAAAGAGGAAGACATGCCAAGTTTTGAACTACAGCCTTTCCTAAAAGTTCATGACAGATGTCCTTACCAACAGATAGGATTGACTCTTCATCATAAGTAAAGGACTTCCTAGCATTAGTAATGCAGTTACCTGCTAAGAATGATGCTCTCAGTGCAGACAAATTCGACAAAGTGAGCACTTTCAATAATTGCTTCTGCTTCTTATGTTCACATTATTTTCTTTTGAAAAAACCCCACAGGCTTGTCTTTTAATGCAGGATGTTTGGTGTCCAGGTGGAAAAGCCATTTTGTAGATTTCATGACTTCACTGGATAGCTATTGTATTCAAAGCAGGGATGGATGTGAATCACCTACTGACATTCCATAATTGAAGGAAGGTTTTTGAGTCCTCTTTGAAATCCAGCCTTCTTTTTGTTGGCAATCTTAGTGTCTTTTGCTATCTCATCACTTGGGTGTGCCCTATTTTCAAAGCAGCTCTCTAGTGATGTTTATTTTTTACTCGTTTTGGCTAGGATTAACTTGTGGGCTTACCAAAACTGTGACTGAGCCTGCACAGTGTGGGAAAGAAGGACAGATAAATGTGGTAAATAAAATAATGGGCAGACTATGCATGGACTAAAATAAGTATTAGATTCTGTATTAAAGTCTACCACCAGATGCAACTGTACAACTGAAGTACATTAACTCACTTGCCACAATAAAACCTGCCACTAAACGCACCTTGCCACTTGCCACTCACTGATAGAGTTTTGATATAAGTATGATTTATGATAGTTTCTATACTGTCAAACCTCTCTGCTAATATTTATACTTTCATTCACTCCCCAGGGCTAGCATGATGGCCTCAGCTCTACCTCAAATCATCAGGCATTAGATTCTTACAAGGAGTTTTCAATCTAGATCTCTTAAATGTATAGTACACACAAGGTACTTGCTCTTATGAGACTATAATGCACCAACTGTACTGACAAGAAGCAGAGGTCAAGGAGTTATATGAGCAATGGAAGTACTGTAAATACAGATGAAACATCCAGGCGTGGTAGTGCATGCCTGTCATCCCTGCACTTAGGACACTGAGGCAGGAGGATCACTGCAAGTTCGAGGCCAGCCTGGGCTACATAGTGAGCTCAAGACCAGCCTAAACTACATATTAAGACCCAAAATATACTGTCTCAAAAAAACCAAACAAAAAAATCTGCAAACTGCAGATGAAGCTTTGCTCAGTGGCCTCCTGCTCACCTCCTGCTGTGTGTATTGGTTCCTAACAGGTCCTAGATGTACATGTCTATGTCCTTGGGATTGGGGACTCCTAATTTAAAGTGTTCCAAGATAATATGAATAGCTGATATGCAAATACTGCACTATTTTATATAGGTGACTTGAGCATTGCAAAATTTTGCTGTTCATGGGGCATCTGGAAATAATCACTGGGTATATAACACCACACACGAATCACACAGGCATATTAAATCAAAAAAGCTAGATCAAACAAAAAGGCCAAATCCAAAGTAGTATATAGTAGATGTTTCCATTTACATGAAATTCAAAAGCAAACAAAGGTAGCATATAGCCATAAGACGTCAGAAGAGTGATTACCTTTGTGGAAATGGCTATTTACTGGAAGGGAATGAGACAGCCTTCTAGGCACTGAGAATTTGGTTTACATCATGATTTGGATGGGAGTTGTAGTATGTAAAAACTCATATAGCCATATATCTAATGTTTATGCACTTTGCATAATAACTCAATTTCAAAAAGGATCCTTCACTGACTAGACAACAGTAAAAAAAACTCTGGATGATGGAAGAATAAGTTGCCTCTGGCTCACAGCTGCCTTTCACACAGAGCCTTGCCCTGGGCTGCACAGAAGTATCTTGTTCTCTGTGAGGGCTAAAGCAGCACACACACTCAACTCCTTGATTCAAATAAGACACCTCTAAGAAGCATGTTACACACAGCTATCCCAACTCCACCGCTCCCTCTAGAATTAACTAAGGCCTTGGTTGCAATTTTATCATCCAGTCCCACCTTCCTCTTCAAGAGTATCTCCTCAAACCATCTGCACTCGACTCTATTTTGAGTTTGTTTCCAGAAGTCCTATCTAAAATCTTATCTTAGTTACTTTTCTCTCATTGCTGAGACAAAATATCTGACACTCAAAGTAAAAGAGGAAAGGTTTATTTAGCTCACAGTTTATAGAGGATGGCATGACAGAGGGCATCACAGAGGAGAAACAATTCATGACAGACAAAAGACTGCAAGATCAAGCAAACAAGCAGTGACAAAGCTCCTACCATAGCTATCTCTGTCCCTTATATCTTACCCAGGCTACCAGCCCAGGGGGTTGAGGGTAGCATTCATACCCTTAATCCCAGCATTACCCTGAAAATCAATTCCAGAGTCACGTCCTTGACCCCAGCAGAACAAACTCTAGCTCCAGTCACTTCCAAAAAGCCCCACCTTTAAACACACAAGGGTTTGGGAGGATATCTAGATACAAGCCATAGCAAATACTGTCTTGGTTCTGGGATATTTCTCAATGGCAGAGGATGTACTTAGCATGCATGAAGCCCTAGGTTCCATCCTTAGAACCACAAGAAGCAAAACCCAAACAAGTTACCTGTGCTACAGATCTTCTCCACAGTGAAATTTGCAAAATATGTCTTCTTTCTCAAAAATGTCTTCAAAAATTTCTCAAAAATGTCTTCTTTTTGATTATCTTCCATTTCTTCCCTGAGGAATCTTAAAGCCATGAGTTTGCCTCTTTTAAAAACTTACTGCTATTTTGCTGAATACCTTTTTGCACGCGCACACCCGTGTGTGTGTAATGTGTGTGGGTGTGCGTCACATGTGTGGTATTAGGGTTGGAACCCAGGACTTTGCGCACATTAAGAAAATACCCTCCCACTGAACTACAACCCCTACTGCACTAAAAGCCTTCTTGAGTACTTCAGCCATCTGAGCAAAAAACTCCTCTACAACAGAAGTATGAGCTCTACGTACAAGAAAAATGAGTCCTCCTGCAATTTGAAACTATTTCTGTCGATTACACATAGAGTAAATTCATTATAGGCACTTCTCTATAAAGCTAAAATAATGTAACTAGCTTATTTTATACTGTTTTCCCAGGAGAGTTCACTTTAGTCACTTTTTTCTGAAATAAAGACAAATCCCTTCAACAAGATGGTCAAATATTTAAAATGCAGGTAGCAATTATACTATTGTCAGTTGTACATAATCAAAACACAGCTTTAGCTCCTTCTGATCTTGTTTTGCTTTTTACTGCATAATCCTGGTTTTTGCATCTTCTCTGCAAGCGTTCATTCATCCTTTTTTGCTTACACTTCCTTTCCTACCCTGACATTTTCTTTGTTTCATGGAAATTTTTTAATGATTTATTTTTCACAAGTTTTGTTTACTTACTTGTTTTTGGTGGTCATTTCAGTTTTAGCAGCTTTTTGGTTGGGTTTGTTCAATCATAATTCATATTTAATAGATATATTCTCTCCTTAGATAAGACATGATGAAACATGAAAATTTAGAATTATGCTTTCCTATTGGAGAAGGCTTCACCCTACAGGCCCGCAACAGAATAGATATTGTAGAGCCAGATGCCTCCTTTACTGTGGTTTATGGAACATGTATTGTGCATTTTCTTCATTTTGGGAAATAATGGTTGGGTTCTTCCCTTTTTCTCTGTACAACATTGCTACCACGACATGATAGAACAGTGGTATAAACTAAGTTAAAATTAATATCTGATATTTCTGGATTGCTTATTTTAAACAACTGTTTTCCTAAGTGATTGGCAAGCAATATCCTATCATTTACCTGTAAGTTGTACAAAGAAAGTGCTGTTGTATTACCCTCCACCACTGTTGTGCAGATGAGAAAGCTGAGACTTCCAGAGGTTAAGAGACTGTCCTTCAAATCACACAGCTAGTGAGACTAAGCTCAGAGAGCTTAATGTGCCTCCAAACTATTATCTATAAGATGTGGACTTTCTGGGCATAGTGACATATGCCTGTAGTTCTAGCACTCGAGAGACTGGGGCAAGAAATTTGCCATAAATTCGAGGTCAGGCTGGGCTACATAGTGAGTTTAAGGCTGGCCTGAACTATGGTGCAAGTTTCTGCCTCGAAAAAACAAAACAAAGCATAGCAAAAAAAACCTCCACAGGCTTCTGTTCTTGATGCTCTGGGAAAAAGAAGAGAATAAGGATAATAAATGATGGAAAATGATTTTCACTTCAAAAACTTTAGATATTAGTTATGAAAATAAGATGAATTAGTAGTCATGCTAGCTAAATACTATTTTCAAAGACATCTTCCATCACACACCAATCCTTCCAACAATTATGTCCTGCTGAATTACTTCCCATAATGCACCCAGGTTAGCCAAATGAAGCCAGGTCACAGAAGATTGCAGGCTCCACCCTGGACTCTTGGAGAGTGTGCTCCATTGTGTAAGAAATCCAGCCACCCTAAGGTCGCCATGCTGCAGGGGCACCCAGAATAGGCACACATCGAGGCAGGGTAGCCACCCCAGGTGTTTCAGCCATCCCAGCCTAGGTGCTGTTGGCATCAACAAGGAATATATTTTGGATACAAGGCCTAGCAGATGCCATGTGGAGGACAGGGGACAAAAGCAAGCTCCAGATCATGGTCCCATCCCAGTCATCTGAGGTGCACAGTGGAGGTTCCAGTTATATCAGCTAACAGACAATCATCCCTCTCACATTGCCCTGTGTTGGCACCAATTCCCATTCATAGAATTGTGAAAATAACCAAATGGCTGTTGCATTAACTCAACAGATTTGGCGTGAGTTTATAATATAGAAATTGATAAATGAAACTGTGGTTAAAAATAACAACGAATGCACAAATTGTCAGAGATCTAGAGATAGGGAACTGCTTGAGGTTGGAACAATTACAAAAGTATTGTTTCTGATAAGCACGTCTGGGGCTGAACAAAGGCTCTGGGGAGAAGAAGTGCAGATAAAGGGAGTGGTTCTGGGTCACCTTATCAGACACGAAGGCACCAAGGTCTCACAACAGGACTGGAAAGGAGTCTGGCACAAGTTGTTGAGGGTGGTTGATGCCAAGGAAAATAATTCTACAGCTGAGCATGACTATCAAAACCATCTAGGAGCCCACTCCCTGCCCCCTCCTTCCCCTACAGAACAGATAAGGAGCCTAAAAGCTAGAGAAGCGAAGCGATTTGGCAGGCTGATGTGGCTGGCTGTGGCAGACAGGAACCCTCAAAGCTTAGCCCCCTAGTTTCTTTTCTTTAGGAAAACACAGATGGTAAGGGGGGCAGGGTCACTGTTTGGGGTCTAAATCCAAACAGACTTTTTTCATCCAGTATCAGAAACCCAATGACATATCCATCCTATGTGTTTGTAAATCTAAGATCGTGTTTTGTGCTTTATTGAATTTTGTTCAGTTTTGGTGCTGGGGATTAAACCCCGGGCTTTGCACTGAGCTGGGCTACCAGCACCTGCACTTTACCTTTTTAAATGTTTTATTTTGAGAAAAACTCACACTAAATCACTACATTGCCCAGGGTTGGGTTTGAACTGCCAGTTCTCCTGCCTAGGCCTCACAAGGTGTGATGGTAGTATTTAAAGTCAACTTTTCTAATTTTATACCTACAAAGTATCACAAAAGCTATCTACAAACTAAAAATGCAAAACTATCTCCTTCTATTGTCTTTCGGTTCTTTTATAATTTTTGCTTGTATTTTTTTATTCCATTTGAATGTGTTTTGCTTTTTGGATTTTCCCCCTAAGGCTAGGGATTGAACCCAGGGATTTGTGCATGGTAGGCAATGCTTTACTGAAGAGCTACATCTCCAACCCAATCCTGAATGCATTCTTGCATTTGTTTACCTCATGTTCCTCCCTCATTTTAAAAATAAAGCAAAACTTTCACCAAATTCTCCATTAGGTTTTATAAAAACAACTTTATGGGGTATAATTTACAATTCACTCTATTTTACAATTTACATTCTATTTTAAGTGAATGATGTGGTGATTTTTAGTGTTGAGTTATGCAGTCAACATAATCCAGAACATTTTCATCACATCAATAAAATCTGTCTGGCCATTTACATTAACCCTTGCTCTCACCGAAACTGCAGGATTCTAATATACTGTGTCTTCAGGTTTGCACTTTGTGGACATTTTATATAAACATAATCATATACTATGGTATTTTGTGTCTGGCTCCCTTCACCTAGATAAATGTTTTGGAGTTTATTCATGTTGCAACATGTACCAGAGCTCACTCCCTTCATTGATGAACACCATCCCATTGCTATGGGAGCACCATATTTTGTTTCTCTGTTTACCAGTTAAAGAATAATTGGAACATTCTCACTTGTTGGGTTTTATGAATAAGGCTGCATCCATTAAGTTTTAAAAGCAGTAGGAATTGCTAACAAGAGAAATTAAGGGAATTTTGGGTTTTCTGAGGGGATAGCTTATTAAAATAAGAAAATACAGAAACATGAAGAAAATAAAATTCTCATTGACAGATAACTGCAATTTTAACATCTTTCACTTCTTTTTTGAGCATCTATGTTTTTATAAAATTAAACTGTGTATCATTTTGAATAGTTTGTTTTTATACTGTTAGCATAAAAATCTGTCTATGCTAGTTACACAACTTTGCTATTAAAATGTATGAATTTATTGCGTTAATGTACCATGATTTATCGAGTACCAATTATCAGATGATTCATTTATCTCAAATTTGTTTGCTATTAGCAGCAACATTATGAAACTATATTTTCTTTGTGCTTTTTAAAAGAGAATAAAACAAAACAAAACAATGCAAGCAACATAGAACTTCAAAACAAGACAACGGGAAATCAACAGTGGCTACCATAATGTCTAACATTTTCTTCAAAATAGTTCTCCATATCTTCACACTGTTTTTTTTTCTTTACATCCAACTTTTTATTCTATCCTAAATGTTTTTGTTCATTTGTTTGTTTTTCAGTGTTGGGTACAAAATCCATGACCTCATGCCTGCTAATACAGTCTACCACTAAGCTATGGATAGCTCTAGCCCAGCCATAAGTGTCCTTTGTATTTGTTTGTCCCAAAGCTATCCCTCTACACTGTCTGGAAAAATATCCTTAATTGTACAGTAAAGATTAATATTGGGCAGAATCCTTTCCTAGCTTTATGCTCTATTCAACCAAATTATTTGAATGTGCAGTAGCATCCTGATTTAATTGTTATAGCTGGCCAATGCATTACTACTGCCTAGCAGTGATATTCTTTCAACTTTATCTTCTTTCTTATTCTTTAGTTCCTAAGTTACCCAAAATGTTTAATTTTAGTTATGTGTATGTCCTGGAAATTATTGATAGAACTCACACATTTTAATAGCAAAATTGTGTTCTGAGAACTCTTGGTTGAAGTAATCATTGCTAGTGTTTTAACACTAAGAATCAGGGTTGCAAAGACAAGACAGAGACATCACAATCCCTGACTTAGAATTATACTATAAAACTACTATGATAAAAACAGCATGGCACTGGCAAAAAAAAACCCCAACAGATCCAAAGATCAATGGAACAGATTAGAAGATACAGAAACAACTCCAAACACACCAAACCACCTTATCTTTGACTAACACATTTACTGGAAGAAAGATAGCCTCTTTAATAAATGGTGTTGAAAAAAATGGCTCTGCACATACCTAAGATTAAAACTGGACCTGTATCTTTCCACATGCACTATACTAAAATCAGAATGTATCAAATTAAAATAGAAACATTAAATCTGCTGGAAGATAGAGTCGGTAAAACTCTTGAAGACACTGGTGAAGGCAAAGAGTCTGAACAAAACCTCAACTGCACAGTAACTATCACAAAGAATCAACAACTGGGATCTCATTCTCCCATCCAAGTACTAACCAGGCCCGACCCTGCTTAGCTTCTGAGATCAGATGAGATCGGACTTGTTCAGGGTGGTCTGGCTGTAGACTGGGATCTCATTCTAGTGAAAAGCTTTTATATAGCAAGAGAAACCACTAACAGAGTGAGGAGATCACCCATGATGTGGGAGAAAATGTTTGCCAGCTATAGCTCAGACAAAGGATTACTATCAAGAACATATAAAGAATTTAAAAAAAGAAGTTATTCCCAGATTTAAAGACCCAATCCAAAAATGGGCGTCTGAGATGAATATATACTTGTCAGATGAAGAAATACAAACAGCAAATAAATATATGAAAAAAGTTCATCATCACTGGTCATTCGAGAGATGCAAATTAAAACAATACTGAGATTCCATCTTACCCCAGTAAGAATGGCTATTATCAAGAAATCAGCCAGTAGGGGCTGGGGATTTAGCTCAGTGGCATAAGCACTTGCCTTGCAAGCAGGTGGTCATGAGTTCGATCCCCAGTACTGATTAAAAAAAAAAGAAAAAAAGAAAAAGAAAGAAAGAAAAAAGAAATCAGTCAATAACAAATCCTGAAGTGATTGTGGGGAAAAAGGAACCCTCCTCCACTGCTGGTGGGGGTGTAGACTGGTACAACCACTGTGGAAATCAGTGTGGAGATTCCTCAAAATCTAGGACTAGAAGTCCCATTCAACCCAGCTATTCTCCTGAGTATCTTCCCAGAAGAATTAAAAACATCATACCACACCAATATATCTGCACCCATGTTAATAGCAGCAGAATCTGTAATAGATAGATCTTGGAAACAACCTACATGCTCACCCACTGAAGAATGGATTTTGAAAATATGTTTTTATACAATGGAGTACTGTTCAGCCATAAAGAATAATAAACTGGAGACTTGTAGGTAAATGGATGCAAATTGAGAACATAATCATAAGTGAAATAAATCAGATACACATGCGTAAACATTGTTTCATTAGTATGAGAAGCTGAGAGAAACAACATGTATATGTATGTATACATATGTATATAAAAATAGTTAAGATATACTACTGATTTCTTTGAGTTCACTGAAGAGAAAGATTTGGGCTAGCATTGTTCAGACAGTTGAATGCAGATATCTTATATTCTAGGTAAATCATTTGAAGACCACAATGCACAAAGTAGGTACCATTGTTGCCCCCTAATTGACCTGTTTTGAAATTTTGGGGATTTTTTTTCTCTTTGAAATAAAATAGATTTTTTTAAAAAAGAATCATGTTGCTTCTTTCTTTTACCTCATAATCTTTTTTTTCCTGGCACATGAGGACTGAATTTTTACACTGAACTCCATTCTCAGCAACTCCTCCTTTTTTTCTAAGTTACTTAGTTGCACAGGCCAGGCTCAAATGTGTGAATACCTCTTGCCTCAGCCTCCCAGATGGCTGGAATGACATGGGTGTGCCATGACCAGTTCCATCACCTTCTAATCCAGCTCCTGACTATCACGTTCTGTTTGACAAGACTGCCAAACTTCTTTCCCCTTCACCTGTTCCTGTGATGGGATGAACATGAAATAGGAGGTAGTTCTAAAAAGTCGATGTCCTAAGAGTTTGCCTCAACAATACTACTCATGTGGGTATTAGGTATTGTTGTAGTTCGGATCTTGAGTGTCCTCCAAAGACCTATACATTAAACCATTGGTCCTTAGCCTATGGTGCTTTTGGGAGGTGGTGGAACCTTTCAGAGATTGAACCTTTCCTCTTAGAGGAAGGAGGTCATGGCAGGGGATTGCCCTTAAAGGGAGCTGGGGGACCCTGACCCTTTCCTGTTTTTCTCCTTGATTCCTGGCCACTGTGAGGTGAGTAGCTTACTCTGCCACATGTTCCCATCATGATGTGCTGCCTCACCACAGACCCAAAATCAAGGGGCCAATGTCAGTTGAACAAAAAAGTCTATAAAAAAGTATAAGCCAAAATAACCCTTTTCTTGCTATACACTGGTTATCACAGGTATTTGTTACAATAACAGAAAGTTGATCAACGTGGGTATGAAATTTCAGTCTACACAAAAAGGTGACTCTGGCTGTCCATGTCTGAAGTTAATTCCTCTCTGAGATGTAATTTTCTAGTCAACCCATACTGACTCAGTCTCTTCAAAGTTTTTTCTCAATCTCAGTGGGATAAATTCAAAATAGTATCTTCCTTTTAATTTGTCTCAAGGCATCAGTTAATTTCTAGGAAGTTTTCAAAGAATCACATTACTGAGTGGAGTAAGGAAGGTGGAGGAGACAACTGATCCTTGGAGTCCTCTCTCGGATGGATCTGTGCAGGAATGCCCAATCCTATCTGGTACGCAAGCATGCTCAGTTCTCCATACTAGTACCTGCCGAGGTATCCAAAGTCCTATATCATGGCCATACTGTCTGTCTGTTCCAGTTTCCACTGAGACATTTCCTGATTGGCATAAGAATTTATGTTATCCTTATACCCTAGTTATAAGGGTCCCCTGTGGACTTCATGCTTTCCAGAACCCCCATCCTAGCCCTCCTCATTCAATGACTTCTAGAACCCAGCCTCTTCCTCACCTCAAACACACTCTGAACAGCCAAGAACCCAAAATTCCCTGTCCAAATGATCCTAAATGTATTTCCAAATTAGCATGGGCCTTTTTGCCAAGTGGTCTTTCAGAGGCAAACTGTACCTCTGGTGTTTATATCCTGAGGCGTGGTTGTCTTAGGGGACAAAATACCCAACACCCACAACCTAAAGGAGTAGAGGTTTAATTTGTCTCACACTTTCAGTGGATTCGGCCCACAGTCGGCTTGCTCCAAGACAGAAACTGCGTAGCAGAACAGCATGGTGGAGGAAAGCTGTTCACAGCATGGGAGCGAAGAAGCAGAGACAAAGGAGGAGCCAGGAAGAAGAATACGTCTTTCTGAGTCACATCCTCAGTGACTCAATTCCCAAGGCCCACCCTTGAAAATGAGACTGGGGGGGGGGGTACATTTTAGCCTAAACAGTGGCCAAGGGCAGCTATTTGCAAGGACATGGATAAAACTTGTTCGTTTGGGCAAGATGTTCAGGAATGTGCTAGGGATAAAGGGAAAATGGGATGGACCAAAGGCTGGGGACTGAAAACTGCTTTTTCCCTGCCTCCTGCTACTAGTGTGGGCCTTTTTAGGTTCATGCTGGCTGTTAAGGTCATTGTATAGGGATATTGTCAAACTGGAGCACAGTGCTCAGTCTAATCTATAACTCCTAAGAATGTAAACATAGGATACGTGGGCCTCCATTTGTGCTCTTGCCCCAAACCTGGTGAACACCTGTCATAGGCGTGATAGGACTCTGTCATTCAGCAAACTTAACACTCTCTTTGGACCACAGAAATTGTGGACATGCTGTGACTCGCTCCAGGGCCATGACAGGCCACCTCAGAGCTCTTCTACTGTGAGGCTGTCAGCCGTCTACTCTGCCTTTCTGCTCTTGCTCTGGAGCCCAGGGAACCCCTATGAGATTGCCGCTTTTCAGGACTCCAGCTGTAGAGCAGATTCAAGTAGGCTCTTGCCTCAGTCTCCCCTCAGTAACTGGAAGATCTTTCTTCCTACTGTAGAATTAATACTAGTGTCTTTTCTGAAATTACCAGGGGCTAATTGACTCAGTAATTTTGAAAATTTTAGGGTGGATATTGTAGTGTATCTTTAATCCCAGAATTCTGGGAGGCCAAGGCAGGAGAATTCAAGCCCAAGTTCAAGCCCAGTCTGGATAATTTAATTTAGCAATTTATCAAAACTGTGCTTCAAAGTAGACAATGAAGTGACTGGGGATGCAGCTCAGTGCAAAGGCCCTGGGTTCAATCTGAAGTACTGTATCACAAAAATAATTGTTTTAAAGTAATAATCTTTTTTAGCTATAGGAAAGCATATCAAGTTCACAGTTTGATGAATTATTACAAAATTAGAAAAAAAGAAAATCAAAAGAAAAAATAGAAGTGGACATGCCCAGACCATCACCCAGAAGAAATAGAATATGACCACCCACAGAAGCGTGGCCCCCACTAGCCCTCTCTCCAACACTGCCTCTCTTACTTTCTCAGAGGAGATCAATATCCCAGTTTCTAATGATTAGTTTGCCTATGCAAATAAAGTAAAATAGTTTGTACTCTTTCATATCTTTCTTCTTTCCCCCAGTATTAAGTTAATGAAGTTCACTCATAGTCATCCCATAGCAATTACATTCCCAGTGTCATTGACGTATAATCATATGTTTATATTACCATGTAAATATTCTACTCTGGTTGGACATCTGAACCATTTCCAGTTCCTAGCTGTTACTAATAAAGGTGCTCTGAACTTTCTTTTACACATTTGATTTCACTTAGTATGATTTTAATTAAAAACATGTCTTATCTACTCTCCTGTTTCTGAGACAGAGTCTCTGACATAATTCTTTGTTGTTTTCTGACTTCCCAGCGTGGTTGCCTTTCTCTTCCTTCACCTCCTCTTCTTGCATGCAGAGGCTGATGCTTGCTGTTGCGCAGGATCCTACTGGAATCATTCCAATCTTTTGCTTCCATCATTTTTTTTTCCTTCCTTCTCTTACCTTCTAGCCTCTCTCCTTAATAACTTGGATGGTTACATTCTGTCAATGGGAATATAGGTATTTTTCTAAAATGATATTGTACTTTTCTACCATGCTCTACATTTTACACTGAGCCCTCTTGTGCAACAACTTTAAAGTCTGTATTTCTAACAATAATCCACACAGGGAAAACATCTTTTTCTATCTTGTGCCTCAAACCTCTTAAATCTGTTCTCCAATTCTAAAACCTGTTCTTCACATTTAGGTTCTTTTTACCTTTATACTGTTTGGGTTGAATGACACCTCATCAGTGTTATAATTATCTTTAGATCTGTCTTTCAGTTTTTCTATTTTCTCCTAAGCTAGATCTTTCATGCCATTTAACCCACAGGTTGAATTTCTAGTTTCATTATGTGTCTTCAATTTCTAGATGTTACACTTTCTTTTTCTCTCAAATCTTCACTCATTGGTAGTCTTTTGTATCTACATCATAGTTTCTATAGCCTCTCTTATTTCCAGTACCTACATGGCAAGTTTTCTGCAGCTTGCTGTTCATGCCAATTCTCACTTATTGTGGTTTATTTCCTCATGTGTTTATGGTTTGGGATTATAAAATCAAGTCCTTGAAATTTTAAGTGGGCTTATGTAGTGGGGTACACCTGTAATCTCTCACTTGGGAGCCGGAAGCAAGAGGATCACCTTGAGTTCGAGGCTAGCCTGGGCTATGTAGTGAGTTCAAGGCCAGACTGAACCACATAGTGAGACCCTGTCTCAAAAATAATTATGTGTAGATTCCTTAAAATATGGTATATTTATTTGCTAGGGTGGTCATAACAAATTAGCACAAGCTGAATGGCTCAGTAGAAATTTGTTCTCTCATAGTTCAGGAGGCCAAAATCTTGGAGTTGTGACATCAGCAGAACCATTCTTCTGAAGGCCACAGGGGAGAACCTTCCTTGCCTCTTTCAGCTCCTGCTGGCCCATGGCAATCTTTGCCTGTGGCACCATGACTCCAGTCTCTGTTTTCAATCTTTGTACGGCCTTCTTTCATATGTATGTGCCTCTCTGTGTCCTCTCATCCTCTTACATGGATAAAAACACCAGGCATTGGTTGGGGGCACACTTTATATTCAAGATGATTTCATTCTGATATACCTAATTAATTATATCTGCAAAATCGCTATTGCCTAATCACTTCTTGTGGTTCTGAGTGGATGTATATTTGAAACAAACACTATTCAGCCTGAATGAAGATAGGTCTGGCAAATGAAAATTTGGTTTTACTTTTGGAAATTCGAGGAACTATCACTTTAGGATTGACTTAACCTAAAATTTCTACCTTGATTTCCCCTCCCCAGATAAAGAAGACAAATGCATATTAGGATTATTAGCGTTATTAGGAATTCCCAGTCTTTTTTCCCTTTTTCCTTCTTCTGAGGAACATAATTGAAACAGTCAATAACTCTACCAACTCTGTGATGAAAGTTGTTTTCTATAAGTACGTCTCTTTGTAGGGAAATTCTGTTTTCTGTTTGGCTATGAAATCGATGTAAGTAACCTTTCTGGTTTCTAACTTTTTTGCAGTCCTTGGCCTCAGAGAGTTTCTTCACTTTTCCCACCAGCTCAGTCATGCATGTCAAAAGAAGTTTATGCCATTAATGGACACTAAATGAAATTTGAGCAAAGAAGGAACATGTAGGCATATTGCATAGAAGTCAGCATTGCGAAAATCTTTTTTTTTTTTTTTTTTTTTGTGGTGCTGGGGATTGAACTCACGACCTTGTGCTTGCTAGGCAGGTGCTTATGCCACTGAACTAAATCCCTGGCTCAAAGAAAATCTTAACTCTTCATAAAGTAATGTATAAGTTAGCCTCAGTGCTCAATAATATATCACTATCTGTATGTATCACTATTTATCTGCATACTGAAGGATAATTTGGTAGCTTTCAGTTTTGGACAATTATTAATAAAGTTGCTATGAAATTCCATGGGCAAGTTTTTCCTGTAAGCCTAAGTTTCAAACTCATTTGGAGGAACATTCAGGGATACGATTTTAGATAAGTATAACAAGCCAACATTTAATTTTGTAAGAACCTGTCAAACTGTCTTCCAAAGCTGCAGTTTTTCTTTATATACCGTCATAAGATTTTACACTCTTGCCATAAATGTATGAGAGTCGCTGTTCCACAGCTCACCAACATTTGGACAATTATAAACAGGTGTTCATTTTCTTATTGCTGAATTTTTGATATTAACTGTGTTTTTGCAAATATTTTTCATCTAGGGCTTGCTTTCTCATATTCTGGGTATGGCCCTTCACAGAAAGAAGTGTTTATTTTGATGAGTTCTAGCTTATTAATTTCTTTCATACATCATACCTTCGGTGCTGCATCTAAAACATCATCACTATACCCAAGGTCACCTGGATTTTTCTCTGATTTTATCTTGCAGGAGTTTTATAATACTGCTTTACATTTAGGTCCATGATCCATTTTGAGTTACTTTTGTGAAGGATGTAAAATCTGTAACTACATTCGTGTGAGTGTGTGTATCTCTGTGTGTGCAGTGGTTCCAGTGTGTCAAAGCTCCATTATATTGCCTTTGCTCTTTGCTGTAGATCAACTGATGGTATTTTTCAGGTCTATTTTTAGGCTCTGTACATCCACTGATGTGCAGTATTTGTGTCTTTCATCAATACTGTACAACACTATTGAGTAAGTCTTAGATTTGAGTGATATTGATGCTCCAACTTTCTTTTTCAAAGTTGAATTGACTATTCTGGGTCTTTCTCCTCTCCACATAAATTTTAGAATCAGTTTATCTACATTCACAAAATTACTTTCTGGAATTTTAATTTTGATGATATGAATCCTTAGATCCAGGTGAGAAGAACTGACATCTTCATACTAAGTCATCCTATCAATGAACATAGACTATTTCTCCATTTATTTATTTCTTCGATATCTTTCATTTGAGCTTTGTAGTTTTCCCTATACTGTATAGTTCTTGTACATATGTACATATTTTATTAGATTTACACATCACTATCTTATTTTTTGAGGTGCCACTATAAAGCATATGTTTTTAATCTCAAATTCCACTTTTTCATTTCTGGAAATAAAGGGATTCACTTTGTATGTGAATGTGCCTTGAATCTTTGCTAAAATTTTTTACTAGCTCTAAAATTATATGTGTATATTCTTTTGAATTTTTTTCTGGAAACATAATTTTATATATTTCCTCTCAATTTATATACCTCTAACTTCCTTTTCTGGTTTTACTGCACTAGCTAGAACTGCAGGTATAAAGTATTAAGAAAAGACATCTTTGCTTTTTTCCTAATGTTATCAGGAAAGCTAGTTTCTCACTACTGTGATATGAGTAATAGGTTTATTGTACAAAAGTTCTTAATCAAATTGAGAAATTCCTTTTATTACTAGTTTTTCTAAGAGTTGTTACCATAAATGGTTGTTCTTATGAAACTTCTTTTTGCATCTACTTGGTTTTGTTTTGTGGGGTTTTCTGTTTTGCTTTGTTTTATTTTGTTTTTGTGACAAGATCTCACTATGTTGTCCAGGCTGACTGAAATCATGGTGATCTGGTGGCCGACTCCAGCCCTTCCAGGGGGAAAACCACCAGCAGCTCCGGAGATCTACGCCATGTTGGAACTTAGTATGCTGGGAAGCCAAGCAAGCACCTCCCCTCCCAGTAAGCAGCGGCAGTGTGGCAGACTACGGCCCCTCCAGGGGGAAAACCACCGGTGTCTCCTGAGCTCCACACCATGTTGGAACTTACGAAGCTGAAAAACCAAGCAGTCAGCCTGCCTCTCTGCTAAGCAATAGTGAACCTACTAGTACACAGCCGAGAGACAAACATCCCACTTCCCCTAACCCCCTTCTCCTGCCCACCCCACTCCGTTAGCAAATGGGAACCAGAAATCTGAGCATCTTCTGGGAGGTTAACCATAGCAAATAGGGGGGATTTCCTTCTACCATCTCTTTGAAGGCAAATATTTTTATTACTGTTTTGCTCTATTCTGATTAATGGTACTGCTCTATTCAATAGTCTGTTTTGATAAATTCTATAATGTTCTGTATTTCATTTTATTTTGATATACGTGATTGAAAGAACAACTATTGTAAAGATAACGAAAAATACTGTGATACCTATTACTGTTATCCCGGTAACCTGCTGTGAAGTTCTGTATCAATTTCACTGTACGATCTTAGTTGGCTTTATTCTGTCTTATTCTGTTGTATTTTACTACTTTCAAAATAAAATTTTAAAAAATAAAAATAAAAATAAACTGTTTTTAAAATCTATTTTAAAAAAATCTTCCTGCCTCAGCTTCCTGAGCATTGACATTATAGGTATGTGCCACCACACTGGGCTGTATCTATTTCTATTGAGTTTTTTCTTTATTCTATTGATATGATAAATCACATTAAGTTATTATTGAATGTCAAAATTTTTGTATAATTTTGGTAATTTTTTGTATTTTGTAGGAATAAACCTCACTTGGTTGCAGTGTGTAATTCTAATATATTATTGAATTTGATTTCCTAATATTTCAGTGAGGATTTTTGCATTATGTTCATGAGAAATATTGATCTATATTCTTTTTATAATGTTGTTTGTTTAGAGGGTAATACTTGTTTTATGGCATGAGTTAGAAAGTATTCATTTTGACCCCATCTTCTGGAGGAGACTGTAGAAAATTTATGTAAAATCTTGATTGTTGTTGTATTTCCCCAAAAAGCCCCTGAGATGAAAAATGGGGAAAAGCCCTGAGATGGAAAAGACGGGGCAGAACGACGTCATTTTTAGGAAGAAGCACTTTTATTTTAGCTGGCCCAGCGACACAGTCCAGATGGAATTTGCAAAGCTGTGCAACTGAGTTAGAGTTTTAACTGATTTTTATAGTTCATTTATGATTAGCTCATTGATCACTAAGTACATAGTGATGAGAAACAGAAACAAGGTGGGCCTTTGTTCCCCTTTGCTTGAGGTAAGAGGCATCTCACAGTGGGTGGTTAGCCAACTCATAGCCCTTGGTCTGCCAATTCCAGGAACATTTGTCTCTCATAAAGGGAACAATGGTTGACACAGCATATTTGTCTCTTACAAGGGGAACAAAAGTTGACATAGCACACAGGTTACTAAGGTGGGGGGGGGGGATGACGCATTACAGAACAGCATAAAGATGCGGTCAGTTAATTTATAACTATGTGGTTGGTGCTTGGTTACTAGGGTAACAAGCTCAGTACAGAATGACAATATTGCTAATAACTATCCTTTTAACTAACTATTTTTGTTAATTACCTTTTAATCAATTATTTTAATTTTTCAGCATCTTAGTATAACAATTGTAAATATCTGGACCTACAGCGTAGTTCTTCTTTTGTAAGTTTTGATACATTGTTTTTTTCAAGAAATTGATCCATTTAATTCACGTTATCAAGTTTGTGGCTACAGAGGCCAGGAGTCATTCATAGTATTCCTTTATGATTCTTTTAATGTCCAGTCTGTCCCCTATTCATTTCTGATACTAATAATTTTCCCCTTTCTCTTGTACCCCAGACAGATGTAGTGCTTGATTGATTGTGTCAACTTGAGATATTTAAAAATTTAACTAAAAGGATTTAGCAACTCTACACCCAAAGATGTAGAAGAAGACACATCCTAAGGTGGCTCATCACCTGGAGGTATAAAAGGAAAGGAGAAAGGAGGAATGCATTCCATCTTGGGAGAAGCTCCAGTCTTCACCTTTGGTTTGGACGTTGTCTCCTGGTTTCCAGTATAGACTCTTCAGCCTTTCATCATAGAGCCTTTGGCATTCTGTCGCAGACCCATCTGCCTGCTGGTGTGGACTTGCACAAGACACTGGGGTGAACTCCAGACCTTGGATTGAATCCTTTGGCCTCCAGTGTGTAGACACCCTCTGCATGCTTCCTCATCGGACCCTGTGGCTGACCATTGTAAGCCAATCTTGTTTCTTTTACATCTGTATGTCTCGTGTTATATCTGTTCTCTCTAGTAAAAGCTGACAAATACAGATGTTTATCAATTTTAGTGATCTTTTCAAAGAACCAACTTTTATTTTTGTTGATTTTTCTATATTGATTGCTGTCTAATTTCAACTGATTTCTATCTAATTTTTATTATTTTGTCAGCTTCTTTTATATGTATATTTTATTTGTTCTTCCTTCCCTAAGGTAGAAGTAGAAGCTTACCTGATTTTATTTTTACAAATTTCTTTTTTTTTTTATTTTTTGTCTTTTTGAGACAGGGTCTTGCTGTGCAGTTCAGCCTGGCCTTGAGCTCACTTTGTAGCCTAGGCTGGTCTGGAACTCACAACGATCCTCCTGCCTCAGCCTCCCGAGTGCTGGGATTACAGGCATGAGCCACCACATCCGGCTTACAAATTTCTTTTTTTCTAATACTGTGTATGCACCCAATGCTATAAATTTGCCTTTATGCCCTGCTTTTGCTGCATCTCATAGATTTTTTTTTATCTTTTTAGTTTTTATCGGTACCAGGGATCGAACTCACGACTGCCTGCTAGCAAGGCAGGCGCTTATGCCGCTGAGCTAAATCCCCAGCCCCCCATCTCATAGATTTTGATAGGATATTGTTTCATGTTTATTTAGTTCAAAGAATTTTAGATGTCTCCTAAGATTTCTTCTTCAGTCCATGTGTTATCTAGAAATATATTGCTTATCCCCTAAGTATTTTGGAGTGCTATGGTTTGGATGTGTCTTCCAAATTTGTGTATTGGAAACTTGATTCCTAATGTGAAGGTATTGAGAGATCAGGTCTAGTGTTTGGGTCATGGAGAGGAACTCCTCATGAATGAATTAATGTTAACATGGGAGTAAGTTAGTTCCTGTGAAAATGGGTTATTAAGAAGCTGGAATACCCTGGGTGCTTTATCGCTTCCATGTGTGCTCCTTGCCCTAATGCCTTTCTGCGATGAGAATGCAGAACAAAAATATTTTGGGCCAAAATCAAAAGTATCAAGAATAGATGTTGTGTCCATGCTTTGGGACTTTCCAATCTCCAGAATTTCTTTTATATTTACACAGTCTGTATATTTTATTAGCAACAGAAAACATTGATAGGTGGTGATATGGGGTTCAGCTTTCTATTACTGATTTCTGGTTTAAGTTCAATATGGTCAAATTACCTCAGTTTTTATTTCTCTAGGATAGTCTTCATACCTTCCCTTTTAAAGGATAACTTAAAATTTAGAATTTTATGATATTTTGTTTTTCTTTCAATACTTGGTAGACTGTAAAAGAATCAAGCTATAAGCAAAAAAAAAAAAAAGTATTTAAGAGTGGAAATCAAAATGTAGACACATCACAAATGGCAGACCCAGGCTGTGGTCCAAGAAGAGAAAGGGAGAAGGTTCTTTGAGGGACGATGCCCAGAGGTAGTCTGATCTTGCAACATTTGTGTTGAACCCTGTTGGATTGGCTAATGGAGTGCAGATAGGAGGTTGGACAGGGATTGATTTGTGATAGTCAGCAGAATCTTGTACTCAGCTGATATTGGAAAATCAGAGAGTTTTCTTATTACCTACTTAGCTGACTCACCTTTCCAAACAGCAAATAGACAAGGTGGGATCTGGCTTTATAAGAAAGTTTCACAAGTTAAACATTCCACTTACTCTTACTGGCATAGTTTCAAAGGAGAAGTCAGATGTAATTCCTATCTTTGCTTCTCGGTATTTAAAGGTTTTTTCCTTTTCTTTCAAGAATTTTAACTGACTGTTGATTTTCTACAGTTGGAATTTAACATGCCTAAATACAGTTGCCATTGCTTATATTTCCATTTATCTAGCTTAGTGTTCTTTGAACTTCCCTAATCTATGACCTGACATTAATTTGGAGAAATTCTTAGTCATTATCACTTCAAGTGTTTCTTCTGTTTTTTACTCTCTTCTTTTTCTGGCACTGTCAGTATATATGCATTAAATCTTTGTAGCTCTCTCACTCTTCTTGGATATTCTCTTCTCTTTGCCCTTTGGTAGCCTCCATGGTACATCTTAATGTTCAAAGAATCTTTGTCCAGTTATGTTCAATCCATTGAAAAGCACATCAAAGACATTCTTCATGTATTCCAATGTTTTTGATCTCTAGCCTATTTGGTTCTTTCTTACAATTTCCATCTCAGTTCACAATATCCATTTGTTCTTGCATGTCGACTTGTTTGTTTATAAACTGGATCCCTTAGCATATTTATCATAGTTGCTTTAATTTCATAATCCAATCATCCTAACACCACAGTTATATCTAAATTTTGTTTTAGTGTTGCCACCATCTATTTTGGGGGAGAGGATTGCTGCTTGTTACATCTTGTAATTTTTTGTGGAATGTCAACCATGCTGGATTAAACAAAAAGGAACCAAGGTGAATAGCATTCAAGGATAGGGTGGTAAGATGTGGGAGAAGGGAAATGGTCTATTGTACTGTGACTAGGTCTCCATCTCTTGGGGGAAGCAAACCCAAGGCCCTTGCACTGAGCTACATTCCCAGCACTTTTCTCTGTGTGTCTGTCTCTCTCCCTCTCTTTCTCTCTTTCCCCGACTCTAAATCACTAAGTTGCCCAGGCTGGGCTGGACTTTGTGATCTTCCTGCCTCAGCCTCCCAGAGTGCTAGGATTATAGGTGTGGACCACCATGCTCAGCCAAATCTGTCTTTTAGTGAGTTTAAGTGCTCTTTAGCTGTAAACTTCACAAAGTGCTTCTCAGTCCCCAGCCTTCCCTCCTTAGGTAGGAGAAGCCAATGAGAAGAGGCTGAAGTTGGATACGCCCTTCCCCCTAGGTCAGTTAAGCTACACTAAAACCCAATAGTTTAGGCTCCGACTGAAAGAAAACAGTTTCTCTTGGGAGCAGGCCTTGTGTTTCCAGATTACTTCTCCCTTCCCCATCCTATCTGGAAGCAGGAGGGGATTCTCCTCCATCAGGCACTGTGATAATCTGATGAGTTACTAGGGATAACCTCACAAGAAGTATGGGGCCCCCCTAAGACTAGGTCTGTCAAGATTCCAAGAGGAGAAATAGATTTGGGCGCTAGACAAAAATAAACATTTGTCTAGTAGATACCCACCTGAGATACTGAGTAAGCATGGTTGCCAGAGCCTGGAAGAGCTTTTCCACCACATTAGAGTTCAAACTTTTCTACCGGTCACAGCAGTGATTTCTACACTTGGATTTGGACCCAGGAGGGAAGCAGGACTTTCATTTTGCTCCAGAGGACTTTAAGAAAGCTAAATCCTTTGTGTGGTTCAATTTACCTGTCCCAAATAAATAAACAAACAAAATCCAATTTTCTGTTTAAAGCCAAATGACCTCAGCTGCCATCATCACATACACTTGGTTCGCCTTACTTAACCCAGTTGCATACGTCCTATTGTGGAGATGGGAAGGCAGATTTGGGAGATTCTTGCTTCACCAGACCATGTCCCAAAATAGAAGTAGCCGTGTCTAAACTTGAAAGGCCAAAACACTTGATCTCAGCCTGCACCAATGTTTCTCGACATTGGCCATTGGCTCAAGACCATTTTTTATTATGCTATAGTGTCCTGAGACTGCAATGAGATTAGCAGTGTGCCAGTAGGACCTGTCAGCCGTCAAGACAACCCAGACATGCTTCCTACAATCCTAGATGCTTCGCAGTGGGTGATGGATGCTTCCCCTTCCTCTGTCCCCATGAGGAACTGGACCTGTTGGTTCACCTACCACATCCGCTGCCTCCATCTTGAGTTTCCTAGATGCTTGCTTGGCAAGAGGTTCCTGTTATTCAATATTCTTGGTCCTGGAACTTTACAGTAAGTTCCCACAGTGCTCAAATAAGAAAGACTCATAATATAATTGAATCTTAGCTGACTTATAAGTCAGTGCACTGGGGTCTTGTAGAAACTAAAAGCAATGTTACGAATAGTATTCTGCACCTTCACTTTAGAGAATTAATAGAATGCTGGAGATCACTGAGTAATGAAGAGTAAGAGGATGTGTCCTAAAGTTTCTGATCTGTGCCTGGGGACAGTCAGAAGAATTGGTAAGAAATTCTGATATTGATTTGGTGGTTGTGGCTAAGGCTTCAAAGAATCCACTGATTCATTGGATGGGAAGTTATTATTCTATCTCACATTTTTGCCAGAAAGAAAACAAAATTTGCACTTACATGTGTACAATGAACTATCTCCCATTGCATTAATTATAAAAATTTCATCAGGGCCCATGAACCAGACACTGTGCTAGTTCCTTCAAACATGTTATTTAATTCGATGCTCACAAAACGCCAATTCGTGGAACAGCACTATCATTTCTGCTTTGCAGTAAGGAAATTAAAGCTTAAGTAAGTTCTGTAATTTGCTCAGGAAAGTGATAGATTTACAATGGAGACTTTGAAACACATGCTATAGTTTCATCAGACTGCATGATCTAAAGTGATTCTCTCCAAAAGATTTTTATTGGGCGCTACTATGTGCTCTAGAGCCCCCTGTGCAAACAGAGGACAAAGATATCCCTGCTTAGAGGATGTGTGGATAAATGCATAGGTGCACAGATATGCGAATAAAATAAACGATAGGAAAACGCATGGAGTACACGCACGGGTCGTGGCACGAGGGAACCAAAGCAGGAGCGGATGGAAGAGGTGGGCAAGTGGATAAGGAAGTAACTGAGTGGATGAACCTATGAAGTGGTGTGAGCCCGAGCTTACCGAAATCCCCGCGCGTGGCGGCAGCCGGTGGGCGGACGGGCGACTATTCCACACAGTACGGTAGGCGAGGGCGCCTCCTCCCCTAACTCCTTTCCTCCCTTTCCTCTCCTACCCCTCCTCTTCCGAAGCCGCCGCCACCTCCTCCGTGCCGCCGCCCGCCGCGCGCGGCGACCAGACTCGGGCGGGCGGGCGGGCGGAGGAGGCGGCCGCTGCGCGCTGCTGCGCTGGCCCCGCCGCCCCGACTCCCGGCGCGCCGCGATGCGCAGAGGGGCCGCGCCGCACCATGAGGCTCCGCAGCAAGGCGGCGGCGCTGCTTCTGCTGGCACTGGCGGCGCTGCTCCTCGTGCTGCTGTCCTTGCGCGCCGGCCGCGCCGAGCCCCCCGCGCCGCCCGCGCGCCCCGCGTCCGTCCCGCAGCGCCACCCTGCGCCGGTCCCCGCGCGCTTGCCAGGCCCGGGCGCCCTCCCGGGGGTCCCCGGCGCTCGGAGGCGCCGGCCACAGCGTCCGCGCCCGGGAGCCGGCCGCCAGGGTGCAGCGAGTCTGGAAAAGTTGGCGAGGTGAGTCGTGGCAGTCCAGGATCCCGGCTGGGGACCGGTGTCTCATCTTTACCCCTCATGCCAAAGCCTGGGGAGGCTTTGGACTGGAGCCCCCAGGGGCTGCCCACTTCTGCGCCTTACCCCCGGAAACGACGACCTACCTTCGTGGAGTCCTCCTGGCGGCGCAGTGCGGAGGGTAATCACGGACCTTGTTAAAGAAATGTCAGGGAAAGTGGTTTGCACCCTACACTCGGTAACTGTCAAGGCGAGACGTCTTTTTGCATTCCTGCAATCATGCACCCTTGTGTAATTTTTCAAAAGCCATCGCGTAGCAAGAATGCTTTATCTCATTCTCATGTTTCGCGGGAGAATTCATGCTGAAAACAGATCCGATTGAGTTGGAAAAGTTAGATGTTTGCCGAGGGCTGGCTGCCGTTGATTACCCCCCACCCCCATCCCGCGACACACACACCTCTCGCGCGCCCCCAGTACGCGGGTGCTCACAACAGAAGAGGCGTTTGACTTAAGTTCGTTAAAAAGAAGTTTTGTTCTTAGAAGGAGCGACGCGTGGCAAGGGAAGGAGACTGGGGTTTTCCTGTTCCTTTTCTGTTTTGGGCTCCAGTACTGCCCAACGGTCCTAGGAGGAAAACGTCTTAACCTTCGACACTGTGTTTGATTACTGTCTCTCCCTACACAAAGCCTAACAGGCTTCAGCTTTTCAACGGAGCGTTTTCTCTTTGGCCTGAAGGTTGCTAGAGTGCCCGCAGGTTAGGGATTCACGTTCCGTTCCTTTGTTGTGGAGAGCTTTTTAACCATCTCCCTTCTTGCAGTGGGTGTTTTCTTTGCTGTTTCAAAGCTGCTGTTTCCAACTGCCTTAATTACTTGAACCGAGTTGAAGAATTCTTTGTGAGCATATGACTAAGTCTATTTTGGCACTTTTACTGTAAGAGAAAAGACGTGAAACCTCAAGAAGTCGTTGTGTCAGTTTCTGTTCCTCTTGAGGAAAGTACAGATCGTAAATGTACAGATGGGTGCTGACAGGTTTTAGGAGACCCCGCGATCTATGGAACTGATTTTAGGCATTCTCAATGTATGTGCTCTAAATAAGGATATTTTTACTAGGAACTTAAGATTTTCTCTTTTATATCCTGAGGTTTCTTATATTACATTGAGGTTTAACTGCAAGTTTACTATCATTTATAAGAGTGATGGGAGCAACCTGTAAGATAATAACTAACACCACTTAATCAGTGGTACTTAACACCAGTAATTAACATCACTGCTAATCAGTGATAACAGCAGTATGCAAAAGTAATCGTGTTTAACAGTTATATATGCAGTGCCATAACCCTTTGATAGTAGTTCTCAGCGATGTGATAGAGCTGCAACAACATCATCTGAAAAACTTGAAAATACAGATTCCTGGTAAAGTTCATGAGAAGGGAAGATGAGATAAATTATATTTTAGTGCAAAATCATGTGAACTTTGACACGTCAGTTGAAGAAAGTTAGGTCATGCCCTTCCTGGTGATAATGGGAACTGACAGTCTATCTTCCTGCATTCTGACCACCAAGTCCTGAAGATCCCTCCTCCACCATGCGCTTCTGCCATAATATGCTGGGCTGCTGTTTGCCCAGAAAAACAGGACCGATCATGGAGTAAAACCTCTGAAAAGATAAAAAATTATAAATCTTTAGAAAAAGGAAAAAAATGCAGATTCCTAGGCCCTAAGTCCAAACCTACTGGAGTGGTATCAATAATCTGTGTTTTTATACCTGCTTCTTTGTCTTTTGCACACAGCAGTGCTGGAGAATCCGTTCTGTGGCATAAAAATTCATATTATCCCCATTTTACATATGGGAAAAGTATTACATAAAGATAAGCAATTTGCCCAAGGATTATAGATAACATGTGGTACATCGGGATAGTGGGCCAGGCAGGGTGGAATAAGGGTAAGCTCTCACTGCCATGATGAGGTCCCACAACACTCTTAGCTGTGATTCATAATCTTGCTGAGATCTTTCTAAAGAAGTGCCATAGATTTTTGGAACTGTCTCATTTTTCAAGGTGTTGGGAACCCTGCGGCAGCAGCTTCTTGTCTGAATCTGAACAAATTGGCTCTGACTAGGAGATCATGAGCAGAATCCAAATAGGTGCCTTAGAGGACTCTCCATGAGCAACGGTACCCTCAAAACCATTTTTCTTTTGAACATATCTCTTAGATGATCAAGGAAATCATGCCTAACACCATAAGAATAAAGAACAAAATTTACAAACTCAGGAAAGAATAAAAGACAAAAAGTCACAGGAAATCTCAAGCTCCAATGAATAAACAGTTGACATTTTCTGAGCCTTATTTATTGTTTCTTTTGCTACCCAGAAATGGCAACAGAAGATTCTGAAGCAGAGAGGGAGTAGGGAGAAAGATCTCTGCATGGACTCCTTTATTGCTTTCCTAATTCTGCCTGGGTTAAATTTTTGTGGTTGAGGAGGAATTTCATGTAGGGAGGGAAGAGAAAGCCTCGTGGCTTCAGAAAATGAGTGCTTTAATCTCTTTATGTGGCCAGAATCCAGAAGAGATGGAGGCTACGTGATCTCATTTCTCTGGCCTGGAGAGGATCAACCTTGTGGCTGAAGTTAGCAGAGAGCTTAGATTTGGAAGAGACACAGCCCAGCACCTGCTGACCATGCACAGCTTGGGCTGCCTGGCCTCCTGGGGTCCCACTTTAAGCAAAGTTCTGCCACGTCAATGCAGGAAATAGCTCTCTCCCTCCACATCTTGTTTTCATTTTGGAGAAGTTTCCAAGGACTTGCCTATTTAGTAGGCAGACCCTACAATTTTCTAACTAGTCATTTGTATGCAATCTGTCCTGCAGTAGCCTGCTTCTTTGTAAATGTGCAGCCAGGAGGTAAGATCTGAGGTTTCAGGTCAAGAGTGGGATCTGAAAACTGATACCATATAGGAAGGAGCAATCTCATTGCCTAGAACGAAAGAAATCTTCCTTCTGTTTTGGTTTATTGGTGATTTACCTGGCTGACTTCTAGAATGAACTTAATATAGTAAAATATATGTAAAATATTCATATACAATAAGGCAATCAAAATAAAGAAAAATCATAAAGAGGGGAAATAAGTGCTGCTTGCCAAAAACTAAGACCACTCTTATTAGGAAGATTAAGTGTTCAGTTTAGTTCAAAGCTTGTTGGTACCCATGTCAAAAAAGGGCACCATGATGGGCTGCCTGATTGTCACTGGCTGATAAGAGAAAGGATTTATCAACAGATGACTTTTTTTTATGAAACTGAATTCTAAAATAAGAATTTTTACTTGAGAATAGATTTACACTTTTAAAGGACCATCTTTCCACTTTGCCCCTAAAATCTCCTCCTTGAGCCTACTTATGAAAAAGGAAGTTTAATGTATCTGGTAATCAACACAGTATGAAAAAGAACGTGGCAGATGGAGTCCAGCAACCCGGGTTCATTTTGCCTTATTTTCTTCATCTGTAAAATGAACAAACTCCAGCCAAAAGTCTTTCCAGATCTCTTCCAGCTCTGACATTTGATGATCTTGTGATGAGATCATCAAGTTTAGCAGCAAGATCCTAACAATGAGTGTTCCGTAGCTCTTTGAGCTGTCTCTTGCAAAATCAGTTTCTCATTTCTTGGCTTCATCCTGGAGCTCTTACTGATTACTCAACCCCAACCCTTTCCTGAACTTGATTCTTTTTTTTTTCTGCATTGGCCTGGGTTTTGCTATTTTCTCTTAACATACGGTTTCTCAGGGAGGCTTAGGCTACCTCTAGGCCTGTGGTGTTCCTTTGTTCTTATATTCCAGTTGTTCAGCAAATGTTTATTGCACATACCCTCTGCCAGGTGCTCAGTGTACAATGGTGAATAGAGTTGCTGCCCTCCCAGAATTTGGGGGAGGACAATACCGAAACTTGTTGCACTTGGCGGCCTCCCCAACTCTGCCAGTGGGAGGAAGTGAACATCCTTGCTCATCAAGAGACACCATTTCCTGCAGTTCCCTTTGGTCTCTGAGATAAGTCTTCCCAGCCAAAAGTCTCAATAAACAGGAATGACGTTGTGCAACAAAATGCTGCCTGCAGCCGTGCCATGATTAGCTCCTAACCTCCGAGGACGGTGCTCTCTGGAGTACCAACCATGATGCCATGTAGCTATGGGTTTTGATTCTCCTCGTTGTTGTTTGGTCTGTAAGACCCCCATTTTTGTTTTTGTCGATTAGACCAGGAGTGCCCTCTGTCGCGCTCCCCTACACACATTCAGTTAAGTCCTATTAGTTCTGTTTCAAAATAGATCCCCAGGCCCACCATTCTACCGCTTCCGGCTTTGCATGGTTCTACTCTAGCGCCCTCTAACGTCCATTTTCACACAGCTGCTGATCTAAGGTTTAGTGGTTAGAGCGGACCAGATCACTTCACCGGTAAATCCTCCAAGGACTGATTTCCTGTCACACGGAGAATAAAATGTGGCCACGAGTCCTTGCCTGATCTCAACCCCATTTGGTCCTCTAGCCTCTTCTCCTACCCCTCTCCTTTCTGTCACTCCTTCCGGCCCCCCACAACCTCACTCAGTTCCCCCGCCCCTTCCATCAGGTCCATCCTCACCTCTTCTCTCAGAGGAGTCCTCCTGGCTGCCCAGCAATCAGGTCCCTTCCCGTCATCCTCTACTCCTGCTAAACCCTGTTGCTCCTTATTAATGAATACTGGATTGTATTTGTTCCTCCCACTTCTGTACACATCCTGCCTCTTTGGTCACTGTATCACTGGGATCTGGGACAGAGATAGTCTCAGAGTAAGTACTCAATAAGTATTTTTGAATCAATGAATGCATCACCCACCTTGTCTGTTCTCAATGCTGACTTTATGTGTATTAAGTGACAAATTATTTAATACTATTCAAAATAATTGCATGCCTCCTAGTAACATAGTGAAAATCTTTAGTATTAACACTGTTAAAAAGAGAGGGTTGGGGCTGGGGATTTAGCTCAGCTGCATAAGCGCCTGCCTTACAAGTAGGCAGTCATGAGTTCGATCTCCAGTACCGATAAAAAGGAAAAAGACAAAGAGAGAGAGAGAGAGAGAGAGTTATTTTTCTTTCTAATGATGTACTTGTTGCAATTAATGAACTAATATAGATATACTTAAAGCTTACTTATATTTCTTTTGTTTATTAAGTGTCCTTTTTCTGTTTCAGGATCCCTTTTGGGAGGCCCCGTGACATTCAGTTGCACCTGTCTTTTAGCTTTCTCATGGCTTTGGCATTTTCTCAGGTTTTTCTGTTTCTGATGATTTTGACAGGGTTTTCTTTTTTGGTTGCTTTTGTTTTTATTTCTGTTTTTTAGGCTCCTAGTAGTTTTAAAGGGTACTAGCCAGCTATTTTGGAGTATGCTTCGCTATTGGAATGTGTGTGGCATTTTACTCATGGTCATCCTGCGGTAGGTATGGTGGAAGGAGAGCCATTTTCCTCGCATCATGTTGTTCGGCATTGTGTGTGACGGTGAATTTTGGCCTTGCTCCCTGACTGAGGTCCCCTGACTGCCATAGTGGTTTTTGGGTTCCTGCACTGGAAGGTTACTTTTTGCCTGCCTTTCCATCTGTAATTGTGGGGAAATGTC
Organism: Cavia porcellus; assembly: GCF_034190915.1. Classification (NCBI taxonomy): domain Eukaryota; kingdom Metazoa; phylum Chordata; class Mammalia; order Rodentia; family Caviidae; genus Cavia; species Cavia porcellus. The sequence continues at coordinate 55,576,391 of NW_026947496.1, forward strand.
TTAAGGTGCAGCCCACACCCAAGGAATGCAGAGTTATGCTTTTGTTCCTTAAAGATTGAGTATATGCAGAAATTGAAATTCTCAGCATAGGAGATGTATTTCTTGTCTCCCATTAATTAATTAATCAAATCATTTATTTATATCAGTGTGGACTTGGGGATATTTATTTTTGGATTATGTTCAACACAACCATTCTGTTGCTAAAATTGTTACCAGTTTGGCCATTAGGGCTCTTTCTGGTGACTTCTGTATACCTTTGCTATATCTCTCTGGATGTGTTTTTGTCTTTTGTCAGCAGTTTGGTCCAGGCTCATGTTGGATATTTTGTGTCCCAGTCCTTTTCCAAGGAGCCCTGATCCCTTTTGAGAATGGTACTGGAAGGTACAATCTGGGTACTGGGCATGCTCGTGCTGCTGGAGCGTCATTTCTTTGAGGCCCTCAAAGCTGACAGAGCAAACCGTGTGTGTGTGTGTGTGTGTGTGTGTGTGTGTGTGTGTGTACACATCTGTGCATGCAAAACCTACGTATATATGTGTGTATGCACACCTGAGTACACACATCTGTGGGTGTAAAACCTGTGTATATATGCACATCTATATATATTCCCATATGTATCCATCTCTATATTAAGTAGGTTCCAGCTGATGTCTTCAGCTCTAATCTACTATCACATGGATCAGTTTAGCTTCCTTCCCTCATTTATCTGGAATAAGGACCACTTAGATTCTCCAGAAGCCCTAACAGAAGTTTTCTTCCATCACATTGGTTTTCATTTCTTTAAATGACTGTAATTTAACTGGGCATTACTTGGATCATGAGTAATCCCAGCACTTGGGCTGAGGTAGGAGGATCGCAGTGAATTTGAGGCCAACCTGCACTATAGAGTAAGTTTAAGCCCTTGAATTTAAACTACATAGTGAGACCCTGTCTCAAAAATGAAAATAAAATCAAAACAACAACAAAACCCCCTATAATGTGGAGGCAGGACTAGGAAGTAGCAGATTATTAGGATCAGAAGAGTTAACTGACTACAGATCAGGCTACCTGGGGGAATGTGGCGTGAGTGATGTTGTAGTTGTCTCCTGACTCCCATTTCTACTCCAACCTCCACCCCCTACTCGTTTCTTAGACCCCTACACTGAAGGAACAGTCTCAACCCCTAAGGGAGTACGTCACTTTCATAGCACACCCCTTGGTATCCAAGATTAAGCCTATCAGTCTGTTCGTTTCTCTAACCATAGTTATTGGTCCTCAGGTACCACTTGACCCAGGAAAGCCCAAAGCCCCATCAGACAGAAGGAAAGGACTTATTTTATTGTACTGGACAAAAGACTCCATTTTCTAAATACACCCAAGAAAATAGCCCATATGCTACCATGATTCTTGTTTTGTTTTGTTTTTGTCTTTTCGAGACAGGGTCTCTTTATGCAGTTCAGGCTGGCTTCAGCCCACTTTTCATCCTAAGCTAATCTTGATTCACACTTGCAATGATCCTTCTGCCTCAGCCTCCTGAGTGCTAGGATTACAGGAATGCACCACCATGCCCAGCTACCTTGTTACCATGATCTTGAAGTACCCAATTTTAGATGAAGGCTTTATTTTGGGCAGTAGAATAGAGAAAGAAAGAGAATATGACTTCTTGAAGAAACATCTGAACCCCAGAATCAACATCCTGAGACCCTTACGTTGGTTTCCTGTTTTATAGTTTTGGAATAGAGTTTTCTGTTATTTGCATTTGGGATCATCTTAGTGGAATCAGATAAATCTTTTAAATCAAATCTTGAGTCTTTTGATGGGGACAAAGGGAAACAGTGGCAGGGGAACAGGAAATGGGCATCCGCAGCGCTCTGGAGCAGGCTGGGTTCTTGAATTTGTCTCAGGATGTAGGTGATTTACCCCCTAACCCTGACCTGGTAGATCAGATTAGAGCCTTTCTTAGGGATATTTTAAAAATTGTCACCAGAGACCTAAAGGAATGGCATGGGGTGAACTGCTCCTCGTGACTGGAGCGGCAAGCTGTGAAGCCTAGGAATGGCAGCTGAGTTTCTGCCATTTGGAGGAAGCTGAGACCGTAGAGGCAAGAGGAGGTGAGAGATGAGAGGCGGCGCAGAGCCCTGTGCAGGGCTGGGACAGGGACCAGAGCCCATTCCAAGCCCGGCTTCGGCCTTTTCCTGGCTGTGCTATCCCATCCTTTTCTAGACTCCAGTTGTCATGGTTCCCATTTTCTTAATCTAGTTTGACTTGTATTCCTGTCACTTGCCATCAGAGAATCCTAGCTCACTTGGACACAAGCACCTGCTTCTAGCAACTTTACTCAGGTCAGTAACCAGTGGCCGTGGCGACCTCTGTCCCCCTACTTACACAGAGTGAGTGTCTGTGGGAGAAAATGTGACAGGACACTTGTTTTCTTTGGGAATCCACAATCTCCACATTATAAAAGAAAATATGAGAAGTCCTTTGAAAATAGAGTAAATTTTGTGTTCCTTCTGAATATTCCCCAGCATCTGGTTTATTTTAGATTATGAAATTCTGAAAACTGTTCCTGTAAAGCAAAAGTGTCTTGATACTTTTACTAGGAGTCCTTGATTTTGTGCCAGCAAAGAGTGATTGGGAGGTACTTACGGGTGGTATTTTGGAGACCCTGTATTTTTAGCAACATAAAAGACCATAATCTAGTAAAAATCCATTTTGAACAATTTAGAATCCCAGCATTACGTAAGTTAAAAAAGTGATAATTGCATAATCCAAAACATGGTTTTCTTTTATGGGTGGGCAACTGAGGTCTACAGAGGTAAATTACAGTGTTCATAAAGCACCCAGAACAGGGCGAGCACACGGGAGTGGCGCTGAGCACGATCACTGTCACGGTCGTTAGGAGCTGAACTCAGCCCCGCTGACTGCCTGTGTGGCTTGCAGTCAGTCTGTCCTCAGCAAATCTCTGCTTTCTCATAAATTCAGTGCTGAAATGAGACAGTGCAAGTAAGATGCTGGCCCAGTCCCTGCCACACCAGAAACTCAGCCAATATTAGTGAGGGCTAACGTGCATATGCAAACAGGCCCTTTAGCAGGGAGATGTGTTAGGACTGGAAGAAACCAAGACTCAGCTTCCAGATATCATGAGACAATACTAAGCCCCGTGTCTTGGCACTCATATGTTGTAATCCCAGCTATTTGCGAGGGTGAGGTAGGAGGATTGCAAATTCAGTGCCAATCTGGACGACTGAGGGGGACCTCTTCTCACTAACATAAAAAAAATAAAAAGGGGTGGGACTTTTGCTCAGTGATAGAGCACTTGCCAGTATGCACATGGGTGTTTTGAAGACGAGGGGAGGCTGAAGGAAGGAAGGAGCAGGACCCTTTGCCCTGCCTCTTGGAAAGTTAGGCTGCCACTCAGGAGAGCTTCAGCCTGCTGTCCTGGCCAGCTGAAACTTAGTCAACTCAATGGCATGAAACGGATATTTTCCACCTTAGAAAACTGGAGAATGGGTTAAGAGTTCTCTGGGAGCTAGGTGCCCTCAAGGAACCAACATACAGATTTTGTGTGTGGCATCCCTGTAGGGGCCTGAGTGTCTGGCCAGGCTGGAGGTTTTGTGCTCCATATTCTTTCCCCAGTTTTTTGAGAATTCCACAAAACCCAGTCATTGGTTACTGACTCAAAGTCACAAACTTTAGCATCCAAGTATCAGATTTTGTCCCCCAAGGAAAATGAGCTAATGAAAACTAGAGGCTAAGACTAAAAAGTTAAAAAGTACACCCTTGGTTTGCAGCAAGGTGGAGTACAGATCTTTTAAAATAATGGGTACTTCTTTGCTGTACTGCCTCCCTACCTTATTTGGCCGTGGACATAACATATGCAGAGAAAAATGAATGCATCTCAAGAGTTTCAAGTTAGCGTTTTAATACAGTAAGGATGATAAATAATACTTAATGATGGCTTAAGATACGCCAGGTACCAGCTTCGCTGTATTGTTTCATTTAATCTCTATTATAACCTAGCAATTGGTACTTTCATTGAATAGAGTTGGTTGAAGCATTGGGCCAAAGACAGCCAGATGGTAGATCTAGAACTTAAAAGCAAGTGGGTTTTGTTTTGTTTGTCTTTTTGAGACACTTGGTAGCTCAGGCTGGTCTGAACTTTCAGTAATCCTCCTGCCTCAACCTCCCAAGAGCTGCAATTACAGGTATGCACCACCATGCCCACCCAGCAAGCCCATTTATTTCGAAGGGCAAAGTTGCTAAGCAATACTATACGTGGGAACAGATCTCAAAATCTGAACCCTTTGATCATATCCTAGAATCCCTTTTAAAAAGATTTCTTTGATAAAAACCTTTTGGGCTGGAGGTTTAGCTCAGCGGCATAAGCGCGTCTACCTTGGAAGCAGGCAGTTGTGAGTTCAATCCCCGGTACTGATAAAAAGGAAAAAGACAAAAAACAAAACCAAAACAAAACAAAAACCCTTTTTTGGTAATTGAAAGTTGCTCATATTTCTAAGGAAATAAGCAATTTATATAAACAGTACCAATATAGTTAGGGGTAGTGGTACACACCTACAATCTCAGCACTACAAATTCGAGCCCAGCCTGGGCAATTTGCAAGACCCTGTCTGGAAATAAAAAAAATAAAAAATAAAAATCTGGGAATGTAGCTCAGTATAAAGGCCCTGAGTTCGATCCTTATTACAGGGCCTTATTGCACAGACAAAAAATTATATCATGCTAGTTTTTTAAAAAGTTTGTATATATATATATATATATATATATATATTCACTTACTTGTATTTGGCTATAATTCTGAAAGATGGTGTACCAAAATGTGATCATGGAATTGGAATTATGAGTGGTTGTGCCCAGTTTTGCTAAGGCTAAGGATGGAAAGTAGCGGGAGAGGCTATTGTTCCTCTTTGCCTCCCTTTAAGTTGGTAAATCATTCTTTTTTTTTTTTTTTTTTTTGTCTCTTTGAGACAGCATCTTGTTATGAAGTTCAGGCTGGCCTTGAGCTCACTTTGTAGCCCAGACTGGTCTCAAACTTGTAACAATCCACCTGCCTGAGCCTCCCAATTGCTGGGATTACAGGCATGCACCATCACGCTCAGCTGATAAATCATTCTTACTCTTTATCTGGAAATCAAATAAAAATGCCTATTTTCAGAATATGTGGATCCTATTTAATTCTTCTTTCTTGCATGTCAACAATCATTTATTTCAAACTAACACTACTGGTTTCTATTTTAAAATCTCAATAACATCTTAATTTGAAAGGAAGAGGGAGATGGAGAACTAGAATGTCCTATATGTCATAAGAGGAAACAAATGAAATGAAATCCTTCCAGGCACCATCACAGATTTTTCAAGAGAATAAATAAACAATTGTGAATAACCTCAGCCAATGGTAAAGAGTTGGTGAAGGTGTGCTGTGGGAATCTTTCCTGCAAAAAAGAAACTGGGACATTGGGAGTGGAAGGCTAGAATCCAGACCATGCTAGAAGCCCCAAGTAGAGGCTTCTTCCACCCACTAAGAGCTTTTCACTCACTTGTCTGTGCTCCCAGATGCAGCAAAATGATTGACAGTGTGGCTTCTGCCACCTGGAACAACCTCACAATATGATCTTACTTACAAGATCTTTACAAGTGCAGTTAGGCAAGGACCCAGAGATGAAATTAATCATAGATTGGATAGAATAGGCGTGAGCCCTAAACCTGATGGCTGATGTCCTTGTAGGAGAGGAGAGGACAAAAGAGACCCATGGAGAAGAGAAGGCCATAAGAAGGAAGCCAGGATTGGGGTGGCACCCACACAAGCCAAGGAACTCCAAAATTGCTGGGAACCAGAAGCAAGGAAGAAGAAAGGAGGGATTCTTCCCTAGGACCTTTACAAGAGCCTCGGCCAATCCATGATTTTAACCTCTAAAAGTGCTGGAGGATAAATTTCCATTGTGTTAAACCATGAGAGAAAGGAGAGAGATAGAGGCAGAGACAGAGACAGATGGAGGGGGAGGAATCTTAGACGCAGCTCCCAGAGTTTGAATTTGAATTGGTGCTGTGATCCTTACTAATCACAATGCACATTATGCATACAGTGATGCCTAAACTCGAGCACACACCCACATCCACACGCTGAGACACAGTTATCAAATGTAGCAATCAAACACCTATAGTGCATTAGACCTAGACTCTAGGAACATAGCCACACTTCAGAACCAAATTAAATATGAATTATTAATAATTAAGTGCATTTATGAAGTACTGTTATTAAGCACCCCTCCCCAGCAGTTTCTGGCATGCTGTTGACATTATTCATATGATACCGTGACTTCTAGACAAACGTCAGCTTTTCTGTCTTGAAAGATTAATGATACTTGATTTAGCTCCAAACCACGGATCATTAAAAGTAATTTAACTGTTAGAAGACTCTTAGTGTCGTGTCTGGGTTCCATGTGAAGGGTCTAATCACAGCTTCAGTGGGGGAATTCTTTTGTCAATTGATTCGTGCCTCCTAGGACAATGGTTTGCAGGGAACTTTATGAGTGACTGTCACTGCCAACACTGGATGTGGATATAATTACCCATCCGCAGGCTCTCGTTCTAGGGGACTGTATGAAGGTGTTTCCATTTCCTGAACACCCGTCTGGCCTCCTTGGCAGGACTCCTCTGTGTTAAAATAGCTAAATGGTTTCATCCTGCAAAAGATTCCGTAAGAGAGGGCGACTCTTCTGATCTCTTCCTTCCCTAAGGCATTTAAAATGTATTCAGCTTCTTAAAATTATCTTTACTGCCCCTCTAGATACCTGTTTATTTCCTTCCCTACGTAAAACTAGTTGCTACCAGTACAGTTTGGGGCTGTATTTTCAAGACCTATTTTCTGTCCAACTCACACAGCTAGTCTGGACCCCAGGCATCAGGGTTACCTGAGTTCATTCCTCGCGTCAGTTCCAGGGAAGCACTGATAAGACCATAGCAGGAGGGCGCAGAAAAGAGGGTCGAGGAAGAAACAATTACCAGCTTTAATAATTCAGCCTGCTTTGCAGTAATAGGCTACAAAGTAAACAGCACTCCATATAAATGCCGTATTTCATTATTTATACACTCCAGAAATTGAAGTTTAATTAAGTCACACGCTTGAGACTTTCAAGCGATTAAGGAGATGCTCATCTGAGGCAGTATGGAGGCCCAGGCGGGGCGCTGCTTCTCCCTCTGAGCCAGCCCTGGGGTTCGGAGGATTGGTTTTCATTTGAGTTTGGAGGAGGCCTTGAGCCAAGACATCGGGATGGGGTAGCGTATTCCAGACTCAGTCATCCCCCTGGGGTGCCACATTCTTATAGTATTGCTACCATTTCCTACATGAAAAGAAAAAAAATTTTTTTGATATTTTGTGTTTTGAGACAAGGTTTTGCTATGTAGTTCATGTTGGCCTCAAACCCTCTATGTAGCTCAGGCTGACCTCCAAACTCATGGCAATCCTCCTGCCTCAGCCTCCCAAGTGCTGGGATTACAGGCATGCACCACCATGCCTGATTGCTTACTTACATTTTTAAAAATAAAATCCATAATATAAACCCGGGTGACATACATTTTTTGTTTTTTGTCTTTTTCCTTTTTATCGGTACCAGGGATCGAACTCACGACTGCCTGCTTGCAAGGCAGGTGCTTATGCCGCTGAGCTAAACCTCCAGCCCCTCATACATTTACTTATTGACAGCAATATTTTTTTCTTTTTCTTTCTTTCTTTTTTTCTTTTTGAGACCGTTTCACTATGCAGTTCAGGCTAGCCTTGAACTCACTTTGTAGCCCAGGTTGGCCTTAAACTCCCAGCAACCCTCCTGTCTGTGCCTTCCAAGTGCTGGGATTACAGGTATGCACCACCCTGCCCAGCTCTTGACAGCAATCTTACGAGTTAATTCCAATACATTTTTAAAAAGGATATAGTTCCTTGACTTTTATTCAAAGAACTGTGCAATCATTGCCCCTAATTTCAAAACATTTTTATAACCCCCCCAAAGAAGCCCTCTCCCTATTAAATAGTTCCTCCACATTTGTTCCTGTACCACTCATATGCTTTCTGACTCTGAGGTTTTCCTCTTCTAGACCCTTTACATAAACTATGTGACCTTTTTCATTTCACAAGGTTCACAAGTTTCTGTTTCCCAGGTTTATACAAGTTATAGCACATCTCTGTACTTCATACCATTTGTTTCTTTGTTTTAGTACCAGAAATCAAACTTAGGACCTTGCACTTGCCAGGCAGGCGGCTATTCAACTGAGCTGTATCTCCAGCCCCTTCATTCCTTTTTATTGCCAAATAATAGTCCACTACATGCTATTTCTCCTTTTATGTGTTCATCAGTTGGGAGAAATTTAGGTTGGGCTTCTCAGTGATTATGAATAATACTAGTATCAATATTCATGTACAAAATTTTGTGGGGACATATGTTTTCAATCTTTTTATACCACTGGAGTAAAATTGCTAGGTCATATTGTCCTTTTGGTATTTCACATTTTTGGGAACTGCCAAACTTTCCCTAAGTGGCTGTCTAAATTTATAATCCCATCAGGAGTGTAGTTCCTCTACACTATTTTTTTTAAAGAAACTATGTCCATGCCAGAAATTATCATTAAAAATATGAAGGTAATTGTCATGGAAAACAAAAAGAATCAAGATGTATCATGTACAGGTACACATTCCTTATGATGAATGTTATCATTATGTACATCTAACGTATACCAATAAAAAAAGTGATTGTCAAACACTAAGAAAAACTAAACAGTGTTGCCCTTTCTACTTGGTCCTTTTGCCTGCTAAGGTTCTCTGTGCTTCTGGTCTGCTGTCTTTCCCACTGAAAAAGAGATGATTGGACAGATACTCAAGACATTTTTTTGAGATGGGTCCCGCTGTACAGGTAGTTCAGGCTGGTCCTGGGTGGTGGGAGTCCGCATATCAGGCAGCACTGCAGATGATTACATGCGTGGTTAGGAAGGGCATCTGGTGTCCCGCATGGCGCGTGGTATCCCTTCCAGCTTGTGATGAGGATTCAGTAAGGGCGGTAGCAGTGAGTGTGGAAGGAATGGATGCGTTTCAAAGGCTGGCCCAGGCGAAGGCAAGCGAGGCAGGAAGAGTCCAAGACGATCAGAAACATCGCGTTTGGAATCTGTGTTGAAACCCTTTTTTGGTTGCCAGGTTGGAAGTTTGTTACAAACTGGCTCAAGTGAAAGGGAATTTGTTGGCTTAAAAACAGCACTGTCCAAGTTGAGGCCAGGTGCTCCTGCATCCAGCTAATGTCACCAAACAGCTGACCCACCGTCTCTGGCTCTGCCTCCTGCTGCAGAGCTGACTCCCACTTGGGCGGTACCAGCTCGGTCGCCAGTATAGCTGTCATCAGCTCTGTCCTTAGCACAGTCTCTAAAAACCCTGGACAGCAAATGTGTGTGCCAACCCCCTTTCTAAGTATAAATACCAACGCGGCTAAATAAGGATTCATGCCCTTTCCTAGCCCAGGGGTTTGAGGAGTTAACAGCCCCAGGTTCTAGATGGGGCTCCTTGGATTCTCGCAGTCTTGGGTGACATTTGAGAGATGCTGCGTGTGCCGTTGGTAGGAGCCAGTGGGAGGCCCACCGAGTCAGCACCCTAAGCTTCATTGTTCATGTGCCCGCACAACGGCAATACTTGTGTTACCTGCAGCCTGGGGGTTTAGTGTAACGTGAGAGGGAGCACAGTGGGGCCAGCAAAGTCCTCATTAAATCCCAACCCCTGACACTTGAACTGGCACCGAGAGGCGATTCTTTTTTAGTACCTGTCACCAGACACCCTGAAAGGCTGCATTACCTGGCCCTTGCTTTTTCTGCCACGCAGCTCTGAATCACTGGAGCCTGCAACTAAAGGAAGAGGTGGTTTTCTGACCTGCGGCAGAATGCAAGCTTTTGTTGTTGTTGTTTTGTTTTTGGCGCTGGGGATGGAACACTCGCTAGGCAGTCACTCTACAACTGAGCCACAACCACAGCCTGTAATCTTTTCAGTGGAAACAAGAATATTTGTCTAATAGTTGGACAAAATATAGATTGCAATAAAGTTAATCTCTGCATACCTAGCACTCAGTTAAAGGAATACAGTTCTAAATCCAAAGAAATAACTACATCTTGCATTGATGGTTTTCATTCTTATGTGTAGATCTGACTTTTACTGCATATACCCACCAAAAAAATTCAGTACAGTCCTCTTTAACATTAGCTAAATAATATGATCTGATTGCTGTTTTTCTTTTAAAAATTCTTTTAATTTTTTTATTGCTGTTTTCCTTATAGCTGCTTTTTTCCCTTTTTTCCTGGTTGGCTCTTTGTTGGTATGTGCCTTTGTAGTTTATTCCTTTTCACTGCTGTATAGTAGTTCACTCTTTAAATGGGTCAGATATATTCATGCTTCTCTATTGCAGACAAAGTTTATCTCCAGTTTTTCATTATCATAATGAGAGCTTATATAAGCATTCTTGATGGAACTGGTGCAAAATTGCAAGAGCTTCCTCAGATTCTGAATGTGAAAGTAGACGCGGAGGGATGGAGCACATGTTATCCACTGTCTTCCTGCATCGGTAGCCTGATGGCTCACCAAGTGTTTGGGCCAATTTCCACTGCCCCCAGCAGTACCTGAGCTGTCTCCTCCCCCATATGCACACTGTAGGTACACTTTTACCTTGTTCTGTAACTTTTGCTAGTCTGAGGACAAAATCAAATCTTTTTATTGTTTGAATGTGTGTTTCCCTTATTACTGAAGTTTAAATCTGTTACTCATCCAGAAGCTCAATATGTAAAGCTAAACTAGGTGGACTGGTCTGTTAGCGGGCAGGAGCAAATGTCCCTGTTTAAGATAACCAAGTTGCCGGGGACATAGCTCAGCAGCACAGTGCCTGCCTTTCAGGTGCAAGATCATGAGTTTGATCCTCCATACCAAAAAACCAAAATAAAACTAACAGAATGAAAAAAGATAGCTAACTGATTGGATTCATTATGAACAGCTTTGCTTTATGTTGTATGTTTTTCTGTGCCCAAGGCCTCCATTATGCTAGGCAAGTGTCGTATCTCTGAGCTACATTCCCAGTCTGAGTTGTGTGTACCTTTGAATCACACTTGTATTCCTGAATATCAGGCAAAATTTTAAACGCTGAATCTTTTTGTAGCATATTTTGGCCGTCCTCTTGATTTTGTTTTTGTTTTTGTCTTTTTGAGACAGCTTGTCACGATACATTTCAGGCTGGCCTTGAACTCACCATGTAGCCCAGGCTGGCCTGGCACTCACAGAGATTCTCTTGCCTCAGTCCTACCCCCATTGCCAGTCCTGGGCTTACAGGCATGCGCCACCCACCTGGCGACCATGATTTGGTAGTTGACTGTCACTTCAGCACTATTTCTAATATTTCCTCCCCTTTTAACAGTTAAACGAGAGTTGCTCTGTAGTGGGAATGAAAGCACACACTTGAATCCTAGGGAGAGAATGGGCAGGTGAGTTCTGCAAGTGGGGTTCCCGGAGCTTCCAGGCTCACCCTGATTCAGTGCCTGTGCCCTCTGCTGGGCTCCTGCCACAGAGATGCTCATGGCTCCCTCCCTCACTCCTTCAAGCCACTGGCAGAGCTCTCTTTCTTGGGGGAGCCTTTCTAGACTCTGTACTATAGCATCCCGCACCAGCCCACTGCCGCCCCTGGGACCCAGCCACAAATTTCCTTCATAGCACCTATGAGGTTCACATCTTCTGTGTGAATTAGTTAGGAACCACCCCTTTTGCTGTTACTTATTTCTGTCTTTCCTTCGTCCTTTGCCGAGTGTGACTTCTGCAGGGGCAGGTATCTTTGTTTTGTTCACTGCTGTCTTTTCCAAAATTGTGCCTGGCACACGATTGGCTTTTAGTAAAAAATTTCATTAATAATTGGGCTGCAGTTAGCAAGGAAGAGAGGGAAAAGAGCATTTCAGAGAGAAATAGAGGTAAGAAGTGAAAACGAATGAATGAATGTGCAGGTGTCAAGTCTTAGAACCAACAGCATGAACTAGAAATGAAACAGATTGGGAATGCAGTGTGACAGTGAGTCTGCTTGTGGGTGGCCATGCATCTGGGCAGTGGAGTATTGGGGGCAGTTGCAAAAGATAAAAGCAGGAGCCATAATTAGCAGTTTGGACTTGACTTTGAAGGCAGTGCCAAGACCTTATATGATTTTAACCAAGGAATAGCACGATTTGCATTTTAGAACATCCGCTCGGGCGCCAATCAAGAGAACACATATGGTGGGAATTAAAGATGAGATGAGAAGCCAGGGGACCACCAGGACTGTCACAGGGAGTGAAGTGAAGGGGGACAGTAGCCACATCAGGCAGTGGCAGGATGAAGAAGTGGACATTTCCCCTAGGTACCATCTTTTTCTTGATCCCCCAAGTAGAAACCAAATAATTCACTGCATCTGGCCTTGGCTGAACCATGAAGCTGTGCTTCTATCAAGCATGATCTGAAATAATCAAATTGAAAGCTTTCCAAAGCGCTCCACCCACATTTTCGGCTTTCCTCCTGGTGAAAGAAATCCAGAGCAAGATTGCCGTTGTCCACCAGAGCAGAGAATAATGGAGCAGTGTGGGGACTGAACTCGAAGGTTTTGGAAGGCAGATAGCACTTGACATCCAAGTTCCTCTGGTCTCCAGATCTTTTGTGCAAGTAAATTAGTTTCATTTGTCTCAGGACATCTTTTCCAGGCCAACTTCTTCCAACTTGCCTGCTAATGTTTCTCAGTGGTGTGTTTGAGGCTTGGCTGTGTCTCCTTGTCTGGAACGAATCTTTTATTGCTAGGAAATAGTTGGATGGTAATCCTGGACTCTTGGACCCTATTCCCTTCCCAGCTGTGGACTGAATATTTGATACCTTGATTGCTTGCAGCTTAACCTGTCCCTCTCCTGCCTGTTTCTCGTGCATAGGAATTTCATACTGGAAGCTGGATTTCATGCCCATCACTCCACCAGTCTTTGGCGAGACAGTTAGGATTAACACCTGTTTCTTCACAACTCCCCTGAGATGGGAGGGAGGAGGGAGGCCCAGGTTTTGTTTTGCTCACCCCCCACATAGCGTGATATTCCTTTGGTTCGGCAGTCATGCATTCCGATGCAACCTAAAAACATCCAGATGACGGCAATATCATGTTGCCCATTTCACATGGGAAAGCTACAACCCACCCTCCTCTTGTTCAAGTTGCACTCAAATCTAATTTTCATGGCCTGTGCAAGTGGGAGCCCCACAACCCTGTGTCAGCTGTTGAAGTTTAGCAATATTTTTCCAAACATGGGCCAGCAGGCAGCCAGCAGGCACTAGACAGCTAAAAGCTGGCAGAGAAAGTCCCAGACACCTATAGCAGTCCAAACAGTGACTCACCCCGCTGTTGCCAGGATAAATATGGGGATGAATGGTATTTTTCTGTGAGCAGGAAGAATTGTCAAAATGCTTATCACTTTATAAAATATAACAGATTGTGCCTGTTCATATTTTTGAAATGTTCCAACCATTCACTAGCTTTTTGTTTGTTGTTATGGCTTTAATTTGCTTTTTATTTTCTAGGAGGCCTGGAGAACCTAGGCATTTCCATGCTGTGCTGCCACCCGAGCTCTGGATCCACCTCGCCGTGGTGGCCTGTGGCAATCGGCTGGAGGAGACGCTGGTCATGCTCAAGTCGGCCGTGCTGTTCAGCCACAGGAAGATCCAGTTTCACATCTTCACCGAAGACTCTCTGCAGTCGGAGTTTGATAAGCAGGTGAATTTGCGACAGTGAATGGCACAGCGTTTACTGAGGGCAGGCCCAGACTGCATTACACACACTGCACAACCTGCTCCCACCCGTGTTTTACTGATGTTCAGTTATGTGACCTTGGACACTTGACTCTGAGCTTTATCATTTTCATGCATAGAGGTAAATTATGCCCACCTCAGAAAGATATTGTAAGGTTCCAATGAAATGACGCCCCTAAAGCACTTGATACAGAACTCAATCCTTGTTAGGGTTATCAACATTATTCTGTCTTTTGGAGATAAGAGAAAAATACACACACACACACACACACACACACATACATGTATATGTATATAAAATAGCAATATACATTCATTGAAATAAATTCAGTGATACTGATGATAAAGGATAGACTTCCTCACTACCCTTCATTTCCTATAACAAATGGTCAGAGTTAGTAATTTTGAGTGCTTTTTGCATATGGTTTTGCATCTACAGGTGGGTGTGCTTGTGTCTGAATGTTCCCATATACAGACATGTGTCTAGTCATGTACACATTTACATTTACATATACCTATATAGACATGTGTGTACATGTGCAGACTTAAATGTATTTCTTTTGCAAAATCAGAGTTGTACCGTAGATGGTGTGGTTCTTACTTTTCTACACTTGGAACATTTCTTCAGCAGTATCCTGGTCAGCACTCTGTTGCTTCCTTACCTCATCCTTTTTTGGTGATGACATAATATTTTATTATGTAGCTGGGTCACAATTTTTGTTTTGTTTTGGTACCGACGATCAAACTGATGACATTGCACCTGCCAGGCAGGGTCTGTGCTGCTGAGCTATGTCCCCAGCTCTGGGTCACAATTTATTCCACTATTCCCATCTTGAATTTTACCAGTACATCAGAAGAGCTCCGGAAAGGCTTTTTCCCCTAGTGGAGGTGCATACATGGTCTTGGCAGACCGAGCTCTGTTTTCTTTGAAAGTTTTCTCTTGCAGAAACTTCTTGAATGATGCAGAGAGAAATATGCTTTATTCCTATTGACTTGGTCAACAGTGCTGTGTGCTGTCACCAGGACAGCTGTGCTAATAAAAATGCCAAGAGCAGCATGTTTGCTAAGAAAGGCTAACAACAGAAAACAGAAAGTGTGGTATGTTTTCTAAGGCAAAAAACCCTTAGCATCTTCACCAAGAGAAGCCAGAGAAACCAACAATCTTAGGGCTTTGGAATTGATTCAAGAAATGCTTTGTAAAATCCTCAATTTTTAAAAAGGGGACTGAAGAAGACTGAAACACTCTGAGTTAACTGCAGCATAATAATGATGGTAATATATAGCTGCAAAATAAATTATGTAATATATGCAGAGAACTTATAATTAATGATTTCATTTCATTTACTTCTCAAAACATCCCTTTGCAATAGGGGACCATTGTGTTCCTGTTTAAGACAGTTTTTCATTATTGTAATGAAATATCTAAGGCTGGGTAACTTTATAAAGAAAAGAAGTCTATTTAACTTACAGTTCTGGAGATTCAAGGGCATAGTGTCAGCATCTACTTGCTAATGGCGAAAGCACAAGATGACTAGGTAAGTGAGCCCTGTACCATTGGGTGCTTAGTGGCCCTAAGTCCTCTTCAGTTGGGCCCCTGGTCCTGGGAGTGGCTCAAGGCCTGCAGCAGACACAGACTGAGTGGAGAACACACACACCTTGCACAGCTCGGAGTGCCACTCAGGGTTGAGCATCTTGTTGAGCACATATGGAGCCTTGGGTTCAACCCATGGCACCACCTTCCCTCATAAAAAGCTGGGACCTATTAAAGTCTACTCTTTTAGGGAAAAGATGTGCCAAATTAAAAAATAAAAACTTCCCAGCATCTGAGAACAAGAAACGGCATGTTGACTTTAAGTTTTAAACGAGTTTATTTTTTTAGTCTTTTCTCCCTCAAAAACATGTGAACATTATCATTCCTCAGATGAATTCAGAACTTGAAACTCAAGTATCTGTGGGGGCCTTTTTAAAAAATACAAGCAGAGAATTGGAACGAAGTAAGCCAGGGCATTTGCTGTGCCTCTGGGCCTCCCACCTCCAGGGACAAAAGCACATACCCCTGGAGGGACTCTCTCCACCCAGGCAGCAAAAATCCCCAACATGTAGTTTCTGTGAGCAAAGGTCATGTGTCATGGAAGGAAGCAAGCACTAGGAGAGATGGCAGGAGCAAGTGAACCTTGGGTGTTGAGCTGATTGAGTGCAGATGCAGTGTGTTTATAGCAGGAGAGAGAAAATTTGAGTAGGCACAGGGAGTGAGGGTGGAGACAGAAATCTTTAGCAATGAAATATAATGGATAAAATTCAAAAACTTCCCTAAAGACTGTACAGCCATCAAGTTGACAAGTGAATAGGAGGGGGACCACGCACAGACACACCTGGATGAGTCTGAAAAATCCTCCAAGGCCAACAGAGCACCTTGTGTGAGACAAAGGCCTCTTAGTGTGTGATGGTTCTCAGTATGCAGTGCATATGTGATGGCCCACTTTCTGGTACACAGAATGGAGTGCATGGTCAGCTCTGTGTAGTACAGAGTTCTACAAAGTGCAGTAGGTATCTGTCACCTTCGGCTTCCCCAGGCTGAGATCTACTTTCTTTTTTGTTTGTTTATCTGGTTTGGTTTGCTTTGGTTTTGAGACAGTCTCAGTATGTAGTCCATCCTGGCCTTGAACTCACTATGTAGCCCACACTGACCTTGAACTTACTGTAATCCTTGTGCCTTAGCCTCCTAAGTACAGGGGTTACAAGTGTGAGCCTAACTACTTTCTTGAACATAGAACTGCATAATTAAGTCAGAACAAGAGTCTGACATCTCTGGGAGCCGTGATACCAGGCTATGAGCCTGCTATACGGCTTCTGTGAAACTTAATCAGCAGAAAAGACAGCTGAAGAAACAAATCATGAACTGAAAGATATTACACAGAATGCTGCAGGGAGAGATAAAGAAATGGAAAATATCAGCTAGGAATTAAGAGATATGAAGGGTACCGTCAAAAGGCAGTGCACTGCAAATGAGTTCTAGAAGGAAAGAAGAGTCAGAAGGCAGGTGGTATGTAAAGACGTGACTGGCGAGAACCGCACAGGAATGGTGGGCCAGTCTACAGACTCAAGAACCCTAATGAATCCTCATCAGGATAAATCGGAAAAAATCTACAAGTACACATATCAGCGCAAAAACCAGAGTGTCAAAGGCCAGAAGAAGGTTTTAAAAGCACAAGCTTTGGGGCTGGAGATTTAGCTCAGTGGCATAAGAACCTGCCTTGCAAGCAGGCGGTTGTGAGTTTGATCCCCGGTACCGATTAAAAAAAAAAAAAAGACATTTAAAAGCACAAGCTTTTTAAATTATGACATATAAGGATATAGCCACACTGAAAGTTCTTGGCAGTTTCTTAGAATTTGATGTAGGTTTACCATTTGATGCAGCAGTTGCAACTCTGAGCATTTACCCAAATGAGTTAAAAACTTTAAAAAGCCTGCACAGAAATATTTATAGCAACTTGAGTCATAATTTTCCCCAACTGCAAGCAACCATAATGTCCTTCAGTAGGTGGATGGAGAAATAATGCATTGTATATCCATATAATGGAGTATTATTGGGGCCGAGGTTTAGCTCAGTGGCGTTAAGTGCCTGCTTGCCAAACGTGGGGTCATGAGTTCGATCCCCAGTACAAAAAAAAAAGGAGTATTATTAAATGATAAAAAAATGAGTTATCAAGCCACAGAAAGAATCTTAAGTGAAGCTTAAATACAAATTTTAAGTGAAAGAAAATAATTGAAAAGCTATACTCTATGTAATTCCAACTATATGATATTTTGGATAAAGCAAATCTAAAGAGATAATAAAAAGGCCAGTGATTGCAAGAGCTGAGGAAGATGGAAAAAGGTAAGGTTGGATAGGTGGGACAGAGAATTTTTAGTATAAAACTATTCTGTATTATATCATAATGGTGATACATTAATTTGTCCAAATCCATAGAGGCATACCACACAAACAGCTAGCCCTAATGTAAACCTAATATAAATTATAATGTAACCCTACTGTAAAGATTTAGTTAATAATAGAGTATCAAAGCTAGGCGTGATAGTGCACGCCTGTAACCCCAGCACTTCAGAGGCTGAGGCAGGAGGATCGCTATGAAGGCAGGAGCATCACTGAGCTACATAGTGAGTTCAAGGCCAGCCTCAACTACATAGTGAGGCCCTGTCTCAAAACAAACAAAACAAAACAAAACAAAAGATCATCATCATCATCATAGTATATCAGTATTGATTCATCGTGTGCATTGAACACACTACTGTAAGATAGCAACAGCAGAAGCAGTTGTGGGGCAGGGAAAGAGAAGTGCAGATGGGTGCTGTTGATGCTTTGTGCCCAGTTTTTCTATAAACAGAAAATGGCTGTAAAATAATAGAATTTACTAACGATGTTTATAAACTTAATATCTATAATCACAAAAAATTCTACAGAATACAAAAAGAAAATTTAGGAAATTAAATCACCACTACTACCTCTAGAGGAACCCACTTTTAATAGTTGGATATCTATCTGTCCACATTTTTCTTTTCGTACAAATATTTTTCCTGTCAGAGTAATATTATAAACATTTTTGTACTTTGCTTTTCTTGAACACCAAGTGTGCATCATAATCACATCTCCATACAGACTAACCATACACTTTTCCATGGTATAACTATCATGATTTATTTTCCCAGCTCCGTGAAGTTGGATATTATGACTGTTCCCAAATTTTGATACTGGGAATTAGGTCATGCTTTGTTCCTCTGTCTTTTGGGGTTTGTTGCTGTAACTAGTTTCCAAATAACCCTCTTGGCAATTTATTCAAATCCATACTCCTGGTGACTCCGTGTCTGTGTCAGCTTCTCAAACCCCTTGCCAACTGTGAACGCCTCGTGTTTCAAATCCTAGCAATTGTGATAAGAGAAAATGGTCTCATTTAGTGAACATTAACAGTGGTGATGGAGTTAGATTTGCTGTGCAAATTGCCTGAACAGTTTTCCTTTGACTGTCCAGAAGCCTCCCGGGTGTTTTCTATACATCTTGATGTCTAAACACCCTTCCATGTTTTTGGTGTTTTTCAGTTACGACAGTGGCCTGACTCTTACACGAAGAAGTTTGAACACAGAATCTACCCTATCACATTCTCCGTTGGAAACTCTCAAGAGTGGAAGAAATTATTCAAACCCTGTGCTGCCCAGAGACTCTTTCTCCCGGTAGGAGCACCTGCTTTTTGTAAGCAGCACCTTAGAAGACTTGCTCATGGAAGCATGATGAAATTAGCTGAGAAAAGTCTTTAGAAACCTTTCCAGACAGCTAAGAAGTGTGCCTTCCTTGGATTCTGTAGTTGATGCATTGACTGCAGTGCGGAGCGAGAGAGGGTTCCTGTGTTCCCACAGTTTTATCCCCTAAGAGTGAGGGTCTGACAGCAGCCAGATCATGGCTTGGGTTAAGGATCTCTGTAGCTATGGCTCCACCATTTTCTATCTATGTGAAAAATACCCCAACTTCCAAAATTCTCACTTTAACTCCACAGGGTTGGCATATGGTCAGCTCTCAATAAATGTTATCTTCCATTATTGTTGCTTTTAACAATAACTACAACTAGATGTAACCATGCTAAGATATAATTCAGAAAGGGATCGGAGTTCTGTCAGTTAGGAATTTTTAAATTATGTGTTTTTGTTTTCTTTCTTAAAATCCTTAAAATAGTAAAATAAGGCATAACAAAATAGAGTATCATTGAGCATGGAGGGCAACCATGAATCATGAATTGCAACCTCATATCAGTGCCTTCAGTAAACATTTGTTGCACACCTGTCAGGTCCCAAGCCCTTGACCAGCAATGGTGATAGTTGGTTATTCAGATGACTGTGGTCCTGCTCCCTTAAGCCTTGAGGATGAAAGAGCATTCAGCAAGTAACTAAACTATGATCAGGGCTGAGGTGGAGAATAAATGGATATATGTAATGTGGTGTTTGGTGTGGCCTGAGAGAGGTCACAGAATGTTCTCTGAAGCAGTTGCATTTAAGCTAAGGACATAAATGAATGAATTTACTGAATGACAAGGACCAAGGGATTAAGAGAGACAGGAAGGGTTCAAGTAGATGAATGGTATATACAAAGGCCTTTGGCTGGAATGAGGCATGTTTGAGGAAATAAAGCAAGGTCACAGCAACTAGAGAAATAGAGAGGGAGGTGGGAAGGGAAGGAGCCTATAGACTCTGTAGGCACTATTGGGACATCTGCTCTTTGTCTTAAGGGCAAGTGGGAAGTGGTTGGATGATTCCTAGCGTGATGGCCTGACTTGTGTTTGAAAGAGGACTTACTGGTTAAGTGTGGACAGTTCAGCTTGGGCTGTGAAGGTGGTCTTAGCAACAGTTTCAGGGTTCCTGAACAGTTTCTCAGTTTCCTGAGAAAAGGAACTTACCAGCCTTCATGGTCGGCTCCATGTAAAAGTTGAAGGGGATGAGATAAAAGGATTTCATCTGTTTCTGATTCGTCTGTGTTTCTGATCTGAGCCACTGTTAAGGTTGATCCATTTTAAATTACTCAGATCTAACGATTTATGACCTGCAAATGCAATTTCTTATATGATTCAACTTAGAAGTGATTAATGATGTCATTTAGCAATGCAAAAGACTGGAGGAAGAAATGTTTTGCCTAGATGAGTTTAATTCTGGTCATGTTTGATTTTGGAATGCTTGGGGACAGCCAAGCAGGGAGATTCTTACCATCTATTGATCTGGAAAGCCTATGGTGAGTAGTACTTTGAGCATTTCTGACACATAGAACAGCCCAGTCTCACTTACTTTTTTCAGGTTGTTTGTTTATTTGTTTTTGGCACTGGAGATGAAAGCCAGGGGCTTCACACTGAACTACACCCCCAACCCTTTCTGTTGTTGTTATGGGGATTGAATTCATGACCTTGAGTTTGCAGGCAGGCCCTTGTGCTGCTGAGCCAAATCCCCGGCCACCTTTTATTATTTGAGACAAGATCTTGGTAAATTGCTTTGCCCAGGTCGGGTGGACCCTTGGATCCTCCTGCCTTTGCCTACCAGAGTGCTGCGATTATGAATTCCACACCCAGCTTTGCTCTGTTATTAATGACCCATTTTCGCATGCTGCAGACTTTTTTTGTTTTTGATATGTTATAATGTTACCAGGTTATCTCCCTAAAGAGAGGATGGGGACCTCATTTCGACCCTGGAAGATTCTTGATGTATGGTTGTAGAAAAGCATTTCAGGACACATCAGTGAGAGGCAGAGGCTGACTCCTTAGGCAGAGTTAGAAAGTAAAAGAGAATAGGAAAGGACTTCAGCTTGAGGAGGTGAAGGGGCACCACTTTGATGAAAAAGATCAAATTGGCCTGGAAGGAACAGCTTTAAAAAGTTGTTGAGTGGGACAGCATCTGGTTGATTATAATCTCAATTCTGAATTTGCATGATGACTCTGCAGAAATACTTACTGCTTAAGAGAACCATTGGGTCTCCCTGAGATGATTGTTTCTGCTTGGGCAGTATCAGTTTTGTAGAGGTTCTGAGGATGACTATAGGTTTAAGAAAATGACTGAAGACATATCTTGAAGGGGGACTTGATAGATTATATGTATTTAGGGTTACTAAATCTTAAGTTTTTAAGCAGACATTCTATAAATAGTTAAGATGCTGTGTACAGAACTGAGCAAAGATCTGACTCAATTTTAAGGCAGTGAAGGAGACAGATACAAAGTCAAGGGCAATCTTTGTTCTGCTCTTAGAAACTGATTGAAAAAGAAAAACTGAATAGACATCTATAGGTTCATGTGAAGAGTCACTGCTGTTTGTTTGTTTAGCAAAACCAGCTTTCAAATCCCTGACAATCCCAGGGGTGGGAAAACCACAAATTATGCTTTCAGTGAGAAACAGGTTGAGAGCCTATGAGTTTGTCCTTTATCTTTATGGCAATGTCTTTTTTTTTTTTTTTCTTTTTTTGTACCAGGGATCAAACTCACAAACTTGTACTTTCCAGGCAGGTGCTTACGCCACTGAGCTAAACCCCCAGTGGCAGTGTCTGTCTTAATAAAATAGAATTAATTGCATAAAAATGGGCATAGCAAATGACTACCTTCCTTTAAATGGAACTAAAATCTCTAAGTTGTTGATGTAAAAATTAATTATCATTTGAGGTGAGGGGAAAAGGTCAGGTTTCTGATTCTGGTCTCTGTTTTAGACAAAAAGAAATATTAGAAAGCTAAAGCTCATATTGGGAAATTCCTTAACCTATATAAAATGTTGGTAACCCAGTGGAATCCCATTTGAATTTTTCCTGACCTTGGCTTGTGACTTTGTTATCACTATTATAAAAAACACACCCACCACATGGCTTTCATTCATTCCCCACTAAGTAAGTGTTCTGTTCTGAATGATAAATGGGAGCTGGCATTCCTTATCTGCTTCCGATAATGGAAACTAACCCTCCTTAAAAATAATAAAGAGAGATTGTGGATGACAGAACGCTTACCTTCTCCCAGTCCTGTATCACAACAGCAGCTTATGAACATGAAATTTCAGGGGCATTGCCTGAGATGCATTGATCTTCAGAGTAATTGGAAATAAGATCTAGGTCATAATTTCCTTAAACTTCACCTCTCTGAAACAAAATCAAGTGTATAGCTTGGAGATAATGGAAATCTAAAATGCAAACAGTGTAGCAGATGGTGATGTCATGCAGGAGAGACTCTTTCTTAACTAAGATTTTACCACAAGAATACCATGGTATCTCGGCACACATCTTTCCACTTGACGGCCTAATCAGACTTTCAAGTACAGTGAGGGGAATTTAGATTACACCAGTGCATGGTTTATGAAGTCCTAGAAACCACTGGATGTTTACTCTACTTCTGTGCATACTGGTCCTAGGAGCCAGGACTAGTATTAGTGTAAATTATAGTGCAGATGGCTTAAGTTCTGTAAGATGCATGTTTTCAGATGCTTCAGAAGCTTAAAGTATTTAAAGCAATATGCCAATTACAAACAAATCAAATTTGTTCATGTAAATGGGTCCTGGGAGACTTTTTCCTTAGGAAAGGCCAAGAAGCCATTCCGTCTACAAGAATAATTGAGTTCTATGAATTGATTTCACCTTTGCACTGTTTACCAGTGAGACAGTATAATCGATCTCTATATTTTGCCACACATTGTGCTATTTGATTATGAAGACTTCCCTCCTCAGTACCTGAAGATCTTAGAGATTTTAAAAGCTGTGATGGAGATCACTGCATTGCAGGATTTTCAGACTTTATTGGCCAGTGTCACTGAATGTGGGTGGTAACAATAGGTGGAGTTAGTTGCTACACAGACTTCAGCAGAGAGAACAGTTTTGTTTGTCACCAAGGTTTAATGAGCTCCAAAAGGATAATAATGTCTAATGTCTTTCTTGCTGCCATTACTTTCCACAGAACATCCATTTCAAGGAGGGAGTTAGGGAGGAATATTATCAACAGACAGAAGAAAATTGCCTACGGCCTTATCAGTAAATTTATCATCAGAGTTTTCTGACTTTTATTTCCAAGAAATTTATCACATCCTTTACCATTTCAAAGCAATCCCTTACCAAATAAAAAATCTATTTTGCATATCACATTTTATATGTCACAATATATATAATCTTCCCTTTTTCACTTACAGTGTGCTAACAGGCCTTGTAACTGGTTCAAGTGTTTGGAAATCTACATGCTTACCAGAGGCATTGTAGTAAGTTAGCTGTACGCTAATGGAAAGGTGTAGCATATCCAAATTTTAAAGAACTGTTTATAATTAAAGTCTGACTTCTACATTATTGCTAATATTGCACCTTAGCATTGGTAATTAACATTGATAAATCCTTGGAATCAACCATTTGGATATCAACCAATATTAATAGATATATATAGTCCTTATTAAGAAGAACACTAGTTAGAATAATCATAAATTATGTCTATATTTTATTTTTGTTTGTTTGCTTGTTGGTTTTTTGAGACAAGGTCTCATTTTGTAGTTTAGGCTCACCCTAAACTCTCTATGTAGTCCAGGCTGGCCTCGAATTCCCAGTGATCTCCTAATTCAGCCTCCTAAGTGCTGGGATTACAGGTATGCACTACCATACCTGGCTATGATGTCTGTATTTTCATCAAGCATCAACAGGCCATAAGTTATGTTGCCAGCTATCTTGGATCTTCAGTTCAATAGAAATGGTAATTAAAACTACAGCATGAGGGTTAGGGGTATGGTTCAGTGGCATGGTGCCTGCCTGAGTTCAATTCCCAGTTTAAAAAAAAAAAAACATGAATTTACAGGGGAAAAAACTTCAGTTGAACTACTGGAGGAAAGATAAGAAAGGACTCGAGTTTACCTAAGCTGGAGGGGACACATTCTGATATAGGAGTTCAGACCAGCCCACTCAGTAAGGCAGGAGACCTACTTTCAATGGTTAGCTGGGGGACTGGGATCCAGTTGATCATTTCATTCTGTTAGTTCTAGTGTCATAGCTCTAGAATCCTCACAGATGAGAGAAGGCTCCTTTAGGTAAGGCTCATCTCTGTTTGTGGTCATCTCAATCATGTGGGATTCCTGGCTTTCCTAGAATCAGGTGATTACAGGTTTAGGACAGTGGCTGGAGGAATGTGGATGTAACTGTATGTGTCACTTCTTACCTTTGGTGTCCTCAGTTTTGAAGGTCTTGAAGAGGAAGAGAACATGTAAACTGAGGACTAAACAACCCAATCTGGCCAGCTTCTAGATAATGCTCCCTAAATGTTAAACATACCTCTATGCAAAGCTGAGATCTGATCCCAGGTTTATAACAACCAAGCATACAAAATGAAGGTTGGGTTTTGTTTTACTTTTAGTTAACTATTGGACCCCTGTAGGCTTATAGCAAAAATAGCTTTTAAATCCCTGAATATCCCAGAAGAAAACACAAATATGCTTTTAATGAGTATCAGGCAAAGCCCCAGGATTCTCTGTTTCCTTTTGACTATATGATGACTGAGTCAATGTTAGCTACCCAAATGATTGCGTGAAATGACCCTAGCTAACAATTTGGTTGAACAGGATTTCTACAGTATTGTCATTTACTCACATACTAGTAAAGATTTGCCATTCAAAATATTAGTTATAATTCCTGGTTAATATGAAACTTGACTCCAGCAAAGCAAAGAAGGAAATTAGTTTATTGGCCTATCTAACTGAAAAGTCCAGGTGAGATGGTCGATTCCAAACATGGCTAGATCTAGGGGCTCCCTCAGTGCCATCAAGGGTATGTCTCTCAGGCCCTTGCAACCCTCATTCTGTTAGCACGTTCGATGGAGTCTTGGGACAATTTCCAGGTTCTTTTGTATGATGTACAGAGAATGGGATTAGCTCAGGACAGCAAAGGAACAGCCTATTCAAAAAGCAGGGATTGTTAGAGGCACTTGATAAAAAATGTGGCTCAAGAGCTGGGCGTGGTGGTGCATGCCTGTAATCCCAGCACTGGGGAGGCTGAAGCAAGAGGATCATTGTGAGTTCAAGACAAGCCTGGGTTACAAAGTAAGCTCAAGGCCAAACTGAACTGCATAGTGAGATCCTACCTCAAAAAAAACAAAGAAAAAAAAAATACAGTTCAATTGTGTGCTGTCTGCTGAAGGCACATTCAAGGTCAAAGAAACAAATGGGTTGGAAGTAACAGGATGGAAACAGATACACCATGCAATCAACAACCACAGAAAGCTGGCTGTACTAGTATCAGAGAAGACAGAAATTTACAGAAGAAATAAAACATTACTAGAGACAAAAATGTGGAAATTTTATAATGATACAAGCATCAATGTATTAAGAATGTATAAAAGTTATAAACGTATGTCCAACAAACAGCTACAAACTACATGAAGAAAAAATGGACAAAATTGCAAAAAGAACTAGGCACCTCATCAATAGTAAGAGGCTTCAGTGCCTCACTTTCAGTGATAGATCTAACAGGTACATAGAGGACATGAACACTACTCTAAACCAAATGAACTAACGTGATCTACAATCATGCCAGCAGACGCCAGCCACACCCTTCTGAGAGCATGTGGAGCACTGTCCTGAATAGGCCCTCATAGGCTATAAAACAGGCCGCAGTAAACTTAAAGAGTTTGAAGTGGTACAAGATATGTTCTAACTAAAGTAGGATAACAGTAGAAGTCAGCTATAGAGAAAATTTTAGAAGAAAATTTGCTATTATATGGAAATTGATGAACATACTCTTAAAGAACCAATAACTCAAGAAATTACAGGAAAATTAGCATGAAAATGAAGACACAAAAATATCAGTACTTGTGAGACACAGCTAGAGTTCTAAAGAAAACTTACACTTGTAAATTGCAATAGTGCAAATAAGAAATGATATCAAATCAATAACTTTACCTTATACTTTATGACACATGAAAAAGAATGAACTAAATACAAGCAAGCAGAAGATCAATACTACAAAAGATTAAATAGTAATGAAATAGAAATCAGAAAAGCAATAGAAATGTGGGGTGACAATATGCAATGTATGCACATTGTTGCCCCCAGATTGATGTGTTTTGAAATTTCTTTTCAGTTTTTTTTCTTTTTATCCTTGAAATAAAATGGATCAGGAGGAAAAAAGAAAAACAATAGAAGATAACAACAAAACCAAAAGTTGTTCTTTGAAATTATCAACAAAATGGACAAACGAGGAAGACTCAGATTGCTAAAACCAGAGGGGCAGGTGGGGACATGACCACTAACATCACCAAAATAAAAGTGTTACAAAGCAGCGTGTGCCACTAAGTTAGATCACTTAGGTGAAATGGGCAAATTTGGACTTGGTGAATTATATTTTTGCTTTCTTGATGGCATCATTTAAAATGCAACAGTTTTTAATTTTGACTTAGTTCTGGTTAACAGATATTGTCTTTTATTTGTGAGTTTTTGATGTCGTATCTGAGAAACCATTGCATAACCTAAGGGCATGGTTCAGCCCTGCACTAATCATTAAGGCAGGAAGTTCAGACCAACCAACATTCTCTTCCAAAGGATAACGCCCACTGAATCTGAGCCACATGGCTAGACTTTTGCCACAGGAAGGCGACTCGCACTTTCCAGAAGATGGAAGAAGATATACTGGGGGGAGGGGGGGACAAATAATAGACTTGACAATGAACGGTTTTTAACATTTCTTCTCAGCCTTCACAGAAGCCCTTTATGTTTAGGCAAGGAGAATAAGATAATATATGAAGTGTAGCCTCCAATTTTAATAGCCATGGTATTAGGAAACATTTGGTGGAGACATACGTTAGAGCCTTGTAGAGGCAGTGTGGGTATAGTAGGTATGACTATAGACTTTGGAAGCAGCCTGCATATTGTATGTTCATACCTTGCTGCTGCTGCTTAACGTTTACAACCTGGGAAAACAACTTGTCTTTGCTTTAAATTACTCATCTCTAAAATGAGATAAAAGCATTGCCTATGTTATAATGCTGTGAAAATTCAAATTAGTTTAATACACTTAGCACCCTTAGAAATAGTGCCTGAGCCAGGCAGGGTGACATATTCCTATAATCCCAGAACTGAGGAAGGCTGAGGCAGGAAGACTACAAGTTCAAAGCCAGCCTGGGCAGCTTAGCAAAACTCTGTCTCAAAATTTAAAAGAAAAAGATTAGAGTTGTAATTTGGTGGTACAGTGCCCTTGAGTTCAATCCCCAGTACCACCCAATAAATTAATTAATTAAAAAGTTAAAAAATAAAAGAAAGGAAATGAGAGGGGACCAAGATGTAGAGGGAGAGGGGAGGGAAAAGGAAGGGAAGAGAAAGTAAGAATTAAAATGCTAGGTAGATGTACCAGCTCCCCGTGGAGAATGTAATCCTTATGTGCTGCAAACAGGTACTAATAAAAATAAAAAATAAATTAATTTTAAAAAAGAAACAGTGCTTGGGACATAGTAAACATTAGTTCTATTTTTATGATTTCTATTTTTGTTAGAACTGACATGTGGCATGAAAGTGCTGAGATCACTTTCCAAAAAGGAATTTATCTTGGTTAACAGCAATAAGCCATAATCAACACAGAACAATTGTGACAAGCCCAGCATCTCTGAGAAGCAACTGGACTCCTAACTTACCTGTTTCATACCATTTAACTGGAAATCTCCGTCTGTCCTCCTTAGGGGAAATGTTGGTAGTTTGTCCAAAGAAGGTAAAAGGAGGGTCTTTAGAGTAAGCATATCTAGGCACAGTGTAGGACATCATGTTGAAAACATGAGATTCAATCGGAAACTTACTTGTGAATGTTCAGATCCAGTGCCTTTTTCTTCTCTTGTATACCCCAGACAGAAATTTGGAAGAAAAATCTATGGGAGTTTGAGGAGATACTTCCAAACAACTCTAATAAAATCAGAGATCTAGCAATCTCTGAACATTGGAAGAAATCCTCTAATAAGATACATAAGACCCAAAACAAAGAGAGAGCATCTACCTAGAAAAAAATAACATAAGCCAGACTTGGTGGTACATGCCTGTAATGGGAAGCTGAAGCAGGAGGATCACCGCAAGTTCAAGGCCAGCCTGGACTGCATAGTGAGACCCTGCCTTAAAAAAAAAAGTGATGGATAAAAGTTTTAAGGAATTGTCATTAGTATTCCCAGAGAAATAAGATATTACTTGTGTGAGAGAGGCAAGGATTCTATAAGAAATGAAATATTTAGAGGATAACAATTATACTATAAATTCATAAAATAATAGCAGAAATGAATGATGCAGTAGAAGAATTGCAAAATATGAGTAAATCTTTCTGAAAGTAAAGAAAAATACATCAGAGAAATGAAAAGTAGCAATAAAATAATTGGAAATGAGAGAACAGGTCCAAATTCTGAATCTAGGAATTCTGGAAAGAGAATAGAGTCCGAAAGTTACAAAATCAACAGTCAATCTAATTCAAGAAAATGTCTGCAAACAAGGAGGCATGTTTCTGACTTGACAGACTCCGCAAAAGTGTATCACATTTGATGGAAAGCCTTGTAGATCCTCAGATTGACTTTAACTTTCAGAACACGATAAATTTTATTGAATGTCAAATCAGGTAGGGAGGGGACAGCTGGCACAGGAGAGGTCCTGTTCAAAGACGAGAAATCAAAAGAGCTTCAAACTTCTCAACAGGCGTGCTAGAAGTGTTGAAATATTGGAGCAATGCCTTGAAAATTCACAGACATGATTTCCAACCCAGACTTCCATACCCAGCCAAACTAGCAGTCAAATGTATAAATCGAAATTTTTCCAGATGTGCACAGTTTCAAAATATTTTCCTCCTTCGAGTCCTCTATCAAGGAATTACTGGATAATGTGCTTGAATACACTAAGAAAAATGAGGCCTTGGGATCCAGGAAGCAGGGAATACCACACGAGAGAGTCGGGAGAAGAGTTGTTTCTGCTTATCTGTCCACATATCTGCCTATCTGTGAACCGAGATTTTGTTAACCATCTTGTTTTTCTAAAACTGTGCAGAATAACCCACCAGTGACTCTTGAAATCACTTCAGTGAATTACTGTCAGTTTTTAGAAACTGAAATAAACAGAATAGGATAGAAAATAATGGATATAAATTGCACATAATAAAGAGAAATGCTATTTTTGTATTTTTTCTGTTCTATATACAGTGGTACCTAGGTTTATGAACTCAGTTCTTTCTATGATTCTAGTCACAAACTGAGTTGGATGAGGACCAAATCAAATTCAGTGGTTAGATCCAGTGTTGATTCAGTTCTTATCCAATTCAGTTTAGGACTAGAATTGTGGAAAAAATTAAATTCGTGGACCAGGGTACCACTGTATTTATGCATGTACTAAAACTGTGATTAAATGCATTTCCTGTTGTGAAGTATAATTGAAAATTATTTAGGAAGCATTGCTACAAAATATATCTTCAAGACATACCACCGCAAAGGGAAATGTACGGTGAGTGGCCAAAGACCCCTGAGAGTCTGACACATTTATCCCATCCTAGCATCCCTTAGTTCCTTAACTCTTCCTGACAGTGAGGAATGTGCTCACTTGCGTCCTCTTTATCAATGACAAAACTGAAGTTTAGGGAAATCAAATCATTTTCCTGGAGTAAATCATACAGCCTGGATAGGAGCCCAAGTTTTTCCAGTAGTACAGTCATTCTGCCCTACTCTTTGCGTTTATTAGTTCTACCATTTTCTCCTATATTTGTTGGAAACTTTCTTAACGTGTCCCCAGCATCTTCTCTGAACCTCCCACTCCTCTCCTCTTAGGTGGGTATAGAATAGAGCGTTTGTCTTTGCTCAGGCTCCCCATGTTAATGTGGCTGTTGTAGATGTAATTGCTCCCCTCTCAGCTTCATTTATCACTTATTCTGCTACCTTCTAAGTCAGGCTGTACACAGTTTACTTATGTTTTATATTTTGGGACTACGGATGGATACACAGACAGATGGATGGTCTTATAAAAGGACTTCACAACTACTTCAAATGGTGGCAGAGAGGATCTAAAAATATAACACCTTTTTTGCTTATATGTTTTTATTATGCTTATTGATACATTTAAAGTATACATAATGATCACATTTGTTACATGGAATTTGTATCTGTACATGCTATAACTTAATTCTTTTTTTCCCATTATCCTACTCTCCCTTCAGCTGCTCTTCTCGTCCTTATATATAGAAGCTTAGTTTCCATCTTTTCCTTCTTAAAGATGTAACACTAATAAAAGTTTTAAGCCTTGAACCCAGGGATCTACTCAGTAAATGTTAGTTTGATTTCATTACCAAATATAAAGAAAAGGGAAACCTTCTTTAGTAATCAGTCCAATTAGAGGGAAGGGTTACAGTTCCTTATAATCAGTTTATTGGTTTTCAGCAGCTCTCTAGCAGAAAACACATTCTCTGGGGAGGCACCATCTGAATAAACACTAGCCTGCTTACACTGACAGTTGTCATGGCTAAAGCGATGTCTATAGCCAACAAGGAAAGATACTGTGTACTTGCTGGCTGGGATTGCAACACCTGATCAGAGGAGGACACAAGCCAAAAGGGAACATGGAAGCAGGTGGAGAGCTGAGGGAACTATTCTCTCAGAACATGCCAGAGAAACCAGAGACCTGCAGTTATGCAAGCCCTGCGGAAAACATCCCTCATGAAGACCCAACAGTTGGCCACACAGCTGAGATGATGAAATCAAAGACCAAACAGAAGTTTGATGAGCCAAAATTTTAGGAAAAGCATTTTGAATAAACCCATTATAGATATGCCAAACTGAGAGACGAACTGCATCTTGTTTGCAAAGGTTAACGGATTAGAATGGTTTACTAAGAGTTTATTCTAATCTTTGCAAACCAGATGGGAGCGTGTATAAAATACAGCCAGGACGCTGGGAGACTACTGTTAGTCACAAAAATGAGTATGTAAATTATATATAATTCCACAAGGGGGCACAATAGAAGCAAAAATAAAAACTGGTGTGCTTTAATTTCTCTCCTGTACCACCTCATTTTAAGCTAATTTAATGAAATAACTAAACTCTCAAATCAAAAGTTTACATGGTAGAACACTATTTAATCAAAAATACATATTTACTTTCATACAAATTCTCTATGTTTGCATGTATTTTAAAAGATAGGAAAGAAAGCATTATATAGATACAAATCCAACTTTCCATTGTTCTCTTCATTTACATGGCTTTAACAGTATCAAAAAGGATGCTTGATATACAGTAATATGTAGAAAGTTCTTTATTCTTTTCACATATTAAAATATCTCAAAGTAGAAAATTAGAAAGGATACATAGTATGATTTTATTGGCATTTTTAAAAGTCTAGTATATTTAATATATGTAACATAATATTCATATGTTGTATGTAATATATTGTAATATACATAGTATGTATTTTTGTAAAATTACATGGCCAGCATGGTGTCACATGTTGGTAATTCCAGCTGTCTGGGAGACTGAGGCAAGAGAATCACAAATTTCAGCCCAGCCTGGGCAACTTAATGAGAATTTGACTCAAAATTTAAAAAATAAAAAAACACATTTAAAAAAAAAGACTAGATTTGAGGTCCTGTCTCAAAAAAGGAAAGAAAAAAAAAAAGACTGTGGGCTGTGCTTGCTTCAGCAGGACATGGATTAAAAAGACTGTGCACTTAGCTCAGTGGGAGTCAGTCTTCAGTGCCAGAAAAAAAGTTACATGGAATCATTCATTCAGCGCTGTTGATTGAGCCTCAAGCATGTGACTGACCTGGAAATGCAACTGTGATTAAGATACCCCAATTCCCCAGTCACTCCCAAGTTAAGGAGGAATAACACAAAATAAGTAAATTGTAAGTTGATTTCAGGTAGTAATAAGAATAATGAGGGAAATGCAAGAGTGTAGAATGATAGGAGTGAAGATCTCCAAAGAGGCAGCTCTGAGTTGAGATCTGACCCCCTGGCCACTCTGCGTGTGGCTGTGTGTGCAGAAACAGGCAGGGTGGTGTGCACGGAACTGTTAGGGAGACGGAGAGGGCTGAGGGCGGAGTGGTGGTCGGGAATGGGCTGGAGATAACAACCTCTGCTTCTGACTCTGTCAGCTGCTGAACTATTTGTTCATTTTCACAACACCAAAACATTAATTTGTGTGTTTGGGAATTTAAATAGTTTCTCTTTCATAATATGCGCAAGCTCTCTGTTCACATTTGCAGGGACACACAGATAGACCAAAATACAGATCCATGAAGGCACAGGCCTTTCTCAGGGCAGTGTGCTGGGTCTCAGGATGTTGACATCAATATAAAAAGTGAGCATGGTGATAACAGAGAAAAGCATTATTGTACCGCCCTGCTAACTTATCTCTCTCCACCTGTGTCCTTTCCCTTCTGTGTGCCACTCCTGGAGTTTGGAGGTTTGAATGCCACTCTTAGCAGGTGAGTCAGACCAGAATTTTCCTGAAGCCCTGTTCTTTTGTGGACCAGGCCAGTTGGCCACTGTCTTCTCTTGTTTCTGTACACGTATAAATCCTCTCCACAGTGTCATTCATAGACAGTACCCGCCATGCCACTCCCCCGTCTCCAGCTCACTTATTAAAACCAAAACTTATCCCAATACCCTAATAATCTAAGGCCACATTTTTCTTTCTCTTTAATAAATTATATGTCAAAGACACTCACAGGCTCCTGACATCAATACCAAAATAGACTTAAATTTTAAAGAATATGTACATATAGATTTAAGAATAATTATCAATGTGTCTGTACACACATATTTCCTAGCTCTGTCCACCAAGAGAGGTTATAAGCAGTGACAGCCCAGCAGAATGAGCACATTTTGTGTGCAGATTCTGGTTTGTGAACTATCTTTCAATAAAAGAAGCCAGGGACCTTTGGAGGACTTGTGGATATCAGGGCCAAGGATGTGCTTAAAATAATCTTTTTCAAACAACGAAACTCTTTGTTAAAGGGCTGGGGAAATAGCTCAGAGGCACAATGCCTGCCTGGCAAGCACAAGGGCCCGGGAGTTTGTCAGTACCAAACAAGCAAGCAAAGAAACAAAAAACAAGGATTGAAACATCTTTGTTAAAGGATGGTGGGGCACACAGGAAAGGCAGAAAGGCCAAACTGTAAGAGCTAGATCTAGAGCAACTTGAGCAGGAAAATTCACAATTATAGTAGTGTATTAGATTATAAATCCCCCAAATAAAATCATTTTCATAAGTCCATACTAATATAAATTTAATATCCCCAATTGATATGCTTTGAAATTCTTTGTTGTTGTTCTTCTTTCTTTTTATGTTTGAATAAAATGGACTCAAAAAAATATATAAACTTAAAAAATGAATGGGGATAAGTGACATCACTTTTTATTCCTTTTTTTTGGAGACTGGGTTTTACTGGCCTTCAATTCATCGTATAACCTGGGCTGGCCTTGAACTCACAGCAGTCCTCTTACCTCAGCTTCATGAGTGCTGGGATTACAGGTGTGTGCCATCATACCTGGCAACACTACTTCTTTACAGAAAAAATTAAAACATGTAGAAAGAGAGAAATCTTCCTTACAACACAGTAGAAATAATTACTCCAGGTAAGATTTCTCTGCAAATGCTAAAATTAGTACATGAAGGTTTAACCAGAAGCAGGATATTTGCATGGTTTCTAAGTATCTCTTCCAAAATATTAGTAATTACAAAGGAGAAAATACCGAGTCTACCATGGTATACACTGGTAGTCATCCCCTTCACAAAGGATCAGAGCTGCTGTCACCAGTAACCATGGCAACAAGTGCCTCCCCACAATGGAGCGCTTCTTGATAATGCACAGCCTCCGTGTAATCATTAGAAAGCATCAGACTCCCAAATTGAAGGACTTGGTTCAAATAACTGAGTAGCACAAATGGGAGGAAACTAGGGAGCCCTGACAGTTAGGTGCCTGGGGAGATCCTCAAGTGGGCCTTAGAACAGAAGGAAGAGGTTAATGAGAGTGCTGGTGACCCCCGCGTGAGTCGAGTAGGGCTAGCATCGCAGCAGGGTAGGTCTCAATTTGGTCACTGTTCTGTGGTTAAGTAGGAGGTAATGTGAGAAGCAGGATGATGAGTGTCCAAAATGCTGGGGACTGTCTACCAGTCTTCTGTGAACCACAGTGATCTCACAATGAAAACATGAAATCGTGTACATGCACAGTGCTTTCAGGTTCCTCTGGCCCATGCCAAACATCATAATTGAAGATCTAGAGGAAGGGCCTAGGTGTCTTCTCAGGTGAGTCTCCAGTCCACTGAAGTTTAAGAACAATCGCATTGACACTGATCACATTTTTGTCACTCACACAGTGAGTGTGTACTGTCCCTGGTTGGAGAACAGGTGGGAATGAGAGCAGAAAGAGCATGTGCTCTGGGGTCACAGAGTCCTGATGTTGTCCAGGTGCTGCCATTTACGGGGGTGACCACGGGCAAGCTATTTAGGTTCCTCTCCTATATGAATGGAACGGTACCACCCTAGCAGGATGACAGGGGCACTGATAATGCCAAGGATTGTGCTTCACACATAGCAGATGGTAAATAAATGAAAGGGATTATTATTGGTTTACATTAGTAAGATTTTATTGACAAAATCATTTGATGAGTGCATATATTAGTGTAACTGTGTGACCTCGAGCAAGTTATTTAACCTTTGTGTATCTTCATTTCTTTATAAAGTAGAGATAACAGTAATACTACCTCATGAAGGTGTTGTGAGGACGGGATGAGTTAATATGACAAAGCTGCACATAAGTTCCATGCCAGTGGTTAAAATCAGTACAGTTATTTGGTTGAAATAGTATCTTATCTACTGTGAAGCTTTCCCTGGCTGTGACATAATACTTGAGAAAAACAATTGAAGGGAGCAAAGGTTAATTTTGAGTCACAGTTGCTGGGGTTTCAGTCTAGGGTGACTTTGTTCTATTGCTTTGAGGCCTGTGGTGAGGTAAACACAGCAGGAAGCAGGTGGTGAGGCAGAGCTGCTCCCCTTACAATGAACAGGAGGCGGAAAGAAAGAACCATGGACTGGGGACAAAATACAGCCCTGAAGAGCATGCGCCAGTGTCAGGCCCACATGCTAGTTTCTGTCACTTTCCAATAATGCCAACAGCTGGGGACAAAACTACTAAAGCACAACTTAAGAGCCAACCATAACAACTGCCTGATGTTTTGTTGTTGTTGTTGTTTTTGTTTTTGCACCAGGGATCAATCTTGTGACCTCACACTTGCTGGGCAGGTACTTAGCCACTGAGCTAAATCCCTGGCCCTGCCTAATTGTTTTATGGGACTATTGTTTATGCTGCAGAGTTGAGCTACTGGTTCTTTGGATTCTAGCTTTCCATCTTACCAGTTTTCATCTGCTTACTAGAGGACCTCAAAGGTCCCCAACCACCCATGGAAATGCACATTTCCACCTGGCTTTCTTCCTTTGCTCAGTAGTTATTACCTCTGGAATAGTCTACCTTGTCTTATGAGCCCTACCCCATTCTGTGACCTTTAGTAGATGAGAAAGAGCAGGGGACACTGAACATTTTCCCCAGAACCTCCCACAGGAAAAGCTCTGTCAGGGAGGAAACAGGTTAGAAGAGGGAATGTTGTATCTCCATCTCTGTTGGCAAGCACTGTCTCCTTGTCTGCTTGGGCCAGACATTTTCTTAGAGGCTGGTGTGTGCCGGGAAGTATTGGTGCTTCCAAGCAAGAAAAGGAGGAAGAAATGACAAGAACCTGCTATAATTACGAGTGGACCTTCGAGTTACACTGGCCTCACATGCAAACAACTTGGATTATAACCAGAATTTAGGTTTAATTTATGACGAGTCTTAGTTACGACCCATAATGCTGGCTGCTTTTGCAGTTGTTAACAAAGGCCTGCAGTGCCAGAAAAGTGTATGTAAGCCCACATAACCGTCAATCAGGACTCAGCAGCACGTTTCTGGTTGTGATTTAAATCGGTGCTTTATATAATTGCTATGATTACTGCTATGAGAATGGCCCCAAAAAAAGCTAGAAAAGAAGCTAAGGAAGGAAAGAAAAATAAAGCAATCATAATCAAAAAGAAGAAAATTGTGAAGAAATATAAAAATGGCATTCATGTGACCCATTTTGCTAATATGTACAGCATGTTGAAATCTACCATCTTGACAATCTTACAAAGAAAAGATTTGTATAAGGAAGCTAGTGTTGTTAAAGGTGTTACTCAAATTAGTCAGTCACAATCAACAGTGTTAAGTAAAAAGGCTGTTAGTGTAGATAAATGAAAGGCAGATGACAGGTTAGAGCCTATCTGAATCTGTAATCTGTGAAAAAGCTAGGGCTATCAATGCAGATCTCATAAAGGCTAACCCATCAATGAGTGTTAATGGTGAGACATTTCGTGCCAGTAAGAGGTTTCAGAATTTTAAATTAGAAACTGGGGTTCATGACGTAACTAGTCATGGTGATACAGCCCTGCTGATAAAAGGGTGCTGAAAATGACATGCACCACTTTGAAACAATGACACCGAGAAATGACTTTTATGCTCATCAACTGATGAAACTGGCTTTTTCTGGAAGAAAATGCCCAGGGGAACAAATATTACCCAGGAAGAAAAGAAAATCCCAGGCCACAAGCCTAGGAAGGATAGGCTAACCTTACTGCTGTGTGCCAATGTCAGTGGTGACCCAAGATAAAGCCTCTCTTGGTTTGTCACTCTGAGACCCCTCAAGTGTTCATAAAACATAAAGTCATGAAGAATAGTCTAGGGTTCATGTGGAGATCTAACCCAAAAGCCAGAGTAACCAGAGTACTTTTTCTTGAGTGAATCAGGGAAGTTTATGTCCTACTGTTAAGAAATACCTAGAGGACAGAGGTTTACCACTCAGGGCTTTCTTCATCGTAGACTATGCTTCTGCTCACCCATGAGATTTGAAAGAAGAGTTGACTGAAGAATTCTCATGGCTCTCAGTAAAGTTTCTCCTATCTAATACAACCCTTCTATAGCAGCCTGTGGACCCGGAAGTTATAGCTAACTTTAAGAAGCTGTATCCCAGAGAAAAGTTCCTGAAGTGCTTTCAGATGGTCTCAGGTACAGATTTAACCTTTTAGAGTGTTCTGGAAGGAACGTTACAACAGCCTTTCCTGTGTGGGGTTAATTGAGAAGTCCTGGACTGATGTGTCTCTAAGGACATTGAAATCTGCCTGGAAGAAAGCACAGCCAAACATTATCCAGAAGAGAGACTTTTAAGGCTATATAGAGAAGCCTGAGCCTTCAGTTGATCCTGTGGTTAATGACATGGCCACGATAGCAGAGTCCATGGTGGTAGATAGTGCTGATGTCAAGGAACTGGTACAGGAACACTGAGAGGAACTGTCTACAGAGAAACTCCAGCAATTTCTGACTGAGTAACAGCAAATGCCAGCTGAGGAGCTTTCTGAAGAGGAGGGGGAATCTCAGCAATCAGTGAAGCAAAGTTTTTCTTCTAGAAAATCTTGAAATCTTCTGGAAATCTTTAAAAAGTAGACAGAGTTACAAACATTTGTAGAGAACTCACCTGGACAAAGAAAAAGCCAATCTTGCATTCACTTGCTTAATGAAGGTGCCAGGTCATACTACAGAATAATGTTAAAGAAAAGACAGAAATGGAAATCTTATACCAGTTTTTAGTTCTGAAAAGGTTAAGACATACTGATCCAGAAGCAGGTCCTAATGGGCTACAGACTCTCCCGAGGAGAGAAAGAACATAAGCACATTCCTGATGTTCTTATGGAAGGGGACTCTCCTTCCAAACAGTAACCACCTTCCATGTCATCCTCCCTTCCTACAAGCCAAAGATTCACCTTGAATGGTGACTACAATATGAAATTGTTTTTCTGGTAAAATAAGAACATTTTGTAACATTTTGTTGAATACACTAGGAAGGTTATTGGTATTTCTGGTAAATTACATATATTATACAACTCCTTTTTATTTGAAAAGGCTAGTAACAACAGAGAGTGCTTAAAGCGGGTTGGAATGCATTATGGGTATTTCCATTATTTCTTA
The DNA here is from genome assembly GCF_034190915.1 of Cavia porcellus. Taxonomy (NCBI): domain Eukaryota; kingdom Metazoa; phylum Chordata; class Mammalia; order Rodentia; family Caviidae; genus Cavia; species Cavia porcellus. The sequence goes on from NW_026947496.1 coordinate 55,614,731, forward strand.
TGGGAAAAACAGTCTTAACTTACAGCCAACTTGAGTTGCAACCAGCTCTTGCAAACAAATTGAGTTGGTAAGTCAAGAGCCCACTGTATGGAAATTAAAGATTATCTTGAAATAGTTCTCTGGAATATATTTGTGTAAAATAAACTTTATTTTAAATGAAAAATTAATGATGATGCTTATATTTCTTTTATCTCATTTTTTATTGTGGCAAAGTGTAAGCACATAACACATACCACTTTCCCCCTTTTAAAGCATTGAAGACTATGGCTTTAACCGTATTCACACTATCCCGTGACTGGCTCCATCACTCTCTTAGATGGTTTCATCTTCCCAAGCTGAGACAGTGTCTGTATTTACTTTTCTATTGGCAGCATCATTTCCTTAGCCATAATATGATTGAGCAGATATCAAAACTATGACTTTCTGATTATCTATAGATTAATTATTGTTACTTCACTTTGATTCAAGTCTTTCAAATCATATGTGATGGCACAAGCCTTTAATCCCAGCACTTAGGAGACTGAGGCAGCCAGATTGCCATGAGTTTCAGGCTAACCTGGGCTACAGAGTGACATCAAGCCAGCCTGAACTGCATAGAGACCCTGTCTCAGAGAGAGAGAGAGAGAGAGAGAGAGAGAGAGAGAGAGAGAGAGAGAGACTGGTCCACTGAAATTGGTCCACAGAATGCCCAGTCATTTTCTGCACAAAAAGTCTTTCATACATGTAAATGTCTTTATTTGGCAAGAAGGAAATGTTTCTTTTTTTCTTCTGAAACCTTGTCCTGTCTTTTTTCCTGCTTTTACCTCCTGTTTTTATCTCCATAAATATTTTTCCCTTTCTCTTAGTTATCATTAGCATTCTTCACTTTGGAGATCAATTCTCCTTGGACCTGAATGCTTCCTTTGTTGTTACTTCTGTTCTCTCCTTTCCCAAGCTCGCTTTTCATTGTTTTACTTTTTAGAATATTTTAGAAAAGCATAAGAGTGTCAGTTAGCTTTCCATCACTATAGCAAAATACTTGAAGTAGTCAACCTATAAAGAGAAAAGGCGTATTTTTGCTCATAGTTTTAAAGGTCCCAGTTCAAGATAGTGTGTGCCCATTGGTTTAAAAATGTATCACAGCAATGTACCATGATAGAGCAAACTGCTCATTTGATGACCAGGTAACAGAAGAGAAAAGGAAGAGGCCAAATTCCTACAACCCCCTTCAAGGCTGCAGCCTCCATGATTTAAGGACTACCCACATGGCCCAGTCTCCTAAAAGTTCTTTTATCTACCCGTGTTGGTTACTTTTTTGCTGAGACAAAATACCCAACACTCAAAGTTAAGGAAGGAAAAATTTATTTAGCTGACAATTTGGAGAGGGTTCAGTCCATAATCAGCTGGCTCCAGGGAAGGGTGCATGGCAGAGGAGCACAGTTCTTGATGGCCAGAAGACAGCAAAAGCAACAAGAGCAAAAAGGGAGGAGAGAGAGCAAGCCTCTTTCTCTCCTTCATATTACGTGCAGACTATCACCCCAGGGCAGGTGTAGCATTCACGTCCATAATACTAGCACTAGACAATGAATTAATCACAAACTCTAGAAGCCTTTCCCCATGGCTGTATGAGAATTTGGGGGGCCATCCAGACACAAACTGTAACAATCCCACTACAGCCATCCTGGTATGTGTGTGTGGGGGGGGTATTTATAGCATATCAAGAGTTGAGGAAATTTAAATTATGCTCTTAAGACCTATGAGGCTTAGAGGGTGATGTGCAGGCACACACAAATGAAAGGATATTCTGTACGGCAGGCATTATACTGGTTTTTATTCAGGACTTTGACTCATATTTCAATTGTTCACCAGCCTCATAGCTCAGTCCTGTCTTTCACTTCTACAATCAATCCTAAAATATATTTAAAATTACAGTAGTTCTGAGACAGTTCACTGGTTGAATTCCTTAGCTTATGTTGCTATTTATTAGAAGCCCGAGAGGCATACAGCCCTTACAAGCTACTCTGATATGGCAGGTCTCTGCTCCTGTGATGCTTCTATTCTAGTTAAGGGAGGCAAATAGTAAATGAGAAAGTAACTTTACAAGACCACAGATTGTGTGAAACTGCAGAAGAAGGAAATTGTGGTGTGACAAAGACTGTTGAGGAGAAAGAGAGGGGCCCTCCTGAAAACCTTTCTGAGAAAGGATGAGTCAGAACTAGGTATCAGATAATGGTGAGTGCATGACTCTGCCTGAGTGTGGGAACCCTTAAGTAGCCTTTACTAACAGCCCTGGGAAGTTGCTTATAAACCATATAAGTTCTGGGGAGCTTTCTTCTCAGACACAAAGAAAAGGCAAAGAAATATGACAATTAACAATGTTAATCATATCTGGTGTTGCAGGTGAATTTGGAGTCATGTTACATGTCTCCTTCACCTCACTTTATTTGTGTGTGGCAACAAATATCCATGGAACTTGTGTGGTTATAACAAGATAGAAAGCCAATGAGAGTATAGAAGACCTTGACTACAGACTCTCACCAGATGAACTGATGGACAACTATAAATATATAGAACACTCCACCTAACAACTGAAGAACAAATGTTTGTTCCAATTGTATGGGAGAACATTCTCCAAGGCAGATCATCTGATTGGTCATAAAACAAGACTCATTAAACATAAAGGCATTGAAATCACTCAAAGAATGTTTGCCTGTCTACAAGAGAATTAAAATGAAAATGAGTACTGTAAAATCAGGAACACTTTTATTCAACATAGCCCTGGAAACTTTAGCAAGAGCAATTAGACAAGAGAAAGAAATAAAAGGAATAAAGATAGGAAAGGAAGAAGTTAAGCTATCGTTATTTGCAGATGAAATGATACCCTACCTAAAAGACCCCAAATACTCCACCAAAAGACTTCCCAATTTATAAGCAAATTCAATAATGTGTCAGGTTACAAAGTTAACAGTCAAAAATCAGTAGCTTTCTTGTACACGAATAACAAACTCATTGAGAGAGAAATCAGAGAAATGATACCTTTTACAAGCATCCCCAAAAATGAAACACCTAGGAATCAATCTAACAAACAATGTAAAAACCTTTTACATTAAAAACTATAGTACTCTGGAAAAGGTGATTGAAGAGGATATTAGAAAATGGAGAGATACATATCCCATGCTCTTTGTAGGAAGAACCAGTACAGTGAAAATGGGCGTACTTTGAAAACTATTTTACAGATTCAATGCAATCACAATCAAAATTCCAATAGCATATCTCACAGAATTAGAGAAAACAACTTTAAAATTTATCTGAAACCAGAAGAGACCTAGAATAGCAAAAGCAATCATGGGCAATAAAGACAACACAGGAGGCATCACAATTCCTGACTTGAAATTATACTATAAAGCTACTGTGATTAAAAAAAAAAAAAACAGTGTGGTACTGGCATAAAAACAACACAATCCAAAGATCAGTGGAACAGATGAGAAGATGCAGAAACAACTACAAAGGTGTCTTTGACAAAGGTGCCAAACACATTCACTGGAAGAAAGAGAGTCTCTAATAAATGGTGCTGGAAAAACTGTCTCTACAAGGATTAAAACTGGACATATCTGTCACTATATACTAAGCTAAAATCAGAATGGTTCAAAGATCTTGATATTAAAACAGAAACATGAAATCTTCTAGAAGATAGAGAGATAGAGTAGGTAAATTCTTGAAGACAAAGACTATAAACAAAACCCAGATTGTAGGAACTATCACAATCAGCAACTTGGATCTTACCTTACTGAAAAGCTTTTGTACAGCAAGAGAAACTACCAACAGAGTGAAGAGACAACCCACAATGTGGAAGAAAATGTTTGCCAGCCCTTCCTCAGACAAAGCATTACTATTGAGAATGTACAAAGAACTAAAAAAAAAAAAAAAAAAAAAAAAAATCAGTCCTCCCAGATTTAAAGACCCAGTCCAAAAGTGGACATCTGAGATGAATACACACTTCTCAGATGAAGAAATATGAACAGAAAATAAATGGTGGGAAAATGTTCAACATCACTGCTCATTTGAGAGACGCAAATTAAAACAACACTGAGATTTCACCTTATCCTGGAAAGAATGGCTAGTATCAAGAACGCAAGCAATAACAAATGCTGGAGGTACTGTGGAGAAAAAAGGAACGCTTCTCCACTGTTGATGGAAATGCAGACTGGTGTAACCACCGTGAAAATCAGTGTGCAGATTCCTTAAAAAACTAGGATTGGAGGTCCCATTCAACCCTGCTATTCCCCTTCGGGATATCTTCCCAAAAGAATTAAAAACATCATACCACAGTGATATATATGCACCCATGTTTATGTCAGCACAGTTTATAATAGCCAGATCTTGGAAACAACCTAAATGCCTATCAACTGAGGAATGGATAAAAAAGATGTGGTATTTTTATGCAATGGAGTACTACTAAGCCTCAATGAATGATAAGCTGGATGCACCTTGAGAACATACTCATTAGTGAAATAAATATGACACACACGTGTAAACATCATATTGTTTCATTATTGTACAAGCTGAAAGAAAAAACATGTATATGTGTATGTCTATGTACATAAAAATATTTAAGATAGTTATACGACTGATTTCTCTAAGTTCACTGAAGAGAAAGCATTGTACTGGTATTGTTCAGACAGTTAAATGCAGATGTCTTGTGTTCTGAGTGAATAATTTGGGGATGACAATGCACTTGTGTGTACCATTGTTAAGCCCTGGTTGATGTGCTTTGAAATTTAGTTTTAGGTTTTTTTTTTTCTTCTTTCCTTTTATGTTTGAATAAAATGGATTTTTAAAAAAATGAAAATGAGTAACCAAAGGGCATTTGGAAAATCTCAAATATTTAGCAATTAAACAGGAGACTTGGAAATAATTAGTGGGTCAAAGACAAGATCACCCTGGCAGTTAAAATTCCCTCCAGCTGCTCTCTGAGGAGTGGGCTAGAAGGGGCAAGTGTGGACCCAAGGAGCCCAGTGAACAGGACTGTGCAAGCTTCTGGAGAAACAGTCAGGGTAGATTAGTGCCGGGTGAGGACTTCAGAGAGAAAGAGGAAGGACAGATTCAGTTCCGTGGAGGTGGAACCTGTGGGGCCTGCTGAGGACCCATGTGGCTGACGTGGACAGGAGGAAGCAGGGACAACCTTGAAGTTTCTGGCTCTAGTTATTCAGTGTCTCACGGAAGCTCCCGGTACTCCCAGGCACAAGTCCAGATTTGTCTGCTTAGCTTCTGGGGGGCTTCTCACCGAACCTCTCACTGCCCCTGCATCTCAGTCATCCTTTTCCAGCCTGCCGACGGACCCATAGTCCTCTCCTGATCTCAGCCCCCTTCTGGGGGCCTTTGCTCATGTTGCTTCTCTTACCTGCAGTACTTTGGCCCTGCTCTTCACTTCCCCTCAGCTTAGATGCTGCTTTTTATGGAGAGCCTCCCTGGCTTTATTTCTCCTGGATGGTTTAGGGGCCCTTCTGTGCATGCTGTACTACCTATCACCACCTGCACCCCACTTCGCGTCACTCTTCTTTCTCCCCTATCAAAGCTTCTGAGAAGAGAAAGTGCGTCTTGTTCTTTTGCTGCTGCCACCACCTGCTATAGCCAATCGCTGCCTAGCTGGCCCTGAGTCAGTCCTCAGGAGGCAGGGGTGATAATGAGCACCATTACCAGGCCCTTGCTCTGGGTGCACCAAGGCTTCACCCTCCGAGTCTCATGTGATCGTCCCAGCAGCACTATGAAATGGGCTCCAACTTCCCTTTCCAGGTGAAGCAACCCAGGTGTAGGAGGCTTTAGCACTGTGCTCAAGGTCACACAGTTAGTGGTGGAAATGGACTTGGAACACAGGTTGTCAGATTCCAAACCCCAAATTTTTAAGCAGGAAGTTGAACTACGAAAGCCAAGCCAGGATTGAAACCCAGTGAGCTGGAAGGTGAATTGGTGATCCCACACCATCTTGCTCCCCCTTACCAGGCTGTGGTCCATCTGCCACGTGCACACCTCTGAGCAGGTCTCCCTGGAGGTGGCTGCCAGATTGGGCCAGTGGGTGGGACAGGAGCGTGAAGACCCATTGCAGCCTCCCGAAATAGACCACCATTGTGTGCCACCGCCCCCTCCCTACCTCTAAGAAAACAAAGGCCTCATTTCTAGTGCTAATTAATTTACATAAAGGAATCAGAATAGCTACATTTATTATCCTTTCGGTAAATATTCCTCTTCCCATTAAAATGTAGCCAAAATGATCCTCTTCAAATTAATACCAGCAATAATTGCTACATAATTAGCCTCCAGAGATGCGATCTTATAGACAGTGATTTTTTCTTCTTTTGTTTTTTCAGATAAAAAGTAAAAGAGCCTTATGTACTTGTTTCCAGTGGTGATAGTAAGTGGATTATGATATTAAGTTCAAAAACTTCATTTTTTTCTCTGCTTGACTGACTACGTAAAGGGTTTACTGTGGTTCAAAGTGCGGTGGGCATTGAAGCCCATGGTAACTGCTGACACGTGATGCCTTAAAAGGAAACTCTGCAGCCACTTGCCAAAACCGCTGCTTATTGAGTTCTTACACAGCCGCCCTGCCGGCCGTATAGCTTGTGTGTTCGGGTGCCCACTACATCCTTGTGATCCCCACTGCTTACAAATGAGATGCCAAGGCCCCAATGGCTGGGTGGCTTAGCCAAAGTGACAAAAATGGTGCCTCGTGCTGCCAGGATTTGGTCTCAGAAACACCAGACGTGAGATTTTTTTGAAGTGTTTTGTGTCTTTTTTTATTGAAATGTTTGTAGTACGTGTTTACATTCCTTGTGTGGAGTTGGTCCACATACACAATGCAATTCCTCTTTCATCCCCCTCCCTCCCTCCTCCCTCTTTCCTGTCTCCCTCTCTTGATCCCTTTCCCCTTTGAAAAAGATGTCTCCCTACTTCCTGTTATCTTTTGTTTTGCTCTTTATTTTTTTATTTTAAAGGGGGTAAAATTAAACACAACAAAACAGAACAAAATGGGACATAAGAAAGCAATGTAAGACACATAAATTTCAAAGCTAGATGACTTGAGATCTTCACTGTCTATCATATTGTCTCTTGTTTTCTTCCAAATAGTTGTCCATGTCATTGCATACAGAGAATTCATACAAAACAATATAGTATAAAACTGATCCAAACAGAATGAGGAAGGCATTTTAGGTCTTCAAAACCAGACAATAGGGAAGTCACTAATGACTGTCGTAGTCTCTCATTCTCTTCAAAATAGCTGTACCTTCTTTCATGTATATTAAGTTAAACAAAACAAAACAGGCAAGGGGGGAGGGGTTGCTTGGTTTTGCAGCATTCCAGGTCCCAGCATGGCATGGGTCTCAGTAAACACCAGTGGCTCCTGTTCTGGGCTGCCACAGCCTGTCACGCTCACAGCTACTCACCAGTGCGGGGGTGGGGGTGGGGGTTGCTTCAAGCTGCTTCTTTCTAATGAATTGACCATTTCACTGCCCAACTTCTGAAATGGCCAACAAATCATAGAAAGATAATCTCTTTACGCTCCTGCTTAAAACCAACAGCATAGAAAGCTGCCGGCCTTGATTCAGGGCCAGATTTGTTCTTTATTTATACTTTGAATTTCTCATATAAGAGAAATCCTAGGGCCGGGAATTTAGCTCAGTGGCATAAACACCTGTCTGACAAGCCTAAGATTGTGAGTTTGATACCCATACAAAAGAAGGAAAAAAATCCTGTGACATTTAAGCTCCTGTGTCTGATTTATTTCACTTAATGTCATTGTCTCAAGGTACATCCATTTGCCTATAAATGACTCGTTTATCTTTCTTTATGGCAGAGTAGTACTGCATTGTGGGTAAATACCACGTTTTCTTTATCCAGTCATCTGTTGATGGATATATGGTCCACTTCCAAGATTTAGATTTATGAATTGTGCTGCAGATAGGCTGGGCATGGTGGCACATGCAAGTAATCCAGCACTGGGAGGCTGAGGCAAGAGGATTGCTACAAGTTTGAGGTCAGCCTGGGCCTCACAGTGAGTTCAAGGCAAAACTTTGCCTCAAAAAAAAAAAAAAAGCGAAGAAAAATTTATGCGGTTATAAACATGAACATATGTTGAGAGGCTCCAGTCCCAATTTCTGGGTAAAAGTGAATTAAACCCAAGTTGGAACACTGGAAACTGTTATTTGCAAATATTGCTGATAGCACCATTTAAAATTATGTACCCAGGCTAGGCATGGTAGTATACACTTGTAATCCCAGCACTATAACCCCACAGTTTAAGGCAGGAGGATCACCATGAGTCTGAGGCCAGCCTGAGCTACATGGTGAGTTCAAGGCCAGCCTGAACTACTTAGTGAGACCCTGCCTCAAAAAAAAAAAAAAAAAAAAAAAAAAAACCACAAAGAAAAGTGCACTACCTAAGTTTTTTGTGTTTTGAGAAAAACTATCCATTGACAAAAAATTGCCGTGACAAAATAAAATAAAATAAACATGGGCACGCCTGTGTTACTGGAGTGTGACATCTTTAACTCTTTTAGGAAGATACCTGAAAAAGGAATAGCAGGGTCTTCTCTCACATCTCTGAGATGTGATATACCATTAGAGCTAATTTTGTGTATTTCTTTTGAAATATGGGAAGCATAAAGAACATTCTGAAAATGTATGTGCTTAGTTTAACAGGCTCACACCTGTGTAGCAGGTTTAAGGCCAAGAACTAAACTGCAGGCATAACGATATACACCTTCAGTCTCAGCGCTCTGGAAAGCTGAAACAAGGGGGTCTCAAGTTCAAGCCCATTTTAAGGCAACTTAGTGACTTAGTGAGACCTATCTCAAAATTTAAAAAAAGAAAAAATTTAAAGGGTTAGGATGTAGCTTAGTGCGAAGGCCCTGGCTTCAATCCCTAATACCAAGAGAAAAAAAGAGAAAAAACTAAACTGTACAGCCATTACGTCAGACCTCCCCATCAGGGTGTCCCACCCCAGCGAGACAGGAGATGAAGACATCACAGACTGGCTGAAAAACAAGCCCGAGCCTGTCAGTCATGAAGATCTGGAGCAGAGGATAGAAAACAAGATGTAACCTGATCCAAATCAGAGACTGATAACAAGATGTAACCTGTCAATCACAGCCTGGATTTGAGGACAGAACACCACCAACAGACCAGACCTGAGTAGGTGTAAAAACGGACAGCCACTGACTTCGCCACTACCAAGATCTTCCTGTTCTGCTGTCCTCTTTCTGTTTGCTGGAGACATCTCTTCTCTCTTCTTCACTCTTTCTTTTTCTTCCTTTGTTTTATTGTTTTTGAAGTGGGTTCATGTACAATATAGGAATCCAAGCAGCCCAATTGATAAATTTGGAATTTTATTAGCTGAGCTCAGCGACCACTTGCATAGACCGCTGTCTCAGAATCCCACCCAGTGGCATTGAACTGAAGGGTCACAGGGCATTCAAAGCAAAAAGCCGCAAAGCAAGACATCCTGTTGGAAACAATCTAGGTGGAATCTTACATTAATTTTGGTTGACATCTGTATCCTGCTTCTTTGTTGAGCAGGTTATTTTTTCTCTCTTATGGGTGCAGTTCATTCTGCTTTTCTCATGGGATTTGTACCCTGAATAATTTTTTCACTCTTCTGGGTCAAATACTGGGCACCAGTCGAATACAGGGCACAAGGTGGCATCAGTTATGCCAAGCTACAACTGTTTTATAATAGAATTTACTGGTATAATTTAGATATGCATAATGATCACATTCATCATAGAGAATTTGTACCTATCCATGATATGTCTTAGCTTCTCTTTTTTTCTATCCCTCACCCTCTTCTTTCATATTAAATAAAAGTCTCATTTTCCTATTCATTGCTTGTCCTGACCAATCCTTGGGCAGAACAACAACAACAACAAAAACTCTGAAATTACTGATCACTGCACCACCATCTGACAACACCTTGAACATCTTCATATTTTAAGGAGAGAACAAGAGAAGAAAGGAGGGAGCCAGGCTTTGCTGGCTGCAAACTCCAGTACCTTCTAGGATGAACGGATACAGGAATGGGAGAGACCGAGTGCATTTTCAGTTTGTTTTAACGGCAGCTCCATTGTTTTTCTGTTGCTCAGAATCCTTGGAGCTGCCCTTGACTGTTCTCTTTCACTCACATTCCATGTTCAGTTCATCAGGAAATCCTGCCTTTCTGTCTTCAGACTGCATTTAGAATTTGACCACTCTTCACTCCCTGGATTGTAACTACTGAGCCAAGCTATTCCATCGCACTTGGATTTTAAAGACACATCCTCACTGATCTCCCGGCTTCTTCCGTGTCCCTCAGCAGTCTACTCTCAGCAGAGTGACCTAACAGGGTGATGCCACTCCTCAGCTAAAGAGGTTCCAGTGGCCCCCATCACACAGTGAAAGTTCAAGCTCTTTCAAGGTCACACAAAGCTCTAGGTGACCTGCCCACCTTACCCCTTTCTTTACCCCTCCAGCTCCTCTTCCTGCTGGTCCCTGTGGCCTAGCCACATGGCCCTGGGCTGTTCTGAGATTTCCAGGCACTCTCCTGCCTTAGCCACAAAGCTCCCACCTCCTCCAGAGGGAGCACTTCCCCAGCAGTGCGGCTTAAAATCACAACCTCCCCGGGTGTGGTTCATAGGCCTTTAATCCCAGGCTTTACAAATCTGTGCCAGGTAAAGCAGAGGAATTGTGAGTTCAAGTCCATTTGGGGCAATTTAGTGACTTACTGAGATCCTGTCTCAAAAAATAAAAAAGATGTAGCTCACTGTGAAGGCCCTGCATTAGTTGTCCACCTCTTTACATACTCTGTAATCAGTAAGTTTTTCTGGTTTATTCTCTAACTCTTGTAAGGGCAGACATGTTTGTCTCAGTCACCACTGGTCACATCTGGCCCCTGAGAGCCCTCCCTAAATTTTTATTACATAGACTGAACAGAGAACACATCGGGTGCCTGTGGCCAATACCAGCAGAGTTTTCTCTTGTTGTATGCAGGCTGCACAAAGGATAGAAATTCTAATACTTGTATGAACTCTTCAGAAATTGGAAAAAGTGTTAGTGACTAACTCATGTTTTAAAAATAGGCTGTGTATTCCCCCAAAATGTTTTTAATCTGTGGGCTGAATTTGACCCACGGGCCCCTAATTTGCCATTTTCACATCTCTCTTAGTCTGCTTTCTGTTGCTAAAATAGAATGCCACAGACTTAGTAATTTTTACAGACCTGAAGTTTGTTTTGGCTCACAGATCTGGAGGCTAGAATGTCAAGAGCGTGGGGAAGGCATTGTGCTGCTATCATTACGGCAGAAAAGCAAAAAAAAAAAAAAAGACAAGAAAGCATATAGAAGAGGCAGAGCACGAGGGACAGACTTTTGTTGTTGTTGTTGTTTTGGCATGGGGATTAAACTCACAACCTTGTGCTTGCCAGGCAAGCACTTCTGCTCCTGAGCCAAACCCCCGGCCCCAGACTTGCTTTTTAATAACCCACTCTCAAGAAGGGCATTACTGTCTCCTAGGAACCTAATGACCTCTTAAAGGTCTCACCCACCACCTCTCACCACTCTTACATTAGGGACCAAATTTCAACAAGAGTTTTAGGGGAGACAAACCACATGGCAATGATAACACCACCTTAAACGAAGACTTACAGGTTTTTTAAAAGCTATAGCCCTAAATTTTTTCTTCTTTATTCCTTCAGAAAAGTATGTCTCCAGAATTGAACCTTGCCAGAGGAGGGAATGAGAACAGTTCAAGAGAGGTGGTGCAGAGTGCTTCCGCCCATGATTATTGGATTTCTGGGGCTCTGTGGTTGCCCTCCTGGAAGAGCCAGCGCTGTTATTCTAGGTTCAGTGTTTGTTGTTTGTCTGCCAGCTTTGGGCCACCCCCAGTTACACTGCAGGACAAGACTGCCAGGGGTTATCTGAAATGACTCTAGGCCAGAATCCTCTGTGGTGTGCCTCCGTGTTAGCAGGCTCCGGAGTGTGGGACTGTCTGCGCTAGTGAAAGTGACAAGTCAGAGGCTCTCCCTTCCATTGCTGGGGAAAGCCCATGTGGGCGCTATAGTATTTTATATATATATATATATATATGCATATATACTATTATATATAGTATTATAATATTATATATAATATATATGATATATATCATATATATGATATATATATAATAGGTACACAGAATGGAATATTATATAAGTATAAAGACAACAAATCAAATCTCTATATACTTGTAAGTAACGACATGTTGCAGAGACCAGGCTTGTGTAAGGGCCATAAGCATGGAATATGGAATTTACTGTGCCTGTGTGCATCTGGACAGAAGGTGAATAGGCCATCTATAAGGAGCAAAGAGAAGTGGGCTTTTTAAAATAGTGTCTGAAGGAACATTAAGTGGGAAGATCTTAGAAACCCTCAGTGTCAGAGTTCTCTGGATGACTCATGCCTCATTGAGCAAAATTCTTCAGGTATCTGATGTAAATGTTTGGGTGTCTTCAGATGTCCAGGTGTATGGGGAGATTCACTACTCCAAATTATCTCTTTTACAACACCTGTGTTTGCCAAGGACATTGGTGCTGAGTTGAGAAAAATGCCTGTAGTGGCAGACAGGTGCTGAAGAGTCATATCTGAATAGTTTTATAATATTGATGTGGAGGAGATCCTACAATTAGTTTAAAAAGCAAACTAGTTTGATGGCATCGTGCACATACAAAAAGGAATTCCACACACACATCCATTTTCATATCCAAAAATATCTAGTGCCATTTTAATGGGAAAATTTTTCAATCTAAAACCAGAAACAAGTCAAGGATGTCCTTTTTCACCACTCTTGTTCAACATAGAACTCAAGACATTAATAAGAGCAATTAGGCAAGAAAAAGAAAAGAGATATGCACAGGAAAGGAAGAATTTAAATTATTATTTGCAGATGACACAATCTTCTGCATAGATGATCCCAAAAATCCACCAAAAGACTCAAAATTAATAACCAGATTCAATAATATAGTAGAATACAAAATTAACCCGCAAAAATCAATAGTGTTCCTATACATGAATAATGAACCCACTGAGAAGGAAGTTAGGGAAAAATGTTGTTCACAGTATCTCCAAGAAAAATTAAATACCTAGGAATTAATCTAAGTAAGGAAGTGACAGACCTCTACAATGGAAACTACAGTGCTATGAAAAATCAAAGAGGACATCAGATAATGGAAAGATATCCCCTGTTACTCTAGTCTGATATCTAGATAGGTGAAACAAATATAGTCAAACTTCCAAAGCTGATAAACAGATTTAATGCAATCCCAACAAAATTCCAACAGCATTCTTCTCAGAAGTGGGGAAAACAGTCACTAAATTCATACGGGACCAGAAGAGACTCAGAATAGCAAGAGCAGTTCTGGGGGACAAGATAAAGTGGGAGGCATCACAATCCTGGACTTGAAGTCGTATTACAAAGCTACAGTGATTAAAAAAAATCAGCATGCAAGCACAAAACCAGACATGAATGTTGTAGACAAAGTTAGATAAAAATATTATAGGCGGTCAAACAGGGCTAGGTCCTCAAGGTCCTTGAGGAAATCAGTACAAAAGATGAGAATACATCAAAACTGTAGCTGGAGGTGCATCTTAAGAAAGTTAAAATCATAATGGCCAGTATCGGGTCCTGACCTAGATCCCCAATCTCCCAAACAAGTGTACGGCAAAGGCTTAAATAAAATGAGACAAGTGATTTTAGGGCTCCAGGAGAATCAAAACCCTTTAGCTGAGCTCGAGACTCTGAGGGCTACGACAAAGACTTCTCTGGACTGCCCATTTTTATTACGTCCAACAACAAGGGGCAGGGAAACTGAGGAAAGTGCAGGCAATGAGCCGGACCTTGGGAGTCACTTCAAGGACATCTCCAAGTAATGAATCGTCTTAATAGAACCGTCTTCATGATGACATGGTAGAAGTGAGACTGTAGGAGTAATTCCTGCAGTTGCAGTCTCTATCTACTTAGTGGATGTTTGAGCCAAGTGTCTGCAGCTGTGGTCTTACCTTGCCCTTTGAGGTATCTCTGGCCTCAGAGGCCACTGCAGTCCTCAGCCAGGACCAGTGATTCATAGAGGCTCCCATCGCCAGGCAAGGGGCCGAGGCCTAGGACAGACTCACAGATAAACATAGAAAACCAATTAGTTAATTTCAGATCCTGCTCAGAGCTGCTTCATAGTGGTCTCCAACAGGCCAGATTTACATACTTCCCTAGGGGATAAACAGAAATTTGAGATTAATTTCCCATACAATAAGCCAGTATCTTTTTAGAGATAGGCCATCTTCTCCCACTCACTAAAACTAAGACTACTAGGGGCTGGAGATTTAGCTCAGTGGCATAAAGCGCCTGCCTTGCAAGCAGGCAGTCATGAGTTCAATCCCTGGTACCAATAAAAAGGAAAAAGACAAAAAAAAAAAAAAAAAACCCTAAGGCTACTAAAACTTAAAACTAGTCAGGTTCTGTCTGTAGTCTCAGCATTTAGGGAGCTGAGGCAAGAGAATCACCACAAGTTTGAGATCAACCTGGGCTATGTAGTGAGTTCGTCTCCATTACATAACAAGGCCCTATCAAAAAGACACTAAGACTAAAGACAAGACTAGATTATCCACCATGGTTAATAATGAAATCCATATGCCCTTGCTACAATTGGATCAATATCAGCCAAGCGGTGAGGCAAGATTGTTGCAAATTCAAGACCAGGTTGGGTTACAAAATGAGCTCAAGGTCAGCCTAAACTGCATAGCAAGACTCTGTCTCAAAAAGACAATAAGTAAATAAATAAAATAGCCAACTGGTTATACTGGTAAATCTTATTAGGTTGACTGTAGTTTATCAGTTTATAGTTTTAGCCATGTTGTACCCACCTTGTGATTTTGCTCCATAAAACTTTCTCAAAGAAGTGGGATCATTGGCAGCCCATTCAGGACCCCTCCTGTCTCTCAGGAGCTATTCCTATTCCTTAGTAAATTTTCCTACTTTTGACCTCCCTTCTTCCTTTGTATTCATTCTTTGACTTTGGGGAACATGAACTCCATGGATCTGACCTTTAGCAGATTGTGAATTACATTTCTACCCTATATCATGAAAATCAGTGAAGCAGAATAAAGGAAGCAGAAATATTTACAAGTACATTCTATTATTTGATCTTTGACAAAGATTTTACCTTTCCATGACAAGATTTAAAAAAATAGGAAGGTCGGGCATAGTGGCACACGCTTATAATCCCAGCACTTGAGAGACTGAGGCAGGACAATGGTTGCGAGTTCAAAACCAGCCTGGGCTACAAAGTGAGCTCAAAATCAGCCTCAACTGCGTAGTTAGACCCTGTCTCAAATAAGATGAAAAAACAAGGAGAATGTGGTAATTTTTAAAAAGATTTATGTGTTCAATTAAAGAATTCATTCTGGCCGGGCATGGTGGCACAGATCTGTAATCATAGTACTCAGAAGGCTGAGGCAGGAGGATTGCTACAGATTCGAGACCAGCCTGGGCTACAAGGTGAGCTCAAGGCCAACCTGAACTGCATAGAAAGATATTGTCTCAAAAAGACCAAAAAAAAAAAAAAATCATCCTTATTCTGGAATTCAGATATTCAAATTGTTAAAATAGATATCAAGATAATGTTTTTAGCTGAGTGTAGAGGAACATTCCTATAATCCCAGCACTTGGTGAGGTGGGGCTGGAGGACTAAACAAAAGGATTACAAAATTCAAACTCAGTGAGCAGTTTAGCAAGACCCTGCCTCAAACCAAAAAATTTAAAAAGGGCTGGGGATGTACCTCAGTGCAAAGACTCTAGAGTCAATCCTCAGTAAGGATAATTTTCTTTTATGAAATGATTGGTAGTCATTATTTTTAATTTTATCTTATTGATTTGTAAAGTCCATTCCTGTAGCAGATAAGAAATTTAAACTCCACAGCTAATCATGTAGGCTTTAAAATTACTCCAGTCTGAAGTGCTGTGATACCTTCGTTCATTAGTTTTAAATATTGAGGATCTCAGTGGAATACTATCTTAATCTGCTACCCACTGAAGTATTATCTTCATCTTTTCAGCTTACCATAATAAAATATAATCGACAGGATGGCTTAAACAACAAAATTTTTATTTTACTAGAGTTCCTGAAGCGGAAAACCTGCGATCTAGGCGCCAGCAGGGTTAGGTCCAGGGAAGGGTTCTCTTCCGTGCTTGCACGTGGCTGCCCACCTTCTATGACCTCACATGCCACAGGGAAGGGAAAAAGCTCTACGGTGCCTCTTCTAACCAGGCACAAACACCATCCAAAGGGCCCCACCCTCATGACTGCACCGAAAACTAATTGTCTTTTGAAGGCCCCACATCCAAACTCTGGCCTTAGGAGTCAGGATTTCAACGTATGAACTTGGAGGGAACTCAAATAGTTCTTAACGTGTGTTATTATAGTATCAGCAGGATGTGAGGCCAGAGACTCAAGGGGATTCAGTTTCTTTCTTGGTGAAACTACTCCTATGTTTCAAAAACCAAGGCAAAACAAGGTGAAGAACATTATTATAAACTCAGGGTTTGTGGTGTCAAACACAGGGCACAGCCATGGAAACCCTGCAGTTAGCAGGGAGTCCTCTTCTTAGCGATGCTGGCTAAAGCGATCTGGAACAGCCCGACTGGCAAACTCAAGCTTGTGAGTGAAGATTGCCTTTTACATTTCCAATAGTTGGCAAAAAAAATCAGGAGTATTTTGTGACATCTGAAAATGACATGAAATTCACATTTCAGTGTCCTTAGGGCAGCTCGTTGGAACCAAGCCACTCACTCATTTTCGTGTTGTCATGCTGCTTGCACACTACAGCAGCAGAGTTGGGTAGTCCCATTGGAGCTGAAAATATTTAATGTCTGCCCCTTCACAGGAAAAAGTTTGCAGGTCTCATCTGCAGGCAAAGCTGGCCAGTGACTTACTTTGCCTATTCTCAAGCCCAAATTGTAGCTTTTAAGCTAAAATTTTTATGCCATTTTAGCAAGATGCTAAACCATATCCATCAACACAAGAAAAAATAGATGCCAAAGCCCCAGCCCAACATAACCTGAGGTAGAGAGAGTCCACTTCAAATTTTCTAATGTCTGACTGTTCCAAGGACAAACCAAAACAGAAAGACAGGTGTTCATCTTAGAGGATGGAAGAAAAAAGAGGGATTGCAATTCACTGCTCTTTTTATCCCTTGGAAAGTTTGACCAATATCAGGTATAGTCCACAGTCCTGGGACTGGATCAATTTAGTCGATTCATTTGAAATCTGTACTTTTTGATTGACTCATCTGTTAGGTCAAAAAAGGAAAGATTGGGAGCTATGAATGGTTTCCTTTCTAAAATTTAACCTTAATCATTGAAAATTAGTGGCATTATTTTCGTATCAGGCCAGTGCCTTTATTTCTGACCTGCTTTTTTTTAATTTGTTGCTGCCCCTTGCACACCAAGGTGATTTTAAAGGATGTGGACTCCCTTCTCTATGTGGACACCGACGTTCTTTTTCTGAGACCTGTGGATGACATCTGGAAGCTTCTGAGGCAGTTTAATTCTACACAGCTTGCAGCCATGGCCCCCGAGCACGAAATCCCAAAGATCGGCTGGTACAGTCGCTTTGCCCGGCATCCTTTCTATGGCTCTGCAGGAGTTAACTCAGGAGTCATGTTAATGAATTTAACTCGGATAAGGAGCACCCAGTTCAAGGTAATGAAATGCTTTAAATCCTTGTGTAAGTGCTTTCAACAGCGATACGGCTAGAGTGTTGATGTGTATAAATTTAGAGAATGCAGTGGAGGTCTGTATGTGAGGAGGGAAGGACCTGAGGGGACAACATTTGCAAAGTTATGGAATATTCATTTGTTCAAGAAAACCCCAGATGGTTATGCAATTTAAAGTTTTGGAGAGTTACCATTTAGGAATATTACATGGCATTTCTGAATTCCAAAATGTTTTAACTCTGTGAATCTCTTAAGTCTTCAAATACCATGTAAAATTTCTTGGAAGTACTTTAGAAATGTATTTATGTAAGTACACAAATATTGGTACAAGGACATTCATGGGTCTCATTTTTTACTCCAGCAAAGAAATGGAAAGATCCTGAAAGAACATCAGTTCATAGTAAAAATAAGCTAGTCATGGTTGGAGTGTAGCTCAGTGGCTTAGTGTTTCACTAGACTACACAAGGCCCTAGTTTGATCTACAGGAACATAAAAAAATAAACAATAAAGATTAATATGTTAATCTGTAAGTGAGATAATAAGATCTCAAAAATATTTTAATAAGAAAAGTTTACAGCTGGGTGTGGTGATACATACCTTGTAATCCTACTAGCACTTGAAAGGCTGACACAGGAGGATCATGAATATGAGGCCAGACCATGAATATGGGCTATATAGTGAGATCCTGTCTCAAAGCCAAAAAAAAGTATGTGAAGCAAGTATATGATGCAGTAATGTGCTCCCTTTTGTGTTATAGAAATCTCCAGAGGAGTACCTACAAGACAATTAATTGTTCATTCTAGATGCTTTTGGGGAAATTGAGAATGAGATTTAGAGGAAGATGGAGGAAGAAATACTTTTGTTTTTTAACTTGTTATGTTTATATACTGATTGAATACTTAAGTCTATCAATAGATCACTTTTTTTTTTTTTAGGTAGGGTTTCACTATATGGTTCAGAGGCCTTGAACTCACTTTGTAGCCCAGGCTGGCCTCAGACTTGCAGGGATCCTCCTGCCTCAGCCTCCCGAGTGCTGGAATTACAGATATGCACCACCACTCCCAGCCACTTTTATTTTTAAGTAATTCATTGTTTTAAGACAAGGAAATATGTTTTCCCCTAAGATATCTTAATCCTGCTCTCTATGTTTTATCTCTTCACTTTCTAGATAAGAAATAAATTTAACAAAGAAGTTATTTTGGGGCATAGTTTTCTGAGTAGAAACTATAGGTTCAACCACTAATTTGCATTCATCCAGCATCCATAGATAGGCATACCCAGAAAAATTCTTCAGCCCGCAACCCTAATGTTTGCTTTGTCCTATGCACCAAAGGAGCAGGACCAGCTCCTCTTCTGGAAGACAAGGAAACCAGTCCCCTTCCCTGCTTCTCAGTAGACAGGAGGCACTTGCTGTACTTTGGCTGTGCTGATGGTTTTCTCTTTTGCAGAACAGCATGGGTCCAACAGGCTTGGCTTGGGAGGACATGCTGTACCCTCTGTACCAGAAGTACAAGAATGCCATCACGTGGGGAGACCAGGATTTATTAAATATTATTTTTTACTTCAACCCAGGTAGGTTTTCTTTCCAGAATGCCATTTGTGTGGGAGTACGCCCACCTCATTGCACAGAGCACATTCCAGACTTGGGCTACTATTGACGGGCCTCAGTGACACACAGAGGCCCTGTGTTCTGCTGCCCCCGTGCCCTTTTATCCACAGCCCTGGGTATCTGATGGAGGCGGCTCCTTGGCTACTGACACAAAAGGCCAAATGTTGAAACCTCCAACACTGGGCTCCATTTTTTGGAGACTATTTTTTCAATTTTGCCATACTATTCTTCCAAGAAGTAGAGTCAAAATTGATATAAGGCACAAACTCAATGCAAATAGTACAATCTAGGGGTGAGACCCTTCATAGCCTAGACAATTGCCAAATTGAAGGAAATTGGTTCACAGGGTCCTTGGAGTCAAGTTACTGGGACAGGGCTAGAGAAACCTAGAATAAAGAGCTAGGTCTTCAAATCCCTTTTTCTTTCTATCTAGAACAAAAGGAGTGTTTTTATTGCTAAGCTGGTGGTTTGGTAAGGCTGAAGGAGGGCAGGAGATGAAAAGTTCTGGTCTATGCTTTCATATTAATACCTGAAGCTAAGAAAACTTCCTCCTTAGCTAAAACCTTATTTAATATCATTAAAATAGAAACCATGTTTTTCTCCTTGAGAAAAATCTTTAGAGAGAGAAAAAAAGTAATCCTTACTCTATTCAGACTTTTCTTTTGTCTTTAAAAGTGAGAGACTCCTGTTGATTAAAGATTTCTGCCTGCAGTGGCATGTCACCCTTGAAGTATCTATTATGGACCTTTGAAAAAACGCATACACAAAAATTCTGCTATAATTATACACCTAATTTCGTGTGTCTCTGGATCAAAAGGAAAAGAGGCAGGTTGATACCAAGTTTTTGGGAAAGACTCTCAACACTAATTAAGTAGACAAAGAGAATGTCTGAGATGTTCATTTTGGTGTATTTTCATCTCTTTTCTTCTGACAGTAACAAGGAATTTAGTCTGCGCCTCCTCCTTTTCTTCTTAAGCAAATTTCACCATTTTTCTAAGTATAAGTATATTGGTTAGGATCCTTGGCTGCAAAAGTGAGGGAACTGTGTTAGTCTAAGCACAAAGGATGCCTTTTAAATAAGCAAACAAGTGGAGAATGGCAAGCGAGTGGGATTTACTTCCCACTGAAGATGTTTGTTTCTCTCTTTGGAGACTGTGGTTCTCTGCCCACTAGGTCTAGAAGCACAGTGTTGAGGTTTCTACCACTAGTCCAGCCACAAAGAACAACCAGTTCCCACATTCCCAGGGGAGAAGTACAGTTCCAGCAAAGCTCAGCTAGGCCAGGAGCACGTGCTCAGAAATAATGGCTGATGCTTATTATTTACTAAGTGGCAGCTACCAGTCTAATCATTCTTTTATTTAGTCCTCATAATGACCTTGAGAATATCTCCACTTTACAGACAGAGAAACCAAGACAAAGAGTTAAATAATTTGCAGTACAGCTAATGAGTGTTGAAGCAGGGTTATAAATCCAGAACATTCCACCTCCTGCCCAAATTGGGGAACAGGGAACTTAGAGATGAAAAGGGGGATTCCAGAGAGCCAGGTAGGTACCTGGTTGTGTAGCTTTCCGCTACAGTCCTTCTTTCTTTTTAATGTTGCATTTTTCTCTCTGTTGTATAGCTAAAGCTACCTGATATAAGCCTTGCCATCCATATTCCCAGACTGAGGCATTCAAAAGATTCGCACGGTTGCTTACTCAGAAATCCTCTTAGGCTGTTGCAGATTATTGGAGGATGACATTATCAGTGAGTAAATAATGCTCAGAGGCCTTCTGGGGCAGCTTTACAATTAGACACAAGCCCTTGCCTGTGATTGGGGCTGACCTCTGCTGAGTTTGATGGCTTCTGCACCTACTAGGTAAAATATATTCTAAAATAATTATATGGTTGTAACAAGCAAGTAACCAAATTTTAGATCAGCTTTTGGTAAACTTACTAATTGTTGTTTGTATGGTTATATTTGATTTTCCTATTTCACACTTTATCCAGGTAGTTTATTAAATGTGTAATCTTTGGAACTGAAAAGCCAGTGATACCATCTCATTTTAAAGTTTTTCTTCATTTATATTTTTTGAGCACTTTTTGTAACCCAGGGCCACCTATATTTGAAAAGAAAAAAAAGAAGATTTGTCACCTTTATCCTTGGCAAGGAGAGCGGGAGTCAATATTGGCTGGCACACAGGACATAAACATGTTTATTGTTATGATTCCTTGGGTTGCTATGGATGAAGCAATGTGCTTAAAACCTGCAGCACATGTCTGGAATGTTATTATTAGTCTTCTGTAGCCACTAACACTGCTTCATAAAATGTGTTTAAAAGTCATTAACTAAAAAATGTTTTAAAACTCTTGCTATAATTAGGTAGTAAATGCGTGTGGGTATACAACTGCAATGCTAGGCGACAGACAGACTCAAGAGGAGACAGGAAAAGCCTATGAGAGCTGTGCAAGTAGCTTGTCCTGTGGGATATTTCTGGGAAGGCAACCCAGGGAATCTCACCCAAGCTAAAATTCTGAGCTCACATTTTGACAGGTGAGATTGAATGAAGATCAGAGTTCTATAAAAGGGGTAAATCTAACAAGAGCCCAGAAAGAACTCTCTCTAGGAAGATATATTGGCATGAATGTGCTTAGGTTTCAGGGATCCAAATTCCATTCAGACCAGCTAAGCGAGATTAGATAGAAGAGTCTAGGATCACACATGACCAATCAGGCCAAGCCAACCTTTGTGACAATTGGTCATGGGAAGGTGCTCAGGACTAAAGCAATTTCTTCAGCCTTCAGAGACATCATGTTCTATCTTCCTTGCTTCTCTGAATGACTGATTCCATTGTCTCTCTCAGCATTCTCAGCCTTTGCCCAAGACCTAGCCCAATTATCAGTCCCAAGTCAATACAACTGTGCAAGTCCATAACCAATAATAATAGTGCACTGATGTTTCCTAATTCATATTCTTGGCAAGAGAAAGACAGACCCATTGGCCCAGCTCAGGACAACTGTGAAGACCATCCTCACCTAGGCATAAGGGACCAGAGGGGCAAAGTTATTTAACATTTTCCTCTCTCAAAAAATGAACATATGCTTCTTCTTCAGAGGCAATTTCTAGAAAAATGGGCTGTGGGTAGGGGAGAAAATGAAGCCAGCCAAGTGTAGATAATGAGGCCAAGTAGAAGCAGTAAAGTTCTGTCGGGGGCAGGGGAGGCGGGAGCCAGGGACCACAGGCAGCAGGTCCCACAGTCATGTGGTGGGACAAGTCTCTGCCATGGCCTTACGTGATGGTCTTGTTCTCATTCTCTCATGATCATTGGCGCCCTTTCTTTAATCTCAGATACACCAAGAGTGGAAAAAAATCAGAAAGGTAAGGAGCAGTGAATTCACATTTGCAGTTAGCAAGCAAACTCTAGAAATAAATGTAGACTGCTACAGGTCTCATTGAGGAACTTCAGACATACAGATAATCAGCTGAGTTTCTTTATATACAACTGGAAGAAAAATAGCAAAGACCAAGGACCTCAAAAGGGGTTGACTTCATTTTTTTTTTTTTTTAAGAAATTGTAGTGGTTTATTTTGGGGATTGGGAATTTTTAAAACCATTATTTCATTGGCAGTAAAACAACCTGAACAATTCCATGTGTTCTCTCTCTCTCTTTTTCTCTTCTTTTGAGACAATGGCTTGCTGTGTGATTCAGGCTGGCCTTGAATTCATTATGTAACCTAGGCTGGCCTCTAATTCACAGTGATCCTCCTCCTGCTTCAGCCTCCCAAATTCTGGGATTACAAGTGTATACCACTGATCCCAGCTGCTATCTTTTTTAAACAGATATTTTAGCCAGGCATGGTAAGGCACAGCTGCCTATAATCCCAGCTTCTGGAGCCAGAGGCAGGAGGATTGTAGTGAGTTTGAGGCCAGGCTGGGCTCCATAATGAATTCAAGGCCAGTCTGAATTGCCTAACTAATGAAACCCTATCTTGAAAAACAAGAGAAAACAAATACAGTAAAATAAAAATAAATAGCAAGCTTTGGCATCCCTGACAATCGTGCTTAAAACAGATTCATTTCAAAACAGGTTAATAGATCATATGCCAAATGACCATCATTTGGCCACTTTCATGTTCATTAGCTGATCTGTATAGGTTTCCATCTTCTGCCCAACCTCTCAAACATGTTCATAAAATGAGGATTTCAAAGGCCATCCCATGCAGGGTATATCTGTGAATTAAAGTCATATCAGACACATTTAGTTATGCATTGTTGGTTTCCTGTCTTTGACGAGCAGCGCCCCATTGTCCTTAGGGAAATTACTTTTTCCCCATTGGAAGTAATCTTGGGCCCTGCCCTCCCATAACTCCTATTAAACCAGTCAGACCATCTCCTGGGAGCCTAGGTCTGGGAGCTCAAGAGCAGAAAGTGGACTTCAAGGGTAGTTCATGCAGACAGCAGCACTGAAAAGTTGACATTGGTGAGGCTCCTGATGAGGTCACCAGGTCCCTGGAGCTCTGGAACTGTCCTGCTTCCTGCCCCTATCAGTTGTACTTCCAGTCTTTTGAGCTATCCCATCTTCTTTCAAAAAAGAAACCTCCTCCACCTTTTTTTTTCTTCATAATCTAGAACCAGAGTTAATGACTTGCCACCAGATAGAGATTTCTGTGTCTTGAATATTTTAAGCCAAAGTAATATAGGTCAACTTTTATACCCTCTTTGAAGAGACTGGCTTTGCTCTGGCAAAACTAAGATAGCTTATTTTTTCTAAAAGACACTGTAATTTCCAGACATTTTACCCTGATCAGGCTATTTTCTCCTCCCCAAATGTTCTTCCACATTTCTGCTTCTGTCAGAACCTCGCCCTTACTAAAACTCAGAGTTTAAATGAAATTTTACATCTCACCTGCAGTAATGAACTCTCTTTCCTCCGAGCCCTGATAATACATGTTCATTTTGGCCACACTTCATACTATCTCCCTTACAAAAGCGTAAATCCCTTGAGGGCTGGGCAGCACCTTATCAACCTGAGACACCAACACCTTGCAGTAATGTGGTGAACAAATACTTGTTTTGATTATATAGCTTGCATTCTTGCTGTGCGAAATTTAGAAGGGGGTGTGAAAATGAATTGTCTTGAATTCTATTTCATATTTGAGTTTCAACAGCTGAGCTTCTCAGCTGGGCTTTAGGGGATCTATAAATCCCTGAACTTGTAGGCAAATGTTCTTTGAAGGTCTTTATATGCTCCCAGTAGTAGTTTCCTAAAGTCAAGGTCTAAACCTTTTATTAAATTCTCAGGGAGATCTCTGACCCATAAAAAGCCCAGAATGACTGGCTGCCTGCATGTCTGGAAGCAATTAGAGTGAACATTTATCACAGAAACTATGCTAGACCCATTTAGCTTAAATTATCTTGTTGTATCCTTTCAGCAACCTAATGCAATAGTCTTGTTATAAGTATAGTAATATCATTACTTACATTTATTTTGTGCTTTCTATGTGCCAGGCACTCTTCCAAGTATGTATGTTAATGAATTCACTTAATACTTCTTCAGATCTGATGAACTGCTAATACGTTTGATTCTTCCCATTCTATAGGTGATGACACCGGAGTGCAGAAAAATTATGTTAATTTAAATAGACTCAGGTAGTGACAGCATTCTGTTTCCCAACCCAACGGGTTGACTCTAGAGCTGGCCATCTTGGGCATTTTGTTGTTGCATCATAACTAACACATGGGGAAGTTGGGGTTTAAGTCTAGAGAATTTGCCTTCTGTACTGCTTCTCAATCTGGGTCAATTATTTCAGTAACTCACCAAGATTATACAGCTAGGAAGGGATAGAAGCCAAATCAAAACCTATATTTGTTTGATTCCAATGCTTACACCATTTCTACTTCGTCCTCTGTTATTGAATGTCCATTACTGGGCTCATTTCTTGAGGGCTGCTGCAGAAAGAGAAATTGTCTCCTTCTGTTATACAGTCCCAGAGACAAAAACCTGCATTACCAGGCCTTAAGCTTCATAAAAGCAAGGACTGGACTTTTTCATTATTGGCTTTGTACATAGTACCCATAGTCAGCACTCAATAAATGGTTTTGGTTTTATCAATATATTTATAAAAACAGAAATTCATTCCAAGACAGTTTATTTAGTGGGGAACTTTTGCAGGTATCCAGATGAGTATCATATAGGGGTCTTATAACCCATCTGGATGCAAAAAGAAGCTACTGGCATACAAAAGACAGTTTAAAAGCAATTTGAGATACTCTAGTCCTCACACTGACTCCCTGTGCCGAAAAGTCACACAGCTAATAGAGCAGCTGGGTTCAAATTTAGCTCGTGTGACTTGAGGATGGCCACTACTCTGTTCCACTTACGTTATGTGTCTCTGAATGAAAAGGTAAAGGTAAGTAAAAGAAGAGTGCTGGGATGGAGTCCTTCCAAGAAGAGGAAAATCTCAGTGTGTTGTGGACAGTTTGGATTTAATAGAAGGGTCTTGGATACTTCAGGTTTGTGAAAGAATGATCCACAGAAACATCATATGCAATCTGTGGAGAAATGTGATGATCTTGTCATTTTTTTTTCCATTTGAAGCTTTCTGCAACCCTGCAACCCTGCAAACAAGCACATCTTGAAGCGCTGTTTCCTATAGTGTGATTGTTTTGCTGTAATCTTCCTGTACTCTCTCACTGGATCTTTCTCATGATCAGTGACATGTGTGTAGAGACCCTTGATCCAGTCTCCTCTGGTCCCTGAAAGTTATTAAACTGGAGAGCCAGTAAGCTGGGGTAAGGGTGAATTTTTTTTTATTTAAAGAGAAAAAAAGAAAGGACATGAAAAAACAAAGCAGTAAAAGGGTACAAGTAATAGAGAATTTCAAGAAAAAAAATATACAGTAAGAAATCACCAGTTAATAGGTTACATATTATCTTCCCAGAAACAGTTGGTGAGGGTGAATTTATTGCTGAGTAATCTTAGTCACCAAAGACATCTTCCGAGTCCAGTAGGATTAAAGCAGAGTTGTGTCAGCACAACTGTCCTGGGGTGCTGTCTTGTTCATGGTAGGGTGTAGAGAGCACCGCTGCTCCCTCTAGGATGTTTAGGGGACCCACCAGGTGCCAGTCCCAGCCTGCCACATGTATAACAACCAATAGCCAACAGTGTCCCCCTCCAAATATTGCTAAATAGCCTCAGGGGTATGAGTGAGGGGATGGAACATTCCGGGTTAAGAACCTCTTGTACTAGGTAAGTTAGTGCATGCCTGTAATTCAGCACTTTGGGAATCTGAGGCAGGAGGATCACAAATTTGAGCCCAGCCTGGGCAACTTTGTGACTTAGCAGGATCCTGGCTCAAAAGAAGGTCTGGGGATATAGTTTCTTTTGAGCCATATATGGCTTTTGAGCTATGGATATGCTCATTGACAAGGACTCTGGGTTAAGTACTCCATACTGAAGAAAAGAAACACTTGTTTAGGGATACAAACACATATGTATACACATGTGCGCACACACATAGCACAGTGCATAAGTCACCATGTCAGAGGGTTTTTTTGTTTTTCACTTTGGATTTTTCCTTTTGCTATCATAAATGTTTTTAGTTTTAGTTTTTATTTTTGCTTTTAATCTGAACACAAATCTTTGCTTCCATCTTGACTCCTATTTTGTAGCCCTGCCCATTTCATAAAATTCTTGCAGAGTATGAATATTAACACTATTAAACCCTAATGTGTGCTACACACACTGCTACATTCTCCACGTATTTTTAAAATTTAATTATCAAAATAAGAGGGAAGTCCTCTTATTCCCATTTTATAGTTGAAGAAATGAAAGCACAGAACACAAAGTGGCTACCTAGATTTCTGTTTCTGAGTGAGAGGGTTGGGCTTTGGACCCAGACTGTCTGAACCCTGGTTTGTGTTCATGTTCTATATACTGTTGTCATTATTTTAATATAATGGTCTGTGTTCATGTCATATATACTGTTGTCATTATTTTAATATAAACTCTACATCATTAATAATAGGTTCTTGATCTCAGAATTTAAAGGAATCTGTAAGTTCGTGATACATGATAATTATATTCTCCTGGGGGAACTTGATTACCTTTTATCCTCTTTCATCCAAAATTTTGGCAAAAGTGACAACATTTGGTCTGAGTCATACATTCCGGTGCACTGGAATCACATATGGTGCAGTTTATGCAAACATTAAGTGTGATTGCCAGACATACGAATGAGAGCCAGCGCTGACTGTGGCTCTTTGTGTTGTCACCCCCAGAGTGTCTCTATGTGTTCCCCTGCCAGTGGAACTACCGTCCCGATCACTGCATGTATGGGAGCAACTGCAAGGAGGCTGAGCGGGAGGGCGTGTCTGTCCTTCACGGGAACCGGGGCGTGTACCATGACGACAAGCAGCCAACCTTCAGAGCGCTCTATGAAGCCATTCGGGACGTAAGTGTGCCCTTGAGACCATTCTCACACGTGTGCTTACCAGCATGAACCAGTATGGATATTTTGAACATCAAGCCTTTTAAGACCAAATATTCCCAAAGCTATGAGCTATGCCAGTTTGCCCATCATCAGTCCCCTGTATCATCATCACTAGAGCCACTTAGCACCTAATTCTGTCCTACATTCATCATTTTTGGGTTTGTTCGCTTTGGTTTTGGCTTGGGTTTTTTTTTGTTTGTTTTTGTTTCTTTGAGACAGGGTCTCCCTGTGCAGCTCAAACTGGCATAGAGCTCACTTGGTAGCCCAGGCTGGTCTCAAATTTGCAAGGATCCTCCTACCTCAGCCTTCAGAGTGCTGGGATTACAGGTGTGAGCCACCAGGCCTGGCTTGGTTTTTGTTGTTGTTGTTGTTTTGCTTGGTACCAGAGATTGAAGTCATGACCTCACACTTGCCAGGCAGGCACTTGTACTGCTGAGCTAAATCGTTAAATCCCTGGCCCCTGGTTTTTTATTTTGGAAACAGGGTCTTGTTACCTAGTCCAGACCATTCTTGACTTCACAAGGAGAACAATTTAATATAGGACACCTAATTTATAGGATTATTTATAATAGTCATCCAAAGAGTCAAAGAGAAAAGAGTGCAGGAAATCTGTCTCCACACTGGAGACTCAAAGAATTCAGCTAAGGGCCTAGATCCCATGACAGTGTCCTGTATGAGTCCAGCTGAAAACCTAAAGCCCGTGACAATGTCTCATGCAAGTATGTTTCATAGTTCTGCTCTGGTGGAAACTAGATAGTTTGTACCAGCAGTATGAAGGGTCTGTGTCAGCAGGCTGAAGGGTCTGTACTGAGGCCAGGAAGCAATGTTCAAAGTAAAGACCAAAGCTCCCCTGAAAAGCATCACAGCCATCCTCAGGGATAGCAGAATCCCAAGCTCCTCCAAGGATGAGAGCAGCCAAGTTCATATCAGGGAAGTCAGCACAACAGGGGCCTCCAGAGAACCAGTAGTACCTACTTCTTCCTCTCCAGTTCACCTTTTATGTTACTGGCAACAATCCTCAGGTGTGCCCTACACGCCCCGCACCATGCCAATTCAGTTCAGCTGGGCATTACAAGTTGACCACCAGCTATCAGTCCACCACATATTCCTTCTAGCTCAGCTTTCCAAGTGTTGGGATTATAAGCACATGCCACCATCTCCAGTGTAAATCCACTCAATATTTTCATACCAACCTCTCATTTTTTATCAAATAGGAGGAAATCTCATATCAGAAAGAGAACAGTATCATTTGCCACAGTAGAATCAAGCACAATAAAAACAAAAAGAGATTATTCTGTTCAAGCTAACGATGTTGCCTGGTTGCCAGCTTCCAAACCCTTGAGATATCAGGTGTCAAGGTGGCCAATTAGAACAAGAAGCCAGATGGAAATTAGTGATCAAGTCTTTATCTGTGTAACTGCAACAGTGCAGCATGAGACAAAAAGAAACTCTGCTCCACAGTTTGATCAGTTAAGGTTCACTAGAGGAAAAGAGTGTATGTGTGTGTGTGTGTGTGTGTGTATGTATACACATTATTTTATATGTTTTAAAAATATATATATTATAAATATATTTACATGTGTAGTACATATTTTTATGTATGTATGAATAGATAGATAGATAAATAATTTTACAAGGCAGCCTTTCACTGGCCGCCTGCAGAGTTAGTGTGGAAGAATGCAAAAGGGCCATCTGCACACTGAAGACACAGAGGATCTATCAAATGTTGAAGACCTGGTACTCCTGTATTTATGAGGGAAGCCAAAGGGTCTAAACTGGAAGGCTGAAGAGCCTGTGCTGGAAGCCTGGAGATGGACATCCAAAGGCAGTGGTGAAGACTGGACTCCTCTAAAGAAGCAGAAGTGAAACTTCCTTTCTTATTCCAACCAGGCTACAAGCCTATTGGCTGATACCACCTGTACCCGGGGTAAATCTTCCATCATCAGTCAGTCATCCAGACTCACCCAGAACTGTGTTAAACCAATCTGCTAGTCATTTCTTATTCAAACTGACACCACAGTTAAGTATCACACCAGTATTCCAGGATCTCCCTTCAATGGAATACTGGTGAGGTCAAGTGCATGCAGCACAGACTGTGGGAATCTTCTTACTGACAAGGAGCCCCAAACAAAAGACTACACGGCATCTTTATGGACCCATGGGATAAGGCTGGGGTTGGAGGAGGCTAAAGGGATAGGAGGAGAAAAGTACTGAGTTAAAGTGCAGAAAAGTACTTCCAGATGTAGAAACCTGGGCTAGAAGTGCAGATCTGTGTTTGATGGTGGCTGGTGTGGGGCAGAGGCCTATGTCCTCATTTGCAACTCTCTTGAAAAAACTGCAGTACACTGGCTAGCCACCAAATCTGACCTCAAAGGGCAGCTTCAAGGCCTTCCAGACAAGGCCTATAATAGTTTATTGTTGGATCTGGGAAATAAAATACAGTGGTACCCTCTTACCCATGTTTTGCTTTCTATAGTTTCAATTAGCATGCCCAACCATGGCCCAAAATAGTAAATGGAAAATTCCAGAAGTAAATATATAATGAGTTTTAAATTTATGCTCCTCTGAGTAGCTTGATGAAATCTCACCCCAGCCATTCTGTCCAGCCCAAGATGCCAACCATTCCTTTGTCACGTATATCCACAGCATATATTTACTTGCCTCTCAGTCATTCAAGTAGGATTTGTTTCTGTCCATGGTTTCAGGCATCCACTAGGAGTCTGGAAATGTATCCCCCACAGATGGAGAAAGGCTGTTGTATAAACTTTTGGCATTGAGTGGGGCCTCTCAGAACGTGGGCCACCCTTACTTCTTTGAAGAAACGGACCTGCAAGTGTTAAGGAGGAGTTAGAGACATATGTGAAATATCTTCTTGCCATAAATAGGAAGTGAAAGAACTTTACTTTGGTTTACCACCTAAAGTCATGTCAAGTGCTACCTCTGAAGCTTTGCCTCCCACACTTACAGCAGCATTTCTCTTTCCCTTAAGATGCTGAGAGAAGATGAAGAGCAGGCACTTTCACTGATTACTCTCTTCAAATTGTAATTCCAAGACATAGACGTAAATGTTTTTTATATTTTTAAGTCGGAAAAAATTAAAAGAAGAAGGCCAGGGATTTGGGTCAGCGGCATAAGTGCCTGCCTGGCAAGTATGAGGTCATGAGTTCAATCCCCGGTACAAAAAATAAATAAATAAATAAATATAAGAGTAATATTTTATGACATGAGAAAAGGATATAAATACAAATTTCTGCATTCATAAGTGAAGTCATATTAGAACATGATGGGACACATTTATTCATGTGTTCTTTGTGGCTGCTTTGGTGCTGCAATAGTAGAGATGATTGATTATGGTAGTGTCTAGAGGGCTCACAAAGTCTAACACACTGTACTTAGACTGGCTCCCTTTATGGAAAAAGTTTGCAAATCTCTAACATAAAGTATTGGCTTCATTAGAGACTTTTTTTCTTAAGGACCTAGGGGTTTCACAGGGAGGGTTGTCCTGAGTGAGGCGTGGGGTGAATACCTTGGTTACTAATACATTTTTTGTGTACATTTTGCTAGGGAGAGTCCCAGGGGATTCCAGCTCTGGAAATCCCAGGGTTGTCTTTTGTTCAGGTAAAGAACAAAGTACACATCTATGCTAACAGTTCTTTCTTCTCTTGTATTTCCCACTGTTTGATTTTCAAAGGCTAGATGGTTAAATTGCATAGAAAATGTGTTCTGTACTCAGTGGTATTCTTACATTTAAATATTAAAACAGTGACTCTAGGGGAAATCCATTCAGGCCTACAGGGGGAGGGTAAGTAAATGTGTAGCAGCTGTGAGTGTGTCAAACACTCTCTGTTTTCTTTTGTAATGTGTCAGCCCTAGTTTGGAATTGAGCAATTGTGGGTCTTGAGATACAACTCATCTTGTTTTCTGTGGGATCAGAAAGAGGGTCAAATAACTTTGTGTGTGTATGTTTATGTGTGTGATTCTGCTTAATCAGTGTTCCTCAGATCAACCTAAAAAGATCTTTTTCATTCAGGCCTTTCAATCAGGAAAATCGCTATTCCAAAACTGAAATATGAGTGAATACAAAAAGATTCATCACAAAATGTTTCCCCGCCTTTTACAGTCCTGTGACCCGTGGTGTAGCCGTCAGAGCCTGGCTGTGGGCCTAGACGCCTTCACTTCAAATCCCATTTTCTTGAAATGAAACGTGAAAGAATGTGCTGGTGGGGGAAGGCAGATGGTACTCATAAACAAAGAACAACAAAAATCCCTCCAGATAGTGAAAGATATTAAGGAGGAGTGAGATGAGCCAAGGGGTGGATGCAGAGTCTTGGGATTGCCAGGAGAGCTCATGTCCCTATATTGAGGGCCATCAAGAAAGACCTCTGGAGGTTTAGGACTTAGGCAGAGGTAGCCATTGAGGAAACCCAAGAAGATCATGGAAGCAGAAGAAATAACTCCTCAGAAAGTTCTTGAGGAGGGATGAATTTGTCGTGTCTAAAGCACTTGGTGGAGACCACCATGACTGGAATGGCTGGCTAGGTAAGAAGAAAAGAGGGGAACCTTCTGGGTCGCTTTAGCCTTCAAAACAAGGAAAGAGTTGAACAAATGAGAGGGAGTGACAAGCTCTGGTTTATGCTTGAAAAATATTCCCTTTATAACTTGGCAGAAGTGGTGCAAGAGGGGGTTTGCTAGACTAATTGCAGCGGTGCTGGTGGAGATGGGCTGGGAAGAGGAGAGAGAAGCAAGTTCTGGGAAGGCAGTCGCAGAGTTTCCAAGGCTTGCTCATGGGCTGGGGATAGGAGAGCAAAGGAGTTGGCTGCGTGCTTTCCACTCATTGCATTCCATTTATTGGGGGCATAGTGGTGAAAATGACAGATTTCAGCCTGGTTTGAGTGGGTGAGGGGTGGGGTGAGGTTATGAATGGTAGATTGTGCTAGAAAAGAAAAAGTGTCCCAGTCCTAATCAGGAGACAGAACTTTCTTGAGTCATACATAATCTCTGGGAAGAAATTTGCATTTCTGTTAAACTTCCTGAAATGATTGATGACCTTTAAAGGCCCTAAAATTTACACTAGGAAATCAGATACCCACCCACTCTGCTCTCAGGCTATTGTATGTCCTGCTTTTTAACTATTGTTTTTTCTTTTTCCTCTCTGGTCTTTCCTTGTAAAATGTCTTTGCCAAGAATAAAATCTTTGACTTCATGTCCTAGTGGCTTTTCCCCAAAATATGATAAATTTTGACATGTGCTCATGACTAAATAGTACAAGGAATTTGTCTTGGAAAATATGCCTCATAGATGTAGCCCATGAGAAAGCAGGATTAAAACAAAAACACCACAAATGTCCAATGCTAGGAGGAAGGAGGCAGCAAGCTAGATTTGAAAGTACACACTTACAATCCTAGTCCTCAGGGAAGCTATTGCAGGAAGATCATCGTGAGTTTGAGGCCAGGCTGAACTAAATAATAAGACCTGTCTCAAAATAAAACATAACAAAAATTGGCACCAGAATTACTAAAATAAAATTCTTTGCCAGTCAGGCATGGTGGTGCATGCTTGTAATCCCAGCACTTGGGAGGCTGAGGCAGAAGGATTGGTAGAAGTTGGAGACCAGCCTGGGCTGAAAGAGTGTTCAACGCCAGCTCGAACTGCATAGAGAGACCCTGTCTCAAAAAAAAAAAAAAAAAAAAATCATTGCCAATGAATTTCACTAGCAATTGCTAAACTCTGGGCTTTGTGAGATAGTCATAGATGTACCCTAAAGGTGCTTCATAAAGATTGCCTCAGCAACAAAAAATAGGAAGAAGTCAATGTCAAGTGAGTGTTTACCTGAGTTTTGCTTCTGCTCAGCATAAACTTGTTTTGTATAGACTGTCTCCCCCTTAGAGATATCATTATTTTCAGATATTAAGAACTTTAACAACCCAACTACATCATCTTTCTCTTTTTTTTTTTTAATCGGTACCTGGGATGGAACTCATGACTGCCTCCTTGCAAGGCAGGTGCTCATGCTGCTGAGCTAAATCCCCAGCCCCTTTTTTGCGGCAGGGTTTCATTGTGTGGTTCAGGCTGACCTGGAACTCACTATGTAGCTTAGGCTGGCTTTGAACTTACAGGGATCTTCCTGCCTCAGCCCCCCTAGTGCTGGGATTACAAATATACACCACTATGCCCAGCTTCATCTTTGTTTATTTTCTTTCTTTTCTTTTCTTTTCTTTTTTTTTAAGTGGTAAACAAATTTAGATCCAGAGAGGTTAAATTACTGTGTGAGGCTGTACTGCCCGGTGAAGATTTGAAGTTAGGTCCTTAGAAATCCTTTCATTAATGCATGCAAAACTGTGCCTACATGCTTTCAGTCAGCACTTGTGTTGTTAGTAAAAGTGATTCATGTTTTCAGTGGCATCTCAATGAGTAAAATAAACTTTCTAAAAATTTCTCTCTCTCTCTCTCTCTCTCTCTCTCTCTCTCTAATCATCATACAGTTTCCCTTTCAAGACAATCTCTTTCAATCCATGTATTACCCTCTCCAGCTGAAGTTTTTGGAAACTGTGCACACTCTTTGTGGACGAATCCCACAGGTTTTTCTGAAGCAAATTGAGAAAACAATGAAAAGGGCCTATGAGAGGCACGTCATCGTCCACGTCGGCCCCAACTACATGCACTGAATATGTTGTCTTGTTGCAAGTCAATTAGACATCTCGTGACCAAGGAAACATTAATCTTTATGCAACCAGGATCTTTCTGTGTGAATATTTTATGGTGTTCATGAGTACTGACTGGTAAAATTTTGCTGAATTAGTTGCCCCTCGAAGAGAATGTTTTCCCTTCATTTTTTTCTAACTCTGTTTTGGAAAAAAAAATTAAAGAACCTATTTCACATTGCTCCAGCAGGATATGCTCACAATGAAAAGGAAGCTTTGAGAGCTTTCCAACCTGTTCAGTGTTGGGACCCTTTCACCCGTACCCAGGGTGTTATATTTCTCCAGTACTCCTGAGGCTCTTTCCGTGCAACTCGCTCTCTCCCACCTTTGTTTTAAAATCAATACAAAGAGATCAGGGGCCAAAGTCAAGATTAGGGCCATCATAATTCTACCAATCTGTGGAAAAGATTATTACCATTTTACTGTATTTCCTTTCACCCCCACATCTTTTTTTCCTACCTTCTGTATCTCCTATTATAACACATACTAAAAACAGGCAGTCTCAGTAAAAGTATGCCTCAACACTGAGATTTTTTCTTACGTAGAAGATTAAAAAGCTTGACAAGATCATTATGTTTATGTTTATCTGGGACAAGCATTCAAATTTCAGCTAATTGGACAGTGTTAAAAGATAAAGCATGTATCTGAGGGCATTTCTCACGAAAATTGTTTAAATTCACGGAGGACTATTTCAGCAGAAGTTGCTATACAACAATAACATCTGAAAGAAAATTTCAATAATTTTATCAAATCCAAGAAATTTCTTTAGCAAAGAGATATGATTTTATGTTTGTCCTGACACAAAAACACTTGATCTCTTAAGTCCTTGCTATGAGTGATCATTTCTCTCCTTTAGTAAATGTGCTGCCAAAAGGAGAACTCATTTCTCTCCTTTGAATTCTTGGACAACAGGTCAAAAAATCTACAGACTAACGTCAGGTTTAATGTGTTCAAAGTAAATAGTACAGCTAATTCCATTGGCAAGAAACTTGAATTTCTTACCAGCCTGAGAAAGGTCTTTTTCCTCTAGGAGCTGTTAGCAAAGAAACATTGCAGGGCTTATCACCTAGGACAGTAGAGGAAGTTCTATATTCTATTCCCCAAAGGGTCTTGACTTAATCCCTAGTTACTCAGAAGGTTGGTACAGCATAGGGGCATTTTGCATATTTTATTTATCTTAAATTACTTTTGCATAAATGACCTCTTTCATATTTCTGACAGCCTAGTGAACTTAGCAGGGGTCTATGTCATCTCCATTAGGTAAACAAGGAAATTGTAACACAAGAATTGAACATACTCTACCATTGCCTGCCTCTTTCTTTCTTTCTTTCTTTCTTCTTATTCCTTCCTTCCTACCTTCCTTCCTTCCTTTCTCTTTGTTTTGTTTTTTTTTTTTTTTTTTGAAACAGGATCTTGTCATGTAGTTCAGGCTGGCCTTGAACTCACTATGGAGCCCAGACTGGCCTCAACCTTGTATGAATCCTCCTGCCTCAGTCTCCTGAGTACTGGAATTATAGGAGTATAATTGCTTTTTTATAAAGTCTGTGTGAGATGCATCCTATTTTACAGAAAATAAAAGTATTGAATATGTTTTATCATACATTAAAAGCAATCTGAAAGTATAAAATAAAAAGTACAATTTTGTTCTTGTAAATATATATACAGAATACAGTAGACTATCATAGGTGCTGTATTAAAGAAAATCTCTTACTCTGAGAAAAGTGCAGTGTATAAAAATCTGAGTGCTACATAGAAATGTATAAATATCAGCTAATGTTATTATGTGGCACAATTATGGTTATGACAAATTTAAATCTAAAATGTTAGGGTAATAGCCCATACTTTCCTTTTGATCACCTGGATGGCCTGTGTTTGGTTATTTTTGTTAATGAATCTATCATTATGATGTGAAATACTTACTTTGCTGTCATATTGTTTTCTCATTTCATACCAGTGACATCATCCATTATATCTTTTGTGGTAGACCTTGTGTCCATGGTATGTGCACAGAGGATACAGAGCAATTTTTAATTATCTTTTGTTGTGAGAAAATATATCTTACATATTCAAAAGTGGGGTTTTAGTGAAAGAGCCAGGATATGAGCATGGTTTTCTTTCCACCTGTCCATAATGGCCAGTGACCCACAAATGTTGCTCAGACATTCTGGCTGATTTAAAGAACTTCCTTTAATCCTTTGGTGAATTCAAAGACTTGGAGTCGGATTTAAGGACTTCAAATACAATTCCTTTTTTTTTTTTTTCCTTTTTTAAAATGAGAGCCAGGATTACTCACACTGAATATGCAGGCAAGGTTGCCAACAACTGATGATAGAACTCTGGAACATTCTAGAATGATAAATCATAAACCTGCTATGTCCTGAAACTTGAGGTGAGTTTGGTGGAAAATTTGCTTTACCAACGCCTTCTACATGGAAGTGCTAATTATTTTCTACATGAGTCATTGTTTTCCCTGCCTTGGGTATCTTCAGCAAACACCTTTAGAAGGTAACACCTTTGAGAAATGGGAGCCACAAATTTTAATTCAACTGACTTTTAAAACATGCAATTTGTGGTCTGAAGTTTGCCAGAGGTTGGCTGTATTACAACCTCAGATTGTGCATTGAATTTACGCGAGGAAAATGAGAGCTAGTTCTGTCCTGACCTACTGTCCTGCCCTCCTCTCATTTTCCCTCTCTTACTCTCCCTAACCTCCTCCCTTTTGTCTCTCTCTCCTCTCATTTTCATTTGGTCTAAGATTTTGTTTCACCCGTACAACTATGGAGCGCCATTGGAAGATGAAAGAAGTTTCTAATAGCAAAATGTGCTGGTAATTTTGTACACATGGAGGTTGAAACTTCCAACAGTAGAGCCACTAGAAGTGCTGATAGCTTTTTAAGTCTCTCTCTAATACAAATCTGAGAAATTGTGTGACTTCCATTGAAAATGATAATATTTAAAAAATAAATGCCTACAAAATTGCCCTGAGTTTTTCTTCTACTTCCAAAATGACAACTTAGCATTTGGGGCCTAATACTGTAAGAATTACTATTTATATGAAATTGTTTCATAGTCATCCCTTCTATCTCAAACTGATTTGACTTTTGCTGAATTTGATACTGAAATGAGTATTTACTTGGACTCAGGGAGGTTGAAGAGGATTTTCTTTTATTGTGACAATAACGTAAGCAAAAATAAGCAAGCCAAATAACACCAAGCTATTTGTATTATAATTTACAGTGATCGATTACCAAATAATGATTGAGTAACTGAATGATCATTTTGATCTACCCTGCAAACAGGACAGCATTCATTCAAATTTAGGTTTATGTTTAAATATTGCCTGATATTTATATATAAAAGACAAATGGCATGTATTTGGCAAATCAATGTAAACATGATGTCAGGACCAAACTCAGAAATATATTGAATTCAGAAATATGTTGAGTTTCCTGCAAATACACATTATCTCCTTTTTATTAGAATGGCAGGCAACTTTTTTCATGTCTGTCTATTTTTCTTCTGTTTTTTCATATTCCCCTTTCATTTCCACCTTTCTCTTTCTGTTTACAATGCAAGCTCCAGTGACAGTGATACAACATGGAGAATCCCTGGGGAGCCAGATCTAATTTCTGTTATTTAGATCAGATCTTTCATGATGAGTATTTTAGAAGTTTAAAAAAACAATCAACATAGTACATACATACACACCATATTCCTATTAAAAGATGAACCAGCCTGGACTACAAAGTAAGCTCAAGGCCACCCTGAACTGTAGTGAGACCTGTCTCAAAAAGACGAAAAATAAATAAATTTTTTAAAAAGTTGGACAAATGTTTGTCATGCCTGTAACTGAGTTATAGTCAAACTTTAAGTCAAATCATTGCATAATTGTGTTGTTTGTATTTAAAGCTGGAGCATTCTTTGCTAGAGACACAGTTTTGTCCTAGTTTTTATTTTTCACAGGTCAAAACTAGAAAAATTCTCTTGAGTCTTCAAGATAAAGCACTTATGTTTGTATCAGCATATGCGTGAACATGTAAGAATCAGGTGCAGTTTCTGCTTCATCAGGTTTACATGTTTATGTTGTCACTGAAAAACTGTACCCATGTTTATAGCTCCCAAGGAGACCCTTACTGCATTTTTTATGTTGGAAAACTTTATTTTTGTGATTTTTGTTAGCAAAAACATAAGCATCAAAAAGAATACTCCAAAGAATGAGTTACTACCGCAAATGAAATGAAACTCAAGTATGATTTAATTACTGTGTTGTCTTTTTAAATGTCACTTCCTGTTTTACCTTTTGTCTTTTTTTTTAATTAAAAGCTTTAAATATGTGTCTTTTGGTGGTGTTCTGGAATCATGTATTTTTTTTCTTTGTAAGATTTCAAGTTTAAAAAATTATAATGTGACATTGTGATATTTAAACCTGACAAGTGAATAAATATTTAGTTAAGTAGCTTAGTCTATTTTTTAAAAATCATTAAAGTTTTGCTTTGTTCCTAAAATTACTATGCTTTAAAGTTTATGTTATTTGGCTTTAATGGTGTTTTGTGTTTGAGATAAAAAGTTTGAAGAATATGAAAATGTGTCCTCCCCATTCCTGCATTATGTTTAATAAAATTAAGCCTGACTTGTTAGCTAGTATACTTTCAAAACTACCTAAACTGTGCCAAGACTTTTGAATTGATATAAATGTTTCTTCCCAAAATCCCAAGTCCAGTGATGGCAAACCTGTGACATGCTGTGGTGGGCTATATGTTATCACTGAAAGCTCTAAAGAGTTTGCCTTCTCTGCCCTAATCTTTTCTTTAAATCAGAACAAGTCACTCAATTCATCTACAGTGTTTCCTCCTATACGATTAAAACAAAAACTTTAAATGCAAAGGTATTTGAAAATGGATTTCTAGAATAACTGGTCCCACCTCAGATTATTGTGGAGGTGTATATAAGGTACTGCATCCATTTGGACAAAACCAACCTTAAATCCTAGTTGTACTGTGTTCTAAGAGTGTGAGACCCAGGCTACCTTTCCAGACCCTTTTGGACTGCTGGAATAAGGCTGATGATGACCCTTTCCATAGACAGACATGAGGAATAAATCAAATGACATTATGAAGTGTTTGACATGTGGTAAATGCGCAATATACTCACTAGTGTCCGACCTGTTGGCTTACTTGGGCTGCACCGAATGAAGAGGAATTGTCTTGAGCTGCATATAAAATATATTTTTTAGTTAACATATATGAATAAACTGTTTCACATTTTATTATAGCATTTTAAAAATACAAGTCCAAGATTAAGCATTTAAAAAGAAAACACACATCTACTCCATAACAATAAATGCCATTCACTTACAGATGCACACACATGGAGGTAGGTTAAAATGCTATCATCAGCAATCACTGCGTTTTACTCACCACCTGCACTAGTGTCTGATACATGAGGAGCCTGGCTAAATGTGTGGGGCAGGCTCGGAAAGCCAAGTTAGCAGTGCACTGAGCCCTCCCCACACAGCACTCTGTTGTCTCTATGGTCCGTGCTTGAGCCCTGCACAATCGAGTCATGAAAAAAATTCACTGAATATCACATGATGATGTTAAAAGTGTTGGATGTGGGGCTGCACCACCAGCTGTCCAGGGATACATGTCACTTGTTGCTTGAGCATGCCTATGTTCCTACTACAGGAACCTGTCTGCTATGCTGGGAAGCTGTGATACAGTGAAACCTGTTGGCTTGGACCAGTCCAGATCCCACAAATGCTGGTCCTGTCGTGGCTGGTAACCTCCAGAATAGTAGAGAATCTGTTTTTCCTTGTGTTTGAGTTCAGATTAAATATTCTCCAAAATTCATTTCAGTTCTACAGTGAGGGTAAAATGTTTAGGAGATTAAAAAATAAAAGAAGTTTGGTTCTAAGAATGTAGGAGAATGTCACATATACTAGTCCTTAATATCTATTCCATGATTGTTTTCTTAAGACTGTATTTTGAAGTAAGGAAATTTGCCTTTGTAACTTTATAGTGATACATATGAAGGAGAATAATGAATATTGAATACTGGCTAAATTAATTTTTTTTCTTTTTTCTTTCTTTTTTTTTGAGTCAGAATATCTTTATATAGTTCAAACTGACCTCAAACTCATTTTACAGCTTAAGATGTCCGCAAATTCACAGTGATCTTCCTGCCTCAACATCCCTAGTGCTGAGATTACATGCATGTACTGCCTCCCCTGGCCAGATTCACTTGTAGATGTCTAGAAAACCTCCTTTCCACCTCCTTGACCACATCTTGAATTATTGTCTGAGCTCACATCCGCCACAATTCACTGATTTCCATATATTCTGGTTTCTTTTTGTTCTCTTCCCTGATGAAATGAAGCTGTTTCATACAACGGGGCTTTGCACATCTCTGCAATGGTTCACCTCACCATTTACTTTCTTCTGCCTAGCAAATGTCTACTCTGTGTTAGGTCCCAATGTAAATGTCATTCATTTCCTTATGGATGCCTCCTCTGGCCCACCTTCTGAGGGCAGGTCTTCCTCTTATATTTGTTTGTACGTGTCTCCCTGCACTTACTTTTGGAGGTACTATCTATTGAAACATTATTTATTTATATAAAACTTTTTAAGTCCATTGGTTACCTTCCCCAGTATACACAAAGTTCCTTCGGGGTACAGTCGTCATCTTTTTGAAAAGATTTTGGCCCAGACGGGACACAGTAGCTGGTAAAGCCTTGGAGGCTGAACCAAGAAGCTCTATCTTGAGGTTATCTTCCCTGCCCCTAGGAATTCACCTGTGGCGCGAAATGAATACCAATTGGTTACCTGTGCATCATTAATGCCCCTTAGGCACCACCCCAAACCTAAGCTACATGTATGCCCCCACTCCACGTGTCCGACAGAATGCCAGCCCCCGGCGACCCCGGAGGGTCAGGGGGTCTCTCCCCACATTCTTAAAATAAAGGTCATTTATATTTCATACTTCTTATCTTTTCAGCCACACCAGAATTCCATCGCTTTTATTCTCTGCTCTACACTTCAA
This sequence comes from Cavia porcellus, assembly GCF_034190915.1. Classification (NCBI taxonomy): domain Eukaryota; kingdom Metazoa; phylum Chordata; class Mammalia; order Rodentia; family Caviidae; genus Cavia; species Cavia porcellus. The sequence continues at coordinate 55,656,301 of NW_026947496.1, forward strand.
AGCTTCAATGACTAACATTTTTAATTTTCAGGGAATATTTAAGGAATGTATGTCTTAGTTACTTTTTACTCATCGCTGAGACAAAATACCTGAAGCCCAAGTTGGGAAAGGAAAGGTTTATTTCTTACAGTTTTGGGAGGTTTCAGTCCACACTCAGTTGGATCCAAGGCAGGCGGGCATGGCTGGGCCACAGTTCATGGTGGCTGCAAAAAGCAAGCAGGAACCAGCAAAGAGCAAGACACACCTTCTTCCTGCCATTACATCACATCCTGGCTCCACCCCTTTGTGAGTGGAGCACTGACACCATCAATCCAAGCACTAGACAATGAATCATCACAAATGCACAATGCAAACTCATGAGGCCTGGGGACCACAGACATAAACCATAACAATGTATAAATGAAATGATTCAACTGCATCCCAAACTAGGACCAGTGCTTATCAGTGAAGCTTCATAACAGAATATACTGATCTTGAGTATTCCTGAAAACTATTTTTCCTGTAAATGGTGTTACTAAGCTCTAACAGCATATCCTATGCAGTTTCATTTATGGAAAGTATAATGAGTCACTTAATTTCTTAGAGATTTATTTATTTACCCATGGCTGGGTCAGATGATATTTAAGTTCTTCTGTGTTTAAACACTATTTCCACAATCTGTTCTTTATGGCTCTGTGGTGGATATTGTTGGGAATTCGGCTGCCTGGAAACCACTGTACTCTTGGTACCAATTACTACAGCTTAAACTGCCTAAATTATGATAACAACACAGATCAGCTAGTGTAGGGGGAAAAAGGGGGACTGACTCATGAGTGAAAAGTCCAGAAATAGTTCTGGATTCAAAGGCTCAGATGATGGAAAGGGAAAGTATCATTTTAATAAAATTTTTTCATGATTGTTTTAGTCTTTTTTGAGACAGGGTCTCACTCTGTAGTTCAGGCTGGTCTCAAACTCCCAGCCATCCTCCTGTCTCAGCCTCCCTCCCAAGTGCTAGGATTACAGGCATGTACCACCATGCCTGGCTATGAATGTTTTATTTAAAACTATACATTCTTCTATTCTAGCTATTAAAATCCCATGTCATTTCAAAAGAATCATTACATCCTAGAAGAAATACATTGTCTCCATGTTTAGATGAAAAACTGTATTGCCAATTGGGTCAAAGCAGCAAGAAAATTGCTCTCCTGGTGTTTGTTTTGAAACAACTATAATATATATTTTCTCTCTCGAGAAGTACCATCGACTTTTAAAAAGAAAGAAATAAAGACCTTAGTGGAAATAATTCAGCGATCTATATAAATGGAGGATTCGAGATTGTAAACATGATCTCTTGAAAGAGTCAGATCCACACTCCCATAGATTCCCAGAAATGATAGTCAAAATCATGAAGTTACATACTTCTATACTCAAAAAGGTTTGTTTGTTTCCTTGTTTCTTTATTTTGGTTGAGTTAGGGTCTCGCTATGTAGCCCAGACTGGATCTAAATTCATGGTGATCCTCCATCTTCCTGCCTAAACCTCCCAAGTGCTGGGATTACAGGTGTGCTCCACCACACCTAGTTTGAATAGAATTTATATCATGTATATAACATACAGATTGTGTCTGCCTACATGCCGACCAGTTAAGGTTAATCAAAACAGCAACACCTCCTTTTTTCATGATTGCTAATTTGGCTCAAATGACAAAGCAAATGTAAATGTCATATTAGGAAATTGGATTTTTCTTCATTTAAAGTGTCATTATTAGAAATGATTACAAGTACATAGAGTTAAAGGAAAATAAAAGGGTTGATATTCGCCTTGGTGTATTAGATTTTAAAATTCGATAGTTGCTGTATAATTCCAGCCCTAGGGAGGCTGAGGCTGGGGGATTGTTGTGAGATCGAGACCAGCCTGGGTACAAGTGAGCTCAAGGCCAGGCTGAACTGCATAAGGAAGACCCTGTCTCAAAAAGACCCAAAAAAAAAAAATCACTAGTTTTTATAAAATTTTCCTGATACTCTGAATGTGTGTCTGTTTATATAGGAGACAACAAAACTAAAAAGATGTGCTCTAAAAAGAGAATTTAGGAACTTAGAGTGCTGAGCAAAAAGGCACCATGCCTCCTTTCCTGGTAAGCGCACACCTCCTTTCGTGGTAAGCGGCTGCGGTGGGCGAGCCAGGAAGAGAACCAGTCAGCATTTCCGTGAGCCTACCAGGATGTGAGCTGAGAATCAAACATCCCATCCCCCAGATCTCTTGGGAGGATGACAGTATGCAACATAGCAAATATGGGGGATTTCCTTCTGTCTTCTCTTTGAAGGCCAACATTGTTTTCACTGTTTTGCTTTGTTCTGATTAATTGTTTTGCTCTATTCAATATTCTGTTTTGATAGGTTTTATAATGTTCTGTTTTTGGTGTGATTTTGCTATACCTGATTGAAAGGACAACTATTGTGAAGATAATGAGATACACTATGGTACTTGTTACTGTTATCCTGGTAACCTGCTGTGAAGTTTTATACCAATTTCACTTCATTGTCTCGATTGGCTTGTTCTGTTGTATTTTACTACTTTCAAAATAAAAAAAAGTAAAAAGAAAATAAAAAAGAATTTAGATGAAGTCAAGAATTAATTAAGAAAGTAGTTGGTTTGTTGCACTTTGGAGTCTATGCTGCTCAAATCTGCCATCTGTGTTTTTGGACTTTGCAACTTCCAGCATATAATGAATAGATGATCAGCATAGAATGTCCTTGCTTGTTATCTTAAGACATATTTCCAAGCACACCAGCTCCAGCTCTAATTCCCTGCTCCTTCCTCTCTGCCTGAAGGGTCTCATTTTCAATTGCAACATGCTTATGGGCAGGGTGAAAGCATTGGGAAATTCACACCTTTTCTGAGAGCAGCCCTCCACCACTGACTGTCTATACTTGGTAAATACACACCTCCGGTTCCTTTGCTGTCAGGTTCTGAATTGTGTCTCAGCATTCCCCAGTGGGAGGAAGCTCAAAGTGTCCTCATTAGCAACTCCCTGGACAGTGCCGTACATTCTTTGCTGGCCTCTTGCCTTGCCTGCCTCTCCTCCACACTGTGCTGCCAACATTTCCCTAGATTTGGATGGACCACTAGGAAGACGCATGTACCAGATCCTTATCTCATCGCCTGCTATTGGTAAAATTATGTGAGTAAAGATTGAATTTAAGTAATATGGCTATATTAGTTTCCTAATTATGAAGATAATTTTCCTCCTCCCCTTTCCGTGCCTTTCCCTCTGATTTCTCCTTCCTTGGATTTCTCCTCTTCATTTTGTTTTTTCAGTGCTAGGGATTGAATGCAGGGCCTCCCACATGCCAGGCATGTGCTGTACCACTGAGTTACATCTCAGCCCTCCTCCTTATTCTAAATGTTTCCATTTTGGAGAATCCAAATTTACTCCACACACAAAATATTGGGAAGCAGCATTCTTTTCATACTCTCTTATTTATTCTTCTCTCGACACTGGATTTTATTATTATTCTTTTACATATCCAACGTCTATAACATGTACCCTTCTATCTAAAGCAATTATTTCAACCATATTTTGAATAACAACATAGGTGATTTGTTTTCAGCCCAAAGAATCTCAAGTATTTTAAGGTCTAGTGTCCATTATTTTCCCCTTTAAGGCATATATATGTACATATACATGTATATGTACATATATATGTGAGTTTGGGGTGGGTGTTTTTCTTTTTGAGATAGTCAGGCTGGCTTTTAGCTCACTTTGTAGCCCAGGCTAGTCTCGAACTCACAACATCCCTCCTGCCTCAGCCTCCCAAGTACTGGGATTACAAGGGTGCACCACTGTGCCTGGATTTAAGATATATATTTTAAATGCATTGTGTTCTAGACTAGAGTGTCTTTTATTTCTTTACATAGCTCTGTGTTTAGCTACTTGTTAACATGTTCGTACAACTTTTGAAGACATAATTGAAATACAGTGCACTACCTAGAGCTCAAAGGTATGGTTAGATAATTTTTGGCTTATCTGAAACAATCTGCACATTAAAAATAAATATTCCTATCACCTACAAAAGGCTTTTTATATCAGTTTAAATTCATCCTTTTCATCTGTTCCCAGCTAACTCATAAACTGCTATTACTGTCCATGAGCTTTGCGTGTTATAAAATTCTACATAAGTGGAGTCACACACTACATGTTTTTTGACCTGGCTTCATATGTTATCCACACTGTTGCTTGTATCAATAGTTGTTTTTATTATTAGGTAATAAAGTTTTCCCATGGATTAGCTATTTCATTTTTTTTAACTTTTATTTACATTTATTTTATGCTTAATTTTCTCCTAGGCCATAAGTTTTTGTTGTTTCCTTTTCTTCTGGGATATCTTTTTCTGTTGTGCAACCTCCTGTTAGGTTCTCTGAGCAATAAAGGAGCAGAATATGAGAAAAAGTAAAAGTGGCCTCTTTATTTAAAGGATGTTGAATGGAGCCCACAACCAGCAAGGGTTTGGCTATTTCCTCTGACCAGATATGGGGGTGTGGGGGTATATGTGACCTTTGACTGGACGTGGTACTTGGGTGGGCACTGATGATGGGCCAGGAGCTGACTGGAATTTTCTTTGCGCAGGAGGGGAAAGGAAGAAGTTGTAATGGGGAAGGAGGAAGAAGTGGCCATCTGAGTAAGCATCCCTAATTTGGCCATCCACCATGTAGAACTACCACCATAATGTCCTATAATTTATTCCAGGACAAAACCCTTTCACCTTCTCCTCTGCTTTAGGAACAATTTGCTCCTTTTAGTCAGGATCATCTCACTGTGGCAAGGGCAGCTCATGATGAATTAACGTGTCTCTGAGCTCTGTAAATATGGCAGCACAGAGAGCTTTGTTCACCTGGATGTGTTCAAATCCAGAAAATTTACACCTAAAGCTTAAAGTTCAGCATGTCTCTGCATTTTTGAGCATGCGCAATGGAATTTCAGCATTCTTTCATAGTCATCAACTCTGCATCCAGCCCCACTTTTGACCAATTCCATGATGTAACACCAGAACGGCACATGCTGCTTTTTTAAAGTGACATCCTTCAGATTCTTGATGGCCTTTTGGATATGCATACCACTGATACCCTGGGAAGTTTTGTGAGTGTTCTTAAGATTTAAGTGTTCTTAAGTGTGCTTAAGATGCAAAGCAAGATTTGATATTCTTGCTTTGCATAATTTTATGGGATTTTTCTGGGTAAAGAGAACAAAGAAGCATTTTCAGAGATCACCTGAGACCATTTACAGGAAAAGGAAGAATTCACTTTCTTTCTTTCTTTCTTTCTTTCTTTCTTTCTTGTTTTTCTTCATTTTTTTTTTTTCTTTTTGAGGCAGAGTCTCACTATGCAGTTCAGGCTGGCCTTGTCCGCACTTTATAGCCCAAGCTAGTCTTGAACTTGCTATAGTTCTCCTGGCTCAGCCTCCCAAGTGCTAGGATTACAGGCTGTAATTTCTTTACTCATTTTTCTGTTGAGGGATATTTGCTTATCTCTGGTTTTTGGTTATTACAGATAAACCTATTACAAACAATTGTTAACAAGTCTTTGAATGTGTATTTCCATTTCTTTTGGATAAAATTCATAGTGGAATGACTGACTAGTACAGGATATATGTTTAACCTTTCCAGAAATTTCTTTTTTTTTCTTCAGCTAACACAAAAGAGATGATTTATTGATTTATTGTGCACATGTTACACTCGGCCGCAAGTAAGAACAGAAGTAGTCCAGAATGCCACAGCTCCAGGGCAAAAGATGGAGGGGACTGCTTTAGTCATCAACAAGGTGGATCTCTTTGAGGTGGTCTTTGCTGTCAATGTCAATGAATTTGTAATGCCCTGAAACATTCTAGACAGCACGCAGTCCAATAACTTGTACCAGCGTCCTCAGCCTCCAGCGTTCCTTATTTCTGCTCCTTTGGCCTCCGTGGGTGTATAAGATTACTTGGACCTCTGTCTCATCTTCCTTCTTTTATGCTTCATCCTACATATTCGCTTCTTCCTCCACTTGGCTCTCATCATGCAGAGGTTTCTAAGATGGCACAAAAGCCGAGAGCAACTTTTCCAGAAATTTCTACACTGTTTTCTGAACTGGTGGTACAGCTGGAGATTTAGCTCAATGGCTCGAGCACTTACCTGGTAAGTGCAAGGTCATGAGTTTGATCCCTGGTTTAAAAACAAAAACAAGACCAAAAAAAAAAAAAACTGGTGGTACCATTTACATTTTCACAAACAGTTACAGTAGCTTCACATACCAGTGTTTTTTAATTTTTTAGCCAACAATGAGAATGACATGGCGTGCCATTGTGGCTTTAAGCTGAGCATCCTTTTATTTCAGATAGCTAAATTAGAGATAGAAATATTGTAGGCACTCAGACAGGGCTGGGCCCTGGAGAAGTCAACGCAGATAGCAACCTTGACTGGAGGCACATTCACTGAAGACTAGAAAAGAGGCACTACTCAAACATATACTTCCTCTAGGGATGAATGGCAGAGATTGATACTCTAAGTGGGCATCATTCACCTTGGGGAAGAGGACAAAACCTCCTTAACCCAGCGCTTCCAGGAAGGCCCTTGTCTGCTCAATTGCACTTGCTATGTGACTTGTTTCTCGATTTGCCTGTTTAATCATTATTACCCTAGTGACTATATTTCTTGTATACTTACTGATTGACCACAGTTTTGTCCCAACTCACATCCATCCTATGATTTGCCATTGGATCAATATTATCTAAGTGACTATACATGTAACTGTTAGTTTTCTGGTGCAACAGAGAAGCACAAAGGAAGAAAAGAAAAGAACAGTTTTATTGAGGATGTGGAAAGGAGCACACAACCTGTGGAGGTTGGGCTATCTCCTTCCAAGGGATACAGAGATTATATGACTCTGATCGAAGTGGCGCATGGGGCAGACATTGATGATGTGTGAGGAACTGATTGGAATTTTCTTTGAATGCAAACAGGAAAGGGAGCTGCAATTAGAGCTGAAGAAGAAGAAGGAGGAAGTGGTAAGAGTTCGTGCTTTGGCCTTCCGCCATGTTAGAGCACCGCCATAATTGTACAGTAATTTGTACTAGGGCAAGAACCTTTCAGTAACCTTACTGACTAATTCTCGCCTTAAGCCCACCTCACCCCGTGGCTGTGCTCAATAAAATACCCTTGAGAAGCAGGGTTGAGGAGCAACCCACCTTCTTGCGGCCCCCCTTTTTTTTAACCCCTCAGACAGAAGCTTTCTTTCAATAAAATCTTTCTACTCTTAATCTCTGGTGTTCACTTTCCTTTGCTTGTTTATTTGATTTTGATATTTGTGTCTTTGATATTTGAATCTCTTAAGTATTTCTCTGGACATGGTGGTGCATTCCTGTAATCCCAGTACCCAGGCAGGAGCTGGGAGTTTAAGGCCATCCCTACTACAACATGAGTTCAAGGCCAGCCTGAACTAAATAGTCTCAAAAACAAACCAACAAACAAACCAGACTCAAAAACAAGCAAACGGGCTAGGGATTTAGCTCAACGGCATAAGTGCCTGCTTGCAAGTGCATGGTCGTGAGTTTGATCCCCGGTACTGATAAAAATAAAAACTGGGTTGTAGGGCTGGGAATTTAGCCCATAGGTGCCTGCCTGGCCAGCACACAAACACACACACACACCCCAACAGAAATATTGGGTTATCACGTTACTGAACTTTAGGAGTCTTTACATCTTCTGGATATGAGTTCTTTGATATTGCAATTTTTTTTTAGTCTGTAGCTTGTCTGATTTTGGGGTGGTTTCTCTCTCTCTCTCTCTCTCTCTCTCTCTCTCTCTCTCTCGGCAGTACTGGGATTGAACTCTGGGCCTTTATACTGAGCTATGTCTCCAGCTTCTTTTTTCACAAAGTTATTTTAAAAAAAAGTTAAAAGGCAAATCAGAGAAAAACAGTTACTACAATTGTGATGAAACATTAATTCTTAAAGATATTACAAATATGAGAACTCTTACAAATCAGTGTATACAACAAAACTAACCTCTCAATTACATTGCAAAAAAAATTCCAGACTAGAAATCTAAAGATTGCTCAGCTTCCTCCCAATTTTTAATTTTTTTTTATTTTAAAGGGAATAAAGCAAAACAATGAAATGGCACATACACACACATACACACACACAAACGAGAACAATATTGGATTTCAAAAGCAAGACAGGAGGCACGGTGAGGTGCGTCCTGGGCCGGCCTCCCCGGCTGCCCCTTGCAGCCAGGCCCCAGGGAGGACTTTCCTCTGTGCTGGAGGGCCTGGATCTGAGGGGCCAGGGAAGCCTCTGCAGCGCCGTGCCAGCGGTGCTGTGGGAAGGGAGCGCTGTGCGAGGTCCTGGAAGATGGCTTTGCCTTAGTATCCCAGACACTGCTAGCTCAGGAGCTTCTGGAATTACCCCTGTGCACAGTTTCAGAAGGACAGTATTAGAAGACCTTGTTGCCCCATCCAGATAGTGAACAAATGAGTTAGCAATTGGTTAAAGAAGTAGCCCAATTTGGTACACTGGCACATGAAAAACCAGATTTACAAGTTCTGGAGTAGATGGAAAATGAATCATCAGATTACTCACGCATGGATAACGAAGATAATAATGACTGTCACTGACCACGTAAGCCAAAGTTCGTATGATAGTGAAATGCAGCAAAAACTGACCAATACAGACAGAGGAAATGCAGACCTCCTTGATTCAAATGAAGAAAAAAATGTGTGTGCATATTTGACTAGTTGAAATGATACAAAATGATCACACACAAAACAGAATGATCCAATGTTAAAACTAGCTCTGAAGGATCTTGGCAAGAGTGAAGTCTATGGGACAGAATGCCAGCAATGCCATTCAGTGTTGAAAATGTAACAAGTGAAATGCACAAATGCTGAAATACAAGTAAAACATTCTGGGTACACCAATATGAATACTCAAAATGTTTTTGTTTTGCTACTTTCTTAGATGAACCAAAAGCATCCACTTACTTAGCAGGTACTATACTTAGCACTGTACTTAGCAGGGTTTTCACATGATAACCATAGTAATGTAAAAGACTTATAGAAAAATGATGGTTGAGAATCTGAGGTTTGTAGAATAAAAATGACATGGAGGCATTTGGTTTCCTTCCAAACTGCCCAAGGTTTGATGACAAAATCACTGGCCAAGAAAGAAAAAGAACTGATAATCCTGCTCATTGTTTCAGAGGTATGTGGTTAATTCTTCAACAATTCACACACAATCCAAATACCTGGTTCTTGATGAACATCTTGCAGTGGTTTCACGGTGGCTATATCTTTAGGCAGTATATGCCAAAAAATCTGTCAAAATGTTGCATAAAAATTTATGTCCTTGTATATATGAAGACTTATTATGCTTTCAGTTTAGAAATTTACCCTGAAACTCAGCCACAAGGCCCTTATTCATATAATAGTAAACCAAATGATGTTGGGAACAGACTTATCACTCCCATTTCCCAAGCTAACTGAAATGTGATATTTATCAATTGACTTATCAGTTTCCAACTGATGTTACATTTTCTAACAGAGCACAGGTTGACCAGCACAGGAACTGTACACAGAAAGCAGAAATTCCAAATGAAACACTGTAATTTCAAAACAGAGAATTGTACAGTAAAATCTTTAGATTTCAGAAAGATATAATATTCTCCTGGTATATGGCAAAGAAAAACAAACTGGTACTGCTGATGTCAACATTGCACTGTGATGGGAACACCCGATAGGGAAACCTCAACAGAGTAGAAGCCTGGGTTGGTAACTTTCTACAACAAAACCAAAGGCAGAATAGATGTTGTTATGAGTTATGCAGCAACTATGATGTCACCCAAATTGAAAGAATTGGTCAACGGTCATGTTTTACTTGATCCTAAACATATGTGGCATAAATAACTTGATAGTTTACAAAAAAATACCAAGTGTAAAACTGTATGGAGAAATTTGCTCAAGAGGATTGGGACTGGAACTCATAAGAAATGAATTCCAACAAGGAAATACAAAATGTTTCTGCCCAGGGAACTATGCAAAAAAATTATGACGCACTCTGGCAATCTGATAGGTAACTAGAGAAGTGCAACATCACAAAGACCTACTACAACAGAAAAGCCAAATAGATGTCAACTTTGCTCTATAAAAAAGGAAAGGAAAACAAAACATATGTCCTATCAGTGTAAATGATTCTTGTATTTGGAACATACGGTTTTCATTTGTGAAGACTGCCTTCAAATGTCAATTTGAAGCAAAGATTTCTGTGGTAGACTTTTGTTTGTATTTATATTGTAGTTCATATAGATTCTTATTTCTGATGTTTTAGATTTTTTAATCAAGTAAACAGCTGATGTGAAAATGTTGATGTCTGTCTGTTTTTTTTTTTTTAAACCAGTACCAGGGATCAAACTCACAACCACACGCTTGCAAGGCAGGCACTTATGCTGCTGAGCTAAATCCCTATGTTGATATCTTTCTAAGCAGTCATTATGTAGTTATTTTACTTTATTGGTAGCTTATTTTACTGCTAAGTGCACATTGTACAGTGTAGTAGGAATTTTCTGACGAAACAGGAAGACAAGAGAGGTGCTGTAGTCCGAGATTGCAAGATGAATAAGACAATACAGAATTTATAGTATTATTTATAATGTTAATGCAAGCAGTAGAATACAAATAAAGTGCAGGAAATCTGTGCACAGCACTGAAGACCTAAAAAAATCCAGCTGAGGGCCTGGATCCCATGGTAACAACCTGCATGAGGTCAGCTGAAAACCGCGAACCCATGACAATGATTCATGCAAGTCCATCCCATGAATCTGCGCTGGAAGGCCCAAAGGTCCATGGTGGAGCTAGAAAGTCTAGGACAGTGGGGTAAAGGATCTGTGCTAGCAGGCCAAGAGTTCTGCAGTGGAGCCAAAAAGTAATGCTTAAAATTAGGACCAGGACTCCCCTGAAAAGTACCACAGCCATCCTCGGTAACAATGAGGTAATGAGCTCCTCTGACAATGAGAACGGCTGAGTATATATCAGGAAGCCAGTGTAACAAACTTCTGGAGATTAAACAGCACACATCTTCTCCAGAGCCGGGAAGCAATGCTCAAAGGATCAGAGTTCCCCCAAAAGGAACTGCAGCCATTCTCAGCAGCTAGGTCCCAAGCTCTTGGTGATAATAGCTGAGTTCATATAAGGGAAATCAGCATGACAAGCTCCTCCAGGAAACCAATGGCTCCAAAAAACAACACTTAGGAGAAGTCACAGTGCTACTCTTCCTCTCTAGATCTTTTTGTATGCTGGCAACTCTCCTCCACTCTCAGCACCACACCTACCCAGTTCAGCTGGTGCTTAAGTTGACCACCACCCCCAGAGGTGACAAGAATGACTCGCCATACATGAAAGGAAAGTAAGCCGTGCACTGTCATATGGGATGTGTATATGAAACATGTTAGTTGTAGTGTGTGAAGACTGCTGTGGGTGTGACAGTTGAAGCATAGATTATTTTTGTTGTAGAGTTCTATTGATATTTTCATTGTAGTTCACACAGGAATTTATGTCTGATGTTATCTTTTAGGCTTCGTAAGGAAATACATAGCTGATGTGAAAATGTTGATGTTTATTCTAAATATATAGTACATGTTAAGAATTTAATATTTTATTTTATTGCAAAGTCAATCAAACAATAGAAGCATTAAGTTGTTTCTTGACTTCAATTACCATCATCTAACCCTGTGTTCCTCCAAATCAGTCCATTTCTTTGGGGCACCCCCATTTTGAAAAATTGCAATTTAAAGCAGTGAACTACCTTGAACATTTCAAATTGCCTAAGATTACAGAAATTATAAATAACTTTGTACTCATAAATTTTTAGTAAGTCCCTTTCTGAGGGCTCTCTGTATCACTGAAGCTGGTTTTTAGCATTTGCCAATTTTTGTGACGTAAATACTCTCATCATTACCCAGTCCTTTTTATTTTGAGGCAGGATCTTCCTAGTCACTGAACTGCCCGGTTTTGGTCTTATGCTCACAATTGTCTTGCTCAACCTACCAAAGTAATGAAATGACCATATCACTACTCTGTACAATACCATACTGGCTTGGTGGCATTTTTCTAAAACCAAAATTTCAAGGACAGTCATCCAGGTGATCTTCTAAAGATTTCTGTACAGATACCTGGTTGGTTCAACAATTGATCCAGGTGATTTTTGTTTAGCTAGGTAGTAATGCTTCAGTCAATAACTGGATAAGGAAATTCAAAGGTAATCAGCCCTTATACGTTATAATTCAGAAAATGCTTGTGAATAACAGTGTTGGAATCTCCAATAGACTTTGGCAACAAGTAATGATAAATAAGACACAGTCTTGCCTTCAAATAGATTACATTTCAATTGTGGCAATTCTAAAATGGAATCATGGAGGTAATTTTAAAAATAATTTATAATTATTTTTTAATTATTTAATTAATTTATAAAAATAATACAGTGTGATATGATAAAAGTACATTACAGCTGTGCTTTCAGGTAATTTAAAATTTGCAGTCAACATTTAAAAAAAGAAATAGACTAAATCAAAATGCAGAGGAAAATAAATATTATTTCATTTTTTATTAATTAAATTTATTGGTATGTTTTAGGTATATATAATGACCCCATTCCTAAGAGAATTTGCACCTGTGCATGATACAGTTTGATTTTTTTCTCATTTCCCTGCCACCCTTCAACTTCTCTTATAAATATTATTTTATAAACCCATATTTTAATTTCAGCATGTCATGTTTATTGGGTTGCAATATAAAATGAATCTTTTACTATAGGTTCTAGTGAAAAAAAAAATTCAAGCCCTTCTTTTAGGCAATCCAATGAAAAGGGAGCAGTCTTCTAGCTGATGTCAGGAACTAGAGACATCAACGCAGCAGGGATAACAGCTGAACAGAGTCCTAAGGGAGTATTGGGGGAAGCACGTTGCAGATGGAAGGAGCGGCATATGAGTGAGCACAAGCCATGGAAAATTCCTGAATGATGAGAAATTCTCTGTGATGTGAGGAGCGGATACCCTCGGGAGCTGGGGAGAACAAGAGGAGACTGAAAATACGCGTGGGGGGGATACCAAGAAGGGCGTTTAGCAATATACTGGTAGGATGTACTTTAGTTTCTGTGCCTGTTTCTCCAAGTGTGGTCCCAGGGACTATGCAGATTAGAATCACTCTGGGAAGTGTCATTTACATGAGCTACTTACGGGGGTACCTGCTATAATCACATATACTTAGCAGGCTGAGGCAGGAGGATGGAAACTTCAAGCCACACCCACGAAACTCAGCAATTTAGACCTTATCTTAAAAAAAAAATTATAATAAAAAAAAGGCCTAGCAGCACTTCAGTGGGAAGTCTATAGGATCAATCCCTGTACTGGAAAAACAAAAAGCCCGCAAAAGTTTCCTATCCTTGGGGTGTATATGGTCTGGTAATGCAGAAACATACAAGTGTGATTTTAAAAGTAAACAGCTTGAGTTGAGCATGTAGCTCAGTGGTGGAATGCTTGCCTAGCAAGCATGAAGCCCTGAGTTTGACTCCCAGCACTGGGGGGAAAAAGAAAGGTAAATAACCTAATATGTTAGGAGATGAGAAAGGTTTTTGATTTTGGCTGAAGAAATAAAGCACAATCAAGGAATTGAAGCCTACAGGAGTGACCTGGGTAGGCCTCTTTTGAGAAGAAGGTACCGAGAGCAGAGGGTCACATGGGTGTCCAAGAAGAGTGACTCAGCCCAAGGAGGAGTGGAGAGTCCTCTACTGTAATCACCTCTAAGGAACCAAGGAGATAAAGGGACTCCAGGACGTGGCAGGAAGATAGAAGGACAAGAGATACAGGGAGGGACAAGGCAGATTACCCCTGTAGGGTCCTTGTATAGATCAATGTAAGAACTGTGGATTTTACTTACTCTGAGTCACATAACATCCCTGATCAGCAGTGTAAGAAAGACCCGATGCATCTGATCATGTTAGAAGGGCCTTGCCTGCCATGTTGAAAATCACTTAGAGAGGGGCTAGAGATTTAGCTCAGTGGCATAAGTGCCTGCCTTGCAAGCAGGCAGTTGTGAGTTTGATCCCTGGTACCGATAAGAAGGAAAAAAGACAAAAAAAAAAAAAAAAGAAAATCAGTAGATAGAAAGCAAGGAGAAAAGGAGGGAGTGCTGTTGGGCTGTGGTGTTGCAATAGCACAGATGAAACTCATAAACTCTTTTTTTTTTTTTTTGTCTTTTTAGACAGGGTCTCTCTATGCAGTTCAGGCTGGCCTTGAGCTCACTTTGTAGCCCAGGCTGGTCTCGAGCTTGCAATAATACTCCTGCCTCAGCCTCCCAAGTGCTGGGATTATAGGCATGAGCCACCACACCTGGGTGAAACTCATAAACTCTTAATGTACGCATGGAAAAAAACCACACCAAACTCAGACACTCCCTCAGGCTGGGGTGGGTACTAGATGGGAGAGAGAGTCATGAGGGGATCTTTGCCTAGTCCTCGCTTGAGTTGCTTTATGAAACATTATTCATCAGTTATTTGACTAATTAAATATTAATTATTATTATTAATATTATACATGCTCATAATTTTTACCCTTCCTTTCAGAATGATTCAGGCAGAAACTAGTCAGCTGTACCAAGAAAAAACTAGGAATCTATAAGGCAAGGAGGGAAATTTGCCTGAGCAGAGTGTTAGAGACCAAGAGAGGGCAGCTGCAGAGAGGACTCTGTTATGGCAGGTGATGAACGGTCTGCCATGGAGACTGAGCCAACAGGTAAACAAGGTAAAGACAATGAGAGCCAGTTGCTCTTTTGCTGGAAAGAAATTGTGCATGAATGAAAGGAGAAAACTGGAATGAATCCTCTGGTGTTAGACTGGAATGGAACCTGTAACCTCATAGTTTTCAATATATTTGTTTATAAATACAGATGTAGAAAATATGTGTATCTGTGGATATGTGTATACATATGAATGCATGTGTACATGTATTCTCTAGATGGGTCCTCAGGTAGAGCTCATTGGTAATAAACCTCCTGGCACCTTCATTTTGGTTCCTAAAAGTTTTCCTTTAGGGCTGGGGATTTAGCTCAGTGGCTTAAGCATTTGTGTGGCAAGCGCAAGGTTGTGAGTTCAATCCCTGGCACTGAAAAAAAAAAGTTTTCCTTTAAAAACAGAATTTCTTGGGTTCTAGACCTGGAGTATGAAAGATGAGTCTGGGATAGCTTTATTTAAATTCACATAAAATTTTTTATGTATTTCTGGTGTACAACATGATGTTTTGAAATACATACTCTGTGGAGTGGCTAAATCAAGTTGATTAACACACACCTTGCCTTACCTACTTATCATTTATGGTAAGAGAATTTAAAATCTACTCTGTTAAGTTGGTTTATTTATTTATGTATTGTGGTACTGAAGTTTGAAGCCTGGGGCTTCACACTGAGCTCCATCTTCATCTTTTTTTTTTTTTTTTTTTTTGGTCTTTTTGAGACAGGTTCTTGCTATGCAGTTCAGCTGGCCTTGAGCTCACTTTGTAGCCTCAGTGAGTCTCGAATTTCCAGTAATCCTCCTGCCTCAGCCTCCCAGAGTTCTGGGTTTACAGGTGTGTGCCTGGCTTCCCTTAGGTTTCCAAGTATACAGTAAGTACATTGTTATTAACTACAGTTACCAGGTTGTGAAGTGGTAATAGCTCTTTATACCAGAAAATAACGAAGTGCTCCAAGTTTAGAACAATTTAGGTATCAAAATAAATAATCATAGTAATGAATCATATTTCTTTGAATATAATAGGAATCCATGAGTTCACACTAATGTGAATTTTAAAATAAATAAATGAAAGAAGAATATTTATGTTCAATGTCCATTTGTAAAAGTAAAAAGAAAATTGGGCATGGTGGCTTGTGGCTTAATCTCAGTACTGTGGAAGACTGAGGCAGGAGGTTAGTAAATTCAAGACTAGTCTGGGTAATTTAGCAAGATCTTTTCTCAAAATAAAAAAGAGCGTGAGAAGTAACTCACTGTTAAGGCCCTGGTTCAATCCCCAGCACCATAAAAAAAAAAAAAAAAAAGGTATAAGGAAAGATGGAATTAGAAAGCTGTCATTTGGCAAATATAGTAATAAAGTTGGCCCAGAAATATTAGTGAACACTAAAACTACTGAGGAAAAGGTTGATGAGAAACAGGATATTTACAGTTTCCAGTTACACAGCTCCCTGCATGTGTGTGTTTGTGTGTGTGTGTGTGTGTCTGTGTGTGAACCACATTTAATTATAGTAGTGGCTGAAGAGTTGTCCCCAAAAGGGGGCTCATGTACTGATCCTTAGAGCCTATGAATGTTGACTATTTCAAAGAAAAATCAGGCTGGGTGTGGTGGCATGTGACTGTAATCCCAGCATTTGGGAGGCTGAGGCAGGTGGATCACTGTGAATTCAAAATCAACCTGGGTTACAAAGTGAGTTCAAGGCCAATTTGAACTGCATAGTGAAACCCTATGCCAAAAAGACAATGTATAAATAGATAGATAGATCTTTGCAGATATACTTTAAAGATTTTTAGATGAGGATATCACTCTGAGTTGTTTTGTAGCCTTAAATCCAGCAACAAATGTTAAGCATGAGGTTGAGGGATATTTGAAAGGCAGAAAAGGAAGAGGCAATGTGACCACACAGGCAGACTGGAGCCATGGGACCACAAGTCAGAGAATATCAACGGCCGCCCAGAAGCCTGAAAAGGCAAAGAATGGGTCCTTTTCTAGAGCTGTCAAAGGACAGCCCAAGGACCCCTTTATGTTAGACTCCTAGTCTACAGAGCTATGAAATACCAATTTGCAGTGTTTTAAGCCAGTGTGGTAATTTGTTACAGCAGCTTACAAGAAACAAATATAATTATGGGAGGGGGATTTTATAGAAGAGAAATCTAGAAGATACTATCTTAATCATGTGGCTCAAGTGAAAGTAACTAGGAAAAGCACAAATGGAAATGATGTACTATCTAGTAGAACAGAAGAGCATATCATCCTTTACACAGCATCCCTGCCAGAGATGCATGGCCTAAATGTAATCACTAGGAAATGTCACGCAAGCCCACCGGAAGTGAGGGACAATGTCCAGTGGCAGTCTTTCCCAGGATCAAGGCAATGAATGTGAAGGGAAGACCAAACGACTCTCAGAGTGAAGGAGCCTCACGAGACAGAACAGTTGTATGGAACCAGGAGCCTGGACTGAATCCTTTTCTTCTAAAGGGCCCAATTGAGTCAACTGGTGTGATTTAAATGAGGTCTGAGGATTAGCTGGTGACAATGGCTTAATGAAAGCTTATTGGTCTTCAGGATACTATGGTGATTACATAGCAACATGTCTCCGTTGCAGGAATTACATATGGACGTTTTTTAAAAAGCTTTAGGAAGTGGTATGTGTTCAGCAGTCACTCTCAAAGAGTTTGGGAAAAAATCTTCTTTGTACTATACTTGCAGTATGTTTGCATTTGAGATTATTTCCAAGGAAAAAGGAAACCAAGCCACAAGGATTATTTTTGTCAGTCTTACTTTAAGCAAGAACTACTGTATAATTAATACTGAGTCAGATCACTGGATTAATTCTCACAGCAAATCCGTGACTGAGATGCCACTATTAGCTTCAAATTAGAAATGAGGAAACTGAGGGATTTTGTTATTAATAACCATTTACTTAAGTTCAGGGAATGGTATTGTAGAAGATGGAACCAGATATGTCTGATTTTGAACCTTCTTCTCTTAACCAGTATAACATTCATTTTAATCATATTGAATGATTGAATATTGCCTGTGTATACATGTGCCTATATGTTTTTATTTGTATGTATGTGAGTTTGCCAAAGAAACACAACTGTTAAGATATGTGTGGGGTGGGAAGAGAAAGAAAAAGACACAGAGACACAGCTGAAAAGTGGAAATGTGATAACCTGCATCGACCACTGTCTACTTAGCTCTGTCCAGGGAAGAGAAGATGCGTCTCTAGCACAGCTTGGGAACCTGTGCTCTCCTGCAGCTGTAAACCTGTGTGGGGTAGTCTTGCTCTCATTGCTCATTTGATTGGGGTCCACACAGCACCATCTCACTACCTCTGAGTGTTTGGTTAGGCTTAATCAGGCCTCTTGTTACCACCATTTTTACGATCCTTGGCCCTCCTCCTTCTGCTTTGAGAACTCCCATTCCCTGGACTCACTGTCCTACTTCATGCCCCAGTCCCAGGCTTTCACGGGGAGACCTAGTGTTCCAGGGTAAGATTACATGGGCATTTGGCTCTTCAGCCCATCGGATATCCTGGCTGTGATAGAGCAATGGTGGTCAGGAGTGTCAGCAAGTCACTCAAATTGAGAACATCTGTCTGTGAGCAGTGACACCGACAGAGAGAAGGGGCATGGGGACAATGGCAGCTGGGTTTGGGGAGTCCTGGACTGCATGGAAAATCTTCCTAATACATTCTTTTTTCTAGCACACAGGCCACTTCTGTGACTGTAGTCAGCCTTTATGAGGACATCATTAGTCACCCTCTGTTTGCTGTCTTCTCTCCACACTGTGCTCTCAGGCTCAGCAGCAATCATGGCCACTGAAGCACCAGGGATAACAGTCTAGCATCTGTTTTGCAGAGATTCTTTAGTACCTATATTTTCACTAAAAAAAAAGTAAAACTTGTAGGGAAAAATTGAATCTTGATAGTTTTTGCAACTACTCTCATACTTGTTTACAAATTTGTATTCACTTTATTCTTTATTTTGTCCATCTTCCAAGTTCAGTTTCATCCTGGTACTTGTTATGATACACCAAAGTCTTTATACTGGAATAAGACAAGAATAATCAAAGACCCTTCAAGCCTTTATATACTGTCATTTAACAAATTTTTAAAAATTTGAATTTTTAACTGATACATAAAAACTGTCCATATTTGTGGAATGCTATGTGATGTTTCAATACATGTGTACACTGTGTAATGTTGAAGTCAGCTTAAATTCATTTTCTCAAACATTTATCTTTTTTTTTTTTTTTGGTACCAGGGATCAAACTCATGACCTCCCGCTTGCCAGGCAGGTGCTTATGCCACTGAGCTAAATCCCCAGCCCCAACATTTATCATTTTTATGGTGAAAACAAATTTCTTTTTTTAGTATTTTGAAATATACAGTACATTATTACTGTCTATAATCATTCTATTATTCTGTAGTACTCCAGAGCTTGTTGCTCCTCTCTAACTATAACTATTTACTGATCAACCTTTCTCCTCCTTTTCTTACTCTACCCACTACTGGTAACTACTCTCAACATCTATAAAATCAACTTTTTAAAATATTCTACATATGAGTGAGATCATGTTAAGGATTCACTTTCTGTGTCTGGCTTGCTTTTCCCAACATATTGATCTCCGGTTTCATCCATGTTGTTACAAAAGACAGGATTTTATTTTTTATGGCTGACTAGTGTTCCACTGTGTGAATGTATCATGTGTTCTTTATCTGTTTACCCATTGAAACACTTAGATTGTTTCTATTTTTGATTATTGTGAATAGTGTTACAATAAACATGAGCATGTAGCTTTCTCTTCTCCAACATATTGATTTCATTTCCTTTCGATATGAACCCAATAGTAGTCTTGGTTGTTCAGATTATAGTTCCATTTTTAATTCTTTAAAGTGCCTCTAAACTGTTTTCAATAGTGGCTGTACTAATTACATTCCAACTAACAGTGCAAAAGGGGTTTGTTTTCTACACATCCTCTCTAGCACTTGTTATCTTTGGTCTTTTTGGTAATAGCCATTCTTAATGAAGTACAGTGATACCTCACCATGGTTTTAATTTCTATTTCCCTAATGGCTAGTGATGTTGAACATTTTTTCTTATAATTCTTGGCCATTTGTGAGCCTTGGCTGATATCCATTATGTCTTTTGCATGCTTGTGAGTTTATGCTAGTGAAGACTGAAACCAGGGACGCTACCACTAGATACATTCTCAGTCTTTTCTTTTTTGGTACTGGGGATCAAACTCATGACCTTACGCTTGCCAAGCAGGCACTGTGCCACTGACCTATATTCCTAGTCGTCTCAGCCCTTTCTTAAATTTGATTTTGAGACAAGGTCTCACTAAGTTGGCCAGGCTGGTGTTGAACTTGTGATTCTTCTGCCCTAGCCAGGATTACAACCTTGTGCCACCTTGTTTGGCTATTGTCCATTTTAAGCTAATTGTTGTTGTTATTGAATTCTTGAATTTTTTATATAGTCTGGCTATTAATTCTTTGTCAGAAATATTTTCCAAATATTTTCTCTACTCCAGTATTTCCTTTGCTAGTAGAAAAACTGTGGTATTTTAACCCAGCCTGTCCTTTGTTCTCCAACTCAAGTAGACTGGATGTTGGTTTTTCCATATTTTTCCTCAACCTCCTCTTCTTGTTGCTTCCCACAGATCCATCTCAGTAATTATTCCTGGGGTTACAAAAAGATTCTCTCACATGTTCTCTGACATAGTCCTAGCTGTCTTTCCTCCATTTCTGTTTCCATCTTTCAGCATCTACTTGCTATTTCTCCAAAGTCAGGTCTTTTCTCTTTGTGCGCACCCATGGCAATGAGCCTGCATCTTCCCAGTCTTTCTGCATGTCCGTAATTGTTTAAGGTCCATTTTCCCTATTAGGGGAAGGTTCATTTTCCCCTGAATTCTATGCGAGAAAAAGAGACTGACTACCCATGTCTTCTCCCTACACCTAGGAGTCCCTCAACAAACTTGCCACCTTTTTGATACCACTTTCTCTGCCTGAAGTTTTCTTCTCTATTGGCGGATGTGGTAGATTAACTAATGGGCAATTTGTAAAAGCCAGCTGAACTGAACCAGCATGGTGCTGGGTGTGGAGGATTGTTGCCAACAGCATAAAAGGAGGAACTAGAAGGGAAGATGGCATGCTGCTGATTGTCCTGAAAAAGCTTGTCATGCTGGTTTTCCAGATATGAACTGAGCTGTTCTTGTCGGAGGAGCTTGGGTCCTGCTATCGCTGAGGGTGCAGTGGTTCTTTACAGGAGAGCCCTGGTCCTTACCTGGAGGGTTGCTTCCTGGCTCCAGTGCAGATCCCTCAGGCTGCTGGCACAGATAGATCTTCATCCTGCTGGTGCAGACTTTCTAGCTTCCACCACTGACCTTTGGGATTTTGTAGTGCAGATTCTTGGTATAGACTTGCATGAGACATTGTCGTGGGCTTTAGGCAGCCAGCTGGACTTGTGGAGGACATTGCCATGGGCTCTAGGTCTTCAGCAGGACTTCTGCAGGACATTGCTGTGGGATCCAGGCCCTCAGCTGGATTCTTTGGGTCTCCAGTGAGTGGACAGATCTCTTTTACTCTTCTGCATTTGATTTTTTGGGTGGATATTATAAAATAATCCTAAATTGGGTTCTGTATTAAATCTATTTCCTTGCAAACCCTGACTACAACAGCAGAAATCTTTCCCAGTATTTAAATAAAACCT
Source organism: Cavia porcellus (assembly GCF_034190915.1). Lineage (NCBI taxonomy): Eukaryota > Metazoa > Chordata > Mammalia > Rodentia > Caviidae > Cavia > Cavia porcellus. The sequence continues at coordinate 55,677,797 of NW_026947496.1, forward strand.
TTCTAAAAGAGTGGCTTCTTCCTCTGTCTGCAAAAGATTTCACCGGCCTCTGAAACCTGATTTGCATACTTGCCTCTTACTTGACAACAAGCTTTCTCCAGGATCCCCAACGGCAACTGAATGGTCCAGAGTAGAATCCCCAGTATGTTTTATCACCTACTATCAGAAATAATATGCCAGCCAGTGGTGATGGTGTATGCCTGTAATGCCAACACTTTGGGAGGCTGAGGCAGGAGGATCACAAGTTCAAGTTCAGCATGGACAACTTAACAATTTAGTGAGATTTTGTCTCAAAATAAAAAAAAAAAATTGAAAAGCTGAGGATATAGCTCACTGTCAAGGCCCCGGGTTTAGTCCCCATTATTACCACTCCCTCCCCACCAAAGCAAAATGTCATTTCTACTATACTCATTGGAAATGCTCTGATTCAGTGTGGAAGATTTTACATTGATGTGACTCCCAAGAAGTCAAGATCATCAGGGAAGATTGTGGCGGCTGGCCTCCAAGGGAATTAGCAAGGATTAATAGGAAGTTCTAGCAATATAGGCACTGGGATACCTGTTGGCTGGAGAAGAATTCCAAGGAAAAAAGAAGTAATAAATAAAAGGAATAATTCCCCAACCTCATCTCTTGCCTCTTTTCCTTTTACAATCTTGACTTCCAAACGCTGAATAAGTTGGGTGACAGAGATAGTGCACAGAGCCATGATAGTCTGAGGGACTCAGGGAAGGTCTCCTAGCAGAAGTGGTGTTTAAACCGAGACCTAAACTATGAGAGGAAGGTAGTTCTGTGGAGAGGAAGAACTTTCAAACTGAAAGAGAGCTGGGGGTGTAGCTCAGAGGTAGAGTACTTGCCTAGCATGTGTGAGATCCTGGTTTCCATTCTTAGCACTGCAAGAGAAATACTAAACAAACAACAACATAAGCAAAGAAAAACAAAAAACTACAATCCAAAAAACCCAAAACAAAATAAAAAAAAAAACAAGAAATGTAAGAACCCAATGAGTTCTGAAGATCTGTAAGAAATTCAATCTCACTAAAGTTGGCAGAATGAAAGGGATAAAGTGGGAGAAATTTACTTTTTTTCTGTCATAGAAAGTTCTAGTAAGACTTTTTGCAATAATAGAATTTTCTTTAACTGTATGGAACAGTACAGAAACCACAAGCCACACATAGCTGAGGACTTGAAACGTTGTTTAGTGTGGTACAGGGGCTGGATTTGATTGAAGAACTCAGGAGTTGAATTTTATTTTATTTTTATTTATTTTTTTGTCTTTTTCCCTTTTTATCGGTACCAGGGATCGAACTCACAACTGCCTGCTTGCAAGGCAGGCGCTTATACCGCTGAGCTAAACCCCCAGCCCCTAGGAGTTGAATTTTAAGTTTCATTAATTTTAATTAAGTTTAAACACCTACATTTGATTGTTTGCAACTGTATTGTACTTTTGCAGTAAGACACTTGTTGAATAGCAGTCAGGGAAGACAGAGAAGGCAAAGCTATCCTTTGCTACCCAGGCAGTGGGCCTTTGAATCACAAGAGAGCACAATAAACCCACCTCAGTGCATGGTAAGAGCTAATCAAGGGCTTGATATTCAAGAGCAAGGCTATTTGTAATTGAGCTGTATACTGGGCACAAAGTCTAAAGACACAGAGACCTGATTCTTAAATGACAAAATTTGAGAAAAGTACATCTACCTTCTAGGATCAGGGACAGCATCACTGTCTTTTAGGAGAATCAACAGTGCAGCAGCTGTGTCCAAATTCGCAGTTTTTTTTAGTAGGCCAAGCAATAGGATTCTTAACTCCCTTGCTCTCTTTGTTCCATGAGTTTTGTGGTTGGCTTTTGGAAGAGAAGGTGAGACAAACGAGCATTTCCTAAAAACGCACCAAAAAAGTATAAATATGTGCATTCACTGACTGGGAAACAGGTTCTGGGTTAAGTTCTGCTACTGCCTTAGCATACTTTTGTCTCAGCTTCCCCACTTGCCTGCTTCCTGGACACTCATGTAATGTAACAATAATAATCATAATTTAAAAGAAACACGGCAGCTATGTTAACTGAATGCTTTCAAATTCCAGGCACTGTGCTAGATATTTCATATACACCACTTCAACTCAGTCCTTGTTGTTCTTTACAATCTCTACTTCATAAATAAGAAAAATGAGGCTCCAGGAATTTGGGTAAACCAGCCCAAGGTCACTCAGGGAGAAAGAAGTTGAGTTGGGATTTGAATCCGCCTGATACAAACCCTGGGTTCTTAGTCACTTCGCAGCACGCACTGCTTCTCTTCACGGGTGAACGCAGGCGGGGAGGACCGGTTCAGCAACACCGAGTGGTGTTTTCAAGGCGTACTCTGAACGTTTCACACGTCTCTGGGCTCGCAGTTACTACACGGACTGGAAAACGAGGTGCAGAGTGGAAAAGTAACTGGCTCAAGGTCACACAGCCAGCAGATGGCAGGGCTTCTAAGCGGACGGACACCTCAACCGGCCTCGGAGGCGCTACATTCGGCTCCGGCGGGCGGAGGCTGCTCTACGAGACTCCGCCCGCGCGCCCCGGCGCCACGCCCCCGCCGCGCACGCGCTCTGGGCCGGGCTGGGCGGAGGGGCGGGCGCTGCGTGGAAGGCGGCGGCGGCGGGCACGAGGACGGCGGCGGGGAGCGTGCGCGCTGTGACGTGCCGGGCGCCATGTTGGAGGGCTGGTGGTAGCGGCTCGGGGAGGTGCTCGCTCTCTCAGTCTCGCTCTGTCGCTCGCTTCCCCCGGCTCCCTTCGGTGCCCCCCCCCGGTCGCCTGCGTGCCAGAGTGTGTGCAAGGGAGGGGGAGGGCGTCGGGGGGGTGGGGGGAGGCGCTCCGGTCCCCAGGAGACCCGCGGAGGGGAGGCGGAGGCTGCGAGGGACTCCGGGAAGCCATGGACGTCGAGAGGCTGCAGGATGCGCTGAAAGGTGGGGGTAGTCGCCCCCGCTCCCTTCCTCCTCACTCTCGTTGCCCCCTCTTCTCTCCTGCGGGGCGGGCGGCTGGGCAGGCTGGGTCGGGGCGGGGGACGCGCTTGCCCGGCGCCCATCCCCCTCCGCCTCCCCGGGGTCGGGAGCCCCGTGGGCAGCTCCCTCCCGCCCCGCGCCGGGCTTTGTGTCGGCCGCCGGCGTCTGGGCTGGGGGAGGGGAGCGGGAAGCTCTCGCGGGGTGCCCAAGCTCTTCTACCCCCTCGGGGACTGGGCGCGGGCCCGCAACTCCCTCCTTCGCCGGCGGACCGGGTCCTTCGCAGGCCCGCCGCTGCCTATCTTTGGGGTGAGAAGCGAAGAGAGGGCGGCACAGCCGCTTTAAAGTTGTCTCAGGAAGCCTTTTTCAGGCCTTCCGAAGTCCTCATTCCTCGTGCCCTAATTCTAAGGTAGTCGCTTTGCAAGCAACAGGCTTGAGAACCGTGATTCTCAAACTTGTAATTGAGTAAATTCAGCGTCTTGCGAATTATTCTTTGATACTCAGAATCATTTGGGTTTGGCTACTTGGGGTAGTTGATGTTTCACAAAAGGCAGATCTGTGGACTTAATCGAGATACACAATTTGTGGGAGTCTTGGCCTGGAGATTTTTAATCGTGACCTCATTCCTATATGAAGTCTACTTCCGGTGTTCCTCCCTGACCACACTTTGAGAAACACTGCGTATAAGATGATTTGGACAAGTTTAGTGCTCCTTGTAGGACAGTTCTTATTTGGGAAGAGGGTGATCCTGGGGGATTGAAGTAGGTTATTTATTTGAGAGACTGGTTTTTTAAAATTGCACTTAATGTGGGAAATGGGAGTAAAGTTTGTTTTTTAAAGGACACTTGCGAAAACTGATGTTTCTTTTCTTCTATTATTTAGATTTTGAGAAAAGAGGGAAAAAGGAAGTTTGTCCTGTCCTGGATCAGTTTCTTTGTCATGTAGCCAAGACTGGAGAAACAATGTGAGTTGAAACATATATTTTCCTGAACATACAGACCTATGGTTCACTCTTGCTTAGGAAAAGGTAATAAGTGTATTTGAAAGAACTAAATAGTGCGTCTGTGTAAAAAGGCCATTTAAAGAAGGTATTGAGTGTTACTGGGATTGGGAGTGCACATCTGTAATCCCAGCTACTCTTCAGGCTGAGGCAGGAGGATCTCAAGCTGCTGTCCAGCCTGTGGAATTTAGTGAAACCCTGTCTCACAATACAAGCACTAGAGATAAGATTTAGTAGTAGAGCATTTGCCCCTTGGTTTAGTCCCTAGTGGGCGGGAGGGAAGAGGATGATTGTGTATACTTTCTTTATGTGTGCTCTACAATGTATTCCTGAAATTTATGTTAAAACTTTTTTGTGTATCTATTCTTTGGCATACTTGGGAATTTGTAAGTCTGAAAAAACCAGAGAAAAGGAAGAATCTGTATTCAATTATGATCCTTTTTTGGCCTTAACAGGCATTTCCTCAGAATTTTGTGGCTTTGATTCTGTGTTTTTTTGTTATTTTCTCATGTAGTCCTGTCTTCAGTCTTTTGTTTTCATATTTATATATGTGGATGCTTGAAGTGTAATTTCTGTTGTCTTGAAGGACTCAGTGGTTATCTGACAAATTCCAGATGCTAAACTTTTGGCTGTCCTGTGAACTTTCAAGGATAGCTGACTTGTTACATATGCTTAGTATTTTATTATGCTTGTTTACAAATACTCAGAGTCTGAAATTTATATTAAAGTTAGGATTTTCAGAAGAAAAATTGTAGTTCATTGTTTGTGATTTTTGTGGTATGAGTTTTTACACTCTGTCCAAGTTAGTTTGTAGAAAACAGTGCATCCTTGTCTTTATTACAGTTTGGTAGGGTGTTGGGGCGTAGACGGGAAAAGATTTCTTTTGAGTTCAGTGTTACGAAGTAAAGTGGGCTTTAGTTTAAAAATACAGCTTTGAGCACATAATATATAATTTTTCAGTCTTTATTACCAAGGTTTCATTTTCTCACAAGATTCGCTTATGATTGTAGTATGATTTTCAAATATCTAGCATAGTTCTAGGATAAAACCTCAGATGCTGTAATGCATGATTTAATGGTCATATGTACAATTTGAACCTCCTTAGTGTTGGATTAAAATACATAGTCATTCAGGCAAGCTTGTAATTCTAGTTATTTGGGAAGCTGAGACAGGAGAAGTACAAGTTGGATGTTAGCCTTCGCAGCTTAGTGAGATCCTGTTTCAAAACTTTAAAAAAGGCTGGAAATGCAGTTCAGTGTTTACAGTGCTTGCCTAAAATGTGTGAGATTCTGAATTCAGTGCCCTGTGTTGTGTGTGTGTGTGTGTGTCTCTGTCTCTCTCTCTCTTTCTCTCTTAGCCACTTTTCTTGTTATTAAGATGCAATACCTGACACCCATAAACAGGATGGCAGAGGAGTCTGGCAGAAGAGAAGCTGTTCCTATTGTAGCAGTTAAGAAACAGAACTCTAAGCTGGATGTGGTGGAGCACATCTATAATCCCAGTGCTTGGTATTAGCATTTGATATATGTGTGTACAGGGGAGTCGAACTCAGGGCCTTGCATATGGTAGGGCAAGTTTGAGGCCACCCTGGGCTACATTGTGAAAGGCCAGCCTGAACTACATGGGAGTCCCTGCCTTAGAGAAGCAGAAATCTGAGGAGGAGCTGGGGAAGGAGGTACACTCTTCTAGGTCATGCCCCCAGTGACTTTTCTGACCAAATCCCGCTTCCTAACAGCAAGTGAGCTATACTGTACTCTATAATTCAGCCACCTTCCAAAAATCACTTTGCATCAAGCTCTTGAGAGACATCTAGATACAAACCGTTTTTTTTTTTGAACCTGGGATTGAACTCACAACCTTGTGTTTACCAGGCAGGTACTTAGGCCACTGAGCTAAATCCTCGGACCTAGATATAAACCTTAATAACACATGATACATATATATGTAATACAGTATATATCAATGTAATGTGATTGTTTTTATTGTTACATTTACGTTACATTTTAAAAATGGAATTCTCTAGCGGAAAAATAAACATCTTTACCTCAATTATAAACTTTGTGGAGCATTCTGGTTTTTAAAAGTTGATGCAAAGCAATCATTTTTATTGTATAGGTAAGCCTAAAAATGAGTGGGTACTATCTTTAAAAAAATGTAATAATCACCAAAGTATAAATGCTTAGCTTGTCACTGTCCTTTGAATCTGAATCTGTGGTTGATCCAAATATTTCTTTCTTTTTTTTTTTTTTTCTCAAAGCACTTAGATTAAATCCAAATGTTTCTTTATAACAATAGGAGAAGCTTCTTCAGAAAATTTGTGAGGTACAAGATTATCTCAAGCTATCTGGAGATAGTACTTAAAACTTCTTACTCGCTTTATCAAATTTTTGCTCATTTTGGCATCACATATATTAAACAAGTTTATCAGGTTTGTACAATTGCCTTCTTTTTGATAAAATACATTGCCTATGAATGTGTAAATAGTTGAAAATTTATGGAAGATAGCTTTTTAATGTCTGTATGCTGGATCACCAGGTGGCTGGAGGAATGATTGACATTTTTTGGTAGTTTGTCCTGATAGAAGATTCGTTGTCCTACTCTTCAGCCTATAGTGTAGGTGTCTGTATATTTACAAGAATGTTTTATATTGAAATTTAATGTTTATACATTTGGCATTAGCATTTGATATATGTGTGTACAGGGGATCAAACTCAGGGCCTTGCATATGGCAGGCAGTCAAGCACTCTATCCTTGAGCACCTCCTCAGCCCAAATTTTCTTTTTTTTATTTTGTGGTGCTGGGGATTGAACCTCAGTTTTGTGCATGTTAGGCTGTGCTACATTTGTAGCCTAATTTTCTTTTGCCATTGTGTTTATACCTATCTAAACTTTTGATGTTAAAGGTTGCAGTTTCTGTCTTTAGTTTATGACTGAAAGATTATAAAAGTAGAAACATTGAGAATGAACAGAAGCAGTTCACATATTTTTGATAAGTGGTTTGCATAGAAATTTATAGTTCTGACCATTTTTATTGATACATGATAGCAAGAAAGTACTAACAAGTTTGTGAAACATCTGTTGCAGGGTAGTTGCTTTTTTTAAAAAATTGGTTTCATACTCGAGTTTTAGCTTTACAGAGACTGTACAATTTATAGAGACTAAAAAAGTATAGACCTTTCTGAGGAACAGGCTGTAAGGAAATTAAAGAGCATTTGGACATTTTATCTTCTAGTCTATTACAATTACCTGTAAACATTTAATTTAGAAAGCTAGAAAGGTGCCAGGACATGGGGACCGTAAATTATTATAAGAGAACTGTTCCATGACTGTATGACTAAAACAGCTCTCAAATTAATTGTTTCTGATCATTTAAAAATTACTTTATTGAAAAGGTTATTGTTATTATTGATTGTATTTGGGGATTTTTTTCACAAATCCATTTGATTTCAAGGAAAACAGACAAAAAAACCCTAAGAATTTCAAAGCATGTCAATGAGGGTGCAACAATGGAGCAAACATTGAACATTGTCATCCCCAAATGTATTAGGGATCTAACCAAGGGCCTCAAGCATGCTGGGCAAGCATTCTACCCTGAGCTAAATCCCCAGCCCTGTATCATAGTATTTAACATAAAAGAAAATGAAACAACTTCCGGGAACATTTTCTTGAGCAATGCGCATTCATGTGTGCGCGTGTGGGCGCGTGCGTGCTGTGTGTGTTGTGTGTGTGTGTGTGTGTGTGTGTGTTGGTCTTAAGGTAGGTTCTTGCTTTGTGGTGCAAGCTGGTCTATAGCCCACTTTGTAGCCTGGGCTGACTTGAATTTCCAGTAATTCTCCTGCCTCAGCCTCCCCAGTGCTGGGATTGCAGGCATGTGCCATCACACCTAGCTTAATGCTTGCTTTTTTTTCTTTTTTCCAGTACCAGGGATCGAACTCATGACCGCCTGCTTGCCAGGCAGGTAATGCTTGCTTTTCTGAAGGTCATGTAGTTTACAGCAATACTGAATATATAGTATGTGCTAAGTAAATAAATGTGTTTGGTTTCAGTCATGATTTAAAACATTTGATGTGGGGGCTGGGATTTAGCTCAGTGGCATAAGCGCCTGCCTTGCAAGTTCGACGTTGAGAGTTTGATCCCCGGTACCAATAAAACATTTGATGGAATTAAAGATATTTGATGGGTTTAAGTTGTCTTTATTTTTGATAACCAAATTGTCCTTTTATCATAACTCTAGTAGTCTAAGGTAGTATCTTTGTTCTCTGGTATAAGAATATGGTACAACCTCACTTCCTTCAGCCATATTGTAAGAATCCTTGCTTGCTTTTAGTGGGAAGTGATTTTTTTGACTAATCTGGATACTAAACCTGCATGTCATTGTTTCTAGCTTGTCATTGGATGGATTAGATAAAATGCTTTATTGAGATTTGTAATTTGACGAGTTGTTAAAATGTATTTCATGTGAAAAATGTTTCTCAAGGAAAACAAGAAATGATAGGCTCAGGATATCCTGCAATTATTGTATCTAATGTTGTACAACAGGAGGTTATGCTAATCACTGACAAGAGGCAGCTGATACATGTTTAAATACTTTTTTATATAAATTTACCCAGTTCTTGGAAAAGTAATTGCATATGCATCTGAGCATATTATTACCATTTTTTTTTAGTTATCATTTTAGTTTTGCAGTAGTTTTGTATCAGACATTGAACACCAGTTCTTACATCAGTGGTCAGTGTCTTTGGTTATCTTAGTTAGCTGAGGCTCATTCTCTAATGAATGTTTGTGTATTGTGTGGTGGATATATAATGTATGTATGTACCTGCATGCATGTGTGCATGCCCACATATGCATATGCCAGGGATGGCACCCAGGGTCTCTGGCATGGTAGGTGGTGCTTTACTACTTAGCTACATCCCTAACCTTCTCTGATAGTTTCATGAGACAGGCTGCATGGAACAGTATTTTAGTTTTTGTATATATACCTTGTATATTGTCTGTGCCTTTTTTTTTTTTTATAATCGGTACCAGGAGTCGAACTCACAACCCACAACCCACGCGCTTGCAAGGCAGGTGCTAATGTCATTGAGCTAAATCTCCAGCCCCTATTGTCTGTGTCCTTTATACTTGAAGGTCAATTGGACCAGAAGTCTTTGGCTCATGTTTTCATCCTGAGAAATGGGGCTGATTCTTTAATTGGCTTTCCCAATTAAAGTGTTACTGTGAAAAATATGCTGGTAATCTAGTATTTTTTACCTTAGAAATTGCCTTTTTGTGCTCTGCTTCCTGAAGGATTTCTACAGTATATTTTCTTGTTGTGTTTTTAAGAACTTTTAAAAAAGATGTGTTGGTCATTTTGGGTCAGTATACCTAAGTATGTGGTGTGTTCTTTCAGTATGTTTTTAAGTTTAAAACAAAAGTTACAAAAGAAATTCCAGGAAAAGATTACTTGAGTTTCATATTTCAAGGATTCTTTGTGTTTCTGTGCTGAATCTTCACTGCATATTTTTGCTTCAATTCATTATTTTTTTGTAGGTAGTCTCACTATGTAGTTCATACTGGCCTTGAACTCACTATATACCCCGGGCTAGCCTCTCCTGAGATCCTCCTGCCTCAGCATCCTGACTGCTGAGGTTACAGGCATGCACCAACATAGCCAGCCATTCCTTTTGTTTTGTTTCTTTTTTAAAAAATTTTTTTTCCACTGCTGAGAGTAGTATGTTTTTGTTTTGTTTCAAATCAGCATTATTGAGGTGTAATTGACATAGAATATGCTGCATTTATTGAAAATACGGTTTGCTAATTTTTGACATCCACACATGAAACCAGCACCATAATCAAGATTGTAAATATGAATTTTTTACACATGCAAGTGTTAACTTTTCATGCATATGCCTTTCCTGCATGCAGCTTTTTGTCATCTTAGTTTGCATATTCCAGAATTTTATGCAAATGGAATCATACAGGGTGTATTTGTTGTCTTGACAGTGGTAGTCAACATAATTTGAAGTTGATACATATTTATATGAATATCAGCAAATCCATTCCTTTTTCTGTAGTAGTCCTCAGATGGCTGTGCCTTAGTGTTTTATACTATTCACTAGTCATTGGGCATTTGGGTTATTTCCAGTTTTTCTATTTTGCATGCAAAGCTGCTCTGAACATTTGTGTGTAAGACTTTGTATGAACATAGCATTTTATTTATTATGTAAAAATATATAGGAGTGGAAGGCTGGATGATATATGCTAGGTGTAATTTGTATGAAACGTCAAACTGTGTTCCAGGGTGGTTATATCAGTTTGTATTCCTACCACATGTTTTTTCCAGCACTTAGCTAAGGTCAGTAATTTGGGGACTGGGCTGAGGTGGTGCTGGAGATTGAACTCAAACCCTTTTATTCATGCTAGTATGATCAGTGTTTTTAACTTTAGTTATTCTGCTAGATACTTACTACATAGTGGTTTTAATTTGCATTTGCCCAATAACTGATGATGATTGAGCATCTTTTCATGTGTTATTTGCCATTATGTACCTCTTTTTTTTTTTTTTTTTTGGGCGCTGGGGATGGAACTCACTGCCTTGTGCTTACCAGGCAGGTGCCTATACCACTGAGCTGAATCCCCAGCCCTGTGTACCTCTCTGGTAAAGGGATTGTTCAGTTTTGTCCATTTTGAAATCACATTGTTTGATTGTGAGTTTTGAGAGTTCTGTGTATACTCCAGAGTTAAGTATTATCTGACATTATTTAGAAATACTGTTTTGTGGCTTGCTGTTTCATTCTCAACAGTTCCAGGAGAAAAAGTTTAATTCCAAATTTTTAAAAATTTCCTTTTTTGAAAGCCTCACTATATTGTTTGTTGTGTTTGTTTCTATGTACTTTTAAACTTAGCTTTTATTTTGGATTTTTTTTTGTGTGTGCCAGGGATCGAACTCATAACCTTGCGATCACCAGGCAGGTACTTACGCTACTGAGCTAAATCTCCAGCCCCATGTATTTATTATTACGTTTTCTTAAACTTTATCACATTTTAAGGAGTGGAAAACAGAGCCTGGAATTTCAGAACAGGAGTTTTGACACATTACAAAAACAATGAAACTACTACATAGTTACCAAAGCTACTCTCAGAATCATGCCACCTCCTCAAAGTTCAGGAAAGGTGAAAATGAATAAAAGCAAAATGTCAGGGTTATATAGCCAGTGCAGTTACTGTAAGACAAAGAGAGTAAAGTGCAAATTAACACCCCCTACAAAGAACAAAAGCTATGCCACAAGGCTTGCTCACAAACAGATCAAAACTGCATACTACTGTGTTTCAAAATGAGCCAAAGGACACTGAGAAAAATGATATAACATTGAGTAAAACTTAGAGAAATTCGGAAATGCGATTAAAAAAAAATAAGATAAGGCTGGGGATGTATCTTGATGTTCCTGGGTTCAGTCTTCAGTACACACGTACACACACACCACGCATGCCACTCACACAGAAAATAGTGGACAGTGAATAAGCAGAAAACTTGGTACGAAGATTAAGTACTATGGCAATAAGTAATGTGATTAAGTTATTGATAGTGCTGCCTTTTTTTTTTTTTTTAAAATAAACAATACTAGGGATTTTTCCAGGGCTTAACATGTACTTGGCAAGCACTATCATTGAGCTACAGATCCCTAGCCCATTTGCACATTGTGAGTCTGCTTTTTCCTGCTTGCACTCAAGTTCTGTGTGTTCATATTATTTTGACATGTCAGTAGGAAAATAAAAGATAAGTGGTCATTGACGGCTAATAACTGCAGTATTACAAACAGAATACTTTTAAGCCCATGTTGGGCTTTACTTGCCAGGCAGACGCTTATGCACTGAGCAAAAACTCTGACTCTCCTTTTTGGTTCTTTAAGGACAGAATTTTGTTTTGTTTTACACAGTAATTTATTAGATACTTAAAAATTGTTTCAAAATGTCAGTCATGGGCTAAGGAAATATAGGTCAGTGCTTTGTGCCTGGCAAGCACAAAGTGCGGAGTTTAATTCCCAGTGCCGCTCTCCTAAAAAAAAAGTCAGCCACATCCTACCTTCATAATATTTGCTCTATCCTTGTAACATCTGTGTAATTACTTAGTGTTCTTCGGCAGGTCAGGTTTTTTTCTTGAGATTTTTCTAAATGGGGAAAATACTACAGATAAAGGAAAAACTCTTATTTTATCTCTTCCCAGATGTATACCCACTGTTTTTTTTCCCCCCTTAATATTGAGAAAAAGAGGCACCAGGGGATTTAGCTCAGTAGCATAAGCACCTGCTTGGCAAGCGCAAGGTCATGAGTTGAATCCTTGGTACAAAAAAAAAAAAAAATTGAGAAAAAGAAATAAGATCTCAATTATTGATTTGTTGAATTAGCTATATTTTTCTAAGTCATTTCTCCCTTTATAAATACTAAAATATTTAATTATTAGAAATTATCTGTGTTCGTGTAGTCCTCTCGTGTACTATGATCGCAGTTGTACACCAAGAGGAAGCACAGTAGACAGTCAGTAGATGTTAGTTGAATAGCTGCTCATTTGCTTTTAAGTATTCCAGTAAGAACAGTGATTAAGGTATGAAGAAAGTTTTCTTTTTTCATTACATTATGTTGTAAACCTGGTTGATTTTGTATTGTAGGTAAAGTCTATTGAATGATGCAATGTAAGATAGCTTTTTTTCCTAACATAATTTTTCTTTGTTCTCTACTGCAAGAATGAGCTCATGTTTTCCATATTCAATCCAGACTTTCTCTAGCAGTTGACTAGTTCCCCAGTTTCATGTAGGCTAGCATATAATGGAGAAGTAATGTCATATCTTAGATGGATTGAGTTCCAGATATAGTTTGGCCACTTTCATGTATGACTTTGAGAAATTATTTGAGCTTATTGCCTTCTTATTTGAAAAATGAAAGTTTATGAAGTGCTCAGCACAGTGACTGATACTTAAAGTGTCCCCAAATGGGAACTGCTATAACTAATTAATGGTAGCTTTAGTGATTTAGAGTACTTAAATTACCTTAGGCCACAGTTTTTTCAGATGCTAAATGAGAGGCTTCTCATCATGATCAGTATGGTTTATTTCAGCCAAAAAGTTCTTGAGAATTTTTATGTTGTAGCATAAACCAAGTTATGGAGTGGTACCGTAGCAGTAGTGATTAGCTATGGGGAAATGGGCCTGGTGATGATGAGAGGTGTTGACCAGGAATATGTTGCTAGGTGAATAGCTTGGAGATAGTAAGTAAAAGTGAGAATTGTCTGTGTTTAGATGAGAACAGCCAGTCATGGTTATCAATAAACTCGTCAGTGCCACTAAGAGGTTCCCAAAATATTTCAGTGTTGTCTGTATGCACATGTAGTTTTTGTTCATATCCAGATATTGTTTCTGATACTGCAAATGTATGGGCTTATAATACTTATGGACTATTACTGGAAACCTGTCAGAGACTTTGATGTAAGCTGGGCATGGCACACCTGCAATCCCAGTACTTTAGAGGCTGAGGCAAAAGGATCCCTGAGTTTACCGCCAGCCTAGACTGTAGTGAGTGAGTTCAAGACTGCTTGAGCTACATGGTGAGATCTGTCCCAACGAAAACAACTTGATACATGTAACTTCAAAGTAATCATTGATAAAAAGTAAGTTATGATCACATATTATTTGCTTTTTCTCTGCTCTGTATGAGTCTTTTACCCTTTCTGAGGTGGGAATTTATTATAGCTAGAAAGACTGAGCCTTTCTGTGTGTGTGGGGGGGGGGAGGGATTACCTGCCTAAAACAAATGTCAGTAGCCATAATCGGGAAAAAAAAATATCTTTACTCAATAATTACATGTGCTTGTGGAAATTACATTTTGAGAAATGTATGTTAGAGCTGCTTTCTTTGTTTTTTGCTGTGCACTCAGACGTATCTGTCTTCTGGTTTCACCCACAACAATCCTGTTGTTTATCAGATGCCTGGGTCTGGCATTGTTTGCAAAGTAGATGTATGTAATATACCTTGTAACTACCCTACAATCTTACTTATCCTTACTTGAATATTAAATTTTGAGAACACAGTTGAATATAATGAATAATAGTTTTCAACATCATATAAATAATGTACAATAATAATGTCCTCAGGGATTTAAAAATGTGGCATAATATATGTGGTAGTACAACTGGAGCTTTTTGTTATAACATTACTTTAAAAATTAAAAGCTTTAAAACCCAAAATGTGTAGTTGTCATTGTAGAAAAGAAAGAAAAAGAAAGTTCTCTAAAAGATATAACTGCATATATATTTAAGTGTATAAGATAGATAACCATATTACTGAGTTTTGTTGGATCATTGAACAAAACTGTTTGCAGTCTCAGTTTGAAAGTCCCCTCTATATGCTTTAATTTTGTAACTTCAACAACTATTTCTAAGATGACAATATGTAATTAACTAGTGATTTCCTGTTTATTTTTTCTGAAATTCTGTATAACTCATGCCCTTTTTCTGTTTTTTTTTTCTTTTTTCTCCTTAAATAAAATTTAAAAAAAAATTAAAAGCTTTGGAGAGACTTTTGGTAGAGTGCAGAGCTATTTGGAGTTGGATGTGTTGGAATATCTTTTGTCTGTGTAATGTTTTGGCCCAATCTTAGAAGACAATCTCGGTTAAAATGCTACTTCCATTGTAATCTGCTTGAATAACGATGGGAAAATTACCAGAGCTCCTTAGGTGCAAATGTGTTTAACAACACTTACTTAAGAATTGTGTGAAATACAAGTATTCAAAAATCTTAAGATTCCTTGGTTTGCCTGTACACTGATATTGAAAATTACTAGTAAGCAGTGCCAATTTTTTTTTTTTTTTTTTTTTTGAGACTGTCTTCCTCTGTATTTTAGGCTGGCCTTGAGCTTACTAGGTAGCCCAGGCTTGCCTTAAACTCATGGTGATCCTCCTGCCTCAGCCTCCCAAATGCTAGGATTACAGGTATATACCACTTTTAAGCTTGGCTTAAAAGTTTTGTAGCTTACTGAAGTTTATTGAAGTAAATGATTTTGGGGGAAGGGTAGTGCTGAGGGTTGAATTTAGGCTCTCTTGCTTGTTAAGCATGTGTTCTATCACTGAGCTACATTCCCACCTTCTGAAATGAAGTTTTAGTGAAAACAGACTGACTGGTTACAGTACTTCCATTCTAGGCCCAGTGTAAGACCTAAGTCTTAGTACATTTCTTTATATTGACTGAGGGTAAAACCCCCCCCCCCCGCCCCCCAAAACCCCTTTGGTTAGCAGAGGGTTTGTGTTAGGTTGGAGAGTAGTGCTAGGGATCAAACTCTTGCTAGGCAAGGCTCTCCCACTTAGTTTACCTGTCCCCAGCCTACTTTCAGCTGCCTCATCCCACTTCTTGGACATGTAATACATTGAACTTTGCTTTTCCTATCACTGTGATTTATCTAAATTCACTGTAAGAGATGTGACATTTTAAGTATTTATGACTTCTTTTATTCTTGCATAGTGTTTCCTGACATTCTTAGGTAGTTAGAGATTTTTTGTTTTTATTTATTTATTTTTAGTATAACTATCTTAACTTTTTTGTACATAAACCTACACATACCCATGTTTTTTCGTTTTGTCACAGTAATGAAACAATATAATGTTTACACATGTGTGTCTTATTTCACTAATGAATACATTCTCAAGGTACATCCATTTATGTATAAAAGTGTCCGGTTTAATCTATCTTTATGCCTGAGTAGTACTCCATGTATCTTTTTTTATCCATCCCTCAGTCCATGGGCATTTAAGTTGTTTCCAAGATCTGGCTGTTATAAAACTGTGCTGACATAAACATGGGTGCACATATATCCCTGTGGTATGATGTTTTTAATTCTTCTGGAAAGATACCTAGAAGGGGAATAGCTGGGTTGAATGGGACCACCAATCCTAGTTTTTGGAGGAATCTCCACACTGATTTCCACAGTAGTTGCACCAGTCTGTGTTCCCACTAACAGTGGAGGAGGGTTCCTTTTCCCCACAGTCCTTTAAGCATTTGTTATTGCTTGATTTCTTTTCTCTCTTTTTTTTTTTTTTGTCTTTTTCATTTTTATCAGTACTGGGGATTGAGCTCACGACTGGCTGCTTGCAAGGCAGGCGCTTATGCTGCTGAGCTAAATCACTAGCCCCTATTGCTTGATTTCTTGATACTAGCCATTTTTTCTAGGAGAAGATGAAATCTCAGTGTTTTTTTAATTTGCATCTCTCAAATGAGCAGTGATGTTGAACATTTTTCTTTTTTTGGTCTTTTTCGTTTTTATCAGTACCAGGGATCGAACTCATGACTGCCTGCTTGCAAGGCAGGCGCTTATGCCACTGAGCTAAATCCCCAGCCATGTTGAACATTTTTCACAAATTTATTTGCTGTTTTGTATTTCTTCATCTGAGAAGTGTATGCTCATCTCAGATGCTAATTTTTAGATTGGGCCTTTAAATCTGGGGGGACTTTTATTTTTATGTGTTCTTGATAATAGTCTTTTGTCTGAGGTACACATGGCAAACATTTTCTCTCATGTTGTGGGTTGTATCTTCACTCAGTTTTCCTTGCTGTGCAAAAGCGTTTCAGTAAGGTGAGATCCCATTTGTTGATGCTTTGTGATAGTTCCTGTGCAGTATGGGTTTTGTGCATAAAGTCTTTGCCTGCCCTAATGTCTTCAAGAGTTTTACCTTCTCTATCTTGCAGCAAATTTCATGTATGTGTTTTAATATTAAGATCTTTGAATCATTCTGATTTTAGCTCAGTACATAGTGAAAGATAGGGATCAAGTTTTAATCCTTGGAATGTGTAGAGCCAATTTTTCCAGCACCACTTACTAAAGAGACAGTCTTCCAATGAATGTGTTTGGCACCTTTTGTCAAAGATAAGGTGGCTTAGTGCAGTTGTTTCTATATCTTCTCATCTGTTCCAGTGATCTTTGGTCTTGTTTTTTTTTTTTTTTGCTTGTACCACAGTGCTTTTATCACAGTAGCTTTATAGTATAATTTCATGTCAGGAATTTTGATGCCCCTTGTGTTATCTTTGTTGCCCATGATTGCCTTTGCTATACTAGGTCTTTTCTATTTCCAAATGAATTTTCAGGTTCTTTTCTCTAATTTTGTGAGATATACTATTGGAATTTTAATTGGGATTGTATTGAATCTATATAACAGTTTTGCAAGTATGGCCATTTTCACCATGTTGGTTCTTCCTACCCACGATCACAAAATATCTCCATTTTTTGATATCCTCTTCAATCTCCTTTTTCAGAGTACTATATTTTCAATGTAGGGATCATTTACATCTTTTGTTAGATTTATTCCTAGGTTTTTTCATTTTGAGTGTTGACTAGCTATATTACTGAATTTGCTTATTAAATCAAGAAGTGTTTTAATGGCATTTTTGGCGTCTTCTAAGTATAGAGTACCATGCCATCTGTAAATAATGATAGTTTAACTTCTTTCTTCTAAATTCCTTTTATTTCTTTCTCTTGTCTAATTCTCCTGCTGAAGTTTCCAGGATGTTGTTTTCTGGGTGTTGAATAAGAGTGGATACCGTGAACATCCTTGTCTTGTTCCTGATTGTAGAGTGAAAGCTTTTAGTTTTTGTCCATTTAATATGATGTTGGCTGTTGCTTTGTCATAGATGACCTTTATCAAATTGAGATAAAGACCATTTATTCCAATTTCCTTTATGGTTTTTATCATGAGTGGGTGCTGAACTTTGTTAAAAGCTTTTTCTGCATTTTTTGAGATGATGGTATGATATTTGCCCTTGGCTCTGTTAATATGGTGTATTACATTTATGGATTTATGTATGTTGAACCATCCCTGGGATGAATCTCACTTAATGATGATATAATCTTTGTGATGATCTGCTGCAATCTGTTTTCCAGTTGAGGTTTTTGTTTTTGTTTTTTTTTGCTTCGGTGTTAATTAGGGAGATTGGCCTGTTTTCTCTGCTGCTTACTGTTTTGCCATCTTCCTGGAAGAAGTTTTCATTTTTATTAGTACATGTTTACAGTATATAACGATGACACTCACTGTGGGCACTTGATGCACGTACATACCATGTCTTAATTCTTCTTTACTTTTCCCCACTCCAGTGTCGGTCCTCTTCCCATTTGCAAAAGAAATTTTGAATGAATTTTAAGATGGTAAATCTGAACCTGGTATAGTAGCTCTAGTCACAGTTCTAGCACTGGGGTGGTGAGGAAGATGGATCTGGCTCAGTCTGAGTGATGTGAGACATTGTTTCAAAATGTGAAACATAGTAAAGGGTGGGGATATAGTTTAGTAAAAAGGCCTAAGTACTACAAAAGAAAGGGTAAAGTAGTCCTAAAATTGTGTTTTGTCTTTAAATAAACTAGGGTTTTCATTTGGGAATTTACTGTCCCCCCCCCCAAAAAAAAAAAAAAAAAAAAACAAACCTTTTGCCAACATGTATTTTGTGCCAGATATTATCAAGTGTTTAATACGTATTCCCTTAACTCAGTCTTTATAATTACTTTATGAAGTAGGTATCTCTTTAAAAATGAGGCTACCAACTTACAAAGCTTAATTTGTTCAAGATTGTGTATGTGGGAAGTTGTGGAGTTTATACTCAGGCATTCTGACCTCACATTGTCTCTTAACGCATGCTTTATGCACCAGTTGTCTCTTGTTCAGTTTTCTCACATCTTTTTATTGAAGTAGCTTCAGAATTCTTTTGATACCCCTATTAGAATTTGAAGCTGTGCTTTTGCTGTTAGTATCTATTATCATTGTTATGCCTGAGGTTTTCAGGTTGCTTTCCTAATTGTGACTTCATGTACCTGTTCAGTTCTCCTTGTGACACAGTATGTATTATGACTTAAGCTCGGGTGCCATATGGTTGTGAAGGGATTTTGTGGCAAGTGTGAGGATGCTGGATGTGGTGATACCTAATGGAAGAAACCGTTGGATATTTATTGAAAGAATTATAGAATAGTTACTTGATGTAACCTATTTATAATTTTGTCTTTCACATTGCCTTCAAAGTTTGAAAACTTAATTATAATTTCTTCAGAGGCATAAATTTGAAGCATGCAAGTTATTAGGCTGATTTTAGTTAAAGTATATAAACCTAGCTGTTACAGTTTCTGTCTAGATGTCCCCTCAAAGCCTCATGCAGTCATGTGGGCCGGCTTCTGATCATAGTCCTTTGCTGGGATTATAGGTGTGAGTACTACACCTGCCCTGCGGTGGATATAAGATACAAAGGGGCTTCTCTCTGGCTCCTCCCTTTTGCCCTTATTTTTGTGCTTGCTACTTGTTTTAGTCAGGGTTTACAAGGGGAACAGTTTAACATAAGACACATAATATATAGAATTACTTTATAGTAGTTATCCAAAGAGTGAAATACAAAAAGTGTATGAAATCTGTTTACACACTCAAGACCCAAAGAATGTAGCTGAGGGCCTGGGTCCCATGGCAATGTCCTGCATGATCCAGTTGAAGACCTACAGCCCATGACAGTGTCTCATGCAGGTCTGTTTCAGGGATCTGCACTGGGAAGACCCCCCAAGCTCAGTGTGCCAGCAAAAGGAAGGATCTGTGCCAGCAGGCTGAGGGATCTGCACTGGAGCCAGAAAGCAGTGTTCAGAGTAAGGACCAGAAATCCGCCCCCTCCCCAGTGCCACAACCATCCTCAGTGACAATGATGTCCCAAGCCCCTTTGACAGTGAGACATCCGAGTTCACATCAGGAAGCCAGTGTAATTGGCTTCTCCAGGAGATTTAACAGCATGCCATCTCCTCCTCTGGAGCCAGGAAGCAATGCTCAAAATAAGGACCAGAGCTCTGTCAAAGTGAGTTGCAGCCATTCTCAGTGACAAGGTCCTGGCTGCTCTGATGATAATGGCTAAGTTCGTATCAGGCAAGCTGCTATCAAGGTCAGGCTCCTCTAAGAGAACCAGTGGCAACAGAAAAACCAACAACACTACTTCTTTCTCTCCTTTTTATGTTGTTGGCACCGATCCTCAGGTGGGCCAGCACCACGCTGATTCTGTTCAGCTGGGTGTTACAAGTTGCTCACCAGGTGTCAATCTACCATGAAGCTTTTGCTGTCTTTGGCCACGATGAGGAGGTGGCTCCTCTGCCACGACACCCTACCTTGGAGACACAGGATGAAACCTCCACAAACTGAGCTGAGCTAACCCTTTCAGGTATTTTGTCTCAGCAATGAGAGAAAAGTAACTAAGACTATACTAGCTTTTTGCTTAGTATTTTCACCTGGGATTTGTTACTGTCATTCAAAACTACTACCTCACAGTGATACAGGGAGATAGGTGGTAATAGTTTCATTTATAGCTGTCAAACTGAAGAAGGTATATATGCTGTAGAGGTACATACTTGAAACTTAAGGGATGTGAGAGTTCTTATAAATGTTCCTAATTTTTGTACTGTCATGTATCTCAGGATAAGGTGGCTTTATTCGAAATTCTGCATATTCAAGAGAATTTATATTTTTGGAGATTCCTTTACAAACAATATTCTGGTCATACATTAGAGTGTTCTTGTCTGGGGTGACTTTCTTTTTTGGTCTTTTTGAGATGGGGTCTGGCTATGTTGTTCAGCCTGGCCTTGAGCTCATTTTGTAGTCCAGGCTTGTGTTGAACTCACAGTGATCCTCCTGCCTCAGCCTCCTGAGTGCTAGAATTACTGGTATACGCCATCATGTCTGGTTTAGGATGAGGTTCTTGAACTGGAGTCTAGGGCTTTTTCATGCTAATGTCTACAAGGACCAGTCCTGCATATGATTAGAATGGATTTTTGTCTTCACAGAGCCTTTGCACACAAGTGATCTGTGAGCAAGTAGGCTTTTTGAAAAGTGAATACTTTTTTTTTTTGTGGTACTGGGGATTGAACTCATGACCTTGTGCTTGCCAGGCAGGCACCTTTGCCGCTGAGCTTAAATCCCCAGCCCCAAAAGTGAATGCTTTGATGATCGAGATTTTTTTTTTTTATTCTTTGGGCTGTTACAAGACAGGTTTTTTTTTTCCTACTCCTGTACAGATATTAATACCTCTGTAGTTTTTGCCATAGTGTTAATATTAGTGGGTGTGTGGGGGATGATGATAACTTGTTAACCTTGTTACCCAGTTGCTTGTGTTGTCCATAGCTTTTGATTTTACTAGTTGCTCTAGGATTGTCTGTGATTAGTGTTACAACCTGGATATAGGTGCTTAAATTAGATTTTGAAAAAATTTCACATGGATATATGGGTATCATGTTTTAAATTTTTGTTTAAAAACTTTTTCTTAGTTTTAAGAACTTTAAATATAGAGGTTATTGTATATGCGAAAATGTTTTCTACTTTGGTACATTTTGATTAGAGAGGAATTTGGCAGGAATAACTTCATGAGTGTAATGTATTATATGAAGTTATTGTGCCTGTAATATAAAAATGCTTGGGTACAAAGATTAGTGAAATCAATTCTATTTTAGATAATTATCATTTTAAAAGCTGTCATTGGAAGAATCCTCAAATAACTTGTTTTATTTGGAACAAGATCTCTGTTTCAGGCTGGCCTTGAACTCACAGTAATTCTGCCTCAGACTCTTGAGTGCATGGACCACCATGTCCACTTCTTTTGAAAAAATTTTTGTGTGTGTATATGTTAATTCTTTAAAAAATAACTTCCTTGGCAGTTTGTCTTTCCTGCTTGCTGTATTAGTTATCTTTCCTCATTCAGTCATAAACTTTAACCTTGCTTCTAAAGGTTGCAGATAACTCCATTATTTTGGGTATTCCTTAGTCTATTTAGCTTGTTCTCTTTTGAGGTCCTTTAGGCTATTTACAATTTTCAGCAATTAAACTGTGCTTAAGTGGGTGTACTTGCTTTGCAACAGATAAAAGAATGAGGTTTATGGGTGGAATATTATCTTTTGATAGATACTCCTTGCCATCCTTCAAAAAAAACTTTTCCCAGTATATACTCTGTCAACAGTGTATGAAAGTTATCTGTATGTACTGAGCATTTATACTTCTAAATGTGAAAATCTGGTGAGAAGGGCTTAATTTAGTTTGATTTATTTTGTGCCAGTATCTTTCCTTTTATTCATGTTTGTAATTGTTTATGTTTATTATTAAGCTATGGTTTACTTTATTTTTTTATTAATTACTTGCCTGCCTGCTTGCCCGCTTCCCTCCCTGTTTTCTTTTGGTTTGGTTAGATTAGGTTAGGACAGGGTCTCATGTAGTTACATAGGCTGGCCATGAACTCACTATGTAGCCTATGCTGGCCTTGAACTTGCTGTTCTTTTTCTGTGTCATGCTTACTGCTAGGATTACAGGCATATACCACTACACTTGGGTGAAGTCTCCATTGTTTTGCTGGTGGTTTCACTAGGGGGTAGCATTTATAATTTACTACTTCTATCATTGGATTGTTGGGATTCCTAAAAGAATTTGCAACAATTTGGTGTTTTTTTTCCTGAAAATATTTTAAGTAAATCTAACTTGTACATTCTATTTCATTGTTTTTTTGTCAGCTGTTTATTTAAATTGACAAGAAGTGTATATATCATATATAGCATGCTTTGAAATACGTATTTTTGAGTGGTTAATCATTGTGTTAGTTACTTCTAAGTTGTACTTTTATTGTGTTGTGAATGAATTAAAAATGGCCATAAACAGCAAGTTGTTTAAAAAAAAGGTTGTCCATAGTATGTAACAAAGAATAGTCTTTGTAATGATTAGTGGACTGAACTATTTCTAGCATGTATCTTTTTGAATTCCAAAGAAAAGCGATTGTATATATGAGATGAGCCTTCAAATACAAAATATGAGTGAGGTATTTTAGTTTTTATAACTGTGTTTGGAACTTTGTGCTTGTAAACTTTTTTTTCTCCTTGAAATAATAGGATCTATTTATAAATAGGCCAAGGTAAGCCAGTTAAGATGTAGGTTTTACTCTTACATTAAGAGTATTATGAGATTTTTAGAAAGATTATAAAATCCTGTATTCCATTAGAAGGAATGAGGATACTAGTCAGAAAAATTGCCATTGAAATTGATCTCCTATTTTAAGTATAGATGTGAATGGATACTTTTGTTTATTAAACATGACTTACAATGTTTCCTTAAGCTAGAAAAATTTATAAGTTGGAAGTAAAAACTAATTGAATATGTGAGATTTTTATTCATATTTTCACTTACTCTAATTTTCTTGGTCACTTTCAGCACTTTTTAGCAGTGGTTCTCAACCAAGGATGACTAGGTCTGGAGATGATAATACTTGGCTGTTACAATTGGGGAAATGATGCTGTTGCACAAGTATGCTGCTAATACACATCTTGTATCACATATGACAGCCCACAGCAACAAAGATATTATCTGGCCAAAAATGTCAACAGTGCCAAGTTGAGAGACTTGCTTTGTAACCAGAAGCATACATAATTAATCTTTAAAAAGTATCTTGGGCTGGAGTGCCTGCCTGGCAAATATGATTGCATGAGTTCGATCTCTGACGGCAAAAAAAGTATCTTATACTTCTGTTCTGTGATCTGTGAAGTAAAAATAGTATGATAAAGGCCATCAACATCTTTTAACTTGCATTTAAATTTGAAAGGTGATAAAAATAACCAATCTGTCTTTCTCTTAACCGTTTCCATATTCAATCTGTCTAATCTTTCCCTTCAAAGGACATCATATAAAGGGCTCTCCAGTGACTAGAGCTCCTTTCAGTTCACAGTAGGGTGGGAGAAAGTAGGCACTTGTGCTGTTACTAAACACTGGTGGTATATCAACCAGTTTGTGGCCTGTGGCTTGGTTCATGGTACATAAAGAGCTATCAGGCTGTCAGTTTTTTGGAATTTTGGATAAAATATATGTGGTTAATGGAAACGAAGTTACTGATCTATCAAGGAAGTGAAAAAAATTTCTGTGTGTAAGAATGGTTCAGTAAAGCTGGTTAGCAGATAATTTTAAATTAAAAGACAAGATATGGTCTTATTTACTGGAAATGGATAAAAGGAATACTTAGAATTACAGATTATATTCGTTTAACAAATAGTATTTCTCAAAATTGAACATATTTTAGTTTCTTAACTAAAATTCTTAGTTTGAAATGTAAAACTAGAAAACCTTTTAAAGGTGAGAACTCTTACACATAGATTTCACAATCACCTGACAAGGTCATGGCCAAATTTGGAATTGCAAAATAGTCTACCAGACCCAAAGCAACATATATTAATGCATGACTTGGTCAAAATGTGGCACACAGTAACAGTTGGGCTAGAAATGTAAATAGAGAAAAGCAAAATTCTGTCATCATGTACAGAGGGAATACTCTTTATCTTAACTGTTTTTTAAAATACATGCACATATAACACATGTTGTTTCTTTCCATGTCTCAAACTAATGATACGATACGGTGTTTACACATGTGTGTCTTATTTCTTTCATTAATGGTATGGTCTCAAGTTGCATCCATTTACCCATCAAAGTCTCCAACTCGAATTTTAGAAAAAAATTTGCTGTTGGAGTCTTGATTACTTAATAGCTCTGAATATTTTGAGGCAAACTTGGCTTTCTCTCTTGCCTTTCAATTTCTGTACATTAAGATTGTGAATCTGAAGATTATTTTAAAGAGGATAAAACAGAATAAAACCAATCAAAATAAACCAGTGTAAGAGATACAGGACTTTAAAACATGAAATCAACAACCAAAACATCATGAAATCAATAATAGTTACCATTAATGCCTCTTGATGTCATCAGAATACTGCAGATAACTTTGGACATAGTAAAAATCAAACAAAACAATAGAATAGAAAATAAAACAAAACAAATGAATGCAATAAAGGACTTCAAAAGAAGCCATTAGTAAACCCAAAATTGCTGCCATAATATTTCTTGCTACCTTTAAAATAGCTGCTCCTGCCATTGGATTTGACAGAAACAAACAAAACAAAAGAAAATAAAACCCAGCCCAGCAAAACAATGGAAACAATATAGGACTTCCAAAACAGGACCATAGGGAATCAGCAATGGCTGCGACACTCAGAAGGGAACCCCCCCCCCAGATGTTACACTGCCCACTGCTGTTCTCTAAACCTGTGATCAGACCACTGGCCTTAGATCTACAATATTAGTGAAACAGCAAAGCATCATAGGCATCCAATTGCATATTTCACCTCCATAGTTACCATCACAGCCTGTGTTTCTCTGGGTAAGCAGTCACGGCGGTGGGGAGGTGGCTGGGGTGGTACTTCTTGTTTGCTGCGCAGGAAGGGGCTGCGGCCTGTCTGTTCCAGTCCAGCAGTGCCTTTGCATGGCACTGGTTCCCAGACTGGGCTTGCTTCCTGCTGTAGCCTTTGCTCTACCCCCAGTCCGCAAATGGCACTGACTCACGGGAGTGGGGGGTTGGGGGGAAAGGCTGGGGTCTGTCTTAGTCTAGTGGTGGCCCACGCATGGTGCTGGTTCCCAGACTCCAGATTTTTCTGTTGTACATTTTTTCCTTCCTCTTCCCCTCCCTTCCCTTCCCCTTACTCTTCCTTTTCCTCTTCCTTCCTTCCTTCTTTCCTTTCTTTTTTGTGGGGGTCTTGCTGTATAGTTCAAGCTGGCTTTGATTCAGCTTCAGGTTGGTGTTCAACTCACAGTGATCCTCCTGCTTCAGTCTCCCAAGTGCTGGGATTACACGTGTGTACCACCATACCTGGCTTGTTTTAAGACTTCTAGTTGAGCCGTATAAAAACTATGAAATTGCTTCTCAGCCTTTTGGCTAAGATCAAGTGTAAAAACTATGAAATCATGTGAACCAGGATGAGGTTTTAAGAAGTGTGCTCTTTGTTTTCCTTTGGTGTTGTAATTGAACTTGGATTGAAGTTGAACTCCTGCTTGCTAGGTAAGTACTCTACTGCTCCTGTATCTTCAGTTAGTTCCTTTGCTCATTTTTAAAATGTTTTATTCAAACATAAAAAGAAAAAAACAACAAAATTTTTAAGTTATTTTATTTTATTTTTTTGGTACCAGGGATTGAACTCACAACCTTGTGCTTGCCAGGCAAATGCTTCCACTACTGAGCTAAATCCTTGGCCCCTTGTTCATTTATTTTAATGGCTGAATTTTAGTATTGGTAAGGCACAGAGGATTAAAAAATATGATAGGGTAAGCGATCATCCTATTTTTATTTCAGAGTATAGTAATTTGAAGATAATATATATTCAGTAGAGTACAAATTTGGCACATTTGGTAATTTGGGTTTTCTTTCGGGATGGTGAGCGGTGGTCTTTAAGCTTTATATGTTTTGGTGTTGAGGACCAAATCGAGGGCCTCTGGTTCGCTGGACAGGTGTTCTACCATTGAGCTTAATCCTGTAAATTGCTTTAAGAAAAAGTCACCATGAAAAACTACAGAATACTTGAACTGACCTTTATATTTTAAGGAATTAAATTAAGATTTTTCTGGGTCTCATATACTTGAAAGAGAAACAGTAGTAGGTTCTTTTTTTTTGGTACTGGGGATCCAACTCACGACCATAGCTTGTCAGGTAGGTGCTGAGCTAAACCTCGGCACTAGTAGATTCATGTAGTTTATATCCATTATTCTTTTTGGGTTTGGTTTGAATGTTTTTAGTTTTGAATTACAATATTTTACTCTTAAGTAGCTTACTCTTTTTCAATTTGTAATTTCTTGGGCTTTAATTTTTTGCCTTTTAAATTTTTCTTAAAGGGTAAAAAGCTTTCATTAAGAAAGCTTTATAGATATGTTTGGCTGAAATGAGCAACCTTATCCAGATAAGCTTTTAATTTATAAATACATACTTAACATTTACAAATTTAGATGTAATTTCTAATGTAAGAAAATTAATTTTTGGGCCAAATGGAGGAACCTAGGATGTTTACATTGTAGAGATAAATAGTCACCCAAAAGAAAAACTAACGGGAAAATAACTTAGTTTTCATAAAGCAAGAAAGCAGTGGCAGTGATGATTCTTAAAGACACTGTCAGTGTGTATAAACATAGCTGTCAGAGTTATAGCTCAATGGGACAGCATGTGTCTGGCAAGTACGAGAATTCCAGTACTCAAAACAAAACACCAAAAAGCAAAAACAATGTAGAATTCTGCAACATAGTATTTTTACTAGGTTAAGTTAAACTAAACCCCCTGTTCTGAATATCTTTGTGGGCCTTTAGGTATTGGGTAATCTGCTGGGCTGACTGCTTAAATGGTTTATTTGGGACTGTCCATTAAGACTTAAATTAGTTTACTAGTTTCACAGCATTTTAAATACTAAAGTATAAGAAGCGAACTTTTATGTTTTAATTTGTGACTCCAAGGAAAGGTAAATTCTCCTCCCCCCATTTCTGGTTGGCTTTTTGAAAGCAGCAAATTAATTCAGAGTTAATGCTTCTAAGCAGCCCATCTGATTATGGTTCACTTAAGCCTGAAAGCAAACAAAAGAAAGGGAAAGAAGAATTGTTGGAAACACTGAGGTAGCACTTAGGTTGACTGACTGTACATCAAGCCAAGGATATGGGGATGAGGTTCTTCATGGCTGTAGCAGTAGTAGTTAGACTTGTTCTTTGAGTTATTGCCAAAGGGCTCACTATGTCCAGTGGCTTTCAGTCTCTGGGAATCTCCCATTTTTTTTCACATTTCTGGGTGAGAAGAGTGTTTGGTTGGCCTACCCCAGGATTAGGGGATAAACATGTGGAGTGAGCAGAAAACCAGCTAAAGGAGGCCCATCCTAAGTCTCTTTGTAGAAAATTGGAAACTGTAGGCTGGGAATCCAGCCTGGAGAAAAATATGCTAATTGCTTTAAGAAAATTATAAAATTTAAGTGTTTTGGGACCAGTAGAGTAAGTTGCTTTTTGGCAAGGAGGCTTAGTAGCAGCTTTAGGTACACGGAGGCATTTATACAGAGTTTGAGCAGAGGAAACAGTGTGCATAAGATATTCATGAAAAAGTGCATGCCTTTGGAGGTAGGTGTGAGGTAGATTTTTTGCTTATGCATAGAATTTTGGATTTAGAAAGATCTTAGAAATTTTGAAGAATTTTTGAGGAAGGGAGAGAGATAAACCAGAGGTTTGCCCTTAGAAAATTTGAGTATAAATTAGGGAAATTAGGAAAATAATTCAGGAAGCTATTACGGTATTTAAACTAGAGGAAATTTTTTTTTTGGTCTTTCTCCTTTTTTTTTTTTTTTTATCGGTACCGGGGATTGAACTCATGACTGCCTGCTTGCAAGGCAGGCACTTACGCCGCTGAGCTAAATCCCCAGCCCCTAGAGGAAATTTTAAATGTGAAATAGACCAGTGTTAGTGGGACTGGATGTGAAGATTCACACACAACAAAGGATAATGGTTCTCTATTATCTATTCATCGTTCTTATCCTGTGTGGGTTTTTCTATAGATTTTCTAAATGTTCTAACTGCAGTTTTGCTTGTCCTTTCTAATCAGTCTAATCTGTGCTATAAACAGTAGTTATACTGCAGTGTAAATGTTATTCCCATGATTAAAATATATGTGTGTGTTTTGGGGGTGGGGTTGTACTTGTGATTGAACCCAGGGGCCTAAGCATGCTACCACTGACTTCTGCCCTTAGCCTTTAATTTTTTTTTTTAAGAGAAGATTTTCATAAATTGGGATGAGTGGCCTTCAATTTCTGAACTTTTTACCTCAGCCTGCCTAGTAGCTAGGTTTAAAGGCTTGTGCCACTATGCCCCAGCGCCATGATTAAAATCTTTATGCACTCCCTCTTGTGCTAAAGTTGAAGATTCCTTGCAAATTCAAGGATGTGTATGCCTAAATTTCTCTTCTCTTACTTACACCACATATTTTTCTGCTCAAGCTGCCTCATTCTAGTGACTTCATGCATTTTATTTTTTGTCCCTGGAACAAAGACTCTTTCTCTTGTGCTCACCTTTTAAGCTAAATGCTAAGAGCTTGGTGTGGTGATACACAGCTGCAATCTCAGCACTCTGTGGGGGGCTGAGATTGGAGGCTCCCAAATTGGAATAAAATTTTTTTTTTTTTTTTAAAAAGGGATAGGGTTCAATACCGAGTACTGCAACAAACAGACAACAAATAAAAAGTAAAGCCAAACCTTCCTTTTTGGAACATTTCCACTGAATTACATGTGGTTTAGCACATTACACAATTTTTAGTTACTTCTATCATATTTTTCCATCATTTTTATTTTCTGTTATTTTTGTGATACTGGAGATTGAATCTCATGTCTTTACACTAAGTTACACATCACCAGCCCCTGTTTACTCCCTTAAGTTTTTTATTTTGAGACAGGTCTTGCTGAGTTGCCAGCCTGTGCTTGAACTTGCAGTCTTCCCTCTTGAGCTCACAATGTTAGAATTATAGGCATATGCTACCATGCCTGCTGTACTATTATTTTTTGTTTAGATAATGATCCTCATGAAGGTATCTAGATTCCTTTTCTTCTGTTTTCTGATTACGGAGTAATTTACAGATGCTTATTTGCATTAACTTTTAGAAAATTTCTGACTTGTACAGTGCTTAAAACTGGGTTTCATTACGTATCAAGAGAGTAGATTTGTTGCCAAAATGCTTTGGAATTAGTGAAACCCTTGCTCTGCCACTAACTGTGCAACAGGGCAGATTTGTACTAACTGCAACAGGGCAGATTATTAGGTTATTTAATCTATTTCTGATTTGCCTTTTAATAATAAGATGCAGAGAAATGGTCCTAGCTAATTCAGAATTTTTGTGAGGACTAAGTATACTCAGAGTTTAGACATGACCTGACATTTATGGTGTTTTTGCATTACAGTTCAAGTATGAATCTAAACTTAAATGCATTACTAAAACAATTGCAAATGTAAATATATATATTTGAAAAGTGGCATTTTTCTACCAGGCTTTTTCTTCTCCTATAGGGTTTGTGAAGTTTATTCACATGAATTAAACTTTAGGATACTTGTTTACTCATTCATTAAAGATTATTAATTACTCTTTGCCAGATCTTTTTCTTGATAGTAGGCAACAGTAAATATGTTACTGAATTTTAAGGGCAACATGGGAAGGATAGAGTAAGGATAGGTGAGAGTGAAGGATAGGAAGGCAGTTTACATTTTAAGATGGCAAGCCTTATTTTATAAGTGACATTGGAGTAAGAACTAGAAATGAAAGAGTTAGCTATGTGGCATATGAAAAATGTCCTAAACAGAGCAGTCTTCCAGCAGAAAAACCCTTAGGAGTGTGTTCAGCCTTTTTCCAGACTAAGAAGAGGAGTGGACTAACCAAGAAGAGAGAATGTGGGAGAGATTGATTTGTGGGCAGTTGTAAGGACTTAGGTCTTTACTCTTGAGTGAAATCCTGAGCTATTAGAAGTTTATAAGTGGCATAATTGGACTGAAGTATTGAAAGAATTGGTCTATTTTGTGCTGAAAATATTTTAAGTAATGTCAGCTAGATACAGAGTTCTTTTCCTTCTGATTTTTTCCCCCTTCCCTCTCCTTTTCTTTCTTTTTTAATTTTGTTTAAAAAAAATTTTTTTTTTGTCTTTTTCCTTTTTATTGGTACCAGGTATCGAACTCACGACTGCCTGCTTGCAAGGCAGGCACTTATGCCGCTGAGCTAAATCCCCAGGCGCCCCCCCCCCTTCTTTCTCTTGCTTTTTTCTTTTTGCTGCTTTGGATCGATCCCAGGTCCTCATACTTGCTGAGTGGATGCTAGATCCCTGTGCTGTACCCTCAGTCCTAGATAGCGTTATTTGAATTCAAGATAAGAGAAGATTAAGGTTTAAGTTCATCTGTGGTGAACCTTTCAGAGCTTTCATTGATAACAGCCTGCTGTGGCACATGTGCCATCTGTTCAGATTTGCCACTACCAATTCAGTTAAGTGGTAAGCAGAAGTAGTAAGAATTGGTCATATTCTTTACATATTTTTCTATATGTATATGTGTGTGTGTGTATAGTGTATATATAGTGTGTGTATATATGTGTGTATGTATGTATGTAAAGTTTTTTTTAAGATACCTCTAATAGAATTTCCTAAGTAGAGTGTGATTTGGGGAAGAAGAGATCCTGTAATGACTCAGGAGTTTGACTAACCAGCTAGAAGGATGGATTTATCATACCTAAAAGGGGAAAGACTGAGAAGAGCAATTTGTGGGATCAATCAGTTTAGTTTTGGACATGCTCAATGTTCTTTGGCCAAGTGGCAACATAGAGTAGATAGATAGATTGATGGATCCAGAGATTAGAAGATAAAATTGTCATATAGAGTCCAAATTTGGCTAGAGAAAACGTAGACCAATTATTGTGAACTTCTAGAATTTCATTGATAACATACAGCTTGGTTGTG
The DNA here is from genome assembly GCF_034190915.1 of Cavia porcellus. Classification (NCBI taxonomy): domain Eukaryota; kingdom Metazoa; phylum Chordata; class Mammalia; order Rodentia; family Caviidae; genus Cavia; species Cavia porcellus. The sequence goes on from NW_026947496.1 coordinate 55,709,084, forward strand.
GCATGGGTACCAAATTGGTCTGCCACCATAGTCTATATGTCACCATAGACTGAGCTGTTGCTGATGAGTGTTGCAGAATTAAGCAGTTTGGGAAACCAGGAAAGGAGATAAGGAGGAAATGCTAGGGAGATGAAAGAAAACTGGGAAAGTAAGGAGCAATCAGCTGTAACATTCTTTTTTTTTTTTTTAAATCGGTACCAGGGATTGAACTCACGACCATGCGCTTTCTTTTTTTTTTTTTCCCCCAGTACCAGGGATCGAACTCACGACCGCCTGCTTGCAGGGCAGGTGCTTATGCTACTGAGCTAAATCCCCAGCCCTGACCATGCGCTTTCAAAGCAGGTGCTTATGTCACTGAGCTAAATCCCCAACACAGTTGTAACGTTCTTGATAGCCAATTAAGGTGAGGTGTGTTGACCAGTGAATATAGCAATAAGGAAGTCACTGGTGACCTTGATGAAAGCAGAGTAGGTTTAATGATGGTGCTAAAAGTTTGATTGAGTGAATTTGAGAAATACCAACTGGGAGATAATGGTCTACAGGAATTGTATATTAGAGGACAGCAAATAAATGGTGTGGGAATTAGAATAGTAAGAAAAAAATTTCAATATGGAAAAAAACCCCGAACATACTTATAAGCTGATGTGGGAATGATCTGTTAGTTTAAAAGTGATGTAGTTGATAGGAGAAAGGGAAGAGTTGCTCAAGCGATGGTTTTCAGTGGGTTGAAGAGTAGGAGGATATGGTATCTACACAGATGAATGCATAGTACATCTATGGTAACAGAAATTCAGAGTGTGTACATGTGCATGCTAGTGCTTAGGTAATTATGGTAGGACCCTGGAAATTCCCTTCTTATGGCTTCAGTTTTATAAGTGAAACAGGAAGCTCTAAGTCACTGAGTGTGAGATTGAGTGAGAACTGTGATGGTTTGAAGAGACAAAAAGTATGTAATAGTTTATAGTTGTGTAGAAGGGTCTCAGGATGAATAAACTAGAAAATACAGTATTGTCTGACAGTGTGTATGAGATCAGCCACATTTGTGCATTTTTCTTTTTGTTTTCATCTTCATGTATGTAAGTACTCATTAATGAGGATGGCACTTAACCAGTACTGTTGATTTTATTTTGTTTTGGTCTTAAACTCACTCTGTAGCCCTGTGAGGCTTTGAACTCACAGAGCTCATCTTGCCTCAGCCTTTTGAATGCTGGGATTGCAGCATGTGCCCCCATGCCTGGCCTAGTACTGTTGATATTTTAAGAACATGGAAGCATGGTGGGCTCCAGAAAATGAACTTGATTCTGGGGAATGCTTGTAATTCTTAGTTATTGTAACTCAAACTGAATAACAAAGGGAGGGAAGATTTGCAAGGGTTGAGGGAGAATTGAAAGATGGTAGAATTGATTGGAAATCTTGATGGGGTTAAAGAATTTTTTGTAGGATTGTAATAATCTAGCTTATCAAGACTAAAAAATATAACTAGTGAAAGTTTGCCAAAAGTAGTATATACCCCCCCCCCATTCTCTACACTATTTTGTCACTTGAAATACTTGTGTATTTGTTTTAGAAAAAAAAGGGTGTTCAATGGAGAAGTAGTATTGGGTAAAGAATTTTGTCCTGTAATAAAAGGGAATATATAAAATACCTCTACAAGTAGTTATAGGCTAGACACTGCCTATTAAGTTACCTGTATATGAGAGTATATGTCCAACTTACACAGTCTTTGTCATTGTTCCACTTCTCACTGATGGCCTCTCAGAGTGCTGCCTCAAGCCTGTCTACTGCTCAGATGTTCTTGTCCTGTTTTTTGAGTACTTACAAAGATAGAACCTGTTTATTAAGATATGCAGTAGTCCTTCACCACCTCAAGCTATGGTCAACTCTTTTTTTTGTTCGTTTGTTTTGTTTTGTTTTTTGTAACTGGGGATCGTTTTGTAACTGGGGATCGAACTCACAGGTGCTTATGTCACTGAGTTAATCACCCAGCTTCAACTCGTTTTTGTAGTTAAGGAATGAGCTTTAAAACCTCAATCATACACATATTTCTGTGGATGTTTTTTGTACCAAGAATCGAACTCAGGACCTTTGTGCTTGCTGGGCTGTTGCTTATGCTATTGAGCTGTATCCCTAGCCCCAACATACATGTTTGTGTATTTAAATAAAACTGAAGAACTATTTCTCGTTTGCTACATTAGTTGGTTTCTAGATGGAACAGAAAGGGAAATTGACCCCTTATTAATACACATAAGACAGTACCACAGAAAAGAATTTTGGATCAAGTTTCTTTGTACATTATCTTGTACAGCTAAAAGTGATTCATGAGATAATTTGATATTAGTATTTTTAAGTGAGTCTACATATTTCAGTATTTCTTAACACAAGGCACATATTTTGTTTCTTGAATTTTGTGAGGGTTTGAATTTTGTGATTCTGATTCTCATAATATTTTTAAAGTTAGTACAATCCTCAGCAAAAGGAATTATATACTTCATTAATTCCTAAATGTTAGCAGTTTTCTTCCATCAGTTATTTGGAAATGCCTAGAGACAATTTTGATTGTTACCACTTAGGAATGGGGGATGCTGCTTGTGTAAAGTGATAGTGATCAAGGTATCTTGAACTGCTTGAGACTGTTCACAGCACAGAACTCTGGTCCAAAATGTCAGTTTTGCTGAGTTTAAGAAAGACACTTTACACTTGATCTTAGCCAAAAAGCAGAGAAGTGATGACAAAGACATTTTATTATCTATGTTAAACTCCTCCTAATTTTACTGATACCCTGTTACCTTTGAGCTTTTTCTGCAATCATCTTTTGTAAGTACAGGTTGAAGGTCCCAACTTTCCTTCTGAAGCCCTTCCTAATGGCTCCAAACCTTCACTCATTTTTCTTTGTCACCACTATAGCAGTACAGTTCTGCTGTACTATCACTGAAATCTCTGCGATGAAAAATTTAGGATGCCTTAGTTTGTTTATGCATCTTGTTTTTTGTTTTTAGTATTAGGAATCAACTCATGACCTTGCGCTTAACCAGGAAAGTGCTTGAGCCACTGAGGTAAATCCCCTGCCCATGTGTCTTGTTTTTAGCTTAATCAAGGATCTTTAGGCACATGTATTCATGCATTCAATTTTTAGAGACAGGGTCTTGGCTATGTTGCTCAGGCTGATCTACATCTCTTGAGTTCAGATGATCCTACTGAGTAACTGGGGCTTAAGGCACATGCCACCATTTTGCCTCTTCAGGGCATTTTAACTGATGATGACCTTGATGTTACTCTATGAGTTGAGGGGAGAAAATGGAAAAAGGGGCTTTACCTACACTGGCAAATTCTGGAGTAAAGAAACGAACCAGTTTTTGTTGGAGTTATCATCATCTGGAATTTGAAGGAAATGGTACCAGCAGTGGTGACAGTGGCAAGAAATGTGACTCCCTTGTAGCAGGGAAGAAAGATATACTTCAACTAAAAGAAACGAAATACCTCTAAATTAGCTATCTTCATTCCAAGCATGTTGTAAGAGGGGCGAATGTTTGGTTCTGCTGCTTATTGGGAAGGGAAGAGTCTGTTGAAAAGTTTTTAGAGATTTTCAGTAATGACTCAAAGGCTGATTAAGAGATAAACGTAAGTCAGGTTAACTTAAAGTTCTTGTTTTAACAGTAAGGAGTGGTGGGTGAGTACCTGGATAGTAACTTGAGTCTTCCGACGTGTTAGAATCCTTATCTTGTGTATGCAACTTGCCAAGAAAGAAACCCAAGTTTACTCTGAGGTATCTGAAAGTTTGTGTTACCTTCTGAAGCTTTCTTTTCCATCTGATTGGCTCCTTTTATGTGTATAACCATTATTACATGTTTAGTGCTATAATGAGAAAAATGCACTTCAGTGACAAAATCAGAATCTGTTTCAGGATTTTGTTGTTGAAACAGGTACTTTGCCAACATCAGATACAAATTTCTAAGTAAGGATATGTATCATTTGAAAGATAATTTCAAAATACAGGAAATACAAAACAAGTAACTTATAAGAGGTGATGATAGAGGAGTATAGAAGATAATTGTTGCCTCCTGAAGAACATTCAGTAGGGTTTAGAGATATTTATGACTGCTTACAACTAGGGGTGGGTGTGTGTACTATCCTACAGTGCACAGAGTGTAAAAGATGATGTTCAACTCAGGATGCCCCCCTGTGACATTGAGACAATAAGAATTACCTGGCTGAAAATGTCAATATTGAATCACCAAAGTTGAGAAACCTAGATAATTGCAGAAGATAATATATATACATACACACACAGAGTCTAGTGGGCTGGGGATGTAGCTCAGTAGTAGTACAGCATGTGCTTAACATGCACAAGTCCCTGGAGTGGCTAATAAACAGAGCCAGAAGCACTCAGTTTCACCATGAAGGATCTGCAAATTAAAATGGACAGTTTTGGAAAGATACAAATAAAATAGGTGTTTCTATACTTGTTTTTGGAGACAGGGTCTTGCTATTTAATTCAGGTTGCCTTTGAATTCATTATGTAGCCTAAGCTGGCCTTAAACTCACAGCGATCCTGCCTTATAGCCTCCTGAGAGCTGGGATTACAGGTGTGTGCCTCCAGACACGGCTCCTATACATTATTATTGGCACTATAATGTAAGTGGTATGGTGTCTCTGGGTAGTTTTGAAGGTCTAAACTAAAACCTTCATGTATACATACACACACACTTCATACTTTTGACTAATAATTCCATTTAAGGAAATCTATCTCATGTCAGTAGATGAGTACATACAGTTCATTAAGTTGTTCACTATAGGCTTATTTTCAGGCTGGTCTTGAACTCATTGTAGCCCAGGCCAGTGTTGGACTCATGGCAATCCTCATACTTCAGCCTTTCAGTGCTAGATTACATATGTGCCACCATGCCCAGCTTTATAAAAACATTGGTTGTTGAATAAATTACAGCCCCAAGTGTAAAGCAATTAAAAATCTTTGTTTCAAGAACTGTTTGTCTTACGAAGATACCTATAATGAGTAGGGGACAGGGAATAGTAAACTATAATGTCAAATTAAATAAATAATAAACTCATTTATTTAAAATGAATGTAATACAGATCAGTGAAAATATACTGATTTCTTAGTGATAGCTGAATGGACAGGTTATGGATAATTTTTATTTTTCTATTCCATATTTTCTAATGTTTTGCAATGTCTGTACTGTTGATACAATCACAAGAGCAAAAAGGACATTCTCTTCCATATTCAAATATTAGTTTTAGTATTTCCCAAGCAAGTCTGTTCTTTACTTACCATATACCAACTTCCCATGTATAGTCAGCACTCAGTGTCTATTATGAGTTCCCCATCAGCACATTTAACCAATTGTGGATGCATAATAATTGGTGAAAATTGTGTCAACAGTTTATATAGCATTTGTATCGTATCAGGTATTGTCATCTAGAGATGAATGTAGTGTATGAGAAGATGTTTGTAAGTTGTATACAAATGTTACGCTATTTTCTATAAGGAACATGAGCTTTGGAGGATTTTGATATCTGAAGGATGAAGTGACTTGTGAATGACTGGTTCTGTTCTAGGCTGTTTTCCACTGTTTTGTTCTTATGTTCAATAAGCTGTAATGTATGTAGCATAACACAAAAGGATGCTTCTCTTTAACACATTTTAAAATTAATTATTTAAAATATTGACTAGATTTTGTTTGAGCCTTTTTCAGTATATTACTTTTTTTTGCCAATCTTTTATTCAATTCAGTATTCAAAATATACATGTATGTTTCTTTCAGTCACATAATTGAATAATTTTTCCAGTCCTGTGTTCTGATAGAAATACCTTCCTTTTGAAGAATATGCATTTTATAAACTTTCACTTTCATTCACGGTCAACCTTACTAGATGAGGTTTATTTGAAGCTGGGTGTGGTGGCATACATCTGTAATCTGAGCACTTGGGAGCCTGAGGCAGGAGGATCCTTCTAAGTTCAAGGCCAGCTTGAACTGTACAGTGAGACCTTGTCTCAAAAAGACTCCCCCCAAGTTTTTTTTAATTTTATGTTTACAGATGGTGGAGTATTTGCTGACCCTTAGAGTAGCTACTGGTGCTAGGACTTTGCTGTGCTACTCTCTTGTGTTAACTTCCCCACAAGTTCATGTAGAATGTAATTAGGCTGACTAGTGAGTTTTCTGGTTTACTTTATGTTGTAGTTTTGGAGATTTAACTTTTAGCCTTCAGTATATTGGGCGAGCTCTCCTACCATTAAGCTGCATTTCCGGTCTGACAATAATAGAATTTGAACTGTAGAAGGCAACAATTAAGGTGTTGGACATTAGCCACTAAATTCTTGTAGAACTAACTGGGAAAAGAGGTTTTTCTGTCGTTGGGAATCTGAAAAATACCTTTAATTTGTAGAGTGATGAGGGAAGTGTATTTTTGTATGAACTTGTAAGTTTTATTGGCAAATACAAGAAGTTGTAGTGATGCTTTAACTGGAGGATCTACTACGAGTTGTTAGCTTCCCTAGAGGAGAAACTGAATAGAATGGAAGGGAAAAGAGATGAAAAAGAAGCCAAGGGAGATGACTTGAAAAATTAATGTGTAATGAATTAGAAAATTCTTGAGATAGTTTAAGCAAAGTACATTAAAGTTCTGAGTATGTTTTTTATTTTAAGGGCAATATTTTTTTGTGGAGAAATTGATTCTGAAGTTGAAAATGTTTTATGAATATCTTTGTAGAATAATGTCATTGTTTTAAAAACAAAGGTTTTTGTTCTTTTCTTGATTACATTCCTAAAACATTGGTTTTGTTGCCCATTTTAGATGGTTTGGGCATGATCTGTTTTAGTTTCTGAATTATGTAATTTTCAGAAAGCATCTTCTGTTTCTGTTTTCATCACTATCCAGTAAAAAGCTGTATCTTCACATAGTCTCATTTAAATATATATGGGGTATAGTATCACATCATTTGCATCAGTTGGATCTAATTTAGCATAGCTGCTGATACGTTTGAAAGTTAAAATGCATTGTGTACTTAATTTGTCAGTTTCTTAAGACTTAATTTCTGTTTTATAAGTTAGTGACATGTTTTCTTATTTTTTTAAAAATTTTATTTAGAAGGAAAAAGAGAACGAAACAAAACAAAGTGGTGTAAGGGTACAAGTAATACAGAACTATAAAAAAAAAAAAAACCAGTAAGAAGTCACCAGTCAATAGATTACACATTATCATCTTAGAGATAGTTGTTCAAGTCACAGTATCAAAGCATACAAAGTGGACTTTCAAACAGTGAGACTGTAAACAGTTGTGTTCAATGATCCAACCAAAAACATTAATATGGTCAGCTATTTAACACCCCTAAGCACTCTTGCAGTTGTATCCTTTAGAGCATTTTTTTCCCCTCTCTTTTTTACAACAAAATTTACACATTTTGGGTTTTATTACTCCTTAGTTCTTAGTACTTTTTTTTTCCTTTGGAAGAGAATAAAGTCAAATATGGCAAAACAAAGCTGTCTGTCAAAACCAAGGATAGACAATAGTACATGATAGAGTACAAGGTTATCAACAATGGTTACCATAATTCCTCTTGCTTCCTTAAAAAGAATTGTCTATCTCATTAGGTATTATAAAGTTGAACAAAACAGTAGAGAACAAGACCAATAAAACTTAAACATTGTAAACATTACAGGACTTCCAAAGGAGATAATAGTCAAACCACAACGGGCATCTTAGTGAATCTTATTGCCTTTACAGTGGTTGCCTATACCCTCAAACTTGATACTGTCATACGGAACGGAACAGAGTCTAATCAGTCAAAACAAGATAGTGGGAGTATTAGTAAAATGTTTTCTAAGCTCACAATTTTTCTGCATGTCTCACTGTTCAGATTATTGTGCTCTTTTTTGGGTTGTCATTCCAAATGAATAAAGGGGAAAGATGGGATAGTAAAAATTCCCTGGATCCATACAATATTATGGATTAATGGAATTTTATTAATTTAAATTTACTAGTTTTCTTAATTTAAGAATTGAAGACCAGGGGTATACCTCAGTGGCACGGAATCTGCCTGGCAAGCATACGGTGAGTTTGAGTCTCAGAACCAAAAAACGAAACAAAACAAAAAAAAAATGAAAAAAATATTGACTTGTTACAGTTTAATCTTCCCTGTTGTGTTTAAATATTAGTTGCATGCTTGTAGGGAGTTTTGTAAAATTTAAAGATGAATTTTAAGAAGCATTTACCTACTATTAATTAAAAACTGTTACTAGGTTTTTCTGGATTATAATGTGCTGATTTTGCTTCTTAAACCTCAAACTCCCTTTCTTCCAAAAAAGACTAGTAAAAGAAAAGGGGGAAAAAACCAAAATAAAACAAAACAAAACAAAGACTAATTATAGAGATATTTTTTCCTTTGGATCTTGGGGATCAAATCCAAGCCTTTGCTCACAGTAGGCAAGGCTGTAACCATTGAGGTACATTCACAGCCTTGCAGATGGCTTTATTGATTGTTTTTAGCAATTTTTTCATGTAGGTGTAATTTACTGTCTTGATAGAATGAAGCTATTGGGTCATCTGTTGACTCAGTTTTTATCCTTTTGAAGAACTGCCCAACTGTTTGCCACCAGCAGTGTGTGAGATTTCCAATTTCTCCACATTCTAAGGCTTTGTGTTTAGGCTTAGAGTTTTTTTTTCTTGAGGGGGTTGAAGGTGGGGAGTGGTGATTGAATTTAGTTGGGCTGTATTGCCAGTCCATTTTATTTTGAGATAGGGTCTCACTAAGTTCCACAAGTTTGGTTTAAAATTGGGTTCCCCCTGCCTCAGCCTCCCACCATGCTGGGTTTCCTGGGGTGTGTGGCACAACTTTTGGCTACTGTTCATATTTTTTATTACAGCCATTCTAGTGGAGTTGAAATTGGTGTCTCTTTGTGGTGTTGAATTTGCATTTTATCCTAATAAATAATAGTGGAGAGCATCTTTTGTGAGTTTTTTGGTCATTTGTCCTTTTTGAAGAAATACACATTCAGATCTTTTGCATATTTTTCAGTGTGACTAAAATATATGACCCATGAACATTACCACTTTGTCATTTTTAAGCATAGAAGTCATTGGTATTAAGCACATTCATAGTTTGTATTACTGTCACCACTATCATTTCCATAATGTTTTAATCTATCCAAAGTAAAACTGTTCCTTAGGCTCTGATAGTAACTGTTGTTTTCTCTCAGGATTTCACTATTGGTATTTCATATAAATGGAATCATACAGTAATTGGTTTTTGTATATTTGGCAAATTTCATCTTCACGTAGTGCCTTCAAAGTCAATTCATATTGTAGAATGTCAAAATTTTCTTTAAAAGGCTGATTTAGGGCTGGTAACTCATTGGAGAGCACTAGCCTAGCATGTGTGAGTTAGATCCCTAGCAAGGCAGTAAGTAATAAATGAGAAAATAAAAGTTGATTAGTGTCCTATTATTACTTATCATATTTGGTTTGTTTATTCATCTGTCGTTGGACTTTGGGTTGTTTTCACCTTTTGACTATTGTGGATATTGCTTATGTAACATTAGTGGTGTGAGCCTGAGTCCTCACTTTCATTTCCTCAGATCTCAGAAATGGAAGTGCTGGTATACCGTGATTTTTCTGTGTTTTCCCTCCTTTATGGATCCATTTTGTTTTTCACAGTATTTGCACTGTTCCCACCAATAATGAGTGCATAGAGTTCTAGTTTCTCTACATCCTTGCTGGCCAATTCTTGATGGTTTTTGAGGTATGGAGGTAGGTAATAGCCAACCTAGTAAGTGTAAAGTGATTTTAGTTTGTCTCCCTTAGATATGTTGAGCATCTTTTCAGGTGCTTATTGGCCATTACTATACAATATGTTTTTTTTTTTAGTAGAAATATCTATTCAAGTAGTTTGGCCCATTTTTAAATAGCAGTTGAGTTGTAGTTCTTTATTCTCTATAATGCCTTATGAGATACAAGATTTGTAAATATTTCTTATCATTTCGTGGGTTGACTTCATTGTTTATAATGTCTCTTGATGCATAAAAGTTTTATTTTGCTGAAAATTTATTCAACTTACTGCTCATGCTTTTGGTGTCACAGTATCTACTATCAACACCAATTACTTGTGGAATATCTTGGGGCTGTGTGGGGAACAGTTCAAGCTCTTAGATCACTGGCTTGGAAGTTTAAAATTTATCATTTGTAACAGTCTTTTTAGTTTCTCTTGAATTGACAGGCATAGTTCAGTGATTTTTTTTGAGAATATATCTAACATTCTTTTGATATAAATGTGAATAAGGATTGTGTGGTAATCTTTCCAGTTAAAAATGGTGTTTTGTGCAAAATGGCTGGTAGTTCAGTTGGCAACATGTTCAGAGGTTGTCTTTGAGAGCCGCTTACAGTATATATATATTTCTCTCAGCATATATATATTTGGTTATATTTCTCTGTTTTCTTATATAGAATGCTAAAATGTATATTCAGTGAAATTTGTATACACTTCTAACTAAAAGTCTTTTTTTAAAAGAAAAAAAACTATGGGGAAAAACCACTATGGTTTTGTGATGGTAAAAAGTTAATGAGTATGTTTTGTGGAGTTTGGTACTGCTGCTTGATTTGTACTGCATTGCAATGGGGTTTTATCCACCATTGCTTTTTTACCATCAGTGAAGATGACTTAGTAAAAAAAAGGCAGTTCTTACTCTTATAACAGTGGCTTTGATTTGTTTGACATACAGTGTGTAAACTGTTGTCCTAGTGTTTATAGAGTTGGTATAGAGGTATAATTTGTGTAATTATATTTAAGTGGTCAGGCTGTAGAAGAAATCATTCTGTAGCCACTAGTGATAGTCCTGTCTGCTTGGAAATGATTGACATTCCTTTTACATCTCCTGGAATTTATGCTGTTTATATAGGTGTCATCACAAAATTATCTCACACCACATTTCATAGTGGTGAAATGTGAGGGTGAAGTATAAAAGGCATTATGTTAATTCAGTGAATGATAATGTGAAAAGGACACAAAGCAATTAGACATTTTCATTATGTCAGACTGGTTAGGATATATATATATGTATATGTATATATATATAAAATGTATATAATTTGTAAATGAGAAAAAATCCTGAAAATATTCACCGCAAAGGAGGGAGAGCATTGCACTAATTTGGATATTGAGACAAGATGTGGATTCTTTTCTGACATTCTTTCAGTGATACAGTAACTCCCTGTTGTGATTTATTATAAGGGATAGAGTCAAACTTTAATATTTTTTAAATGTTAAGAAAGGGACTGTAGGCTTTCAGATAAAAGTACTTCATTTTAAAATTTTTATTCAGGGCTGGGGATATACAGAGCCTTTCTGGCAAGCATGAGGTTGAGAGTGATTCCTAGTCCTCAAAAACAAAAACAAAACAAAAAATTTGTAAATCCAATTTTGATTTTGCTTGGGTCACAGTAATTGGAGTCATACGAAATTTTGAATTGGAGCTTGTGAGCATTTTGGTTGTGTATGGTGTGTACACTTGAACAGAAGCATTCTCACCTTTGTTCATACCTTTTAATTTTAAAGTGAAAAGCAAACAAAAACAAAAGCAATATGACAACAACAAAGAAACAGTATACAGTTTCAAATCTTGTTTTAGTTTCATTGTACACCTGGATTTGTGCTTTATGTTCACCAATTATAAAGCCACATGATATATGCATACATATATGTATTTTTTTTTCTTACAGGATTCAGTGGTCCCAATTTAAAGGCTATTTTATATTCAAACTGGAGAAAGTGATGGATGATTTCAGAACTTCAGCTCCCGAACCAAGAGGTCCTCCAAATCCTAATGTAGAATATATTCCCTTTGATGAAATGAAGGAAAGAATACTGAAAATTGTCACTGGATTTAATGGGTATGCCTTTATACTCTTTTAAAGATTTTCTTGTGTTTTTTTTTTTTTTCGGGGGGGAATTTGCTAATAATGTCAGTTCTAAACCTTCAGTAACAGTATTTTCTGATTGTTAGCTTTTAAGTATTTAAGATAACAGTCTTTAAAAAAATCACAGGCCATCTTTTTGTATGAGTGATATTTACCATAAATGGGTATGGCAGTGGAAACACTCATTGGGAAATCTTCTAATGTTCTTTCTTTATCATTGTATATTTGATATAATTGACTTTATATATGATATAGGACTTTTGTATATCATTGACTTAAATCATATTTTAAAATGAAAAAAAAACAGCATTTTATGAAAATATTCTGCTTAGTTTTAGAAATTTTGAGTCTTTTCTTTCCCCAGTAATCATTTTTTTCTTTTTTTTTTTTTTCTTTTTTATCGGTACTGGGGATTGAACTCACAACTGCCTGCTTGCAAGGCAGGTGCTTATGCTGCTGAGTTAAATACCCAGCCCCTATCATTTTGTTCTTTATAAAACATTGAAAAACAAAGATTTTCTACATTAAAAGTGATCTTTCAAAAAATGTGCTGTACTTGTCATTTTAAATTATTTATAGAAATTCATGTTTTTACAGTTTGAAGTTGAATTGTTCAAAATTTTGTTGGGCATTAACAATTTGGGAAGTGTGGAATGACATTGCTGAGTATTATGCTGTATTTATATTAACCATAAATTCATATGTAAAGGAAGGCTTTTTGTATGGATTTCAGTTGTGCATATTTTTAGGTAGCATGATTTCTTCCCCTTGGTGTTTAATCCCATTGGATTTGAAACAGAGTAATGTCTTTGTTAAATGTCATATTTGTCTTATTTTTTTATGTAAGAATTTTGCTTAAAATTATCAAATGCTTAAATTTCAGTTTTGTGTCTTTCTAAAACATGTTTTTGTGTGTGGGAGGAGTAGTTTTGTCTGCTGTGATTTTCCCTGTGACTTTTAAGATATGAAGGAAACTTTTGCTGTTGAAACTGTTTAATCATATGCATATATTTCCTTACCAGTTTGATTAAAATATTTTTAAAAAATGTACTCAGAAGCTGCCACATGTGTATTAGAAGTATGTTGCAGAAAAAAGACTGAACTGTGGATGTGTTCAAGATGAGAATACTTCTCTTGGGAGATACTAAACGCACATACACACCAAAAAATACTTTTGACAGTATAGTGACTCATCTTTTCTTGAATTGAAATGTAGCTACCATTCGAAAATAACAGTCACTGGTGAAGCAAGTCAGATTATATAATACTTTTGTGAATATTAAGTTAATTGTGATTATGAGTTAATAGTAAATATTATTAACTTTTAGAAATTACTTTAGAGACAGGCATGTAGGTTTTTGGATAAGTGTGATTATTTTAATTTCTCAATCCATAAAATAGGTGATTCATCTACTTGAGAAAATGACTTAAACAGTTACTTAACACCTGTGTATATAAACATACTTTCTTTTAATATGTTTTTATCTTTGATCCGTAAGTATTTTGAAATTGTATTTTTAATTCATTTTTTCAGAGTAATAGTTTACAAATCATTTATTCTAATCAGGCAGAATTTAAGTCTTAATCAGTGATATATTAACAGTTTTCATTTTATAATGTTTTTTGAGTATATTAATATGTTAAAACATTTGTCTTTTCAATTTTGTGTTTTAAAAACTAAGGAACATTATGTTCTCTTTCAGTTTGAAGGTATCTTTTTCTAGTACATCTCCCCTACACTTACAATAGATTATCTTTTATTATGATAGTGATGTGTTCATACTTTAGAAATATTCTCAAATTTTAGAGAAGCATGCAAAATAATGTACAGTAATGTTATGTGGTAGTTGTATTTTCCTGTTAGAGGAGTTTTGACACGTTTATACTCAGTTTTTAAAGGTATGTCTTCTGTGTGTTTATTTGAAGTGCCTGCATTTTCTTTTATATATAAACAGGTTATAATTTAAATGTCTCTGTCTTTATTGATAGTGGGCCTTTCTTGTTATTGTTGGCTCTTACCAGCATTGCTTAGAGACCATTCTTGTACATATCTTCTTTTGAATGTCATATTGCATATATGTATATTTGTTGCTTTTTATTCACATTACAGTCACTGCTAGGTGGTGAGAGTATATGAACAATCGTAAAATTTAAACTTATCCATTCCATAAAATGTGTCTGACAAAATGTGTTTATGCTTCCACACGTATTAAGTGTAGGTGTTACAATTCATTTTATTTGTGTAATTTTAGATTTGTTTCTTTGGTTTAAAAGTGAAAGAGTTTATGTTCGTAGTCCTTTTATGAATTGCTTTTTCATAATCTTTTTTTTGTTTTATTGCCTTGCTGATCTTATAGTAAAATTTGTTTTATTGGTTTCTTTTTCCATTTAACTTGTAAAAGCTGTTTATTAAATGCTTCATAATATTTTGTGCCCCAGCATCTATCCATTTTCTAAAATTATTTGATATATTATCAGAACATACTGTTTTCCTCTTTGAATTTAATATTATATGTTCACTTGTTTGCTTGATTTCTTCAACTGTAAACTTTTAGAGAACAGGGGTAACTGTTCCAAACAAGGCCCAGAAAAATACCTGAACATACCAAGAAATACAGCAGATGTGGAAAAGGTGGATGGAAGGAAGAAAGGAACATGAAAAAGAATGTTTTTGTCTGTATTTTGTTTACCAGGATATGAAAAATTGAATACTTCACTTGGATAATTTTCTTGTCTTTTAAAAATTACTTTTGAACTCTTAAAGCTTTATAGAAGATGATGGAATATAGATATTCTTTGGTATAAATCAGTTTTTTAGGTGAAAAAAGCATCAAAAATTAACGAACCTAAAATTTTTAATAAAGTGGTCAGTTAAAGGATGTTTGTCCTCTGCTTGAGATTATAATAAAAATATGAGCTTATTCAAACCAAAGCCATTCATGAAAATCCTCTTCCTAAAATAGATGATAATATAATTTAAAAACTGCTGGTAGCTAGTCATTTTTTCCTGTAGTACAGTCAGATTTCTTTGAAGAGTCTATGGAATAATGAATACAGATGTTGAAATGGTTAAAGGCTGCTCCTCACTTGACAGTGCTGTTTACTTGTAAAATTTTTCTTAAATAGTTTCACTGTTGAGTATTAGACTAAATACATAGTGTTGCTCAGTATTTGTGAGATCAGGAAAAAGTATACAACAAGCATGTCATTTGTAGGAGAGAGACAGTTAACTGACAGCTGAATACTGTTTCATCTTTTAGCATGGTAGTCCAGACCATAAGTTTTTCTCTTTGAAGTTACCATAATATATATGATTAAATAGTTTCTTGGTTCTGAAAAATTTTCACATGATTGTTAGAAGTATATATACATACACCTTTTTTTGGTTTCTTGCCTTTATAACTGAGAGGGTGCCATGTTATACTTCTGTTTTTTTTTCTGTTTTTAAAAGAACATATATAAGAGTAAAAACATGCCTTGTAAATTTTATTGTTTTAGTTAGCGCTGGGTTTTTCAGTGACTGAAGAAGTTCTTAACCTGCTGTTCTCCCATGCCTTTGACCAATTTTTTGTTACTAAATTGGTTGCTCATTTGATTGTGAAAAATAGATTTTTGTGGATTGACTTAGTATTTGTTAATTGTATTGCATATATAAATTAAATTATGCTTGCTGTTTTTGATCATATAACTATTTGATAATTGGTATTATTTTGTGTCCATCTCTTAGTTTTTTTCTCCATTTTTCTTTGTGCAATAAAAATAAAATAAGAGTAACACAAACACTGAGTAAAGATTTGGTGTGCTGCTGCTGTTTTTTTTTAAGGTAGCCTCTTGCTATGTAGTTGAGCCAGATCTTGTATAGCCCAGTTCGGCCTTGAACTCGTAGTAGTAGTCCTTTTGCCTCACCCTCCAAGTGCTGGGATTACAGGCATGCATCACCATGCCCGACTGCATAAAGTTTTTAACAAGTACTGTAAATTAATTTTGGGGTTGAGACTGATACAAACATGAATTTTATGGCATTAGTGTTCCTTGATGTTATAGAAATAAGTGAATTTCTTTATCCTCAATTTTTAAAATATTTTTATTTCTGAATAACATTTTTAATTTCAAATTTTGGACATTTGATTTGAGGTATAAAATACACATAGGTGCAAATATTTATATGTGTATAATGTAAATGGTAAAGCTGTAGTACAGATAGAGGATATTGTTTCAAATAAAGATAGAATTCCAATGCTTTTATAAGATCTAAGACCATTCACATGAGGCACTGTGAAGCAGTTGATAAAGGGCTTTAGGGTCTAGAGCCTCAACTATATTGAGTTCAAATCTCACTTACAATACTTAGTACTTCTATGCCTGTTAGCCAGGCACGATGACACACGCTTATCATCCCAGCACTTCACAGGCGGAGGCAAAAGGGTTGCATGAGTTCTCAGCAGACCTAGAATGTATGTAAAACAAAAAAGAGAAAATAAAGTAGACAACACTAAAATCTGTTTAGCTTCTGATATCAGTTGGGGAGATAGTTTCCATTTAAGTAGTTCACTTCAAGGCAGACTAGTTAGAAGATAAAGACAGTAAAAACATGTCTGTGGATAAAACTGAAAATTGCTGTTTTTCTTAATAGAATAGACTCTGATATTATAGCCATCTTACTCTAATGGTGTCTGTGTATTTTGCTCCTTTATAGCAGTTTTGTGTGTGTGTGTGTGTGTGTGTGTGTGTGTGTGCGCACGCACACACGTTTGTGGTGGGTGGGTTGCTTCTATAGTAAAGGTTATATAGATTGTTTGATTTTATCTTAGAATCTGAGTGAAATGTAATGTGTCTTTCTTTTTTTTTTTGTGGCGTGGGTAATGGGTAAATCTCCATCCAACAGCAAATGAATGGGTAAAGAAAAGGTGTCTACACCATGGAGTACTACTTTTCCATAAAAGATAGACTATAGACTTGAGTCATTTGTAGGAAAATGAGAAGCACCTTCAGACCATAATGTTAGTGAAAGAAATTGGGCACATAAGCTTAAGAATCACATTGTTTCTCTTACGTGAGACACCCAGTGTACAGATAGACGATAAAAGATAATAGGAAGTGAGGTGATAACTTTGTTTCCATCCAGCATTTAAAAAGATTCTGATCAGTTTTAGTCAAATGTATTTTCTCTTTAAAATATTAGGAGTGGTTTCTTAGAGGTTAGATACATTTACGTTTTCCTCCCATCTTGTTTTGTTTTTGTAGTTATCTGAAATTGAACTTAATAATGCCAGGCAAGTGCTAATTTCTTAAGATTCTAATTTTTAAAAAAAGTGCCGAATGGATACTTTTTGCTTATATGTCCATCTGTGATACTTAGTGACTTTCTTGGCATTTGAACTTCCTTGCTTTTAGATATAAAAGATTTAAGGGAATGGAGGCAGATTCCTTTCAAATTCAGATGCACAGCTAATACAGAAATTACTCTGTTTAATCATGGTTATTTGCTCTCTTTTGAATTAAAAGTAGTATTTTTAAAGAAGGAGTTCTACTTTCGACTTCATAGTCTCCTACAATTGGTATGCCTTCCTGATATTTTTGTTAGATGTAGATGAGATCAAAATGGTGATAGAGACCAAGATTTTATTGACCATTTCCTGGAATCTTGAGACACTGTTAGATAACTTACATGCCAACTATGTAAGAAGGGTGCCCTTAAAAGTCCCTATTTCCCAGATACAGTTATGAAGACAGGTAAATGCAGTATGAATGTTCTCTCCTGGTGAGCTAGCCGTTCTTTATAATTTGCACATTAAAAGTGAACAGGCAATACATTTCTATATTATTTAGTAATACTATTTGATGGTACCTGGTGCTTTTAGGTCTTTTATTTTTTGAGACAGAGTCTCTGCAGTTCAGGCTGATTTTGAACTCACTATGAAGCCCCGGCTGGCCTCAAATGTGAAGGGATCCTCCTGTCTCAGCCTCCCAAGTCCTGAGATTACAGACGTGTGCAACTACAGCTGGTTTAGCAGGCTTATTTTGATGTTTCCCATATTTGCTTTTTTTTCTTTTTCTTTTTTATTGGTACCGGGGATCAAACTCATGACCGCGCATTTGCCAGGCAGGTGCTTATGCCGCTGAGCTAAATCCCTGGCCCCCATACTTGCTTTTTACTCTTTACCATAAATGTCTTAGTTAAGACAGTGATTTTCTTTTAAACTAGGAAAATCCTTAACGTTTTTCATGAGTTAGAATAAACTTTATTGTGCTGTGTAAGAGCAATAAAAAGCAAATCTTTCATATGATCTTACCAAATGCATTCATTTTGGATTGGTTTATTTAATTTATTCTTATACCTTTGATTAAAGACCTTCAGGTCAGCTGTTCCTAGCATTGTGCTTACGTGTTTAGCATACAGTTTATTCTTTGTCTGTAGTATTGTGTGCAAATGTTATTAGCATTTATTGTAATTGTACTGCTTTTGTGCCTGTTCTGATATTGAAGAAGAATGGGGATTTCTGGTTTATGTAAGTGTTCATTTATGGAGCTA
This sequence comes from Cavia porcellus, assembly GCF_034190915.1. Taxonomy (NCBI): domain Eukaryota; kingdom Metazoa; phylum Chordata; class Mammalia; order Rodentia; family Caviidae; genus Cavia; species Cavia porcellus. Next base: position 55,727,541 of record NW_026947496.1, read on the forward strand.
GCTGCACAAAAATTTATAAGGAGATTTTCAATACTATTGTTACATTTGTGCTTTTTATTTATGTGAAATGTTTGTGTTTTACTCTGAAAAGAGGGAGTTGTGTAGCATTTTAGTGCCATCTAGTGGAAACTTGATGAAATAGGTTGTTACTGTTGTCCTCTGTAATTTAAACATGCTTCCTCCACCACATTCTCACAGACATGTACAATACTAGTTAACAGTTGGCTACATGTTTGCATATAGTAAGATAAAAAGGAGAAGGTGAAATAATGAGTTATCCTAAAAGTTTTAAATTGTTTTACATACACTTCTTTTAAAGATTAACCAAAACATTTAATAAATGTTAAACAGGATATTTAAAAGTGTGCATCTGCTAAAGCTAATTCTAATTTAAGAGAACATATTTTATTGTTTGTGTGAGTTTTCATTCAGAAGAGCGTGAATAAATAGTATTTAAATATTTGTAGTTCAACACTATTTGAATACCACACATTTTAGTGCTATAATATATTCTTAATATACAAATATAATGTTATAATGGGAATAGCTTGTTAATGTATTTATGGTTGAGAGAACAGTGAAGTAGAAGAGGGAGGGGCTAGGTGCAGGTATGCACTGCTGATATTTGGAAGTCCATAATACACATTTCAGAGACACCGTTATACACATAAATTACAAATTGAGTAGCCAGTTAACCTTTTAGAAAGGATAATTGAAAACCTGATACTATAGGCAGCTTGGGAAGATGATGAATTAAATTTTTAAAGTGAAATTAGTTTTGTACATTATAGATTTTTAGTTATGTTTTAAAAATGAACAAAAAGATATGAAAGCTTGCTGTTTAAATATTATAGTAATGCTATTGGTGTGTTTGGTATTTTTCATTTTAAAGATGGAGATTCTTCATCTTGACACTATACTTCATTCTGAGTAGAATTTCAGTAAAGATTAGAGTCAGAAATTCAAAGGAATTGCCTGTAACAGTGATGATGAACATCACATTTCCAGATTTGAAGTGGTTTGCTATCAAGTAAACTATCCTTTCGACAGAAGGGTAATTTTCTCACTTTTAGGTTTGGTTGCTGAGTTAAGATCAATTCTTGGGCTTAATGTTACACGCGTAACATTTACTTTAAATGTTTTCAAAATTGTAAATCTTATACTGGCTTTTGTTAGAATGTATAAGTAGTTATTAATGCTACAAATGGGAGGACAAAGTGTAGTTTTTAGTTTTTGTCTAATTAGAAAATTAATAGTGATGGTTTTAAAGAATTGAAAGTTAAGAGAAACTGGGTTACTCATACAGCTATTTTACTTTGTTGGGGAATATTATGTTGCCTTACTTGTAAAAAAAAACAATGAACCTTGTGAATGTTAACTATTAATTTGAGGAGTTGTATGTAATTCTCTTTGTAAGGGAAATAAATAATTTGTATGGCAAAACTGAAGTCTGAAGATGTATGTTTATATTTTTATCTATACTTGTCATAAATAGTACTCATAACCTTGGTGTTTAAATTCAGAAGAATGCTGATACATACACTCAGCCTTAAAATTCTTATAAAGTGGTTTTTGTTCCAAATTAATGTCACGTTTGAATTTGCTGTGATCAAGTGAGAATTACATCCACGTGAAAGTATTTGGCAATGTTAACACACAGTCCTTAGCATATTATTGAGCATGCTTGTTTTGTATTTTAAGCTTGATTAAACATGTAGGATGTGTATAAGAATATAACAGTGGAACACATTTGTACTTAATACACCTTTATATTGAGATAATGTTTTATTCTACCCAATAACAAAATCATAATTTTGTTGGAATGTCTAAAAACATTTGTGTGCCAAAGAATGATGGAGGGAAATTTTCTGTATATAAATGAATTTCATGTGATTATTATTGTTACCTCTCTTGTTAATCTTAAACAATCATGGCTTACGAATATTATACATAAATTTTTTAAAGTTTTGAAGCATTTTGTTAATTTTTAGATGTTTTTATTGCTTTTTAAAGCAAAATTTTCTTTTGTTAAATAAAAAGACAATGCTTATTGTCTGTTTTTAAATGGCTCATTCATTTATTTCATTTTTTAGCCTGTGTAGCTTAACATGAGTGACTCATTAAAGCTGTACCAAAATAGGTACTATTTACTATACTTCATAACTGATGATCTCAAACTATAAAATTGTATTCTTTTGCAGTATCCCTTTTACTATTCAGCGACTATGTGAATTGCTAACAGATCCAAGGAGAAACTATACAGGAACAGACAAGTTTCTCAGAGGAGTAGAAAAGGTATTTATCTTATTATGGGAATTCCATTAAACTCAGTCATAGTAGATTCCGAAATGAACACTGAAGTAAGGTCTGTTTCAGAGATCTTTTCTTGAAATAGATTTTTTAGCTTACCTTGACTTTTTCCCAAATTGTTTTCTAAATTATGTTTTATATTTCAGAGAAATTTATAGAAAAGGGTAGAGGAAAACCTGAGGTGATCGTTTCCAAGTTTCAGAACATCAGCTTATTACCTCTTAAATATTCATAGTACATATCAACATATTAAAAATCCTGAGATGTTGAACAGTTGGTGTTAGCTTTAGTAGTAATGTTTTGCAAACTTAAAAGAGTTCTACAGTTTAGGGGCACACAGTTTTGGTAAAATTATCAAGTAGAAAGATAACAGGTCAGATTATTGGCAAGTGAATGTAATTAGCAGGGAAAGGACATTCTGGAGAAAAATAATTTAAGACTTCAAGATTTTTTAGGAAATGAAAACTAAATTGTTTGGAGTGTAGAAATGAGTGAAGGACTCCTGTGGAACCAAAATTGGACGAATGGGTTACTAATTCTCAGTGGATGATTGATCTGAAAACTTATAGTACAGTGTTTATTTTGAGCTTCTGAGTAAAAATCAATGTATTTTATCCTTGGAAGATAATCTAGAGGCTTTGTGTGATGATTTACAGTAGTTCTGAGGGCCTTAATGGGATAATATTTGGTTGAGCCTCTTGAGTAAGATTACCAAAGGGCAGAAAACTCCTGTGGCGCAGTGACCCTTTGATAATTACACTTTGTAGATTTTTAGATGTAGAGGTAATTTGTTACAGAGTTAAGGGCCCTGCCTTCAAATCCAGACTGCAGTGCTTCATAATTGTGAGACTTTGGGTCAGTTCTTTAAGACTCTTTTTCCTTCTCGGAAATACGGACACTAGTGCTGTGATTGAGATAAAACACAAAGCATTTGTATTTTATTATTTAAAAAAGTGAGTTTCTTTTTTTTTTGGTCTTTTTCCTTTTTATCGGTACTGGGGATTGAACTCACGACTGCCTGCTTGCAAAGCAGGCGCTTATGCCGCTGAGCTAAATCCCCAGCCCTTTATGATTTTTTTTTTTTTTTCTTAAAAAAGTGAGTTTCTTTCCTTGAGGTTTATGGTACTACACAGGAAGCTTTGGATTTGGTATTGCTTTATGAGGAAAATCTTCTTACTTGGACTGAGTACTACAGTCCCTAAATATCTTTGGAGGAAAGCATAATTCCAGCCCTTTGTGTGTGTGTAATAAATGGTGTCAGAGTTCAAGAATAACTAGAGTAAAGAAAGATCAGCAAAAAAGGTTTATGTACATTATATTGTTTGTCCTTCCTGGTTACTGTTTTGGTTTTATCAGATTTTATTTTTGACCATTTTCTTTATTAGCAAACATGAAATAAATGGAAACTTACACTAGGATGATTTTCAGAAATTAAAAACAAATGGTTAAAATTTTAAGTTGTAGTGCTTTCCTCTCAAATGTAAATTACCAATTTTTGTTATTTCAGAATGTGATGGTTGTTAGCTGTGTTTATCCTTCTTCAGAGTAAGTATGTAGATTTTTCTGGTATATTATTCTAATTGTATTATTTCTAATATATTCTTAAAACATGTGGCACTTTGTATGTAATTAAGCACGGCAACATGTATTCATTCGTTATGTACCTATCACTCAGTCTCCAAAGTAGAATATTACCAATAATTCCAAACATGAGCTTTTTCAGTATCTTAGTTCCTTTTTTCTTGTTGCTGAGATAAAATACCTGATGCCCAAAATTAGTGAAGGGAAGATTACAGTTTTGGAGGTTTCAGTCCATATTCAGCTGGCTCCAAGGCAGGGTGGCATGGCGGGGCCGCTGTTCATGGCCACTGTAAAATAGCAAGAGTGAACCAAGCAAAAGACAAAAGACATGACATCTTCCTACCCTTAACTGTATGATGGCTCTGCTCCTGGGTGGGTATAGCACTCATACCATCAATCTTGGTGCTAGACAATGAACCAATCACAAAAGCTGGATTCAGCTACATCCATGATTGTATGAGGCTTGGTGGGGGGGCATCTGAACACAAACCATAACATTCAGTAAAGACAGAATGAGTTAAAAAGATTGGTAATTTACTGTAGTTCAATATTGTTGGATTTATGTGCTGTCCTGGTACTCAGAACCCTGAAGTGCCAGCTTAGATTCCTTTCTAAGGCTTACCTCCTAGGTTTGGAATAGCTACTTGTTGGAATTTCTCTTCATAATGGAAAAGCTTTTCTAGTTTGCAGGACTTACATAGAAAAGTAAGAACTAAATTTAGAGCTCATTTTCTAAACTTTGACACTATTGAGATTTGGAGCAGCTAATCCTTTGTTGTGGATAGAAGTCCTAAAGATACAGGTTTATAAGTGTTTCCAGCTTCTATCTATGGTGGCTAGACATATCTCCTATCCCCAAAGTTTGAGACAAAGCCAGCTGTCCTCTGGGTGATGTCAAATACATGGAGAAAAGGTTAGCTTCTGATAAGAACCATTGGTTTAATGTTAAGCTGCTTCTATTTTCATAAACAATAACAGTGACTTTTTAAAAAACTCTCAAGGTACACCTTTGTTGCTAAGTAAGATAGTCTCATAATGAGATGTTTGTCAAAGAAACTAAAAATGGAAAAATCACTTTAAATATCATGTGCTTGCCCTTTTTTTTCCCCTCAGTACAGAGAATTGAATTCATGACCTCATAGTTGCCAGACAAGTGCTTATGCCACCAAGCTAAATCTCTGGCCCTGTCATGTTTTGTTCATAAGTGTGAAGGAATCTGGAAAACTTTTTTTTAAAATTAGGAATCCAACTCTGGACCTCATGCTTGTCAGCCAAATGCTGCATCACTGAGCTAAATTCCTATCCTGCAAAATGATTTCTTAAGGACTTTTTTTCTCCCCATAATTCCCTTTGAATGTGAGCTTATGTTAAATTCTCACAGGAGTCTTGTTTGAATATATGACAGAACTTACTAAACGTCTTATAGACCCAAGGTTCTTACCAAACTTAAAGGTTTAAACTGTCCATAATGGTATATCTTCTTTTCTTACAGGAAAAATAATTCCAACAGTTTAAATCGAATGAATGGTGTTATGTTTCCTGGAAATTCACCAAGTTATACTGAGAGGTGAGATTATTGATTTTTAATACTAAAAGAGTTTGTATTTCCCCGATTTTTAAATACCAGGTGTAGCATATTTTTACATTTTATGGAGCAAGCCTAGGGTAAACTGCACTGAATTTGTTAATTTGCTAAGGCATAGATCTGAAATAAATACTGCAATATTTCTGTGATATGTTTTACATAAATTACTTTGGGAAGGTAATTTCTTTTTTAAATGGAAAGTAATACTGATTTATTTTACTATAGGTCTAACATAAATGGGCCTGGAACACCCAGGCCACTTAATCGACCAAAGGTTTCTTTGTCAGCCCCCTTGACAACAAATGGTTTGCCTGAGAGCGCGGAGAGCAAAGAGTCAACCTTTCAGCAAAATGAAGAGAAAAATCACAGGTTTGTGTAGTTAAAAAGTCAGAAGTGTTTTCATTAATAGTTTTCAACTTTTAATGTACTGTTACCCTTCCTTATTTGTGATTTCCATGTTTCTGGATTCAGCTTCCCAAGTATCAGAAACATTTGGGGAAACATTGCATCTGTACTGAACACGTACAGACTTTTCCCTCATGTCATTACTTCCGCACAATACAGTGAAAACAACTGCTCACGTGATACTTACATTTATGAGGTGTGGAAAGTGATCCAGTGATGATTTAAAGTATTTGTGAAGATGTGTGTTAGTGCTATGCAAGTGCTGTCATTTTTTTTGTAAGCACTTGAGCATCCTCAGATTTTGGAACCCTTCAGATCCTGCAACTAGTACCCTGGGTGCTGTCAGGTGATTGTAATATTATGCTGAGGGCACTGAACAAGACTTTAATACGGTGGTGGCATCTGTGGCTTCTGTTTGTGTCTTTATAGCAGACTGCAGGTTGACAAGAAAGGACTTGACAACTGGTATGTCCTGGGAAATTGCTTATAGAGGGTCTTCAAGTAATCATGGCACATTTTATTTCTAACTTTTGAACATTACTTGAAAAAAAGACTGAAATTCTGTAGTTTTATTGTAAATCATAAAAGGAAACCTTTATATTTTATTTCTAGTTTTCTCCATCTTATAAAAGGATATAAGACAAAATGAATAAGAGGACTTGAATATGTTCATTTGAGGGACCTCTAATTTTATTATAGGAGGATGTTTAATTTGATGGAGAATTATATAGAAAAGTCCTAAAACTTGTCAACTAGACCTTAATGGGAAATATTTGTGAAACAGTTTACCTTCAAATTACTCCTGTGTTTTTTTTGTGTGAAAATGTTACAGTTTTAAAAATTACTAAATTTCAAAAGTGAGAATGTAGACAATGAAGAAAATGTTATTAATGGCACTTTAAAAAAAACATTTACAGTTTTTTTGTGTGAAAATGTTACAGTTTTAAAAATTACTAAATTTCAAAAGTGAGAATGTAGACAATGAAGAAAATGTTATTAATGGCACTTTAAAAAAAACATTTACAGTTTTTTTGTGTGAAAATGTTACAGTTTTAAAAATTACTAAATTTCAAAAGTGAGAATGTAGACAATGAAGAAAATGTTATTAATGGCACTTTAAAAAAAACATTTACAGTTTTTTTGTGTGAAAATGTTACAGTTTTAAAAATTACTAAATTTCAAAAGTGAGAATGTAGACAATGAAGAAAATGTTATTAATGGCACTTTAAAAAAAACATTTACAGTGATTCTCCAGCATCTGAATCAGAAGTTTCCTCCGTGAGCCCTATAAAGAATAAACATCTAGATGAAGATGCTGTGGAATCTGAGGGGCATGAGGTGAAAAGACTCAGGTTTGAAAAAGAAGGTGAAATCAGAGAGACAGCCAGTCAGACAGCCTCCAGTGAGATTTCTTCAGTTATGGTAGAAGAAAAAGAAGCATCTTCTTCAACTCAGGATAAAGACAAAGAAAGTAGTTGTACCAGGCAGCACTGTACAGAAGACGATGAAGAAGAGGATGATGATGATGAAGAAGAAGGTATTTAGAGACCATCTGTAAAAGGGTGGAATAAGGAGATCCTCAAATTCTTGTACTTCATTTTTTTTTTAATGAAAGAGTTAACATAATGGAACTCCTTATAATGCTGATTTTGGGTTTTTTTGGTCTGCCCCTGTTTAGTTGCTGCTGAGTTTCAGGGGATATGATTTGAACTGTAGAATATCAGAATTCATGAAACTTAACTATGGAGGTAATTTGAAAATAAAATTTAACTACAACAACATTTGCTTATTTTTAGAACCTTATATGACATCAAGAGACATGGTCCCAGAAAGAAAAAATGAAGAAAAAGAATCTGACGATGCCTTAACTGTGAATGAAGAGACTTCTGAGGAGAATAATCAAATGGATGAATCAGATCTGTCTCAAGCTGAGAAAGATTTACATTCTGAAGGTAGTGAAAATACAGGCCCTGTAAGTAGTAGTTCAGACTGTCGTGAAACAGAAGAATTAGCAAGCTCCAATTGCAGTAAAACTGGAGATAGTCTCTCAGAGTCATCCATGGAAAATGATGAGGAAACCTCAGAAGTCACAGATGAACCAATGGAACAAGACTAACTACTTAGAAACGTTTTAGATACAGTATTTTACGTACAGTTCTGGTTTTACACTGTATAAAAAAACTTTTATGTAATAAAGTGGACCTTTAGTTTTACAAGAGAAGCAGGTTGTAAAATAAAGTACTTTAAGGAAAAATCCTCCAAGAGTTGTATATGTAAGAACTGTGAATATCAGCTCCTCTGGGTCCTGCTTACCGCCGACTTTATTTTGAGGGGGTGGGGTAGTCTGGTCAAATCAGTGGTTCGTGTATAGATTTTTTTTTTTAATTTAGAATTAAAGTTTTTAAACTGGAAAGGAATTATAATTTTGAAAGTCTTTCAAGATTATCACACTTAGTTTATACATATGCAAGAATGGTTTGTCTTGTCTGAAGCTGTAGCAGTTTTCATATTTTGGTTATAGTTTCAACATTTTAACACGTGAATTAATAGGGTTTCATGCTGGTTTCCAGATTTTATTGTTTGACTATGTACAATGGAACATATATGCATATATATATATTATTCTAAGGGGGGGAAATGTTATATTTTTCTGTTTCTATAAGAGACAAATACAGTGAATACTTTTTCTATTGGTAATGATTGAGTTCACTTCTTTCAGAAGACATTTTCTTTCTCTTCTGAGTAATTCAAATAAAATCTGGCCCTTGTGGAACCCTGGAAATTCTTAGTCTGTTGAAATACCAGGTTAAACACATTCCATGAGATCTGCTCAAACTAAAATTCTTTTGTATACTTCTGAGGTGCCTGAGAAAAAAAAGACTTCATTATTTATGAGAAAATGTGCTTTATCTTGGAAATTGTGTTCAAACCTTAGCTATTTTGTAGAATGAATGCTTATGAAGCTGATCTGAGACCATCTCAGAAGAACCCAGCAAGTTCTATAACCTTTGGTTTGCTTTCCTGAACATTGTGAATATCACACGTTTCTTTCTAAATTATTCTAGAGAATGCAATGTCATGGTATGAAACACCACTGTCCTGGGAGAATTAATATATTTATTTAGTAATGTACCTGAGCTAAAATGACTGAGGCGTTAGGGGTACATAGCAACCATCATAGTTTGTATGACATTTTGAAGTGAATGAAATATTTTTGAACATGCTTCTTCGACAGCCAGTGTTATATTTTTCAGATCAACACAAAGCACAATTACTCGAAATTCATTATTTTCAAATTCACATATTTAAAGTCATGCAAGCTGCAACTTCCCTGTCAAAATTACTGGCTGCCAAATTTTTACCTGTTTCTTCAGCTGTACCTTTTGATATTTAGAATTTTTAAATTTCTGTAAAGTAGATTTTGTAGAATGTAATGTGTTCACTGCCTTTGTGAAGCGGTATATAATTGTATAATTTCTGTGTGTAAACTGAATGCTTGGGCTTTCAATACAGTATTCATATAAAGCAATAAATATTAATGTTATGAAATATCTGGCTACATTTTTATCAAAACACAAAAGAACCCCCATTTTAGTTTCACATACCTGACATACACAGATGAATTTAAAAACTGATGCAAACAATTTTGACACAGTCTCATGCTTTGGGTGATTTGGAGGGAAACCACAAGTTTTTGAATATTGACTACTTAAATTACTATGACTATAAATACCAAAATGATTTGGCTCCATTTATGTTTGTAGAGTAATATACTACTGACTTACTTGACTGTCAGGTTCACAGCAGCTAGTTGACATATTTATGAATACGCCTGGTAGTTGAAATCTGAATTTTGATTTACTGTACCCACGAGGGGGAAGAATCAAACATTGTAAATTTCTAAAACTTTTTTTTTTTTGCAAAAATGCTAAAATGAAGCAAATTTTAAATGTGACATTCATTTGTAGTGACCTGCTTTGTTGAGGGAAATTTTGCCAATGAGAACTGATTTTAAAATTTTTAAGTTTAAAAATTTTCTTTAGAATAGTTATGAAATTATTGTCAATAAACCTGTTCTTTAAGCTCCTGTGACCTTTTGATATTTTTTTTAATTGTGCCATGGACCATTTGTAAACAAATCAATTTACTTTTGTTATGAGTTGAAGATTTAGCATCATGACTTTGAGGTCTGTGGTTTTATTTGTAAACTTGCAATTGCTATTTTTGCAAGAGCAAATGTATTTCTTTATTAAATAAAGTACAAATAATGGTGAATGTACCAAAATGACATCACTTAACTCTATGAGAGATTTGCGTTTTAATCTATAGTTTTAATATTTATTAGATATTCATATGTTGATCATAGATCAAACTTGTTGCTGTTTATACAGGTAATTGTAGAATGCTGAAGGAATACCTTTAGGATAGGTGGAATACTTTGGTAGTTAAATTGGGGACTCTTGTTCAGCTGTTTTTATCAGTGGCCATTTGGAAGTAAATTTTTGCAAGTATGCATAGGTGCATATAATAGGCTTTGCTCAATGATGATGTCAACTTGAATAATACCTGATGCGATATGAATATTTAGAAGGCTAGTTTTAGGCACATTTTCTTAACACATCAAACTAAGTCCTATTAATGGTTGAAAGGGTGGAAAACAACCACAAATGATAGAAGATACTTGTTTCTTGACCTTTGAGCAGCTGTCATGTTAATTAGTGGTTAGATAAATTTAATCCCGTTAGTGTTCGTCACAAATAGACCTTTCAAAAGTATAGGGAAAGTAGTAAAATTGCCAGTGAGGGACCAAAACCACTGGGCTTATAAAGGTATGCCAGAAATCCTGGACTAGACGGTGTGACCTGTTAACGCATTGTAGTTCAGACTTTTATTTTACTGGTGTAGATAGGCATGTATCTATGCACTTTTGCATTTGTAAAATCAGTTTTTCCAATAATGTAATATATTAGTTTACTTATAAAGGTACTTGGGCAGAATCTAAAGTTGCTGCAGTGTTTATGAAAACTGTAACATAAGGATGAAAATGCAACTTGTAGAACCAAAGGAAATAACAATTTGGGTAGTGTTTTAAATTGTCTTCTGAACAGGAGTTTCTTAAATGTGTTGATTTGAGTAAAAATGAAGGTCAGTTCTCAAGATGTGTGCTAGTCATAAAATGGATGAATGCAAAAACACCTTGTAATTTCATGTGGAATTATTAAAATTAGGTTTACCGAGTTATTGACCTAATATGGATGCTAGTATGTATTGGTTAGATTACATTAATTTCACATTTTAAAAATGATCCGTACACTTAAGAATTTTATTTCAACTTGGAGCCTAGATTACTTTGCCAAATAAATGTATTATTTTCATAATGCAATAAAATATAAATCAGAACAATATCTTGATGTGTGTAATTACTTTATTTACCATGCTATACCCTGCCTCTTTTTTTCCTTGCTAACCTCAGAGGACTTCAAAGCATTTTTTCTGACCTATAAGGAGGAAAGCTGAATGTAATTACTTTATTACCTGTCTGTTTTTGACATGTATGGGTTTTTATCAAGCTTTTGAAACCGGATTGACCATAATTTTACACTAGTTAGCATGCATATGTTTACATTTGTGTTGGAGACGTAGAAATCCTATTCTTAGGTAACCAATAAGAATTGTAGTTAGATGAAGTGGAAAGGCTTTTCATTTTTGAATTCATGTGTACTTGTTAACATGGTTGATGTAGTGGTCAAGTGTTTTTGACTTCGAGCTTCTCATTCATATTTGTCTAACTCCACTGAATATTACTTGCTATATTACAGCTAGCAGAGGTCTGGGCTCATAGAAGACTGATTAATATATTTTCTTATATTGTAACAGTTTTAGAGCAACAAATTGTAGTTTAGAATTGAGAGTTTATGTTGGTTTTATTTGTAAACAAAGTTTTTCCAAAGACAATGCAGTTTTTTTTTTTTTAACAGTATACAAAAATGCCAGCAATCCTATTTAACTGTTTGCAAACTATTTGATTATGTCCGTGGCTAGCTCTGTAGATGCAGGCGTTGAGTCCCCTAAGGATTCCTAAGTTTCAGTAACTAATTTGCTCCCTTCAGGGGTGCAGAGTTCATCCCTGGGATCTTCAAATCTTTCATTGCTCCTAGGTTTGTGGATCAGAGTGCAGTACACACTGCTAGATGTCTTTTTAACAGTCTGTACTAGTACAATAGAAAGTAGAAAGTGAGTGTGCCAGCAATCCATGGAAATGAAACCAGCTATACCTAATCTGTAGAACATAGCTTTGTGGAGCAAGTTGCTTGTACAAGTTTGATGTGTCAGTAAATCTTCCCACTTCTGACTTACACATAGTGTATTGTACATTGATACTGTACTACTTGCACCAAATTGTTGCAGATGAGTGGGTTGGTGAGGCTTTTAGTGCAGTGTACAATTGCTGAGAATTTGAGAGCTGAACATGGTCTGTAATCTGTTTGGTATCATGCTGTGCACTGCATACAGTGCTACAGAATGGAAGGGTAAGCTGAGTTTGACGGTGACTAAGAATTCTCATGTTCATTTTGGAATTGTGCTTTCCTACTTTCAATCAGATTGCTTAAGTTGTTAACTTGTTTAGAATTCAGAACACTTGCTTCTCCTATATGATTAAAACAGCTTACAGGTCAAGATAGAGCTATTTTGTCCATATGTATGTGGTATGGCAGATAAGTAGCAATGGTAACACTTCACTGGAAAATGGGTCTGTTTCTACTGTGGGTTGGCCATGGTACCTCTCCCACAGTTCTGGCAATCATGGAAGGACAATGTAGGTAAAAGTGTGTGAGAGTCCAGCAGCTCACCAAAGATTAGAGACTTGTTGTCAGGAACCTGACACAGGTACTGGGAACATGTTAGTATTTGGTGATTAACGATGCCGTGGGATTTGCAATGCCTTGTCATGTTTTTTTTTGTTGTTGTTAATTGGTACTGGGGATCGAACTCTAGACTGCGTACTTGCACGGCAGGCCACTGAGCTAAATCCCCAGCCCTTGTCATGATGTTTTGATACTGAATATTAGCAGTGCACAAGTGGGCTGGAGATTTAGCTCAGTGGCATAAGCGCTGCCTGGTAAGCTTGAGGTCATGAGTTTGATCCGTGGTACCACATAGGTCACAACCACCAAAAAAAAAAGTGTACATGTACAGGAGGTAGAAATCCTCAATCTGTTTCTCTGTTTTTTTGGGGTTTTTTTTTTTTGGTATTGGGGACTGAACTCACGACCTAGCAGTCACCAGGCAGGTGTTTATGCCATTGAGCTAAATCCCCATCCCTGTTTCTAAGTTCTTTAAAAAATAATAGAGCACAGAAAGAATCCCAGTTTTTCTTTTGAGACAGCATATGGCTATGTAGTTCAGGCTGTCCTCAAACTAATAATGATCTTCCTGCCTTAATCTAGAATTCCAGTTACTACTTCAGTTGTGACTGTACTTACGGTTGTCAGATTTTGCTTATTCCAACAAATGGAGGTAATAAGAGGTACATGCATGCAAATGCAAATGGAAATACAAATGCAAATGGAAATACAAATGCAAATGCAAAAGCATGCAAATGCAAAAAAAGGCAACTTGGGTGATTTACTTTGTGCTGTAGATGGAGTGCTAAAAGTACCAAAAATTCCATTTCAGGAATTCGGCTACCTTTGGATAACTGTAAGCAATGCACATGTTTAAAGGTGGCCTGTGATGAGAAGATGAAGAAGAACCATATTGGAGAAGCCTGGCAGTGTATCTGTGGGAAGAAGGCGTTAACCTTGACCTCAGATGAGTAGGAGAGTCAGGCACAGAGGAAGGGGCAGAGAGGAGAGGATACAGGCTTAGTCCCAGCTTTGTCCCCAGCTGCAGAATCTGGCTAGTTTCTTCTTTTATAAAATGAGATAGTCTTATCTACCTGGTGAACTTGTTTAGTATTAAGTGAAATTACGAATACGAAGTAGGTAAATTTAGGTCTGATATTTTCTTTCAAAGGAGGAGAGACCTAAAAGGGTGGAAAGGAAAGTAAGCATTATCTCCAGAAAAGGCACAGTTCTACCAGGATTGAAAGGGTTTTTATCCTAGTGAGTTATCAAGATGATAGCACTGTTTGTGTTCTTAGATCATGTTCCACATTTCTCCTAGTACATGATATGTACTACATAATTGAACCATCTCATTAACACTTTGAGGTACTAATTATGCCCAAGTTTATAAATGCGATAGTTGAGGTTAAAAAAAATAAAAGCACCTTGCCCTGGGACCCTTTTAAAGTAGAATTTCAGAATGAAAACTGAGTTTTGACTTAACAGCTTGTGTGTGGTCTGGTTTTGGAAAGCTTACAGTAGAATTAGAGTGGTAGTGACACAGTGGAGGTGGATGGCAGAGAGGATTTCAGTATGTGAAATCTCAGAGTCACTTAGACTTCCCCTGTCCTGGACATCAAAAGGATTCTTTGTCATTCACAACAAACCCAAGCTCTTGTTCTGTTTCTTGCTCCATGTACCTTACCGTCTAGCTGAACAGATTGCCTAGCCAGGTATCTCAAATACATGATCAATTTTAAAATATACTTTAGAAGTTAGATAATTTACACAGCAAGAATTCAGATAGAATAATAGATAGCAGACTTACTGTCCTTTGCTTTCAAATTTCACACTCCCACCGCCACCCCTCGCCCAGCACAAGTGCTCTTACTAGTGGAAACGGTGCTCACAAGCGAGGTTGCTGGAGCCAAGTTCCTTGGGTTTGAGTCCCAGCTATGCTGTCTGCTGATTCTTGGTTGCTATGTAATTGTAAGGCGTGGAAGATGAGGTACTTACCTCAAAAGGCTGTCCTAAAGATTTATCTTTATAAATGTGGCTGTTAAGTCCTATGTAGATGAGTTAAAAGAACATCCGTTGTCCCGCATCCTTCCAGAGATGAGAGTTTTACAAACACATGATTATCACTGCCTCACGCCAGCGGTGCTTGGCAAGGTGAACACACCTGCACACAGTGAGATATTTTTTCTTCCTTATTTAGTGTGTTTTTGTGATATTTCCAAGTGAGTACCTTTCAGTGAATAGAGGACCCAGAATGCAGTTAATCTGTCTTCATAGTATTTTGACTTGTGGCCGTTATTTGAGCACTTCAAGCAGAGTTTCAGGCTGAGACATTTAAAATCAGTCCCTTCCCTTCCTTCCTCAGTGCTTGACAAACTGAACAAGGCAGTAAGCTCTAAGTATTACTTAAAACTTGTGGAGCAATGTGTGAAATACACCTTTTTGTCCCTGGAGACATGGCAGAGGGGAGGATAGGCTATTAGCTGGCAGGCAAAGCACAGGCTGGGTTTTAAGCCATTTGAGATGCTAAGACACCATTGTTTTGTGTAAAGAAGAAAGTGAGGAGTGCACTGATGAAAGATACAGGCTTCATGATTGATACTCCTGTGTGGTGCATGGACTAAACCCTCTGTCTCCTGACTTGATGGTTTTATCTCGTTGGAGGATATTGTCATTTCTTCTTTGCACTTCGTTGGCTTGAGATGAATGATCCAGCAGTAAAACAAATCAAAGCTTCATCTGTCTGGGTGTTTTCTTTTTCTTAGGTCTGCAGAATTCTTTGTTGTTGCTTAGTAAGAAAATACAGAATTTCGTTCACTGGCACAATGACCATGCTTGACTAATGTGGAATTTACTCCTTGCTGCTCTGTATAACTTTTGGAAGTCATGCTAACTTTTTTGTTTCAGTGGGGAATCAGTGCAATCCTTCTAGAAATTTTCCAGTGGTAATTAACCTTGGTATACCTGGTATACAGCAACACACAGACTTTGTATATGTTCTTACAATGGCATTGGCCACAAAACTGAGGGATGCATTCTGAATCTTAAAATAATAAAAGGAAATCCTGCTGTCAAGCATCTCAGAAAGTCATCCATCAATGCAGGCAGTGATCTACTCATCCATTTATAAACGTTTATTAAGGGACTACTGATGAGCCTGGTCTTGGAGATGCATCAGGTAAAGAAGATGGACAATTAAAAATATATGCAAGATGGTGATAAGTGCTGTGAGCCTAAATAAAGCAGGGGAGAAGGATAAAGAAGGGGAGGGAAGTCAGTGTTCAGTAGACTGTCTTTGGAATGAAATGCAGAGTGTGATAATTGACCCTTAGGGAGGGGCTCCTGAATGTGGGACCTATCGCTCTCCACGAATACCCTTGGATTTTTTATGGGGTCTCTGACATTTTAAATCTCTCTTTATCAGACACCTGTGCTTTTAGTTAATGAGTTGCCTCCTTAATAATGAAGTTAATTATTTTCCCTTTCACCAAAGCAGATATTGAGATGTTTTATATGTATATTAAAACGTGCATATTTATGACTAAGGAGTCACATTCTATCTCAGAAAAATCCCATCCCAGTATATGAAAAGCAGTTGGTTGCAGGGTGCCATGAGACTGAAGAAAGAGACAGGCAGACTTAGATTATAGAGTGCAGTTTGTTGTGGGCTTACTGACAGATGTGGTCATGGGCAGCAGGAAAACAAATGGATACCTTTGGTTTGGGTTAGAAGGAGGGAGCTTATATAGTAATGAGAATAAAAAGTGATCTCACCTAAGGCAGCATGTATTTGTTCCATCTCAAGCTGAAATATCAAAGAGGCACATTTCTGGTACTAATGGTGTTAGGGTTCTGTCATAAAGCTCCACGTGCCACTCTAATGGTTTGATTAATGGGTTTAGTCCTCACCAACACATACATAAACACAAATGGGAAGAACTTAGAGGTCAAGTTTTGTTCCCGTCTAGTACATAATCTAATCTGCCTGTTAAAAGATAGGTGTCAGTTCTTTCTGTAATCCTGAGGAATTCTGGTCTGTTTCCCCCACAGGAAGATGTTGATGAAACTCAACATCAGTCTCTAGGTTTATACATAAAAAGCAAAAGCTAAGAGAGTGTGAAATTATTGAAGACGGTACATAGTGATGTTACAGAAAGAACAGCTGACACCTGTCTTCTACAGGAAGAGTATGTGCAGAACAGGAACAAGAACGTTTGACCTCTAAGATGCCTCCATTTAAGTTTTGTGTTGTGTTGTGTGTGTGTGTGTGTTGATAAATATTAAGGCCATAAAGCCACTAGAGTATGTCGAGAAAGAATCTGAGGCAAGCAGATCAGGGTTTCTTCGGGGCAGTTGAGGGAGTTAAACTTGGTGGCCGCGGTCGGGTTGAACCGAGTCCCTGTGCATTCTCTACTCACCCCTGACCCTCACACACACCCAGATATTTGTACAGGCCTGGAACACTGATCAGTACAAGTCTGTTAAATGGATAAGTGCAATCAGTACTTTAAGAATTTTTAGATGGCTTAAAAATGGCGTAAAACTCTATCCAACCCTTGTTCCTGTTGCCCTTTAGTCTCTCTACATATAACCAGTTTTATTAGTTTCTTGCTTTTCTTTCAAATTAAGTATATATAGTAGCTCTGATTGCCTTTCTTGGAGAAATACAGTATATCAAACACACTTGGCAGCTTTGCTTTTTTTCCTCATACTACAGTACAGCACATCACTCCATACTACAGTCTAGTCCAGTCCAGTCCAGTCTTGTTCCTGGCTGTATTCCATACATCTTTCTCGTTTCCACTTTTGGCTTCTACAGTCCTGCTTCAGTGCAGAACCGTTTACATATCATTTGATATGTACTGTATGGCAGTACCTAGGATGGAGTCTCTGAAGTGGGGTTCTGACTAGAAGGGTAACTGCATTAGGAAGTTGAGTTGTTCCCTTCAAGTTCCGTTCCCTTTCCTAGGATTGCTGTGTGTGAGGGTGGCTCCATGTATGTCATGGCCTAACCAGTGCTGGGGACCTGCTCACATGCCCTAAGGATTGTTGATATTTTCCTATGACCTCTCAGTTCTCTGCCCATTTTCTATTTGGATTGTTGGTCTTTTACCTTAGGATTTCTAGAAAATGTTAGAATGCTCTTTAGATTTCTTTGATATGGAAGTTAACCTTATGTGAAATGTTACATTCGTATTATTTATATAGTTCAGTCTTTTTCCTTTGGTGTTTGCATGACAAAAATTATAAGCAAAGAAAACATTACTTATATTTATTTGGTTTATGATTTTGAAAAGCAGTTCTGGATTTTAAATTATTTGTTAAAATACTTTAAGTTCTGTGGTTGAATTTATTACATTCACTATTTAGTCTACTTTCTATGCTTTTTTCGTGAAATATATCATATTGGGCTTGTCTTTTTGGCCCAACACAGTTCATTAAAAATTTCATCTTTATTGAGTATGTTCACTACATGTCTGGCTTTCCTCTCTCTCCTGTGGTTCTGGCTGTGTGTTCATGTGCTGATTCCAAATTGGCTTAATTGCTGATGTTAATAATGTTTTCCCTTTGAGTTCAACAAATTCCTCTTTACTGCTATCTGAGACTTTCTTTTGCTGTTCATTTTTTCATGTGGACTTATGTGATTCAGGAAAATGATCTGTTGATACTTAAATTTGGATCACAGTTATTTATTTTTGGTGCTGGGGTCATACTAGCGCTTGTGCATGCAAGGGAAGTACTGTGCCACTAAGGGACAGCCCCCAGCTCCGGGCCGTGATACATTTTAATACTGTCTACGGAAGAATTAGCATATTTATAATGTTGAATCTTTCCAACCAAAAACATGGTGTATCTCTTTATTCAAGTTTATTTTTTGTGACTTCAAAATCTTTAAATTTCCTCAGGGAGGTTTGCATGTTTTTTTTTTTTTGTTGTTTGTTTTTGTTAAATTTGTGTCTTAAGTCCTTTCTCTATTCCATTTGAACCAAGGGATCAGCACAGGACAGCCCATGGACTCACTATTTTCAGATGGCCGGTGAGGCAAAAACCGTTTTACACTTTGATGACTGGAAAAAATGTCGAAAGAAAAGTAATACTTTGTGACACCTGAGAAATTATCTGAAATTCAAATGCTAGTCTCTATGTCAAAGGTTTTAGAATACAAACACACCCCTTTCCACTTGTGGTTCCTTTAATGTACACTGCAGCTCTCCAACTTTAGTCACTTGTGTCTAGCTTGGTCCTTTTGAGGATTGAGAACACAGCCCAAACCTGAGGGGAATGGGCAGGAAGGGCTGCTACCAAATCAAAATGCCTCGAATTTTTTCAGAGGAGAAATAACCTATAACGACTTAAAACATTTGAAATCTGTTTTCCAGATGAAATCTGCATTATTCCTTTGCATGGTTATTATTTTTTGTGTGTGTGAGGAGGTGCAGAATCTTTGGTCAATGGAAGGGAACATTCCAACTCTACAGCCATGTCAGCCACACACCGAGAAATGGTAATGCACCCTCTTGGGCCTACCTTTCTGCCAGTATCTCCTGGTCAGTTGTGACCCAGGGAGGAGGAGCTGAGGGAGTTTGTGTCATTGACCAGATGCCTTAAGTCAGGGACTGCCCTGGGGGGGGGGGTATCTGTGTCCTCCCTTCTGTCCTGATCATGCCGGTCTCCCGTGCTCTTGGTCAGGCCTTGGGGTGACTGACAGCTGGTCCTTCACGGTCCTTGAAGTTATGTTTCCTACAGTTCATTTCCTTGTCCTCTTCCAGGAGCTGGCTTCTCAGGTCCCAGCATAGTTTCTGTTGACAAGAGTATTCATCATGATCTGGAACAGAAACAGGTCTTTGTTTGGTCTAATAGTGTATGTTCCATGTATGACAGTTCATAAGAGTTGATTATAAGACTTAATTCTGCTAAAATTTATTCTGTGGTCACTTGAATGAGAAAAAAAATTATTTTTCTGTGTTATGTTTTCAAAAGCCATAGGCTTTTTAGCATGGTGGCCTTTGCATGTGGCTGTAGGTACAGCAGGTGTCCAGGGTGGGGTCAGGCCAGCCTTTGCTGAGTGTTTCACTAAAAGTCACAGAAATGAAGAACAATGTGTGGAGTTTTCATAGTACTAAGTGGATACGGATCAGCGTTGAGATTGCTGATCCTTTCTTTGGTGTTCAAATGCTCTTTCTTTTATATACTGATGGGGGTACAGTGATGCGGATGCTGTTTCAGTGTCTTTGGTAAAATAACACCTTGAAAAATCCTAGCAGGGCCCTTGGCAAAGGATTGGTTGATACCCAAAGTGCTTCTTTTCATTTTCTCCCTGCCTGCCTTTACGTGGGAGGCTGCAGCCCCTTAGGAGCAGCCCAGGGATACAGCTCTGGCTGATGTGAGGAGGAAGGGTTTCCCCAGGGCTCTGTCTCCTTGCTAGGAGCAGGTTCTGTGTTCACTGCCTCTCATTCTTTCTGTACCATGCCCAGCTCCTCCTCTTCTGTGTAACTTACAGTGAGCGGCTTCTCCTCCTACAAGGAGACCAGCACAAGGAGGAAAGTATCCTCTGAAGCTTCGAGAGCAAACCCCAAAAAGTTACTACTTAATAAAGTCCAAATAGATGGTAACCAGTGCTCAGAGCATCGCATGGTGGTTTTGCCACAATGACTTGCAGGAGCCTGTGTGTGGTTGCTGTCTTTTAAACTCCCTTCTTCATGGAGAGAGAGAGAGACTCCTTTAAAGCAGCGGAGGTTTTAGAGTCCCTCTCATTTTGCCCTGACTCCCACAGTAAGCACGCTTTGACAGTTCTTGGAAACATGCTGTGCACATGCTTTGTAAGGTATTTTGAAGATTATTTTAACCATTAATGTCATGCTAATGTCCACGAAGTCTGAAAGTCCTCCTTGATCCCCTCCAGTAACAATATCTGAACAAATGGTAACAATCAGGTACTATAATCACTTTCATGAATGTAATTGGGGAAAAGAACTATTGAAAGTTTCTTAGGCACCTGTTAAATTTCAAAAAGGACCCGATTCACAATGCTGAGGCAACATTCAGATATTTCTTTTAAAACTGATGCCAAACTGTGGCATGTCTCGGTCATGCCACCCACGATAAAGATCACTGGGGAGCCACGTCAGCATTGTCAGGTACCAGACGATAGAGATGGAATTGCTTATTCCCCCCCATTCTAGTAGATAGTTGTTAGCCCTGCTGTGGACATAAAAAAGATGCTGGCTAAAGACGGTAAGTTAGGGCTGGGGGTTTAGCTCCATGGCTCAAGCATGAGGTGAGTTCAATTCCTGGTACACAAAATGGTAAATTCTCTAATGACACAAAACTGGGTTCCACAGACTTCTCTGATATCAAGGTCCATTTTCTTCTTTTGCTGCACTCCTGCCCATTTAAAGCCTTTTCCTGTTCTCTCCTCCCCACTTCTTCCAACTTCATCAGACTGTCCCAGGGGCAGGCAGCACGGGAGAAGGCCAGAGGTTCGCCTGGAAGCTTTGCTAAGAAGTGGACGGATATGAATGAGCTTCTTTATCATAAAGGGTTAAGTGCGCTTCACTCCTTTCAAGCACACTGTAGCCTTATTTGGAATTTCCTTACAGAACATTTTGTGAAGGAGGTAATTTATGGCTACTTCATATTATTTTAGTTGATGTTTGTAGCTGTTACTCTATACAGTTTCACTCAACCTTGATTACAAAAGCTTTGATGAAGGTGTACCGAGTTGGTATGCTATCTTGTAAAGTTTCTACTAACTTAAAGACATTCTGCAGCTTATTATCAATTACTCGTGCACAGCATTTCGTTCTGCTAGCCTGGCCCCTGAAAGATGTTATCAGTGAGATGCAGGTCACAGATGCAAGGAGATTATGACTGAAGAGACTGCCTTCTACAGAATTTTGCACTGTTCTTTCCTGGGCTCACCATTTCCATCCCTTCCACACACACGGAGCAGAAGCACGGCCTTGTGGTGCCCTCTTGTGGGCATGTGTTTAGTTGCAAGAGGGTACTGGCATTTTTCTTAGGAAAAGGTCCTGCATATGTTTTTAGTCAGCAGCGCGCATTGAGATGTGACAGTCCCGTCAAAACAATATAATTCAGCAAACTTCAGAGTAACCGAAACAGAAAATATGTAGACACATTTTGAGTGCTTTCGACAGAACCTTAGAGTAAAAGATGCCAAAAACATTTTGAAGGGCAAACAGTGACTTGTGAAAAGGAGTCAGGTAAGCCACATTCTGGGGTGTGAGGCTACTCAGGGTGGTAGCACTCACACCTTATGCGAGTGCCCTTGAGCCTAACACTGCACCATGAATGAGGCCCCGTGTCACAGGCACTAGATCCAGCCTCCTGTGGAAAAGCCCTACCTCTGACTGCCCCGAGTGGCCTGGATGCGATTTAAGGGACAGAGCTGTGATTACCCCTTGCTGCTTTTGCTGCCTGTCTGTCATGCCACCCTGCTTTGGAGCCAGCCAATTATGGACCGAAACCTCTACCGACTGTGAGCTAAACAAACCTTTACCCCTTTAACTTTAGGCGATGGGAATTTTGGGATAAGACAGGGATATATTTACGCTAAGGTTTTTCCTTATTTGAAATTTGCATTTTACTCAGCATTTGTGTGTGTTGCGTATTACATGTGCACGTGTATGAGTGCAAGTAAGAGGGGGGAGAGACAGACAGACAGAGACAGAGAGACAGAGAGACAGAGAGAATCTCTGGCACAGAGGGAAAGATGGAGGATGGGTCTGAGCCCTCTGCCCAGGCTTCCCTGGGCTCTGTGGATGGGGACTCCTTGGACGGTGGCTTTTCCTCTGGCTTCCCGTCTCTGAAGTCTCCTGCTGGAGCAGGTGCAGTGGCAGCAGGGGCTGTCTTCCCAGAGGTCTGAGCGTCAGCCTGCACTTACGGGCCACCTGCATCCAATCCCAGCTGTTCAGTGGGTGGGACTCCAGCGTTGACCTGCAGCAGTGGGGCAGGGTATGGAAACCCCGAAGGGGACCCACCTGTGCGTGAAATTGCACCGTTTGCTTTGGAAGCCAAACAAGACGATGCAGCCTGGAATCTGCAAACCTGGAGAGAAGGTCCGTATCCAGTGTGGCCCTCACTGGCCACGTGAGGAGGGTAGTGCATCCGGGGGATGCGTTATGAGGACGTAAAAAGTAGCTGTTTGAAGACACATGCTTGGGGCCAATGGGTGGTACAGGGTTATTTTGGTTTTATCTGGCATTGACTGTGAAGATCCTAGAGGGAGCCAGCTGTCCCCGAGAGGGCAGGGGAGGTCAGCTATTTGCATTACATGAGCCAGGAAATGGCCTCTTAAATAGTGTGTGGGCTTAGTGTTGTATACTTGTCATCCCAGCACCCTGGGAGGCTGAGGCAGAGGGATTTCAAACTTGTTTTTTTTAATTCATTTTATTTCAGAGAGAGAGAGAGAGAGGAGAGAGAGGAGAGAGAAAAGAACCATAAAATTTCAAAGCACATCAATCAGGACAACAGTGGTATATACACTGTGTATTATCGTCCCCAAATCATTAATCCAGAGCACAAGACATCTGTGTTCAACAGTCCAAACAATATCTGCATAAATCTTTCTCAGTAAACTCAGTAGTATAACTATCTTAACTATATATATATATATATATATATATATATATATATATACATATATGTATATATATATATACACACACACACATACACGTATGTTGTTTCAACTTCTAAGACTAGTGAGACAATATGAGGTTTACATGTGTGTCTTATTTCACTTATGAATATGGTGTCAAGTTGTATCCATTTACCTAAAAAGTCTTCAGTTTATCCTTCTTTGTGGCTGAGTAGTACTCCATTGCATAAAAATGCCACATCTTTTTTATCCATTCCTCAGCAGATGGGCATTTAGGTTGTTTTCAAGATCTGGCTATTACAAATTGCGCTGCTATAAACTTGAGTGCACATATATCACTGTGGTATGATGTTTTTAATTATTTTGGAAAAATACTCAGAAGGGGAAGAGCTGGGTTCAATGGGACCTCTAGTGCTAGCTTCTTGAGGAATCTCCACACTGATTTGCACAGTGGTTGCACCGATCTACACTTCCATCCACAGTGGAGAAGGTTTCCATTTTCCCCACATCCTTTCCAGCATTTGTTATTGGTTGATTTCTTGATTATATAGTCATTCTTTCTGGATGAGGTGAAGTCTCAGTGTTGTTTTAATTTGTATCTCTTAAATGACCAGTGATGTTGTGCATTTTTTCACTTATTTGCTGTTCATATTTCTTCATCTGAGAAATGTGTATTCATCTCAGATGCCTGTTTTTGGACTGGGTCTTTAAATCTGGGAAGACTGATTTTTTTTGAGTGCTTCATATGTTCTTGATAGTAAGGATTGCAAATTTGAACTCATCTTGTGCAACTTAAATGATTTAGTGAGAACACATCTCATGGAGAGAGAGGAGACAGAGAAGTAGGGAGAGGAGCAGGATTGTGAGGAGGAGGAGCAAGAGGAGGGGAGAAAGGAAAAGCAGATGGAGGAGAAGAAGAAAGGCTGCAGATGCAGCTCAGTACAAAGGTCCTGAGTTCGATCCCCAGTACTGCAAAAAGTAAACCAACCTCCCCAAAAACAATGACAGAAGGCAGCATACTGACACCCAGAGCCCAGCCGTTCTTTTGGCTCTGCTGCTTCTGTCACCATTCAAACCTTTCTGAGCTTGTTTCTTTGGGGAGTGATGAGCTGACCCTTAGGTGCTACACTAATGCACAGCAGAACTTGGTGGAGAGGCTGTTACTGAGGTCCTGAGGCTCATACTCACTTTGGACACCTGTCTGAGGGCCCTGCAAGTGCAGGGCAGGACGGGAGAAGCGAGGCAGGGAGGGGATGATTCCACACCTTCCCACATGTGCAGATGTGAGGAGGAGGAGAACTGGCAATTATTTTATCAGAGGTGGCCTATGCAGAGTTTCGGCAGGGATGATGGGTAACTGCTCTAATGGCCGGTATTTGTCTTTTTTATTTTTAAATTGAGGTAATAGAGTAGAGCTCAGGGGTTTCACACTGAGCTACATTCCCAGCCTTTTTTATTTTTAATTTTGAGACAGTGTCTCTCTAAGTATCTGAGTTGCCCAGGCTGGTCTTCAGCTTGCCATCCTCCCGCTCATCCTCCCAGCGTGCTGGAATGACAGTCATGTGCCACTGGGCTTAGCCAGTAACTGCCTTTTGAAGTCTTTTCCTGTTTATCTGTGGGGCTATTCTGAGTTTTCTTAAACAACTGAACAAGCTCTTTGTTCAGAGTCTGCTCGACTTCTCTATTTCATGGAGACCTGTCTTGTTTTTCTTTTTTTTTTTTTATATGTTACTGTTACTTTTGATCCTGTAAAGTTTTAAATGATGTATAAATGTGTCTGATAGTTCTCAAACCTAACAATGCTTTGGATTCTCCTGGGGGCTCTGTCTGAGGAATGCTGAATCTCAGCTCCGTCCTTTCTCCATTAACCCCCTTGGTAGTCTGCATGTCAGCAATCTGGGCGGGTGAAATTCTAATGGGTACCCAAGTCTGGGAACTGTTTGTCCCATCTCCCAGTTCTGTTTGTAATTTCTTTCTTAGCTTACAATGGAGTACTAATTACCCTAAGAGAAGGGAGCGCTGGTACTCGTGTGTGGTCCCAGGAGCTTGGCCAGCCCTCACCTGGGACCGTGGGAAGTGCCTACTCTCAGCTCTCTCAGTGGGCGCCACAGAACTGCCAGGTCAGAGGCTCTGTGTTGGCCCGTGTCTCAACAAGTCCACCTGGGATTCCGATGCCCCTTCAGGCTGGAGCACTGCTGGGACAGACTCAAGTTTTGGTTCTGTATATCTTATTCTTTAATTCAATTAGAGTTTTGGGCTGTGGCGTGACTGTAGACAATTTTTTCAGTTGTTGTGAATTTGTTCCCAAATTATCTTTTAAGGGATTCTTCCCATTTCTGAATTTCTGGAAGCATTTATTGAGCACTCACTGCATGCCAGGGTGGCATTGGCGTAGGTGATATGAAGCCGTTTCTTCTCTGACTTACACACCTTCAAATCCAGGGCACACATGAGACCCATGTAAGGGTGCTAACGTGGGGCACGATGGGAAAGAGAGAGCATGGCTCACACAAAGACTGGGTGTTCATTTGTTTGTTTGTTTGGTGCTGGGGATGGAACCCACAGCTTCACACATGCTAGGCAAGGGCTGTACCACTGAACTGTACTCAGACCTGGGTCAAAACCATGGTGCTCAGATAGGAAAGACAATGCCGGTTGCCCCCTCAAAACAGCTGCCGTTCTCCGAGGAGGGTGCAGACTTCTGTTGTGTGCACACTAGTATCACAAATCAACTATGAGATGTGCAGCGCAGAAGTCTGCAGGTCTGTTTTTCTCAGCCCACAGTAGGTGTGGCCACTGTCTTGGTTCCCTGGTGGCAGCTTCTGCTCCTTCCCAGTGGCACACACTGTCCTCGGGGTAGAGCACCACGATCTCTTCTTTCGTAGATGGATGTCAGCCTCGTGCCTAGGTTGGGCCATTACCAATAAACTGGGAGGGATCTGGGTGGGTAGGAACCATGGGAGTCTAGCTCTAGTTCAGAAGGAAAGCTGGGTTTTATTTAATCTTGGCAATACTGCCAGTTGACCTCGGATTCTGCTTCGAGATGGAAATCATGAATTGAGTGCAGTTTTGCCACAGCCCAGATGACACTGGATAGTGCTAGATACCAACAGTGACAAAGCCAGCTGCTGGTCACTGCCTCTGCTGGCTGCCACAGTCTGTACATGCCAGCTTCTGATGGACACTGCAGGTTGATTTTGTCAGGTGCTAGTTGGTGCTACTGGTTTTTGCTGGCTGCCGGTCTCTGGAGCTTAGTGCTAACAGTCCCTAATATTTACTCTTTGTTCAGAACCAACAGCTCTGTCCACACTACTCGGGATAAGAATCCTGAGATTTACAGGAATTTGAAGCCCACACTCACCCCACCCAAGAAGCAGGCTTATAGGACCACCGAAGTGAGTATTTTAAAGGTCTGTGCTGTAGCCTGTGCCAACACATTGGAGGGAGCCCTCCTAGACTAACTGGAGGAGTGAGCGGGCCGCCTATGTAGCAGCTGCAGGCCTGTGATTGGTGCAGGGCTCCAAATGGCCTCAGCTTTCTCGGTAGCCATGCAGTGAGGGGACAGGGCTAAAGTCAGAGAATCTTCTGGCTCATTCCCTCCCTGATCTTGGACAGGTGAGGGTGCCTCTCCCTTTCTTCAAAAAGGCAACAGTAGCATTTGAAGTGGTGGAAACAATAGACACGCAGCAGTTGTCCGGTCCACCCGGAGAGCAACGGGCACGGGGAGGGGGAGGGGCGGCAGGCCCGGGCTTTTCATCTGCCAGGAAATAGGAAGACGCTAGCTTCTGCTAGGAAATGCCTATGATTTAGAAGAAAAAAAAAAAAAAAGTTGAGAAGAGTGAGCTTAGGGGCCTCCCCAGGAGCTGATGGGGTGCAGTGCTGGTCTTCCATGCCCTCTTCAGGCTGTCCGGGGTTGGCCTTCTGTCCCCTGTAGACCTCCCATTGCACCGTCTGTCTTAGGCTCGCAACCCCAGGTTTCCACCCCAAGCCTCGCCTTCCCTTCATTCTCAGCCTTGGTGGGCTTTCAGGGAAATGACCTCCCTGAGTTTCGATTAATTTGCACCAGGGTCATTAAAGGAGATTGTGAAAGAAATGTTGGCAGCCCAAGGAGGCACTCAGTGCTTCAGATCCGGTCTGCTCGGCAACAGGAAGGCCTTTCTTGTTCTCCATAAACAATCGGGGTAGTTCCTCCACCTTCCCTTCCCCTCAAGTACAAGTACAAGTTGGCTTTAAAATCCATGCGAAGGACTCAAGTGTAACCTTATTTTTGGCAAAAGCCTTAATTCCTGTTATTTTGAGTTTATATGCATTACCCTCCCTCTCCAGATATAACTTAATAAAATCCATGCGTTAGAGGAGATTATTTTTCATTCAGCTGGAGTAGAAGTTCATCTGTGTGTCCTCATGGTCAGTTTCCATTGTTCAGGGGAGCAGGACGGGGCAGGGGGTGCTGTAGATACTGGTGTTGCAGTTCCGATCAGAGCCACCAGAGGGCGCACGATGCCTTGAAACTGCCTGGTCGCTCAACACTGGCTACTTTGAGGTCTGTTTTTCGCCAAGCCCGATATCGTGTAGGCGTTGTCTCCACAGGTGGAACAGCTAATGAGATACAAAGAGGTTTCTTGCTGGGAATCTGAGAATTCAAGTAGAGACACGTCCACTAATGCAAACATTAAGTTCTGTAAATAACTAATACTGCAGATTAGCTCATGGGTGTGGATGACTCGC
The DNA here is from genome assembly GCF_034190915.1 of Cavia porcellus. NCBI lineage: Eukaryota > Metazoa > Chordata > Mammalia > Rodentia > Caviidae > Cavia > Cavia porcellus. Next base: position 55,755,616 of record NW_026947496.1, read on the forward strand.
TGTAATCGTGGGCACTTAAAGCTGTAAGTGGACAGTGGGTAAAGGCCGGTTTCCTGCTTTCATGAGTAAGTCAGAACCTGCCCCAGAGGCACCGTTAAGTGTTAAAAACTGACTATGGAGCAAAGTTGCGAAGAAGTGACGATTAATAGCATTGTGTGCCCCCGAACCCGTGCAATAATCACCTTCACTGTCTGCAGCAGCCATACAGAGGCCTGGGCTGGGCCTGTTTTGGGGAGAATTATGGGTCTAGAGACCCAGAGAGGAAGTGGATATGGCTGCAGTGCTTGCCATAGCTGGTGTTCTCTGGAAAGACTGTCATCAGCTACTGTGCACAGAACACTGCCTAGGCATGGCCCTGGGCTCTGGGGCCCACTGGTGGCATTTTGCTGAATCTCATCACAGTCTAACTTGGTGGCCCTTTTAAAAAATAAGGCACTAGTTTAGCATAGTTGGTCATTTACCTAGGTTCTACAGTGCCAGAACTGAACTGGAACCCAGGTCTCTATGACTCTGCCCTTGGTTCTTCAGGCAGCACAGGCACTGGGTGCCTCTGTTCCAGGCAGTGTGCTGGGTGAGGGGATGCAGGAGGAGGGCAGGGAAGACAGGACCAGCCTCCCTGGAGCTTACGCTTTAGGAAGGGAGACAGACCCTCACCAGATGAAGAAAATAAAAATGTATTTTGTTGGGCACTCAAAGAAAACGAGGGAGATCTGATTACCTGGGTGGGTGGGGTTTTGTTTTTATTATAATTAGTGACGCATATTCTTCGTAAAGAGCTTGCCTGTGGTATTTCTGATCCTGTGTGTGCTGTGTATTGATCACATCATCCAGCTTTCTGCTATCCTGCTCCCTCCCTGGACCTTCATAGTTCCTCATCCTCTTTTTGATCTTTTCCCTGCGTACACATCTGAGAGAAAACAAGCAATTCTGTATGCAGCTTATTTTGTTCAGTGCAATGCCCTGTAATTCCACCCGTTTTTCCTGCAAATGACAGGATTTTGTTCTTCTTAAAGACTGAATAAGACTCCATTGTGCATGTACATGGTATGTTTTTTTTTTAAATTTTATTTTGAATGTAGTAAAAATACAACAGAACAAAGCCAATCGAGACAATGTAGTGACACTGGTACAGAACTTCAAAGCAGGACACTGGGATAGTAGTAATAGGTACTATAGTATATATCATTATCTTCACAATACTTGTCCAGTCAATTAGGTATAGTGAAATCAAACCATTAACAGAACATTGTCAAACCAACTGAAGAAGAATATTGAATAGAGCAAAACAATCATTAAAAGATATAACTGAAAATAATCTTTGTCTTCAAACAGAATATAGAAGGAAATCCCCCAAATTTGCTGTATTGCATATGATCATCCTCCCAAGAGATGCTCAGAACTCTGTCCCCAGTTGCTGCCGGAGGTGGGGGTGGGATGTGTGATTCCAGCCCGCGCGCTGGTGGGCTCCCAGGAACAGCTGACTGGTTCTCCTCCTGGCGGTGCCAGGGGCGCTTACCGCATGGAATGTTTTTATCCATCCATTCAGTGATGAGCACGTAGGTGAGCTTCTTACGGTGGTCAGTGTAAATAGTGCTATAGTAAATGTGGCTATAAAGCTATGTTTTTAGTACGCTGATTTCATTTCCACTGGAGATATACCCAGGGTGGGAGAGATGGATCGTATGTTAGCTGTATTTTTAGTTTTTGAGGAATCTTCTCCCTGTTTTCTACAGCGGCTACACTAAGTTATATTCTTAGCAAGAGTCCACAGGGATTTCTTTTCTCCATATCCTCACCAGCATTTATTATTTTTTGTCATGGCCATTCTAACCGGAGTGAGATGAAACCTTATTGTAGTTTTGATTTGCATTTTCTTGGTAGCTAAAGATTTTGAGAGGTTTTCAAATATTTGTCAATTGTATTTCTTATTTATTTACTTACTTATTTTGAGACAAGGTCTTGCTCTGTAGTTCTGGCTGGCTTTAACTCACTGTGTAACCCAGGCTGGCCGCTGGCCTTGAACTTGAAGCAATCCTCCTGCCTCAGCTTCCCAAGTGTTGGGATTATGGGAGTGCACCATCATGCCCGGCTTTGTATTTCTTCTTTTGAGAAGTGTCTTTTCAGTTCATTTCCCTTCTTCTTTTAAAATTGCATTACTTGTCCTTTTGTTGTTAAGTTTTTTGAATTCTTCACATATTCTGTATTCTCTGTATATTCTAGATATTAATCTTCCATTAGACAAATAGCTGGCAAAGATATCTCCCATTCCGAAGGTTCTTTCCTCTGTTGATAGTTTCTTCTGTGAAAGAGTTTTTAAGTTTGATACAATCTCATTTGTCAGTTACTCTTTTTTTTTTTTTTTTCTGAACTGTGAGAGTCTTATCCAGGAAATTATTGCCTGTGCCAATATCTTGAAGTTTCTTCTATGTTTTCCTCTAGTATTCTAAATCTTACAATTAGGTCTTCGGTTCATTTTGAGTTGATTTTTTGTGCAGAGTAAGAAATAGGGGTTAACTTTCAATCTTTTACAATGGATATCAAGTTTTCCCAGCACTATTTGTTGAAAGACAACAAAATGTGTATTTTGGCACCTTTGTTGAGAATTAGTTGTTTGAAGGTGTGTAGATTTATTTTGTGGCCCTCTATTGTGTTCCGCTGATCTACATTTCTGTTTTTATGTTTATGCATGCTGGTTTTTTTTTTTTTTTACTATGGCTCTGTAGTGTATCTTGAAATCAGGTATTATGATATCGCCAGCTTTGCTCTTTTCGATCAAGACTGCTTTGGCTATTTGGTGTCTTGTGCTTGCTTATGAATATTAAGTTTGTTTCTTCTAGTTCTGTGAAGAATATCATTGCTTTTTTGACGGGGACTGCATTAAATGTTGTCTTAGTCATTTTGTTGTTGTTGTTGTTGCTGGGATGAAATGCCTGACACCCAAGGCTGAAGGGGGAAAGGGTTATTTAGCTCACACGGAGTAGATGTTTCAGTCCATGATTGGCTAACACCGACACGGGATGGCATGGCAGAGCAGAGTTCGTGCTGCCCAAGAGGCAGCAGAAGCGAGAGGGAAGGAGCCAAACTTCCTTCTGTGCTTACACTGTATGCAGACCACCCGGCCTCGGGCAGGCGCAGCACTCATGCTGTTCTAGCCAGAATCCTGCCAGACCAGTCCATGGACTGATTTACTAGCTACCCATCCTCAATCCCAGCATTACATACTCAGATTCAGCCACCTCTGAAAAAGCCCCACCTGTAACTGCATAAGACTTTGGGGACCCAAACCATAACAAATACGTAGCTTTTAACAATATTAATTCTCCCAATTTGTAAACATAGGAGATTTTTGTTTTTTTAACAATATCTTTGGTCTCTTTTATTCCAGGCACATTGTAGACAGAGAAGCACAGGCCGGACAGGGCAAGCTCACAGCGGTACAGTGGGTGGGAGAACAGGTGGTCTTTTTAGACTGTTTTGCCTTGCAGAGATGTAGAGGTCTTCTCATATCTTTTTCAGTTTCTTTCTTCAGTATTTTATAATTTTCATTGTAGAAGTCTTTCACATTCTAGTTAGGTTTATTCCTAGGTATCTTGTTTTCTGTGGTTCTTGTGAATGAAATTAGTTTTCAGATTTCTTTCCCAGTGAATTCATCATTGGTGTATGGGAGAGCTCTTGATTTTTATGCTGATTTTGTATCTTGCAACATTATCAAATGTATTGGTTCTAACCGCCTTTTGGTGGACTCTTTAGCTTTTTCCTACATAGAATCATATCATTTGCAAACAGGGATAACTTTACTTTCTCCTTTCTAATTTGTAGGGTAGTTATTTCTTTTTCTCTCTCCCAATTGTTCTGGCTAAAATTTATAGAATTATATTGAATAAGAATGTTAACAATGGACATCATTTTTTGATCCTGATCTTAGAGGAAATACTTTCAGATATTTTCCATTCAGTATGATTTTGGCTATGAGTTTGTTGTATGTGGTCTTTATTATGTAGACATATGATACTTCTGTAACTAATTTATTTGGGGATTTTGTTATGAGAGGATATTGAATTTTAACAAATACTTTTTATGCCTCTATTGAGATGATCACATGATTTTCTCCTTGATTTTACTTATCAGCTATATTATATTTATTGACTTGTATCCCTGGAATAAAACAAACTTGATCAGGATATACTCTCTTTCCAATGTGCTATTAAATTCAATTTACAAGTATTTTGTTGAGGATTTTTATAACTATGTTCATCAGGGAAATTGGCTTATAGTTTTCTATACATGTCAGGTTTTGGTTGCAGGGTAATACTGGTGTTGTAGCTTGAGTTTGGAAGGATTACTTGCTTTTCTTGTATAGTTTGAGGAACATTGGTGTTAGTTCCTTAAAAGTTTGCTAACATTCAGCAGTGGAGCCAGCTTGCCCTGGGCTTTTATTTTTGGTGGGTAAGACTTTTTATTACTGATTCAATTTCAGCACTTGTTATTGGTCTATTTAATTTTTTTTTATTTTTGTACTGGAAATCTAACTCATGACCTCATGCTTGCCAGGCAGGCACTTGTGCTCTTGAGCTAAACCTCTAGGCCTGGTTTATTTAAATTTTAATGGTTATCTTACTTCAATTTTGATAGGTCAAATGTGTCTAGAAAACTGTCCATTTCTCTTAGATTTTCCAATTTATTGATAGTTTAACAAAATATTTCCTATTGCCAGGCATGGTGACACACATCTATATTCCCAGCAATTGGGAGGCTGAAGCAGGAGAAACACTTTAAGTTTGATGGCAGCTTGGGCTGCATAGTGTGTTTAAGGCTAATCTAAACTGCATAACAGGACTCTGTCTTAAAAAAAGGTTCTCTGATGATTCTGTGAATTGTTGTAATGTCTGAGAAGGGCTACTGTAAACCAGATGTTTGGTGAGTGAGGAGACAGTTGAGTTGAACTGAGGATGAGAAGTTTCAGTCTGGGGGAAGATGTGGGCCAGGGCTTCCTGGGTTAGGGTCTAGCCTGTTCAAAGGCCCAGGGTGGGTTTCAGGTGGGTGCCATAGGCAAGAGAAAGCAGACTGGGGAGTCTGGGCATGGTAGATAGATGGGCTGGGCCTTATAGCCCCTGTGTTGGTCACCTGTACAACACAGGTTCCCCTGAATCGTCTCCACAAGAGTCCATCTTTTCCAGACATATGTGCTACTGTCAGGCGCAAGACAAGCCTATGGCTGGCTTCCAGCTCATTTCTCCTCTCTCTCTCTCTCTTTTAAAAACATTAAATTCATCTTTTCTGGCCTCCCTAGTTTCCAAAGGAGGACCCAGCTGCCAATCCCCTCTTTATTCTAATCTCTCTGTGGGTTCCCCATCTGCTTTGGACCTGGGTAGAAACTGCTGCCGTCAGCTCCAGCAATCAAACCCTACATCTTGTTTAGCCCAGCTGGCACTGACATCAGACCTTGAGATCCAGGGCAGGCCAGACCTTTGGGACAGCCAGCCTGGGAGGAAAGGAGATTCGGCTGCATGGGGCCTGAAGGAGAATTCTGGCAGAAGCTATTGTGTTGCTGCCGGTGGACGGAGCGAGATTCCAGACAGCTTAAGTATCCATCAGGAGAAGCTGGCATACAACAAACAGCCACCTACAGCCATGACCTACAGCCATGTCTGCCTAAGGAGTTACATACAAAATCTTCACTGAAGTTCTTAATTTCTTCTTGATTGCTTCTATTTGCACATTTGAGCACCATGCAAAGGGAATCTGTCCGGAAGAATCTTCTTTAGGGAACAGGAAGAATGGGTACATAGATACGGAGCTCCAGCCAGCCTTAGGAGTACACATTCACTGGCCGTGTCCAGCCAGGCTCTGTGAAGACAGCTGGTGCTGAAAGCTTCCCTGTCCATCAGGGAAATACCATTTTGTATTGGAAGCCAAAGTCAAGGTCTTATCAAATTTCCTAATCTGTGCCCAGAAGAAGGAATCTGCAAACTGCTGCATTAAACCACTAGAGGGATTTTAAAAGGAAGTACCATACAGCTAACATGTATTGAATGTGCACTAAGAGGTATATTTGCTTTATTGAACCCAAGTGGTCCCTGTCTGGTCTGTAGGAACTTGGTCAGTTTCATCTTAGTCTATCAGTAAAGACACTGAAGCACAGAGAGGATAACTAACTGACCTGAGCTCACACGGCTCCTGGCTGAATCAGCATCTGGTGCCAGTTAGCTGTCAAAATCTGCTACCTCCTGTGGTTTTTTAGAGCCTGAGTTGTGGACACTTAAAAAGGAAGGACAGGGATATAGCTCACTGGTGCAGCATCTGCCTGACAAATGTGAGGTCCTGAGTCTGACTCCTGGCACCCCACTATCCCAAAAAGAAGGGTTTTGTGCTGCAGGGCTTGTCAGAGGCCTTACTATATAAATGTGCATTTTGACTCTCCACAAGGTGGGTAGAGGAGGCACCATCTCCAAGTTCATTTCCTTCTTTGTTGGTGTATGTGTGTGATGCATAATAATTATGTTTGTGTGAGGATGCAGATAATATCTTGATCATTTCTGAACCTTTCCCTCCCTACTCCTGCCCTCCAGATCCGTTCCCCCTTGTGGTTTTCTTTTCTTTTCTTTTCTTTTTTTTTTGAGACACGGTCTCCCCATGTAGTCCAGGCTGGCCTGGAACCTGTGGTGACCCTCCTGCTTCAGCTTCCTGAGTGCTGGGATGACAGGTGTGTGTCACAATGCCCAGCTCCTTGTGTTTTCTTTTTACAGTATCCTCAGTCCTTAGTTACTTTTTATTGGTTGCTGAGATAAAACACCCAAAGTTGGGAAAGGAAAGGTTTATTTCTTACAATTTTTTTTTGGTTTCAGTCCATACTCAGTTGGCTCCAAGGCAGTAGCATGGCGGGGCTGCAGTTCATGGTGGCTGCAAACAGCAAGGCAGAAACCAGCAAGAGAAAGACACACCTTCTTCCTGCCATTACATTGTATGCTGGCTCCACCCCTATGTGGGTGGAGCACTGACACCCCCAATCCAAGCGCTAGACAAGGAACCAATCACAAATGCATAATACAAACACGTGAGGCCTGGAGGCCACCAACATAAACCATGACAGTCCTTTTTACTCCAAGCACACTGCAGGCGGAGGAGCAGAGAACCTGGGCAAGCTCACAGCAGTACAATGGGCGAGAGGGCAGCTTCTCCAGGCACCCTCTCTTTCTTGAAAGTCTGCCTCCCTGTTTCCTAGCTCTGGTTTCTTTTACTCTTCAAGTTACTTATGTTTTGGGTTTCTCATGTGACTGAACACCACATCCCCCTTTCGGATGATTTCTGTTACATCTCCAAGAACTCGTGTTCCATGGAGCATTAGAAAGGGGACTCAGGATTATTTTATCTGTTTCACTGAAGTTTGTTTTCAAAATGAACTAGTTCTTTTAAGAGTTTTATCTTTGGAATTGAACTAAAATTTGAAATCCCAGTATACAAGCAAGCATGATTTGGCTCTCTACTTAACTGCTTTTGTTGGTTGAGCTGCCAGGTTTGCTTTCCTGTTGCAGGGAAGGGCTAGATTTGGAACTCAGTGGAGCCTGGGGTTTTTAGGAGATTTAGTCCTGGCAGGGCCCTCGGATTTCCTCCTGCGGTGTCTTGGGAAGTGTTTGCTGGTTTGGCCTCAGCTGGTCTGATGAGCAGATGCTGCCCCCAAACCTCCTGCCGCTGCACAGAGATGGATCAGCAGCTTGTCAGGCTGCTGCCCGCCAGGGTGGCCATGCCAGGCAGTGCGCTCTGGGCCTTGGGGAGCGCTGTGCCCACGCCTCCAAAGACAGGGTACTCTACCCGTGGCCTGGCGGTGACTGACCTCCACATGCACACAGCTGCACCAGGGAGCCCCACGGGGCCGTGTTTCAGTGATTCCAGAAGAGGCAGCCGCACCCTCAGCAACACTGTTAACTGTTTCAGAGGGAGCAGTCCGGTGGCAGTTTGGATACTCACGGTGTATTACAGCTGCTGCCTCTGTCTACTCCCTGGATGTCCTCATTGCTCCAAAATAAATCTTGCCCAGTGAGCAAGTTCTCTATAGCCTCTCTGCCTCCCCAGCCCCTGGCTCTGTCTCTGACTCTGTCTCTGTCTCTGTGGAGTCATCTCTGACTCTGTCTCTGTCTCTGTAGAGTCATCTGTTCCACATCCTTCATGGGAATGGAACCCTACAATACTCGACCTTTTTTCAGTTTGCATGACTTTTTTCTTTTAGCAGATTCACATTTATTTTTCTCATGCATCATATTTATGAAGTTCCTTCATAAATCTCTCTTTTCATGACAGTCTAATATTCCACCATGTACATACACTGCCATTTGTTTATCCACCCGGCTGGCCATATCAGTTTTAGGGAAGGTGAGTGGTGGAGTGGGGAAGGTAAAGAGCCAGTTCAGGGAGGTATTAAGCCAGCGACTGTGTGGACACTTGTTGCTCATCCTGCTGGCAGCTAAGGATGCTGTGTAGGCTTATACCTTGGCTCATCCTGTCAAGGATGGGAGGCAGGACTGCTCATCCCCTGGCTCCTGAATGTCTAGGGAGGCAGGAGTCCTAATTCCCCAGCACTGCAGGCCAGAGCCAAGGGCTACAGTCAGAGCCAGCCGTCAGGGTGGAGAGGCAGGACAGCTTGCGAGGAGGGCCAGGCCGGCATGGGTGGGCATATTCTCTCGGTTGGCAGTTCTCAGCAGGCAGAGGTGCAGTCGGGGTACTGAGTCCACTTCATCTGCTCTTCTTGCCCACACTAGGGTGGGGCGGTGATCAGAACTCTTTCAGTTCTCCCCAGGGTCATGCATTTCTCTGTTCCCTGGTCCCTTACAGTCCCTGGAGAAGCCCTAGGAAGCCCTGGCTCGTGTGATACACAGCACAGCCCTGTGCATCTCCAGACAGGGCAGATGCTCACTGAGAAGATACTGAGTGTGTTTCCAAACCTGCTTATGTCAGATGTGAGATCAGTTAGAATAAATCAGGTCAAATGGATAAGACAACTATGAGTTAAACCGAAGGCCTTCTAATTATGCATGAGAACAAAAATGGTCATTTCTAAAAACACTAAGGTGAATACTTTGGAAGGACAATTTGCTAAAATGTGTGTTGTTGAATTAGGTATGAGTACAACAACTGTAAAATGTTGAAAGAAGCTGGACATGGTGGCACATGTGTGTAATCTCAGGACTCAGGAGGCTGAAGCAGGAGGATTGCCTTGAGTTTGAGACTATAATGAATTCAAGGGCAGCCTCAACTACATAATGAGGCCCTGTCTCAAAAAACCAGAATAGATGAAAATAAAATGTTTAATGATTTTGGTAAAGTTTAGAAGAAGTCTGCATTCAGAAGGATTTGAATTGTTTTAGGTCTCATTTGGAAGGTATCACTGGCTGGGTAGCTCAGTGCCTGTCTCCATCCTCTTTCTTTTTGGTCTGTCTCTGTTACAGAGGCTGGAAAGTTAAGCATATGAATTCTTAGCTTTCTTTGGTGCTGGATGTGCCTGTGAACCAGTTCTCACTAAGGAATAGGTGAACATCTGCTAGGGTAGGGGCGGTTTTGAGAAAAATTGCTTTGGTGATCTAAGGAGCAGATACCTCATCTCTTTCCTGCCTTGAATATAGATGTAATATCTGGAGATGTGGCAACTATTTTGTAGACATGAGCCTGCAAGCTAACATTTAGGAGACTAGAAGTGAGGGGATGGTTGGGCCTTTATTGGTTGTGAAGCCTCAGCAACAGTGCTGGAATATCTGTCTTTAAACCATTTTATATACAGAATAATGAAATGTTTGCACTTTTTTTCATGGTTACTTTCAGCCCAGAACAGTTCCAAGTGATGCAGACTCTTCAAAGAGATTTGGTTTCAAACTGCACAGATGGTACATTATTGGTGTGGTTTAGGATAGAGAAGTGGTGTGCAACTCTAGCTAGGGGACCCATGCTCAGAGCACTGGTCATCACTGGGCAGTGATGATACATCTATGTGCAGGAAATTAAAATGAAGTATCCGTGTTGGTGGTCCCAGTTTCACATGGTGCCGTTCTCCTAAAGACTACCAAAGTCCTGAGCAAGAAGGAAAGCCACAGTGTAGAGAGCTTGGGGGCTATGATGGCTACATGCAGCGTGGTACCTTGGATTGGATCCTGGGATAGGAAAAGGATATTACTGGAAAAATTGGCAAAACCCAAATAAAGCCCGCAGTTGAGTTAATAGCAGCATGGCAGTGTCTGTGGAGAGGCATCCAGGAATTCTCTGTCTTAGTGTGTGAGGAGCCAGGTCACAGCGACAGTCGCTCCCTTTGCAGTGTACATTTCACAGCCACTCTCTCCCCGGATGGGTCACAGATTTTAAGAAATTATTTTATTTAAGTTTTTATTTAAAATTTAAATTTATGTTATTTACTTATTCTAAATTGACATAATTAAATATTCACTATTTAATTTGTAAGGTAATTATTTTGCTGATTTAAATTTACATTTAATTTCAGCTTTAGATCCTATTTATTTTCTTGTGTGGTGCCAGGTGGGAAGATGAACACATGTGGGGGTCAGAGTTGGGGCGAATGTCCTTGTCTGTCATGGCCAGCACCTCCGGGACTACCCCTGGCTCTTCTGAAGTCAGTGCAGGCTCTGGAGGTTGTGGTCCACGGCTTTGTGCTTGGTCTCTGGGGTGGGCCAGGGAGACAGGCTGGCACACAGTGCTTGCCACAGAGATGAGAGTGGGCACAGGCCTTGGCTGGGCTTCCTGGGAATGATGCCCTGTCTTTTGGCAGAAGACGCTGAGCTGCTCCGTGTGCCCCTGGAGCTCGAGGCATCTGTGCCACCATCAGAGCAGACACTGGCCTGCAGTGCAGCTGGAGGAGCGCAGAACCGGGGTGCAGAGAGGCGGCCCGCTGACTCAGTACAGCGGCTGGGACCCTGCCAAGGTCGGATCCCTGGACTTTTCCCTGCAGCGAGCCGATAAATTTTCCCTTCCTCTTTTCAAAATGACATCAAGCTGGATTTCTATTTCTGTCACTTCAACCACAGGAGTTTTGCTGAAACAGTCACCACTTCTAATCTTCTGATGGACAGTATTGCCCTCCTGGGGTCGTTGTCATGAAACCACACATACAACCGGTCCTGGGGGGCGTCCTCAGCCACACTGGGTTAGCATTCTGTCTGTCTCTGTCTCTGTCTCTGTCTCTCTCTTTTCCTCCATTCCTCCCTTTCTTCTGGTCCTAGGGATTGAAGCCAGGGGTGCTCTACCACTGAGCTACATCCACAGCTCCACCACCCCTTTCTCACTAGAGACAGCATTTCACTGTCACCCTGGGTGACCTCCTGGCTCACCTCCCGAGTACCCGGATTGCAGGTGTGCGCCACCATGCCCAACCCGCTCTGCTTCTCACAGGCCTGAAGCAAGGTGTTACCAGGCAACTCATTAACTTCCTAGAGTCTCAGTTTCCTTGTGTATAAGATGGGAATCAGAACCTCACCTCAGAGGGCTCCTGAGAGAATGAGATCAGGCAGGGCGCACATGACATTACACAGTTCCCTATAAGACACATTTTAATTATTTTTGTCACTGTTACTATTAATAAATGGCAAGGTTGTTGCTGGCAGCAATCCTGTCTTTCTCTTCTATGTATTTATATTCCTCAATGCCTGCCATATAGCTGGAAAAATTTTAAAAATATTTTAAAAACTTAAAAATGTTCCTAAGAATTTCTTCAGGAATAAAAGGACGAGGAAGATAGAACTCATGGTCTCTAGTTCCTCGGGGATTGAGGGAACCATTGTCTGATCAGACAATCTCAAAATTAAAAATAAAAAAACTGCTGGGGATGTAGCTCAGGGGGAAGGCCTTGGATTCAGTCCCGATCGCCACCTCCTTCTTCCCCAAGAGGGCCAAGCAAGAAGAAAGATACAGTATACCCAAAATAGTACATACAGCACAGGCTCGGTGCACTCACACAGCCTTCTACCGAGTACCTACTGCACGCTGGGCGCTGTGCCAGGGGCCACTGTGGGTGCAGACAGACAGACTCCTGTTCTCAGATGACGTCATGACAGCCAGCTTGCCTGCAGAACAATACAAGGGGTTTTGTACTCATGAAGTCAACCTTGGTGTTAAAGCCCATATATCCAAAGAGGACCTAAATTTTATTGGAATATTGGATAGCTATTTCGGAAGAAAAACTTTCCCAGATAATGAGGTCCATCAAATGGCTCCTCTCTCATGGGTCACTGCTGTATTAAAATCAAACAAAAGCCAGTGATATCAAAATTGTCATTATTTAAAAATAATTTCTTTTAGGATGCATGAATTTTGAAAAAAAAAACAGTGCAGGGAAGATTAGTCTTTCTTGTTACTACTTCTAGAACTTGCCTAAAAACATAGATTTCCCTTTGCTTTTATTCTTTAGAAAACAAAATCACTTAGGAAGCCAAATTTGAGCCATTTCAGAATTGCAGACATGCAAAATCTTTATGAGAAACATTTGACCTGATTTGTTTTGCTAATTAACAAATAACCCTCCTCTGAATGGTATGTTTCACCCGACAGCACATTTTTAATCAAGGCATAAATTGTAGCAAACCAAGGTTTCTAAGAAAACCCTGAAAGGCCACCTCCACAGGAAAGATGTGTGTGTCACAGCAATAACGCAGCGGGGACCTGGATGAGAGGAGCCGAGAGCTAATTTGCAGAGGGGAATAGAGAGTCCACGATGAAATAACAGCTTCCTGTCCTGTCGGAAAATGCGATAAACGGCCACAAGCAGATTGCAACCGGAGATTGCAGCCAGTGCGAGGTGAGGCCCAATTGCCACTCAAGGACTGATGGGACCCAGTGGCATCAGGAGCAATTAAAGGAGAAATAATCTGGGAAAAAGAAAAGAAAAAGACATTCAGTAGTGTGTGTCCAAGTGTGCTGTACAGTTTGAGCCTTATACCCTGGGTGCCTCATTCAAGACGGCAGTTAGAAGTGCTAGAGCCAACTAGAGGTGCAGTGGCACACTTTTGTAAGCCCAGCACTCTGGGAGGCTGAGGCAGGAGGATCACAAGTCTGAACCCAGCCTGGGCAGTTTAGAAGTTGCCCAAGACCTTGTCTCAAAATAAAAAGAAATAAATGGCCGGAGATGTAATTCAGTGCCAAGGTCAGAGAGAGAAAATTCATCATCGTCCCAGGGAGTGGAAGTGCTAACGAGAGCTGGCTAGGTGTTGGGTTGGGCATGAAGGACACAGGAAAGGACACACACAGTCAATGCCCCTACACGTTGTTGGTGATGATGCCAAAATACAGATCCTTATGGGCCACATGCCCTGGGCATGGTGGGGTGAGATGCCGCATCAGCATCTGGGCTGTTGTTACTTTAGGGCACTGATATGTTTCCTTTCTAACTTGAAAAGTTAGGCTTTAGTAGTTCCAGTAGCTGAAAATATCCTTCCAAGTGGTAAAGACTGCTCAAAGAGGGGAGCCGGGTTCTCTTTCTCTCTGCCCTTCCCTCTTTCCCTCCCTCCCCATCCCCTCCACTCACCCTCTCCCCTCTTCCCTTTTTATCCCCTCTTTTCATTCTGATTGAAGTCACAGTGGGATCTTAAATATGTATGTGACGTAAACTTTCAAAGTAAATTTTAAGCCAGGCATGGTGGCACTGCTTGTAATCCCAGCACTCAGGAGGCTGAAGCGGAAGGATTGTTGAGAGTTCAGGACCATCCTGGGCTACAAAGTGAGTTTAAGTGAACTCCTGAACTGTACAGTGAGACTCTGTTTCAAAAAGACACTCTTCCTCCAAAAAAAGGAGATTAAAAAAAAATGAAACGCATTCCTGTTAAAAATGTAATCATGGGGCTGGAGATTTAGCTCAGTGGCATAAGCACCTGCCTTGCAAGCAGGCAGTTGTGAGTTTGATCCCCGGTACTGATAAACACACACGCACACACACACACACACACACACACACACACACACACACAATGTAATCATAAAAATATATAACCTCAAAGTTAAATGTCCCTCATCATTCCATTTCCCGTGGGAAATGACTGTATAGTATGGAGTATATTCTTCTAAATGTAATTTTTTTAACTAAAGAGAATTGTGCACACTGGGTAGTTTGCTTTTTGGTGATCAGTCAAAGAGACCAAATCCCATATCCTCATTTGATTCCTCTGACTCTTCCTCCGTTTCAACGTTGGCTGGGGCGGCTGCATCAGCAGGAGCAGCAGTGATGGCTGCAGTGACAGGGGCAGCGGCCACAGATGCAGATGGATCAGCCAGGAAGGCCTTACCTTTCAAAATATGGAACGCTTCCTGAATTTCTGTGTCATCCCTGCACAGGGCATGCTAATCTCTGTATCATTCCAATTTTGGTATATGTGCTGCTGAAGCGAGCACCTGAATGTATTTTTAAACATACATGCTAGCCACATTATTATTTTAACAAAAGTGGAATCATTCACACACGTTTGCTGTGCTTTCTGCCAGGGGATATTTGTGTTTGCATCCACCCAGTACCTTTGAACACCCTCATTTGAACAGTTTTTCACACACTGACATGCTTTGCTTGCTTAATAAATGTGACACAGTGATATTTCCCTTCTGGGGCATACAGAGCCAGTGCCTGCCTTGTTTAACGACCGTGGCTGTGTAGTGTCCCACTCCATAGACACGTCAATGTTTTTTCACCCACTCCTCGCTGATGCCCTGGAGTTGGATGTATAAACTTAGAAGCTCTCTTTCTTTCCCTTTCCACACATAACCTAGAATGGTTAAAGTTTATGGCACTACACTGGAGGGTTAAGGAAGAGAAAAGTCAGGTGCTGTATGTGTGTGTGTGTGTGTGTGTGTGTGTGTGTGTGTAGTGTGTGCACATATCTACACTTTCACCCAGGATCTTTATAGCTATGTGTGTATGCAGTGGTAATATACTCTCTTTTTATGTGAATTACTTATATGTGATTATCTATATTGCATGGGTTGTGGGTGACTATGGTAATGGAGAGGCAAAAACCCTTTTCTTCTGAAAGCCAGGATAAATAAGGAAGAGGCTGGGGGCTTCAGATTCATACTCTGAGCTGTTCAGGAGCAAGGGTCCACAGAATAATGTAAGACCTTCACTTGCGTAAGAGAAACAGAGTGGCCACGAGACTCTGATACCAAAGACAAGAGTCTAGTAAAGGTATGTAAATAAATGTTATTCCCACCAAGGCAACGTTCCAGAGACCAGAAGGATGCTAGGAAACAAAGCATTGTTATTCTACAGCATGTTGAAAGGAAAGTTGGGTAGAGACAGAAAATTAAAAGTAGACTGTAAGGAAGTCGAAAAAATCAAGAGTTGATATTCTCTTGCCTGGTAATTGGAGAATAAAATTACCAGGCACAGAGCACTCACAGTAAATTCCTTGTGTTGTGACTGTAACTGACATAGCTAATGATCACAGTATCTTTTTCCCATTTGAACAGAGGGCATAAGTCTCCTGTCTTCGTTGTTCAAGGCCAGTTCAGGTTAGTCAAACTAAATGGTAAGATGGCTATTTCCATCATAGATTTAGAGGCTCATGAGGAGGGTGCCATAGTTTTGACCTGGAATGTCCCACAAAGACCCATGTATTAAAGGCTTAGTTCTCCAGTATGGCACTATTGGAAGATTTTAAAAGGTGGAGCCTAATGGAGGTCATGGGTCATTGAGGGCGTGCCCTGGAAGGGCATAAAAAAGTGGGAAGCCAGGTGTCTTGTCTCCTCTTTTTAAAATTCCGGCTGCCAAGGTGTACAGCTTCTGTCACATTCTCCTACCCAGACGCGCTTTCACAGGCTCAAAATAACAGGGCCAAGCAATCAGTCAGGGACTGAAACTTCCAAAAGTTTGAGTCAAAATAAACCTTTTTTAAAAAAGTTGATTTAAATCAGGTATTTGGTGCAGTAATGGGAAGCTGAGTAACACAGAAGGTTTGGGGTCTGAGTGCTAGCTCTTTCCAAATCTTTGTCTTCCTAAGGATGTGTGTGGAGGGCAGAAATGCTGGAAACCCCCAAGCACAGCAACATGGAAGTGTGGGATAAAGAGGGAATTTGCCATTCTTCAGAGGGGAAACGAAGCCACTTGTTAATCCAGGAAACTTGGACAGTTAACTTGGTACTTCTTCTCAAACTCAGTTTCCTCATTTGTAAAGTAAGGAAAAGAATACGCTGTAAGACCATGAGAAACTTTAAAAAGTGAATGGCGTACTAGAAACAAAGCAAGTATCAGATAAACATTTTTTAATATTTCCTTTACCATCTTGTTCTTTTATTTTAAAAACAAAAGATAGAAGTGATACTGAATTTAAAAATAAGGAAATTAACAATTTAATATAATGCACATCGTTATCTTAAGTTTGATTGCTTGATCATTTTTTTCATGTGTTTTGTAACCTGAACTACTGTCCGTTAGAATATTCTGGTGCAATAGAGAAGCAAAAGTACAAAATTAACAGATTTATTGAGTTGAGGTTGTGGAAAGGAGCACACAACCCAGGGCAGCTGGGCTGTCTCCTTCAACCAGACACAGAGGCAGAGGGTCACATGACTCTGATTGACCTGGCGCATGGGGAGGTATTGATGATGTGTGAGGAACCGAATGGAATTCTCTGTTCCTGCAAACAGGAAGTGCAGTTGCAATTAGGCCTGAAGAAGAAGCAGGAAGTGGTAAGCGTTCGCACTTTGGCCTTCCGCCACGTTAGACCACTGCCTAGTAATTTATACTAGGGCAAGAACCTTTCACCGTCTTGTTTTTATTCATTCCTGACACGTTTCTTAGGTATTAGGTTAATTTACATCATGGTAGGGTCTACAAACCTTTAGTGGCAGCACATGGTGGTCTCTTCTTTCCTCCTCTTCACCATTTAATCTGAGGGACAGAGCCATGTCTGTCTGACCAGTTACTGTTTGAATGGTAGGTATCTGACCCATGTAGGTCATGATATCCCATTCATGATATCCCATTCCCTGCTGTGATTTGCTGTGATTTGTCCATGAATGAACATGTTACCCAGCATGGTTCAATCAGTCTTTCTTTGGGCTTTCTCAAGACCTGGGGAGAAAAAAATAGGGTTGTCTCTGTCTAGGAATAAAAGGATGCAACTCTGGCGACTGTCATATACCGCGTCTCTGTGACCACTCACATGCAGAAAGACTAACAAGATATGCAGAGAGATGCAAACACAAGGTGTGGCTGAAGCCTGAAAGAGTTCATTTGTGTCTTTGGCACTTGTGGGTCCGTGTGTACCTCTGTGACCCATAGTTTGAATATAGGATTCTGAAGATGCCCTGTTTCGCCTGGATTGCTTTGGGTCAAGATTTTTGTAATTTGTGATTCAGAATAGTGGCAGAGCAGCCAGTATATGTGTGTTAAAAATAAGGCTCCTTAGTTTGATGTGATTTTTAAGGCAGGGCCAGGACAAGGGGTAGAAACTGTCCCTGACAGCAGTTTCTGTTTGGTCTGGAGAGTCACACTTTGTCCAGCCCAGAGCAGGATGAGACCAAAAGGAGCAGGGCACTGCTCCGCTCAGAAGAGACCACTGTTAAAAGGAACAGCCTCGTGGAGTCTCCTCCTCTCATCTTATATCTTCTTGAAATTCTGCTAGGAGGAAAAAATATCCCCAATGTATCTTATGGAGAATGTTCCGGTTATAAGCAACAAATTCAATTTACTATAAAGAAATGATTTATTTTAAGGATATGGAGAAGAGATATGGGCTTTTAAAGCTCTACTGTAGCTACTAATAATGAAAATAATCATACTGTTCAGGCCCATCCTGTGCTTTCTTAGTTGCAGATTCAACCAACTGCAGATTAAAAAAATTAAAAAATAAAATTACGTCTGTGTCGAAAATATGTAGACTTTTTGTTCGTCATTTCCCTTTAAACAATATAGATTCACAACTGTTTACATAGCATTCATATTGCATTAGGTGTTACAAGTAATTGAGAGATGGTTTCAGGTATATGGAAGGATGAGTGCAGGTCATATGCAAATTCTGTGCCACCTTGCATCAGGGAGTTGGGCACCTAAGCACTTTAGTATCCTTGTGGGGTGGGGTGGGGTGGGGATGTCCTGGAACCAGTCCTCCGCAGAGCCTGAGGGATGAATCCGTGATTTATCTTGAAGTCAGCTAAAGTAGCAGCTACTGCCTGATTCCTGTAGAATGAGAACTGGTTAGGCATGGCCAGTTCTTCAAAGTTTAGAGTTTTAAAACTTGGTGCTATGGAAGCAAGCCAGTTTGTGGGCCAACTAAAAGATATGAGGGTTGGAAAATTAGAAACCTTTAGTAAAAGCAAATGGGAATGGCAAGCTTTGTAAGATTGGTGAGTGGTTTAAAATTTCTTATCTTTTCTGTGGCTTTATCACTTAAAAGGAATCCTGTCCAAAAGCACAAGCACATCAAGAAGCTACTTTAATCTTCCTATAACCAGGTGGAGCCCAGGAAGAGAGAAGCCAGATTGCCTTTCCCAAGAGCCCACAGCCCACTGGCATGGGCTGAGAATCAAGACTAGCATCCCCCACCCCACATAAGCAATGGGCTGGTTTGGAGGACAGACTGAGTTGATAGCAACCGAGGTACAAAAACAAGTAGGTGCTTGTATTGTTTGACTGACTTTGTAGGACTAAGGTTGGTAGTCTGAGCATCTACTAGGAGGATGACAGCATGCAATACATCAAATATGGGGGAGTTCCTTCTGTCTTGTTTTTGAAATCCAGTATTATTCTCACTGTTTTGTTCCTATTTATTGTTTTCTTTTAGTCAATGCTCTGTTTTAATTCTGCTTTGTTTTATTTGATTTTACTCTGTCTGAGGAAATGGACAACTATTGTGAAGATAACAAGATATATTTTGATAGTCACTGTTGATGACCTGTCGACCTGTTTTGAAGTTATGTACCAGTTTCACTGCTTTGTTTTGATTGGCTTTATTCTGTTTTCATGGTTGAGTTTTATTCTCTGTAAAATTAAAAATCAAACAAAACAAAAGAAACTAAAGAAAAATTAGTTGAATTGAACTTTGTCAAAATTTTAAAAATTGCATTTTAAAGAATATTATCAAGAATGTGAAAAGATAATTCACAGAATGGGAGAAAGTATTCACAAATCATGTATCTGATAAGGGTCTAGTATCCAGGATATATAAAAAACTCATTATAACGACTGACTGTAAAACAAAAACTCAGTTTAAAAAAACAGAAATGATTTGAGTAGTTATTTTTTAAAAAAATAAGCACATAAGAAGATACTTAAGAAATCAAAATCACAATAAGCTACTATGACAGTTAAGCTTAATTATTAGCTTAGTTGGCTTGGGTTCAGCATGGAGGATTTAGTAAAGCACTTTTCTGGATGTGTCATGGTGGGTCATGGCGGCATGGCCTTTGGATCAGTAGCCTGGCCCCTTCCTCGCTGGTATTCGTTTCTTGCTGGTCCTTACAGCATGAGGTCTCTCCCTTCGAACTAGTGCACTATGGACTGAATCCTCTGAAGCCCTGTTAGCCAAATAAATATCTCATCTCTCCTCTTTTAAGTTATGGCTGTCAGGTACTGTGGCCAGCAGTGGAAAACTGGCCAATACAGGCACCTTTTATATCCGATAGGAGAGCTGTAATGAAAATGACAAACAATGGCAAGTGCTGGGCGGGTGCTGAGAAATTGGAGCTTCACATGCTGCTTTTGAGAGTGAAAAGTGGTGCAGGCTCATCAGAAAACACAAAGCCAAGCACCGGAACCTATTCTGCTCCCTGCCATATACCCAGGAGAACTGGAAACATGTATTAAAAACTTTATACACATGTTTTCACAGCAATACTATTCACAATTGCCAAAATGTAGGAAAAAAAACCAAGTATACATCAACCAATGAATGGATAAACCAAACGTGGTTGTCTTTACCTTGGAATATGATTTAGCCATAAAAAGAAATACAGTGGTGCTGTATGCCACAACTTGGATGTACAATATCTTAAAAATATCATGCTACATGAGAGGAACTCCATGAAAAGAGAAGCATTCTGTGGACTAGCTAAGAGCTCAACACCTTCCAGGCTGTGGGTGGAGAGTTTGTGACCTTTAGTTAAAGCAGATTGGCAGTTCTCGCAGGATTTGTGAGTGCTCAGATGCAAGAGACCATATATTTTTTAAGGGCAATGTATTATGTGATTCGATTCGTGTGACATGTCCAAAATAGGCAAATCCCTGGGGATTGAATGTAGATGCTGCCTGGCTTTGAGGTGGAGGACCTAGTGTTATATCCCTGCCTTTAAGCACCTTTGAGCCTCTGCGCACTTAAACAACAGAGGACTATTCCTGATGGGACTGAGTGTCCACTATAGCTCCGTAGATTCCCCACATCATCAGTCGTTGGCTGTGATGCCTCCACCTTCATTGATCAATAGCTTTCAGGAGGATTTTACTCCTGCTGGATTTTGATGAATTATGGGATAAACTGAGGCCATAAAACCTGTTTTGGCCCCAGCAATGAAAAATGGCTTCTTTAACCCACTACATTAGGAACCTTCCTTTAATCTAATTCCTGTGGTCCGATGTGAGGAGGCCACGTGGCTGTCTTGGCCATGGACTATTAATCAAAGCTCCTAGAAACGGAGGGGAGCACAGCACTATGGTGCTGAAAGACTCAGTTGGCCCAGCTGTGGCGTGTCAATAAGCCATGTGATCAATGAAGGAACAGCCATAAAGCACCATTTTGAAACCTTGAAAGGAATGAGACATTTACAACAGCAAAGTGGGATGGTGGGTGTCAAAGGATCAGTCACCGCAGCAGTTAAATCAAGATTTAGGGATTTATGATGGCTCTTTAGTTATTTCCCCACAATGGCTGAGAAATGAAGTTTGACATACGGCCTTTCCTGTTGTTAAAATGCACAGGTCAAATGTTGTAAATTTTGCCTTCTTCCATCAGGAGGGATGATAAAGCCAGAAGCTTCTTTATTGATACAAAGAATTTTAGAGTTAATAATGGATCACATTTCCTGGGAAATTGTCATGCTGCAGACGTTATGCTCAGTGCTTTACATGCAGTTACTATTACAAATGAGGCACAGGAGGTTACATAAGCTACTCAGGGTCACACAGGTAGTGGGGTGGTCGAGTCAGGACACGAGCAGGGTCTGCCTCAAGCCACTTTGCTGTTCTAACAACCCCAAAGGATGCGCTGGGTTAATCTGATGTAAACGAGCTTTGGTACTTAAGTTTTGTGAAGCTTTTAATATGGCAATATGCATTAAATGTTTTAAATATCTGAATATAGATTGTGGGATTTTCCAAATTATTTACTTGCCCCATGTAAGAAATATTGCAACTTTGCAAAAAAGCTGAATTCAAATCCACACAGTGTGATTTCAGGACCCTAATAATTATTATTAACCATTTCCTCATGTCAGCTCTCAAGGTGCTCTACTTAAATCATTGTCCCCTAGCATGATCAAGGTGGGAATTGTAGATTCTAAAATCTATTTTAGAAGCTGATTATCACCCTAGTGTAAGTAAACACTAGTAGTTTGTCCTAGCAGAGGACAGCTGCCACTGTCCTTGACTGATGGCTCATGTCCTTTCTATTTCTTGTACTCTGGTTTTCCTTTAGGGTCCTATACTTTTATTGTGTAGTCAAGGTCTTCTGATGGCTTTTGCTAAGGAATCAGCACAGGATACAGGGATAATTAAAGGAAAAGTATCCTAGGACTTTTAAGCCTGTACTTGAGCCAAAAATCTCAAATACAGAACATCATAAAACTGCTGTATCTTTCTAGGGGAGTCTGATGACACTGATCTGCCTGCATGTGTGAAATTACCTTTGTTGTGCTCGTTTTTGAGACTTGAACATTCTGTCAGCTCTCTATTGCCAAGATAATAGTGTGTACCAAACAACTGCAGAGATTTGATAAGCCTCTATGCTTGTGCATCTGGGATCATGTGGCATTTGACTCTGCTGATGTGGCCTGGGCGGGCTCACAGGACTCTGGGCATTGGTCAGCTGTTGACCTTCACTAGGATGACCTTGACTGCAGCCCTGGAAACATGTGTAGTGACGGGCTGTGCTCCACCTCTTACCCAGGGTATATTCATGACAATAGCTGAGGCAAAACAAAATCCCAACTCACAAGCCCATTTAAATGAAAAATGAAATTCCAGCTTTTCCTCTTTAAAGGAAACTGATTTTGTAATGCTTATAGAGTCAAGATAAATTTTAAGTAGCATAGGAAGATCCTCTGTACTTTTTACCCAGTTTCCCTCCTAAATGACGTTTTGCAAAACTATAAAACAGTATCACAACCAGGACATTGCGACTGATGCAGTTTACTGATCTTATTCAGATAGTCCCGCTTTATTCGTACTCAGTTGTATATGTGTGTCTGTTTAGTCTCTAATTTTGTCATTTCAAGAACATCATATAAATGGAATCACACCATATATGATCTTTTGGTGACATTATTTTGTCCTTCCATTTTAGGGATTGAACCTAGGGCCTCCCTGAGTACATCCCCTTTTAAATTTTTTTTTTTTTTTTTTTTTGAGACAGAGTCTTGAAAGTCACTAAGTTACCCAGGCAGGGCTCAAAATTGCAATCCTCTGGCCCCAGCAGCCTCCCAGAGTTCTGGGATTACAGATGTGCGTGCCACCATGCTTGCCTCGTCTTACCTTTTTTCACATCATAACTCTATGGATGTTTGCAAATTACCAAGCCTATCAATAGTTTGTTCTTTCTTATTGCTGAGTAGTATTCTGTAATGTGGGTGTAACACAATTTATTTAATCATTCATTGTTTTAAAAATATCTAGGTTATTTTTAGTTTTTGGCTGTTACAAATAAATCTGCTACAAAAAGCTGATTTTGGTTATGTACAGGTCTTTGCATAAATTGTGGCTTTGCTGGGATAAATGCCTAAGGATACAATTGTTTGGGCTTTATGGTAGTTGTTCACATTTTTTCTGGAAATGCTTGAGTGATCTATTTTTTGTACATCCTTCTCAGTCTTTGCTTGTTGCTGTTTATTTTTATTTTCTAAGATTTTTATTTTTATTCTTAAATGCTTGTGGAACATAGTGATTACATTCCTCTTACAGAGTTCATACAAGTACATTAACAAATATTAATTCTTTTTACATCCCCTTCCCTCTCTACCCCTTTCTCCATCTCCTGGTCCAGTTTCCTATTGAAAAGATCTATTTCTTATGTTCTATTATTTTTTTATTAAAAAATTAAAAATTTGATTGATTATTGGTACAGTTTAGAAATACGTAATAATCATATTCATCATAAGGAATTTGTATCCGTACATAATGTATTTTGATTCCTCTTTTTTCTCAATCTTATCCCCTCCCTTCAACCCCTCTTCCCCTCCCTATTTACCAAGCGTTGTTTCCATTTTATCCTTTTTTATTTTTATTTGTTTATTTTGGTAACCTTGCACTTGCTGGGCAGGTATTTATGCCACTGAGCTAAATCCTTGGCCCCTTTTAATTTTTTTTGCTTTTTTTTCCTGTTGTAGTCAGGGGTTATGAGGAGAACAATTAGAATCAGGACATGGAATTTATAATATTAGTTTATGATGGTCACCCAGAGTTCACACAAGAAACTGTAGGAAATCTATCCACAACACCAGAGAAATAGAATATTCAGCCAAGGGCCATAGCAATGTCCTGCATGAGTCCAAATGAAGACCGAGAGCTCATGACAATGCCTCCCACGAGTCCAGCTGGAGGTCCACAAGAAGGACTCATGCCAGTCTCTTTTATGGATCTGTGCTGGAAAGACCCAAAGGTCAGTGGTGGAATCTAGAAAGTCTATGCCAGCAGGGTGAAGGAGCTTGTTGATAGGTTGAGGGTTCTATGCTGGAGCTGAGAAGTCACACTCACAACAAAGACCAGGGCTGTCCTGAAAGCACCACAGCCATCCTCAGCGACATGGAGGTCCCGAGCTCCTCTGAGGATAAGCACAGGAGTACATGCCAGGAAGCCGGCGTGATGAGTTCATCCTGAAGACCAAGCAATCCTGGAGCCAGAAAGCAGTGCTTGACGCAAGGACCAGAGCTTCCCCAGGAGAACCAAGGTCTAAAACAGCAACATGTAGGAGAACCCACCATCCTCTACACCTCAACGCCTCCTTTCTCCTTTTGCACATCTCTGTTTATGCCGGCAACTTTCCTCAGGTGGAACATCGATGCGCAGCACCATGGTGACTTAATTCTGCTGGTGTTGACACCAGTTTTTAATCTATAATACTTCCTTTCACCCTTTCACCTCCATAATTCCTCTTCCCTTTTGAACAATTTCTTCCTATTTCACAATGTCTATTGTACATTTTGGTCCTATTTACTGTTTTAGGTTTTCACACCAGAGGAGATAATACAATATTTACACATGTGAGTCTGATTTATTTCACTTAAGAGTATTGTCTCAGTGTGCATCCATTTACCCAGAAATGACTTAAGTTTACCCTTCTTTGTTGCTAAGCAGTACCCCATTGTATAAAAAAAAAAACCTGCATCTTTTTTATCCATCCCTCAACCACTGGGTATTTGGGATGTTTCCAAGATTTAGTTATTATAAACAGTGCCACCATAAACATGGACACTGTTAATAGCGCCCACTGTTTACATATGTAAATATGTAATTCCTGTGGTATGATGTTTTTATATTCTTGTAGGAAGATACCTAGAAGCAGAATAGCTGCATCAAATGGGACCTATAATTCTAGTTTTTTGAGGAATCTGCACGCTGATTTCCACAGTGATTGTACCAGTCTACTGTCTTACCAGTAGTGGAGAATGGTTTCTTTTTCCCCACAGCCTCTCAAGCCCACAATCACAGTGTTGTACAAGGGCAAAAAAATGATTATAACAGTTATGACATCCTGGCTATGGTAGTACATTAGCAATAATAATAGCATCAAGCACAGCCTAGCTACTGACAAATTGTGGTACCTGACATCTTTAACCATAGGAGCAAGCTCTACAGTTATTTAATGCAGTCCAACATATACCAGGAACTTGTGTGAAGTGTTTTTCCCCTTATGAGAGTGACTTTACCCTATATGGGGTGAGGATTTAAGGGGGATGGGGACAAGATAGAGAGAGGAACAAAGACAAATAGAGTGGAAGTAAGGCCGGAGGGCAAAGGCTGATCACGCAAGATTTGGGAAACTGGAGAACACAGCAGGGAATGAATAAAAGAGAAAACAAAAGAATATTGAAGTAACCAGAATGAGAAGGGTCAGTGTTTACTCACATGAAAACATAAGATCAAGAGAGATTAGTTGAGGAAAGTGAAAGAAGATTAATACCAAAAAAAGGAAAGGCAAGAAACAGAGAGAGAGAGAGAGAGAGAGAGAGAGAGAGAGAGAGAGAGAGAGAGAGAGAGAAAGAGAGAGACCTATTCAGATAGGAAAACAAAAGCTAATCAAATAAACACAGCTAAAGAAAAAAAATAATAAAATTCCTCTGATATCCACACTTCTGTGGCAGTGTCCAAGTCAGATCCAGAAATGTTCTGTGTAATTCCTCCAAGGCTGCAGTAGGATTTATGCTAAGTGTGGGATGATCTTGGCCTCTGGGTGTGGGGGCTGGGACTGGTTGTGTGTAGACAACACTAGATGCCCATTTCTCCTTACTGTGATCGTATGTGCGGTGCTGTCCTAGTTACCGTGGTGCCGTCAGGTAGGGAAGTCCTGGGCTTTCTCCAGACCTTGTACAGTTGGCTCATTCCGGACCTTGCACGGCTTTCTCTGTCCACACCACTGGCTCCTCTTACATGCTGGTCGCTGGGTGGGAGGAGTGCCTTTGTCCTACTGCAGGCCTACACTGCTTCCCTGCTTACGCTGCTGGGCCAAAGCTGGTCTGCTGGTCTCAGGAGAGGCATGCTTCCATTCCTTCATATTTAGGGGTAAGACTAGCTTTCGGTGGCCACCAGAGTGGAGTCTCGCTGGTCCCAGCTCCTACCTCTCAGCAGAATTCCCCCTACCCTGCTCCCCCCTGCCAGCAGTCTACTGCGCTGGATGGCTCCTCCCTCATTCCTCTCTGGGACAGTCACAGTGAAGCGACCTGGACTGTCCTGCTACTGGAATTCACCCCAATCCCTTTGAAATAACATGGCAGCTCTGCCCACTCACTTCTGTTCCCTATGACTGTGAGCCAGAGCACAGCATCAGTCAGCTCACTCACTACCTGCTGGCTGATATTCCCACAGCTGCTTCAGACTTTTCCACATCTCTGATCCTGCCTGTGGTGTGTGCCATGCTGGGCTGCTGCCTGATTCTTCCTGTGGCATTGCCATCCTGTGCTGTGCTGCTGACTTACCTTTCTTTTATTTGTCCTATATTTATATTTTGAGCTTATCATATAAAAGAAGCCATGTGATAGTTATGCTAATGTGTCTAATTTATTTCACTTAACTTTCTGGTCCCATGCATTTATATGCCTACAAATGACTTGAGTGTATCCTCTTTATGACAAAGTACTATTCCATTATATATAAATACTGCATTTTTAGGTCTGTTGATAGACATATTGGCCATGTCAAGCTATTATGTGTTGCTGCTATAAATGTAGGTATGCATGTATTATTGTAGTATGATGTCATTAACTCTTTGGGGACAATATCTAGAAGGGGAACAGCTGAGTAGAAAGGAATTTCTTTTAATTTTTTGAGGAATCTCCATATTGAGTTTCATAGTGATTGTACTAGTTTCTCACCAATAATGTAAAACAGTTCCTTTTTCCACCTCAGACTTGGTGGCATTATTACATTTGGTTTCTTAATGGTAGCCATTCTTTTGGGAGTAAGATTGAAATCTCAATATTGTTTTAATTTGCATTTTTCTAATAGGCAGAGATGCTGGACACTTTTTCATTATATTTATTGGTCATTTGTAATTCTTTTATTTCAGTTGCTCATTTTTTGACTTGGTCTTTTATTTTTGGGGGTCTGATTTCTTTGAGACTTTTATATGTTCTAAATATTAGTCCTCTGAGGAATAGCTGGAAAAAATATTTTCCTGTTCTGTAGGTTGTCTCTTTATTCTGTGGACTGTTTCTTTTGTTGCGCAGACACACTTTTTAATTTGACATGATCCCATGTTTTGAATCTTTGTGCTATTTCTTGTGAAAAAATTCTGTCTAAAAAGTCATTATCTATGTGTGATGGATTGAAAAGTACTGCTCACCTTAAACACCATCTGAATTGAATCACTATGTTGCTGAATGTAGATGGCCCACTAGAGGATTGTTGCAAGCATAAAAAGATTTGGAGAGGAAGATAGTATTGTTGTTGTTTGGAGATGTTGGTTCTTTTGGAGCTGTTGAAGGAAGAGGAGGAGGAGGAGGAGGAGAAGAAGAGAAGCTTGTCATGCTGGCTTCCCTGATATGAGCTCAGATGTTATCATCAGAGGAGCTCAGGACCTTGTTACTGAGAATTGCTATAGGTCATTTTGGGGGAGCTTTGATCCTAATATTGAGCATTGCCTCCTGCCTCTGGAGGGAAGATGTGTGCTATTCAATCTACAGGAGAAGCTTGTCACGCAGGCTTCCTGATACGAACTCAGATGTTCTCATTATCAGAGAAGCTTGGGACCTTGTTGTCACAAAGGATGGCTGTGGTACTTTTCAGGGAGAGCCCTGGTCCTTATTTTGAGCATTGTTTCTTGGCTACAGTGCAGAACCTTCAACATACTGGCACAGACATAGACTTCACCCCACTGACATAGACTTTCTAGCTCTCCCACTGATCTTTGGGCCTTCCCAGTGCAGAGCCATGAAATAAATAAATGTGCATGAGTCATTGTCACGGGCTCTAGGTCTTCAGCTGAATTCATGCAGGATGTTACCATGGGATCCAGGCCTTCAGCTGGATTCTCTAGGTGTTTAGTGTATGGACAGATTTCCTGCACTTTGTTTATATTTGACTCCTTGGGTGACCATAATAATACTATGTATGTCTTGTATTGTTTTCTTCTTCTCGAAGTCTTTGATTACAACACTAAGCTTATGTCTTCAAGAGTTTAATCTACTTTATCTTCTATGGGTTATTTTTTAAACATTTCAGTTTTTAACATATTTTAATTTTAGTGTAGTACATGGTCAGAGATATGGGTCTAGATTTAATCTTCTGCGTGTCTTCCAGCAGCTTAAGTGTTTCTGGTTTAACATTTAATTCTTTAATCCATTTTGATTTTAGTTTAGTACATGGTGAGATGTGGGTATATAGTCAATCTTCTGCTTATGAATATCTAGTTTTCCCAACACCATTTATTAAAAAGGCTATCTTTCCTCCAGCATATGTTTTTGGCCTTTTTGTCAAAGATCAGATAGCTGAATGTGCCTGGGGTTCTTTTTTGTATTCCTGTCCTGTTCCATTGACCTACATGTCTCTTTTTGTATCAATACCATGTTGTTTTTAATCACTGTAGCTTGAAGTCTGAGATTGTGGTGTCTCTTGCTTGGATTTTGTTGCCTAGAATTGATTTTGTGATTCTGGGTCTCTTTGGGTTCCATATGAATTTTAGTATTGTTTTCTCTAGTTCTGTGAGGAATGCTATTGGTATTTACATTGGAACTGCATTAAATCTGTATATCAGTTTTGGAAGCAAGGCCATTCTGACAATCGTGCGTATCCTGGAACAGGGAATGTCTTTCTATTTCCTGATGTTCTCTTCAGTTTTCTTTTTCAGTGGACTTCAGTAGCTTTGTTTTAGAGGCATTTCACTTTCTTGGCCAGGGTAAGTCTTAAGTACTTAATTTTTCTTGATACTTTTGTGAATGATCTTGTTTTCCTAATCTTTTTCAGTGAATTTATTGTTGGTGTGCCAGAGTGCTATTTTTATGATTATTTTATATCCTGCTACAATACTGAATTTGGTTATTAATTTTAGGAGTTTTTGGGTGGACTTTTTTGGGATCTTCTGTGTGGAAGATTATGTCATTTGCAAATAATGATACTCTAACTTCTTTTCCTACTCATATTTCACCAGACTGTTTGGTATTGTTGGTGTCATTGTCTCTTTCTAGATGATCCTTAAGGAGTTTTTGGAGTGCTGATTTGATGGTCATGGATTTTTTAGGTTGTGTTAAGGGAGGACCTTCTTTCTCCATCAAGTTTGAAAGACAGTTTTGTAGGATATAACAATCTGGGCTAGATGTTATTTTCTTTTAGAGCTTGAAACATTTCACACCAAGTCTCCTGACCTTGATGGTTTGTGTTCAGAAATTGTCTGATAATTCTTTTTTAAAAAATATTTTATTTTAAAGAGAAAAAAATTTACAGAAAAGAAAAACAAAACGCAATAGACACAAACGATAACAAAAAACTCCCAAAATAATAAATATAGGCTTTCAAAACAAGATGGTAGGAATTTGTTATAGTTTTTTTTTGTTTGTTTGTTTTTATCAGTACCAGGGATTGAACTCACGACTGCCTGCTTGCAAGGCAGGCACTTATGCCGCTGAGCTAAAACCCCAGCCCAAGATGGTAGGAATTTAAAGTGGTTGTTATATTGCATATTGTTAACTTCAAATAAATTGCTTAGATTACCAGATATAAACATGTTAAATTGATCTAATCACATGAGTATTAACTGTTCTAATAGAATTAGTAGTATAATCATCTTAGCTAAAATATACTACTAATTCTATTAGAAGAGTTAATATTCATATGTATATAAGTAAAATAGCTAAGATGATTATACTACATATATGGACACACACACACACACACACACACACACACACCTATATCTTTTTCTTTTTCCCTTCCTTCTTTTCTCCTTTTACCTATCCAAGTTATTTTCCCCCTTTGAGCAGTTTCTTTCTCTTTCACATTATTTATTATAGATTTTGGCCCTTATTTAGTCTTTTAGTTTCTTATACCAGGGAAACAATACAGTATTTGCATGTGAGTTTGATTTATTTCGCTTATGATATAATGTGAAGTTGCATCTATTTACCTATAAAAGCATTGATTTGATCCTTCTGTATAGCTGAGTAGTACTGCACTGTATGAAAATACCACATTTTTTATCCATTCCTCAGTTGATGGGCATTTGCGTTGTTACTGTAATTCTAATGAGTTTACCTTTATAAGTGATTTGTTGTTTTTGTCTAACTGTTTTAAAGATCTTTTCTTGTGTTGGACTTCTGGGATTTTAACTATGATGTATCATGGGAAAATTCTTTTCTGATTGTGGCTATTTGGGGTTCTATATGTGTCACTTATCTGTAGGTTAAATTATTGCCCCATTTAAGAACTTTTTTGCTATTACTGCTTTAAGCAGTTTTTATGCCAACTATGCTGTCTTTTGATTTTTTTTTTACTAATTTAAGTTAATCTTATGTTTTTGCATAATCGAGCAGTTTTTGGATCAATTTTTCATGCTACCTTACTATTTCTAAGGTATGTCTGAGTACCTGGCCGTTTGCATTGGCTCCATCTTCTAGTTCTGACACTCTGTCCTTACACTGGTCACTTCTGGTACTCATATTTTCAACAGAATATTTTACCTCCTAGATTTATGTTTAGTACCTTTTCATGGACACTAATTCTTTGCTCAACTGATCATTCATATTTTGTATTGTTTTATTTAACTCAGGTAGCTTTTTTTTATTAGTGTCTTTTATAAGCTCACCTATTATTTTGTTTATCAAGTTCATTATCAGTTTAGTTATATAATCTTTGATCTTGCTGAGCAACCTATGCTTTTTTGTTTTCTCTTTTACCATTTTATATATTCAACTGTTCATCTTTTAATTTCCTCTCAGTCATTGTCCGTAGATCAGTTTTAGGAGAATTGGGAATTTTTGAAGGCATTTTTTTTCTTTGCCTTGTCTGTTCAGGTTTCTATAGCATTTGTGTGTGTGCATGCACTGAGGTTTATGGTCAATTACAGTAGAAATCCATGTTGTTAGTACTGAGATCTTCTTAGTAAGTGTCTGCTTTTTCAGTTATGCACTCTGGGTGTGGCTGATCATAAGCTTTGCTTCTGTCCCAAGAACCATCCAACTCTGTTTACCATACTTGGAAGGGGAGGTTACAGGATAATTGCCTACTTCCTAGATCTCTGGACACCAACCACAGGGTTACTAATGACATGACAGACCGGATATAGACATACAGAGAAAACCAGCTCAGAGTGACAGCCATGCCACCATCATATTATCAACAAAATCAGCAATAACTGAGTAAGAGACCAACTGAATATTGACATAAGACTCATTAAAAGTTACCACTGTACCACCCTTAACCACAGGAAAAATTCTATATCATTATAATGCAGACACAAAGACAAAGCAAATACTTTTTTATTTTAAAATGAAAAAGTAAAGCAAGATTTCAAAACAAGATAATAGAAAATAAAAATGGTTAATATATTGTGTACTATTACCTTTAAATTAGTTACACAGAGTACAAGATATCGGCATTTAATTGTCTGAACAATATTAGCACAAACCTTTCTTTTCTTCTTCTTCTTTTTCTTTTGGTACTGGGGATTGAACTCACGACCTTGCGTTTGCCAAGCAGGCACTCATGCCACTGAGCTAAACCCCCAGCCCAAGCCTTTCTTTTCAATGAACTAAAAGAAATTAGTAGTATAACGGTCTTAACTATTTTATATATATATATTTTTTTCCTTTCTTCTTTTCTCTTTTCCATCCCAGTTTCTTGTCTCTTGACAAGGCAAATATTGACATACAGTAAAAACATACTAAACACAAAACTATACCACCACTAACAAAAGAAAGGAATGGAACAACAATAATGTAGAGTTAATTAAATATCTAAAGTTGATAAACTTTAATATTAAAACTAGAAATGTGGAGGGACTGGAGTATGGGAGAATGAAGAAATTAAAAGTTGATAAATAAAGGAAAATGGGAAAGGAGAGAAAAGTGAGATAAAACATTCTATTAAAATAAAATGAATAGAATTGGATAAAAGTAAAATTAAATCAATAGAACTGAATAAAACAATAAAGAAAAAAGAAAAAGAAAAGTTAGAGATCAAAATAAAGAAAAAAAAGAAAAACAAAAGAAAAGATAAGAAAAAAAACACTTCCCCCTAGAAAAGCCAATGAAGAAAAAAAAAAAAAAAAAGCAATGAGTTAAAAAAATTCCTCCATGGTTTTGAATGAATGACTGGTTTCTTTCCAGGGTCTGTGGAATTGCAATTTACCAGGTATGTGGAAGGGTAATGGCTGACTGTTAAGACCCATTTTGTTTCCACACTATTTTGTATGTGAATATTGACTCTCGCCTGGTCTCTCCAGCTTGGTATAGTCAGTCAAAAGTTTCTGCTCTAGGGCTGTATTCACTTTGGCAACTTCTAGTTTCTATGTTTTTCTGAGTGCTTTCTCCACCTAGATTCATAGCCTGTGGGTTTGTGAGGAATACCTGTCCCCGCTCCAGAGGCCCGTCTCCCTGCACATCCCAGCTGTGACTACCGTCCAGGCCACAGTACACGTCCCTGCTCACAATACACGGGGAAGGCAAACAGATCACTGAGCTCTGTGCTACATGTGGGCAGCACGGTGGGAATTCCAGCAGACTGCTGGACTTAATACCAGCACTTTCAGATCCAGCCCTTTCTGAGAGCCATACCTGATTGGCCTGGCTTCTTACCACAGACAGCAGTGACCCATATCCTTTATAGTCTAAGCTTAAACTTTTCAGTGTGTTCTGAATTTAACCTGCACTCTCTCCATGGCTTCTGTGTGGCAATCTTTTATCTAGTCCCTGTAGTGAGGTGACACCAGAGACCCTGAAGTGTAGCTGTTCTTTGGCTCAGTCTTAACTAATTAACCCCTTCTCAGCATGGCTCCTAACAAAGCCTGCTTACACGGGATGGGTGCTGTTTTGCATGTTTTCTCCAACTCTAGCCTGCCACATGGAAGCAGTCAATTTCAGAGTAAACCCGTGCTATATCTTAGTTTACAATAGTCATGGGCTTTTCGTGGGGCTATATCATCTTAATTTACAATAGTCATTGGATTTCCTTAGGCTAGCACTGCTCTCCTGGTCTGTTGTGTGTCCCTGGAGCTGCCGATGCTCTCCAGGTTTACCCTGTTTCCATAGACAAGAGCTGGAGTCAGCTTTCTAGACTGCTTCATTCTTTTCTATGTACTGTGCTCCATTCATCAGGTTCTCTATAGTTTCTAGTTTTCCTGTCAGCTCCCTGTTAATTTCTGGAGATTTTTACTTCATTTGTTCTTTTCAAGATTTCCAGATGTCTTGATTCCAGGTCTCAGAGAGGCTGTGTTTTGCTACCAGTTTCTGTGTCACCATTTTACCCCAGCTCATTCTTTTTTTTTCTGGAACTGGAAATCAAACTCAGGACCTTGTACTTGCCAGGAAGGTACTGTGCCACTGAGCCGCATTCCCTGCCCCTCTCCTTGTCTCATTCTTGTAAAAAAATTTTTAACTTTGCTTTAGCTAATCTAAATTTTTTGATTTTCTATATAAATTCGTTTTTCTATATCTAAATTTTATTGAATAATTTTGCATGTTTGCAAAACATTTACTGAAAATTTTTTAGAAATGTGGTTAAGTTTATAGGTCAGTTTTGAGAAAAGTGCTCTCTTTAACATGCTGAATCTGACAATTGATGAATATGGTATGTATATCTATATATTTTGATTTTATTTGCTTTCTTTAATCAGAATTTTGTGATTTTCATCATATAGATCCTATAATATTTTGTTACACTTGTATTTAATAATTTCATTTTCTTTGGTATGATTTTAAGTGACATTGTTTTTAAATTCAGTTATCCCATGTTCACTATTAATATATAGTCATATGGCACATAATATTTTGGTCAATATTTGATAACATATTCCATATTTGCTTTTTGAAGCAGGGTCTTACTACGTAGTTCAGGCTGGTCTTGAACTCACTATGTAGCCCAGGCCGGCCTTAAACTCAGGGCATTCCTACTGCCGCAGCCTCCTAAATGCTGGGATTGTAGGTGTGCTCCACTGTGTTTGGCTTTGGCATTTACAGTCTTGCTAGAAAAGTGGTCCCATAAGATTATAATAAAGTTGTAAAATTCCTATTATCCTGTATGTTTGCTGTATATTTTCTATGTTTAGATACTCTTAGTATCTAACACAAATATATTTGTGATACAATTTCCTATGGCGTTCATTCTAGTAACATGTTGGACAGGTTTATAGTCTAGGTACAATGGTCTATACTGTATAGCTAGGGGTAGAGTAGACCATATAATCTAGGTTTGTTTAAGTATACTTATAACTCACACAATATAATAGCTTACTGACACATTTTTAGAATATGTCCTGTTACTAAGTGGTACTTGACTATATAGAAATGTGGCTGATATTTGTGTATTGATTTTGTTGCCTGAAACCTTGCTGAGCACATTTCTAAGTTCTAGGAATTTAAAAAAATTTGTTTTTGTAGATATTTTGAGAATTTCTATGGGGGCAGTTATACAGCTTTATTTCTTCCTTTATAATATATGTAATAAGTCTTTTATTCTCCCTTGGTTTACTGTAGTGGCTAGTATTTCTAGTAAAATATTAAATAAGAGTTGTAACAGAGGACAGATTTCATTATTTCTAGCATTAGGGAAGATATATTTAAACCGACACCATTAAATGTCATATTGCTGTAGACTTTTATGTATGTTCTTTATCAAGTTGAGATAAAGCTCTTTTTTATTCCTAGTTTACAGAAGTTTTTAGTGTTGGTGTTTGTGAAATGCATTTACTAAATCAGTTGCTATTATGTGGATATTTCTCTGTTGATATGATGGATTACATTGATTGATTTTCAGACACTGAACAAGCCTTATATACCTTGAATAAATCCTATTGGTTATGGTTCATACATTGTTTATACATTGTTGGATTCCACTTGTATTGTTTCATTGAAGATTTTTGCATGGGGTAGTATGAGAGTTATTGCTCTATAGATTTTTTTCTTTAGTACTGTTTTTCTGTGGTTTGGATATCAAGGTGATATTGGCTTTATAAAATGAACTGAGAAGAATTTTTTTCCTCTTCTGTTTTCTGGAAAAAGAGATTGTATAAAATTGCTAATAATTTTGTTTAAGTATTGAGTTAAATTCTCTACGGACACCATTTTGTATGGATACCATTTGGGGAATACTTTTATTTATTTTATTAGTAGATTTCAAATTATATATTTAACTTTGTTTTTATTTTACAGAGAATAAAAGTAAAACAAAATAAAGCCAATCAAAAATATGAAAGTGATACAGGACTTCAAAACAAGGTAATAGGAAATCAACAATGGCTACCATATTACCTCTTATTAGCTTTAAAAGAGCTGTCCAGATCATCAGACATAATAAAATCAAACAAAACAGAACAGAACAAAACCAATCAAAACAAAACAATGAAAGCAATACAAGACTTTCAAAACAAGGTAATTGGAAATCAACAATGGCTACCATAATATATATCTTGTTATCTTTGAAATAGTTGCCCATATCATCAGATATAATAAAACAAAACAGAGTAGAATAAAGCCAAATCAAACAAAACAATGAAAATGATACAGAACTTTAACATAAGATAATAGGGAATTAACAATGACTACCACCTTCAGAAGGCGATCCCCATAGATGCTCTATTGTATATTGTTATTCTCTAAATAGTGCTCAGACTACCAGCTTTAGGACTGCAAAGTCAATCAAACAATACAAGGATCAGGTTGTTTTTTTTTTACTTTAGTGCCTATCATCTCAGCCATGTTTCTTTGAATCAACTGGTTGCATATGGAGGAGCATGTGTTGAGGGGTGAAGGGATTCCATATTTCTTGTTTTCCAGCACCTGTGCCAGCTGGCGCACAGGAAGGGGTTAGCTTCTTGATTCTCTTCCCAGTTTGGCTGCTGCTGGCTCATAAGAAAGGGTTACCTACCCTATGACCACTGCTGGCTCACAGAAGAGGTTGGCCCAGCCCAAGGCCACTGGTGGCTCATAGGAAGAGGTTAGTTTCTTTGTTCTCTTCCTGGGATGCATGGTCACTGCTGGCTCACTTTAACTTCTCTAGTGATTATAAGAGTACTTATAATGTATGTTAGCTTGGTAAGTTTTGATAGTTTTCAAGAAATAGGTCTGTTTCTTCTAATTATCATACTTATTAGTACAAAATTAGTGTTTTATTATTCTGTCTTAATTTATTTTGTGCTGCCACAACAGAGTATCACAGGGAATTTATCTTTCACTCTTCTGCAGCCTGCAAAGTTCAAGAGCATAGTGCTGGCACCTGGCGAAGTCTTCTGGCTGTGTCACATCATGTTAGGAAGCATCACCTGGCAAGATAGCATACAGTGTATAAAAGAGATCAGAAGCAAGGAACTGAGAAGTGGGGGAGAGTAAACAGAAATGCACATATGGGAAAGACAGTACTTTTTTTTTTTTTCCGGTCTTTTTCATTTTCATTGGTACCGGGGATCGAACTCATGACCGCCTGCTTGCAAGGCAGGTGCTTATGCTGCTGAACTAAATCCCCAGCCCCTAAAGACAGTACTTTTATAACAAAGTTATCCCATTACATCTAACCCACTCTTGTGATAACAGCATTTATTTACTCATGAGGGAATAATTTAATCACCTAATCGTCTCATCTCCCAATATTGTCACAGTGGCAATTAAATTATAATGAATTTTGAAGGGGGTATTCAAATCATGAGATCCTGTATTTCGTGACTTCAGGTTCTGTAGTGATATCTGTTTCATTCTTGATATAGTAAGTGCCACCTCATGAGCATTCAAAATCTGAACTTTCATGGATACAAATGGACCTTACATTATGAATATTTGTAGATGTAAACAAATTGAGAAGTAGCTCATGTTTCTAGCGTACCATTTTAAGGTGACCTTAAAAGTAAAAACAGTTTATTTATAGTTATATTATACTGTACTGTCATTTTAAGGTAACTATAAGAGTAAAAATAGCTATTTACAGTATTTTTGTGTATTTGGTTTTTTTTTTTTTTTTTTTTGTTTTACATTGTGCTTTTGTGTCAAAGATATGTAAGACTTACTTTGTATGACTTACAAAAAAATCTGACTTACGAATGTTCTCCTGGAATGGAACTCATTAGTAGTTGGATACTTACTATTTGATGATTTTTGTCTCTTCCTTTTTTACATTTCTCAGTTTTTCTAGTTTATTATTTTTATTGATTTATATTCCTAACAACCAGTTTTGATTTCATGGAGTTTTTCCATTTTTAAATTTTACCAATTTTGGCAAAAATTTGTTATTATTTTCTTTGTTATATTAGACCCACACTTATTCTTCAGAATGTTTATATTGATGGATTATTAATTTTAATTTTATGAATTTTATTATGTTAAATGAGTACTCAACAGGAAAAAAATCACAAAAATAAAGCACTGTGTTTTTAATGTTCATTGAGTGTTTATAAACAAGCATCAAAATTTTCAGCAGTCTACTGGTTTTTCGTACACAAAGTCTAAAAGGGAACATCAGAAATCAATTCCCGTATGAGCTACAATGAAAATACCAATAGCATTCTACCAAAAAAACTTTACTGCAACTGTCACAGCTGATGCAGTCTGCACATATGACAACCACACCATCTATACATATGCATTGCTTACACTGATAGCACACGTCTTTTGCTTTCCGGCCCTTTTTGTGGGACCTACTTGATATTTCAGTGGTCTTGCTATTTTGTCAGGAGGTTCTTATTATATTTATAGTGTGCAGTTAACAGAAACATAAAATATCAGTAAAATAAATTATTAAATAATATGTATCATGTATTTAGAATAGACATCAACATTTTCACATCAGCTGTGTGGTTGCTTACAAAACCTAAAAGATAACATCAGAAATATATTTCTATATTAGCAACAATGAAAACTACACTAGAACTCTACCACAAAAATATGCTTTGCTTCAACTATCACACCCAAGGCTTCAAACGTGACAACTGCATGCCCACACCTGGCTTACACTGACAGCGCATGTGCTTAGCTCGGCTTTCTATGTGACAGGCTTTTCACTTCTCTTTAGGTTTTGTTAGGAGCTTCCTCCTATATTGTGCAATAGGCACTTATCACGGAAATAAGATGTCAATAAAATACAATATCTAATACATAATGAGGCTAAGAACAGACATCAGTATTTCCATATCAGCTGTTTATTTGCTTACAAAACCTAAAAGATAACATAAAAAATGAAAACCTATGTACACTACAGTGAAGACACAAACAAAAGTCTACTACAGAAATAAGCCTTCTTTAACCATAACACCACGGGCAGTCTTCACATATGGCAACTACCTAATTCCATGCACATGTTTCATTTACAATGAGAATATGTATTTTTTGTTTTCCTGTACTTTCTTACAGGGCACAGTTGAAACCTTTTTTTGTTTTCCTATTGTAGTAGGTCTTTGTAACGCTGCATCTGCCTGTTCACTTGTCAGCTCACCAGTATGTGAAACAATTTTTTTTGCATAGTTTACCGGTCAGAAACATTTTACTTTTCTTCTGCTGTAAATGATCTCTCTTATGAGTTCCAATCCCAATCCTCTAAGAAAATTTCTCTGTTATATTTGCACTTTTTTTTTTCTTCATAAGCTGTCAAGCTATGCCACACATATTTAGGTTTGAGTAAAACACAACTATTGGCCAATGCTTTGTGTTTCAAGTGATGTCATAGTTGCTGAATAACTCATCAATAACATGTATTCCACATTCAGTTTTGCTGTTGAAAGTTTCCATCTCAGGTTTCTGTTTTGTTAAGGTTTCTCTATCAATATCTCTGTCATGGTGAAATGCTGATAGCAGCAGTGCCAGTTTGCTTTTCTTTGCCATATACAAGGCCAATGTTATATCTTTCTGAAATTCAAAGATTGTACTATACAATTCTCTGTTTTGAAATTGCAACATTTCATTTGGAATTTCTGCTTTATTCCTGTGTACAGTTTCTGCATGGTCAACTTGTGCTCTGTTAGCAAATATAGTATCAGTTGGGAACCAGTGAACTAATTGTTCAGTGTCAGATTATGATTAGTTTGGGTGATGAGAGCAAGTCTGTTCACATCAGTTACTGAGTTAGTAGATGGCTGAGTTTCAGGGTAAACTTTTAAAGTCTTTGTATCTACAAGGATATAAATTTTTATGCCACATTTTGACACATTTCTTTTCCATAACTCTTTTACATTCCTGCAATCACCATAAGAAATCTGTGCTAAATACACCAGACATATGAATGCCTTCAGTTCAGTTAGTGAAGTGCCATAATAAATACATTTTGAATATGGCTGTTGGTGCATATAGAACATTTTACTTGCATTTCAACCTTTATGTATTTCACAGCATCTTGTAGTATTTTGTTTGTTACACTTTCCAACACTAAATGGCAGTGATGTTATTAATGTCCAATACATTTCACCCCTACCAGGACCTTCACTATATTTTTGGACCTAGTTCTAGCATTGGATTGTTCCATTTGGTTGCATGGCCATTCTGCAATGACATGGTCAAATGTGTACTCACATTACTGTTTCCTTTGTCCTCTTAATCAAGAAGGTCTGCATTTTCCTGTATCTGTATCTGTTGATTGTTGCTCCATTTCATTTCCACAGTGCAGAAAAACTTTCAAAATGTTTCAAAATCCACATATGTCAGTAGTTTACAGTGTTCCTTCTACTTCTGTAAATAGGCTATCAGAGGTACAAGCTGTACCTGGCCTGTTACTGTTTCAAGTTTGTTCTCATGTTTGTAAAGTTCCAGTTGCTCACAAAAGACTCCCTGCC
This sequence comes from Cavia porcellus, assembly GCF_034190915.1. Lineage (NCBI taxonomy): Eukaryota > Metazoa > Chordata > Mammalia > Rodentia > Caviidae > Cavia > Cavia porcellus. The sequence goes on from NW_026947496.1 coordinate 55,795,401, forward strand.
CTGCCTGATAAATAGTATAAAACTAACTTTCTACACCAGTTTGGGGCTTAGACTTTGGAGTACACAGCTCCTCTGAGCCTGCCAGCATAATAAAAACTTGGTTTCTTCCACTTCTCTGAGGTCTGCTTAATTTCTTTTCCTCCAGTAAACCTAAAATTGCTGTAATATTTGGTTCCCTGACCAGGAAACCAACTGTACTAGCATACATTTGATCCATCATCTCAGATTCAGGGAAGTACCTGCTAGGTGACCTGCTTGGAAAATAGAGCAACATGCTCCTTTCTGCAGGACAGGGCCAGCAATGCTGGCTGGAATTGGTGAAGTGGACAGGTTAGAGCTTCTAGACAAGGTAAAGACCTGGGGGTCCCATCCCAAATCAGGTCTTTCCCACATATAGAAAGGAAGAGTGATTACCTCCCAAGGTCTCACACTAGACATCTAAGTGAGGGATTTCCATAAGAGGGGAGGAATCTTTTAACCTCTGAATGACTGTGTGGGGAAGTGTGGACATTTTTGTGGCTCTATAGCACAAATTACAGAGTCTAACTGGGCCCTAACCTGCATTTCTGTGGCAGTGTTTTACAACATAATGGTGGGTGATTCATTTCCCCATAATAGGGGACTGACCAGGCCTTGGTTAATGTGGGTACAGCTTGGCTGAGACATACCTAAGTTTCCATAAGGGATATAGTTAGGTAGGCATCTGAGTGGTTTCCTCTGGGGGACTCCCACTCTTGTGTGTTGCAACACTGGACATCATGTAGGAAGCTCAAAGTATAGGAGCCACAAAGAGCAGAGCAATTGTCTTAAACTGTAATAAAAAATTTCAAAAAGAGTTTTGATGGAGATTATGGTATAAAAATGAAACTGTCAAAATTCTGGAGTCTCCATGAGATAAACTGGCTCCACCTTGATGTTGGCTGGCCATTGGAGGGAAGTCTAGACCCTTTCCTGATTTGAGCAGTTTGGTTAGTGGTGACTAGTGTACCCAGTCATCCTGACAAGTTCCCACATATAGACTCTTGGCTAGAGATTGCCCAGATTCTTCCATCATGAGTGTGATTCTGTGAAGGAAGGAAGGGACAGAGTCAGGTCTTTGTTGTCTGAGGTCCTGGGAGTCCAACAAAATCGCTAAAAACCCAATATATCAGAGAACCCCTTATGAAGAGGTCCTCCCTTCACCCTACTTTTCCTCACCACCATCTATACCACTGCTGTTGGCCTTTTCAGAGAGTGCACCCTCTTAGCACCTCACCCCCAAGCAACCTCCCTGGATTCAGAAGTGAGTGAGGCTGCACCTCCTGACCTCTCAGATGAGCCCCTCCTTGGTGGCTGCACATTATACAACTGCCAACTTTCCAGGTGCCCTGTTCCCCTCCTGGGAAAGGACTTGCTAACTGATCTCAGAGCCCAGACAACCTTCACCCCTGACCCTCACTATTCAGGAAACACTAAACCTGTCAGTTACAGTCTCCAGAGAAGAAGAATGAAAATTACATACACTGAATAGAAAGGACCTGAACCCTCCACTGCTGTTAGAGGTATATCCAGAGGTGTGGGCCAAAATGTTCCGACCTGGACTGGCTAAAACTTGGACCCCAGTACTGAAGCTCAAACAAGGAGCAACCCCTATCAGCCTGAGACAATATGCCATACCTAGGGAAGCACAGATTGCAATTCTGCAACACATCAACTGACTGAAAGAGACAAGAATCTTGATAGAGTGCCAAGCTCCTTGGAATACCCTTCTGCTGTTCTTTAAGAAACTCGGTGGAAAGGGTTATTAGCAAGTACATTATTGACTCTGAGCAGTCAATAATGTCACTGTCACCCTACACCCAATTGTTCCAAGCCCCTACACATTGCTGAGTCTACTTCTGCCTGGGTCAACCTGGTTCACCTTGGATCTCAAAGATACCTTCTTCTGCCTGTGTCTGGCCCCTCAAAGTAAGTCTCTATTTGCTCTTTTGAATGGGAGGACCCCAACACAAGATGAAAAACTCAGTTGACTTGGACCAGCTCCCTCAGGGCTTTAAGAATTTTCCCACCCTGTTTGGGAAAGCTTTAGCTGCCGACTTGGCCACCTTCCTGGGAGATCATGTGAACTGTGCTTTGTTTCAGTATATTGAACTTTTGCTGGCAAGTGAGGGAGAAAAACACTGTGGGGAAGGGACGTGAGCCCTTCTTTGACTACTCTAGGACACAGAATACAAAGTGTTCTGGAAAAAGGCACAAATATGCTGACCCTGTCTGTTATTTGGGGTTCATCATAATGAAAGGCCACTGGGACTAGAAAGAAAATGGGTATTTACTCCATCTCAAGACCAAACACCACCACCAACAAAAAGCTCTGAGAGTTCCTGAGAGCAGCTGAATTCTGTTGCATCTGGATACCAGAATTGTCTGGAAAGGTTAAGCCACTCTACTTGGCCTTGATAGGGCCAGAAGAAAAGACTCTTGAGTAAGGGAGCAACAGGAAGAGGCCTTCAAATGGGTCAAAAGGCTATTTGCTTGTGCTGCTACACTAGGGCTGCCAGATGTGAGTCAAGAATTCAATCTCCATCTGCGAGAAAGATCATGTGGCACTTGGAATCCTAACTCAAATGGTTGGGGCCAGCTGAGACCAGTGATATACCTATCCAAACAATTAGACACTGTGGCAGCAGGGTGGCTCCCATGTCTCTGTGCCTTGGTGGTCACAATTTTCCTCATCAAAGAGGCTGACAAACTGACACTAGGGTAAGCTATATGAGCTACATTCAGCATGACCTTAATGAACAACCAGGAACACAAGTGGCTCTCAAATGCCAGAGATGACCCAGTACCAGGATCTGCTCTGTGAAAATCCTTGAGTCATCTTGGGGACTTTAAGCCCAGCCACCTTTCTGTCAACCAAAGAGGTACCTCCAGATCACGACTACAAAGAAATTGTAGATAAACTGTTCTCAAGATGACCAGCTCTCAGAGATACTCCAGAACCTAAACCAGATATTACTTAGTCACAGGTGGCAGCAATTCTGTCAAGCTATGTTTAGCAGTGCTGTTTAGCTATGCTGCCACCACAGTGGGCCAGGTCATAGGGGTTAGCCCATTCCCAAAGAAATGGTTGGCATAGAGGGCTGAGTTATGGGCCCTCATTCAAGCTCCCTAGTGGGCCTATGGAAGAACCATAAACATTGATACTTACTCCAGGAATGCCTTTGCAATTGTCCATGTACATGGGGTTATATACAAAGGGAGAGGATTACTGATGACAGGGGCCAGGAAAGAGATAGAGAGAAAAGAAAGGAAAAGAAAGGAAAGGAAAAGAAAAGAAAAGAAAAGAAAAGAAAAGAAAAGAAAAGAAAAGAAAAGAAAAGAAGAAATACTTCAACTTCTAGAGGCAATCTGGGAACCAAAGAGAATGACCATCATACACTGTTGGAGACACCAAAAAGGACAGGATGATGTAATGAGGGGGAAATCAATTGGCAGATTGGGTGGCTAAAGAGGCTGCACACTTGGATAAGTCATCTCAACTCTTAGAAGACCCCAAATTGCTGTTGACATGTGATAGGCCTAAGAAACCACCACAGTACACCTCAGAAGAAAATCAATGGGATCAAAACGAAGATGCTCACAAAGGTTCAGGAATATGGTGATGTCTGTTGGAACAGAGGACTTTAATTCCTCAAGGAATGGCCTACTCTTTTGTTCAACACTATTATGGCCTCATTCACTTGGGAAAAACCTGCACTATTCTTCTAGGTCGATATTAGTATATTCCCTGCTCCCCATCTGTCTGCATCATAGTGGCTAATCAGTGTCCAACCTGTGCCCCAAACAATCCCCTCCAAAGCCCTCAGCCTACTCCAGGGAAACAGCAAAATGGAATCTCACCCTTTGAGAATTTAAAGGTAGAACACAGAAATCAGACCATACTATGGATATAAGTACTTCCCGGTCTTTGTCTGCACCTGCTTGGGCTGGGTAGGAGCCATACCTATATAAATGGAAAAAGCTTGAGAAATGGCTAAGGTTCTGCTGCAGGAGATGATTCTTTGATAGAGCTGCCCCTCAGCATCGGGAGTAACAGTGGACTGGGCTTTGTGGCAGAGATTACTCAGACTGTCATGGACCTTCTCAAGATAAAATGAAATCTTCATACAGCTTACAGACCATAAAGATCAGGGAAAGTGGAGCACATGAATCATACCCTAAAGATTTCTCTAGCTAAGCTTTGTCAGGAGAGTCACCTGTCCTTGACTGATATGCCTTCTCTAGCCCTGTTGCATATCTGCTGCACACTAGGACCCTCAGCTAATCCCCTTACTAGATATTGTGTGGGAGGCCCTCTCCCACAATCAAAGCCTTCAGGGAGGATGTCAGACAGCTAGGGGACATCATCCTGGCTGCTGAGCTACAGGCACTAGGAAAGGTATTCTCTCACATTCACAAGACTGTCCTAAAGAGAGTTCAATTTCCCCAGATAGTCTGACGCCCATTCCTACCAAAAGATTCAGTCTGGGTCAAAGATAAGAAAAAAACCCTTCAGCCCTTGTGGACAGAGCCTTACACTGTTGTGCTTGTCACCCCAACTGCTGTTAAATTTTCAGGTATCACTCCTTGGATACACCAGGTAAGGCTGAAAAAGCCTTAACCTGAGGACTCTTCAGCCATCTGGTCTGCTCATACTGACCTGAAGACCCTGCCCCCCTCAAAGACCTGACTCTGATGAGACCTGTCAGGACACATCATGCCCTCAAAGACACCACCAAGAGATAACAACCCTGCTATAGTTACACCAGAGACCTACTAGTCTATACTTCTGCGTAAGGACACCATCCACAGGAGAATTCCCCCATTCCTTATAAGAGCCTGATTGCTATGCACTGTCACCTTTGGTACCTCTCTGCTTTGGACTGGTGACTCTTCTCTTTGCCTCTGGTAAACCTAAAATTACTGTAATAACAGGAATTTTGGCTCACCTGGCCACTGTCAAAGTCATTATCAAACCATATACTCACACCACTCTTCTATTGTGAAAGCATGTATTTTACCGTAATGGATCATCTTTATCATTCATGTATGAGTAAGCTGATGATTCCCTTTTAACCTCCTCCAAAACTTGCAAATGTGGTTTTTCATGTGCCGTTGTACTGAATTGGGCTATTTTTACCAGAAAAATCAAAAGAAAAATTTTTTTTAAAACAAATCCTGAAGTTGTGTGGGTCTATTGGACCTGTGTAATACTTGGGTAAATATACAAAACCAGTTAGATGGAGCATAAAGGTGAATCCAAATACCATTTTGACACTTTTGTACACATGGATGTCTTGCTATTTGTTCTTCATACCAAGTTGGTAAAGACATATAATGCTTCCTATATCCCTCAGGGAAAGGTACTGAGATGCATAGCTGGTTTCTTAATGCTAAAGTACAAATTTACAGTAGAAAAGTAAGGGATAGATCTGCTGGACTCAGACTTATGCTCTGAAGGGAAAGGGGAGAGAGGAGGAGGGGAAGAGAAAGGGAGAGGGAGACGGGAAGGAGAGCCACTAAATGCCTCATGGTCGGTCGCTCCAAAACACTGTGTTCCAGATGTGGCTTCTTAAGACACCTTACTGCTCTAGGAAACTTTTCTGGATGACTTTGCCAGTCTGCAAAGTGTGTTTCTTTTACCCATTGCAGCCAGGGCAAGTGGGTCAGTACATTTGCATCAGCAGGCATAACTTAGCAAAAGCCTGTGGTTACCAGGCAGGAGACCGTGGGCAGGTGTGGTTCCATTTTGTTGTCCATGTAAGTAGCTCTTTTTTCATCTTCTTCAAGTCATTCTGGACCAGGCTTCATCCCATGTGCTGCTCTATTTGTGCTGCAGCATAAAACCTAATAAAAAACCTCTTTTTGGATGATTTCATTTTGCCTATCTGTGATTTCTGTCCAAGTAGAGTAGGCTGAGTTGCATGCCCTAGGATCTGGTAACACTAGAATCTTTTGGCTTAGAGGGTAGCCAGCAGCTGCTATTGGTAATACAGTGAACAACAGAGAATAGTGGGGAGCCAGAAACTGCTGGTGTTGGCTGCTAGAAGAGGAACAAGTAGAGCTCCCAACACCAGGAACTTAGAGCTGCTGCCACTCAAGGGTAAGGACCACTACTTAGAGCCACTGACCCTCAAAGCTCAGACCTGCTAGTACTAAGGGAGTTGGACTTTGTCTATTCATAGTTTTTGTCTAAATTGAGCGAAAAACCTCTCAGTCAATTGGTAACACTTTAATCTCTATATTTGTGAGTATCCTGGTAGAGAAGGTGATATCATGAGTAGTGATATAGCAACTAACATTCATTTATTCATCAAATACATAAATTTACTAGGTTCTAACAACTGACTTGAGAAATAGATGCTATGCCTATTTCCACCTTGTACATTTGAGACACAGATCATTTATGTAACTTGAATATGATCTCATAACTAATTAGGAGTAGAACCTGGAGAAATGCTCTGGTTCTCTGATATTCCACTTCTGACTTTTCTGTTGTAACTGAATGTCAATCTAGAGCTGCAGATTAATTTCCTAAAACATTTTCACTTTTACTGCATGCTCTCTGGGAATAGTTTTCACTGTCAGCCACCCATCCTTTAATCAGACCCAGGCTCAGACACAGAGTGGAAGTGAAAGGAGCCATAAGCAGCTACACTGTCACTTTTGGGAGTGCTGGAGAAATAATTGAGAATCAAATATTTGCCTAATCTGGAGCAATTTACCACAATTAAAGGAATAGTTACTTGCCCGTTGGGTTAAGTCAGATACTTCAAGAGTTTGATTGCTGGAATGTGCTAATAAATCAAGATAGAGAGCAGTCTTTCTGGATTTTGGTTTGCACAGCAGAACTTTAACACTGGGGTGTCAACAGCTTTTCTGAGGAATTGGTTGTAAATACAGTGCTCAGGAGCTTGTTGAGGGCCACCCCATTTGTGAGGGTCTTATAGGAAGGTACTATTATTACAAACCAAGTATTCATGTCTAATGAGTCCAACGGCAGTTAACTTCTCCTGACCTGAAACTCAGTGTTCTCCAGTGAGCACCAAATGTGGGTGGAGTGGGTCCGATCTTCTAGAGACTAGGGGAACAGGTGAGTCATACATTCCATCTCATGTTCTTTCCAAGATGTATGTGGATCAATGCATGGAAGGAAAAATCACTTACCACTTGAATCCTGTTTTTTTTAAAAACCATCTTTGCCCCCTTTTGATTTTCTTTGGATAATGCATATAATTGAATGTGCACAAGTCAAATCCATGGTGATACAGTCTCTAGTGAGATGCCAAGAAGTCGTGACTTTTCAGTTACAAAGCATTTTGGTGGAAGTTCTGGAAAACTGTTCTATGAACCATCATGATAGCTAGAATTGATTAATCTTCACTAATGATTCAAATCAAGCCCCAGGCTGAATTCTGTGATCAAAGCAGATCTAGAAGTTAAAATGTAACACTGTTTTGGTAGCATAGATATTTATCTTTGGCAAGACTCTTAGGAAGAAACTCTTAAGAACCTAAGTTTTAAGGTAGTGTTTTATACTCAAGCTTTTCCAACAGAAGGGGTATTTTCTGATCTTGCCTGGGGGCATACAGGGCCTCAGAATGAGTGGAGTGGTTTAGAGGTGAAGGTTTGCAGCCCCAGGCATTTGGAAAGTGAGGATGGCTTATCTGATTTCAAAGACAGTGTGTTATGTACATTGCAGTATGCATGTCTCATTGCAGGCTGGCGTGGACTGTATCAAGTCTTCTGATTAACAGGACACATACAATTGTCAGCTATCTCAAGACTGGTGAGCTTTTTGTTCTGCTGCAACCATGATTCTGCCCTTCTCCCGGCAAACAGCTGGAGACCATTTGGCATTCAGATAAGAGGAACGGTCCTGCGGGGAAGTGCCCTGGATAGTCCTACCCAGAGAGGATCATGCTCTGTCCGGTCCCTCCTTACATGTCTTGCTTTCTGCCTTAATGACCTGCTACCTTTTCAGGCCAGCTCTTTCCTAATGTAGCCTGTAATCGAGACTTAAATAGTAAAATATACATAATCGGTCATTTTACCAAGTCATCATTTATGAATATAGCTCGATTAATTTGTTTAGTCAGATGTAGAGGGGCAATAAAAAGTGATTGACTAAAAACAATTAAAACAGTAAAAGTAAATTGTTTGTGTCCATTAAAACCTGCTGAGGCCGTCAGTTGAAAATTGTGGACCTCAATGTGAAAATTAAATCTATTGATTTTCCCCTGTATGTATGTGAATATCAGAGTTCTAATTTGTTTTGTTTTTACTGGCTGAAAGCCCCTGAGGTCAGAAGGAAGGTAGGCCTTCAATAAGCTCTTTTGGGAGAGTTAATAAAGATCAGGAAAGACAAATACGGTAAGAAATGGCTTCGATGTTTTAGGGGAGAATTATGTGTCTGATGAGTTCCCAAGCTGCCCCACTGCATGCTAATATTTTGTGATTTATTGCATTTTGGGGGGCAAAAATGGAAAATCAACTACAGAATATATGATATTCATAGGTTTGAGTTTTTAGGGCTCTGCCTTAATTTATGTGAGTGAGATAGATATTTTTTATTATTATCATTTTATTTTTTTATGTGCTACACTAAATCTTATATTCCATGAACTATTATTTTTTAGTGTTCAATTAAAATATCAACATAAAAGAAATTTTACATGGACAGATCTTGACTCATAATAAGAAAACTTGAGGATAAAACCCTTTGGGTCAGATGAGGAGGTTTTCAACCAAGAGACAGGATGGAATTCAACGCTATAAGGCCAGCCTGAACTACACAGTGAGACCCTACCTCAAAAAATCCAAACCAAAACTAAAGCTCAAAAAACAAAACAAAGACTGTAGGAGCCCACCAGCAGTGTAGAAGACTCCCCCACCCCGCCTCCTCACCAGCATTAATTAATTTTAGCATTATTGACGATAGCTATTTATTTCCCTAATGGCTAAAGATTTGGATTTTTTTATATGCTCATTGGCCATTTGTACCACTTCTTTTGAATCACACACTGATTTTTAAGGAAAAAGTGAGTCTGAGGGAAATTCATACAACCCTTGTGTTCTCTTCCCACACTTTCATGTCTTTAGTTGTGCAGTGTTGACTGGCTTCATGCTCTGAATTAGTTCAAAAGGTTCAATCTTTTGACTTTATGGAAGAGCCATCAGTCACATGTTGTCAGGTCCGTGAATAAGGTGGATAAGGACACATCATACTGTTTTTGCAAGCTTGCCTTTCTGTTGGAGAGCGCTTCATAGCAGCATTCACCATATTGTTGATCAGACCTTGTGAAAACACTTATAAAAAAGAACTTACAGAACTGCTTCAGAAAGTAGCACTGTTGCATTTGAAGTGAGGTGTAGTATTTTGTTTGTATTTATTTATTTATTTATTCCGGAGATTGAACTCACAACCTTGCGCTTGCCAGGCAGGTGCTGTGCCGCTGAGCCATATGCCTGGTTGAGGGGGAGTGTTTTGGAGGAGATTAATGATGATGTCTTTTACTGTAATAATGTTTTTTAAAATTTAAACATTCACCACATATCTCCCTCATACTTCACTCATTAACTTTGTAAGTTTTAAAATACATGTTGGTACTCCTTTCTAAAGCAGAAGTGAGGAGGGAATGTGATAATGCCTGTGTCCATTTTATTGCTCTTTGCCTCCTACAAAACACGTGGATAATCCCAAACAGATGTGCAGTGGGTCCAAATAGCAGCTATATTCAGCAGGGCTGACTTCCTGGTTTGGAGTCACTCTGGATAAAGCACTGGATTGTGCAACAGGCTGCATTTTAAGTAACCTTCAAGTACTCTGCCAGAGGGATTTTAAAGTGTAAAAATAGGGAGAGGGCTCAGCTCATGATGGGCACAGAGATACCCTCATATTGGCGCTGTGGCTTTCCTGCTCCCCAAGGATGGTGCCTCAGCAGGAGTGGTTTTCTGGGTGGATTACAGCACCTGCGGTGATGGCAGGACAGGGGAATTGAACAAGATATAAGGACTGTAAGAATTTACAGAACTGCTTCAGAAAGTAGCACTGTTGCATTTGAAGTGAGGTGTAGTATTTGGTTTGTATTTATTTATTCTGGAGATTGAACTCACACCTGTAAGTTTTTCTCAACTGCAAGATGACATTTTTGTGATTCTCAAACCGGATGATCACTAGAACTGTGTGTGTGGGGGTCTCAATAATGTGAATTCTAGGTCTCCACTCTCAGAACTCCGACTGCCATTGTGCACAGGCTCAGGGAAAGCGTGACAGTAATATGTCACCCGGGTGACTCAGGTGCAGAGAGCCTGGCCTGCCCCAGAGACTATCTGCAGCCTGCCCGTTCTATATCAGAGTCATTTTACCCAATCTATAAGGACCCTCTCTCCTGGACCACAGAGTTAGTGTAGACTTGGAGATTCTACAACAGAGAATGTTACTGTCTTAGACTAAACTCAGCTCGCAGCCTACGGACCGCAAAGCCCTAAACTTTCCCACCAGTTGAGTGCACCAGCTGTGGTCAGGCACGTTCTAGTTCTCATTAGGAAGAGGCATGTTCTAAACGAGTCCCTTATGAACACCTCCGCCTCCAAGAAGGACCACAGCCACATACTGGCATGGAGTCCTTTTAGGAGCTGACAAGTTTTCCTTCTTGCTCAACTTCATCCTGATAGTCCCGACATCCTCTCCTGCTGATTCGGAGCAGCTTCTAACATAAACATCACGTTCCTTTGACTTCCTGATGTAATCACCAACATGTGTGCTGTTTATCTCAGAGTGTGTTGGAACCATCTGCATTGGCGTCATGTGTGGAGATGTTTAGAACATGCAGGTCTTGTTTATCTTGGAGTGTGTTGGGACCATCTGCATTGGCGTCATGTGTGGAGATGTTTAGAACATGCAGTCTGTAGAGCTTACTGCAGCCTGTGGAGGCAGACTGACTGCTGCTGGAGTCAGCACCTGAATTTTCACATGTCCCCTGAGGTGATCATCACAGCACTAACTCCCCCACCCATCGCCAACAGCCTGCATGAATATTTGCTCAGTTTTACTGTGAAGGGTGGTTTGAGTTTAGCTTTCCAATCATTTTGAGTTGTAGCTTTCCAATCATTTTGAACGCTTTGAAAGCGTTCCTTTCAAAGCAAGTCAAAGGCTGTTTCCTAACCATGGAATTCGTTCTTGCTCATGCTTTTCCTGTTTGACTATTCCTCACCTCAAACCTCACTGTGTTGCAGAGCCTCTGGGGAATCTGGTTTAAGGGCAGATTCCAGCAGGGAGTGATGTACACTTATAATCTCAGCACTCTGGGAGGCTGAAGTTTGAACTTTTGAGCTCAGTCTGGACAACTCAGTGAGATGCTATCTTGAAAACAAAAAGGATTATAGATGTAGCTCAATGCAAAAGCCTTTGGCTCAATCCCTAGGACTGCAGAACCAAAGCAAAGAGGGCACATTCTGGTGCAGTGGGTACTATGGTTTCAGTGTGTCCCTTACTAGTTTTTTCATGGGAAACTTAATCACCAAATTCATCTGTAATGGTATTGGGAGGTTGGCCTTTAGGAATAATAAGAGTTAGGTAAATTCGCCATGGTGGGTCCCCATAATGGCCTTAGTAGCTTTGTATAAAGAGAAAGGAAGACTCGAGCTAGCCCCATGCTCCATCTTGCTATGTGATCCCCTCCACTGTGTTATCAAGGGCAGATGTCAAGCAGATGCTGGTACCATGCTTGTGGAGTTCCCAGGCTCCAGGACTGAATAAACCTCTATTCTTTACAGAGCACTCCGTCCCAGACAAAGACAGTAGTAGCTCTGAGCCTGAAACTGCATTTGTGACAGTCTGTAGGTGACACTTCGAGTGGTTCTGCTTAGCAGCAGCTTTTTGTCTGATTTGGGCACCCTTCTTTAGCCCTCTCACATGTGGATGCCTGCCCTGCTTGGCTGAATATGCTGGCTCTGACTCCAAATCTCCCTGATTTTACTCTTTTTGTGGGTGAAGGAAGCCTGAGACCCAGGAAGGGGTCCCAACTCTGTCTGTATCCCCTGGCCCTGCCATGTGGACAAAAGCCAAGTATACCAAAAACCAATGGATCTGTTAATCTGATGTGGTGGGGATGGTATTGAATTGGAAGCAGCTGGCTCCCTGACATCCAGGGGGAGATACAGGAGGGCTGAGATATCTTTGTTTCCCTGTAGTATTTTTTTTTTGGTTATTGTTTTGTTTCTTGCAATTAAAGGGAAAGAGTCCATGGTGAAATGTTGCTTGAGGACTTGGGTTTTTAAATTTATGTATACAGTCGGTCTATGAATAAAGCCACCCACTGTGAGGTTGGAATTCTCCTATCCTTTCTCTTTCCACAGATCCTTCCACTTTTCCCAGAATTCATGCACCATGCCTTGCCAGAATGTGAGGGATGTGCCTTGTTGGCTGTGTGCATGCACCTGATGCAGGTAGTCGTGCTTAGTTTCAGCCTGCGGAATAGAGGTGTCATTAGTTTTTTCAGAGGCCTGTTGGAGGGGAATGTGGTTGGAAGTTATTTTATTTAATATTTTTTGTTTGAAAATTCTTTTAAGCATGAGGTTTGTCTGGCAGAAAGGATATGAAGTATGCTCAAACTATACAAAGAATGTTTAAATTAAAAATTTTATTACAGTAAAAGACACACTGATATTACTCAAAACACTCCTGCCTATGAACTGTCCATATGGAAAAAGCCAAAATATAAATAAAGAGCAAATAAAACAAAGATGCAGCCAGGCATGGTGGCACATACTTGTAATCCCAGCACTTGGGAGCTTGAAGCAGGAGGATCATTGCAAGTTTGAGACCTGCCTGGGCTACACAGTGAGCCCAAGACCAGCCTGAACTGCATAGTGAGACCCTGTCTCAAAAGACAAACAATAACAACAAAAACAACAACAACAACGACAAGCCCAAAAAAAACCAGAGATGGTAGGAAAGGGGGTAAACTTTGTGGTGATGGGAAGGAGACCTGGGGAAAGGAAAAGAGTCAGGGAAAAGCAGAAATAAAGATGATCAAGATGTCATATGTGTGTACCCCAATTCACCAAGGTGATTATAGATCAGAAACATATACTTAAGTAATTTATCCTTACTTCACACACACGTATCCCATTATTCTCTGCCATTTTCTGAAGCTGTTCTGGAAGTCTTCTTTACAATGTGTACTCAAAGATATGATGAATAGTATTGCCAAGTGCCCTTTAACAGAAAGGTAGGCCTTGAAAACCTTATGGTGCGTCTTCCCTTTATTGACCATCCCATGAGACATCTGGCACTTCCTCAAAGTGAAAAATGACTGGAAGAGGTAAACATTTTGAATGGATTCAGTTCATTGAAGAAGTCAAGACAGCCCCAACTAAAGACATCCAAAAAAGAGTGCTTTCGGAAATGTTTCAGAAAATGGCAGGAGTGAGGGAATAGCTTGCCATTCGAAGCAAGGGAAGATATTTTGAGGGGAATTAATGGCATCATGTCTTTTACTGTAAAACATTTTAGGCAAATGAAACATTCGCCATATTTTTTGATCATATCATCCATAAGTTTTTATCTCATGGGAACAGAGCAGGAGATGTCTGAGAGGCTCTTTGTTGGTGTTCACTGGTCCCAGTGAAGTCTCTTCACCAACTGGGGCCCGGCATGAGTGCCCTGCCCAGGACCCTAGTGTCACTGCTCCCGAGCAGCAGGGTGGGTCCCTGTTCTGTCCTGTTGATCTCTGCACCTTGGCTGTGTGGTGTGGCTTTGCTGCAGATCGGAATGGGCAGGCTGTGTGTGTGGTGGTTTCCTGTGGTGCCCAGCCCCAGGAACCTGCCTAATGACCATGAGCATCAGCACGTGTCTGGGTGACCGCACTTGCATGGGTGGCCTCATGTGCATGCCACAGGGATGTTGTGTATTGGACACTGCTCCAAAAGAAAAAGAAGATGAAACAAAGACACAATCCAAGACTTTGCTTCCTTTCAGAAGGAAAATTTTTTGCTGTAGTCCGGAGAATAAGCTATCAAGAACAAAATGATGAATATGTCTGTTTCAATTCTGTTGATGGATGATGTCAAATTTTGTACCCACAGTGTCCTCACATCCACTGAAAAGTTAATAAAAAAACCTGTGCTAGCTATTATTTCTTAGTGATAGAATCTCCAGGTTTTAGCTGGGTACATGGCCATCCAGAATTAAGGATTATTTTTCAGCCTCTCTGACACCTCCACATGGTCATATGAGGGATATCAATGCACCATTTCTGGAACTATTGTCTTGTTGCCTTCCTATTAGCTGCTGATGGACTGCAGGTATCATGACTGGAGTTTAACAGACATCCGATGCTGTAAGAATGGTGAAACAGAAGGTTGGGATGATTTTCTAAGCTTCTCTATCAGCTCTACACTCTCCATTTCTAGACTTAAATTTTGTGGTTTAAACCACTGTTATTTTATGTTTGATGTCACATTCAGCTGAATGGAAGCTTACCGAAAACAATGACAGAAGATTAGGGACTCTGTAATACCCTTCTTGGTATAAAAGCTACGGTTCAATGTAGAGGTGATGAGGTACTTCTGACTAAGTTTCGGGTAGCAATCTGGTATGAGTGGTATGAGCCAGTTGGTTCTTAGCTGCCCTGAGTCTCGGAAAAGGCTCTGCAGACTCCATAGCTCAGCCGCTGGCCTGTAGAATGGGGATGACAGTGCAGTACCTGGGATCTGTGGCTCTTCCTCTTGGCATGTTGATGCCACACAGCTAATTCTCTAAGATGCCTCCTCTGAGTTAGCTTCCTGCACAAACTAATTTCAGTTCCACCAAATATCTTCTGTGCAATTTTTTGTTTCCTTTTTAGAAATCAAAATGACCCTAGAAATATGCCTAGCTTAATATATAGATATAAGTATGTATAAATATTATTGTTGGTTAATTTGTATGCCTTTTAAGTTCAATTACAGAGAATTTTCTTTTATCATCTTAATGACAATTTATTTGACCTTAATTTAGCATCCCTAAACACTAGGGATTTTGCTAAATTGTGGGAACAAAGAAATGGCCAAGGCGTAATTGGGTCATTACAGAATTTATAGCAGTTGTACACAGGCCTTTCTGTTTACAAAGCAATTTTATGTTATACAAGCAATATGTTCTGTGGGAATAGAACTTCGGTGATTCAGACTCAGTGCTTATCGTGTTCAGACTCATTTTGTAGTGTAGGTGAACTAGTCCCAGGATACTATGAGCCAGACGTCAACTGCTCTGTGAAGATCTGAGCTTGGCCTGGACTTCTCGCTTCTCAGCCTCCTCTGAGTGCCTCCGCCTGCAGGTTACAGGCTTCATGAATCTTCTTTTCTCATCGCTGCTCTTTGTCTTCCTGTTCTCTGTGTGCTGCCGGGGTTTATATGCGAGTTTATTTTGTATTTTCACTGGGGTGTAAGGGGTGTGAAGGCAGAGGTTATAGATATTTCTGAGATTTACTCACAGTTCTAAGAACAACAATGGTTAAAGTATTTTTATAACACATGGAAATTGCATATTTCTGGGAAACCATGCAGTGTTATGACTCATCCATGCATTATCAAATTGGGTTAACTAGCATCTTTTCACCTTAAACTCTGATCATTTCTTCATGATGAGTGCATTCAAAATCTCTTCTACTGTTTTGGAAACACACAGTATATTATCTATAGCTACCCTGATATGCAAAACACTGTTAATTACTCCTGTCCCTAGTTTTGTACTTCTTGACCAACTCTTCCTTGTCCTTCTCTTCCCTATACCCTCCCTGGCCTCTGGTAACCAGTTTTCTACTTTCAAGCTCTAGGAGAGCAACCGTTTTATATTCACATGTATACTCATGTGGGACTTGTCTTTCTGTGCCTGGCCTACTTCACTTCACGTATTATCTTGGACATCCATAATGCCAAAAATGACAAAGCCTCACCCTTTTATGGCTGAATAGTATTCCACCTCTTTATATGTTGGGTTTTCTTTATCTATGTATCAGGTGATGGAAATAGTTTTCATTTCTTGGTTGTTGTGAATAGTGCTTCATTAAACATTGAAGTGCAGATGCCTCTTCAACATACTAGCTTCCTTTCTTTGGACACACATCCAATAGAAGAACTGCCAGATCACACTATCGTATTATTTTTGATTTTTTGAGAAATCTCCATACTAGTTTCCATAGTGACTGTATCAGTTTACATTCCTCCTGACAGTGTTTCTTTGCATCTTCTTCAGCATTTAGTACTTTTTGTCTTTGCGTTAATGGCCGTCCCTGGGCAAGGTGGTGTTCACTGCAGTTTTGATCCATACTTCCCTGATGGCTAGTGATGCTGAGCACTTTTTCTTATGCCCATTGGCCACTTTTTTTGTTTTCTTTTGAGAAATAGCTACACAGGTCTTTAGCCCACTTTAAAATTAGATAATTATTTATTTGTTTACTTACTTAGCTTTGCTATTGTTTGTGATCCTTATTGACTCTGGATGTTAGCCCCTTCTCATATGCATGTTTGCAAATACTTCCTGCCACTCTTCCCAGGCCTGCACTTCATGTGGGCAGGCCCTCTAATGCAGGGTGGCAGCTAGATTCTCAGTTGGAAGATTCCCATCTCCGTGCTGGGGTAGAAAGCTGGAAATGGGCTGCTTTAGGTCAGTAATCACAGAAGTCCCTGCGTGTTCTCAGGGTGGCATTTCTGTGGTACAGAACTTGTCCTGGCTTGTAAGGTCAGTACTTTATTTTCTTCTTCTTTCTTTTTCTTCTCTGTTTTATTGTGCCTAATAAAATGGAGTGGTTATTTTACAATTTAATAATTTCTAAGATCAAAGGAAGTCAAATAGTCATTTCTGATCTTATTAATTAGTCTTTTCTTTCTCAAATTAGTTTTCTGTGATGTTCTCAACAGATAGATGTAATGTCATTTCCTTCTCTCCACAAAGGCCATATTAAAGTCTTAGTGGATTTAGCTTTTGATTTATCCTTGAATTTTAAATTAAAAAAATGAAATGAAGGTTAAAACAGATACATTTTAAAAAGATGTATAAGCTGCTTTCTCCCTTTTTGGTCTCAACACTTAAAATCGTGTATTATTGTCCTTCAATATATCATCTATGATTTGATTTTGAGGAGTGGGATAGGACAGGGGTATTTTCTGGACAGTATCTAATCACTGGATCTAATGATTCCCTAAAGTTTGGGGCAGATCTTCTATTGTGCCTACTCCTACACCCCAGGACTCAGGATTTTGTGGTACTCAGGGCCTTTCCACTGAACTACATTCTCTGTCATTTCATTTTTCTGTTTATTTTTAAAAAATTATTTTCATTTATTTTGAAAAGAATAAAACCAAAGGTAATAAAGCAGAATAGAGTCAATCAGAACAAAACAATGGACATGGTACATGACTTCAAAACAAGTTAAAAGGGAATCAGTAATGGCTACCATAATGCCTCTTGTTATCTTCAAAATAACTGCTCATACCATCAGGCCTAGTAAAATCAAAACAAAATAATACAAATAAAACCAATAAAAGCAAAACAATGGAAGCAATATAAAATTTCAAAGTAAGATGATAGTAAAATAACAGGGCTACCATAATGCTTCTTATTATTTTCAAGGTAGTTGCCTATACCATCAGACATAACACAGTCAAACAAAGCAAAATAGAATAAAATCAATCAAAACAAAACAATGCAAACAATACAGGGCTTCAAAACAAGATAATGGGAAATCAATAATGGCTACCATAGTATATTTTGTTATCTTTGAATAGCTGTCCATGCCATCAGATATAACAAAATTAGATAAATTGAAACAGAATAAAACCAAACTAAACAGAACAATGAAAACAATGTGGGATTCAAATCAGGATAACAGATTAACAATGGTCACTGTCTTCCTTTTTTAGACACTTACTCTCCTTTCATTTTCACTATAGGTGTTGTGCATTTTGGAGCCCAGTTTTTTATAGTAGGGAGACCACATGATATTCATCCATGTGAGTCTGAACCATTTTCTCCATGAGCATGATCTCAAGTTGTATCCATTTCCATATAAGAGCCTCAAGATTATCTTTCATTATAGCTGAGTAGCTTTCTATTGTATAAAAATGTCATGTCTTTCTTGTCCAGTCTGCGGCTGATGGGCAAGCTACCCTCACTTCTTTCTGGTTTCCTGTCACACAGAGCATTGTTCTCTCTCCTTTGACTTTCAGTCTATGAACCTCCCTTTCAAGTTAAATGTGTTTCTGGTATAAAGCATATTGTTGATCCTGATTCCTGATCCACTCTGCCCGTGTTTCCTTTTACTGGTGAATTGAGGTCACCTACATGAATGGTTCTGGCCAGCATGCACTGCCTCCTCTCTGCTATGCTATTTCCCTTCCATTGGCTGCCTACTTTTTCCCTCCATTCCATTGTCTGCCCCATTTGGTGATTTCCCTCTGCCACTGTTCCTGGAACCATGGTCTTTTTTATCTCTCTCTGGAATGTCCTTCAGTATTCTTTGTAGGGTTGGTTTGATGGTCATGAATTCCTTCAGTTGTTCTTTATCACGGGAATATTTTGTTTTTCCATTAATTTTGAAAGATAGTTTTTCAGGGTACATCAATCTGGGCTGGAAGTTGTTTTCTTTCAGGACTTGAACTATTTCACTCCAGGTTTTCTTGACTTGATGGTTTGTGTTGAGAAGTCTGTTGTGATTCTGATGGGTTTTCCTTTGTAGGTGATGTGTTTCTTTTCTCTAACGGCTTTTAATATTCTGTTCTTATGCTAAATTTCTGGAATGTTCATTATTATATGTCTGGGTGTAGATTTATTTTGGTTATGACTAGCTGGAGTTGTATATGTCTCACTTATCTGAATGTCACTTCCTTTTCTAGTGCTTGGGAAGTTTTCTGATATTATTTCTGTAAATAGACTTTTAATGTCACCTGTGTTGACCCCTGATTTTTCATTCACATCTATTGTTCTTAAGTTATGTTTTTGTGGGTTGTTTTGTTCCCATTGAATTACTTCCTGGTTCCTTGTTTTTTAAGAGATCTTTTGTAATTGCGAACTGCAAACCTGCCTTCAAGGTTTGAAAGTCTATCTTGAGTTTCTTTCAAGTGGTTTTGCCAGCTTTCAATGGAGTTTTTAATTTCCTGAATATCTGTCTGAATCTGTCTCATGTATTCTGAATCTTTTTTATATTGTTCATTCAATGTTTCCCTCATTTTCCTATGCTCCTCTATTTTTTAATCTGTCCTTAGAGCTGCTTAGCAATTCTTTTATTATGTTTTTCATTCTTCTTTTACCTGAGATAGTATTTCTGTTTTAATTTCTTTTATAGCCTCATGAAGTCATTTCTTCGCTTCAGTTGTCATCACTTCAGAAATTTCAGGTGTGGGACTCCTGATCTCTTCCGTGTTTATGTTTCCTGGACTTGCTCTGCTTTGGTTGTAAGCCAGAGACTGCCTTTTGCTTCTTCACCTTGACATATTCCTGGGTTCTTATGGGCAAATGGGTAGTTGGGTCTCAGGCACTTACCGCATTGTCTACAATTTCTCTGAAGCAAAACTGGTTCTTCTAGCCAGTGCTGGCTACAGGTATCTGATGGTGGCCACTGGGTATGCTGGTTCAGGGATATCCGCTGCTTTTCCCAGCCTGCACTGGCTCTCTGATGACTCGTGGAGTGTGCACAGGGGTAGGGCTGGTTGCTACCTGTGGACCTGGGCTGGTCACAGTGGGGATCCTCCACAACAGCCTCCAGAGTGTGGGCAAAGTAGGACCAGCCCCTGCCTACCAGCGGCTACCAGTGAGTAAACTCTGCGATGGCTGCTGGAATGGGAATGGGGGCAGGACTCAGTCTGAGCAGTTTCCACCTGTTTGTGCTCAGCTAGGAGTTGCTGGAGAAATGTGGCAGCAGTTCTGGTTCTGGGCTTATCCCGCCTGACTCCAAAATGCTCCCAGCCATTCACTCTGTCCTGTGGAAGGACTGAGTCCTCTGTACTCACCGCCAGCCAGTGCGGTCCTCTGCATCTGCCGCTCACCTACACTGCTGCATCTCTTTGCAGAGGCCTCTGGGGTTGCCAGCCATTACCTCACCGTGAGCATGCGTCCCCAGGTTCCAACGGCTCCTCTTGCACAATAGAGGAGGTCTGGCTCCGAGCAAAGGGATAGCCAACTACTGCCTAATTCTTCATTTAAGTTTTCTTTTTACTGTTTCTGTGGGCTTCAATTCTCACTTAGATTCTTCCCAAGTCCAGGGGAACTACTTCCTTCCTTCTTGTCTTCCCCACGATGCTATAATATTCCAGCATCTGGACTATGTCTTTTCATGTTTACTCTGCTGCTTACTGTTCTGCTATCTTCCTGGAGGCCTTCTTTATTTTTTATTTTGAGACACACTCTTGCTAAATTTTTAAGTTGCCCAGGTTGGGCTTGAACTGGTGATGCTCCTACCTCAGCCTCCCAAAGTCCTGGGATTACTAGCATGTGCCACAATGACTCCTTTAATATTATTTTTGTTTTAGTAATTATGCTTTTTGCCAGATATTTTCTTTTAGAAATCTTAAAATTTGTAATTTCAGGTGTTTGTGTTGTCTAGCAAGCACCTGCTCTCTCGGAGACAGCATCTCCATGGAGCTCTGCCTCAGTGTGGTACTTCCAGTGTATTTGGTGATTCCAATTCTGGCGGTCCTATGAAATGCCACTGTCCTAGCAAATAAGTCATGCAGTGATATTCCCAGTTATGATGTGTAGTACCATGCTGCACACTGTCATCAATGCAAATGTGCTCAGTGGCTCATGAAAAAAGTGACTTGGCTTTGGTCTCCCATACCTCAGGATGGTCTCCCATACCTTAGGATGTTAACAGGAAAAGAAAGGTGGTTTGTATGACTTTTTAATCCTATTAAGTTGCCTGGCAATTAGAAATGAAAAGATTCAGAATGAATATGGATATGAAAAGTTAACCTCTCAGGTCAGGGTGGAGAATTGGTATACTCTGTATTCTGTGAATGTCTTCTTGCACTGTTGGGGTTGGATGTTTCCATAGATAAAATAGCCCTGGGAAAATAAAATTGAGAACATTCAAGGATGTCAACATGCAAATATTTGTAGGAAAACAGTAACAGCCTACACTGCAAGGACTTGAAAGGAGGCCTGGCTGGTGTTATCTTCCCAGAAGCTAAAGGCTTGAAGCCAACCAGTTTGAGACACCAACTCCTTTTGGAAAATGTTCACAGCAACAAATATGTCCAGATCCTTATTTCTCTTTGATTTTTTTTTTTAACTGCAGTTTTGACTAATGACAAACATATTGGTGTTTGGCTTGTGAGGTGTAGTAGGGGTTCACTGCTTTTTTATGGTAAAGGCTGGAATGGGCCAGTAAACAAAACCTAATTAGTCCTTTTGAAGTCCCCCACTTTTCTTCCCAAGCCCCTCCTTTTGACTGTCTCACATTAAGTGGGTGGTCTTGGTGTGTGAAAGTTTTTCATTTCTTATTCATTTGAAAGCAGGTTGCACGCTATGCATATGGGAAATATATTTAGATAGAGGTGTACTTACGTTTGCAACTTACTTAACACTACACTAAAAGAATTAAGATGGATTGGTGGGTGAACAAGCATGTGGATAGAAATGGGATAAAGCAAAAATAAAAAATACTAATTGTAGAATCAGTGTAGTGAACGTAACAGTGTTCATTATAAAAGTCTACTTTTATGTATGTATGAAATTATTTATAAGTGAATATTGGAAGACAAAAAGTACATGTTTTTATCATGTTGAAATCTCATTTAGATGAAACTCAGGTTTTGTAATTGTTAGACTCACAAAAGGCCTAATTTACAGGCAAACTTAGGGGTTATTAATGACCTCTGAAGTGTGGGAAATTCTCAGTTATCATAAGTTTGTTATTTTTCTTTATTATTTAATATAATTGTTCATGAATTAACTATGAAAACCTCTACTTTGTTTTAAAATGTATGAATTGTAGTCTTGTATGCTCTTTTTTTTTTTCTTTCCAGTATCTCTTTTTACCCTTTATAATCCTTTTCTCTAGACTAGAGGCATCTGCACCAGCTAGCAGAGCCCTGTGTTATTTATGGGGATCTTGCTGTGCAAGTATTGATGACTTGTTCATATCATGTAAGATAGTAGGTGTATTTTTGTGTGGGACCATACCTGAATCTATTATCTGTTTCTTCTCAGTGCTATACAGTACTCTAGGTTCTATGAATATGCTATAATTTACATAGTTAATCTTTGATTGACAGACATATTAGTTTCCTATAGCTACTGTACAAAATACCAAGACTGGCTGGCTGACACAGTAGAGTTTTATTTTTTAACTTTTTTTTAAATCAGTACTGGAGTTCGAACTCATGACTGCCTGCTTGCAAGGCAGGTGCTTATGCTGCTGAGCTAAATACCTAGCCCCTGAGTTTTATTTTTTCATAGTTCTAGAGTCTGAAAGTCCTAGCAAATGAAGTTTCTGATGAGGGCTCTTTTGTTGGCTTATGGACAAGCGATCTTTTCACTATGCACTCACGTGATCTTTCCTGACCATGCTTGTAGATGGAGCTCTGGTTTTACTTCCTTGTAAGAATACTTGCTGTGTAGGATTACAAGCTTATTCTTAAATATTAAGTCCTTAGTAAATGTATTAAGTCTTTAGTAAATCATCTCTTATAAAATGTGACAATTTCCCTTCACATCCTATTGGTTAGAAAATCACATGAAAACAAGTCACATGACCCTGAAAAGCTGCAAGGGAGGCTGGAAAATGTAGCTGTGCAGTAGTTGGTCATACACAGAGCTAAAACAGAGTTGAAGGAAGGAGTGGAGAATAGGTATTGGACTGTGAGCTTCTCTGTCACAAGAAACAGAAAATATCACATATGAGTACCTAAGTACTATCTTTTAAAGATTTTATTTTAAAGAGCAAAAGAAATAATAGCAAAAGTTACTTTCCTTGTGCTAGTGCCTTTTAGATTTAAGGGGAATGAGACAATTTTATTCATACACTGGAACTATTATTCTTGAAAAGTTTAAGACCCTATTTTATTCTAATATGTGGAGATTTTTATTCCTTGAGACAAAAATGACTATACAGAGAAACTGAAGGGAAATTAGTAAATTATATGGTGGTAATCACAGAAGTATTAGAAATAAAATGTTTTAAAATGATTGCCTCTAGGAGTAAAAGTGATGTAACATAAAAGCACTCCATTCATTGTATGGCCTCTTTTACTGTGACTTTTTAAAAAGGATTCCTGTTGACAGCTTTCCTTGCTGACCCAAATGGCTTCCTCCTTACTCCAAATTCGTAACACTTTTGTTCACAGGGCTGTGCCAGAAGATGGCTGTCACTATAGCAGTATGAGTTGGGTCACCAACCCAAAGTCACCTCTGCAGAACCATGGATGGCTTCTCTTTTCAGGGCAGCAATCTTAGGAGAGAAAGCATAAATTTGTAGGGAGACCTGGTTTAAATCTTGTGTTTGCTATTTTTCTGCTAAGCCAATATGGGAGACTTAGAGCCCTTTGGAAGCTTGGGTTCACACCTGCCTAGTGAGGACCCTGTTAAGGCTATTGGAAAACTACAGAGGGAAGATGCATAGAGTTTGGCTCAGTGCTGGGCACATGTGGTGGCAGGTGATCTGCAGTGGTAAATAATTCATCCTGGCTAGAAATTACATGGGGGGTTGGGAGAAAACTACCTTCTCAATACTGGACAACTAAATAGAAAATTTGAAGGTGAGAAAAGTCAAGGGGAAGCTATTAAAAAGTGCAAGAAATTCCAAAAACTTCTCAAGTGATTCTAGGGAGCTGGGTTGAGAAACTTTATAATAGAAGATAAAATGCTTCTGGTTCTATAGGAAATGAGCAGGTAGGCTGAGAGACATGCATCAACTAGAATTCAACACTGGTGATATGTTTTCAGCTGTGTTAGAAAATGTTATTCAAATACTTACCTTAGTATTGTTCGCTTAAAAAAAAACTAGAATAGATTTAAAGTTATCACTAAAAAATGATCTCTATTCTTTTACTCTCAATAACTTGCATTCTTCTTGAAATGAGAGCTAGAAATCCTTTCTAGAGGAGCAGAGTTAAAGAGAGATTGGTGGAAATTATACAACTCCACCCTGATGGTCAGTACACAATACTAGCTGACTGTTATTTCGTGTTTTATTTTTTTAATTACTGAGGATAAAACTCAGGACCTCATACGCTAGGCATACTCTCTAACCATCTGAGCTACATCCCTAGCCCTGTGATCTATTTTAAAACTTATAGCAATCATTGTTTATTGCAATGATTTATTTCTTATTTTATGAGGCTTATTTTTCCCACAAATCTAGTTGTACTTCACATGTAACGATCAGAAAACTGGGCTATCATGCTTACCAATGGCTCTTAGTAGGGTGCAGTGCTCCTGGAAATCTTGGGTATGGTTAGAACGCGTAAAGGAAGTGAGGTGTCATAATTACTCTGGTTGTGATGGCTACTAAGTGGTATGGTACTCATGCTATTTAATATTCTAGTACATGGGGCACTTCCACACACAAAAAATGTGTCTCAATTTAAATGGTCTTATTGGAAACACTGTTGGTCATCACAGCACAACCTTTAGCAACACATGTAGTATTTTATCTACCTAGTTCCTATTTTCAGCTTAGCATACTGTCGTAGCCTGCTTTGTGTTGCTATAACAAAATATCTGATGCTAAATAATGTATAAAGATAAGAAATTTACTTGGCTCATGATTCTGGTGGCTGCAAGATTCAATGGACTACCCTATGGAGACCACCTCTTTCTCCTGATGTGGATATGTCACAACTGGCAAAGAACTGGAGAAAGAGACTGCTTTGGAAAGATAAAGTGCAGGTCTTACAGCAAGAGAGAAAGTAAGACAAGGAGGAGCCAGGTTGCTTTTCAATAGCCACTCACTCTTCTAGGAAGTAACCCAGCCCTATGAACCATGAGATATAACCGCTCCTACAAGATTGCATTAATGCAGTCACCCCTGAAGGCCTCTCCTTTGAACGCTGCTGCACTGGGTACCAAACCTTCAGCAGAGGAAATGCTGGGGGACATTCTGGATCCAAGCAATAACACATGCCCTCTAGTTTTGCTCCTTGGTCTTCTCTAAAATGTGGTATTTTCTTGTGCAAATGAAACTTTTATGAGCTGCGTTCTCTGTTTGGAATGTAGGCCACTCTAGACTGGTTGGTAAATTCTTCTTTCTTTGTATTTGTTCCTCTGAGAAACCAGATCTGATGCTTGTATGTTAGTTGCTGAGTTTCGGTAGCATCAACACACATCTGGGCATCCCTCAGTGGAAGTATTTGCAAATGTCTTATTTTTCCCTCTTCGGGAACGTGGTAGGATCATATTCCCTTGACTCATGTCATCTAATGAAATATGAGGAGGATTGCAACTCCCAGATAAAAGTTTCAAGAGTTAGTCACAATTTGCCGTTTTCTCTTTATTTCTACTTGAGAATCAGAAGTAAGTGAAATAGTAGCTGCTGTATGACCCCAGGTCCTGGTCTAAGCAGTGGTCCTGATCACCTGCAATCCTCATACTCTTTAACATGAACTAGAATTTAGCTGTGTTACATCAGGCCCCTGAGATTTTTATGATGCTTGTGACAGCAGCATATGCACGCTCATCCTGACTGGAAAACTGCTTGCTGTGTATCAAACACATGGTTTTGTTATTGTTGGTTTAAGCAGACTGCAAAGCCATAGTAGGTAGTGGCAAGCTAAGTTAGTTTTCTATCATTGTGTAACATATTAGCACAGAACTTAGTGGCTGAGAAAAAGAATAGACATTTAGTGTTCTTATGCTTTCCGAGAATAGGAATTTGGAAGTACCCTGCCAGGTCAGTTCTGGCTGATTCTATCGTGAGGCTGTATGAAATGCTGGTTAGGGCTGCAGTTACCCGAAGGTTTGGCTGTGCCTGTGGGCTTCCCATTCACGGTTGCTGGTTCATTTTGCCAGAGAGTTGGTGCCCATTGTGGGTGAGAAAGAAAGATAAAAGGGACAACGTGTTTTATGATTTAGCTCAGAAGATGCACACTGCTGTGTATACCACATTCTGGTAGAAATTGTTTTGGTTCATGTATGAATGATTCCCAAAAACTTAGTCCATAATGCAGCAGTGTTCAGAGGTGGGGTTCTGGGGCGGTGACTGGACCAGGAGGACTGTGACCTCCTCAATAGAATAGATGGGTTTATAATTTAATGGCTATTGGGAAGAGGTGGAAACCGAGGAGGTAGGCCCTAGTTGGAGGAAATAGGTCCACAGGGGCCTGCCTCCGGAGGCTATATCAGTCCTTGGCCTTCTCCTCTTTCTCCCCCTCCTTTTCTCCTCCTCTTTCTTTTCTTCCCCCGACTTCCCCCCGCCCTTTTATTCCTTCCTGCCTGAGCAACTTTGCCTCAGCGTACCTTTCTTCTATGGTGTTCTGCTTGCCACAAGACCACAGCAAAGGAGCCAGCCAAACACAGGTTGAATTGTGAGCCCAAACAAACCCTTTCTCTTTTAAGATGATTTTCTTAAGTATTTTGTCACAACTGTAGAAAGCTAACGTGGCAGTGAAGCACTAAGTCCAGCACACATTGAAGAAAAGATTTGGCCTTTTCAAGGGTGACTTGTTGAAATAATTTGGTGCTGTATTTAGAGGAATCCTTACCAAATAGGCACATAGTGGGTACTCAGTACATGTTTCCTGAAGGAAGATGCTCTTTTTATTTAATTTAGTGGGAAACCTCTCAGCTAGTTTTCTTCATTGTGGAAGGAACCCCCGTTATACCCTACTCTCTTCCCTTCACAAACACCTTGCAGATTTTCTAGCTACACCTCTCCAGGAGGTTGACATGCTCTGCATTCATTCCTTTCCAGTAAACCCCTTGGTAATCTTTCTCTGTCTTCCTGTGCTGCCTCATCTTGCATTCCATTGAAGCTGTTCACTTGATGCTCAGAATTACTGACCTTGTCTTTTGAAATGTGAATATTTCATAGTTTCTTGGTGTTACAGATACTCCGACACTGTCGTCTGCCTGTTTCCTTGAAGCTTCTAATTTCTTCATCTTAGTGATATTGAATGCTCTCAGTTCACTTCTCTGCCTTGCCTTTCCATGCTTTTTATCATCTTTTTTCTTGTAAGCTTCTTTTTTCTACATGTTGCTGTATTCACAGCCCTTACCCTCTTGTCCTCTTTAGGGACTCTTTGGTGACAGCCCCTATTTATCGACTCTCAGATCTTTGTTTCCTTCCTTCCTTCAATCCTTATTTTCCAATCTCATTTTAATTGTCCAGCCTGATGTTGGATCTTGTTAAAATTAAAGCTTTCCTATTTGCTGAGTTGGTGGCTTTTTTCTGATTTTCCATTATTGATGGGGGTCACCATTCTTTCTCAGGAGCAATGGTTCATGTCAAGATTCACATGTGCATTGTGACAGTGCTTTTGCACCACATCACAGACTTGGCCATTGATCTCCATGAGGAAAGCTTGTACTTGACTTCTCTGATCCTTTCCCATGGCGCTCTACTGTGAGGCTGTTGTGGCTCTCTTCTATTGTGTTAAAGCTTGATCCAATGGAGTAAGGGTGACCCTGAGTTTGGATTCAAACTGGGGCTTTACCACTTAGCAGTTCAAGCTGTGCTGTCCCCCTGGTGTCCAAATGGTCAGTCTTCATACCTTTGTCTTCTTGCCAATGATGGAAGATTCAGCTGCATCTCTTTGAATTAGAAGGATTTAGACACTTGCTACAACTTTGCCTCATGGCAATTCATAGAGTGCACTTCTTTCTGTCACACTGTTGCAGCAATGACCCATTGAACTGAGTTCAGACTTTGATAATATTACTGGTTTCCAGTATGCTTCATACTAGTTTGCTCCTGACCTTGCCAGGAGCCCAGGCTTTGGGGGAATGGAAAGAATTTCCTTCCTTCTGAGGCCAAAGGGAGCACTGCCTCCTCGTTAGTAGCAAATGGACCAGAGATGTGCAAGGCCTGGGGAAGGGGATAATTTATAGCAGAAGTTCTTCAAAGGGCAGTGTATTGGTAAAAGCCTTAAAAATGGTTGGCTAGCTCTCATGGCATACAGTGGGTAGAGACCAGGAAGTGGATGGTGCCTCAGTTATTGTACATATCACCAGGCTACAAAGACAGTCCTGCACCTGGGCTTGCTTAGTCTAAAAGACTAGTTTGAAATGCCAGGATGGGAGGGAAGGAGAAGGATGAGCTGCATGGTTTGCTGTTTCTGGAGGCTGGAGAAGTTAGCTGTAGGTGGCAGCTGTACAGGTCACTGGATGCTGCTTGTTCCCTACTGCAGTGGTGCTCTTGATGGTCTGTCCTCTACCTGGGCTGTGATGTTCCTATTTCAGGTTACCAACCATGACTGGCTTTTCTTCCTTAACTCACAAATGCCTGTCATGGAAGCCCAGCTATCTCTTGTCAAAGCATAAAAATACCAGCTCAAACATCCCCACCTGAAGCTCCCCGTGGAGGACTTGGTTAGCTGACCTCACAAGAACATGGCAGCCCTCCATGATGGGGTTCTCCAATTTTGACTTTTTGAGGAGAGGAAGTTGAAACTTCCAATATTTTTTTCCTGGAAGTTCCTAGAGCTTTGTGCTAATCTGACTTTCCATTTCAGAGATCTATTAACAGCCGTGAGGGTGGATGGGAGATGGGGCAGCTTTGACAACTGAAAGAATCATTAGACTCATACCCTTAAAGCATGGATGGTTACAACCTGCTCAGAAGGATGGTGCTTTGAACAGTGACAGTTTGCTTTAAGTTTGCTTTTGGAATCAGTCTTTGGAGCAAGTCAAGAATTGAAGCAGAAACATGGTACATATTTATGTCTTTATTTGATTTAGCCTGTGTCTTTAGCCAGTCTGGTTTCTGTAGCACAGTGCCATAGACCAGGTGGTTTGTAAGCAATAGGCTTTATTTTTCACATATCTGAGGTGAGGATGGCAGTATCATCTGATTCCCCGGAGGCCCTCATCTGGGTTGCAGACTGCTAATTTCTTGTTGTGTGCTCACAAGGTAGAAGGGGGGGGGGGAGAGTTCTTTTTCAAGTCTCTTTGATAGAGGCCCAAATTCTGTTTATTAGGGCTCTACCCTTGTGACCTAACCATCTCCCCGAAGTCCCATCTCTGAATATTGTTAACTTGGGGTGACAGGTTATACAAATTTTGGGAGGACACATTCAAGCTATATCAGTCTGCAAATATTATTGTGTGTGTGTATGAAAATTTAAACTAATTGCTAACACTTTAATCAGGAAATCTCACAGAGAAGTCCCATTACAACCTCTCTGGAAGAAAAAAAATTTGTATTTATGGCAGCAATAAATAGGCTTATATTCTCATGTCCACTGTTGCCTGGAGCTAGACGGTATATCTCCTTCACAGGAAGTCCCCACTGTCCTCTTTTACAGTCCCTGCCTAATGCCGGTCCACATGAGCAGGCTGGTATCTGCAGCTGAGGGAGCCTGCTCTGTGCCCACTGGTGCCCAGGTGGTACTGCTTGTTAAATATTTTGAATATCACCCCTGCCTGGAGCCATTTGAGTTGCTAACTGGCTCTACAGAGAAGCAGCTGTCAGCTTCTTGCCAAAAAAGCAAATTTAAATTCTGACTCTAGGGTCATTTTATGACACTGATTAATCTGTTAGATTGTCAGTATTCTTCTCCATTTCATTTATGGGGAGCAGGGCATCTAGATTGACTCTGAGAGGAATGCAGAAATTCTGGACATGTATGTGTGGATGCAGCGGGTGCCCTGGGAAGTCAATTTGCATGAGGCTGAAGCCTCTCTGGGGGAAAAATTCATCCTAATGACAAGAGGAGCCTGGTACAGACAGCCCGACCCCATATGAGAGAACTTAATTGTCAGATAACAGTGCAGTGTCTGACATCTTGGTTTCTCTCTGCACCCAGCTCCCATGGGCCCCTTTCTGGATCACAAGAGTGACAAGCAACCAGTACAAAGGGTTGTTTCTCTTGACTGTCCCTCCAGTAGTGTTGAACATGTGGGGATAAAGAGATTTTCTTCCTTCTCTGCTCCACGAATTGTGTACCTGAGTTGTATTCGACACACTGAACACAGCTATATTTCACTGGAAGAGCTCAGGAGACACTTTGGTAGTCCCCAGGAGAAGATGGGCAGGATTTTATTTGTGGCTAGGATCCTAGCTAAGTCTCCTCACACCCTTCCACTTCGTTAATATGCTGTGAACAGACACATAAAGTCAAATAAGTTCCAATACAGAAATAGGGAATGTAGTGGGAAGATTATACTGGCTGCAATGTTCTTAAAATAGTTCAGTGTGAACAGTGTGCATATGTGTGAAGTTAAATTCAATACACATCTTAGGTGCTGTTGGTTAACATTTTAAGCATTCTTAGACCTATTGCTTATTGCCAAGTGACAAACTGCTCTAGCATTTATGTGACTTAAAGTGCAAAGTGTGGGTGTCTTCCTTGGTTCTACGAACAGATAAGTCCAATCATGCATTTTTCAGTTGGAGTCTTTCACACCCAGGGCTGGAGGCCTCTGAGATGTCATCACAGCTGACACCATAGATGGTTTCTTTCTTTCTGTGTCTGCTGCCTAGGCTGGGAGGCCTAGGGCCAGCGGGGAAAAGCTCGGTATCTCTTTGTCTGTGTGGCTTTCCCACATGACTAGTTTGGGCTTCTCAAAGCACACATTCTCAGGATAGCCAGATGTCCAAAAGAGCATCCCAGCAGACCTGTGCAGTAATTAAAAGTTTTATCACTTAGCCTTGGAAGTCATGCAATATCATGCACCTTGCCACCAGTACTGGCTATGATGGTGAACTTTGTGTGTCAGCTTGACTAGGCAATGGTACCAAGATATTTGGTGAAGCATTAATTTAACTATTACTGGGGATGCATTTTGTTAGACAAGATTAATTTTTAGGTCAGGTTCTAAGTAAGCGAGCTACATTTCCCTGCAGAAGAGGATGTTCTTCCAGGAGATCAGCAAGAAGCATAACTGCAATAACTACAAGCATAGCTACATAGCCCCATCCCCAAATCTTCAGCTTGTGTACAAACCTGCAGAGTTTGGATCTGTCAGCCTTCACAATTTTATGAGCCAATTCCTTAACAACTCTCTTTCTCTTTTCCCTTTCCCTCTTCCATTAGTCTAGTTCCCTGGGTCTAGTTTCAGAAAGGGGAATTAAACTTCCAAAAGGAAGAGTAACAATAATAAATATTTAGCTCTCTCTAACTCATTCCAATTCCCATCTGAAATCTCCACTCTGAGACAGATTTGAGAGGGTTTGTGGTGGAATCTACCCTTCTGAGGTGAGATCTAGAATATGTAAAAATACTGGTTTTTCCCAAGTGAGGTGAGTAGTGATAAGGGTGTTGGGTTGGCAGGAAAGATTCTGCAGGTATGAGTTTGCCAGAGTCAGGGGGGTCTAAGAAGCTAGCGAGCCTAATAGGACAACTTGTACTTTGGGCCCACACTTCACTTTGCACCCCGTACTTATCAGAGGTGCCCATTGCTTGATCCAGTGAGAATGAGGCTATCTATGTACCAGTGTGAGAAATTCTCTTGCATATTGTCTGGAAGATCCCCAGAACAGAGAACAACCTGTCACTGAGCTTTGCATGATTCTTTTGAGCCCATCCATGGGTTCCCTGGGCTTTTGGCACCTGCTTTGTTTCCTTCACAATTTTTTTTTTTTTTTTTTTTTTTTTTTTTTTTTTTGTATGGGGATCAAACTCATGACCTTGCACTTGCTGGGGCGGGTCTTATGACATCGGTTGTTAGCCTGGGAAGAGCCCTTAATTTGCATAAGGAGTGAACTCAGAGTGTTAATTTCTATTGCCGTTTTGCTTAGAGGATGTCTTCTCTACAGAGTCTGTGCTTTTCTCTCCATTTCACTTTTCCTTCTGCTCTTCCCCTCCTCCTTCTTTTCCCCTTTTGGTTTCTCTATCCTGCCAACATGCTTCTCTGTAATTTTCCCATTCTAGGCCTTTGATAATAGTTTAACCTTACATCTTCCACCCACTTTTGTAAATAATCTCTATATTAAAACCTTGAATTTCAGAACCTGAGTGTTTCATACATTTTTTGCTTGGACCCTGACCCGTATTCTAGGTCAGTTCTTTCAAACTGGAGACTATTTTGTCCTCTAGAGGATAACTGGCAGTGTCTAGAGTCGTTGATTTTCCCAGAGCGGGTGGACTGGGGATGTACGTTACTGGTATCATCTGGTGAGTACAGGTCAGGACTGCTGCTAAACATCCTGTGATACGTAGGATAGCACCCCTATCAACAGACATTTGTCCAGCAGGTCATAACTCTCAAGTCTGCTATAAAAGCACAAAATGAAACAAATTTACAAACTACACATAAATAAAACAATAAAACCATGAAATTTAAAGTATAATGCAATTTGAAAGTTAAAGATGCGATTATTTTGGTGAAATCAGATGATGTTCACAATGCACATGGATCCTGCCTACTTTGGGACTGGTTGGTTTCTAGTTTGGTGCATGATTATGTACTTCATAGCTGGAGGATCAATCATTTCTTTTAATATGCCTCTACATAATTTACTAGGAAACCTTTGTTTCTGGAGAACACAGAAGGGTTTTGCTGGCTTTTGTTTATAATTTTATCCATAGATGATCATTATTATTGTTCTCATTAACCTGTACCAATTGAAGCTATGTTAATTGGTGACAATATGTCCATAAATGTAGTTGCAAAGAAGGGCCTATGACAACGCTAAGTTCTTTAACTGTTGTTAAAGACTTCAAAGAAATTAAGAAAAGATATTTAAATGAAATATTTGTAGTGAACTCTTGGCTCTGAGAGTCCATTCTGAAAGTCCTAGAGAGAAACACTCTGATATCTGATGGAAAATAAAAACAGTCTTAGTTTCTTCTTACGGTTGATGGAAATGCAGATGGTGTCCACTGTAGGCTGGCTTTGATAATAAAACAAATACTTTAAAAAAATGCATGTCAGATAAAGAAAGGCCTTCCTAAAAAAATCTCTATCCCCAAGTAGTACTCAGTGGATATTTACACATATTCCAATCAACATATTTTGCTTTCTCAGTTATGGCTCTGTAGACAAGCTCCCCTTGTGACAGGAAGGAAGATAGCAACATGAGGTTTTTCTCTTTATGAAAGAGATTTGTTGAGTTTCTTCCTTTTCCCCCTGGCTGGGGGAGTGTGTGAGATTCTGAAAGCTGTAGAGCTTGCACAATACAGACCTGCTTTGCCGAGGGCTGTATTCTAAATTCCCCCTAGACAATACAAACCTCACTCCTGTATCTAATAACACATCTGACTGATCATATCAATCACAGAGTCTTGTGTTGCTCTTTATTTTGTTCATGTATTAGCACCTTTTGCAAATCTAAAACAATTATGAAACCGTTTAAAAACAATAATGCTTAAATGCAAATACTTCGATGTTATTAAATTGTTAGCATCTTGCTGAATTATTTCCTTATGGTTAATCACTTCATTTCTTTATAGCCAACCATGATGGATTACCAGTTAGGACTGTTTCCTACTCTGTAAGAAAATATAGTTTCCTACTTTGACATTGTTCAGGATAGTTGCTACCACTTTCAAAATAGTCTCCAAGCATCTTTTGGTTTTGGTGGTGGTGGAGAGTGTGCTTTTTTTAACTTGGTTTTTATTTTTAAATAAATATTTAGCTACTGTGATTTTGATGAAAAGCTCTTTACTGGCTTAATGAAGGATTTTTATGGATCTATATAACATCAGTGTCTTAATTACTACAAATGGATAATAAACCCTTTCTCATATATGAGACTGGGAAACACACAGAGTGAGCACCATTAGGAACAATTGGATTTTCACTTGATAATTCAGTAAAACAAAACAAAAAAAAATGTAAATACTGCAAATAACAGCCCAAGGGGAGTCTCGGCAGCTCCACAAGAAACCATAGAGCATAACTAATTTTTACAGAGATTTTGGTCTGTGGTTTTTGGGCTGTGACAAATACAAAATATAAATTCATGCAGAGAATGAAATAGTTGTTCATTTGGTGGGTGCTAATTAATTTCTCTGTATGCTGCAGATATTTAATTCTTCATCATAAAAGGCCCTTGAATTTAGGGATGCCCCCAGAGAGGAATGTGTGACTGGAGCAAGCAGCTGCCAGACTACTGTAAGCATTAGGGCTGTTGTATGTGGCTTTCATTAATTCACTTGCTTTTAGAAACTGTCATTTATAGTCAGTTCAGAGTGGACTTTGCCTGAGTAGCAAAAGGTCAATAAAGAATAACCTCAGACAGATAGCAGGTAGTACTATACATGTGGAAATGAAGAGCATTTTAGCAGATTTAGAATGAAATGCTGAAACATAGTCATTGGCTGCAGAATGATGTCTCAGTCAATGATGGACCATGTGTGTATGATTGATGGTGGGCTCAGCAGATTGCAGGGAACACTTTCACCTGAGGAGTCACAGCCAGTGGATTTTTCTTATGAGTGTGGTGGTACTGGTGAGAGCCAATCTACTGTGCTGCTGCCAATGAGAAGTAGACCACACAATTTATGTGCAGAACATGATGCTTGAGAAAGAGTGTCATGCACTCGGATACTGGTTTATGTATCTACTATATTTTGCTTTTAATCATTATTTTAGGATTTATTCCTTCAGTTTATAAAATGTGTTCATGTGATGCCTGCAATAGCTTCACGTATCTTGTGTTTATTGTGTGTGTGTGTGTGTGTGTGTTTTTTTTTTTTTTGCTATACTAGGGAGTGAACCCAGGATCTTTGCACTGAGCTACATCCCTAGTCCTTTTCCTAGTTTCAAGGTGAGGTCTTGCTAAGTACTAATTTGCTCAAGCTGGATTTGAACTTGGACTGCATCAGCCTCCCAGAGTGCTGGGGTCACAGGCATGTGCCACCATGTCTGAATTTATGCTGATTTGACCACATCCAGAGGTCACCTGGAATGACTGACCTGCACCTCTAGGTTTGTGTAAGTGTATGCTAGGTTGCTAGTGCAATGACAAAATCATCCAATGACATGTTTCTTAGAAGGAGTAACTGTCATTAATTGATACACAGTACAATTCTATTTTACTGTAAGAAACATTCTAATCGGGTGTTTTAAATTACACCTATAGCCTATATCCTCTTGGGAAACTGGGTAAAATTTGTGTGTTTTTCTCCCAAGGTAGTGATCCAGTGAGTGGATAGGGTCCTGGGATGTTGTATTGATACATACCACATGTATGTAATACATTTTGAAAACAATTTCTTTTTGTAGGCAAACATTTCCCTTGTTTGTTTTCCTATCCCCTTTGTTGTTTTGCTTTTTCATTACATAAAAGTGTTTAATTATGGGCTGGGGCTGAGGTTCAGTAGTAGATTATTTGCTGAGCATATGTAAGGCCTTGGGTTCTATCCTTTGAGCTGCCAAAGAGAAAAAAAAGTATTTAATTTTACTTGACTCCTGATCAAATTATCCCAAATTTTAAGTTTAAGCCTTCTTATACACACTGTGTGCTTTTTTTCCTTGTGACCATCCAGTGTGTTTTTTTATGAGATCACCCAGAAACTATCTAATTATTTGCAACAATGGCTTATACATTGAACACAAAACTGTGGGTCTACCTTTTTCATAGGTCTGGTTTGAATGAAGGCAGGATCTGAAGTCAGAGCTGAGGAAAGACTGGACTCCCTGAGCAAGAATATACTTCACAGGCTTCTTATAACAATAACAAGATATTGGACTTGTGTTTGTAATGATATTTGGTTAATGATCTACTGCTTTAATTGAGATTTAGCATTTATTTCTACTAGCGTGAAGCATTTCCTTTGCTTTGTACTTTTCTTTCCTTCGTACTAGCCCCAATTTTGAACATTTCTCAGTGTTCTGTAATACCTAATTTATTTTCAGATGAACCAATTACAAAGCCAGAATAGTTTTTTCTTCTATTTCAATTTCAGAACTTACAAGTCATTCCCTTTTGTTTTCACCAAAAATAAGGACGCACTATCTCTAATTCTGCTGAGATCATACATAATTCCTAGGTTTTACTTATTAAATTGAAATTGGAAGTTTCAGTTTTCTATTTTAAAAAACACATTTTCAATTGTTAAAAGATCAAAAAGGACACAGAAGAAAATGAAAATTGCTCAGTTCTACTACTCTGAGACATACCTGAGTTAATATTTTATTTTTGTATTTTATGGAACAAAGGTAAAACAAAATTTTGTAACCAGATAATAGGAGAATAACAATAGTTAATACAGTACCTGTTGTTATCTATGAAGTAGCTGCTCAAGGTATAAGATATGAGCATAAAAATTTGTGCAATCAATATTTATGCAAACCTTCCCTTTTAATGAATTAAGAGATACTAATAGTGTAACTGACTTACCTGTTCTCCCTTTTCCCTATTTTATTTCCCCATGATACTCACTCTAGTTCCTTTTCCCTTTTGAACAATTTCTTCTCTTTTCACAATATCTATTATACACTTTGTACTTTATTTACTCTTTCAGTTTCTCACACCGGGGAGTCAATGTGATGTTTACACATGTGAGTCTGATTTATTTCACTTGTGAGTATGCTCAAAAGTTGCATCCATGTATCTATGAAAGCTGGTTTAATATGTTAGCACAGTTGACTAATATTCCAAATTTGAATTTTTGTTGAGAGTTTAAAATTTATAGCTAGAAAGTGTAGACAGCCTCTGATCTATGAGGCCATGTCTTATTTCTTGTAGTACCTCCTAAGAAAAGAAAGAACTGCAGGGTTCTTCGGATGCTCCCAAGGTCTCATAGACATTCTGTTGTTGGCTCCTTTCTGACCTGGTTCTCTTTCCTCTTCCTTTTGTAAGTTTTATGAGATCCAGTTTGGGACTAGTGTATGAAATCTTTGCTTTTTCCCTCTTCCTCCCCATTTCCTTTTCATCCTCCATCTTCCACTCCTCCCCTTCCTTTTCTTCTTTTTGCTCATCCTCATCCTTTTCCTCTCTCTTTCCTCACTTCATTGTTCAGCTGGCTCGTCTGGATGAAAACACATACCTTCCCATGGGAATGCGGTCAATAGATACCCACACAATACACCAGAGATGGAGATTTTTCTCTCTGTGGTGACTGCTGTAATATGATATCTGTTGTGCCAATAGCCATTATGTGTTTGCTTTTAGTTAAATGACATTTGTTTGACATCCTTTACCACATTAATAATCTTTATTTTGTACAATCTTCCTTTGGAGGTGGTTTTTGCTGGTGTAAAACACCAGCACGTAGCCATTGGCTAGTGAACACTTGCAATACACCAGATTCTGGGGTGAGACCTTAAAATCCATCCACTCACTTAATCGTTGTACTCCTCTTTGAAGTCAGTGGTAGCACCATAATGTAATGGGTGAGACTCTCAGACCTGGAGAGTCGAGGGATTTGCCCAACTATGGCAAAGCTGGGATTCCAATTCTTAAGCTAAAAAGTCAGTAAGTTAACATTTCCCAACACTAAAGGAACCTTATAGAATGGCATTGACATGTTTACCAGCTGAGCGAATTCATCAAACAGCTTTATTCTGCCAGGGATCCAGAGAAATGAGAAGGAATTCCATAGAGTTTCAAGAGGACAAGTATTAGTAGTTATTGCCAAGGTCCTTCCCACCAAGTCGCTTACTGTTAGGACATTCCAGCTCTTCGGGTCACCTGAAAGCTCTGTCTGCCAATGGTGAGGCCTAGGGCTCCGGTGTGACATCTTGAACACAGCCCTTGGAGTTCTCATACAGTGAAGTGTTTCTTATTACAACCCCAAGAAATGATACTGGGAACTGTTGTCTGAGTTAGTCATGACTCAGACAGGACAGCAGAGATTATGGAAAGAGACTGGTCATAGAATGAGAGTCATGAGCCCTGGTCTGTTTCTCACAGGGAAGGAGGACAAGTACTTAGGCAGAAGGAAGGCGGTGATCCCGCTGGGCATCTGGGAAGTCATTCTGGCGGGGAGGCGGTGGCTGCCATAGCACCCCAGCATAAGCTCCCGTAAGTGAGCCTCAGTTCCTGCCTGGTCTCAGTTTGATGTAAGAATTTTTATAAAGTATTTTTAAATGTGTTTTATTTTTGTTACAACATATTTCCAGTATATGTTTGCAGAATGATTACATTCATTGTGGGGAATTGGTACATACACATAACACAACTTGATTCTTTTTGTTCCCCTTCTCCTCTACCCCCTTAAAATTTTTGCTAGCATCAGATTCATTTACTTATTTTATAAGTCCTTTTCAAATTAACTGTCATAAATACAGATTAATAGCCAAACTAATAGGCCAAAAACATAAAAATCACATAAGGTGATCACACTAAATCAAAGTACACTTGTAGATATATTGTCCTTGTTGGACATTATAATAACATTTTCTCTTTTTTTCCTATTGTCTGTCTTTTATTTTGTGCTTTATTTATATGCTGAGCATCTCATATAAGAGAAAGAATGTGACATGCAAGCCCATGTGTCATGTCTGATTTGCTTCAGTTTATATTATGGTCTTAAGGCTCATCCATTTCCCTGCAAATGATTCAAGAATAGTGCTCCGTTATGTATAAATACCACATTTTAAAATCCATTCATCTGTTGGTGGATGTATTAGAAGAAAACTGTTTGAAGAAAAAAATTGCGAATTCCAGCTCTTGTTCAGGTTCTTCAGAGGCCAGTGGTAGAGCAGAGTACACAGTGTTTTCATCTTCAAAAAAAGCCTTACCCAAAAGAGTCACCTACTAAAATTCAATACTTTCCAAATTATTTTCACTAACAATTATGAAAATGAAGGAACTAATCATAATATAAGATATACAGACTGGTCAAATTTCTATAGGTTTTATATATTAGTACACTATCAACAAATAAAAAACAAGTAGTACTATACTAACATATGAAAAAGTAGTAAAACTTTAAATTGTATTTTTAGTTTTGAAAAGAGGAGCATAATCTTTATGTGCATTTTCTTTCACAGTAATAAGTACAGTTTTTCTTTTCAAGGCTTTTGTAGATTTGTCAAATACTTCAACATAGTTGATCTTTACATATGAAAGCTTAGCAGCTGGTCCTGTTATTCAGTCTTTTCTCATGGCTGATTGAGGAGTACATTTTATTAGTTTTAACTCTAAAACATTTATTTCACATATAGCAGCAGACAGAAATAGTTGGGAAAAATCTTAAGCAGAAAGCTAAATTTGATAGTAACCCATAAAAGTCTTATTTCACAACACATCAGAGAAATCACAGCCCTGCCGTGGTTTATTTTTTCAAGATGAGGCAGGAGGGCTTTTAAATATCTTTTTAGATGAAAAAATTTAAACACAAACTCTCCAAATGTTCATACTGGATGACATAATTGAATTAACTCAAATTCTTTTTCCTAGTCTTTACAACTAGTGTGTTGTTTTTATTTACTTTGATGCTCCTATTGTTTAAAACTATTTAACAGAAATATGTTGTACTGGTGTGTTCAGGGACGACTGTAATGAATTCTTAGGATTTATTTCCACACAGAATGAGATATTTATTAAAGGATAAATAGGAAGACCATGCCACTAAAACTTAAGCACATTATTGAATCTCAGCAGAGTAACCACCGCAATTATTCAGAATTTAGACATCAATGACAATTGTTTTTCTTTTCTAGGGAGGAATGTTCTGTTCTTCTTGACATCCCTTAGAACTGTCAGTGTGTGGTGATAATAAACAAAGAGAGCATAAACAAAGAGAGTAACTACAATCTTCTCTCAGTATTCATAGGGGATAATTTCCAGGTATTAAATCTAAAGTCCCATATGTAAGATATCATAGTATTTGCTTGTAACCTCCACAATACTCCCGTATACTTTAAAGTCATCTTTAGATTATTTATTATCCTTAATACATTATAATTGCTATACAAGGCACCGTTCTACCTCATAAGTTAGGAGATAATGATAAGAGAATTAAAATCTGCAGATATTAAAATCTAAAGTCCCATGTAAGATATCATAGTATTTGCTTGTAACCTCCACAATACTCCTGTACACTTTTAAGTCATCTTTAGATTATTTATTATACTTAATACATTGTAATTGCTATACAAGGTGCTGTTCTACCTCATAAGTTAGGGGATAATGGCAAGAGAAAAGGTCTCTATGTGTTTAGTATAGAGGCAGCCGTAGTAGAGCTGACTGCCCAGTGGTAGGATGAACAAGTGTCAGTGACGAGTACCAGAGACTGAAGATCTGTGATGTGGGGGCAGCTGCAGACAGGCATGTCTACATATTGTTTCATTTGCATGGATTCCTTATGGTGCACAGGCAAATCTAAGTTTCGCTTTTCAGGAATTTCTGCAAATTTTTGAACCTTTTTGAATCCACCGCTGATTGACTCTTCAGACACAGAAGCCATGGATTTTGAATGTTGACTGTATGAGGTGGTTTTATTGTTGCTTTTTATATTTTTCCACTTGGAGGCCGGCACATTCCCTGCTGGGTGCTGGGCAGTTCTTGTTGAGAGAACTGCTTTGGTTTTAGACTTTGAGCCATTTCTAATCCATTTCATCCTTCTCTTGCCACTACAAAGGGTTTCTGTGGGTGTGGGCCGGGGTTAGGATTCTTTGGAAATGCAGCCTGCTGATGCATATGGCCTCAGTCAGCAAGCAGGAGCCTGTTGTCTCACCGCCTAGAACACA
The DNA here is from genome assembly GCF_034190915.1 of Cavia porcellus. Classification (NCBI taxonomy): domain Eukaryota; kingdom Metazoa; phylum Chordata; class Mammalia; order Rodentia; family Caviidae; genus Cavia; species Cavia porcellus. The sequence goes on from NW_026947496.1 coordinate 55,836,142, forward strand.
GGCGCACTGTGGTGCTTATGGGTGGGGGTGGGGAGCTTGTCTTGGTCTTTGCCATGCTCATTCCTGCTCCCCAGTGGACCAAGACCCAGACCCCAGGGGTATCACTGCGGGCAGGGTGTCCTGTGATGATGCTGTAGAGAACCGGCCAACAGTGTGCCTCCAGGTTGGATCTTTCTTTGCTTCTTTACCAGGGTGCTCAAACATGCCAGACCACCCCTTTGCTGGAGAGGCAGAAGAAGTGCCACCCCGCTCCCACAGTGATGCCATTTTTTGTTTGTTTTACCAGCTGGGCTTAACACCTCCACCCCCCGCCCCCCGCTCCAGTTGTGTTTTCTTCTAAAATGGCTGCTTAACAGCATCGTGTATTGGGAGAGGATCTTGCTCTGCTAATCCCATTAGGAGATGGTTCCTTCGCAGGAAAATCTCATCAGAAATCCCTACGGAGGAAAAATTGGTATGAAATTTGGTTGTGGAAGTCCTAATTACATACAAATGCAGCCTTTCCAAAATCTTCCCCTAATGGGATGAGACCAAAAGGCCCTTTCCGTTCATCCTTCTCCTGCTACTGCTCCTTCTGTCTCTCCCTGAAATTTTTTTGTTATAGAAATAATAAATACAGCAAATACATACTATTTCAATGTTAGATGAATACCTACAGGAGCGCTGGGAACCTCTGAGGCTAATATGTCTACAGAACATCTGGAGGATAGGTAAAGAAAAATAGTTTTTGTGCAGGTATTTATTTTGGAGGAGGAGAAGTGAACAAATTGGACATGAGGAGTAGGAGGGAGGTCACAGTTTGGAGCTAAATGTCCCTCACATGTGTTAAAGCCTTGCTCCTCACCTCAGCAGCACTTTTAAGTTGTGGGGCCTAGAAGAAGGTTTTTAAATCATTGGAGGTATGTCTGGGAAGGGATGGTAGGCCCTGGTTTTTCCTCCTTCCTCTCCCTGGTCTTTTTTTCTTTCCTGGGAAGAAGGTGACACGCACTCCAGCTATAGTGTGCTACCTTGGCACAAAGCCAGCCACTCATGCAAACCAAGACAAATCTTGCAAAGCAACAGAGCCAAACAGTCATCGCCTGGAACCTTCCAAATTGTGAACCAAAATAAACATTTTCTCTATAAGCTGATTATCTCAGATATTTGTTAGAGAACAGAAAATTGCCTAGCACGGGAACTGATGGTGTTTCATCTCATATAGAAGACGAAACGTGACTATGCCAGGAGACTCTCATGCTTGAGGTGTGAGAATTGGAGTGCCAGGTCCCATTTGCTTGGAACTCATTCCTTGTCCTTCCATTCTTGTGCTCAAGGGGGCACATTTTCCCTGCAGGCTTCCTTCTCAGGTTCCTGCATCACTGGAGAGCACAGCAGGGAAGCTAAAGGCCAAAGGATGGGAACAAGCCAGGCATTTCCCTTCCATTCCTAATTTTCTGCCTTGCTCAGGGTCTCTGGAAGCAGCTCTGTCTTCTCCGTGGCTTCGGACACAGAGTGGTTCTAGCTTTTATCATGATTCTGTTCTCCTGGGTTGGGGTCATGCTATCCCTTCCCTTCATCCCTCTACCTCAGGGCAGAAAGGCGTCCTGCTGCTGCTAATCTCTGGCTGACTGGCTTCTGTTGGCTTCTCAGCCCAGTCCTCTATTGGGTAGCCAATTCCTGCTTCAAATTCCCTCTTCCTCAAAAATAGAGAAGTGCTACTTTCTCAGTTATCTGATCTCTGGTAGCATCATGAAGAATATGGCCTAGTGAGAATCACTCATAGTACAGCTGTTCCATTTATTCTTCATTTACCTCTGTTCCTGCCCTTGTCTTTCTCTTTGGATTCCATCAAGGGTCAGATCTAAATTGTTGTATACTTTATCTATTGATCTGTACATTTTTTGAAAATAATATAGGTTTCATGGTTGTAAAGTTAATGGATCTGAGGAGTTTAGTAAATTGATTGCTTGAGTTTCAGGGTTAGGTATATGTAGAAACTATGGCAGCTCCCTGGGCACAGGTTGGTTCTGTTAGCCCCAGATGACCAGCCCTCAACCTACTGGCCGGCCTAATGACCCTCAAGAATTCTGGCAGAGAGGGTCTTATCGCTAAGCTCAAATCACTTGGTTCTCTCTTTGTATACCAGTGCACAGGCTGTGGGAGAAGGAAGCTTTGAGTTTTAGCTTTCATACTAGGTGCAAATCTCAGTGATAACCACCCCACTGAGACTGAACAGGATAAGAAGAGGCTATTCCTTAGCTGGAAGGGGTCTCTGTTGGGAAGGGGGGTATGGAGGCTGAGTAGCCATAGCAAGACAAATATTCATCATGTGCTTAGTGAGGGGTGACTCTTTATTAGGAACTATTCTCATTGCTCTGGGGAGTCTGAAAGTGATGCTGGTTTGCTTGTCTATGGTATCATCTTATTTAAGTCAATTCACAGAACAGCAAATTAGGACAAAATTAAATGACAAATGTCATACAGCCAAAAATGTAACACAGCTGATTTTGATTCAGGTGGAGTCTAACTCCAAAGCTTAGGCTGGCACACCCTGTGTGGCGAAGCCTCGTTCTGAGGAGCTGGATATGTTCACCACTGCTAACTCCTGAAATATTCTGTTGCCTACCTTGGGTGACCCAAGCTCTGAGACAGCCATTGGCTGCAGGGCATGTGTGATAGGAAATAGATGTGAAGAGCTGTATCTCAGATCTAAGCGAGTATGGTCTTTCTCATTTGCCAAAGTATTTTCTTAAAAGCTTTAGTTTTGTGCAATGGTCTGGAGAGAGAGAGAGAGAGAGAGAGAGAGAGAGAGAGAGAGAGAGAGAGAGAGAGCAATGAAAAAATCTTTCATGTTTGCATATGTTTGCATCCACCTGGAGAAAGCTACATTGGATTAGTCCCCTTTAGGGATTCATAGCATAGTCCTGGAAAACCCTAAAAATAATAAAACCTGTTAATATTTGTTTTAAGCTCACTTGGCCCTTGGAGCAAATAAAGCTCATCAACATCTCTTCTGGTGAACATCATCTAGAAAAATTCCATAGGTAAACTGATGAGGGTGCTCATAGCCAGAGATGGTGCTGGGGCTGCTTTGAGGGATGTGGGGAAATACCATGGGATTTGTGGCGTGTTGTGCCACATTGGTCATGGAGAGGCAGGCCTCCCCATGTGGGGCAGTATAGAATTTCTGGGTCCTCTCTGATTCGGTCTGCATTGCAAGACTTCATTATTTTTATCAGTGACTTTTCCCTTTTTTCTTCTCAAATACCCAGGAATACTACCTTTGCATATCATCTCATAAAAATGTTAAAATGTTTTAAAATCTATTTCAGATAACCTGAGGCCTCATAGGTGTTTTAAAACTACATTTGTGTTCAGTACTAGTTTCAGTGCTTACTTCATGGCTTGTTATATCCTGGAATCAGAAGCAAATGTATTGTGGTATCTGTTGTCTCCTATTCAGATGCATAGAAAAAAGGATTGCATAATTTGATCGAAATATTTTCAATTAAAAAAGCAATCCTACTTCAAGTGTTTTATACCTGATCTTGTTTTAAATATAATGCGATCTTCCAAATGAAATTTCCTCACATGTACACATGTGGCAATGTGTGTTAATAGTAATAGCAGTAGTTATTGTTTAATGATACCATCATTAGAGAATTAAAGAATAAGATCTCTACTGAACAGCATGGCTATATCTGATTTGTCAGCCATCTTCCCATGATACATTGCAGCCTGCATTTCCTTGCTATAAAGCTGCAAGGCTATAAATCTGGAGTCAGTCAAATTACAAATTAGCCATATTGTGCTATTAGCTGCACATTTCATGATAAATTCTGCACATAAAAATTTCCCTGCACTGGTCCTACCTTTGAGAATTTGTGCAAACTCCGTATATATCTTTCAAAATGAAGACCAATGAATAATGGTTTGGACAAGCAATAAATATACAATGAAGCATCACCTTTGATCTTTCTTGCTTTCTATGAGGTCAAAGTTGGGATGGATTATAAATCATGATTTATGCCATTGTGTCTCTGGTTTATTTTTAATGTCACAATTTGCCCCATTGCTTTGACTCTGAGTTGTTTAATTATTCATTAATCTGTGATACTTTTAATTATTCAATCTTAGGTGTATTTGTTTAATTTTGGTTACAATTTTATTTTTAAGATTTGAATTTTCCCCCAACTTCAATGCATTATTTTTAACTAATTACATTCAAATAACATTATTGTGAAGATTTCATTTCAGTAGGTAAAATCTAAAATACACTCGTATAAATGTGTCTGTATGATCAACTACAAACCAAATCATTTTTCAACAGAATTTTCAGACATCTTCTTTACCTGTTACCTCTTTTTCTATTTTTCTTTGAAATTCAAATTTCTGAATGTTCACAGGAGCTGTGGTGACTGAAAAGCATAAGCTGCTTCACATACATTTATAATGGAGTTAAAACTACCACTTGACTAGATAGTGTAGGCATTTGATAAGAAGACGCTTGTAAAAATGGCATTTCTTCCTAAGATAATTGGTTAATAGGAAGGCGAAGCCTGAAACTGGTTTTGCAGCCCCTAAAAAGCAACCAGGTCCTCTCAGACTAGACAGACAACATGAAAATTCTTTGTTATCTTAGTGGCTGTTTTAACTTTTAGAGGTGATGAATGGATAAGACACTGTGGCACATTTAGCTCAGCTCCATGCTATTTAGTGTTAGAATACATCCATCAACTTTTTAGAAAAAACTTGATGCTATAATTGGATACTGCCAAAAGCTTATTTCATACATTACTTCTGTTAATTTGTTTTTATGCCCCAGTTAAAGTTCCATGCCACTTAGTACCTCATGGGGAAGAAACAGCATCATACTTAAAGAAAAACCCCAGGGTGCCTCAAACAGGGTAAAATATCTCTTTCCTCCCCCACATTGTCTTTGTACCTCGAGAGTTAGTTCTCTTAACTATGAAATTGTTGAAACAGCACAGAATATTTTAGCTAAACCAGCGTCACCTCATTAAGCATCCTTAGCAAGGGTGGAATGTGGCCGTGTGGCCACTCTAGTGAATATAGTCCCAGCACTAAAAAACATTTATTGCTACCATTAAAAAAAGAACTTTTAAAATGAGTTTGAAAGAAAGCCATTACCTCCTTAACTACCAAATAAACTCAGTGGTCTATGTAGATTATGATGAAATATCTCTCGTGCTTCAATCTTACTCTCTTTGTTCCATAAGCTGTAATTCATGCTGCACTTTTGCTGACAACTTGGTAACTATTCTTGCTCCTTCTCATCCCACCCCATTCCCACCAGCCAGCCTGCTTTCTCGCACTTGTGGGTTTTGCTTTGTTTGTTTTCTGCATTTGTTTCCATCTCAGAATAAACTTGTTTGTCCTTTGATTTCTTTTTAAGTGTGTGTGTACTTGTGTTCGAGGACAAAGTCTAAAGTGCAGGAACTTAAAACTTTGTTGCTTTGGGAGTGAAAATCACTATTGAAGGCTGTGTTACTTTTAGATTCTGTTAGCATTGTTTTGCAAATACTGCAATTCATTAACGTGTACAGATACTAACTTATTTAGTTAGGAAAGCTTAGGTGAGTTGGCTTAGATGATCAGGAATAGAGAAAAATCCAGATTCTCTGGTATCACACTAGTAAGTATTTAAATAGTTTTCTTTCCAGAAGGCTCCCAACAGGAAGTGTTCAACAGTTTTTCACTGAAGAGGGCAAATCACACCCCATCGAATCCTTAGCATTCTCTCTTGTCTGCTTCACAGCAGTTTGGTCATGGACATGCTCTGCCCTTAAATGCAAAAATAGGACTGGTGTTTTGGTCTTTGTAGTACTGCCACCACTCAAGTCTTCACTGTTGTGCCATACAACCGTTGTCTTAGCTTTTTCTAAGCATTTCCCTAGCTTTCCTAGTGCTTTGGGTACGAATTATCTAAGGTTTTCCTTACTAGCCAACCATGATTTAAAATCTTATTGCAAATCAAATCATCAATACCATTTTATGACCAGAAGTTCTTTGAAATGAAAGCTAGGTTGTTCATGTCTCTAGTAATCTGTCTAGAAGGCTGAGGCCCCAAACTATCTGTCTTCATTTAAATCTCCATGCATTGCTTCTGGGGCTGGCATACTGATAAGTATCAACATGTTTTCACACTACAGAATCCCAACACTGAGAGAACATGGGAAGACCTGGTTCTATGTCCCCCTCTTTTCTTGCCTAGATGGGGCCTCAGTTTTCTCAGCTTGGAAGTCCTGATAAGGTCTGAATTGTAAACCCAAATAAAAGAATGGAGACAAAACTGCTTTTTTTTTTTTTTTTTTTTTTTTTTTTGTACCAGGAATTGAACTTAGGACCTTAAGCTTGAGAGGCAAGTGCTATGCTGCTGAGCTGTATCTCCAGCAAAACCACTTATTAATAGCATAAACTTGTTAAGACATTTATGAGGCTTCGTGTGTAGCAGGGCCAGCTTCATCAGTGTGCAACTTACACAGTTGTATGGGCACAGGGTGAAAAAACTCTGGATTTACTTTAATGCTCTGCTCTTGCTATCTTGAAATTCTGTATGATTTTTAAGTAAGAGACTCCACCTTTTCATATTGCACATGGGTCCTCCAAAGTCTGTGTCCCTGGATTTGGCTTGTGCTGCTGTTTTTGTTCATTGCAGGTATCCCTGGGCCTGGACTCTGTGCAGTTGTGATTCTAGTTCTGGATCAATCTCTAGTTTTAATTCTGGTCCAAAGTGGAGGGTCTTACACTGGAGCTCTCTTAGGTGAGGTAGAGGCAGATGGGCAGGGAAGCTGGTGCTATTGAAGTCTTAGGGACCTCTCTTGAAAGTTCCATCTCAAAGCTTTGAGTGAAATGTTAGAAATGTAAAATTATATTTGTGCAAAATTTTAGGACTTTTGGCTATCTACATAGCTTCACCTCGGCAGGTAAGGAGTATGGTCTACAAATATATGGGGGTCTTTGTTATCATGAGAACTGGAGGGGTGGCATTGCTGGCCCTAGATGGGCAGGAATAATAGACACTAGACTTCTGCAGTGCACTTGGCATTCACGTGTGGCAGAGTCTTTTTGTGTTTCCCTATGATGTCCTATGTGACATTCAAGTGATCCACACAGATGTTCTAGTGGGTAACAATGGGTTTATCAAGGAGCTTAATGTCATTTTCACATAAGTACAATAGACTTTTTTTTACATGGCTTCACTTACCCAGCAGCACAAGCCAAAGCCAGGGAAGTAACACTACACAGAAGCTCTTAGCTTGTTCCATAGAGAACTTATTTAATGACTAGTCATTATTATTGAAATTTTGTCACTGAAGCCAATGTTGTAACTGCCCCCTGAGTCACTAAGAGTACACTTGTGCAAATCTGCCTTGGCTGAAGCAATCAAGATGGTCTCTTGCATACACCTAAACAGATATACTCATTTAGCTTTTTTTCTGTCATATGAAGGTCAGTCTACTTATTTAAGTAGGTGCCAGTATCAGGCCTCTTGCAATATGGTCTGGTCTAAACCAGAGATCAGCAAATTAAGGCCTATGGACTGAATCCACCATGTGACTGGTTTGTGTGCAGTTCACCAACTAAGAATTGTTCTTATACTGTTAAAGAGTAGCTTAAAAAGGGGCAGAGAGAGACACACACACATAAGTGGTGAGAGGGAAATTTGCAATAGAAATCCTATGTGACCCAAAAATCCTAAAAAAATCTGCTCTCTGGACCTTAATAGAAAAAGTTTATGGTTCTTTGTCTACTATAATAATGCTCAAACATTTATATATCAAAATGCGTAGTTCATCATGAATGATTTTCTTTGTTCTTTTTCTTTTATAAAGACAATGTTGATATGAGCAACTTGTCTGTTACTTGGATGCTACTACTTTCCTTCAGGAAAGTGAAAGGGAAGTCCAACCATGGTGACGCTGGGGGTGATGTTAACAGGCACTGGTCAACGCATTTTGAAGAGCTTCCCAGCCTGGAGATGCTCAGAACTCTGTCTTCTCTAGTGTCTGTGGTGTGCCTTCTTTCCTGTCCCCTGGTTTCCACTGGCTCATGATTTCCACTGGTTCGTGATTGCTAGGGAACACACCCACACTCACATGCCATCCGCCTCTCCTTTCTCAAGGTCCATGGAAGCCTGTCTCACCATGGCAGGGCTGAGGCTCCTGCGTTCTATCCCCCGTGCTAGCTGCTGGCTTCCTCCATTCTTTACCACACTGAGCTCAGATCCCAGGCTGCTCACTGACCTAGAGCTCCCTCCTTTCCCTTTCAGCCTCTTGTGTGTTTGCTCCTGTACTTTATCTGCTCTTTACTATCTGTCTCTTCTTATTCTGCTTCCCTTTGGCTACCTCATCCCGTCCTCCACCTTTGTGCCCAGTGTTGCCTCCCTGATGTAACTACTCTTAAATAGCAAAGAGCAGCTCTTCACGCACCTGGGTCTCTCTGGGACAGATGTGGTCCCTAGGTGAGACTGTTTCTGTTCATTTGCAATAATCTCACTTTCAGCCTATGTGAGAGGTACATGAAAAAGAAGAGATTAGGCATGGCATTTCAGCAACATGTCTACCTGTTTTTACAAAAAGCCAAATCTTTTAGAAACAACATGAGGATTAGGCATACAGTGGTTGGCCTGATCATTAAGACTTCCTTCTCTGAGAAACCATGTTGGGAAATCATCAGAAAACCTCATATTAGGGTTGTTTGGGTAAAAACAAAACAAGACAAAACAAAACTCAGAGACACCACTTTAAAGAGTAGGTGGGTCTGTGGAGCTTATGGCGGTATTTTGTATCTATCATTGTCCCCAATTTATCAACCATATTTTTATCTACACAGTTGTATCTACAGCCGCATTTGAGGAGATCTTTGGAAATGTTTATTTTTTATTTTGAAAGTATACAACAAAACAAGTCAGAATAAATCCAACTAAGATCGTACAGTGAAATTGGTACAGAACTTCACAGCAGGTTACCGGGATAACAGTAATAGGTATCACAGTATATTTCATTATCTTTTTAATAGTTGTTCTTTCAATCACGTATATCAAAATGAGATGAAATACAGAATATTATAGAACTTATCAAAACAGAATATTGAATAGAGCAGTACCATTAATTAGAATAGTAATAAAATAGTAATAAAAATATTTGCCTTCAAAGAAATGGTAGAAGGAAGTCCCCCTTATTTGCTATGGTCAACCTGCCAGGAGATGCTCAGATTTTTGGTTCCCATTTGCTAATGGGCAATCTTTGGAAACGTTGGGCCATGAAGGCTTTTCTTCTCTTCCTTAGTCACTATCAGTGTATTAGTGATCAAAAGTGGTTCACCTTTAAGCTTTTATGGTAGTTTTCTAATGTCAGACCCTGCTATGGTTTAGGTGTGGTGTTTTTCCTAAAAGTTTGTGTGCTGGAGCTATGATCCTCAATGAGGTGGTGTTTCAGTGGTAGAACCTTTAAAAGGTAAGGATTAGTGGGAAATAATTAGGCTATCAGGGTACTTCCCTTGGAAGGAATTAACGCTAATCTCTTGGGATTAGTTACTTATTTCTCTTGAGAGTAGGTTATATGGGTTGGAGATTTAACTCAGCAGCATAAGCACCTGCCTTGCAAGTGCACAGTCGTGAATTTGAAGAGAGTGGGTTGTTATAATGTGAGGCCACCTCACATATTTGGTGTTATGATTTATATTTTTTAATTTTATATATTTATATGTACGTATTTGTGATACATACTGATCACATTCATCTTGCAGAATTTGTACCTCTACATAATATGTCCTCTTCTTTTTCCCCCTCTTTCCTCCTCTCCCTTCAACCCTTCTTCTCCTTCCAATTTATTAAAGCTGTGTTTCCATTTTTCCTTCCTTCCCATTTCCTCACCCCAACAGCCTTGTTCTTATTCCCATTTGAACATGTTTCTCCTACTTCCCGACATCTTTCCTTCATTGTGCTCCTTACTTATCCTTTGGGTTTCTTACAGGAGAAGCCCAAAAGCTTGTGTATCAGATTTATTTCATTTAAGATTATGGTTTTACCACCAAAACTCCACCAAAAACTCATAGATTTATTATCCAAATTCAATAGAGTAGTGGGATACAAAGTCAACACTCAAAAACCAATAGCATTCCTATACGCAAGCAACAAACTCATAGAGAGAGAAATTCTGCACAATAGTATCTTTTAAAAAAAGAAATACTTAGGAAGCAATCCCGAAAAGCATGTAAAAGATGTATACAATGAAATTTACAGTAACCTAAAAGAGGAGATCGAAGAGGATATCAGAAAATGGAAAGATATTCTTTGCTTTTGGAAGAACCCCCATAGTGAAAATGGCCACACTCCCAAAACTGTTATGCAGATTTAATGCATCCCAATCAAAATACCCTTAGCATATCTCACAGAACTAGAGAAAACATTCCTAAAATTATCTGGAACCAGAAAAGACCTAGAATAACAAAAGTAATTCTGGGCAACAAAGGCAAATCAGAGGGCACCATAATCTCAGACCTAAAATTACACAACAAAGCTACTATGATAAAATCAGCATGGTATTGGGGGAAAAAAAAGGGCCTCAAGACCAGGGGAATGGAATCGAAGATGCAGACACATTCCCAAACACATTCGGCCACTTTATTTTACTAAGAGTCCAAACATTTACTGGAAGAAAGATAGTCTTTTTACTAAATGATCCTGGAAAAACTGACTTTCCACATGCTGAAGACTAAAACTGGGTCCATGTCTATGATCATGCACTGAACCAAAATAACAAATGAATCTGAGATCTAAATATTACAATAGAAATACTAAATTTACTGGGAGGGAAAATAGGTAGAAATCTTGAACATAGAGGTGTAGCCAGAGACTTCATGAACAAAATTCAGACTGTAAGGAAAACATTAAAAGAATCAACACATGAGATCTCATAATATTAAAAAGCTTTTATTTTTAAAAAATTTCCATACAGTCTTTATTAAATATAGTGTCATTTGAGGATCTTTTTATTTTGAAGAGAATCAAATCAAATCAAATCAAATCAAATAAAACAGAATAGGGTCAGTCAAAGCAAAACAATGGGTATGGTATATGACTTCAAAACAAGTTAAAAGGAAAAATCATAATGCCTCTTGCTATCTTCAAAATAACTGCCCATCCCATCAGGCATAATGAAATTAAGCAATATAGTACAAAGTAAAACCAATAAAAACAAAAGAATGGAAGCAATGCAGAACTTCAAAAAAAAAAAGACAATAGTAAAGCAACAGTGGCTATCATAATGCCTCTTGTTATCTTCAAAGTAGTTGCCTATACAGTCAGACATAACACAGTCAAACAAAACAAAATAGAATAAAATCATTCAAAACAAAACAATGAAAACAATACAAGACTTCAAAACAAGATAATAGGAAATCAATAATGGCTACCATAATATATTTTGTTATCTTTGAATAGCTGTCCATGCCATCAGATATAACAAAATTAGATAAACTGAAACAGAATAAAATCAAACTAAACAGAACAATGAAAACAATATGGGATTCAAATCAGGATAACAGATTAACAATGGCCATGCCTTCTCTTTCTAGACACTTCCTCCTCTTTCACTTTTACAATATGTGTTGTGCATTTTGGATCCCACTAACTCCTTTAGTTTTTTATCCTAGAGAGACATCATGATATTTACCCATGTGACTCTGAAATACTTTTTCCATGAGCATGATCTCAAGCTGTATCCATTTACCTACAAGAGCCTTGAGATTATTTCTTTATAGCTGAGTAGTTTTCCATTGTATAAAAACGACATGTCTTTCTTGTCCAGTCTGCGGCTGATGGGCAAGCTACCCTCACTTCTTTCTGGTTTCCTGTCACATAGAGCATTGTTCTCTCTCCTTTGACTTTCAGTCTATGAACCTCCCTTTCAAGTTAAGTGTGTTTCTTGTATAAAGCATATTGTTGATCCTGATTCCTGATCCACTCTGCCTTTATTTCCTTTTACTGGTGAATTGAGGTCACCTACATGAATGGTTCTGGCCAGCATGCACTGCCTCCTCTCTGCTATGCTATTTCCCTTCCATTGGCTGCCTACTTTTTCCCTCCATTCCATTGTCTGCCCCATTTGGTGATTTCCCTCTGCCACTGTTCCTGGAACCATGGTCTTTTTTTAAATCTCTCTCTGGAATGTCCTTCAGTATTCTTTGTAGGGTTGGTTTGATGGCCATGAATTCCTTCAGTTGTTCTTTATCATGGGAATATCTTGTTTTTCCATTAATTTTGAAAGATAGTTTTTCAGGGTACATCAATCTGGGCTGGAAATTGTTTTCTTTCAGTAGTTGAACTACTTCACTCTAAGCTCTTCTTGACTTGATGGTTTGTGTTGAGAAGTCTGTCATGATTCTGATCTGTCTCTTTTCTCTACCAGCATTTAATATTCTGTTCTTGTGCTGAATTTCTGGGATGTTGATTATTATATGTCTGGGTGTAGATTTATTTTGGTTATGGCTAGCTGGAGTTGTATATGTCTCACTTATCTGAATGTTACTTCCTTTTCCAGTGCTTGGGAAATTTTCTGATATTATTTTTGTAAACAGACTTTTAATGTCATTTGTGTTGACCTCTGATTTTTCACTCACACTTATTATTTTTAAGTTATGGTTCTTTGGATTGTCTTGCAGCCTTTGAATTGTTACTTCTTGGTTTCTTGCTATTTGTAGGAGATCTTTCCTTTTACAATCACAAGCTGTAAACCTGTCTTCAAAATCTGAAAGTCTATCTTCAGTTTTTTTCAAGTGGTTTTGCCAGCTTTCACTAGAGTTTGTAATTTCCTGAATATCTCTTTGAATCTGTTTCATGTATTCTAAATCTTTTTTATATTGTTCATTCAAGGTTTTCTTCATTTTTCTATGCTTCTCTATTTTTTAATCTATGTCTTCTTTAGAGCTTCTTAGCAATTCTTTTATTATGTTTTTCATTTCTTCTTTTATCTGAGATAGTATTTCTGTTCTAATTTCTTTTATAGCCTCATGAAGTTGGTTCTTTACTTCAGTTGTCTTCACTTCAGAAATTTCAGATGTGCAACTCTGGATCTCTTCTGTGCTTATGTCTCCTGGATTTGCTCTGCTTGAGCTGTAGGCAAGAGACTGCCTTTTGCTTCTTCATCTTGACATATTCCTTATGGGCAAATGGGTAAGCTGGGTCTCAGGCATTTACCGCATTGTCTATAATTTCTCTGAAGCAAGACTGCCCAGTTCTTCTAGTTAGTGCTGGCTATGGTATCTGGTGGTGGCCATTGGTGTGCTGGTTTAGGGCTGTCTGCTGCTTTTTCCAGCCTGTGCTGGCTCTCAGATGGCTGGTAGAGTGCATGCAGCGTTGGGGCTGGCTGCTGCCTCCTGACCAAGCTGGCTACTTGTGGGGAACCTCTGCAATGGCTACTAGAATGCCTTAAAAAGCTTTGGAAAACAAAAGAAATCACCAACAGTGTAAAAAGACAATGCACAGAGTGGGAAAAAATTATAGTCAGTTGCCCCACAGACAGAAGACTTTTATTTAGAACATATAAAGAATTAAAAAAAATTATACCCTCCCATATTCAAATACTGAATCAAAGAATGAGCATCTGAGATGAATATATATTTCTCCAATGAAGAAATACAAATAGAAAATAAATATATGAAAAAATATTCAACATCATTGGTCATTTAAGAGATGCAAATAAAACAACACTAAGATTCTATCTCACGGCTGGAAACTGAGACCTGAGACCACGAGAAGCAGCCAGGACTGCCCCGCTGCACCAGAGGAGATCGTAAAAGGCTCTGGAGCTCCAAAGCCGAAAGCTGAGCAGATTTCTGACTGTTCCGCGCTGTGCCGGGAGTGCACGCTGCGTGGATTTCTGACCGTTCTGCGCTGTGCCAGGAGCGCGGAAAAGGTAGGCGGCATGGACCCTGGTGAGTACTGGGGACCCCGTGGCTGCTGGGGTTGGCCAGAGAACATCTTGGAACTGGGCAGTGCCCGCCACCACGGGGACATCAATAACACAGAGTCTGGTGGCAGCCATCTTAGAGTTGGGCAGAACCTACAGCTCGGTGGCATCACTGAGTCCCCCTGTAGGAAGGGCTGGTGGAAGGCATCTTGAAATTGGGCAGAGCCTGAGTACGTGTTGGCTTCAGCGTCATACAGAGAACTAGTGGGAGACATCTTGGATTTGGGCAGATCTCCTGTTCTGGTGCTCCTGTCACAGAGAGGTCTGGAAGAGAACAGCTGGGATTTGGGCAGAACCCTGTGCCACAGTGACATTAGTCAGCTGCTTCTGGTACAAAGAGAACCGGCAGGAGCTACTGGGGCTAAACCAAGCCTCTGCTTGGGGCCCAATAAGCAGATACAAAATAGTCACAACTCAGTGACATCCAGAAAGTACAGCCTAATTTACGGATTGTCTGGCGCAGAGGCTGGAGACTAGCCTGTACCACCCCTGCATCCCAGCCTACCCCAGATAACAGCAAATTGGGGAGGACAGCAAAAACTCAAGTCAGCACGCTTCTGAAAGGCCCTAAGCAATTCAGAGAGGGCCAGAGAACCCCAGGACAGTCCGAAAGAAACCAGAAACATGACAAGAGATAAAAATAAAAAAAAATCTCCAGCTGCCCAACATGAGAAAATAAGCCCAGGAGAAGTGAATACCAAAGAGAACAAGCACAGTAACCATCCATTGCTCGAAACAGCATCAGCCGAAATTAAAAAGTACCTTCATGATCTCATAGAAGAATTTAAAGCTGTACTCCTGATTCAAGTGAGGCAAGATATAAAGAGATTAATTAAAGAAATGACAAGCCCTGCCCAAGAGAACACAGATGGAAGAACTGAGGAAATCAGAAAAGAAAGAGAAACTTCTGAAGAAGAATTTAAACATAACTTAGAATGCATGAAACAGATCCAAAGAGAATACCAGGAAACTAAAAACTCCATTGAACACTGGCAAAATGCCTTGACAGAAACTAAAGACAGCCTTCTGAAACTTGAAGAGAGATTTATGGCATATGATCGTGAAAGAAAAAGCCTCTTAAAAATAACAAGGAACCAGAAAGAAGCAATTCAAAAACTAGAAGATGACAAAAAGATACATAACTTAAGAATAAAGAATGTGAGTGAGGGAGCAGGAGCAACCAAAAATGAAATACAAAGAATATTCACAGATATATTAAAGCAAAATTTCCCATGTATAGCAAAAAGAAATGATATCCAGATAAAAGAGGCATACAGAACACCAGCTACCTACAACCAAAACAGATCTACGCCTAGACATATAATAATCAAGATTCCAGAAATCCACCAAAAGAACAGAATATTAAAAGCAGTCAGAGAAAAGATGCAGAGTACCAACAACGGGAAAACTATCAAAATAACAGCAGACTTATCAACACAAACTCTGAAGTCAAGAAGGGAGTGGGGAGAAATATTCCAAGTCCTGAAAGAAAATAATATGCAACCGAAGCTCATATACCCGTCAAAACTCTCAAAATTAATGGAGAAATAAGATACTTTCAAGACAAGGAGGAACTGTGGGAGTTCATGGCCACCAATCCAACCCTACAGAGAGTGCAGAAGGACATTACAGAGAAAGAGAGGAAGAGATACCAGGATTCCAGCAGCAGTGGCAGAGAGGCCTCAGTGAACGGGGCAGACAGTGGAATGAGGGAGTAAGGTGGACAAATTATAGCAGAAAAGTGGAGTAGCAGACATGAGGCAGAGACGGAAAGCTATGGTCTTTAGTATAGACAGCTCTGAAACTGTATAAAAAAAAGAAAAAGGCAGAGGTCATTGTTAATGGTGTATAAGGATTTAAAAGACATAGTAGTCTTATTGACATATTTAGTTTGAATTTAATTTAAACTGGTCTGTCCACTCATGTCAGATTTGAGGGCACAGACTTCTTGACCCAAAAATAGCAGGTTATACCATGGTAACTATCCTTACTTTCCTATTAACTTAAACTGAAATCCTGCAATACTTACATTGTCTTACTATGACTGATCTTAATTGAATCTGAATCATAAGACTATGGGTTGGCCTTGGCTGATTTTATTTGAAATTGGTATGCTTTTTAGTATCAACCCTAAAAGTAGAGGCAACTACCCTGAGGATGACAAGATGTACAGGATATCCATACTGGTATTAATTAGTAACAGCTCTCAAATCCTACAATGCTGTCAAAGTTAAGTTTTTATAAAAATAGGTGATACTATATTTAACTATAATAAGCCAGTGTTGTGGTCAAATCTATTGAAAATAACAAGAGAAAACATAGTAACTACGGAAGATCATCTATATTGTGGTCTTATATGTCTTATCCATTGCATGTTTTTCTAGGAAATTGTTTTGCTGTCTTGCTATGACTTGGTATTCCCTATAATACAGAGAGGATAGATATATATGTAGAAATTCACACATGGGTTTTTTTTTAATTATTTACGGGAACAGATTATATAATGCAAGATGTAATGAACAGATACTCTGAGGAAGAGACGCTAAGAAACCTGAGGCTAATTTTGTAGCATTATGATAGAAATTCTAGCAATACTATTGTTCGCTGATTAGAATGACATTGGACTGGTTTCTTGAGTTCAATTTCAGCATATGTAGAGATGGGGACAGCTATCACAAGGAGAATGAGAGATGCAATGGTAGTTACTATTGTCTTCCCTAATTTGGAACTTGAGGACCTAAAAAGCCTCCAATGATTTGATTAGTTCTATAATATGCAATAAGTATATGAAGTGGGTGAAGATGGGGACAACTATTTGTAAGAAACTAGAGACAGTTAGATAGACAATGAAGATCTCCAGTGGGCTTGCTGTGAAATCTGTATTTCTTTAAATTGTTTTTTTAACTGCTTTGTTCTGTTTTGATATGTTTAATCTTACCCTCTTTGAGATGTAAAACAAATGTGTAGGACTGAAACCATATTACTGAGCTTTTGTTCGATCATAGAGCAGAACGGTTTGTAGTGTCACTTTATGAATGTCATTCTAAATACTTTAATTCTATAACATGAACAACTATTTCTAAGATGGCAATGTGTAACTTATCAACCAGCAATTTCTTACCGTTTGTTTTTCTGTAAGTTTGTATTATTTCTACCCTTTTTTTATCTCCATGTATTCTTTTGTTTCCTTTTCTTTAAATTAAAAAAAAAAGATTCTATCTCACTGCAGAACAAATGGCTAATATCAAGAAAATCAACCAGTAACCAATGCTGGATGGGCTGTAGCGAAATATGAACTCTTTTTTCACTGTTAGTGGGAGTGTTGACTGGTACAACTACTGTGAAAATCTGTGAAGATTCCTCAAAAAACCAAGACTAGAGGTCCTATCTGAACCAGCTATTTCCCTTCTGGGTATCTTCTCAGAAGAATTACAACATCATACCACAGTGATAAATGTGCACTCATGTTTATAGCAGCACAATTTGTAATAGCTAAATTTTGGAAATAGCCCAAATGCCCATTAACTGAAGAATGGATAAAAAGATTTTTTTATATGATGGAGCACTAGTCAGTTATAAAGCAGGATAAATCAGAGGCTTTTGTAAATAAATGGAAGCAACTGGAGACCATACTGTTAAGTGAAATAAATTGGACCCACATGTGTAAGCACTGTGTCACTAGTGTGAGAAACAGAATGAGAAAATAAGATAAAAAAGTATAATAGATGTTGTGAATTGGGAAGAAACTGTTCAAAAGAAAAGACAACTGTGATAGGGGAAGGGGAAAGGAAGAAGGGGAAAAAGAAAAAGTACATAAAATAGTTATGGTAATTACACAGCTAGCTTCTCTTAGTTCATTAAAAAGAAAGATTTGTGCCTATATTGTTTGGACAAGATAGCATGTCTATATCTTTTATTCCGAATAACTACTATGAAGACAACAATATGCAATGTATTATTTTAACTGTCCTACTAACCTGTTTTGAGACTCTTTCATTGCTATTTTTTATTTTTAAAATAAAAAAGATTTTAGTCTTGAAGTATATCCATTTTCCTACAAATGACTTGTTTATGTCTCTTTATGGTAGAGTAGTGCTCTATTGTATATAATTACCATATTTTCTTTACCTATTCATCTGTTGATGGGGAGGCATAAGGGTTGTTTTCAAGAGATAACTGTTATAAATTGTGCTGCTATAAACATGGGTGTGTATATCACTGTGTTAGGATGCTTTTGACCCTTTTTGGAAGATACATAGGAGAGGAACAGCTGAGTCAAATGGAACCTTTATTTATTTATTTATTTAAATTTTATTTAAGAAGAAAAAGAAAAAAAGCAGAAAAAGGGTACAAGTTATACAGAATTTCAGAAAAAAAATAAACAGTAGGAAATCATTGGTTAATGGATCACATATTGTCATCTTTAGTTTTCGTTTTTTGAGGAGTCTTCTTACTGATCTCCACAGTGGTTTCCCCAGTCTACATGTTTACCAACATAGAGAAGGGTTCCCTTCCTACAACCTTGCCGGCATTTGTTACTGGTTGATTTCTTGATTTGTTACAGAGTGAAATGAAATCTCAGTGTTTTAATTTGCATCTCTTGAATAACCAGTGATGTTGAGCATTTTTTATGTCTTTATTTGCTGTTTGTACTTCTTCATCTCACAAATGCTGATTTCAGATGCCCATTTTTGGACTGAGCCTTTATATTTGGGGAGGGTTCTGATTTTTTTATATATTCTAGATGTTAGTCCCTTGAAGAGTGACTAGTAAAAGATTTTTACCCATTATATGAGTTTTTTCCTCAATCTGTTGGTGGTTTCCTTTGCTATGTAAAAGCGTTTTAATTTGATGTGATTCCATTTGTTAATTCTTCGTAATATTTTCTGTGCAACTGGGATTTTGTTCATAAAGTCCTAGCCTATATCTATGTCTTCTGGAGTTCTACCTATTCTGTCTTCCAGCAGATTTAGTGTTTCTATTTTATTTATTTATTTTTGTCTTTTTCTTTTTTATCGGTACCAGGGATCGAACTCACGACCACACACTTGCAAGGCAGGTGCTTATGCCACTGAGCTAAATCCCCAGCCCCTAGTGTTTCTATTTTAATATTTAGATTTTTGATCCATTTTAACTTTAGTTTAGTGCATGGTGAAAGATATGGGTCTAGATTCAATATTTGGTGGATGGAAAGCCAGTTTTCCCAGTATAATTTATCAAAGGGGCTGTCTTTCTTCAATGAGGGTGTTGGACTCTTTTGTCTGAAATAGGGTGACTGTGTGTGTTTAGAGTTGTTTCTGCTTCTTTTAACTTGTCCCATTGACAGTCAGATCTGTTTATTTGTGATTTCCATGCTGTTTTTATCACATTAGTTTTAAAGTATAACTTCAAATTGGGGATTATGATGCCCCCTGTTTTGCCCTTGTTGCCCACTTTTGCTTTTATTATTCTAGGTCTCTTCTGGTTTCATATGACTTTTAGAATTATTTTTCTCTGATTCTGCGAGGCATGCTATTGATGTTTTGATTGGGATTGCATTGTCTTTATAACAATTTTGGGAATGTGACCATTTTCACTATGTTAGTTTTTCCTATCCTAAAACAAGTCATATCTTTCCATCTTCTGACATCCTCTTTGACCTCCTTTTTCAGAGTATTGTACTTTTCAATGTAAAGGTCTTTTATTTGGTTAGATTAATTCCTAGGTATTTCATTTTTAAATGCTATTATGAAACATATGGTTTCCCTAATTTCTTCCTCAATGAGTTTGTCATTTATATATAGGAATGTTATTGATTTTTGAGTGTTGATTTTGTATCCTGTTATGCTACTGGATTCAGGTATTAATTATAGGAGTTTTTTTATTTTAAAGAGGAAGAACTCAAGGAAAATAAAACAATAAAATCAATCAAAATAAACCAGAATAAGTTATATGGGACTTCTAAACCTTATGAAATCAACAATAGTTACAATGCTTTTGTTGTCTTCAGAAGAGCTGCAGATACCACTTTTGGACATATTAAAAATCAAACAGAACACAATAGAATAGAAACAATAAAAATAAAACAATGAATGCAATAAAGGGCATCCAAACAAGCCAGAAGTAATGGCTTCATAATGGCTTCCATAGCATGTCTTGCTATCTTTTAGATAGCTGCTCATGCTATCAGAGTTAACATAAAACAAAAGAAAATACACCCCAATATGAAATGATATGGTTTCCAGGCAGGGATCTCCCCCCGTGGGGCTTGGTTCTCTCCCTCAGCAGTCTGCAAATGGCGCTGACTCATGGAGAGAGGCTTGGGTCTGGCTTTCCCCAAGCTAGCAGCAGTCCGTGCATAATTCTAAGAGTACTTAGATAGAGCTTTTGTAGTCTTCTATGTAGAGTGTCATGCCCTCAGTCATTAATGATTGATAATTCAACTTCTTCCTTATCATCATATTCATTTTATTTCTTTCTCTTATCTAATTGTTCTGGCTAATGTTTCTAGAACTATATTGAACAAGAGACAGTGGGCATACTTATCTTGTTCCTAATTTTAGAGTGAGAGCTTTCACTTTCTGGCCATTTGGTATGATGTTGGCTGTTGGTTTCTCATAGATGGCTTTTATCAGCTTGAGATAAAGACCTTCAATTCCAATTTTCTGTAGGATTTTTAAAAAAAATCATGAATAGGTATTGTATTTTGTCAAATCTTTTTTCCTGCATCTACTGAGATGTCCATGTTGTTTTTGTCCTTGGTTCTGTGATTTATACCTTGATGTCCTCCCAAAAGCTTCATGCGTACATAGGTAGGGTTCTTGTCAAGTGATTGGATTATGGGCGGTTTGCCATTAGAAGTTGAGGACTGATTGGAAGAAGTGGTCACTGAGGGTTAGCTCCCTCACTGGTTCCTCCCTTGATTTTCGCTGTGCTGCTTCAATGCCATGACACGAGCAGCTCTCCTCTGCCACATCCCTGTGCGTGCCATTCGGACTTGGAGTCAGCCATTTAATTGCAGGTATAGCTCAGCTGCTTGCTTTATTTGGAAAGACTTGTTTTAGGATGCTCATATTATTAGTGTTCCTGTGGTAAGCTTTCTAGGGCAGAAATTCCCCCTGCATAGCAAATTCCTAGAATTTTGGAGGGTGAATTTAGGGCATACAATCATGACTTTGAATGAAACCTCACTCTTCAGTAGGAAAGCTGATATTTTAATCTCTATCAATTCTGACTACTCTATTTTTGTTTTAGGTTTGTATACAGGAGTGAGGAAAAGATAATACTTAAATATCAGCCTCCAAATCACATTTTGGACCATAATTTCATCATGATTTTCATCTTCCCAGTTTAGTAATCCCCAAAGAAATGGGATTTGTCTGTACTATGGTAGCGGAATTCTTAATCTGACCTTCATTGGGCAGGCCTAAGTCACATGCCCATCCTAGAGCCAACCCTGTGATGTATTGGCAATGGCCAGTCCTCTGGGAAAACAGGGATTAGGGAGAAAGAAAGGGCATTCTTTTAAGGCAGTAGGTCTCAAACTATACTATACCGACATGTTACATGAATTTCTTTTGAAGGCTCAGATTCTGTGTATTGCTGATACTCCTGGCTATGGGACATACTTTGAGTAAAAGCATCTTAAAGAACATTTCAGTATAGTTACCTTAACAGTCCTGGGCTATGGAAAATCTGGATATTTTTCACCTGTTCTGCTCAGTAACACAAGTCCTAAATTTTCTGTAAAACTTTCCTCCGTAAGAACAACCAAGAGTGATTTGTTCTTCACTGAACTCTTTAATATTTTCTGTAAGAAACTGATCCAGTGATTATTGATTATGGTGATATGAGATATATTCATGAGAAAAATTCTTTAGGCTAAACACATTTTTCAAAAGGTAATGCAGGAGAAGAAACATTATTTCCCACATTTGACAATTGTCTGTCAGACTTACCGAGAGCCACCCATTTCACAGGTGCATTAGCATTTGAAGTCTGTGGCCTGGTCCACCCAGATAACTTGTTTTTTGGAAAAATTATTTTTGTATCTCTAAAGGATAATATATAAAAACATACTGGAACAAAAGCTGCTTGACTGAGTAAGCTTTTCTTGACAATGAGTAAGAAACCTGTTATTTGATAGTAATAAATACCAGAGTAGTACAGTGGCCTATATGCAGCTGGTAAGGTTGTTCTAGGTATTTAATGCTGTATAACAAACCATCCCAAAACATAGTGACTTGGAAGAAGGCAACATATCTACCCTCCTCGTAAGCAGCCGTGGTGTGAGCAAGTGGCGGGCAAGCCAGGAAGAGAACCAGTCAGCATCTCCTGTGAGTCCACTGGTGCACGGGCTGCGAATCAAACATCCCATCCACCCTCAACCCCCACCCCGTTAGCAACATGGAGCCAGGGGTCTGAGCATTTCTTGGGAGGATGACCGTGTGCAGGGTAGCAAGTATGGGGGATTTCCTTCTGTCGTTTCTTTGAAGGAAAATATTATTTTTACTGTTTTGCTTTGTTCTGATTGTTTTGCTCTATTCAATATTGTTTTGATTGGTTTTTATAATGTTCTGTTTTTGCTTTGATTTTTCTATACCCGATTGAATGGACAACTCTTGTGAAGATAATGAGATATATTATATCTGTTACTGTTATCCCACTATCCTGCCCTGAAGTTCTGTACCAATTTCATAGCATTGGCTTTGTTCTGTCTTGTTCTGTTGTAGTTTACTACCTTAAAAAAACACAAAAACCATAGTGACTTGGAACAATCACCTTTTATTTTGGTTCTTGAGTGTGTAATCTGGGCAGAGCTGAATGGGGCAATTTATCTCTTCTTTGTGGCATCAGTTGGGGTAGAGAGAAGGCTGAAATCATTTGAAGGCTCACATATATGCTTGAGCTGAGGAGACGCAAACAGCTGGAGACAGGAACAGCTTGAGGCTTCTGGGTTTCCCTCTCCACTTTTATTTAGTCTCTCCATGGGCCTCTCTAACATGGAGGCTTCCTACATGTCACTTTGTAGCTCCCTAGATGCATGTTTTCAGAGAGGGAGGTAGGAGAAATGGGGGGGGGGGAGAAACTAGAAAAATCAGAAGACGATGAAGAAGGAAGGAAGCACCAAGCTGAAGCCCTATCACCTTTTATAAACTAAACTTGGGAATTATGCAGCACTATCTCCACTGAGCTCTAATTGGTCAGTCACAGAGAGCCACACAATTGTTTCAAGGAAAGGGAGCCTGAATCTTAATGTGAAGAAGTGTGGGTATCACATTGTAAGAGGAACCCCAGGTCTGAGGTGTGTGTGTGTGTTACACTCACTATGGATGGACATTTGTAGTCTTTAAAAGTCTCTCTTTCTCTCAAAAAGTATATCTATGCACCTCTCTCATTTGTTCTAGGCCAATATGTAGTATGTTTATTTGATATAATCTCATAACTACTTTGATCACTGGTGAAGAATAAATCAAGCCCACTTAACAAAAAATGAGGTGTTAGTAACATGACTGACTCGATACAAATGAATTGATTTCTTTTCAATTATTGTTTATAATTCAGACTAGCATGAAGTGGAAATCTCAGAATATTTTTTATTTTAGAATTAAAAAAATAAAAAAGATAATACAGAATTTTAAAACAAAATAGATTAACAACCATTAATATATCGCATATTGTTATTTTCAGAGTAGTTGCTCAGCTTATAAGATATAAGCATGAAAAAAATGATCAGACAATGAAAGTACAAACCGTTCTTTTTGATGAATTAACAGAAATTAGTAGTAGAGTTATCGATCATATCTATATCTATTCATCTATATCCATATCTATATACTTTTCCCTTCTTTCTTTTCTCCTCTCCCCCATTCCAGTTCTTTTTTTCCTTTTGAGCAGTTTCATCCCCTTTCACTGTATCTATTGTACATTTTGGATCTTATTTACTGTTTCAGTCTTTTTTTATACTAGGGATTTTGTAAGTCAAAGTGAGGAGCCTCCTGGAAAGTACCACAGTCCTTTCCACCCAGCAGAACCGTGTGCGTGTGAAGACTGGTGTTGGGCAAGAGCACCGATATCCTGGCCCCAGGGCATGGTGGCAGATGGAATATGGAGTCTAATAAGCTCACAGTCCCCGTTGCAGCTTGGCCACATAAGGAGAGCAATAATAACCCTCCAAGAATGAAAACATCCATCAAAGGCTGACAAACCTCTGACATAGATTTTCTTTATGTTACTAAAGGAGCTAGTTAAATGTGATGGAGTTGCTAATAAAAATTCTTTGGTGGTCTTAATGAAACAGCCTCCTATACCCCTTTCTCCCTCCTTGTTAGGTAAGCAGGAAAACTGCATTACAATTTTCAATGTCTGACACTGATTGTAGATCAAGGAGACAAAAGGCAACCAGACCCAGGCCACTCAACTCAGTTACCTTTTGGAATTGGAGATGACACAGTGAATTGTTTCAGTGGTGGTCTTTGCCATTGAGAGGCTGCCTTTGTCATTTTAGGAAAAGAGACAGTACCCTGAAGTGAGCAGGAGATGAGAGAAGTGTGGATCCTCTTTCCCCTTCATATGTTGCTTTATTTCCTCATAAAATATGGTCCCTTAAGGCAAGGGAGCTGTTTCTTCTGGGGCTTAATAGAAGAGGGAAGGAGGTTTTTCAGGCTGGAAGAAAAACTGGTTGCACAGGAATGAATGAGTAAGGCTTTATAGGCCCAAGCATTCTTAGGCTTTCTGCCCTCCCTCTGTCCCTCCCTGTGTTGACTCGGAGATGTCTGGGTGGTTGGGTGTTGGTCCACCCTCCTCACTCTCTGGCTCCAGTGTCACTGCATAGAATCTTTGGTTCTGGTAGATCCTTTGCTTTCCTCATCATTTGAGGATATGGGGCTCTTTGAGCAATGAGACCCAAGTCCTGGGGACTCACCCCTTCCCTTTGTTTTCTGGCCATCACTTCTAAGGTGTGGTTACCTCCCAAACCACACCCAGGGAGCAACGTCTGGATTTCAACTATCCCCAAAGCTCCTGGCACCATTTTCAGTCTGGTGAAACTTTTCCTCTTTTCTTTCCAAATCCATCTTCCCCTTTTCTCTATTTCCTAGGCTTTTGAAGCATTATGGCTTTCATAGATATGGGCTTTTCCAAAGTAGTAACATCAGCCTGCTTCTGCTTTCTCCCCTGATTCTGGCTGATGTTACAGCTGAAGAAACTGAGATCTGGGGAATTCAGGAATTTGGGCAAAATCATATTGCTAGAGGCTGTTTGAGGCTGATATTCTGTCAATTTGAGCCCAGCATGTGTCATGCCAGTGCCTGTTCTTTGACCAGAACCAACTGTAGTCATCTAATAGGAAAGGGGCTCTATGTTGACTCTTGTCACAACTAGGAATTTGTGTACCTTTTGGGCAGGGAGTAGCTTAGAGGCAGAGTACCTGAGCCTTCTGCTTTTCCTGTTGCCATAATTGCATCCTCTTGACAAAAATCTTGTCCTCCCTTGATTTGAAATGATCAAATTCTATAGTAGCTGATTCCACTCAACCTTATTGGGTAAGATTAGATGAAAACACTGGGAGCTTTTCATGAGTTATAAGTCCCATCCTGATAAAGTTTAAGTTCTCATGTTTGCTATAGTCTGCATTTATTGGTTCTGACTCTAAACAATCACATTCTCCACCTCTTCCAGCCTTAAAATCTTCTCAAACAGAATTGGAATTGTCACCTTACAGTGTGGGCATTTATTTGCTTATTTGCTTTTTGTGATCCAGGATTTTCTCTTTCCTCATTGGTATTTGATTTATGCAAGAAGACTGGGGAGTTGACAAGACATCATGTTGACAGGAGTCACTAAATAATCTGTGTCATTAACACTGTAGTTTGTTACCAACCTTATGGTTTTGCTCACATGTGCAGCCCTGGGCATCTCAATTAACCATTGTTTCTCTCTAGCCTGTTGTGAAAGAGTGTGACTGTGCTCCATGGAAGCTCCATCTGGGAGAAAGACATTCTCTTTACTGACAATAAAGAGTTCTGCTCAGGTCTGCTTTGCAAACATAGCCCCTCTCTTGCTCAAGGTCTGTAGGTCCCAGTGTCAAGTAGAGTAGAATGCTTCTTTTGTAGCTTGATGGTTCCCTCTGCATCATGGCAAGAACTGTGGATATAATTGACTGCTTTCCTCACTAGATTGAGTTACCTGAGTCAGGGGTGCCTCTCTTCTTTATGTTTCCCTTACAACCACCTAGCAAGATACTTTGCATATAGTGATTACCAATTAAAGCTTATTTGAGTTGAGTTTCACTGTTCATTTTTCTGTACCAGAAAAAAAGGCTAGAAGGCTTGTGGTGAGCAGCGGGTACTTCCATAGCAAGTTTGTTTCCCAGGTAAGTTGGTTGGCTAATTGAATAGTTTGTGTAAAGGATTCATCTCATGCCATGTTTGTTTGTACCAAACATGTCAAAGTGGGTGACATGTTATGACATTAACAGGTCCAAGGGTTTTACTACTGTAGCTGCCTAAATGCTTCTAGATGGGTGTGGTGGAACACAACTATAATCCAAGCAGTCTGAAAAGTGGAGGTAGGAGGATTGCAAGTTCAAACCCAGCCTTGGCAACTTAGTGAGACCCTGTCTCAAAATAAAAAATAAAAATGGGTTGGGAATGTATGTCAGCGTGAAGGCTTTGGACTAAATTCTCAGTACCAGAAAAAAAAAAAAAGCTTCTAGGATTATTTTGGAAATTGCTTTGAAAATAAATTTAGGAAGGCCATGAAATCAGAATATGCATGTGATAGAAATGAGAAGGCTGTTTAAAAATACAGATGATCCCTAATTGGGATCATGCAACTGGATATGTAAATGATACATATCCAGTAGAATTTCAACCTTTGAATTTGGGTCTTTTCCTGGGCTAGCAATATGTAACCTAATGTCTTGTGATGTTAAGCAGTGGTGGGCCACAGCCATCAATCACTGAAGTGGTTACAAGGGGAAGCTACTGTGTCCTTGCTAAGCTATGGTATTTAGTAGGTTAGATGTATTAAGTGCATTTTAACTTAGGATATTTTCAATTTATGATCAACAGTTGAGTGGTGTCTATATAGGTTTCTAGACTCTGCGCTCAGAGAATATTTAATGGGTTGTGAGTGAGGATCAAGTTCTGTTTATCAAGTAAACAATTTCAAGTTTCCAATGAAGGTGTCCTCACAACCCAGATTGAGAAACTGATATTTCCTCCTAACTCATGAAAAAAAGTAAACTGAATATGAGGGTAGCATTGAGATTTCTGAAGAAGTATTAAAAAGATGTATGACTCAAAGTTTCAATTCAGTTTTGACAAAATGCATGTTTTTGAGGTGAAGTCTACATATGAAAGAGTGTTCTAGTTCTCTATTGCTACATGGCACACTAAGTGTGTATCTTAAAATAACCACGTGTGCATGCAGGTGTGTGTGTGTGTGTGTGTGTGTGTGTGTGTGTGTGTAACTTGATAAGGACTTGCTAGGACAGGCTGAGTCTGACCCACAGGCCATCAGCTGGGCCATGAGGTTTATTTACTTCCAAGACGACCCTTTCAATCACACTTGGGATCATGGTGCTCATTGGCCTGGCCTCCACCTCTCCTCAAAGCTTTCCATGAAGCTCAGGTGGTTAGAGTGCAAAGGTCTCAGAGCAATTGTCCTTTCTACATGAAGAACAATTTTCCAGAGCTGGTTAGAAGCTGCCAAGCCACTGAAGGGCTACATGTATAACTGGCACAGTATCACTCCTGCCATGTTACACTGGTCAAAAGAGTAGTGGGCTTCCCTAGATTTTCAAGGTCCTATAGAAACAATCCCATTACCAAGTGCTTGCTTGCTTGCTTGCTTTCTTTCTTTCTTTCTTTCTTTCTTTCTTTCTTTCTGCCTTCCTTCCTTCCTGCCTTCCTTCTTTCCTTCCTTCCTTCCTTCCTTCCTTCCTTCCTTCCTTCCTTCCTTCCTTCCTTCCTTTCTTTCTTTTCAATACTGGGGATTGAATTTAGCCCTTTTATACTGAGTTATATCCACATCCCTTTTAGTTTTTATTTTGAGACAATGTAGCTAAATTGCCCAGGCTGACCTTGAATGTGTAGTGCTTTTGTCTCAGCCTCCCAAATAGCTGGAGTTTTATTATTTGATGAGGCATTGCAAAGTTTTATTTTATATTTTATTTTATTTTTGAGACAAGATCTCGCTATCACAAGGTCTTTTTTTTGTCTTTTTCCTTTTTCCTTTTTTATCAGTACCAGGGATTGAACTCATGACTGCCTGCTTGCAAGGCAGGTGCAGTATGTGGGATAGGGGTGTTGCCGAAAGCAGCTATGAAAAATACGATGTACCACACATAACTCCTCCAAGATCAGTTAAAGCAGTGGTCTCCTGGAACACATCTTCCTATAGGAGGGTTGTATTATGTGTACATATAGGAACAAATGCACTTACTGGTAATGCACATGTGAGTGGTGAACTATCACCACATGTCCATGTTTATAATTTTGTTTCTTCTCTTATTTTCTTGGCATTTTTAAGAAAAGTAAATGTGTATCCCATATACATCTTTAAATTTGTTTCCTTTGTCCCCTGCATGTCTCTAATGAATGAGTCTCCACCAAATGTAGGGACCTCCAGCTGACTGTGTAGCATTACAATCTTTGCATGTATCCATGGGTCAATCTGACTTTGCTTGAGTTTAAAAAAATTCACATATTTGTGTCTTCTCTCAGTGGCATTTTGCTTTTTTCCAATAATACTTAAAATCCAGTTTATTTGCTTCATCAGAAGAAGTGCTTCCATTTGCACACCTGGTTTTTCACTCTCTTATAATTGGCACTATCAAATTGGTGACACTAACTACTGGTTTTAATATACTATGCAGAAAAGAATTACATTTTCTCTACATTTTAAATGTCTTACCCACATTCAGGCTGTGTACACATTTCACTGAAATGCCCTGAACTTGTAAGATGATCCACAAATAGCTCCTCTATGTATTTATGGTAATACTTTATGCTGAACAACAATTTCACACTTAGAACTGTCCCTCTTGGTCTGTCTGTTTTAAATGTCATAAGCTCATATTATAAGTGTGGAATGAGCTTACTTAAATTGGATTTCTTGGGTCCAAGATACTTCTGATTTTCCTAATGACCAAATAATCAAAAAACAGAACAGATTAAGAAGAAAAACGAAATCTCAGGCATACACAATTTCTAGGCAGTCAGGGTTTGCTTAAAGCTGCTTTGTTCGGCAGGAATGGTTAATAAAAGAAACATTTCCCCAAAGAATTGTTGTGGTCTTTAATTAAACTCCTTTCCCATAGGTTTGTAATATAGCATTGAACAATATTTGGTCAGTTTCTCTGCCTGGCTGTCTTAGTCACATGCTGGACTTTATTGGATCCTAGGTCCTAGGGGAACATTAGGAACGGAGAGAGGCAGGCCACATCAAATGAAAAGTTAATTGTGTTTAAGCTGCGCTGGAAACCAGCCTCTGGTGTGCCTTCACAGGGAGCCAAGCTAAATACGCAGGTGCCGGGCTGTCGTGCCAGCTCCATGGTGGCGGATTTACCTGGCACTCGGGAAGCACAGCAGCCCAGGGCCTGGAAATAGCACTAAGAAGGCCAGCCCAGGGCCTCACCTTCCCGCTGCCTTGGGCTCCACGACGATGGCAGTGAGGTGATTCACTCTGCCAGGGGGCTGGATGTTGAGGTTTGGTTTCAGCAGTGGCACACTGGACTTCCTTTTTCTTCTTTGAGTTTATTGGCCCTCCTTGTGTCACTGAGTCTCTGCTTGTGCTGTTTCCCTTCTGCCCAGAGCTGTCTTGTGGAAGGCTTTGAGGAGGAGCTGCAAATGTGCAGAGCTAAGCACTCTGGGAGTGCTAAGGAGAGATGCACCTGGCTTTCCTCCTGCCTGTGAATTGAGAATCACTGTAGCAGAGCACATGCATGAGGCAGTGGGCCCGGCAGTGGGCACTGACCTGGACAGTGGGCCATTTCTCAAGGACATACTTCTTTTCTTCTTTGCTCGTAAGGTGTTTCTTTAGCTCTGGGCACATCCCTGGAATCTTGGCATTGCGAAGAGACTTGGAGGACTTCTGGGTCACCACTGTCCCTCTGTCTTTTCACTGGGACGGTGCTGTCACACCCATGTATATTATGATTCGTCCAGTGGTTCATATGTTTTATTTATTTTACTAAATAGATTAAGACATGAAATTACTGAGAGTGGGTCATCTTTCAGCCTATGAAATGGCAATTTTATAAGGCTAATTATGATATATTTTGCATAAAGCATTGCAAATAAGGTAGTGAAAATATAATCAAATATATCATTAGTCACAACACGTGTAAAGGTCAACAAGGGGCATTGGTGGCAATTATCATAGTCATCCCAGCAAATACATTAATGTTCTTCATTTTCTTCTGTGTTGAAAGACAATACAGTGTGGTGGTTGGTGTTTGCCACCAATGTTCAGATTTGCTGAGCAGATCACATGAGAAAATACCTGTCTTAGCTGGGCATGCCAGTGCATGCCTGTGATCCCAGCATTCAGGAGACTGAGGCAGGGAGATCATTTTGAATTCAGGGCCAGGCAGGGCTACAAAATGAATACAAGGCTAACCTGAAATGCACAGTAAAACCCTATCTCAAAAGACAAAAATAAATAAATAAATCCTGTTTTGCTAGACGCGCTTTCTGTCGTATTCCTTTGGAATTTGAAGTTCTAGATGCTCTGCACTTCCTTATCCTTCTTTGTGTATGTTGGCCTTCTGTGTGCCTCCAAGTCACTGTATATGCAGTTTCTCCTCTTTCCAGAATGTTCTCCTATGCCTTTGCGTACTTGGTTGCTCTCCTCAGTGGGTATCTCAGTCCATTTCCTGATTTCTTATCTCCCTTGGTATCTCTAACGAGGTCACAGCTGTTGAATCTTTGCTCCTTGCATAGAATTTTGTATCTTTCCTTTGTAACACTCTACATCTGATGAGAGCTGTGACTTCTGGGACACTGAGAGGTGGTTTAGTCTACCTATGACCCTCATTGGACTGTAACCTCCATGGAGGCAGAAAGTAAGGTTTTTATGGATTATTACCCTCTGGGAGACCTAGCTTCTAGCTGGGTGAAATATTTAATAAATAAGTCTTATACTCTAGCAATTCTTGTACTTTATGGCTTTAATGCAGGTCCCTCTATTTTAGATAAAACAATGAAATTGTAAATCATGTACATAGGGAATGGGTAAATGGTTTTGCATGAGAATAATTGATAAACCCTTCAGCTTTGCATGAAAATGCAGGAATTGATAAACTCATCAGCTCTGAAAAACTCACCTGGTCATTTTGTACCAAATAGTGGCTAGGTCGTATTATAAAAGTTGAGGGGTAAAAAATACATCATATATTTGAGTTCAAGCTCAATTGCTTGCTCTGTAATCTTGGAAAAGTTACATTTTCCAAAATTCAAGTTCTACATTTATAGACTGGAGACTAAAAATAGTATATGAGTATGAGGAGTTGATTATGTCCCTTCAAAATTCCACATAATGGAATGCCTACAGAAACAAGTTTAAGAGAGGTCATTAAAATGAGCCCTATTCCAATATGACTAGTACCTATAGAAAGGGGATATTTGAACACATAAAGGGAAGATATCTGGAAAGGCAGGGGAAAAGTGGCTGTTTACAAGCTGAGAAGGCCCTAGAATAGATCCTTTCGTTACAGCCCTAGGAAGTTACCAACCTGGTGACACTTAGACTTTGAACTTCTATCTTGATGAGTATTGAGGTGAAATATTTTTGTTGCTTGAGTCACCTGGTTTGTGTGCTTTCTCACAGCAGCCCTAGTAAAAAATGTAATGAGTTTACCAGCTCAGTAAACAATGATGCTATGTATTAAGCAATCTAAAAATATCAGTGACTTATAATATAAAATATGTATTTTCTTGCTCATGGGCCTGTGGGCTGGCTAGGTTCTCCCAGACTCTGGGCTGACTGGGTGTCTTGGTTCCTTTTCTTTTTTGCTGAGACAAAATACCTAACACCCAACATGAAGGAAAGAAAGGTTTATTTAGCTTATAGTTTATGGAAGTCTCAGTCCATATTCAGCTGGCTCCAAGGTGGGAGTGTCATGGCTGAGGGGCAACTGTTCATGCCAGATGGTAGATACCAGAAGCGACCAGAGCAAAAGGGCAAAAGAGAAAAATATGTCTCCTTCCTCCCTTCTATTATATGCTAGCTACCTGCTGCCGGGCGGATGCAGAACTCACATTGTTAATCCCAGTGCTAGACAATGAACTAATTATGAATGCTAGATTCAACCACCTCCATGACTATATGAGGTTTTAGGGGGACACTCAACAGAAACCAAAGCACTGAGTGAGGGAAGATCACATCTTGGGGCTGGCAACTGGGCACATTCTCCATAGGGAAGAAGATGAATGAACAAGGGGGCAAAGCAAATCATTCAAGGTCACTGGAAGCTTCTCTTGATATGTGTTTACTGTCATTGCACTGGCCAAGGCAAGTCACCTGCTCACACCTATTGCAAATAAGCAGAAATATACTCCAATCACTTACTTGGTAGTCACTGAAAATTTCCATGGGGTAGGGAAAGAATGACAATAATACAATTGACCATAATACCTACACATTTTAGTTGTCTTCAATCAATAAGATTTCACACGTAGAACTCTTCGTAGGATGCCTGGCACCTAATCAGTACTTGAAAAAATGTTAGTTGCTATTATTGTTATAGTTTTTATTTTTGACCAATTTTAGAGTTCATCTTCTATTGCAAGACTACATGAAAATAAAAACTGCATGCGTATTTTCCTTCCAAGTAGAATTAGCTGAATGAATTGCATTAATATGTGGTTAAATAAAAATCTCTGTAGACCATATTCTTGCAGCTGTGATTAGTTCTTTTAAATTCCTTTAAATTGCATGTCTGCTTCATTGGATTGAAACAGAGATATGATTTCAAGCTTATGTTTCTTGTTAGGACATTGAGGCCAAAATTAAATGTGTTTTTTTTTCTTCTTTGAAAAAAAAATCAAAGACTTTAAATGGATTGTTGTGAGAGGACACATAAATATGTTTTAATCGATAGCTGAATTCTCCAAAGCACCATCAAGACAAAGTGTTAACTGTTCTGATTAAATTTGTGATTGGTTAAGCTAGAAATCCATACAGTTGCATGTCACACAATATTTAATAAATGGCATGTAGAGTATCTTAATTGTACCCATTTATCACTTCTCTCTGTTTCTAGATGCATAAAGTTATCAAAATTTGGAAACTCAAACATTTTCATTTCTATTCACTTTGTTGGCCTTTGTTCTCTGCCTCTTTGGCTGAATTGATTCTGGTTTTGAGTTAAATGTTCTGACATAGCCTTCATGAGTCATTTACATTTAAATGTAACAGGAAATCTCTTTGCCAAGAAGGCTATTGGAATTAAATTTTACACCAGGTCTTATTTTTCTTTTAGAAAGGCTTTATTACCTATTATTTGGTACATCAACATCCTATTTTGCTTTCTTCTTTATAAATCTAACTGTTGTAGGTGGTATACAAGTTTTTTATTTTTCATCTTGGTGCTTAATGTTTCTGATGTGCATGATTTATAACTGTGGCTATAATCTAAAAAATTAGAAATGGACTTCTGAGATGTTCATTGCCTTTGCTGCCCAAATTTTGTTAAAGGGAGTTTGAAGCATAATACATGCCCTTGAACTTGTTGTTACAAGTTAAAAAGACCTACTTAGAAGATGGGAAATATATAATTATAGGAAGGGTGATAAAATCAAATAGATTCCTAATCAGCAAATTGAGGTGCGATTTATACCCATCCAAATGATGAGAAGATTTAATGGGACTTGATGCATGTTGAAGATGATCAAGGGCAAATCTCTCTAGCTTGGGAAACAAGCACCTTCAATAGAGAATCAGAAGACAAAAATTCCCAGGCGTCTAACTGGACTTCATCTGCAGACTACCTCATATCCCCAGGAATTCTTTTAAGAAAGTATTAGACTCACAAGAAGGCTTCCCAGCTTGTAAACCGATGCCAGTGGCAGTAGCTTAGTTAGACATTGTTATTCTAGATGTCTGTAGGAGGAAGAAGAAATTCATTGTGTGCTGATATTTGTCATGGTTTTCCCTTGGCTGGTCTGAGGCAAGGGCAAGCTTGGTAAGGCCTTGTTAAATAGCTCATTTTATTGAAAGATTACTCTGTACCAGACATTGGGTGTTTTCCTTATAGGAGTTCATTCTGTTCTTTCCAAAGTTTTTTGATATAGATCATATTTCCTTTTTCAGAAGACCTCAGGAAGCAGAGGCCTCTGCCTATAGTTTTTTCCCATTTCTGAGGCCTCTGAGTGCTGGGCAGCAGGTCAGTGATGGTGCTGGGAATCAAGCCTTGGCAGCCAGTCTAGGGCCCACATTCACAATCACTGTGTCTTCAGAATCTTCTTGTCTTTCCTTGAGTGCCCCATCTCACTTTCCTGAGTGTAAGTATCCTACACATCATGCTGTATTCTAGGCACTTGGTATTAAGCATGTGCATAACAGATAGGATGAGTGTCCTCAAGGAGTTGATAGTCTCCTGAAGGAAGCAGATAAATAATAGCAAAACAAGCAAAGCAATAAATAATAATACAATTTCTGGTGATACAAAATGCTCTGAAGGTAAAGCTAAGTTGGGGTGAGAGATCCACGAGAACAATGATGATTTTTAGCACAGAATACAAATGTGGTCAAGAATCCACTGATCACACACTGATCCACAAGTATATCCACCAGTATAATGAAGTCTTTGGTCTCAAATGTCCAGGGGGCTCTTTATGAGTCCTTCACCTTACTAGGCCAGAGATGCAGAAGGTAAAAGCCAGTAGACAGCATTTAAATGATCTCAGAACAATTCTTGTGGGCTACTTGTTCTTCTCCCACTCTTCATTTCTTCTGGAAGAAGCAGCCAAGCAAATATTTTGTCTTTATCTGGGACAGCATTAGATCTGAAACTGTTCTGCTGAATACAGAGCTAATGGTGGAAAGCTGCCCTTTATAGGAGTCGGATTTTGAATGTTAAAAAGTATGAGACAGAAACAGCCCTAAGTCATCTGCTTATTACTAAGTAGATTAAAGTCCAGGGACATTGGAATATTAGGGGCAGGGGTGAGTTAGGAGGGAGATGGACAACAGCTTTAGCTAACTTCCCACTTCCATCCTTCTCAGGCTCCTGGAGTACAGTGCTGGGAAGGACTCTGAGTTACAGTTGGGCTGGGCAGGCAGTATGCTACCATCAATTAATTGTTGTTTCTGTGTTTTGTAGCGAAGCATTGGAACTGTGGTACTCTGACTTCTGGTGTGAGTGGGGTCAGGAGACCAGCAAGAAAGCAGAGCTGATGGCTATGTTTTTGGTGTAGGGACTGACCCCATAAACACGTGCTTTACCACTGAGTGACACCCTCAGCTCTGCTGATACACTTTCATTGAGGCCGATTTTCCTTTTTTTTTTTTACCCTTCTCTTTCTCTTCCCTTCTTTTCTCCCCCATTCCTCCCTCTCTTGGCTCCCCATTCCTTCCTTCCTTCCCTCCCTCTTTTTCCTTCTTTCCTCCTTTCCTTCCTTTCCCCCTTCTCTTCCGTTTCCTTCTTGTCTGTCTCTTTCTCCTGCTTCTTATTTTCCTCTCCTCCTCCTCTTCCCAGTAGTATTATGTGACAGAGGTCTCAGTTATGAAGAGCAAAGTTGTGGAGTTACACTCCCTGGCTCCCAGTTCTGGCTCTGTCACATCCTGTTGTGTGATGCTGTACAGGTACCTCTGCCCTCCGAACTGCAGCTTCCTTATCTGCAATATGACAGAATTACTGCTCCTCCTTTTTGGTGTTAGGACCACTCTGAGGACTGTTTCTCAGTGTGTGACGCTTATGCCATCACTGATAAATTTAAATGGTTTTAGGTATTTTGCAGACAAGGCACTATGTAATACCGTCATACAGAGTCAGATGTTAGTTTTTGTTTGTTTGTTTTTCTTTGAATCCTTTTAAGGATTCCAGGATAAAATCTCAATTCAGAGTTCTTTTCGCTAACACCTTTCTTGTACTTGCTCCTCTGTTTTATTAGCTGTGAGCACAACTCTGAGGCTCAGAGCATTCTGTTGAATTCCATCTAGCTTTAAATTTATAATGTCATTTGCATTGTTCCAGCATTGTAGAATTACCTTCCTTTATGGCAAGCGATACTGGATTTCCACTGAAGGAGAGTATTTAAAGCTTCACATTTTTGAGTAAATCTAAAAAGTGAGTCTAGTGAAGGGAAAAAACCTCCAGCTACACGGTATAACATGACTCTGTTATGACTTTGAAATACCCAATTGCTAG
Organism: Cavia porcellus; assembly: GCF_034190915.1. Classification (NCBI taxonomy): domain Eukaryota; kingdom Metazoa; phylum Chordata; class Mammalia; order Rodentia; family Caviidae; genus Cavia; species Cavia porcellus. The sequence goes on from NW_026947496.1 coordinate 55,872,472, forward strand.
TGTTTGGGTGGATGCAATGGAGTACAGGGGCGGGAGATGGCGGTGGTAACAGACATGAGGCAGACTTTTAGGAGTTCGGGGAGACGGGGTTCTCTCTGCTCAAGCTCCACTGCTCTTCCTTTTGTCCTCCACTGGCAGGGATCCTCCCTCTGCCTATAATTCTTGCTCCACTTCTGTTCCTTTGGCCAAGTATTTTTCCTTTAGTTCTCTGCTCAATTGTAATGTTTCTTTATTACCTAGGTAAGGACACACTGTGTGACCAGATGCCCCAGAATGGTGCTCAATTAGTGCAACAGTCTGGACAGTTGTAGACTTATGATTGGGCTGTGTGAGTGTCATCTGATCTCCTGTTAGACTCCAGGTCCTATGGACAGGGTCCTTGTCTACTTTAGCTCAGTATTATCCCTAATACCAAGCAGATAGTGGTATATTTTCTGTAGTTTAATAAAAAGTACATTAATATGGACAGACAATTTGATAAGTCTATGTAGGTATAAGTTAACTTTTAATTATAATTTAGGAGTCATTAACATTTGGATTAATCAGACCTACCGTTCCCAGGCCTGCCATCAGATAGCTCTGTCTGAATCTGCACTATCTGATCTGTTAATTAGCATAAAGGGTCCTAGAAATAGTATTTATTTGCATTCAAATATTTAATTGGTTGTGATCTGTCCTTGCAAAATGGAGTTTAAAAAATAAGGATACTATAGATCCAGGAGTTTGAAGCATCCAAGTTCTCACTGAAGGGTTAATCTGGTTTCCTGATTCTACTAAGTGGGAGGGAAGAATCTTTCTTTAGAGCACAGTGGTACATACCTCAGGGTGAACCCTTCACACAGAGTATTCTGTGAAGTACCTGAAATATTTGGACCCAGAGGCTTTACTCAGCTTAGGCCCAGGTGGTGCGGTTCTTGAGGGACATGTGTGCCCAAAAGGACTGTAGGTGGGGTAAAATTCAGTCTGATAGTTACTTTAACATGGTATATCATCTGGGGGGGGGGGGAGAAGGTTAGGAAGCCCTGAAGCTCTTGATGCCCCTTATATATTGGAGATTCCCCATATTCACTGAAAGAGCTTGGCACCTTATAATGTCCAGCTGTGGTCTGTCATCTTAGGACAAGAGAACAACAGGTCCTTGTTGGAGAAACTGATTGGAAAAGACAGTGGTGAGCTGAAGAATCCTGAGATGGAGTCAGCAGATTCTGATGACTGATTTATATGGATGTGAAGGAGGAGGCAGAGATGACTTAGGTGTGGGTGTGGGGAGCAGGCATTGTTCGAGGTGTAGGTTGATTGAAGAAGGCTTATTATTCTGTCTTGTAAACTGGGCTGGTCCCTGGCTCAAATAGGAGGTGGACAATGTTGCTCTTTGATAACCTCTTACCCCTTTTTCTCTCGGCTCCATTGTCTATTCCGCCTTCCCCAGGTGTCTGTCTTCAATAACATGCTACCTATTTGGTGTACGACTGCAGCCTAGTTTTGCTTTCCCAGAAAAACACCTGGAGTTGTCTATTTACCTCAGATGTATTATGATGATAATGAATGGAAATCCTCAGGGGCTCCAATCCATGTAAATAAATCTGTGGTTTTTAAAGAACTTTAAAATTAGAACTCATTTTAGATTTACTGAAAAGTTACAAAAGTAGCACAGAGAATTCTTTTTATATCTCATCCTACATTCCCTAATAATATTTCCTTATGTAATCATGGTGCAGTTACCACAAATGAGAAATTCTTATTTGGAATTCACCACTCGTTCCTCTGATACCTTTTCCTATCTCAGGATGCCACACAGATTTAATTGATCTCCTCTGATCTAGGACTGCTCATCACTCTTTTCTTGTCTGCTGTGACTTTCTCACTTTTGAGGAGGACTGGTCAGTTATGGAGCAGAATAGCCTTTAACTTGTGTTTCTACAGCATTTTCTTTCATGGTTGGATTGAGGTTATACATTTTTTACAAGAATTCCATAAAATTTCTGTGTCCCCAGTGCATCAGATTAAGGAGTTCGTAAAATTTATGCCTTAGGATGAGAAGTGTTTTCCTTACTCATTTGGTTGAAAACTTTCTTCTCTATAAAGTGACTGTACTTAGCCTTGTAGCTGATGACCAAGCCAATGAGGCACCAGCAACTTGTTCAGGAGAAACCTCCTGTTTTCCTCATCTCTATTTAAAAAGCATTGCTTTGGGAAAATGTCTTGTTCTAGAAGATTAAGCAGAATGGTGATGTGACTAAAATAAAGCTTTCTTTTCATTATTTCAGTGACAATGTTTAAAAATTAAAATATTGATCACTTCTTTCTCCATACTGCCATCTATGCGAAATCTGTCTTTGGTCATTTCCCCTTCCCGATTAAAACATTTGGTGGTTCCAAATGACTAAAAGAGAATATCCCAGGCCCGGATTGCCACTCAAAATGATCTTCAATCTACTTTCTTTCTCACCTTCTCTCTTCTCTGGCCTCCATTTCCACGCATCCCCTTTGGCATGCACAACAAACAACCATTCCCCCGTGGTTATTTTTGCTTATGCTGTCCTCTCCGCCATAGCACCTCTTCTTTTCTCACCTCCGCCTTTTAAAACCCTTGCTCTGTTTGAGTAAACAATTATCTTATGCTTTCTTAAACTAGTTCTTAACCTGTTGCCTCAGCTTCAAACTTCCCTTTCCATTACCATGCTTTGTGAGGCTCACACTGGGAGTCTGTAACTTGTGTTTTTGCTTTTGCCAGCTGCTTCTTGTGAGGCTCTGCCAATATGTGGGATGGAGACTCCTAGAGGATAGCTTATTACTGGGAGCATCACCCAGCAATGTTCTACCCCCAACTGCATCGTTGCTACTTTCTGCCTGCTCACAGACACCAGTCCTGTTGAACATGGCCACATCGTAGAGGCCTGGGTCCCAGCTCCGTGGGAATCCCTCCTCTGAGCTCAGAGTTAACAGCACCATCTAGAAAGTATCTCCACCTCAGAAGTTGAGTTTCAAATCTGGAGTGAATCTTCTCTAAGCTTCCAAGTCCTAATAATTCCAAACGTTTTCCTTGGTTTCTGCATTCCTAAGAGTAGTAGCTACTTCCTGAAGTTGATACCTACTAGATACCTAGTGTTCCTTTACCCTCACAAAGTTAACAATCTTATCCCTAGATGTCAGTTATTTTTATAAAAAACTGTTAAAAAGAACCTGTAAACCAAGCCTAGTGTCTGTCTTCTTACCGGACCCTGAATGATGTAGAAGTTGATACCAGCTGTCCCAAGAAACAGGTACTTTCAGACAAGTTGGGCACTTGTCTAATGGGTGCCCAGGCTTGAGTACCCTATGAAGATCTTTCCAGTGATCATCCATGGCATGGAATGGGCTCCAAATGTGTCAGGTATGTGCTGGTGGTCATGGAGTACCAACTGAAGCAAGGGCTGCCAGGGGCAAGTGGATGCAATGGTCCCTGTGAGAAATAGAGGAAGAGTGGCCTCTCCTGAATACACTGCACTTCTATAGAAGGGAAATGACAAGCTTAAGCCTTTTAGCTCTTAGTGTAGTTCAAGTCATCCAGAGTTTCCTTGGAGACCTTAAAAGCTTTACTCACTGCAGCACAGTTGTTGAGGTGGTGGTGATAATCAGTGTTAAAGTTCTCCTGTCTCCCTGGTTTTTTGGAGACAGAGAATATGAGTAAATTTAGTGTGGCTCACAACCCCACAACCCTTCTCCAGTCTTATTAGCTATGGTGAGACAGGAAGTGCCACCATGGCTGCCAAGAATGGTGGTCACTTCCCGTAGATGGCTACAGTTGTCTTTCTTTGCAGAAGAATCCCAGTGTCTAGTTGCCTTGAGGGTGCAGAGAGTACAAAGGGGAATTCTTTTCTAGCTCTAACTCTTAGGATTATGCCTGATCTTCATGCTGAGAGGGCGTCCAGCAGATGTATAAGAAAGTTTTTCTCTGGAAGGACTTTTGAGATTTGGGATACAACCTTAGTTGTCTGGTACTTTGCTAGCAGAGTAAGACTGAAAGCAATGGGAGGAACAGACTTTCCTTTTCTGAAGGAACTCAAGAGGGCTTCAGTGCAGCAAGGACTGAGTGCCAAGTGCTATATGGCACCGTGAGGGGTTCTCATCTTTGGGAGTACTGGGGAGACTGTAGTCTAGGTACAGAATGAGCCTTCTCCTGCAGAGCTTGAGCTACAGTGGCAGAAGGACAGAAGGGCAAAAGTGGGGTTCCTCATCCAGAGGTACAAAGCAAGGTACTAGGGAAGAAAGACATATCAAAAGAACTTCTCTAAATAATGGTAGTTTTTTTAAGTAGGGGCTGTGGAGTCAGCATAATTCAGATATAAATTCAAGCTGGCAAGATTTGGGACTTCTCAGGTTACATTCAGACCTTCCCAACAACTCTGTGTGTGTGTGTGTGTATTTAAATGTATGTTATTACGTATTTTTCACCAATGGAGGGCTCCCCTCTTTCTGAAGATTTAGACATTGGAAACTTAGGCCAAGAGAGTGACAAAGAAAGTCCCAGTTATTGATCCCTGGGGATTCCTTTACATGCAGAACTGTCCATCCCAATGACACTTTCTCAGGGTTTCCTGGAGAACAAAGGTGACTAGTGAGGGGCTTTGAAGGCAGTCAACTTCCCAAAGGCAGTTTGGGGTTTGTTGTTGGCAGACTTACCAAGCACACATTGAAGTAACTCATTACTTGCCCAACCTGTTGTTTTAAATAGGCAGCACTGAGACACTTTGAATATTTTGCTGTGGGGGTTTTGGCACAACGTATTTCAAATGAGGGAAGAAAAATAACAAACAGTGGGAAAGAGCAGATGAATTACCTACGAAGGATGGCTAGTTTGGATACATGTGTTTGTTGTGCATGGATGTGAATTAGTGTATTTGGAGGCCCTGTGGTATTCTTTCTGAAATCCTCTGCTTATTATTCATGATTTTGTTATGGTCTCTTTTTATACACCCCTCCCCTATCTATAAGCAGGGGAGGGACAGGTGCTAGATTTAGTCTTAGGAAAATACAAACATAAAACTCACCATATATTTTAGAGTTATAAAGTATGTGTATTTCTTCCATTCCTTCAAGTCTTGCTTTTTCATTTTAGCCACATAAATGGTTGTCATGGTGATGCTTCTTCCAGCCCCCATGGCACTGGCATGGAGCAGAGCTCAGAGATATCCAGTCATCATAAACTCTGCTCCAACTGTCCCCTTTACTCCCTGACACTAATCAGATATGAGATTGCCATGGAGTGCTCCTGCTACTTGGAATGAGGGAAAATTATGTCAAAATTAGGCTAACAAGGACACTTTGTCTGAGTGACTCAGAATGGTGGTGTTCATTTTTGTTGTTCAAGTTTATTATACCTTAGAGAGTGTCAGTAAAATTCATGACTTGGGGACCCAGCAGTAGACATTTTATTTATTACAACTGTTTGCATATCTTAAGTCTAGAACAGACTCTTGAAAGATGTAAGATGGATCAACAAATAGTTTTTAAATATGGTAAGTAATCCTCATCTTCTTTTTTGGTAATATTTGCTGATGTTCTTATGTAAAATGTTTGTATAGGTTAAGTTGGAGCATCACCTCTAAAAATATTTTCTTAAAGAGCTTTTTTAAACTGAAAGATTTAACTCCAATCAAGAGACAGAGACTGCAAAAGTATCTTGGCAGTTAGAGGTTCTGGGTCATTAGAGACTGAGATCTCTTATCTGAGATCCAGGTAATTAATAGGAATGCACAGCAAAATAACTTCTTGATTCCAGGTCAGGTTGGTGTGTGTCTATCAAGAATTGGGTATTGCCATTTGGCCCTTCCTGGGTGTCCTGTGGGTCTCCTGCTGAACCAGTCAACATTTCTCAAAGTCTGTGGCATATAACATGAAAAAGACGTGGGAGGGGGCAACCTGGGACAGTAAGTCATTTGAGCTGGCCTGTAAGAAAAGAAATAGCTCCTGAATCAGTTGGTATTTACTTTTCTCCTCCTAACAAGCTGGAAGGCAGGGAATGGGGTGTTTGTTTAGCAGATCTGTAATACCTTGGGTCTGGGTCATGGTCTCTGAAATTATCTTTCCCTCCCATTCCTGGTTCAGACATGGCTGCTGCAGCTCTAAGTCCATATCTTAAGTCTACAAAAGAAAGAATGATTATATCCTGCTAGCTCATTCATTTCATTCTCATTGTTTGTCTTCCATAATCCCAGGTACCTCCATACTCTATCCATGAAGGTGCTGCCCATGACCATTCCAAGTCGCAAGGAAAGCTGTGGAAGTGAGTATCTAGCACTTTCTGTCCCTCTTGTGGGATATGTGTGGTACCTATGGAATAGAAGAGAGAAGTGAAATGTTGCTGTTTTGGTGACCCATATGGTGTCAGCCATAGTAGGTTCTTATAACTGGCAAGATGTACTGGCCATTGTTTCATGTCATGTATAAACTGAACACAACTGGACAGTGTACCCACATAGGCAGGAGTCAGGTCCAAGATCTGAGTCTCTGTCTTTTGAGTCACCATGTAGAACTGCAGTTGACAATGATGCCCATTTGACTTGCATATTGCAGCTGGCATAGTGAGTCCTTTGTTTGACAAGCAGCAGCTCGCCAAGTGTTGCCTCTAGCCCTGGGGGGTTGTGGGCTTCTCAGAGATGAGGGTGCCTGTGCTGTAGCTTCTCCTGCTTAAAAAATGGCCAATCATTTCTTCCTAATTAAAGATCAAACGTCATTTCAGATGGTCTCCTTCCTAAGATGTCATGGGAGATGTTCTTCGTATCTGTCAGTGGTCCTGATCATGTTGTCATTTTTGGCAACACATCCCTGGAATGAATAATAAAATTATCATAATGTTGCAGCAGAGGGAGGGTGAGCGATTTGTAGAGTCCATTAAGGATTGAGCAAAGGATTGTCTTCTAATGAGATGGAGAGCATCAGGGAGACCGTTCATCAAACTGCCCTGTCACGGAAGCACAAAGGGATCCTGGAGGGAGGGGTTCCAGCACGGCTGACAGGCAGGGGTGGATTGTCGTGGATGCACATTTACATATCGCTGTTGATCAGCTGCCTGAGAAGGGGTGACAAGCAGAACACCAGAGTTCTCCATTGTAAGGCTCAGGGCGGGGTCTGTTTCTGCCACCCTTGATTCATTCCCCACAGGGCAAGAAGCATTACTCACCATTTCCTCACGTGCCAGAAAGAGAAATGGAATCAGCGGGCATGTCATCTCCTTGTTGGAAAGTGACAGCTCCCTTATTATAAATCCCCAATAAATTGATGGAAGAGCTGTTCAGACTTCATAGATATAAATGTTTCTTGGGATTAATGGGAAGTTATTCCTAGAAATGACTTACAGTTCAGGAACCAATTTTGCATTGAAGCATTGTTATTTTCTCCCCCCTTAGCTGTAACCGGAACTGTCAAAGCTGCCAAGTATGGATGGAAAGGGTTTTTATTTATCTCACCCTCATCCCCACTGCTGTGCCCACTTCCTACTGCCAAACAGTTATAGCATTAGAAAGTTATCCTCGCCTTGGGGAAGAACTACTTCTCCCTTCTGAAAGTCCCTTCCAAGAGAATTTGAAATTTGTAAATCTACTTGTCACTTTAGAGAAAACCACAGAGATGTGGCCTTTACTGTGCAAGACAGAGGCAAACTACTGCTTGCTAGTCTATTTGAAAGAATTAAAATTTTTTTCAGTAGATACCACAGCATTTCAGTTTTGATGTCCTTTATAAAGTCGAATATTGAGTCTCTTGTCTGTTATCCTGGGAGAAGGTTGTACCCACAATGGCTTATTTTCTGAATCATTGAGATTTTCTTTGATGTGGTCTTGAAGGGTCATCTTGGGATTACCACTTGGTATTTATATTAATATTGATAATCTTATTGATTGAGTGCTTTTACAAGTGGAACTGAGTCTTTTGTCCAGCACCAGGAGCATGTGGACACTTAATAAGTACCAATCAATAGCTTTTGCTGATATTGGAATGTAGGCCCAATAACTTCCTCAATGGCTCCTTGGGGGAAAGATGCATTTGTAGCCAGTGCTTTATTCTACAGAATATATGAGGGGCTGCTTTCTGGACTGCCATTATTTGAGTTTCTGATGGGTGTGCTGTTGACCCATGCAGTGCTGCTCACTTCTGACTGCCAGTGTCTGGAGGTTTGGAATGTCAGTGCCCTTCCACACACTTTACTATGTTTCTAGTGTATCCCAAGAGTCTGCTGGCAGAGGAAGGCCAGGCAGGTGGGTGTCCATAAGTCTGCCACTTTCCAAATTGCCTTGAGCCCTCATCCTACTTATTTCCTAGATTTCCAAGAAGTTGCAGGAGGCTCATTGTCTTCCTGGCCATTCTCTACTTTAAGTAACTTTTCCAAGACAGAATTCTGGAAACTACAGATTCATTTTGTCACTGCCCACTTGCAAAGCCTAACACACGGCTGTGCTTTATAACAATAAGTTAATGAACTTGAGGATAATGGAGGCAAAAAAGGGGGCACAGGTAACGTGTTACATCTGCTTGCTGTACATCACTTCTTTTTCTTTACTGTGACTTGGTTTCCTTAACTGCAGAGCGTCTTCTCTGGGGTTCTTCCTTTCCCTGATTCTGGACTCCTGACATGTCACGGTTCCTACCTTTTTTTCCATACTGAGCACTTACTGGGCACCAAATGCTGGCCTAGATGCTTAGATTCAGATCAGTAAACACGCAAGAGACACCAGCCCTGATGTCTCGGAGCCTCCAAGCTTCCTCACAGGGAAGGAGTGGGGAGGACAGCTGAGCCACAGCATGCACATCTCCTGGCGGAGACAGATTGTGATTAGGACAGCGAGCAGGAGAACTGGATTCTGTGAGCCAGATTGATGATTTCCCCGTGTCTTCACATTCCTGCACACCTCCCTTCTTTCATCACTGTAGCTAAGAAACTCCAAACTCTTCTGTTCTCTTTATTTTCTCATCTATGTAGCATCTTTCTGTTTTGACTACCTTCATCTAGAGATGTCCTTGGTTTGGAACTTACACTCTTTCCTGGCCAAGGAGACCATCAAATGCTTCCCTAGAGGACTTCCGTGTCCTCTCTCTCCATATGAAGATGCTACTCCTCTCCTATGGGGAAATGTTTGGAATATGGTTTTATGTTAAATTGCAATTATTTATCCTTCATGAAATACTGCCTCAATATTTTTGCTTCTGTTTTCCACAATAGGATGTCCAAGGTGAGGCTGTGACAGTTGTGTTTAGTTAACCCTGGAAGAATATTAAATAACAAGACATCGCAGAGTGATGTAGACATCTTCCTGATATAGATCACATCTGCAATATCTTTATTTCATTATCATTTATAACTTTCTCCCTCCCCTCTTCTCCCTCCTTCCCTCTCTCCCTTTTCTTCCTTCCTTCCTTCCTTCCTTCCTTCCTTCCTTCCTTCCTTCCTTCCTTCCTTCCTTCCTTCTTTTCCTGTTTCATTATTTCTCAATTTCCTTTCTTTCATACTTGCTAGATGGTAAAACCCAATACTGATCAGTTACATAGTTTGTGTTAGGGAAGATTTTTGAGGTACTTGTTATGTTCCAGGCACTATTCTAAGCACCAGTAATAAGTGGATTGTCTTGATTGGGTCACGTAGAGAATCTCAGTTCAGTGCTGACACACGTGATTATTCTTCCTTTAACCCACAGCAAGCAGCTCTGGGCTCAGAAGCTTTAACACTTAGCTACAATTAATATAACCCTTTTTGTTTTGTTCTGTCTTATGGCTTTTAAAGTTTTCTTTTACTAATGGAAATTGGTTCTAAGTAGCTTTAGGATCTAAGCAGTTTTATTTTTAACATTATGTATGATAAAATGTATACTATAGTAGGATGGGTGGTGCCTGGATGTGGCAAAATTATATTGCTATCAGACTGAGGAAAACTTGGATGTCCTGCTAAGGTGTGTGTTAGCAGACTACACAGCAGGAATGCTGACATCACCTATGAGGACGAGGGGAAGGATGTGGGATTAGTCAGAGACCCTAGTTTTACCTAGGTTTTGCCACCACTTATCCCTATGGCTTTGGACAAGCTGTGCTTCTGTCTGAGCCTTGGCTTTCTCTCTTATCATGTGATGATATATACCCACTACTGTAAATCTGAATGAGAAAAGTCATGAGAAAACTCCTGTTACAATGTGTGCCAAGTAGTTTTGGACAAATGTTTGTTTTTATAGTTAAGTCACATTTTATGGAATTAATAAGTACTTATTTTAGAATAAAAAAGAAGGTGTAGATAGTCAGTGACTAACAAGATTGCCTGGTCCCCGTACTCACAGAACATCAGTGCAGTGAGACAGACAAAACTTATTTTACAGAGATTCTTGGAGTTAGAGTCCTGAGCAGCGCTCAGAAAAGAGAGGTCTACACTGTGAAAGCGTTTGACAAGCAGGCCTCATATTTACCAGGAGTGAAAAAGATTTACTAGAACAATAATAAGAAATGGTGTAAGCGGAAACCCCCAAAAAGTCTAGGTGTTAGCAGGCAAAGAGAAGAAGGGAAAATAATATTCTAGACAATGAGCCTGTTCTTACTTCTACTCAGGAATTTCACACTGATCCTGGTGCGCAGAGCAGATAAACTCATCCAACAAGCAAGCTTGGTTTATGGCATCCATAAAAGGGTTTCATCTATCCCCGGTTCTCAAGGCAGTCCTTTTACAGTGGTGATCTTTCTTCCTGTTTTATATTACAACCAAAGCCCTTCCTTTTCCAAATTGCCTAGCAGCCACAGGAGCTTTATGGATACTTGCGTTTCTAGAAATGAACCTTGGTTCCAAGACCTCAATTTCTCCATCTCCACCGGCCTATTACCACTCCCTCATCTCATAAGGGAACTTCATTACCCTTGACATGAGAACTGTGTTCTGTGATTACTGTTTTAATTTTTCTCTGAAGAGTCTTATTGATGAGGCTAGGAAGACCAGATTAAATGGTGTATCAGATACATCTCCCTTTATATCTCTGGCTGTCTTTGAGAGGATCGTGATAATGTTCCCTACAAAAGGAAAGTATGTCAGAAGCCAGGCTTGAATTAGGATGGGGAGTTGTAAAATGTTCCTATTTATTTGCTTTAAAAAAAATCACTGTTTATGGAAAGGCAACTTGACTGGTGGGAACGGTTGCCCTAGCTTTCTGCTTCTCGCTTGCTCATTGTTCCAAGCCAAAACTCTTTGGATAAGAAAGTTTGCATTTATCTTTTCATTGGTCTAAATACAGCATAAGTTCTGTCTAGTGTCACCTCGTCTCTTGCTTCTTACTGGCTTGCTAAGCATGAACTATGACAAACTTCTTTTTGTTTCTTGAATGATCTCCATTCCTGCCCACCTCTTAAATCTGCTCATGAAATTCCATATGATTCCTGGGAACTTTTCTCTGAAAATGCAAAAGGAGACTAGGCCCACTTCTCCTCCAATGTGGTCATATAAAATTCTGTAATTTTCTTATCAGGGCATTTGTTATAACAAATTGTATCTGCTCTCTACCCTACTGAGGTTGGGAGCAAGCCAGCATGGATCCTCCATGGTTAGTGGTTGAACACATCTTTAAATAAATGAGTGAATGAGGTAATGAATGAATGATGTTAGTGTTAACACATGAGTTTTATTTTGAATTCAAAATAATTAAAAGTCAATTTTTCCCTCAGTCCTTTGCCATGGGTCCTTATTTTCAGCCAACACATAGTTCTGCTAAAGATACATTAATGACAAAAAATCTGAACCTATTTTCTATGATCTCCATTGCTCAAGGAAGTCCCCTTACAACAGTATCTTTCTTCCTATTTTTTTTTACAGCTGGCCTAACTCAAAATAATGTAACAGGAGCTATTTTCCAACAGAAAAACTCTTAGCAATTAACTCAGTGGCTGAGACAGGATGTTGAGGGTAGAATAAAATTACTTGGACCCTGGCTACCACTGTCCAAATGTCTTATCTCCTGAGTTTTTAGTTACTTACCTGTAAAATGGGACTATTAATAGAATCTATTTCACAGAGCAGGTGTGAAGATTAAATGCTGTGTATTTGAATGAAGCATCAATAAAATAGATAAGAATGTTTGTAAAATGATCCTCAAAGCAGTAGACTTTCAGCAGCATGATTTACACTGTAAATGAAAATTTCAAATTAATTTCCTGCAGTGGTGGTAAAACACTGCCAGACACTGGGTGTGTGCTAAAATATATAGCTGCTGGGCAGTGCACATTCATGTTAGTTTATGAATTTACTTCCATGCTGTGTAGACCTGAGGCAGCAGGAACAATGAAGGAGTGTCCCAACCTTCTCAGGATGAGAACAAGTGCAGCTGCACGGCCGGCTCCTGCCACCGTGAGAAGGCCTTGTCAAAGGACAGCTCAATCATATCTGATGCTGGCGCTCTCTTTCCCTCTCGCTTATGGCAACCCTAGTGACTGAACTCACCCTGTAACGGGGAGCATGGTGACAGGTGGCAAATGACTCTGAGGAAAAACTCTTGAGTAGAGGTTGAAGATTAACACATGCTTTACAAATTTCCCTAGAGACACTTATCAGAGAGTTCCAGCCAACTGACAGTCTCGATCTAGCAGGAAAAATTGGCACTGAAGCCACTTTGAGCTCCAAAGTGAATCTGAGCTTTTTATTTACTTTAACTGGCTTAAAACACTAGATCACTTTAGAGATGTTAACTAGGGAGCTAGCCACCTTTATCCCCTAAACATATTTGCAGCCGATCAGATTGTTTTCAATAATTAAATATTTTTGATGTCTTTCTGGAGATTAACCTCAGTCTCAATAATATGATTTAATGCTTCACTTTTATGGAACTAGGTTTATATTAGCATTTGATTCTTCTACTTAATATGCTTTTCCCTTTAGCCTGGAATTGAAAGTAGTGTACTTGGAGTATCTTTTCTGCTTCCACGAAGAATGTCCCTTGAGTTTTTGGAATTTGACCCGGAATTTATATAATTTAATTATAATAGTCACAATGATGGGAATGAGAGCAGGGTAAGGGTGCATGTTTGTGTATGTATTTACATGCACGTGTACAGTGGCAACTCAGTTCACGAACTTAATTCTTTCTATAATTCTGATCTCAGAATTCATTCCACAATTCTAGCTTCAACAGAGTTGTGCTTGGAATTGTGATTGACTCAGTTCCAACCAGAATCATGGGATGAACTCTGTGACTAGAATTAAGGAAAGGATTAAGTTCATGAACTGAAGCAGCACTGTATGTACTCTTCAATGTACGTGCATACATGTGCATTTGTGATGTGATATACACATAAGGATATACACGTACATAGGCAGAATTGCAGTTCAGGGTTTTAAAGCATTTGTCACCTGTCAAGACATATAAATGACTTAGAACAAGTCTTTTGACTTGTAAATTGTGCTTGGGACTGATGGTGATGGGAATGTGATCAGCCATTTTGACCTCTCCAATCCAGCCCCAGCTGATGGATCCATCTGTCATGACATCACCCAGTAGACATTCATGGCCTTACAAATCATTCCATTGTACCTTCTGTGTGTAATTACCATGGTGTGATTTTAAAATTGAATTATTGGCAGGACTTCCAGGTATGGCTGCTTAAGGAAGTCAGCAAATTTTTTTCCCAAAAAGCACCCATATAGTAGGAAAAATAGACAAAAGCAACAATTTCAGTGTCCACGAAATTAACTAGTGGCATAGAACAATGTGAGAAGCATCTATGCTTGAACAGTTGCTGAAACTCAGGTAAGAACAGAGTGTCTCTGTGACCTTCTACTTTGAAGTTGAGCTTCCCTGTTCACCTGGGGTGGGTCATTTAGCTGCATTGTAGGGGTGGCATTTGTTGATAATTCTCCAAAGAAATATACCCAGTAGGGGAGATCTCTATATATCTGTGTCTGTATCTATACCTGTATCTGTACGTAGATCTGTATCTATTTGTGTATCTGTATCTATACCCATAGCTATGAGGAGTGATTGGAAAATACAGTGAATGCTTAAATTAAAAAAATCCATTACAATAAAAAGACCAACTTGTCAAGATACTTTGCTTTAAGCACTCTTATCCTGACATTCTTGCCACTTTCTGAAGCAGTTTGAGAATTCTTCTTTTTGTCTTCAGTTGCATTGTGTGGCCACTTCAATGTGCTGAACTGATTCAAAAGGTTTACTTTCGTGCTCATTTTTTACTTTGGAAAGAGCTGGGAATTGCATAGACAGAGAAAATAATTCACAAATGCTTTATCTGCTGAGGAGTTTGTACCCCAGAATATGTAAAGAACATATAAAGAACTCAGAAACTCAATAACAAGACAAACCAGTTTTTAAAATGGGCAAAAGATTTGAATAGACATTTCATCAAAGAAAAAATATCAATGGCTAATCAGCATATTAAAAGATATTCAATATCATCAATCATACTGAAATAAAATTAAAAGTGTCATGAGGACCTACTACATATCCCTAGGATGGCTATAATAAAAAATACAGAATATGTTAAATGTTGGCAATTGTCAAAAGACTCTATTATACATTGCTGGTTGGAATTAAAATGGTATGGCTTCTTAGGAAAATAGTTTGACAGTTTCTTAAAAGTTAAAAATACTATATTACTTAGCAATTCTACTCCTAGAAATATAGGCAGAAGAAATGAAAATCCATGTCTATACTCTGATATATACACATCAAAGTGATATTTACAACAGCTTTGAAGCATAAAAATCCAAATTTCTGTTCACTGGTAAATGGATAAACTATAGAATCTACAGAAACATTATGCCAAATGAGAAATCAAATATATAAGGGTGAGAAACAATACTTATTTTTTGTATTTTTTATGGTGAATATTTAAATAAAAATTTTATTACAGTAAAAGACACATTGTTGTTTATTAACCTCGAAATACATCCCTCACTTTCAACACATTTATTTCTTTTCTTGCCACTTTCAGAAGCAGTTCTGGAAGTCTTGCTTCCAAAGTGTCTTTACAATGAGTGACCAAAAACTTGGTGAATGCTGCTGCTGAGTACCATTTGGCAGAAAGGCAGGCTGGTGAAGCCCTGTATTACTCTCACCATCTGGTTTTTAACTGATGTTCCCCTATTCTGTTTTGCTGGATAGTATCGGGTTCGAAAGTTTAGGCATCAGCTGTGAAGATAATGAGATTCATTATAACGCCCATTCTCGTTGACCTGTATCTACTTTTGAAGAACTACAATGTCTCCAATGTTTTGGTTTTGTCGGTTTTGTTCCTTACTGTTTTGTTCAATTGTATTATAACTAATGATATAGGCAATTCTATTAGAGATAGCGGGAGGCATTATGGTAACCATTGTTGATCACCTTGTATTATGTTTTTACATTATCTATTATGTCCACCCTTTTGACTTGACCGATTCTGTTCTGTTATGTCACATTTGGTTTTACTCTCTTCCAAAAAAGCAATAAGAACCGTGGGAACAATGAAACCCAAAATGTGTAATGGTCATTGTACAAAAGAGAGGAAAAGAAAGTGCTCTAAACTATATAACTGCATGTATATTTAAGTGTATAAGATAGAAAATGATATCACAGAGTTTTATTGGATCATTGAACAGAACTGTTTGCAGTATCATTGTTGGAATGTCCACTCTACAAGCTTTAATTTTGTGACTTGAACAATTAATTCTAAGAT
This sequence comes from Cavia porcellus, assembly GCF_034190915.1. Taxonomy (NCBI): domain Eukaryota; kingdom Metazoa; phylum Chordata; class Mammalia; order Rodentia; family Caviidae; genus Cavia; species Cavia porcellus. The sequence continues at coordinate 55,888,138 of NW_026947496.1, forward strand.
GGCAATATGTAATCCATTAACTAGTGATTTCCTACTGTTCATTTTTTTTCCTCTGTAAATCTGTATAACTGGTACCCTTTCACTGTTTTTTTTCTTCTTTTCTCCTTAAATAAAATTTATAAAAAAAAAAAAAGAAGACATAGTAGTGTGTAGTCATCTATCTTATGCACTGGGTCTGGCACCTCTTCCCCAAAGTTAAAATGACCATGAAAAGTAAATATTTCAATCACTTCAAGAAATTGAGGCAGCCATGACAATGCAATTAAAGACAGGAAAAAGGACTCCTGAAACTGCGTTAGAAGGGGACAAGAATGATGGAGCAATTGTGCTCAAAGTGATGGAGAGGGTTTGAGAGGAATAATATCAATTTATCTTTTACTGTAGTAAACTTTTAAAAATTTAAACATTCATGATATTTTTTAACTGTACCCCACATATGTTGTATGATTGTATTACACAAAGGGTCCAGGAAAGGTAAATTTAGCAGAGATATGAAGGGTAACTGTGTCTTCCTAGGACTAGGGAAGAAATTGTGGATGAAGTACAAATGGAGATGAGGAAACTTCTAAAGGTAATAGCTAAATTTTATAGTACATAAATTATATCTCAATAGAGTTATTTTAAAATATACTAATTGATGAGAGAAGTTTCAGTGAACTTTAAAAGTTTCATTGAACAATTCATGTGACTACATCTTTGTAGATTTCTGGACAAATGATCATTTAATTTGTAGTCAAATTGAGAGAAATTATTTGAGAAAAATAAAATTATTTGAGAAAAATATCTGTAGTATATTGTTTAACTTACATTGAACCTTTGATTTTATATACCTGGAACTGTACTTTAGAATATCTGGTTTCACAGTTACCTGCATGGATTGTCATTAGTCCAAAAATACCTTGATGAATAAGGATATTCATGCTAACTGCAACTTAGTTTCTATTTTTACAAATGCTATTTTTGGACATATTTTCAAAGACATAACTTTTCTTCACAGTAGATGAGAGACAATAAGCATATTTCCCCCTATAATCTGCATGCTGCTTTACATGCTGTCTACCAGTGGTCAAACTATGAATTTAGCTGATGGCACTGTATGCTTTAAGAATGATTTAAGCTAATGAGGGCTTGTTCATGTTGCTAAGTGTGTTCTGTAACATAAGTGGCTTGTTCATTCATAGCCTTTTCTTCTACCATGATGTGTTACTGAGGAGCATCATGACTTATAAGGACACCAAAGACACACAAGTGATACTAGTGGGCCACTCACAGAGAAAACTGGAAGATCCTCCAGTTGGATGTGGACACTTGTACATAGATCAGCATGGCCAATGCACCTACAGGGGAATGCCTGAAGGAATGTGGTCAAGCTCACCATGTACTTGGGGACAGATGGGAGTCTTTTGACCTTCTGATGGGCAAAACTTACAAGCTGGAATAAATGACCAACAATTATACATGATTAATTTCTGAGTGGTGGGAAGAAACAAAACTCTGGCTCAAGGATGTCACACCTTTAAGGACTGAAGAACGTGAAAGTCATTGCATGATTTGGGGACTTATTTTTGTGGAGTTTTTAAAAAAAAATAATGCTTCCATACAGCACAGATTCAGGTAGTGTCTCTATTTCTAATGAAGTCTTCCAACACACACCCCTGCAGACTGGCGACAGGGCAGGATGATATGCTGATATTTTGCAGAGACAAGTCCCCAGTGTTTCCATCTTCAGAGACACTGCCATGACCTCCTAATGCCATGTCTTGTTCCCTGTACAATGGGTGTCTTTTACTGCTATGAGAACACTCTTTTTACATGAATGTTCCGATAGTGTCACACCCCTGCTTTAAACCTATCAAAGGCTCCCCTTTACCTTCAGGATAATATCAAATTCAACAGTAATAACTACAGTGGCCTATCTGTTCACTCTGCCTCATCTCTCATTATGCTCTGTCCTCCAGTTCCAGCTTTTGTGTGTGTGATTTCCTCTGTTTGGATTGCTTTTACTAACTGTACACCTAGCTAACTGTTTTAAACACACACACACACACACACACACACACACAGGGTAACTCATTTTCAAGTCTTCAGTTTACATATCCAGAACATGGTCCTGACCACCTCCACCATTTCTCTTCTAATATTATACTTTAATATTTCCTACCTTCTATTTCCTTGTATTAACCACACTTAAGGCAGGAATTGCTAATTGCCTTCCCAATATCAATTCCACCTTTCTTTTTAGCAGAACTCTGATTTTTTCTCAGAGAAACAATGTGCCCAGTTAAAAATACTTTCCCAGATTCCTTGGCAGCAGTTCATAGTCACATGACTCCATTTAGCCAAGGAGGTGTAAGTGGCAATTTCTTGGGTGGAATTTTTAGAGTCATCCCATTTAAAAAAGAGGTAGACTTAGTTTAATATTGTTTTGACCTTGTCGTTCACTCTGCCTTCTCTTCCATTGGAATTTATATTTGAATTTTAAGGAGTGGTAGACATCTTGCTGAGGACGAAATACTCAGAATGGCAGAATAGGAAAACGGAAGGTGTCTAGTCTTCACAACAACAAGGGCTATCTGGAGTGTTTGGAACTGCCTCTGTTTGAGTTTGAGTCAAGTCCCTATTTGATGGAAGCATTACATGAATTTGAACTTATTCCTAGCTAAGGTGTCATTTTTTGTTTTTGAGAGTCTTCTTATGTTGCTCAGGCTGGTCTTGAACTTATGAGTTCAAGTGATCCTTCTAACTCAGCTTCCTGAGTAGCTGTGCCTACAGGAGTGTGCCAGCATGCCTAATTGGGATAATTTCTTAATTGACTATCTACTTAACTGACTTTTTTCCTAATGAGTGACTTCTTTAGGAGGCAGGAACACTGTCTTGTTCACTTCTGTATTCCCAGTGACTATTGTGTTAGTTTGAAGTGGGTAGTTTGAAACATCAATAAATGGCAAAAACACATGAATTTCTTCATGACTTATATTTATTCTGTGTGGGTGTATTTTCCCTGGGTTGAAGGAGCATCTCCATATTCCACAAAAATCTTTGTTGTGTTTTTAGAGTATAATTTCTCAGCCTGGGACCATTGATGTTGTAGGTTATAAACTCTCCATCGTAGGAGGATGTGCTATGCATTGTAGCATCATTGGCCCCTACACACAAGACCTGGTAGCACTACTACTACCAATGGTCTGACCAAGCATTGCCACACGTTCCCTGGATGAGAACCACTGCTCAAGACAAGGGATTCTACAGTTGAGTTTTGTGGATATATAAATTAGAACCTCCCAAAACAAAATAACCATAAAAATTTTGTGTGTAAGGCAGGGGATTTAGCTCAGCAGTGTAACTGCCTGCCTGGCCAGTGTGAGGTTATGAGTTTGATCCCTGGTACCAAAAAAAAAAAAAAAAAAAAAAAAAAAAAAAAAAAAAAGGTTTTGTGTGTATACTTGCATTGCTCTGGGGAGAGGGCCAATACTTTGCAAAGTTAAAAACCATTGTTCTTGAATTTCCTATTTCTAAACTTTTCTCAAATTTCCCTTTAACCTCCTATACACCGTTGAACTTTATAGGCAGAAAGGCTGATTAGACCATTGCTTAATGACTATGCAAGATCTAATCAAGTATTCAAGTTTAATAAACCAGAATTGCTGTTAGGCCCACAAAACAAGCCTTTAAAATATTTTGGAGAGCTGCTGTAAATATGGAAATCAAGGATAGTGTTTTTGTGCCTTATAACCCAATGGTCAATGCCCTTAACAAAGGAGAATCAAATTGCAGTTTTGAAATTCTAAATGCAGTAGTAATTGGATGAAAGGCAAGAAAAGAAACTCATAAACAGATTACTTGAAAATGGTCTCAGGTGAATATATACCAGCAGGAATTTTAAATTATAAAACAGAAATAAGATGAATGTAAGCATGACTGAACTGAATTTAATGGTTGATGTTCTCACTTACTTAATCACATAATGCCACTACTTGGGATTCTATATTACTGAAGCAAATCATTTGTTGCATCCAAAGGGAGCCATAATAATGCAAAATGTGCCATGAAATACCCAATTAAATTATTTGAACACGTTGGAGATTGTGGAATGGTGCATATGTCCTAATCATTCCTCAGCCTGACAGCCTGGAGGGTCTGATCTGTATTTAATACCTGGTTTTTATTTCTGATTGCAGGTCTGTGTGCAGGTATATGTACATGCATGTATGTGTTCACCACTCTGATCTATCTGAGAAAATGTTGGAATACACATCCAGGAATATAAGAAATAAACGTAATCTGTAAATAAGATGGTCCTTCTCTCTAAGCACTCCTCGGGGTAGGTGGCAATGTGGTAGAGCCAGAACTTGGAAATGAGATTTTGTAAATGTTATACCATGGTGCAAGCTTACTGCAGTGACTGTGCCAGCAGTGTGTACCTTGCTAACTTATTAAATAGCATGGTCTGATGAAGATAAACATTTCATATGCTTGCATTGGCTTGAGTAAAAGAGAAAGGAGATGAGACATAAATCTTTCCTTATTGCCTACAAAGCTTTATATGTTTCATCATCCTAGTTATTCCAGACTACACCCAAGGATATAGGTGAAACATACACAGTTTAAATATGTATTTCTTCACTATTAAGTTATATGCATTTTGGCATAATTAATAATATAAGGAAATGGAGAATTTCCTATGCTACTACTACCAAAAGATAAATACTTAATATATTCCCTCTCTATGTTTGTCAAAATCTATAAGACTTAGAAAAATTCTTGCAACTATAAGAAAACTAAGATAATATGTCTTGTTTGGCCAGGGATAACAGTTGTTCATTTTTGTGTGTAAGTGTTCTGGTTTCTTCTCCTAAGTGCTCTTGTGTGCATACAGATGTCAGTGGGATGTTGCCCACCTAATACTCTACCATGGATAGCATTCCAAGCCAATAGTGAGATTTACACTGCACAACTAAGCTTCATTGTTTTAAACAAAAAGCATGTTGATGGGGGGTAGAAAAGAGAATAGTAATATTATATGAGGCCTACCATCCACATTAATATAGGTGTTCTTTTTAATATACATTCATTCGTTCATTCATTCATTCATTTGATTTTACATGAGTGGTATTCTACTAAGTGTTGCACTGTGCCCGCTCACCTACACTTGTGCTTCTGGACAGATTATCGAAAGTCACCCCCTTCCTGGTGTGTTCAGCTCCCATTTGTCCTTTTGGATTTGTGTAAGTTCAAAATGCTCCACCACAGGCAGCAACCCTACTGTTTTACACCTTGGTCTTTTTCAGTCAACCACACCTGGAAGGTACCTATCACCCTACAAAGGCGTGCTGCCACCACTGTCACAGCAGCATCTCCACTGACTGAGGGAGCATTAGTTATGGTGTCTGCTCCATTGCAGGCACTGTGCTGAGAGTTTTCAGTCCTTAAACAACTATGTGGCAGGTATTAGTATTTTCTCCATTTTATAGTTGAGAAAGCTGAGACACAGAGAAATTAAATCACTTGTCCAAAGTCATCCAGCTAGTGTATCAAGGGGCCGAGATATGAACCCTTCCATTCTGGTTTTGGAGCCGGTGCTCTCAGCCACTCTGCAATTCTAATTAAGCTCTTATAGGTAGCATTTTCTTCTTCTATTACAATAGTGTTGCAGTGAATTTTTTCATCTGATTATTTCCTCAGGATAATTTTCCACTTAGTTTTTATTTAATACTATTTATTAAACAATATTAAATAACACCAAAGGCCTGATGGTGCTCTAAGCATTTTCAAAAAATTAATTTATTTGATCTTCACCATGATACTAGGAGTCAGGAGTATTAATTTCATATGGTAGGTGAAACACAAAAAATCACTAAGATAAGTGCCATATCTGGGCTTCCAGCCAGGTACCCTGGTCCCGAGGTTGTCTCTTAGCCATTGAGTTCTGTGGCCTCTTTCTCTGTTCAGAATGAAGGAAGCATCATGGTCTCTAATGTGGAATATATAACTATGAGACTATGGTAAAGAGAGCGTTGCAATATGTATTCCCATATTGTTCTAGTCATCTTTTTCTATGAACATCAGCATATGTTTAAGATTATGCTGTGTATCCAAATTGATCCACTATTAATTTTCTTATTAAAATAATTTAGAAAAATATAAACAAATTGAAAGTTTCTAAATGGTAAACCATTCCGAAAAATCACTAATGTTTTCTACAGGTGTACAGTATGGAAGTATAAATGAAATGTACACATATTAAAAATAAAATGACTATCCATTTGCAATGCAAATGATTTGCATGTCAGTTTTGAAAACTGGATTTTAGTATTTGAGTAACAGTATATGGAAAAGATGTACAAATAGTCTGTTATTCAAGAAGGTTTTTTAAATTTTGATTTTTGCTGAAAAAACCCACAATGATGAACATTTTTACATATCATTTTTGGTGTAATTTTCTATACCCTAAAGGTAGTACATTTTTAAAAAAATTTTATTTAAGGAGAAAAAGAAAAAAAAAAGCAGAGAAAGGGTACAAGTTATACAGATTTACAGAAAAAAATAAACAGTAGGTAATCACTAGTTAATGGATTACATTTTGTCATCCTAGAAATAATGTTAGTACATTTTGGAAGAGGAATCATGAGGACAAAGACTATTAATATTTTAGGGCTTTACAGGTAAACTTTTAGTTAGATTATAATGGTATTTTTTTCTACATTGCTGTGACTATTGATTGTGATTGTGATTTGAACTAAGAACTTCACAGGAGATTAGTAAAACACATTCCTGGATGTTTCTGGGTGGGTCATGGAGGAGTGCTGTTGGATAATATATATGGTCTCCTGCCCATTTCTCACTGGCATTGTTCCCCTGCTCCACTTCCTGGGTGCCATGAACTAAATATCTTTGCCCTACCCGTGGCCTTGGTATTTCTGCTTTGAAACTATGGACTAAACCTCTGAACCAAGAGCCAAATTAAACTTTTCCTTCTTTAAATGTTGGTGCCAAATATTGTGCTTCAATGATAGGAAGTCAGACTAATTCGATTGCTAAAACCTGCTCATAGTGAATATTTTACTTTCTAAACAATGTCTAAGGACATAACCACCATACTTTAATAATCATTTCACTCCCGTTTGACATCTCCTATTCTGAATGGTGTTAATCATTTATAGTTACCATGCACTTTGGTAAACATTAGTACTTAACTCCTCCTGTAATGTATTTTTAGAAAATATTCAAACCATTGATACTTTTAGGGATAAAGTGATTTAGATTTTGAAAAATTACTTTTCTTCAGCCAGAAAAAACTTTTTCAGCATTTCTTAGTAGTTTAGGTCTGATACTGACAAATTCTCTTTGTTTTCTGTCATCTGATAATGCCTTATTTGCTATCATTCTGGAAGATTATTTTAGTTGGATGTAGAATCTCTTTTGACAGTTATTTTTTTCCCTAGGACTTCAGAGATGCTGTTGCACTGTGTCCCGGTCTCTGTGGCTTCTAAAAGGAAGTGTGTGATAATTTGAATTGCTGCTCCTCCATATGTTTCATGTTCTGGCTGTTTTTAAAGATTTCCTTTTTTTTTTCTTTCAGCAATCTGAGCATAATGTGCACATGATTTTCTTTGTATTTATCCTCTTTAAGGTTTTCTAAGTCTTGAAACTCTATAAAGTATGATTTTAACATACTTTTGGTTTTTGTATTTTTGAATATTTTCACCTCTCCCTCCAATTCCATTCTATGACTATAATTTTACAAAAGCTGGGAAATATCACATTATCCATAAGTTCTCTGAGGCTCTGTGCATTTTCCTTTGATATTTCTTTTGATTTATATTCAGAGAAATTTCACCAAGCCTTTCCTCTATCATCATTATTCTTTCTACAATGTCCTTCCTCTGACATTCTAATTTCAGTTATTTTCAGTTTATGAATTTCCATTTCATGCTGTTTACTGTTTTGATTTGTTCATTATAGAAAAATTTTCTTGACTCCACTGACAGTAGTTAGAAAAGCTGTTTCAAATTTTGTAAATTCTAACATCTTGTAAAGACCAGCTATCTAATAGTTGGTCTCCATGTACCATCCCTACTTTGGACATTTTGTAACAATTTCAGGTTCTCTTCATGTTGAGTAACTTTGTATCCTGGATATTGTGAACTGCAGTGGTTGATTGTGTCAACTTGAGAAGTTTAGAAACTTAACTAAATTGGCTCAGCAATTCTACAGCCTAGGGTGTAGAGCACCTGCCCTAGAACGGCTGTCTGCATTCTAGAGTGGGTACTCTACACCACTCTAAGGCAGCTCATTGCCTGGATGATGTAAAAGGGAGGTGAGGAAGGATGGATGGCTTCTGTTCTTTGGAGGAGTTCCACTCTTCACTTTCAGCTTGGATGGCATCTCCTGGCTTGTAGCACAGGCTGTTAGGCTTCCACCTTGGATCCTTCAGCCTTCTAACTCAGGCTCCTTCCTGCAGCCTTCCACTGCAGTCCCATTGGCCTCCTGGTATGAACTTCATGGAGCACTGCAGTGAGCTCCAGACCTCAGACTGAAACATTCAGTCTTCAGTGTACAGACACCCTTTGCAAGCTTCCTCACCCAACTCTGGGCTGACCATTGTAAGCCAGTCTTGTAATTTTTTTATGGATTTATATGACTTGTGTTATATCTGTTTCTCTAGTAAAACCCTAACTGAAACCGATTTGGTATCAGAAGTGGGATCATTGCTGTGATGTTGACAGGTCATGTGGTTTAACAGCCTTAGAAATTAATTTGGAAAGATTTTGAGAGACTTGCAGAAGAAGCATCCTCCATATGCTGTAAACTATATGAGAGATTCTGGTCAGAACCTGGAAAATAAGAGTATTGATGGAAATACTGCCAGTTATGATGAGGCTCAGGATGCTTCTATTGAGAAGGGCTGAAGAGACTTCTGGATCCCAGGTGCTATATATTGTGCTTTGGCAGGAAGTTGGTCTGCATTTTGCTTGTGTTTAGAGATATTGCCTGGGTGGCAGAAAAATTTTAATGTGATCTACTGTTGGGATGGTGGCGTTATTGTTGAGAGCTTTTGGACAGTTCTATGTTTGAAATTAAGAACAAAGAGTCAGCAAGGTGATTTGAAGCATTTAACTAGAAGGAAGTCTCCAGTGGAGCTTTGGGTTACAAGCATGAAACAGACGAGAAAGTGGTTGTTGAGAAGGACAGGACAATGGAAAAACAAACTGAAGCCTTTCACCTGAAGGGAAGAGTGTGTTTGAAATGCAACAGATGCTTGTGTCTTCAGTCTTGCCATGCTCTATTGTTAAAAGTTAATGGGGAGCGAGGACTGTGATTGTAATCTCTCTTTTAATAAGAATTTAATATAGTTTTTAGATATAAGTTTGTAACCAGGTTAGTCAAAATGTATTTTAACATTGAATTTTGATCACCTTTTTTAAAGTAATTTTTTTTTATTGGTACCGGGGATCAAACTCACAATCTCGTACTTCCAAGGCAGGTGCTTATGCCACTGAGCTGAAACCCCAGCCCTAATTTTTTATTTTAAAGAGAATAAAATCAATCAAAACAAAACAGTTTAAGTGATATAGCATTTCAAAACAAGATAATAGGAAATCAACAATGGCTACCATAATGCCTCTTATTGTCTTCAAAATAGCTCCCATACCTTCAGACTTAGTAAAATAAAAAAATAAAAAAAAAACAGGACAGAACAGAACCAATAAAAGAGAACAATGAATGTAACACAGGACTTCAAAACAAGATAATAGTAAATTCAAAATATATACCATAATATATCTTGTTATCTTGGAAATAGCTGCCCATGCCATCAGATGTAATAAAATCAAAAAAGACAAAACAAAATAAAACCAAACCAAGCCAAACCAAATAATGAAAACAATACAGGACTTTAAAACAAGGCAATAGGGAATTAAGAGTGGCTGCCATTTCAGAAGGAGATCCCCTATAGATGCTGTATTGTGTGTTGTTATCCTCTAAATACATGATCAGACTACCAGCTTTAGGCCTGCAAAGTCAATGAAACACTAAACACTACAAGCATTAAGTTGTATTTTACTTCAATAGCTGTGATCACCGCCTGTGTTTCTCTGGATCAGCCTGTTGCTTATGGGTGGATTAGTGGTAGAGATATTGGATTTTCTTGTCTCCCAGGCTATGCGCCAGAAGGGATTGGCATCTCATTCTCCTCCCCATGGCCCACAAATGGTCCCAACTCATAGGAAGGGGCTGGCATCTGGTTCTCCCTATGGCTCACAAATGGCACCAGCTCAAAGGAAGGGGCTAGTGTCTGGTTCTACTTCCTGTGGCCTGCAACTAGTGCTGTCTCACAGGAAGGGGTTGGCATTTGGTTCTCCTCCTGATGGCCCATTGATCACCTTTTGAACATTTTGCTTTTGGTGCAGAAATGAATGCCGTAAGAATTGCATGTATGTAATTACTATGATAATGTAATAGATCAAGACATGTTAACTCTTCATAAATCTGCCACTAGAGACTCTGGTTTAAGGAAATGTGTCTGATTATTAAGTAGACCAGGAGTGGACTGTGGTGGATTGACAACTGGTGGTCAACTTGTAATGCCCAGCTGAACTGAGTCAGCATGGTGCTGGGTGTGGAGGGTTCATCTGAGGATTGTTGCCCACAGCATAAAAAGAGAACAAGAGAGGAAGACTGGGCTGTTGATTGTCCTGGAGAAGAGGGTCATGATGGTTTTCCAGATATGAATTTGGCTGTTCTGATTGTCAGAGGAGCTTGAGACCTCATCACTGAGGATGGCTGCAGTTCACTTTAGGGGAGCTCTAGTACTTATTTTGAGCATCACTTTCTGACTCTGGATGGTAAGGTGGTGCTGAATCTCCTGGAGAAGCTCGTTGCACTGGCTTTCCTGATATGAACTTGGCTGTTCTCATCATCAGAGGAGCTCTGGACCTCACTGTTGCTGAGAATGGCTGTGGTTCTTTCTCGGGGGAGGGAGGCTCTGGTCCTTACCTTAAGCATTGTTTCTTGGCTCCAGTGCAGATCCTTTAAACTGCTGGCACAGAACCTTCATCCCACTGGCACAGACTTTCTAGCTTTAATCACTGACCCTTGGGCCTTCTCAGTGCAGATCCTTGATACAGACTTGCATGAGACATTGTTGATTCTAGGCCTCCAGTCGGACTTGTGGAGGACATTGCCATGGGCCCTATGTATTCAGCTAGACTTACACAAGATGTTGCCATGGGATCCAAGCCCTCAGCTAGATTCTTTTGGTCTCTAGTGTATGAACAGATTTCCTCACTCTTTTTTGCATTTAACTCTTTGGGTAAATATTATAAAATAATTCTCTGAATTATGTGTCCCATATTAAATCATTTTCTTGCAAGCTCTGACTGTAACATATTTTGAGAACACTGGATACAGTTATATTCTTCTGAAGAACACTGGTGTTTTTATTTTATGAAGCAATTAACTTTGCTGAATTCAAAGTGTTCACTCTGCCTTTTGAGCAGCCACTCAAATCTCTGTGCAACTAATCTTTAGCCAGACTCCGTCTGACTCTGCCATGTACATATTTAGCTCATGGGTCAGTCAGATTCTTGGGCAGAATTTATATACAGAAAGTAGAGTTCTCCCCTTTGGCTTTCTCCTCTCGAGAATTCCCTCCTCATTTTCGGACAGCCATTGTTGCCCCAAACACTGGCCTCCTACTCTTCAGGTCTGTGAGATTGTGATTTTTCTTTAGGAACTTTGTTTAAGCTCACCTTCAGGGTTACCACTGTAGCAGTGGATAATTCATTTTTTGCTTCTAAGTTTTAACTGCCTTGCAGATCTGTTTTTGCTCACTGTGCTGCACTAGAGTTTAGAACTTGTGTGTGTGGGTTCCTGGGGTTCTTTAGGAGCTTCTTGACCCTTACCAGAACCTGGACTCCTATTTGTTTTAAAGTCATAAAAAATATTTTGTATTTCAACTGTAGAATCCCTGAGGTAAGTTAACCCACCAATTTAGATAGCATTTTTTTGGTAGCACTTTTGGCATTTGTTATTAAATAACTCTTTGCATATTTAGCATCTCTTTCCCACGATAATATATGAGTACCTATGATCTAGCACCTAGTCCAGGATCATAGGAGTAGCTCCTTAAATATTTGTTGAACAAATGAATACAGACAGGAGGTAACTAGGTCTGAGTCAGTACAAAGGCTCGGGTATTAGTAAGGGCTTGGTCCTTGTAAGTGGCACTATTAGGAGGTGGCAGAGACTTTAAAGGGAGAGCTAAATGGGAGGTCTTCTAGTCCTCAGAGAACATCCCTTAAAGGGACACCTAGTCCCTTATTCTTCTGACCATGTAATGAATGGGCGTCCTCTGCTGTATGCTCCCACCTTGATGTGGGACCGCATCAACAGGGCCAACCAATCGTGGACTAAACCCTCTCAATAAGCACAAATAAACCTTATCTCTTTATAAGGTGATTATCTCAGGTATTTGTAACTGTAACAGAAAGCCAAGTAACACAGCACTAAGTGTAGAGAGAACACTGTTTAGAGATACTTCATAGAGAGCTTTAAGGGAATCTGATTAAGGGTGGAGTAGTTTAAGAAAATTGATAATTCTAGCTGGGGTTGCTTGGTAATCTCTCTAGGACAGGTTGGAAAAGGCTGTGCTTTGATTAAAATGACATTCTGAGCATTGAGGAAAATGATTTATTTGCCCTTTGTGTGTTGATTACTCCTAATTTGCGATTAGCATTTCTCTTGCTCTTGGCCCATTTTTGCTTGAAACAGATTAAAAAATTTCTAATTTCTAATTCTTCAGTCCTGACCAGGTGCATCTGGCTCTGTTAGAAAAGCAAGTCTGGAATCTGACGAATCTCCGAAGGAAGGATGTTTCTTTACGATAAGGAGCTGAGTGTTGAAATTTAATCCTCTAAACCTCTGCCTCCCCAGGACTCCATTAAATTGTTCCTATTAGTGTGATTGCACAAGATACCCAAAGAGCAGGGGAAATATTAGAAACCCTGAAAACGAGGGGAAAGATATTGGAAAGCTGTGCCTCCGTCATGATTTAGGATCTCACTAAATTCGTAAGTGGAAATGTCTGACAGCTTTGGAACCTGAAATCTTTCATCTTCCTGGTGGAATACATGTTTGCTCACACAGTAAAATGAAAACTGGTGGTGAATGCCACAGTAAAGTTCATGTTCCCTTAGTAGCGAGGTAAGGAGGAGAACATAATTACATAGAAATGCTGCTCTGGGCCTCCTCAGCCAGAAGCAGCTACTAGAAAGGCAGCGCTTATTACCTGATCTAGGGCAACCTGCACGATCTGAAGGTTTCTCATTAGCACCTCCCATTACATCTGGAGTCAAGGGCTTTCAGCTAATCCTGCAGCAGGGAATGGTTTTGCTTCCCAGCCTCAGTCAAGGCATTTAGCGCCAGGAACACCTCTCTTGATGGACTCCCTCTGCAATTAAGAAAAATAGGTTTCCAAGGGGGAGGGAGTTCTAACTTTCCAGGGCTTCTGTTGCTATTTCTGTGTAAAGGCAGCTCTCACTTGGGTATCTGGTTCTTTGCCACCTACCCTCACAGACATGCCCCAGGGGACTGATTACCTTGGAATTAGGAGGAGTTTTATGCACTTCTTGTTGTGCAGTTAGGGGTGGGCACAAGGGGTGATGAAGGCTTAAGCAAGGACAGGAATTGGAGGAGGACAAGCAGACACAACCTTTGGTGTATTCACAGCTGTCTGCAGGACAGAGCACCACTGTTAACTGACCGGTCACCCTCACCTGTGCCCTCCCTCCCATGCAGGCTCTTGCTCACTCCACGGCCTGGGAACTGTATCCTGAGCCTCAGACCCACATCCCCTCCATGTTTCAGTGCCACGTGCTCCCGTCCAGCTGCCTGGCACGGCATCCCTGGAACAGCTAGGTCCACTCTACTTTCTCTTCTGTGTGCTGAAATCAGTCTGTTTCTCACAGCTGCGTAAGTCAATGGATCCCAGGACAGACTGGCAGAGGACCCGAGGGCTGCCCTTCCAGTCTCCTTCCCCTGTGCCCTGTGTGTCTCAGTGCTGTATAAGTTTCTTCCAGAAAACCAACCCTGCCTGGCTGCCCCTCTCTTCACAAATATGGCTGGCACAGTGGAGTTTTCATGGGTGCTGAGGAAGAGAGCTCCCCTAAACCACTGAAACGAGAGCCCATGGGGTGGTGTGGCCGCTATGGTTTACGGGCTCCCCAGGTGATTCTAATGTGCCGAAGGGCTGGGCCCATCAGACTGGGTACAGAGCAGAGGGTGATCTCGGACTGGGCACAGCTCGGGAGCATTGGCATCCACTGCCTTGTGGCCACCAGCAGGTCTCTTCTCCTACAAGTTCCATGTGTGTGCTTGGATGGTGCCAGAGAGGTCCCACCTGTTTGGCTGAAAGTCAGACTTCAGATTCCACTTCCGCTGTAATTTCTAAATTGCTATCTAACATACTCTTGTTCAGCATATAAATCTGATCTGAAAATATGGATTGTATGTTGCATGGGTGAGAAAAAAAGGGCAGAAGGTTTAAAGTAGTCAGTGAATCAAATTTTTGATCGGGGACCTTAATAAGTTACTCTGAACCTTAGTTCCTTTACCTATATCATGGAACCATAGTACTAGCTGTGGGGCTGTTATGATACCCATATGTTCTGAATGTGTAGCCATTTTTCATGAGTAAGACAGTAGGGACATCAAGCCTTTGCTTTGTGGCTATAATCCAGCCATTCTGTAGATCTTGGATTTAAACTCAACATAACTCGTATCATCAATTCAGTAACAGTTCATTACTGCTGTTGGAGGAGCCATTCTAAATCCTGAAGTTGATGAAGGAACCATATCTTCTTTTGTGAGTAGGGAGCTGCCTTGTCATTGTTTGATCTTGTGAACCTCTGTAAAGCTAGCATTCCCTATTGGCACAATTGTTCATTTTTTTTTCCAGCTCTAGGAATTCTGGCCCTGGGAATTTTTCATCTTCTAGAAAGAAATTTTCAAGTCAAAAGTTTTTGAACATTTGCAGCATTAGGATCACCTGGAGGACTTATTAAGCTACATTGCTGGCATCAATCCCTGAGTTTCAGATTGAGTCTGGAGGAGTAAGAAACTCCTTTTTTCTACCTCCTCCCGTCCTCTGTTCCTCCCCTCTTCTTCCCTCCACAGCCCTTCTGTCCTCTCCTTTCCCCTCCCCTCCCCTCCTCTCTCCTGTTATACCCTCTCCTTCCTCCTTTTTCCCTTCCTCTCCTCTCCTGTTTCTTCAATGTTGTAAACTGAACCCAGAGCCTTTGCACTGAGCTATATTCTGAATCTTTTTTTTTTAATTTTGAAACAGGGTTTTCCTAAATTGCTTAGGCTGGTCTAGAACTTGCCATCCTCCTGCCCCAGCATCCCAGAGTACTACTGGATTACAGGGGCATGCAGGTTTGGCATGCTTGGAGAACTGCTGGGTACAGTCTCACAGTGCTGTCTCTAGGCCAGTGCTCTCATCGGCACCTGCACTTTGTAATTCCATGTGGGATTTGTAATCATGGTTCTCCTGACGTGGATCTGTGGATGGCAGAGGCATCACTATGTTTAAAAAGCTCTGCTCTAGGATGGTTCTGAGGAGCAGCTCCAAGTGCCAACCCATGGATGGGCCTAAGCTACATATCCCTGCTTCTATCTTGTGTGCTGTAACACATTCTCCCTGATGTAGCAAAGATTATTTAAAAAAATGAAGCAGAGTCTATCATGGCACTTTTCTTCCCCAGACCAGTTCATTTTCATGTTTAGCATCAAGTGCTTAGCTCTGTGCCAAGCCACCAAACTCTATTCCCACCCGTGTCCCATCATTTTCCCCATCATGCGGTCCGTGAGTCTCACATGTGGGCTAGCAAGCCTCCTTCTGTCCCTTCACCAGTGAGACCTGCTGTGGGCCAGGCCTTGGCCCTGTCCTCTCTGGCTGGGACATCCCTTCCTGCTTCTCAGCTCCACTGCTTCCTCTTGTTCTTAAGTCTCTGCTCCCAGTTCCCCACCCAAGAGAGGCCGCCGTAGCCATCCTGCTAAATGTGGCTACCACACAGATTTGTGCAGTTTAAGGACTGCACAACCAAAGGAGGCCCCCTTCACACATGGACTTCGCAGATTCATAGACACATGCTGTGACAGTTTTCTGGCAGATGGTGGTAAAGTGTTCTGGAGCGAGCAGTGGCTTTTTCTGATTCTTACAAAGTCACCATGTTTTCTAATAGCGGTGCTGCTGCTAAAATAGGCCTTCTGTTCCCACACCCCCCAGTTATACTCGTTATTTGCTACCTTCTTTGCAGCCCCGATCAAATTTAATGTCTCATTTATTTATATGATTACCAGCATATCATCTGTTTCCCCAATTAGATATAGATTTCCTGAGGGCTTTGTCTCCTTGCTCACAGCTATTCTATGTGCCTGCCATGTAGTAAGTACACACATTTTTCTTGATCAAATAAATGAATGAATTCAGTAAGGGAGGCCCTAAAGGTGCCCATTCTGTTCTATAACTATCACTGCAAGGCACCAGTGACTCCAGACACAGTTGAAAATAGATTCCAGAGTGCAGAGAACTGCACTGGGCAACTCTGGAAGACAAGCCAGCATTCCGCTGCGCTGTGCTGGTTTCTCCCTGCTGCCCATGGGAGTTTCAGGTGACAGCAGTGGAAGGCCCAGGCCAACCAGCCCCACACTGCCTTTGGCAGGGAGTCAGGACAAGTGATTGAGGAGCTTGGGAGTCCTTTCCTTATAGAGGGGCGGGGACATGGAAGTGTCAGTAATCAATAATTGCCCATTTTATATGGAGGCTTTATAGGCTAATCTCAATTAATTGTTTCAGAAAGAGTAGTAAAATTAGGCAAGGAGGCCATCTGAGATGACGGCTTGTGAGGGGCGGCTGCACAGACAGGCTATTAGCATCTTGGAGGTCACAGCTGTCTGGATGTGAAGGGCATCTTGCGTCCAGAACAAGGCCGCCAGCGTAAGCGGTCTTGCTGTGAACCTAACGACAAGAGGTAGGTTTGGACTGCAGCAGCAGGCTGATGGGACAGGACTGTGTGCTCCAGAGCAGGGAGACAGAGTCACAGAAGGTCAGAGGGAACGTCTGGTGGCCAGAAGCAAGGTCTTTTTTCTACAAGGTCTTCTCCTGTAAGCACACAGAAGTTTTTTCACAACTGATACCATTCCCTGTATTTTTTTTTGTAGGTATACTATTTTAGCAAACAATATACATTTAGATGTGAAACCCAGTAAGGTAGAAAAAAAATAACTCAAATAATGATCTTAAATTGTAGGACGATTGATTGCATTGTCCAAAAGTTAGCCACCTGTGCTGAGGTCATTGAGAGGCTGTGGGGTAAACATATATTGAAACATTTTAGCAGTGCAGTAGAAAATGTTTGACCAGGACATCAAAATTGTGTGTTTTCTTTGATGTAGTGGTACAAAGTCTCTTACAGGAATAAATTTGGATTTAAAATGTATGAGTTGATTTTTAAAACTATTAAGGAACTAACCAAATAAAATGAGATAAAGGAATGGTTATATCAAGGCTTGAGGTTTACTAGTGGCTTCTATATGTTTAAAAAAATGATTCAGCTTTCCTCTTTATTGTTTTATGGATAGAAATATGAGGAAAATTGATTTTGCTCAAAATTCTTATAGAAATTAGAGACAAGCAAGATTATCCTGCTGTGTTGTCCACTTGTTTATTCTTCAAATGAACTGGCAGTTTCTCAGGAGGAGAGATAGATGAGCAGCATTCTTAACCAGCCAGATGACCACTGACTTTCTGATCAATGAACACACCAGCCACTGTCAGATAATGTTGGCCTCTTCAACAAAACCAGCCTGACCACCTTTGGACACAAGAACTTCCAAATTCTGTCTGGTATCTTTTGGCCTCAGTAGAAAGATAAGCAGGATACGGCTTAGCAAACTGATACCTCTTTCTAACTGAAATATGTGGAGGATGTGGTTTGCAGCCTGTGGCCACACCAAAATGCCTGTCCCATGGCAATGCCCAGAGTACATACTTAGGAAGGTAGCATTTTAGATGTTTAAAATGGGACTCTTCCCATCTCAATGGTTCCTAATAGTTTTGAACACATCAGTAATGCTGATAATTGTTAGTTCATTTCTCTGGATGATTTTACTAAAACTGAAAAAAGGGGCAATTCCTAATATATAGGCCCTTCATTATTGTAGATTTTTGTCCAATATGGTAGCCACTAATTGCCCACAACCTTTTAAAACTAACAAAAATGAATGCAAGGGTTAATGAAAATTGTGAGCCAAATTGGCCTGTTTCCAAGGAAACTTATTCCAACCTGGAAGTTGGGGTGGGTGTATGTTCTGGGGTTGGGGAGACCCATCAGCAGTTGGAAGGTTTTCTGTTTTCTACTTTTGAGTCATTTCTCAGTCTACATATCACTCCAGGATATGCCTCTTGTCAAAATATCTACTCCATCTGGGGTTGATTGGCTTCTCCACATGAGCTTGATGTCTATCCAGGGCTTACCAATTCTAAGAAATTCTTGCCATTTCTGGAGAGGGGTAAAATGCAGTGAATCGAAAAGGAGAAATCATAAATCTATCACTGATGCTCTTTCACTCAAGACGATGGATTAGTTCACAGGCCTGCTTATTCTCTGTGGCAGAGGGTATGTTAAAATAATTTGAAGAGAAGTGACTTAGAGGTGGGAGAAATCTATGCTGGAATTTCTCCAGATGGAGTCGAAAGATTGAGCTATAAGATCTGGTCCTGGCTGTTGCAAACTCTAGGTGTTTCTCTTTAGGGTGTCTTGTCCCTTGTAGCAGATTCATGGTTGCCCTTTGAATGATGCACAAGAAACATCGATTAAGTGCTAAAAAAAACAAGTATCTCCACTCAATTTGAGAAAATAAAATGTGGCTCACACTTAGTGAAAATCAATAATGTAGGAAAATTTACTGGCTGCTATTCAAATCTTCACCCCCCTCATTGTAGGATCTGGTGCAGTGACTGGTTTTTGATGTTTGGAGGTAAGGCGGTAAGTACTATTCACTAGCTCTTTGATAGACCTGCAAGGAGTCTTAATTGAGTTGTCCTCTGTGCTGATGAAATGGGAGACAAGCAGAGAAAGCTGGCTTCAAAACAGGCTGGGGACTCCTGCGATTAACATAACAGAGCTCCTAAGAGTTTCCAGTTTGCTGTGTGGAAGAGAAATTTATAAAGAAGTACTTCAAGCAGGGCTTCTCAAAGTGAGAATCCTCATCTGGCTCCCGTCTGCCATGTCATTTGTCAACCTGACCCTTGTTGGGATTTCAGTGTATGAGCCTAGTAGGCAATGCTTATAACTAGAATAATTTGAAACCATGAAGAGGAGCCTGGGAATGGGGAATGTGTCTGTTGCGGTGAGAATTAGAAGCAGTAGTCAGTCCTAGTTCATCCCTTCATGATCAGAAATAAAGGAAACAAAAGGAGAGAACTGCAGGATGCAGGGCAGAGGAGAGCTAACAGAAGGTCAGGACATAGAAGGAAGAGCGAACTGAGTATTGAACTCTGGGCAGTGATGTGGTGAATTATAGTCGCGGCCCTTGATTGATGGCTGGAAGTCATGAAGTCTGTTAATTTTGCCAAGTTGCCACTTAGATGTTATAGTAGCTGAAACGGCCACTGCTCTGAAGAGGAAACAGCTCCCCCTGCTATGTTGCCGTCTCCCTGGCATTGATTTTTGTGAGGGTAGACCATGATTCATGGGTCTTCTCTTTTTTATAGCTTCAGAGTTTTACTTCTCCAGTGAGTTGGCCTGGTTTGGTGACAGCCCTGCTTAAAAATCTCATCTTTACAGGTGATGGCTTGGAATTTCAGGGAACTAGTGAAAATATTAACCAAATGTGTGGTGAAATAAGTAAGACAGGATTAAGGTGACACTTGGATGTATCAGGGAGGTGTGCAGGGAACTGTTCTGACTGCAGCTCTCACCCCTGAACTCAGCGGCGTCTCTGGGGAAGAAGACAAAGGAAGGCAAATAGCCGAAATGTTGCTATTCCCATGTTTTATTAGCATTTTGCCCAACTGGTCTCTCCCCTTTCTGTTGAAAAACTTGCCCCAGGCCCTGCCATGATGAGTGGAAGAATTAAGCCTTTATAAATATAATAGACCCAGCGACTCTGAGAAGACATGGATCTAATTTAGGTGGTGTGGTGATTTTTATCTGGGAGTTGAGATCTGAAGCTGACTTCTGCAGCCGTCAGGGTTTGGTCAGTTGCACCTTCCTTCAACCAAACATGGTTGATGGAGACAGGTTATTTTGAGAGAATCTTGGAAGTCTGGAGTTGTTTCCTACAAGTGATGTCTTGATCTTACTGTTTAACCTTATTCTTGGTATATTTTCACTATAATTCTTTTCTGTTTAGTTCGTTTTATTTCCTTCATTTGAATTTTTTTGGTATTTCCTTCATTTTAGGCAACATATTCAGCAAGTAATTCTCACTCAACACTGGGTGCAATGGTAACCATTATTATATTCCTTATGTATTCTATATATGAAATTATGTTATAATTATTTTCTCATTGCTGATAGAATAGTGCTATCTTTATCACCACTACAGGTTGAGTATCTCTCATCTAAAATGTTGGAACCAGAAAAGTGTTTCACACTTTGGTTTATTTTGGATTTTAGAGTATTTGAATAGATTTTATCTGTTGACCATCTCTAACCAAAAAACACAAAACCAGAAAGTTTTTGAGCATGAAATGATGCCCTAAAATTTCAGATTTTAGGATTAGGGATGGATAACCTCCTCTAACATTTATTGAACCCTTACTTAAGGTAGATACTGTGTCAAGCACATTTTACACATCAAATTTAATTCTTGTAAAATCCTATATGTGAGCACTATCATTTTTTCCCACATTATGGCTACACAAACTGAGATTTATAGATCTTGAGAAAGCTACCCTAGGGCATACAGTGAGACAATGACAGAGCCAGGCCTCCTGCCTTCACTGTCTTTGTCACCTGTCACCGTCACCTTCTCTCTCCACCTTTAGGCATGACTCTGTGGCTTGGTGTGATGTACCTCCAGGCCTAACTGACTGTTTCTCTCTCTTTTCTTCTGCTCTCAGATGATGGAGAAGCGAGATTCAGCCTCCTAGAAGATGTCATTTTTCTAGTGAATGAATGATGGTCCTGAGACCCATTAGTTGGTTTTCAGGGTGTCTGTTTAATGAACCCTGGAGATAATTCACCTCTGGGTCACCCCATACTGGTTTTGTGTGGCTATTTTGAGGTGGGTATGATCTGAGGTATAGAAGCTGGGGCTGTGTGGCAAATCAGATCTGTTGATGAGCAAGACAACTCTAACCACAGTTGCTGCCACTGCCACCGTCTCCCCCTGCCCCAGGCTGTATCCTTTAATTAAGCATGAAGACCCATGCAGGGAGACAGTGATGATCAGTTATATCTTAGTCTGGGAAGTGGGCAAAGTCAGCCTAGACTTGTTCTCATTGACAAGCATAACAATAAACCCCAATTGGTAAAGACAGAACCTTCCACACAACCTGAAGGAGTCAAAAGGATCTGAGTTTGTCTTACTCATCCCCGCTCTGGGGTAAACAAATTAGCTCTTCATGGTAGTTTGGGCAGTCAGATTCTGATAGGTATTCTGGGAACACCAAACAGCAAGCATCTGTAACTGTTCCTGTGACAGATGCCCAGGAATTTACAACACTGTCATCCTTCTAGCTCATACTGCCCTCTCCCAGGGTCAAAAATACCCACAGTCTGCCAATTTAGAGAAAAATAGTACAGAAAGGCAGCAAAGCCTGGTGCTAGAGGTTTGCCTGGGACAGTTACTGTTTGTACCTGGAGCAATTATGAGCAGCTTACTCTTTTACCCCCAAATGTGTCTTGTTGGAATACAGTTTTGAGTGTGATCAAAAAATAAGACAAATCTACTTCAAAATACTCTCCCCACTTCACACATGCTTTTATCCTGTCATTTTTGCTGTTTTCTGAAGCAATTCTAGAAGTCCTTTTTCACGAGTATCTTTAGTTGAGCTGTCATGGCTGCCTCAGTGTGCTGAACTGATCCAAAAATGTTACCTTTGACCTTGGGGAATAGCTACCAGATCCTGTCAAGAGGTAGATGAGAATGTATTGTAATGTTTTATGAGCCTGCCTTTCCCTTATCATGCATTATATTTTTGATCACATCTCATAAAGACACAAAGGAAGACTTTCAGAACTGCTTAAGCAAGTGGCAAGACAAATGGGATAAATGTTTGAAGTGAGGAGGAGCATCTTATTTTTCTGTACTGGGAATCAAACTCACAACCTTACACTTGCCAGGCAGGTTTTTGTGCTGCTGAGATATATCCCCAGCCCCCCAAAAGGAGCATTTTGACACTGATTAATGACAATGGCCTTTAATATAAAAATTTTTAAATAATTTAAACATGTACCAAGTCTTATTTCCTTTCTTATTGCTAGGACAAAATACCTGACACTCAAAAGTTAAAGCAGGAAAGGTTTATTTTAGCTTACAATTTTTAGAGGTTTCAGTCCATAGTTGGCTATCTCCAAGGGTGGGCGACGTGGCAGTGGGGCATGGCAGAGGAGAAACAGTTCATGACATGCAGGAAGGAAGCATCAGCCTTCTCCTTTTTTCTCTTTTTATTCTAGTCAGTCTACAAGCCTATTGGTTGGTGTTATCCACACACAGAGTAGGTTTCTCTTCTTCAGTAAGTCTAGTATCTACACCCAGAACTTTGCTAAAGCAATCAGTGGACTAGTCCAGTATTGCATACCCATGATCCAGTGTCCTACACCCATGATCTAGTGCCTTCCACAAGCTCCCCCCCTGAGTGTATGAGACTTTGGGGTGCATCCAGATTCAGGTCATAACACCATAGATTTTGATCACCTCTTATATGTGGTCATTTTATTACTGGTAGAGAATACAGGCACTGTAGGCTACAGTGAAAGTTTGAATCTTAGGTTTTCCTGTTACCAGCCATGTGACCTAGAACTGCTAGCTTTCTGACTTTCAATTTCTTCTCTAAAAGGGAAAAAGAATGACTACTCTTTCTGAGGATTGTTTTGAAGACCCAATGTGATTCTACATGTGAAGTGTTCTGTTTATGAGGCTTGTGTGTTCCAAATTCAATGAAAGGTGAACTTTACTTCCTCTTTTATTTCTTACTCATGTCCAGTTGCTTTGGCCAGCTTCCAGAACTATACTGAGAGGAGTGTTAGTAGTGGACACCCTTGTCTTATTTCTGATTTTAGAGTGTAAACTTTCAGTTTTTGTCCTTTTAGTATGATGTTGGCTATTTGTTTGTTTTAGATGACTTTTACCAGTTTGAAATAAAGACTGTCTATTCCAATTTTCTTTATAGAGTTTTTATCATGAATGGGTGTTGGAATTTGTCAAATGATTTTTATGAATCTATTGAGAGATCATGTGATTTTTGTCCTTTGCTCTGTTGATATGGTATATTATGTTTGTTGATTTGCCTATGATGAACCACCCCTGCATCCCTAGGATGACTCCTACTTGGTCATGATGTGTAATCTTTTTGATGACATGTGCCTTCTATTTGCCAATATCTTATTGAGGATTTTTGTGTCTATGTTCATTAAGGAGATTGGCCTGTAGTTTTCTTTTTTGGTTGGATCCTTCTCTGGTTGTGGTATCAGGGTAATACTTGCCTCTAGGAATGATTCTAGGAGTATTGTTTTCCTTTCTATTACATTAAAGGGTTTGAGGAGTAATGGCATTAGGTCTTCTCTAAATTTCTTGTGGAACTCAGCTGCATATCTGTGAGGACCTGGGCTTTTTTTTGTTGATAGGTTTTTAATTACATTTTTAATTTTATCCACTGATATTGGGTTATTTAGAAATTTTATATATTGATCCAGAAGAACTAAAAGCATCATTCCACAGCATTATATGCACACTCATGTTTATAGCAGCACAGTTTGTAGTAGCTAAATCTTGGAAGCAACCTAATAGCCCATGAATGAATTTTAAAAAGATGTTTTTTTTTTCTTATAATGGAATATTACTCAACCATAAAGAAATATAAGATCAAGACATTTATTGCTAAATGGATGGACCTTGAGACCATAATTATAAGTGAAGTAAACTGGACACACATATGTAAATATCATATTATCCTCTGGAGTGAGAAACTAAAGTAAACAAGAGCAAAAATGTACAATAGTGTTATGGATTAAAAACTAGTGGTCAACTTAACACCAGCTGAACTGAATCAGCATGGTGCTACGGTAGGTGGCCCACCTGTGGAAAGTTGTCCACATGAAAGAAGACGTGGAGAGGAAAAGCATTGTGTTTTCCCTTGTGTTGCTGTTTGGAGCTGTTCGTTCTGGAGGAGCTTATCCTGGCTTCCCTGATATGATTTCAGCCATTATCACTGGAGGAGCTTGGGACATTGTCACTGAGAGTGGCTGTGGCTAACTTTGGAGGAGCTCTGGTCCTTACATTGAGCATTGCTTCTTGGATCCAGAGAAGAAGATATATATGTTTAATCTCCAGGAGAAGCTTGTCATGCTGGCTCCCTGATGTGTGCTTGGCTGTTCTCATTGTCAGAGGAACTCAGGACCTCAGGACCTCATTGTTGCTGAGGATGGCTATGGAACTTTTCAGGGGAACCCTGGTCCTTTTTTTTTAATGTTAAAGATAGTAAAATCCAACAAAACAAAACAGAACAAAGTCAAGCAAAACAAAACAACAAAATTGGTACAGAACTTTAAAGCAGGATATTAAGAAAACAATAGCTAACATAGTATGTCTTATTATCGTCACAATAGTTGTCCATTCCATCAAGCATAGCAAAGTCAAACCAAAAACAAAAACAATAAAATCAATCCACACAGAATACTGAATAAAGCAAAACAATCAGAACAAGCCAAAACAGTGAAAACAATATTGGATTTCAAAGACAAGACAGAAGCAAATCCTCCATATTTACTATATTACATACTGTCATTCTCCCAAGAGATGCTCAGACCACTGGCCCCAGTCCTGCAAAATCAGTCAGACAATACAAGGATTTAGTTGCTTTATGTACCTTAGTTGCTATCAACTCAGCCTGTCCTCTGAACCAGTGGGTTGCTTATGGTGCAAGGGGGTTTGATTCTCAGCCCTCACGGGAGGCACTGACTTTTCTCTTCCTGGAAGCAGCATGGCTTACCAGAAAAGCTGGCTAGTTGGCTTCTTGTTGGGTCCTCCCAGCCTCAGTATGGCTGATTCTTGGGAGGCACTGACTTTTATCTTTCCAGAGCCCTGGTCCTTATTTTGAGCATCACTGCAGAACCCTCAACCTATTGGCACAGATCTTTCACCCTATTGGCATAGACTTTCTGGCATTCACCGCTGACCTTTGGACATTCCCTGTGCAGACCCATGAAGTAGACTTACATGAGTCATTGTCATGGGCTTAGGTCTTCAGGTGGACTCATGCAGGATATTACAGTGGGATCCAGGCCCTTGGCTGAACTTTCTAGGTCTTTAGTGTTATGGATAGATTTCTTGTGCTTTCTTGTGCTTAACTCTGGGTGACCATCATAAAATAATATTACAAATTGTGTCCTGTGTGTAATTGTTCTCCTTGCAACCCCTGACTACAACAAAAGATTTTGTGAAATAGGAAGAAACTGTTCAAAAGAAAAAAAGAACTGGGGAGGGAGGAGGGGGAAAGAGAGGAATAGAAAGAAAAAGTGTGAAAAAAAGGATACAATGAAGAAAGTTTTGTGAACAGGGAGGGGAAAGGGGTTTGAAAGGAGGAGATGGGAATAAGGAAAAAGAAGAATCATGATATATCATGTACAGGTACAAATTTGCTACAATGAATGTGATTATTATGTATACCTAAAGCGTACCAATAAATTTTTAAAAAGGGTCTTGTGTACTATGTGTGTTGCGAATCTAATATGGAAGGAACTAAGATTGGCTTGTTTTCTACACCTAGATCGATTTTCCAAGTCCAGTTATCCCCTCTTGCCTCTGCATTTCTGGAAGTTGGTGGTACTTATTGTGTTCAGTCTTAGCTAGGCCTAGACCTCATCTAAGGTTTTCTCCATTCCTCTGTCAGGGTCTTCAGCATAAGGTGGCCTCGTAATTATATCTCAGAGTCTAGGGCTTCAGGCTCAAGAGCTGAGTGTCTGCCTTCAAACCCTGGCTCATCAGCCTCATCACTGTTTAACCAAGGAATTCTCTGACCTCTTTGTTTCCCTTTGGTGCAACATTTTGAAAGTGCAATATAACTTTTTACCCACATGTGTGCAGGTCAGACTCTCGCTAAAAGAAATGCAAAAATAATGGTTCAGAAATTTATGATTTAAGCTATTTGCTGAAAAAGCACTTGTCATGGAAAAACATTAGAAATCATGTAAAAACACAATAGGTAAGGGAGAAAAACTGAGCTGTGAAAATTAAACTTCTCTAAACTGTGCCCAACATACTGAGCACTTAAAGCATTTTACACATTTTCAGGGAAATATACCATTCATGATTGCGTCATCCAGATCCAGATGAATCCTGTTGACATCTTAGTTTATTAATAGATTTAATGTATTTTCTTCCACTTATAGTTTCTTGTGTAATTTTTTGTACTAGATATTGAACTTAATGCCTCATGAATGCTAGACAAATGTTTTACCATGGAGAGAATGATCCCCAGGCCTTTTAAAATTTTATTTTGAGACACAGTCTTGATAAGTTGCCCATGTTGGCCTCAAACTTGTGATCTTTCTGCCTCAGTTTACCAAGTAGCTGGGATTATAGGCCCAGATACTATATGTACCTTTAAAACATACAGCAGTAATATATGTAAACATCTGTCCCTTGTCTTTCCTTACAATGTCGTAGCCACTTCCCCCATGTCACTGATTTTTAGAAGTTTAATGTTTCTCATAGTGCTATATTACATCACAAAATGAAATTTATTTTCCATTCACCTATTGTGTTTTTACATGATTTCTAATGTTTTTCCATGACAAGTGCTTTTTCAGCAAATAGCTTAAATCATAAGATCATTCTGAACCATTATTTTTGCATTTCTTTTAGTGAGAGTCTGACCTGCACACATGTGGGTAAAAAGTTATATTGCACTTTCAAAATGTTGCACCAAAGTGTTATTATTAGCAACCAGATATAACAGTACCCATTTCACTTTTTGGCTTTTGCTCATTTTGTTCCCTTTTTGGCTTTTGTAAACACTTTCCTCTTTAGACCAGAGTGTCCAGTAGAACGTAGCATAATGGAGAAGTGTTTGCATCAGTATTGCCCACTAGTCATATGGAGCTCTCAAACTTTTGCAGTGTTGTCAGTGTAACCAAGGAAGTGAACTTTAATTTAATTTAAATGGTGGCCAGTGGTGACAGTGCTGGACAGGTCAGCTCTGAACTCCACTGTGACCACAGCAGACGAATAGCGTTCGGTTTTGTCCTAGAATTCGCTACTGCTCCCATTTGGTCTCTGCTGCTAGCAAGAAGGTGAAGTGGGATGTCTGTTGGGATTATACTGGGAATCACCCCTCCTTTTCTCCTTGTATCATGGTGTTCCTAGGTCACCACTGTAGGGCTCTGAGGACATTTCTTCTGTGAGAGGAGATTTAAATTATATCCCCGTATTGGCTATTTTCTTTTCATGTTGTGTGAAGTTGCTATTCTGGTATTTTCAGACTGACCTCTTTCCAAGGTAATCTGGAAGCCCCATAAAAGCAGTCTCTGTTGCTTTGGCTCCTAGCTTGAGCAGTGGTTTGGATGAGCTTGCTTTTCTGCTTTCTCTTCCTCTTCAGCACTGGATGGCAGTCCCCGTTTGAGAGCACTGTTGAGTTTCTCGTGCCACATACATTTAGCTTATCATATATTCCATTATTTGTCCTGATCATGTAACTAGTGACATAGTAGGACTTGCTGCAGGTCTGAGCTCAACGCCTCTGTGATGGAGAGCAGCCAGGTTCCTCTACAAAGTGTGACTCCATCTGCTCAGCCCTGACCACTGGGACCAGAATTAAACAAGGCCAAACTGCCCAAGGACACAGCTGCCAAATGGCTCTTGGCAGATGTGAAGTTGCCCCATGGCCCACTCCTGACCACATCAGAAGACAAATTAATGTCATGCTGTATCTTTAGTTACTTAATTCTTGGCAAGTCCAAGCTACACATAATGTCATTTGTAAATAGACTGAATCATTTCAAACCCCTTAAAAGAAATAGGCAGCAAGAAATGCAAAAAAAAAAAAAAAAAAAAAGTATGAAATCTGCTTTTAGATAGAGACGTTGCAGCTTGTTTTCTATTCTAAGAGTTAACCTCTTTGGCCCCTTGTGGTCTGCTCGTAATTGCCTTTTAATTTTTAATCATAACGTGTAGTTCTACAAACTGAAGAAGAGACCAGGAATTTACACATGTAAACCATTAAATATGACGTCCCTGAAAGGCACACCCTTTCCAAGATAGCTGGGGTGGTAAGAGACAGTCTTCTTGGATTTTGGTCACTTACATGCTGAATGTCAGACGTGGTGCTCAATATTTTACATGGATTATTTTATTTAATAATCTGACATCCTCCTGGAGGCAGTGACATTTTAAATCCTATTTGCAGATGAGGTTTTAAGGGTAGTGGTTTGTCTAAAGCCTCAGAGCTAGTAAGTGATGAAACTTGGATTGTAATCCAAGAAGACTGACTTGAGGGGCCTATACTTTTACCTTCTGTATGAATCATATGTACAACAGTGAATTTGGGGGGAGCCTTTTTCATGTGCGAGAAACTATACTATATATCCTAAGTGGATTATCATATTCTTTTTGTTTTTTAAAGATTTTCACACTCTTACAGGCTGTGGGTAGCACCAATTACAGGCAGAGAGAGGTAGTGGAAATGCAAGCCTGGCAGAAGAAGACTGGCTAGAGAGCCAAGCCAGGCCCCAAAGCATGGACGACAGCTGAGCAATGGCCAGTGCAGAGAGTCTAAGGTTGTGGGAACCCAGAAAGAGTGTCTGGTGGCTGGGCTGTGACTGTGAAGATTCCATTGGAAGACTCATGGCAGGTGCCAAAGTGGGAAGAGAAAATGGCAACATTTTTGTTCGTGTCCTGAAACAACCAGGTGCTAGTGTTTGAGGAACAGCTCCAAACACCCTAGAGAGCAGTGCAAAACTAGGAGACAATTTATGAGGTGAGCAAGATGAGGCTTATGGACTTGAAGGATGGTAATCAAAGTTAAACAGAAGTTAAACTATTTAACTTAGTATGAGCGATATGTTGTTTCTCCCAAGTGGACTGAGAGCCCAGGTCCTCAGTTCCCTGCTTGTATTCCTACCAGCCTGAAGATTTGTTTGGAGCCCTGATAAAAGTGTCATTTGATAGAGATTTTCCAACTGATAAATCCCACAGAAATTCATACTTTAAATTCAAATGTGAATCAGGGCAGGAGCTCAGGATAGTGATAAGATATTGGGAGATATTTAGTATATAGATTAATGCTTTTCCAATTGGTAATGATGGTGAAAGACTAGGTTTTATCTCCAATCCATCCCAGATTTCTGTCCAACTGGATATGATGATACATGCAGCCTGGACCACACATAGCTCATCAAGCAGTTTGTAGCCCCCCACAAACATCCATCTCTGGTGTAGTGAGACCAGCTACAGCATCTCAGCAACCTCTACTTGCTATAAATGTTTCTGAACTCTTGTTCTCAATTTCTGTAATTACTTTAGAAAAGTTACAAACAGTTAATGGATGGCTGCCATCTGTAGATCATGCTTTGAGACTCACCACTGAAAGTAAAAGATTTCAGGCAACATTCATTCTATTCTTGCCTACAGCTTGCTATGTGCTTCGAGGAAAGTGACATCACCTTTCTGAGTTCAACTTTTTCATCTGCCAGTGAAGGGTTTGAAGCAGAAAATGCAATATCCTTGCCAGCTCCATGGCACTGTGATTCTGTGTTGATTTTTAGGTCTTTGCTGCTGTAGATGCTAACAACCCAAAACCTGAGAACTCCATACATTTAGAACATATAAGCCCTGCGTTGTCTTGTGACAAAGCCTGGAACACACAAGCCCAGAGCTTTGCCTATTAAAGATTGCTTGTGATTTACAGCCTATGACACAATTTTTTTTGGAAAAAAATGAGTTTCAAGGATACAAGAGTAGGTTGAATGGGCTGAAAATCAAAATGTGCCCAGTGTGCCAAAGAGCTGTGTGTGGTAAATCTTTGAGTCTATAGTGATAGTTAAAACAACAGGAAACACAACTAGGTTTGTAAAGCACAACATCCTTGGTGGTTATTATGTGTGATTTCTCTCAATGTCAGTCAGAAAGCCGAGGCCAACGTCCTGGGCTTCTATATAAGTCATGCTTAAGAAAGTGATTCAAGGGCCTTCATTCATATTGTAACTTCAGAGAGACAGTTTGATTCTGTTTTTTCTAAACTTTGGCCATCTGAAGTGTGCTACAGACCAGCAGCTATCACATCTCATGGGAATCAGTTAGTTAGGTAGTCTCAGGGCCACCCAGGTAGAATGAATTACACTTTATACTTTAACAGGATCCCCAAGTAAACTATGCACAATAAAGTGTAAGAAGAACAGCCCAAAATCATTGAAATTATTACCAAAATGGATAAAGTAGAAGACTTGGTGGTGCAGTAAGTAATGATTTCTGCATGTCAGGTTGCACAGTTGGGATTTGAAGGACAAAGACCTGGCTCCCTTCTCACAGACAGATGATGGTGTAGTCATTCGTGCTGACCTTGGGGCTGTGATGGGCCTGTGACTGGTGCCACTGCCATAAGAAGGGGGCCCAACACTGAAGAGCAACATGCAGCTGTTTCCAGTGGGGGTTTAGTATGGGACATAGCATCCTGCTTTGCTTTTTAACCCTGGAAGAATTTAAAGGCAGGTTTCCAGTTGGCTCCAGAGTTGAGGAAACTGGTCCACGGCCTAATTCTAGCCTCTAGTATACAGTGGTATCTCAGTTCATGAAAGCTTTTGTTTGCAAACCAGTTTGGCAAAATTTTGTTTTGTTTGTGGATTCTCCTTAGATGACGAACACGAATGTGGTCATCTTTTCCAGAATCATGGAATGAATCAAGTTCTTGAACTGAAGTACTGTATTTTTTTAAATAAAGTTTTATTAGAACATAACTATGCTTGTTTGTTCATATGTTGTCTGGCTGATTTTGTGAAATAACAACAGGGCTAAGTTGCAAGGAAACTTTGTAGGCCTGAAAAATGGAAAATGTTTACTAGCGGGGCCTTTAAATAAAGAGGTTGCAGCTCCTCTTCTAGCCCAGTGGCCCTGAAAGTGTGGACTCTAGCTCAGCAGCAGCAGCACCTGGGAATATGTTATACAGAGACATCTCAGGCTTTTCTGTGGGCTGAATGAAGCAGCTACTCTGGGGTGAGGTCAGAAATCTGTGTTTAACAAGCACTCCACATGACTCTGATGGGAGCGAAGTTGGAGAAGCACCACCTCTGAGCCCATTCCTCTGTTCTCTGGCCTTCACAGAGTCCATTTCAGTACTGGTTTCCTTAGATGATCATGTGCTTGGCTTTTTCTGTCTCTTAAGCCTTAGCTCAAATGATTTTCCTCCAGAAAGATCTTCCTGAACATGCAGGCTGGGGGTACCGCCTTGGGCAGTCTTCTCCACTGACTCACTCTTGTGTTTTGTAACACATTATTTCCTCTACTTACTGTGATAAGACAAGAAGGCTTGGCTTTCCCAGAGGCACTTTTTAATGTTTTCTTCATGGCTTCTAGGTTACGTCAGGTACCCAATGGCTGCTCTGGGAGAGTTTGGTGTGGCAGCAGTAGGCTTCAGCTGTTAGTGACTTGCAGCCTCCTCAGTCAGGCCCACAAGGGGCACCTCTTTGTCCAGGACAAAACCCATAGAGTGACAGCGTGCATGCACGAGCCTGCCATTTTTTCTGCATACAATCAACTTTCCCATACCATTAGTCAATCTGCGGACTGTTCCCCCTTAGGCTGCAGTGTAAGTCTTAAAAAGCATCTTTTGAATAGAATATGTTTGCCTGTTTGCAATATCTACTTGAGAACAGCATGCTGAGCTAGTACCCTAGAGCTGGTAACTCTGAGACTGCAGTAAGCAGCTGCAGTTGGTAACTCCAAAGGCTACTGCTGTAAAGAGTGGCCATGAGCCAGGGCTGGTTATACTAACGGCAAATAGCAGCCAGAGAATCATGAAGAGCAATGGAGAGTCATTGGGAGCTGCCATCTGCAGGCCAGAAGATTTCCTGTATGGGCTGCTAACTCTGAGGGAGCTGATAGTACTCGGCATTCAAGGCTCAGGGCTGTTAACACTAAAGGAGCTACACTTTGCCAATTTGTGATTTCTGTACAATTTGAGCAAAATAATCCTTAACTCATTGGTAACATCTTAGTGACCCATATAGGGACTATTATAGTTTATATCTAGATGCTCCCCCAAAGACTCATGTATTCATAGGTGGCACTTTGGGGAGGTGACTGGATTATTAATCATCACTGGATTCGTCTACAGATGGGTTTCTAGTTGGTTGTGAAGTTGGGAGGTGAAAGCTGGTGGAAAGAGGTGGGTCACTGTGGGTGTGGTCTTAAAGTATGTATCTTCCCTCCCGACTTAATCCCTACCTGCTTCTTGCCATTATGTTATAAGTGATTTCTCCTTTGCACACCCCTCTATCATGCTGCTCCATCTTAGAGCCAGCTGGCTCTAAACTCAAACCTGTACAAAATATGAGCCAAAATAAACCTCTCCTTTAACTTGTGAGTGTTGGATATTCATCCCAGCAACAAGAAAATAACTAAGACAAAAATCTTTTAGAGGGTTCTAGACAATAGTGATAATTTTTTAGGAATGAAGAAGAGAATCAAGAACCAAGCTAAGTGTGATTTTCATTTTACATATGGCTAAAGACCCACGCTAGCCATTGATATTATTGCCTTTTAAAAATGATGATAATAATTATATTTATAAGGTATGATATAATGTTTGATTATTTGTAAACATTGTAGAATGATTCAGCAAAGCTAACACATCCATCACCTTGCATCCTTAACCTTTTTGATACTTAAAATCTAAACAATTTTGAAATATGTATCTTTACTAGCAAAAGCCACTGCACTGTGCTGTTGATCAACAAAATTTACTTGTATCTAACTGAAGTTTTCTGTGTCTTTTGAACCACATTTTACTATCCACCCACCCCAGCCTCTGTTAAGTAGCATTTATCTTTCTACTTTGATGGTTTTGACTTTTGTGGTTCCCACATATAAGGGATGATGTGCAATTTTGGTCTTCCTGGGCCTGGATTATTTGATTTAGTATTATGTGCTCTAGGTTCATCCATTTTGTCACAAAGGAAATAATTTCCTTTTTAAAAGAGCTTGTATATTATTCCATTGTGAATATCTGAAAGATCATTTGCTTTCTCTTTACCTCAATTTCCTCATCTGTAAGATGGGAGATGATCCTAGTACCAAGATTACCAAGTTGTTGGGAGGAGTAAGTCAGTTATAATAGGTTGAGTGCTTAGACCTTGTCACACATAGATGTTATCTCAAGAAGTGACACAGTCAGCCAGACTTGCTGGCACATGCCTATAATCCCTGCACTGCAAGACTGAGACAGGAGGATTACATTGAACTTGTAGCTTGGGCTACAGATTGAGACCCTTTCTCTTGAAAAAAAAAAAAAAGGATACAATGTTTTGGAAAGTTAGTTAAAGACCCTTATCTGGAGTCACTGGGCCAGAATCTGTGAACAGGCCAAGGTTTGGATCCCACATTTCTGGAACTCTAAGCTTATTTTATTTTCAGTTGAACTGCTTAGATCTCTTGTTCCGGTAATTAGATCAGTGGACTGTAGGTGTTCACGGATTTTAAAGGTACTCAGGTGGGACCCCCTTGTTTTATAGATGAAGAAGCCGAGGCCTCGCCCGTTGTCTTGGTGTGGAGAGCTTGCCAGGTACTTTATTTCTCTTAATTCTTTAATCCTCCAACCATTCCTCCTCAACCCCAAACTTAGCAGAAAAATTTGTGGCTCATTTCACTAACCTGGCTGAGGTCACACATCTGGGAAATGGCAGAGCAGTGGCTCACACTCAGATGACTGTGTTCTTAACAGATTCCTGGGACTGTTAAGCATCCATAAGCATCACAAGTGAGCACAGTTTCAACCTGTGCTGACTCCTGTATAGGTCACCTTCTGGAAGAGCAGAATCCCAGATCCCACAGAAGCCCACAGCATCCTTATCCCTCTTTGCTGGAGTGGTCTTGAGAGTCTCTTCTCCATGGATTTAGAGAAACTAGGATACAGGAAATGATGCAAGAATGAACGAGGCTCATTTCCCCAGACTACCTTGCTTCTTTCATTATGTTTGACATTGTTGACCTTGAAGTTGGCATTGCTAGAACAGACTCTAGCAACTAACTAGCTTGAGAGCTGAGGGAGGAAAAAAGACACTGTGTGGGAAACTGAATTGTCAAAGTATCTTACATAGATAAGGTCAGTCTAGTATATTTGCTTACCTGTAGAAAAGTTCCCTTAAGAATCCTATAGAAAAGCATTAATATGTAATGAAGAATTGCTGCTTACAGCAAATTATACAGTTTTTTTGTGCTTCTTGTTTTGAAGGTATGGCGTGAAATAAGGCCTGTGTGAGATTGATGGTTACTTCAAGCTAGGCCTTCCCTGTGATGAGAATTAAACAGTCATAAGGGATGCTGGCTTTCCCCGGCAGTTCAGCTCAGGAATTTGTAATTACTTTCATCTTGATAACATCCTGGCCTGGGCTATTTTTATTGCGTGCAAAGAAGTGCCCTCCAGTCATCTGAGAAAAGCCAGTCAAGAGCACGTTTATAAAGGTATTGACCTTAAGATAATAATAAAGCGTGTGATTGAGGGAGTTTGAAAGCATATTGGGTTTGTCATTGGGGAGCAGATGGGTGGGAGAAAAATTGGAAAACAGATAGCCAACAAATAATCAAAGTTGCTTTTATTTTGTTCTGACTTCTGGAGACCAGAAATCATCACAGGTCATAGATAAGCACTGTGTCCACTGTTCCTATGGCATTCTTTGAGGCAACTTTAGGAGGCTGGAAAGGGCAGGAGGAAAAATAAAGGGATTTAAAATAAAATCATCAGCTGGGTGCTGAAGTGTTAGCTACTCAGAGAAGTTTAGCCCTCAGACAGCTTAGAAGCAGACACATGGTGGCTGTACTTTGGAGAAGTGCCATGGAAGAGCCTCTTCCTGTTCCTCTAAAATCAACTTGGTGACAGTTCAGTGAGCTCTTGTTCCTCATTATGAACCTGAGCCTACATGGTGGGAACCGAGAGGGAAGTAGTTCGCACTGCTCACAGCATCTCTAAAGTCCTGCTCCTGGTCACAATCCACGATGACACATGAATTGCTTGCTTTGGATCATTTTGATTCATTGGTCATAGGTGAGTCAAATGCTGCATTGAGAAGGATTCAGAGGTCACCTCTGGCTTCAGCAAGAAAAAGCTCCACAGTTAATCCATGGGCTTCGGGGAGGTAAGAGAAGTGCAAGGCTGTACATCAGGAAATGAATCTCACCATGGTGCTTCTGAGCTAGATACTGTCCCAGAAGAAGTACTCAGCAACATACATGTAATACATAGCTTACATAAAACCTTCTTAATGATTGGCATGGAGAGGGTTAATAGAAAATGGGTTAGTTAGTGTGTGTTCTGCTGGTAGATGTACATCCGTTTTTCAGAAGGCTAAAGTGATTCTGTGAAGCAGTGGCAAATGTTTCATAGAAAGAGCTAGATAGTAAATAGTGTAGGCTTTACAGGCAGTTTAGAAGCAGACAGTTTAGAAGCAGACACAAATGGTGGCTTAGGTTCATAATGAGGAACAAGAGCTAACTGCCACCACTACTCATCTCTACATTTAGTATAAAAGTAACTATACAGCATATGTGAATGAACAGGAATGGCTGATTTCCAATGAAACTTTATTTACAAAAACAGGCAGTAGATGGGATTAGGCCCATGCATTCTAGTTTGTGATTCCTGATGCTATAGGTTCATAGAGGAAAGAGTACTTTTGATGAATGCCTATGTTTATAGGTTGGAAGCTCACAAGTAGAGAAATTCTATAGCTACCACCCATGTAGCTGTACGTAGGTATCTCTTGTAAGAAAGATGAGAATGATGCCCCAAAATCTACCTTGCTTTCTGTGTGCAGTTATGTGGTTGCTTCTATAATTAGTTCAATCTTTATATACTATGCATCAGATTCAGATGAACTTCGTAAGAACTAATTTCTTGTTCTCTGTAATAAAATGATACCAAAAGTATGACCCTTCAGTCAAACACTCAAATAAAATGGAGCCCATGTGTTGTAAGCTGCTTCAGTTTTGCACGAGTCCCACCTCTAGAATGGACTAGTCTTTCTCATTCCATTTCCTTTGTACATGGGTCCTATTCTGTTCCCTATAGTACCTCACTTGTGTCTCTGTCAGAACATTCAGTGCCTACTGAAATGGGCAGATTGTCTGTCTTCTTTTTTAGAGTTCAAGTTTGGAGAGCAGTCCATCTTTCTTAATAATTTCAGTGAGCCCAACTCTAGTATAATTTAGGGTACAAATACAGTTATATGTTTGGTGAACACAATGTGGTACATTGAAGCAAACGATCAGTATGCTTAGTAACAGTTGCTACTGCCATAAGCAGCCTGTCAGATTTGGCCCCTGGCTGTACTTTGCTGAGCTCTGATGTCTCAGATGCTGAGGTTTTCCCAGGCAGAGATCCTGTCTTCCTCCCTGCCTATCACACTCCTCCCATAGACTGGCTGCTTCCTTTATGACATGACCCATGTGACTTTTCTAGGTGATTGAATTTGCAACTTCTGATTAACAGAAATAAGCTCTAAAGCACTGTTTTTTGTTTGTTTGTTTTTTTGAGACAGGGTTTCACCGTGAAGTTCAGGCTAACTTTGAACTCACATTGTAGCCCAGACTGGCCTTGAACTCACAGCAATCCTCCTGCCTCAGCCTCCTGAGTGCTAGGATTACATTGTTAAAGCACTGCTTTAAATGTGATGTCTTCAAAGAGCTGGTATCACTGTGGGGCAGGAGTGGGACGAAGACAGCCATGAGAATGGAGAAGCCTCAGGGGCCAAGAGAACACAGGTTACTGCACACCAGTTAGCAACTGTCTTGGCTTAGCATTACTGAGCATAGACACTCAAATTTATCAACTGTGTGACCTTGGGCAGTCCAGGCTTTCTGAGCCTCAGTGTGCATCACAGGGACACTGACCCATGCATGCCTTCTGGGGAGACTTGTTCTAAGACACAGGTCAGATTCTTGCAGTACTTGAAGATATGTTGGGGAGTGTGGAGTCACATGCTTTTAGTGCTTTTTTTTTCACTTTGGATCATGGAAGGTTGCATGCAGGTGAGCTGGTGGTGTGATTTAATGGCTTAGAAACCACATCCTGAGAGACTGAAATTGGAAACCACTCTTTGACTTTGGAATGGTTTAATCTTAGCGATAAGAGCAGGAAAAGTTACCATTGGGGAGGGGATTTTTGAAGCACTGCTACTGAGTAAAGCCCAGTGGGTGGGAAGAATCAGACTTAACTATGACAAAGACAGACATTCTCTTTGGGTCACTGTCTGACCCTCACGGGGCTGAAAGCTGCTCAGACCCCTAACTCAGCCCTTCATGACTGTGATTATCTTTTGAAGAGGACTCATGTCTCATGACTCACATCCACATGATCCCAAATCAGACTATTAATTTTTTCTTCTCCAGTGAAAACTACAGTTGCCAAAGGAATTGAAATGCCTGCATCTTGGTGGTCATCTGTGTGACTATTTGGTTCTTCTCCTCTTGATGCAAACCTGTGGGAAGCCAAGTATTTCCCACATGGCTGCAGGGGAGGGCAAAAGCAATTCCAGGGAGCCGAATGGTCTACAGGCCCACATATCTGAGGCAGAGGTTTTGTCATCTAAACTGAAAAATGTAGTCTGTTGCCTAAAAATTTTTAAATTGCCTTTAACAAAGGAAAAGAAAATTAAAACAGCAGTTCGAAAATTCAGAGGAGCACAAAAAAGAAAATAGAAATCATCTACAGTCCTATCACTTGTTTATAATCTCTCAGCTAATATTAAATGGGTAAGTTTTCTGTGTATAGACAGAAAATAGCACTATATGATATCATGCAGCTTTGAAATTACTTTTTTTTCCTACATCATATATTGGGAATCCTTTCCCCTTTCATTCTGTAACCTACAGCACCTTTAAACTTATACTGCATCCTAATTACTCATTTGACCATTGTCATCCCCAAGTTTTGAAGTGGTTCTTCTAGAAAGACATAGATAAGAATAATACATAGTGTGATATCCTAGGCCACACAAAGCTTACTGACAAACTGTTTTAAGTTCTACCATCAGAAGTGGCTCATAGATCTGGTTTTAAAATCTAGACTCATTTGGTTGCCTGAGATTTCTTTATGTAGATCTGTTTGACTTTCTTTTCCTGGTGAATATTCTTCACAGCTGTGTCCCTGGCTTTGTCTATAGTTCCTGGTATAACTTAGGTATATGACCCAGTTTTCTTATCTAAAATTATCTCCTTACTGCCATTGTCCTATACTTTATATACCATCTCTTTCCTTCATAGTATCTACCTCCATCCAAAATATTCTTTTTTTGTTGTTTGTGCGTTTTGTACTGGGGATCAAATTTATGACCTTGCATTTTCCAGGCAGGTGCTGTGCCACTGAGTTATATGCCCAGCCCTATGTAAACTATTTTTATTTTTAATTTATCTTTCTTCTCAACTGCAATGGAAACTCTATGAATACAGAAGCTATTGTGTCTCATGCACTTAGGCCATTACTGGCACATCATATGTGTTCAATATTTCTACATGAAAGTATAAAGGGTAACTGTTA
This sequence comes from Cavia porcellus, assembly GCF_034190915.1. Taxonomy (NCBI): domain Eukaryota; kingdom Metazoa; phylum Chordata; class Mammalia; order Rodentia; family Caviidae; genus Cavia; species Cavia porcellus. The sequence continues at coordinate 55,927,106 of NW_026947496.1, forward strand.
TATAGCATAACATCTTGTATAATGTATAACATCTTATATATGTTATGTCTTTGTTATTATATAACAAAATATAAGCAAAATCTGAGTTGTTAGAATCTTATTTATTAGCCGAGGGTGAAAAGATATGATTCTTTAATTGCATTAAAATGACACCACATAGAAACCATATTTTGACAAGGCTTTGCCTCAGTGAGACTGTTGTGATCAGTTTTGGTTGTCTGCTTTAAGACATGTGTTTCCAGTGCATATGCTCTGTAGTAAGATCTTGACAGTACATTCCACAGAGTGACCTCTTCTTGCTATTTTTTTTTAAGCTCAGAGTCTCCATCCTTAGAATTACTCTTCTCCAGAAAGGACCACCAATGAAAAGTTGGAAGATAGAATTTTGCATTCCTGAGACCATTCTACAGTTGGTGAGGGCTTTATTCAGCCCACTTGCCATGGGCTTATATGAGAAGGTTGGGGAGCCTGTGACAGAAAAAAGAGAGAGCGCTTGTGCACAATTCAAAAAGACCTTTTGAGTCTTACATTTGACCTCCTGTGTTCTCTTGATTTTAGGAGGCAGGAGCTGCCCTGCCTGTCAGGAGCCACAGTATAGCCTGGAGTTGTCTGGATTGGTCACATAAGACTGGGCCATCGTGGCATAGAAAGCTGCCATGTGGGCTTGGTATCTGCTACAGAGATTGATTTTATCTGAAAGTAAACATTGGTATATTTGGCCTTTTGCTGTATTAAGTTGAGCTCTGATCTTCTCATGTGCCAGAACATTATACTGTACTAGGGGCAGTGAACTTTCTGGAAAAGGGCCAAAGTATAGATGTTTTCAGATTTCCAGGCCACGGAGTTGTGGCCACAGTACTGAAATGTTCTCTAGTAGTTTAAAAAGTAGCCCTAAGCAATATGTATCAAAATGGCATGACTCTATTCAAATAAAACTTTATTCATGAACTAGGAGCCATGTGGGATTTGGACTCTAGGCTGTAGTTTGCATGCTTCTGCATTATAGAATTAAAATGTGAATTCTGGAATCAAACTCACCTGGTTGTAGATGCCTTCCTGACCATGTGACTTTAGGGAGGCTATTGACTCCCCTGAATTCTCTCTTCTCTTTAGTTAGGAGGAGTTAGTCATCTCTACTCTGGCTTAGCACAGGACCTTCCCCTTTACACCATTTTCTTAAAACTGTTCCATTTGGCACAATTTACCTCTTAGGTAGAAATGTAATCCTTTCAGTGGAAAAGAATAAAAGTGCCCCCATTTTAAGTTAGAAAACTAGACATTCCATTACATTTGGCAAAGGGTGATTCTGTGGTGTATTTTAGAACTAAAATATCCCTCCAAATTCTCATGTGTTTAAAGGTGGGGCTTTTGAAGGTGATTGGATCATGAGGGTCCCAGCTTCATCAGTGAATTGATTTGTTGATGGGATCATAATTTGATGGCTTTATCAGGAGATAATAGAAATAGGAGCGTAGGACTAGTTGAAGGGAGAGAATCATGAAGCCATGGCTTTGAAAACTATGTCTGGTCCTGGTCCCTTCATCTCTATTTCCCTTGCTCTCTGCTTCCCAGCTGTTGTTAGGTAAACAGCTTTGCTCTAGTGTAACCCTTCCGCCATGATGTTCTGTCTCACCTCAGGCCCTCAGCAATGGAATTAGCTGCCTGTGGACTGAACTCTGTGAGACAGTGAGACAAATATATGTCTCCATTTATGTTTTTATTATCAGAAATTTTGTCACGAGGGAAAGCTGACTAATACATGTGGCTGCCTAAGGCATTAAACAGCACAGCACTTCAGAAAAGACTGGTCTTCTCAAAACACTTTGCTTTTAAAATCATGAAATAAAGGTGACCATAATTGACAGGCTTTAAAAATGTTACCTTTTTTCTCCTAGAGAAAATATAGGTTTCTAAGCCAGCTCTCCTTTGTTTCCCACATGAGATATATTTAGGACACGCTGAACAGACTCACTGTGCTGCAGATCCTCCTCCCTCAGTTAGGTTTGGCCTACTGTGAAACTCTTGATGCTGGTGGCTGCTCAGCAAATTCCAGGGGGGCTGCTTAATGAGGGGTGAAGACAATATGGACGAAGAGATGTGGCCAGTTGCTTTTTCACAGTTGGTAGGCAGTGTTGCAGGTGCATTCTCTTAATGAGGGTTAATTTGTCTCATATTTTAATCTGACAGAATCTGGCCATGTTGTTATGTATTCCTTGGAGGTAACTGGGTTGTTTTTGGTTGGAATAAAGAAAGAAAATGGAGCATAATTTGGGGGTTATTCAAATGATAAAGAAATGAGCTGGAATTTTTAAGAAATCCTGACTTTCTAAAGCCTAGCATAAAATTTACATGGAGGAAGAACATTTTAGTGGACAATACCATATATGCTATTTAGCAAAGGGCTAATTTATGCTTCTGGAAGATTCTGGCTTCCAACTTTGCTGTACAATGAGCTGAATCCAATAAACCTACTAGAGGTGTTATTTTGAGCAACACATGCAATTTTGCCTATTTCATATGTTGCTGCCTACAGGGAGGGTATTTAATGGTTCTTACCTTAAGAATAAACATAGATTTTATATCTGAAAATACTGTTTTTATTGAAAAATCATAAAAGTAATAGGTGCTTGCTGTAAAAAGTTGAAAAAATACAATTGAGAACTTTTTTCCTTAACTCAAATCCCAATCACAGATTTTCAGATACAAATACTGTTAAACTGCTTGGATATGTTTTGAATTTGGGGAAGGCATAAAGAAGCACCCACGTATGTATTCCTGGTGTTCAGGAGTGTTCTTGTACTTGCACAAGGCAGAAACACACTCAAAACAGCCTAAGCCAAGGTGAAAGTAACAATTTAAATAACAGGGAAGGTCAAGGGTATACATGGATCCCATCATGAGTGGATTTTGAAGTTCATTTGATGTTTGCTCATTTCACGCTGCCTTTTTCTTCCATCCTCCAGTTCCTTTCTTTTCATTCCAATATACTATGTCTGGGCTTCCTTTCCTTGATAGGAAAAATACTGTCCTGTCCCCTATAACGTACCTGTACGTTGACTCTTGTAGAAAAAGGATCTTCCTTACCCAGGTATCTGTGGATCATTCCTCAGGAAAGACAGTAGCTTGATCTGTTTAGAACACATTCCTATTGCTAAACATCAACTTCTGTGGACAGTAGGCACTCTTACAGGCTGAACTGTGTCACTTCTAACTTCTATGACTAGGGTGAGTGTGTGGTTATCTTGGAGTACTATAAATGGCCAGACCACATGACCACAAAGGTGAGGATGTTCTTGGTACCAGAGAAAGGGAAGAAAGAAGTCAGTTAGACACATTCTCACACATGCATACTGCATATACTTTAAGAAACAAAAAAGAAATATAGAATATTTGGTGTTTTACAGTTTTTACTTCTTAGCATGAATGTGAGTTCTTATATCTTCTTTTTCTTTTTTAATTTTTATTTTAAATAGAATAAAACCAAGGAAAACAAAACAGAACAAAACCAGTGTAAGTAACACAGGATTTTAAAACAATAGGAAATCAACAATGGTTACCATAACGCCACCTGCTATCTTCAAAATAGCTGCAGATACCTTCAGATACAGTAAAAATCAAAACACAACAGAATAGAGCCAACAAACACAAACAATGCAATAAAGGTCTTCAAAATAAGATACCAGCAGATCCAAAATGGCCACAACAGCATATCTTGTTATATTTGAAATAGCTGCCTGTGCCATCGAATACAACAAAATCAAACAAAACAAAACAGAACAAAACCCAATGCAACAAAATAATAAAAATGATAAAGGACCCCAAAACCAGACAATGGCTGCCACCCTCAGAAGGAGATCCCCGTAGATGCTACACTGAGTATTGCTATCCTCTGAATAGATGATCAGACTACCAGCTTTAGACTTGCAAAATCAGTGAAACACTAAACACTACAAGCATTAAATTGTTTTCCACCTCAATAGCCGTTACTGCAGCCTGTGTTTCTCCCGATCAGCTGATTGCTTATGATGGCGGGGGGTGAGAGTTGGTTCTTCTTTTTACCAGCCTTCTTGCCGGAAGGGGCTGGCATCTGGCTCTCCCCTCAGTGGCCCCTGTGTGGTGCCAGTTCACATGGGGGGCTTGTTGCTTGTTGACTTCTTGTTCTCTTCCCCCACAGTTTGTGAATCTATATCTTCTTTTTAAACGTTGTGTAGTATTCTTCTTTGTATACATGCCATTTACTCAAAGTGAAGGAACATTTATTTAATTAAAGACAATCATATAGCTCTTGGCAATTTGGATCTGGAAATCCCACTGTTTGTCTTTAATGGCTATACTCAAAACTCCTAGTTGCATTAAGGAAGGAAAGAGAGAAGGAGTGAAGGAGAGAAGGATAGGTAGGTACGGTATTGTGTGCATTGGTCACATCCATAAAATAGGATGTAAACATTTCCACATCTTCAGTGAAGTCCTTGACTGGATCCTTGCAGAATTCTACCACCTCAGTGTTTTTCCTTCTTACTCAAAAAATGAAAATCTTAGTCTTGGAATGATGATGATTTTAGTACTGAGTCATTTCCACTACTTACGGCCAATGAATTAGTCTTTTCTCTGTTTAGAGGTTGTGATAGGAGATAGAAGGGGTTTCTATCTCCTGGAGCCAAGAAGTTGTTCTCTTATCCTGGGTGACAGCCAGGACGTGAGGAGAAATGAAGTAGAGAGTAGGAACCCATGAGTGGTTCTGGGGATATGTCAGAGATTAATCTTAATTAGATAAAAGATGAAAACTCCAAAAATAAAAATTGAAAAAAAAGTTCACTAACCCTATCAAGAAAAAAAAAGGAAAGAAACTCTCGTGCCCCTTGAGGATTTGGCTCTGTGGCATTGTCCAGAACCTGTGTAAATTCAGAGTTTACCCAAGTTTTCTGCCATTTCTACGTCTCCTCCTATGCAGGATACTTTTGCTTGACACTATTTCCTTCCTAGGTTTCCACAGAACATTACTCACCCCTAGGCAACTATCCAACCTGGGGGGACCCGTTCACAGGCAGGAGTCACATGGGGACCGGGCAGCTCCTTCCACCGCTCCTGGTGCTGCCATCATTGTGTTTGCCTGTGTGCCTCCCTTCTGGAGTCAGTAAAAGTCTTCATGGCTTTTACAAAACACAGTTGTGTCTCTTAAATTCAGGGATACGTTCTGAGATACATATCAGCTTTGTCATTGTGTGAGTTTTTTGTTGTTTATTTGTTTGGTTTTGGTGTTTTGGGAGTAGGGTCTCACTGCGCAGTTCAGGCTGGCCTTGAACTCACTATATAACCCAGGCTGGCCTCAAATTCATGGTGATCCCTCTGTTTCAGCCTCCCAAGTGCTGGGATTTCAGCCATGTGCCACCAGCCCCAGCTCCATTGGGGGAATGTTATATATTATATTTAAATGAACTAAGACAGTTATGTCATCACTAAATTATACTCTTACCAGACCCAGCATGTATACAGTCCATCCAACACCTGAAGTACTTGCAAAGGGTAACATAACGCTCTCTATCAGGCTTAGATAGTAGAGGAGAAATAATGCACAAGTTGGCATCAGGAAGACTTGATTTCAAATTCTTTCCTATTAGCTTACTGGCTGTGTAACTGTGGGCGAGTTATGAAATCTCCCCAGACTCAACTTCCTCAGCTGTAAAGATGGGTGATGAAGATGAAACCCAACACAAATCATCATAATGAGCATGAAATGAATCAATGCTGGCAGACAGCTCAGTGTCTGGGGACATTTGGGGCTGGAGGATAAGAGACCATTGAAAGTCAGCTGGGAGTCAATAAAGACAGATTGAGAGAGCTGGGACTTCAGGGATTCTAAGAGCAGTGAGGAAGGAGGAAAGCCAGGCCAGTGCTGAGGAGCTCTTGTGCTAAAACCATACATAGCAGGTCTGTCCTGACACGTTGCAAACTGAACCTGGTAACCCTGATTCTAACTTGGACTTGGCTTCTCCTCCTTTCTTTCCTTTAGCATACATTTTTGTGACATGCTATTATCCATTCATTACTTGTATCATATATTTTTCTAATCATTACAATTATGTTCTAATGACAGTCACATGAGTACCTTCGCAAGATTTTGTGGCCCCTGTAGGCTCTGGCTCCCAGGCATGTAGGCTGTTCTGTGATGGTGCTGTGGAGAACAGTCCCCCAGTACAGTGGGAGCTTTGTGGAGGGAGCCACCTCTTTACCTGTTCATTGTGGAAGTATGAACTAAGGAGTGCAAATCATAGAGTGTTATTTGTAGATCCTTGCAAGGAGAAGAATCTTTCTCCTGGATAAACTAACAAACACTGCACTTCAAATTGTAATTATCCCTGACTATGATGATCTCTCAGGATTTGTATCTACATAGAATTCAGACAGTGTGTTTCTCAGTCACCTGCACAAAATGATACTTGCCATAATATCACCTTATCATAGGGGAGGGTAGTTGGACAGGCAGTGGGAATACAGGTACTCCCAACTTACAGTGGAGTTGCTGCCCTGCCCTACTCTTGCACTGCTGAGGTGACCTAGTTGAATTTGTACGTGGCCCTCATCTTGTGAATCTTTGACGTCAGATACCTCTAGGCCAGAAGACCATCTTAAGGTGGGCCAGTGTGTTGGGTTGGAGGTAAGACTGCCATCAGCATGTCAGCCAGCTCACAGCTGGCTTCATTATAATTCTGTGTACTAAATGACACAGCTCAGCACCATGACTGTTGATAACTGCTACAGGATGAACAACTGGAGTGAAATGTGATGGTGCCCAAATTCTCGGAGAAGCTTTGTCTAACCCCAGCAAAGACATGGACATTTCTCTCCTTTATTAGTCCCCCTGCCTCATTTCTTGTACCCTATATCCTTAACCTCTTGACCCTCCAGGGGTCAAGAAGTTGATTTGAAAGTTTATCTCCCACTTTGCCTCTCCTTGGCAAGAATAAAATTCTCCACTGCTCAGGAAGCATTCAGTCTTCTTGTTCTTGTTGGTTCCACAATTCTGAGAGAGAAAGAAAAAGAGCTCAATTTGAGGTCAAAACTGGTAGCAGGGTGATGTTCTGTAAAATACTGTAATTCAAAATGCACTCAACCTACTGACCACGCCAGCGTAGTCACCCAGCACACACTGTCAATTACTCCTTTCTGTACTCACTGCTGCTACTATTGCCCGAGAGGTGCCAGAGAAGGAATTATACCACCTAGTGCTACCCCTGGAAGAGATCAAAATTAAAATTACAAGTGCAGTTTCTTCAGAATGTGTATAACTGTAGTGCCATAATAAAATTGAAAAGTCCTAGGTTGAGCCATCGGAAGTCAATGGCCATTAATAAGAAATGGGTAAGTGGGGGCTGGGGATTTAGCTCAGCGGCATAAGCGCCTGCCTTGCAAGCAGGCAGTCGCGAGTTGGATCCCCAGTACCGATAAAAAGGAAAAAGACAAAAAAAGAAAAGAAATGGGTAAGAAACTCTACTGAGGTAGAATCAATGAAATAAAGACAGGCAGAAGGAAATGAGCAAAATCATACTTTAAAAATTGTCTTTAACCACTAACTGTATTTTTAAGAAAACTTCAGTTTCCCAACTATCAATTCCCATGTAAAATACATGTCAATTCTTAGCATCTTATATTTCCTAATGTGCATCACATATAACCTTATTTTTATTACAACTCCTCCACCCTTACAGTGCACAACAAGTTGTCCTTTCTCCCTGTTGACTATCTCCTCAATCCATGTCACATTAAGCTATCAAGTGTATCGTGTTTATGTCTCATTACGTTCCTAAATTTTACTAGTTCATTCATTACCCCAGGGGATCCATATTTGTACTTTAGGTTCTGGCTTAGGGGCTTTTGTTTTCCTTCCAGTCCTATTGTACTTAAATTCCTTAAAGTTTCTATAAATCCATAAATTAGATTAATTGATAAGGTAAAAAGGGAAGCAACCTGATCTTAAGATGAAGAAACAAATTCAGAGGGGTCAGAAAAAAATTTTAGGGAAAATCTTTTGGATCTTATAGGATGCTTTAAGAACATGTACTGTCTATGCACTCAGTCCTAGATGTAATGGAGCTCTTCTGGTGGCCAACCCTTTATTTACTCTGAGTGTGCCTTTCTCCAACTCTGCCTATTAAAATCTATCTACACTTCTCACTGACATGCCCTGAAATTCATGTTTTTTTCTGGGATAAGAGTCAAGAACCTACTCAGTGGGCTGAGTTGAAGTCCCCATCTCTTCTTCGGAAAAACTCCTTAGGCACCATCTGGCAACATGTATATTCAGATGAAACATTAAGCTGCCAGGACTGACCCTGGCATGATGGTGTCAGAATTCCCCACATCTCAGGTGTGCATACTAAAGTTGCCTCTAGGCTATTTCAACCAAATTGTATGATTGGTACTTCTTTGATAAAACAGTTTCCAAGGGCTTGGCAGCCCGGAAGCCTGGTCTTTCATTAGGCGGAACAATTTCTTTGGTGTTTGGGAAACCAACCTGGCTTTCTGCCTCCTCTGTTTTAGCTCTGTTGGTAAAAACCTTTCCCCTGTTCCTTTCTGGCATTTATTTGCTGTGGGGTAGATGTAGCATGAAATTCCCAATTTCTGTTTACATCTACCTTGAACAGTGTTTTTCAGACTCATCACTGTTTAATTATGAAACACTGATTGGACCTTTGAAATGGAAGCCAAGTCTTGTTAAAGACTTAATCACAGGTCTTCAAGTCATGTATCTAGCGATCTCTCTTTCTGTCTCTTTCCCTGCTCCTTCCCACTGCCTCCTCTATCTCTCTTTATGTAAAACATGTTTAAAATGTGAATCTTTGTAAGGTCACTAAGCTGTAAGAGACTGAATATAGCATGAACATATTCACATTGTACAGTGTGTGTGTATGTATGCATAAGAATGGACTTTTGTTACATGTTCATTTAGTTTTTTGGATGCTTGTCCTTGGTATTGGTCTATGTTCAGGTTGTCTTCACTGGACAAGTTCTAGAAAAAGTGATGTTTGCAAGCCAGATTTGCTCTGCAGAATGATCAGCCTGGACATTGCTTAATAAGCACTACCTGGGATTTGACTTGGAATTCTATCCTTTTTTTTGTACTGGGAAACTTCAAACCTCACTCCCAGTGGTCCATGAAACTCATATCTCAATGAAACTCAAAATATTTTCCAGAAACATAATTTTCAGTTCTGCCTAAGGGTACGAGTGTGCAGGAGTTGGGGGGAAGTTGCTTAATTGAACCACACTGTCCATGTTCAGTTCATCCGACCGAGGCCCACATAAAACAAGGGAACATGAAATGTGACATTTTGGGGGGTTTGATTTTATTTCTATTTTCTCCCTGTTGATGTCGGTACTTTTCTTCATCCCTTTGCTGGGTAACATGCGAGTTACCTGCTGTTATTCTTGTCCTTACTTTATAGCTCTTGAAAAATCAAACAGTCCTTTATTTTGACTGTTTTTCATCAAATACAAATGCTTACAAATACACTAAGGCATAAGGTCAGAAATCAATTCCATCTTCCTAAAATTACTTGCATGCAGTAGCCTGCTACTCCAGGGAGCCAAGTTCAATATCTTGTATTCTACTCCCAGAGATTGTGTGTTTATCTCCCTAATATCTGGAACATGCTATGGGATATATTCTCTTATTTTCCTTTAAAGGAAAGAATTCAAAGGGCTTGATGAAAGGGGCCTAGACAGCTTGGGGCCAGAGGAGAGAGACTAGTATTTAAGGTATGTTCAAATTCAGCGCTCGTCAGTGTCAGATAAGCTGTTGCATGCTGGGTGCTACTGAGTTGCTCATTTGGGCTCTGTGTGCCTAAGAATTTTGTCACAGGACTCAGGGTCCTTAGTCCCCAAATGGCATTAGTACAGTATGTTAGGTGTCATCCTCCAAAGTAGGTATTTCTACCCATGAATGAACTGAACATTTGTCCTAAAGGTTCTTTTGTGTCATGGACTGGTGTCTCTCGTCATTGTGAACTGCACTGGAAGAGATTTCATTCTAACAATAATTTAAAGCATCAGAATCATTCAATTATATTCAAAAGGAAATTAATGATTTCAGGGCCATTTCTACAAGGGCATTCCTTTCATCTGTGTCCTGATCATGTGCTTGAGAGCAGCCACCTTTGGTATCTGGAGGTTGGGTGACTGGTTCCAGATTCTTGTGGAGACAGAATCCTTAGATACTCAAGTCCTTCATATAAAGCAGCAGTGTTGGGTATAGCCTTGTACATCTTCCTGTATACTTTAAATCAGTTCTGGAGTACTTCTAAAATCTAATGCAATATAAATGCTATGTGAATATGTATTGTATATTTTAATGAAGGGCAAGAAAAAGTCAGTACATATTCAGTATAAATGCTATTTTTTTTCCTAAGTATTTCTGATCTGAGGTTGACTGACTCCTTAAATATAAAACCCATGAATACAGAGTCTGTTAGGACCAAAAGGGGTGGAGTTGTAGTCATGAAGACTTAAACATTTATCAACCTATCTCTCAGCTGTCTGTCCATGTGTTTGATGAGTGCTGTGAGTGTGGTACATGCTAGGCATGTGGTTGGAGTCAGGACACAGCATGCAGGCTTCCCTCATAAAGCTAATGATCTATTGGGAGAAAGACAAAAAGCTTAGCAAAATAGTAGTCACTGCTAAATACCTTTAAAAAAACAATGACGATGGCAGGATGGTGCAGACAGTGTGTTAGGGGAATGGAGATGGTACAAAGCTTACTGGAGGTGAGGTGATTAAAGAAAAATTTTCAGGGAGTCAACATTTGAGGTAAGATTTAAACAACATTTGAGCTTGGAAAGATGGTACCAAAAAAAAAAAAAAAAAAAAATCAGAGGGAGAGCAAATGCAAAGGTCCTGGACTGGGAACCAATTTGGTATGTTTGCTTAACATTAGGCTAGTAGGGAGGCATGGTAGACAACGAGGAGATGCAGGACAGTTGTTTCCAACAGCGTGGACTGAGGAGTGGACCTTACCTCACCTGGAATGGAATCCCGGCTGCTCTACTCAGTGGGACTTGTAGTTTATTAGCCTCTCTGTGCTTTGTTTTCTTCACTCTAACATGAGAATAATGATAGTCCCTATCTCATTATATTTGTGTTAATTAAATGAGTTGACATTTGTCAAGCACTTGAAATAGTGTCCAACAGAGAGCGAGAACCACATATTTGCTTAAAAAACTCCTTTTCTAAAAATTTATCCAAGGAGAATGATATGAGATCAGCTATGTGCCTCTAACTGTACTAATTCCATAGACACAAACTTTCCAATGTCAAGGGTATCACTTGGGAAGAAGAGATACTTGAAATGCTGACCTAGTTCAATACCATCATCTTAGAGAAGAAACTGATCCTCACTTGCAGACTTCACTTAAATTATTTATTAGGTATAGTGTCTGTGACTGTGTCCCTGTTATGCACCTTTCATATAATGCTGCCACAGCTAAATTCTATGCTGTTCTAGTCCTCACTTCTATTCCTTCCCTGGAGGTCAGCATCTGGTTCTGTTGATGCTTAACTGCCCACTCATATGCTAAAGTTATGCATATGAAGATCATTGTTTTACATAATCGCAAAATATGCATACCATAAAACTTACCATCTTAATCATTTTAAAGTATCCATGCAGTTCGGTGGGATTAAAAACATGTATTAGTTGCTGTACTAGAACATTTTGTTTTTAAACTTGCTTGTTAGTTTTTTACTTTCAATTTCATTTTAATGTTTTTTTTTTAGGCATATGTTTTAGAGATTTGTCTTTAGTATTTATGTAGATTTCTCTCAAACTCAGTTTGGCATTTCATGGTGTTGTAAAAAGTTCTTTGAATCTTTTCCATATTAGCTAAGTTTAAATTACTTCTCAATTTTTGCTGTCTTAGGGAAAGTAAGTTTTAAAATATTTTCTCTTTACTGTTAAATAACAAGACTGATCCAGAGCCATACTGAGCAAAGGCACACATTTTCAGTATTTCCTTGTTGCTATGAAAGCAGAATGACCCCTTCCGCTTTGGCAGAAAGACAAGCTTAAATCAGCCATTGCTTGATAATGTCGTCCTTGGGTTTCAAGCTGGTGCAAATGGAGCTTCAGCTTAATGAATGATGGAAGTGGGAAACCTTTTAAATAAAGCCTCGCCTGTGAGAATTGCAATCTGCTTTGTCTCCTATTTGTTTGCCTTCCTTCATAATTTGAGAGGTGCTCAGATGTGGCTGGGTAAATAACAGCAGTGTGGTTTTTAATCAGACACCTGTCCACCCCAGCACAACTGTCGAGATTCACAAGGGTCCCCCTGCATATGGGGCGGTGCTGGCAGCCTCTGTAGAACTGAGCCACCCTTTAGTGGCTGAGGGCTTTTGAGAGTTCCCAGGCTCCAGCCACAGAGTCCTCAACTCCAGTGGGTCAGTGGTTATGTGGTCCCTCTCCATTGGGGGTTATGAAGGGGACAGTGGCTGGATCTCACTATGGGCTGATTTTCATAGAAGGGACTGTCCCACTAGAACACGCCACATAATATTCTATGAAATGCTAAGTGATGTCAGTAGTCTACATCAAATATTCTTACTCTTGTTGGTGTTGGTACCTCTCTTCCTGCTTCCTACAATGTGTTTAGGGACACAAACCATCAGATGGACCTCAAGCCTTTCTTAAATTTAGCTCTGCATAGTGGTGCTCTTTCTGTTATCACCTAGGCTTCTTTGTTTGCAAGTACTCAGCCTCACCATCTTTCTCTAGTGAAGACGATGCGTGGTCCAGATTGTGAAACTGGTCCAGATTCCCACCTCCTGGGTGTGCTAATATTAGATTTAATCTTGAATGGCTTTCTTTAAAAAATAGACAAGAATTTTCTATCTGACACTGAAGCTTGGCTAGAATGTCAATGGGTAGGGTAGCCCGGGCAGCTAGATGCAAGGAAGATGGGCACAGCACGTAGTCAGGGCTGCTGATACGAGTCCTGTGAGAGGTCAGGATTTGCTGGGGTACTCTCAAAGGAAGCAAGAAAAAATGTAAAACAGTAACAATAAAACAAAAAATTTGCTCCTATCCCAAGGAGCAATCCAGAATAGGCCTGGAGAAGACAGGGATTTGTGGCCTGGCTTATTGGCCTCTGGATGCTCTCTTGGATATGTACGTGGGTCGGTGCATTACTTTTCCCCAGAGAAGAGGGAGGTATGTGCTCAAGAGATGCCTGTCACCTTTGTCACCTGCGGTCCAGTGACATCCTTGGTCACAGATTGTTTGGTCTGCTATGTGCTTTGCAGATGACCAGTTCCGGACTGAGGATTGGTGTTACAGTCTGCAGATTCCAGGCTAACTTTTCTTCAGTGGCAAATTATCAGTGGCTGGAGCTCCAGTCAGTATCAACATTGAAAATATTGACAGCCTGTGGAGTGGCTTAGGTCCAGTCTGTTGAATGGGTTTGTTTATAAACAAGGGTTGACATTTATCAGTACTTATTGTGTAGCTGGTCTCATGAAGAATTCTCCACTGGGCAACAGGACATTTAATGTTTACTGTGTCATGCAGGTGGTATTGTCCCATCGTCCGACAGCTTTTGGTTGCCATGCAATTACCTGCCTGCTAATCCTCACTAATCATAATGACATTTGCATCTATTATATTACTGGGTACCAGGCAGGTTGCAGACACATTATGTTCACTAACTCTCCAGCAGGCCTTTGAATTTAGTGTTGTGATTTATACCCTTTTTCTAGAGGAGGAACCTGAGGCAGCAAGGGACACTATGATAAGTACTCTTGTGCCTGCATTTGGCAGGATAGAGTCAACAGATGGGTCAGGTGACTTAGCAGAGGGACACAGTAGCCTGAGGCAAACAGTTTCTAGCCCCTACTCCTGAGCACTGCCTCAAGGGAGCACTTTTAGGAGCCATAAAGACAGCTGTATTTTGGTAGAGCAGTGTCACCACACATCTAAGCAGAGGCGGTTGTCACCTTCAGTGACTCTGATGGCCTGTTTGAGACTGGGCACAACTATCTTTTGTCTTTGGAGAGCGGACTCCCTTTTTTTCCTCGTTGGTCCTCTCACCTTCCCAGCATAACATCCATCCTATCCATTCATTTGTCTATCTGTCCATCCAGGGAGAAGACTGGATAATGATCTCATTAACATCTGGGAGGGTATAGAAGATTTAGGTCAAAACCAAAGGGGCTGAGGTATATTTGAGGGATGCATATTAAGCTGTGAACTAAACTGGGGTTTGGTAATACTTTTTCACTCTGGAACCTGAGGATTCAAATCCCAGTAGGCCAAACTCCTTTCAAGTTAGATAAATACGGGCTCACGTGGTATCTGTGGGGATAGTTTTGATGGTCTCACAAGTGAGCGCTCTTTCTTTTTCTTTGAAAGCATTACTTTTTAAGGGCGATGGCTGAATCCCTGTTAGAATAAATTTCAGTGATATTTCTTGAAAGCCTTGTGCTGTGGCTGTGGATGCCTAAGTGGGGCATGTGTTTTGGAGGCGTGAGAGGAGAAAGGTCCTCTTACAACCTGCTAGATTTCTTTCCATCTCCTGCCAAATGACTGCCCCAGGCCCTGCAGCGAGCACCATCTATTCCAAGGAAATGTGTGTTAAGAGCTCTTTGCAAAAAACCAACCTTATTTAAAGATTTTATTTGTGATTCATCCTCCCTCCTTTCCCCCAGTATTTGGCATCTTTAAAAAATTTAACAAATCAGAAACCACAGCTGTAGGTGTTTACTGTAGAAACCTGTGTAGGGCTTGGGCTGCAGGAATGAAAGATATGTGCATTTTAAACAAAACTCAAAATACTTAAAAATCTAAGGAACGGGCAAGCAAAATGTGTTGATTCCTGTTGATTGACACTGATCTGTGAGTGTGAGAGGAAAGACTAATTCAGCATTGGTGGCTGGGGGCAGTTCAGGGAGGCTCCCTGATGAAAGTGGGGTTTGGAATCAGCTTTGAAATGAGGATAATTTTACAAAAGAGCATTGGGGATGGATTAGCCACAGGAAATGAGGAATAGCCCTTAAGAAGTTAAAAGAAAATTTAAAAACACGCTTGAATTACTTAACATGGTAGTTAAAGCACAGATCTAGGATTGGCAAAGTACACAGAGTTCACCGGCCAGATCCAGCCCACCGCTTGTTTTTTTAAATGAAGTTTCCTGGGAGCACAATCAGGATCATTTATTTGCACACTATTTGTGCTTGGTTTTGCACTCTGTGGCAGGGTCTGGTGGGGTCTATCCAGTGGCCCTTTAGAGACACATTTACTATCTTATCCCTTTGCAGGAAGCCTCCTCAGCCCCTGGCAATGATAAGGAAGATGTATTAGATAAATAGGATGGGAGTAAAGGTGAGAAGTGAGGACCAAGAAAAAGTTTAAAGGAGAGTAGGGAGAGATGGAAAGGCAGATGGGGAGAGGCAGAAGGAAAAAGCTTCCTAGGTTCATCTGTGCAGATATGAGTCCACTTTTCTTTTTTTTTTTTTTTTTTTTATTTAAGGAGAAAAGAAAAGAAAGAAAAAAAAACAGTGAAGGGGTACAAGTTATACAGATTTACAGAATAAAAAAATGCGCAGTAGGAAATCACTAGTTAATGGATTACATATTGCCATCTTAGAAATAATTGTTCAAGTCACAAAATTAAAGCTTGTAGAGTGGACATTCCAACAATGATACTGCAAACAGTTCTGTTCAATGATCCAATAAAACTCTGTGATATCATTTTCTATCTTATACATTTAAATATACATGCAGTTATATAGTTTAGAGCACTTTCTTTTCCTCTCTTTTGTACAGTGACTATTACACATTTTGGGTTTCATTGCTCCCACGGTTCTTGTTGCTTTTTTGGAAGAGAGTAAAACCAAATGTGACATAACAGAACAGAATCGGTCAAGTCAAAAGGGTGGACATAATAGATAATATGAAAACATAATACAAGGTGATCAACAATGGTTACCATAATGCCTCCCGCTATTTCTAATAGAATTGCCTATATCATTAGTTGTAATACAATTGAACAAAACCGTAAAGAATAAAACCGACAAAATCAAAACATTGGAGATATTGTAGGTCTTCAAAAGTAGATAAAAGTCAACGAGAATGGGCGTTATAATGAATCTCATTATCTTCTCAGCTGATGCCTAAACTTTCGATCCTGATACTATCCAGCAAAACAGAATATAGGAACCTCAGTCAAAAACAAGATGGTGAGAGTAATACAGGGCTTCAAATCGAGATAATAGAAAGTCAAAGTGGGTTACTATATTATATCCTGCTATATTTTTCCCTTTAATTAAATGGATAAAAATAAAAAAGTAAATAATGGAGTGGAGATTGAGAAAAAAGAGGGCATAACAGCGAAACAGGGCAGATCAAAACATAACCATTTAAGCAGAATAGTGTTTCACCACCAGCTAATCCTGACCCAAAAATAGTTATCGTATTGAATGAGTCCACTTTTCAATGCAGGATGCCCCCCCCCACACACACACTTTGCAACCAAATATGGCATGACTCGTATGGTATGTGACAGTTCCTCTTTCGGTGGGACTGTGGAGTCACAGGATAATCACTGTCAGCTCAAGAAGCCCTGTGATAACAGCTTGCCCTGAAGAGTTCAGTGTAATATAAAATTCAAAAGTAAAAATTTAAAACTCCAGAGAGTTATAGGATGCATGAATAAGTGCCACATGTGGCCTGAAGGCCAGTGCATTAGCATCCTGCATTAGAAGCTCCACACTAAATATGGCAACCAGAGCAGCTCACCAGGCTGAACTGAGCATTTCCTAAATTCTAGAGGATTTTGTGGCATTTATACCAGGTGTCAAATTAAACATATTTACTAGCTGCAGGACTTCTCAGAGCCTTTAATATGACTTACAAAGCTCTGGGAGCAGAAGGTAAGGATTTATGTTTCTCAAATGTATTTGATCTGATTTTCTCCCACTTCCCCCACCCCGGCCCTCGTTTTAATAAAGGCTGTGGTTCATGAAGCCCATTTGGGGATGCAGTAGCCTAAGCATTATTTTGTGATCAATATATACATTTAAAGCTAGACAAAACCTTAAAGGTTATATAGCCCCTTGCCCTCATAATAATGCTATGAATCATCCTCTCAGGGACTTTATAAAATCACATTTAGACTCAAGAGTCTTTTACTATTGATAGTATGGTGCTGTTGGCAATTCGTTTATGGATTTTGGGCTTAGAGATTTTGTAATTGTGATGTCTAATAAAATTGCAGCTTTAAATTCTGCACTTCTCCTGGCCTCTGAAATTTCTCCTTCCTGAGAGGATAATGACAAAAAGGGGCTGAAAACGATAAAACTTTGTAATTGGACACTTAAAGGTCAGCCACTGGAAAGAATGAACCAGTGCCTTGACCCAGTAGTCGTGGATGATGAGTTTTGATTTTTAAAAAGTCCTGTATTACAAATACAGCCCAGAATCAGCCCTAATTACTTCAACTGTGGGCTTCCAAATGGGTGTTTGGAAATTGGCAATCAGCGCAAGTCCGCATCTGCTGTGATAAACTCCTGACTCCATGGTGCTCTCGGTCAGGTCACGTGAGGAAGCCTCCCTCATTTCCTCCACAGTGCTGTCACGTCAGTGTGGCTTCTGCTTCTTCTGTGACAGGCTTTGCAAACAAGGGAGAGCTCTCCTAGGGATTTGGGGCAGTGTGCCAGGGTTTACACAAAGCTCCAGATAAATCCCTTGCATTTTCCTGGAAAGTCATTTTTAAAAGAACTTTATTGAAGCATAATGCAACACACATTTCTACAGGAAAGTACACATATCGTGCTCATTTTCATTATATGAATGTACCAGGTAACCAGAAATCCTGGAGTATCAAATTTAATCATATATTTTATATGAAAGCATTTACAAATGTTACCAATGGAATATTCTGTTTAAAAATAAAACGCCACCCCCTTAATTTGATAACAGTCAGCTTTTGATGGTTCACTATAGGTTCAGTGCTCAGAAAAGATACTGTCTCCATCTCCTAGAGAACAGGCAGCTCTTCCTTGCCACTAAGTTGTTGTGTGGGGAAAGAGTTCACAGTGAACTGTCTGAGCAGGATGAGGAGGCAATTGTCACCTCACTGAGTGCCTTGCTGGGGTTCAGCATAGGTCAACATCCCTGTGAATGTTTTCTGCAAACCTGCAGGTGAGCGCTTATAACCTTTGGACTATAAAGGCTTCAGGAAGTGGGTTGCTCGCCCTCTGTGCCCTGCTGACTTACAGTCAGAGCCAGGATCCCACAGCAGAAAGACTCAAACATTCATTCTCTTAATCGATCTGTGCAGCTCTCTGTGACACTTCCCTATTTCCTTTTGTTGGGGGGAGGACAAGTGATTTTATGAAGAATTTTCTCTACATTTCTGAAGGGAACAGATATCCCGACTTTCTCATAGCATTCTGTAAACAGGAAATTCATTTTTCGGCTGCAGCCACACACCAATGATCTTGTTGCGGAGTTCTCTTGTCAATTGTAGAGGGAAAGCAATCCGAGCTGAATTTGGAATGAATTACTTTCAAATGGCTGTGCTTTGCAATGTCCCACTGTAATCTGGGATATTGCAAGGCGGCTTAATGTGCTGGGTGATGACACGTATGACCATTATGTGGCTCTCCCTCATTGAATGTGCTGGGCGCAGCCCAGATCATAAATCTGTCAACAGACAAAACATAAAATTTACATGTGAGATCAAATCTACCCTCTCCTGATTTTTACACAAGGGTCACCAGTGGGCAGTAAATTAAGATTCAGAATAAAAGTTACCTGCAGGTGCTAAATCACTAGACCATGTCAGGATCATAGAATTTTCTTTTGTTAATAATGTCAGTGTTTGTTATCAGCGCCTGTGCTTATATAAACCACGGATCAGTGTTTGTGTAAGGAAAGGTGCCCTTTGTCCTCAGAGATTTTGGATTTCTTTTGTCAAATGTGGTCACATTGTTTACTCAAATGGCAGAATATTGTGTACCAAGATTTGGGTTTGAAAGCTAAACATAAGAAACCAGACATGCTTGGATGGTCTGTAGTTCTAATAAATCTCTGGTTGCTGAGAAATTAGCCATACATTTTAATTTCATTAGCTTTCAAGAAATATTTATTGAGCACCTGCCACCAGATTCTGTGCTGGGCACTGACTGTGCAAATACAAGCAAGACAATTCCATGGAGAAATGAAATCGTATTGAGAAATGATCAATCAGGGATCAGTGCAAGAAATAGAAGCCCCTCCAGGTATTTTAAGCAGGTGGAGATTTCAAGTTGGAACCAAATGATTACCAAATCCCAGGGAATATCAAAAGAATGCTTCATGGCCTGGTCTGCAGAAATGATATTCTGAGTACCACCGAGGCACAGTCTAATGACGAGGAGGTACATACTAAGGATATGCTGTGACCAGTGTTTCCATCTTAACTTGCCTCTGGGCACTCGGCAGAGAATGCATCCTTTCGATTTCTAGTTCACATAAATCTCTGAAATCATGGGTATTCATAAAAAATGTAACATTTTTCTGAGAAGACCTAGAACTTGATTACATTGTACAGGAGTGATCTACCTACGAAGAGAGATGTTACAGTGCCACGTAAAGATGTTAGAATCTTTCAACCAACTGATAAATTGCCCAGCTGATACATGATGTACTGTCATTTAGCCAGGAACTATTTATTGAGGAGTTACTATGAACTTAGCATTGTCCTATGCTATGTGGAATATGGTAGGCATATAAGCTATGATTTTTTGTTCAGTAGGGCTTTACAATGATAATATAGCAAAGGCACAGTATTATAAAATCATAAAATGTTCTTGAATATATTTATTAATATGAGCCTGATACCTGCACACCTGTTAGGGTGGGTACTGGGTGCCAACAGACGTGAAGGAGCAGTATATGGTCCATCTATCTATTTGCTTTATCTATAAACTGTCTCCCTGTTAACCTATTAACACTTCGTGGTTCAGGAGTCCCAGGGTGGAAAGCAGGTGGGAAACTTCTTTTTCTCTCACTCTAACTACCCAGTGCTCCACTTAAGGGAATCCAGTGTGTACAAGGTAATGGTACACACTGCACCATGTACAAGGCTATGAGTGGGTTTGAAGACCAGAGAATCCAGGGGTTGACATTTCATTATCTTTTTCTTGTAAATATCCTTCTAAATATCTAAACTTCATGGCTGCAGATTCCTTCATGTTGAGAGAAACACTGATGAACTGTTTCCTCAGGTGCTTTGGCAACAGGTGGCAGGTGGCAGGGTTTAAGGATAAAGTCTAAGGAACAAAAGAACCTTCAGCCTGGTTGCAGGTGCTTGCTTATCACTGAGGACACAGTACCTTACAAGGGCTCCCATGACTACAACAATAATAAAAATAAACAGTCATTTAAAAAATCCACTGCTAGCTACTGATGATGATATTATATCCCAGGATGTATTGCTGAATTGTATATCATTGCTTCATTTTTGTTTCTTTTTTAAAGTTTATTTTTTGAAATATATAGATAATAGAGTCACAATCCAGAAAACATAAATAAATATTTCTTCGCTCTAGACAACTATGGTAGGTTATTCATTCTTTTTATAGCCATAAGTATGTATATATATATTATGCAAACGTCAGTTTTTTACTTCAGCATTAATTTTTAAATGCAAATGTACACCTATCCCAGACACAGCATTTTCATTTAACAGTGTTCTAGAATTTGTGGTTCTTCCCAGGTTAGAACATAAAAGGACTCACTTATTTCAGTTTGTTTTGGGAAAGACAGCAATCTATCTCACTGTTTACATTAACACAATTTGTTTAGTATTCTAATAATAGCCACTGAATTTGCAATCCAATTCCATTTGGTTGCAAGTACAAATAATGCTGCAGTGAAAAAATGTGTATCAGTTATTTTCTATGACAATTGAAGTTGTCCCTTAGTGTATCTACAAGAAATTGGTTTCAGGATCCCTACAAATTCCAAAATGTGCAAATGCCTACGTCTCTTGTCTAAAATGGTATAGCATTTGCATATAACCCATGAACATCTTCCAATAGAATATAAATTTCTCTAGACTGCTTATAATACCCAATATGATATAAACACTATGTAAATAGTTTCTTTACTACATTGTTTAGGGAACTGTGACTAAACAAAGTCTATACATGTTCAGGACAGTCAATGTATTTTTCCACAGTAGTTTAGAGTTGAAGTTGATTTGTGTCTGTGGATTCAGAACCTTTGGATTCAAAGGACTGATGTGTATATTAGAAGGATCAAGGTTTACAGTTAGAATTGGAAAATCAAAGGGTACGTGGCTCTGCAATCTTGGAAGCTAGTGCCGGAGTGCCCTGTATAACCTATGTACCCATTTAGATAGCCTGCAGCCCAGCCCATCTCTGACCCTACAGCAGAGCTGGTTATCCAACTTTCACATCCTTGTCAAAAAACTGGGTGAGAAGTGCCACTGAAATATAGTTACAGTTGACATTTCTCTTACTGCAAGTGAGCATCTTTTGTGTGTTACATCATTTGCATTTTTATTTGTGTCCTCTTTCTATTTTGTATTATACTTTTAACTTCAATTTCTAGAAGCTTTTATTTAGGAAAAATTCTACTTTTCATATTGATGTGAGCTGCTTATATATCCTGTAGTTTATCAGGTGGTGTTTCAAGTTTACACTTGTGATTTTGTCACACTACTAAAACTGTCATATAATCTGTTTTGTGCTGTCATAAGGTGTCTTGCAATGTATTCTCACGTTTTCTTGTAGTACTATGGTTTTTATTTTCATACCTCTATCTTTGCTTTAGTACATTTTATTCTGTAATAAGACAAACATTGTACTTATTTGTATATATCTGAAGAATATTCTGTTTTTATTAATTTTATTTAAAGAGAAAAAACAAAACAGAAAAAATCTAGAAATGATACATAATTTCAAAAAAATAAACAGTAAGAAATCATTAGTTGATACATTACATATTGTCTTCTTAGAAATAGTTGTTCAGGGGCTGGGGATTTAGCTCAGCGGCATAAGCGCCTGCCTTGCAAGCAGGCAGTTGTGAGTTCAATCCCCAGTACTGATAAAAAGGAAAAAGACCCCCCCCAAAAGTTGTTCAGGTTACAAAAGTAAAGCATACAAAGTAGACATTCAAACATGGAGAGTGCAAACACTTCTGTTCAATGATCCAACAAAACTTAGTAGTATGCTAATCAATCCTATATACTTAAACATACATGCAGTTTAGAGCACTTTCTTTTCCTCTCTTTTTTACAATAACAATTACACATTTTGGGTTTTATTACTCTTACCTTTCTTATTACTTTTTACACTACAGACACAATGTGATATTTATAAATATGATTCTTATTTATTTCACTAATGAGAATAGTCTCAAGTTGTCTCCATTTACCTATGAAGGTCTCAAGATCATCCTTTTATATAACTGAGAAATATCCCATTGTATAAAAATACCACATCTTTTCATCCACTCTGCAGTTGATGGGCATCTTGGTTGTTTCCAAGATTTGGCTATTACAAATTGTGCTGCTATGAACATGGGTGCACATATATCACTGTGATATGACCTTTTCAGTTTTTCTGGGAAAATCTCCAGGAGGGCAATAGCTGGATTGAATGGAATTTCCAATCCTAGTCTTCTGAGAATTCTCCATACTGATTTCCATAGTGGTTGCACCAGTCTACACTCTCACCAACAGTGGAGCAGTGTTCTTTTTTCCCTGCAGCCTCACCAACATTGGTTATCAGTTGAATTCTTGATGGCAGCCACTCTTGAAATCTCAATGCTGTTTTAATTTGTATTTCTTGAATGACCAGTGATGCTGAACATTTCTTCATGTACTTATTTGCCATTTGTCTATCTTTATCTGAGAACTGTGTGTTCATCTCAGATGCTCATTTTTGGAGAGGGTCTTTGAATTTGGGGGGCTTGATGTTTTTCAATTCTTTATTCTGGATATAAGTTCTTTGTCTGAAGGGTTGCTGGCTAAAATTCTTTCCCATTCTGTGGGTTTTCTTTTCACTATGTTGGTGATTTTTTTCAATAAGATCCCAGTTATTTCTTTGAAGTGTTTTCTATACAGTTTGTGTTTTGTTCATGAATTCTCTGCCTACCCCTATGTCTCCAAGACTTCTACCTACTTTGTCTTCCAGTAGATTTAGTGTTTCTGTTTTAATATTTAGCTCTTTGATCCATTTAAATTTTAGTTTTGTGCATGGTGATAGGCATGGATCTAGTTTCAGTCTTCAGCATGTGGAGAGCCAATTTTTCCAACACGGTTTATTAAAGAGGCTATCCTTCTTCCAGTGAACATGTTTAGCCTCTTTGTCAAATATCAGGTGGGCTGAGTGTCTTTGTAGCTGAGCTTTGCATCTTCTAATCTGTTCCATTGATCCTTAGGTCTATTTCTTTGCCAGTACTGTGCTGATTTTTATCACTGTGGCTTTGTAGTATAGTTTCAAGTCAGGAATTGAGATGCCTCCTGCCTTGCTTTTGTTGTCCAGAATTATCTTTGCTATTCTAGGTTTCTTTTGTTTCCAAATGAATTTTAGGAGTGTTTTCTCTAGATCTGTAAGATATGTTAGTCGTATTTTGATTGGGATTGCATTAAATCTGTTTTGGGAATATGGCCATTTTCACAATTCCTAGGCAAGAGCAAGGAATATCTTTCCATTTTCTAATATCCTCTTCAATCTCCTTTTTGAACATAGCATAATTTTCAGCATATAGGTCTTTTACATTCTTAGTTAGATTTATTCCTAAGTATTTCATTTTTTTAGATGCTATTGTGAAGGGTGATATTGCCATAATTTCTCTCTTGGTGAGTTTTTGTTTGTACACAGGAATGCTATTGATTTTTGAGCACTGACTTTGTATCCAACTACACTGCTGAATTTGTTTATTATCTGTAATAGTCTTTTAATGGAGTTTGTTGGGTCTTCTATATAGAGTATCATATCATTTGCATATAGTGATAATTTAACTTCTCTCTTTTCTATCTTTATTCCTTTTATTTCTCTCTCTTGTCTGATTGCCCTGGCTAGTGTTTCCAGAACAGTATTGAACAGGAGTGGTAAAAGTGGACATTCTTGTCTTGTTCCTGATTTAAAGTGAAAGCTTTCAGTTTTTGTCCATTTAGTATAATGCTGGTTGTTGGTTTGTCATAGATGGCCTTTATAAGATTGAGATAGACACCGTGTAATCCGAGTTTCTGAAGGGTTTTTATTATGAATGTGTATTGGACTTTATCGAAAGCTTTTTCTGTATCTATTGAGATGACCATGTGGTTTTAGTTTTTGGCTCTATTGATGTGGTGTATCACATTTATTGAACTGCATATGTTAAACCATCCCTGCATTCTGGAATGAATCCCACTTGTTCATGATGTATAATCCTCTTGATGGTTTGCTGCATTCTATTTGCTAGTATTTTATTGAGAATCTTTGCATCAGTGTTCATTAGTGAGACTGGCTTAAAGTTCTCCTTTTGGTTGGGGCCTTTCTCTGGTTTTAGTATCAGAGTAATTCTTGCCTCCAGGAATGATTTAGGGAGGATTGCTTCCTTTTCAATTTCATTGAAGAGTTTAAGGAGTAATGGCATAAAATCTTTAAATTTCTTGTAGAATTCAACTGGGAATCCATCAGGCCCTGGGCTTTTCTTTGTTGGTAAGTTTTTAATCACATTTTCAATTTCAATAGCTAATATTGGGTTATTCAAAATTGCTATATATTCTTTGTTGAGATTTGGTAGTTCATATGTTTCTAGAAATCTGTCCATTTCCTCTGTGTTTTCCACTCTATATGAGTAGAGATTTTCAAAGTAGGTATTCATGATCTTTTGAATTTCCATGGGATTTGTAGTAATTTTCCCCTTTTCAGTCCTTATTGCGTGAATTTGGGTTTTTTCCTTTCTTTTACTTGATAAGGTGAGCTAGAGGTTTGTCAGTTTTGCTTATTCTCTCAAAAAACCAGCTTTTTGATTCATTAACTCTTTGTATTATATTTTTAGCTTCAATTGCATTGATTTCTGCTCTAATCTTTATCATTTCCTCTCTTCTATGAGCTTTGGATTTAACTTGCTCTTCTTTTTCTAGAAGCTTGAGATGAAGCATTAGTATGTTTATTTGTGCTCGCTCTGTTTTCTTGATATGACAATTTATTGCTGTATATTTTTCTCTTAAGATCGCTTTCATTGTATCCCATAGATTACAGTATGTTGTTTCTGCATTTTCACTGAATTATAGGTATTGCTTTATTTCTTCTTTAATTTCATCTGTAGCCCACTGGTTGTTCAAAAGTTTGTTATTTAATTTCCATGTATTTATGCAGGTTTTGAAATTTCTTTTGCCATTAATTTCCAGTTTCAGTGCACTATGGTCAGATATTACACATGGAATAATTTCAATACCTTTGCAGTTACTTAAGAATGTTTTATGGGATAATACATGGTCTATCTTAGATAATGTCCCATGAGCAGCTGAGAAGAATGTGCATTCTGATGTGGTTGAGTGGAATACTCTTTAAACATCTACCTAGTTCAGCTACACACAGTTCTATTATTTCTTTGCTGATTTTTTGTCCAATTGATCTATCTCTTTGTAACAATCAGCTATTAAGGTTCCCTGTTATAACTGTGTTCTTGTGTATTTGGTTTTTCATGTCCATTAGTATCTGTCTTATATAGTTGGGTGCTCCTGTATTTGGTACATATATATTTATAATTGTTAGTTCTTCCTCTTGAATTTTTCCACTAACGAGTATGTAGTGACCTTCTTTAGCTCTTTAATCATTTTAGGTTTGAAGTTCACATTGTCTGCAAAAAGAATAGTTACCCGTGATTTTTTTCTGGGTTCCTGTTGCATGGAATACTGTTTTCCATCCTTTAACTTTCAATGTATGAGTTTCCTTTTGGGTCAGATGTTTTTTTGTTTGTTTGTTTGTTTGTTTTTTTGTATATAGCGTATTGTGGGATCATGTTTCTTGATCCATTCTGTCAACCAGTTTCTTTTGATAGGTGAATTGAGGCCGTTTACATTTATGGATATCACTGATATGTACTGGCTCAACTTTGCCATGCTATATTCCAGTTGTTTACTTTCTGTTTTTCCCACTTGTTTAATTGCTTGTCATATCTGGTGGTTTCTTTCTATGGTTGTTCTGGGGGTTGTGGTTATTTTTATCTCTATCTAGTATGTCTTTCAATATTCTTTCTAGGGTGGGTTTGGTGGACGTGAATTTCTTCAGTTGTTCTTTGTCATGGAAGTATCTTGTTTTTTCATTAAATTTGAATGCAAGTTTTTCTGCGTACATCAATCTGGGTTGGAAATTGTTTTCTTTCAGGGCTCGAAATACCTCACTCCAAGCTCATCTTGATTTGAGGGTTTGGGCTGAAAAGTCTGCTGTGATTCTAATGGGCTTTCCTTGATAGGTGAGTTGTATCTTCTCTAACAACATTTAGTATTCTGTTTTTATGCTGTGTGTCTGAGATCTTAATTATTATATGTCTGGATGTAGATTTGTATTGGTTGTGACTATTTGGCATTCTATATGCCTCACTTATCTGCATATCAGATTTTTTCCCCATATTTGGGAAATTTTCTGCTATTACTTCTGTAAATATTTTAGTCATATCATTTGCATTGACTCCTGCATCTTTACTGATGCCTATTAATCATGTTGTTACTCTTGGCATTATTTTGAAGCTGCTGGATGATTATTTCATGCTGCTTTGTTATTTTTAAAAGTTCTATCCTTTCATGATCACTAATTATGATCCTGTTCTCAAGCTCCAAAATCCTATCCTCAGCTTCATTTAAATAGTTCTTCCAGCTTTGAATAGAATTTTTTGTTTCTTGGATGTCTCTTTGAGTTTGTTTCATGAGTTCTGCATCCCCCAGCCTTCATCTCTGGAGCCTGTGTGTCACTGTTCTGACACCTGTGAGACCAGTTGTGTCAGCCTGCCACTATGTGACCTGAACAACAGAAATGTATTGTCTTACTGTTTTGGAAGCTCCAAGTCCAAGATCTAGGTGTGTGCAGGTTGATTTTCTGAGAATTATGTGAGTGAGGGTCTCTTCTAAGCCTCTTTGTCTAGCAACATTGGCATTCTGACAAACTGGTGTTTCTGACAACGCTGGCATTCTTTGGCCTGTGGAAGTACCACCCAGAATCTCTACCTTCCTGTTCAAATGCCCCTTCCTATGTACCTGTTTGTTCAAGTTTCTCCCTCTTGGAAGGATACAAATAATACTGGATTAGGGACTTTCCTGATAACCTAATCCCAATCCGTTATATTTGCAATAACCCTGTTTCCAAATCAGGTGCTTTCTGAGGTACTGGCGGTTAGGACTTCAACATATGAATTCAGGGGACAAAGTGCAATCTGTAACATGAGTTGATTGTCTCTCTGCTGAAATGACAAAAGCTGGTCATTCTGAGTCTAGTGGCAGTCATCTGCCACAAAGGGAGTCAGTATGGTACTTTAGCGTGGGAAGTGGCAGCCGCTATCTCTGGGGACAGGAAACTTGGCAGGGACCACATATGGAGTTAGCTGTTACCTTTGCCTTTGTGTTTCTCCTGCCCACTTCTGTACTGCAAACATGGTCATCCACTATTGGCAGACACCACAGCAATGACCAAGCAGAGCTGTCCAGATACCGTATGTCCCAATCTGGTACTGGACAGTCAGGCCTGTCTCATCAGTCTGGGAACCTGGTCACATACTCTGAAGTTTGTTCTAGAATAATGGGCTGTATTTACTCAAATATTTATACATATTTCTTAATTTCCTAAGAAACAAATGTTTCAGATCATAAATATCCTTTTCTAAAAAAGAAAACTAGATGACACAAAATATGAAGTGAAAGCATCTGTAATCTCACCTGCCTAAAATAAATATTTTTCACAGTTTGATTCACTTTCTTTCATGTGTCAATTAAAACAAATAAATATACAAAGGCACTCACATGTTAACATAAATAGTATATCTAATATTTTGCCTTTTCTATGAAAATGTTATTGATGTTATTCCATATTGATTTGTATAGGTCTATATCAACTTTTGAAAACAGCGACACTGACATTTTGTAATACATGTATTCTTTGTTATTAATGGGTATTTTAGGTTATCTTCAAACTTTTTCATTAGCGATACTTACAGTGTTTCTCTGTGTACTTTCATCAGGCGAGAGGGGTGCTCTGCCACAGAAGACTAGGATAAGAGGGTGGTGGTGGCCCAGTCATTATACCCTTCCCTTCCTCTTCCAAAACACACACCCACTTTGAGAAGGCCTGCTTGTGAGTGGCATCAGGCAGACAGAGAATGCCAAGCTTCTGGCTGCCTGAGAGGTATGCACCATCTGTGGGAGTTTGATCTCCTTTGCTTTCTTATGTCAGCGTATTGCTTATGGCTGTGGTTTTTTTTCTCCTGCAGCCGCAGGCACAGTCTGTGATTAGGTACCTTCCCACCAGAGTACATACTGATGAGTTTTCCTGTTCAGTTTATAACCAGTTGTAGCCACTCTCTCTTCCAGCTTTTGGATTGCGATCTTGCCTGTGAGACGGCCTGATCCCACTGGGTCCATGCTGGGTGCTCGGTAGACTCCTGTGGCTCAGGAGACTAACGGGGAGGGAGGGCTTGATGGTGTGTGGCATGGGTCAGAATTTTCTTCTTTACAGCCAACCCATGAGCCAAACAAAACAGCTCCAGAAGATAAATCAAGTGGCCTTTTACTCTCTAGGAAAAATGCCTTGATGGTCCTGTTTTAAAGGTCTTTCTGCATTAAATGGAAAGATTGATGTGTGGCATTTTATTTAAACTGGTATTATGCATCACGTCACCAAAGTCAGCTCTCAAATCACCTGCCCATGACAGATCATAAAAATCTGGCAGTTGTAATGTCTGGGCGAAAGACAGTGCCCTGGCTGATCTTTGTGTCCTGGATGTTTGCAGCTCTCTTGTTCTTGGCTTGTTTATCTTTCAGGGTTTGGAACTTATAAAGCTACCATGCAGAAGGGGAAAGAAAAGCTGTGTGTGTACACACATGTTCAAAATATGGTGAATGTTTAAATAAAAAGTTAAAACTTATAACAGAAGGTACATTGCCGTTACTCCTCCTTGAAACAATCCCCCCACTCTGGACACACTTCCTCATTCTTCTTGTCACTTTGTGAAGCAGTTCTAGAAGTCCTCTTTAGTGAATTTCTCTATGAAGCAAGATCAAAAATACAGTAAATGTGCTTGCTGAGTGCCACTCAATGGACAGGCTGGCCCGTAAAACACGGTGGTGTGTCCTCACCTACCTTATTCACGAGATCTGACCCCATGTGACTTCCGGCTCTTCCCCAAAATCAGGAATGGTAAATGTTTTGAATTGATTCAGGGCATTGAGGCAGCCATGAGAGTGCAACTAAAGACATGCAGGAAAGACGACTTCCAGAACTCCATCAGAAAGTGGTTGGAAGGGTGGGATCAGTCTATTTAAAGTTAGAGGGGTATTGCGAGTGGCAATGTATCTTTTACTGTAATAAGTTTTTTAAAATTTAATAATTCACTGCATGTTTCAATCACACCTTGCACACGCTTATCAAGCATTCATTTAATGCATTGTAGAATGAATTTAACTTGGTTCCACTTGGTCCCAGTTATTTCGGCAGAGAGCTTCTTAAAATATCACACAAAAGTCTGTTTCATTAGTGCCCACACTCACCCCCCCCCATGCCCTTCATTCATCCCAAGTTGATTGCAGTGTCTTATGGGCCTTGTTTTGCTACTTAGCAGCCTGTGGACCACAGTGTCTACAGCAGGGAGTGATTGAGAAGGCCAAGGGTAGGGGGCCCATGAGGCACTAGATATGGTGGGGTGAGAGGGGAGAGGAAGCATTGGTAAGTTTAAAACAAAAAATGTCTTATGGGTGTGAAGTACAGGGAACAGATTCTTGGAATTCAGGATAGTAATGGTTTCTATAGATTCAATAATTTAGTGTATAATCCATGTCTGACAAATAAGGATCCGATACAACATTGATGAGTCCATGAATGAATCAGTATTTCAGAGAGGTGGCAGTAAATGTCTGGAGGGAGCTGATAACTTACCCAAGATGGCAAGGCTCATGAACAGGATAGCCTGGAGCATGATGACAATTGTGTACTCCATGTAGAACTTAAGAACTTTACCCGCTGACTTTACAAGGTCTAATTTACATGGTCATCATGAAGGAAAGTAGATCTTTAAAAAATTTCCTAGAAAATAAAGATTTGACCCAAGATACCTAGTGGAGTTGGCATGAATCAGCCATGGGGTTCCACAAATTAGCTGCCCTTGCAAAGGTGTGGGCAGTGGCATTGTGGGTGTGTCTGTCTTGCTGATGTCCATGGCCGTCTATGGCCTGCATATTAGCCTGCTGGGCTGCCATCACACAATACCACAATCTGTAGATTTTGAATACAAAGACAGACATTTGTTTTCTCATAGTTTTAGAGGCTGGGAGTTGAAGGTCTAAGTGTCGGCAGGACTGGTTTTGTCTGAGGCCTGTCTCATCTGCTTGCAGGTGGTCACTTGAATGCTGGGTACTCACAGGCCTTTCCATCCTGTATTCCTAAGGTCTCTCCATTTGGTTTGATCTTTTCAAAACATCTGAGGTTAGGCTAGAGCCCATCCAGATGGCCTCCTTTGTCTGAATTACCTCTTTAAAAACCTACCTCTAAATACAGTGATGTTCCAAACTACTGGAACCAGGTCTACAATATATGAATGTGGGGAGCAGATCTGGAGAACATCATTCAGTGCATAACAACTGAACTGTCACTATTTCAGTGGAGGAGTTGCAGCAAGTTATATTTTATTATGTCTTTGTACCTAAATTGAAAAATACCAAGGTTTCTACAGGAAATTGTACACACTGTTGTTCAGGAAGAGCCTGATTTCCTTAGAGCTTCTAGCTCTGAAGTCAGTCTTCCTATAAAACCTTTTATACTCTGCCCCATGACTCTGTGGCAAGGTACAGGTACAGATTTCTCCTTGCCCGTCTTATCCATTCCTTACTTAAATGTATTAAGCATGCACTGAATCCTGTCTCTGAGATGGCCACAGGTCTAAGTCAGGGTCTCTCAATTGGACCCCAATGTTGTTTTGGGACAGGTCTTTGCACATTGTGAAGACTATCCCATGTAGTATAGAATCTTAGGCCTCTGTCTACTAATGTTTTGTAGCCCCCATTTCCTGGTTGTAACCACTAAAAATGGCTTAAGACTGTAAATATTCCAGACAGGTAAAATTGCCTGTGTAGAGAGCCCCTGTGCTTAACAATTTTCATGAATTGTGGCATGTAATCTTAACCAAGATACTAGGTCCTGTTGTCCATTATGTGAAGCTGGAACTGAAGGCAGAGAGAAGCTCAATTTTGCACCTGAGACAGCAACAGAGTTGGAAAATATTCTCCAGACCTGGAGTTTTAAGTTGTGATGTTTTTGCTACCCTGAGAAGGACAGTGAAGTCTCACTAGAGACCCATGTGACTTACCCAGCTGGATGATTTCTGTAGAAGAGAGGAGGCCTTCAGTTTGCCCCTTCATGGCTTCATTTGTGCAGTAAATATTACTGAAGCACTTAGAATGCTATTATACATATCAGATGGGATGCTGCACTGAATAACACTGTGTAGTCCCTACTTTGGGGACCAAACAATGGATAGGTAGCTCCTTGTTCCCTGAGCCACAGCATCCTTTGAGTGAGGTTTCTGTTGTCATCATGCTTTTATTCATGTTATAATTTCAGATATCATTATTGTTATTTACATATTATAGATCTCTACTTCTGAGCTTCACTCCAATTAAACTTTTGTTTTTTTCTTTGTTTGCTTTTTAGGTACCAGGAATCAAACTTATGACCTCACGCTTGCCAGGCAGGCACTTGTGCTACTTAGCTAAACCCCTAGCCCACTCCAGTCAGACTTCAAATGGCAGGGTACTATAATTCAGCTACTACAGAACTCATTCTGTAGTGGCTTTGGTGGAAATTGAAAAAAGGCTCAGGATCAGAGCATATGTATTTTTAATGCATTATTGCAAAATAGCTGTTTAGCAATTTTTTCTAGTCTGATCAGTTGAATTTTTCCTTGCTTTCTGTCCTTTCCTGGACAAATGATGAGATTTGGATGCTCTTGCAAGTCATTTAATACTAAAGATTTGGATCTATCCATTCAAACTGCCTCCAAATGGGCTAAAGTTGATGTGATTTTTTTTCTTAAAAAAAAAAAAAGAATTTTGTTTCATTTTAGGTTCAATGTGAATTCTTACCATAAAAGCACACATGTAAGTTTCTAACACTTACAGAAGTCTTTTGATAAATGGCACCATAAACATAGGCAATTTTCTACATCTTGTTTGTAGGCTGTTGAAATTTACAAGGTTTCCCTTTAATACAATTGTCTACGCCAGCTAACAGGCAGTTTTATAGCCGATTTGTATTTATCATTAGGATAAAGCAAACCCTCACCTTAGATCCTTTATTCTCCCAGGAACATAAATAATTCCAAATAACCAGCAATATCTGGGCTGCCATTTGGTTTGGCAGCTCTGAGGGAAACAGCTCTTATTTTGCTAACTGGTAAACTACCTTCTCCTGTACAGATTTTCTTGAATTTTGAAAGGCCTAAAAATTCTAAAATGCGTTATGTAAGTCTGACTAATGTGTACAAAATTTCCATGTCAAATTATTTTGATGCAATAATTACCTGATTGGATTTCCTTGTAAGCATTTCACACCTTTGTCAAAGATGCTGGAAGGCAGCTTTGGAGAAAGAGGGCAGGGGCAGCTGTGGGCAAGCCAGAAAGTTTTCAGGTTCATAGAGACTGTTGCGGTTCACAGCATTGGAGTAGTGCTGGACACTGAGTAATGCTGTTACACTGCTGTCATTAGCTGAGCAGTCTCTCACCCTTTAAGGTAATAATAAGTTGGAAATGGTGACTCATGCCTATAATCCCAACTCTCTGGAAGGCTGAGGCAGGAGGATCACAAATTAGATTCAATTTAGCAAGACCTTGTCTCAAAACAAAAAACAAAGAATTGGGGAGTAGCTCAGTATGAAAACCCTAGGTTCAATTCCCAGTACTGAAAAAAAGTAAGATCAAGCTAGTTTGCCTCCCCAAATGCCTAGTTAGGTCCTGAGTTCAATTCCTGATTAAAAAAAAAAAGATTTTGACCCTAATTATAGTGACATCTGATAAACTACATTATTTTTTGGAGACAGGATGTCACTATGTAGTTCAACCTGGCCTTGATCTTGTGAAACCCAGGCTGGCCTCGAACTCATGGCAATCCTCCTGCCCCAGCCTCTTGATTCCTGGGATTACAGATATGTGCTACCATGCCCCAGGGACTGGCTACTCTTAGCATGTAAAATATAAAAAGATGAATATATGTGTAGAAAGAGAAGTGTATTACATTATGTATCAGGTACCTAAACAATGCTGGCTTTCCTTTACTGTTGATCTCACATTGCTCACAAGTCATTTTGTCTAGGCTGTTTTACCTTATACTATAGCAACAGGAAATGTGACCAAGACTTAATAAGATACAGTTAACTTCTCTTTCATGTTAAAAAGCAAAAATCTTAGTTGTAAGAGGGTCAGGGTTGATATGATGCTGTCTTAAAGTCATCAGGGAAGCTAGA
Organism: Cavia porcellus; assembly: GCF_034190915.1. NCBI lineage: Eukaryota > Metazoa > Chordata > Mammalia > Rodentia > Caviidae > Cavia > Cavia porcellus. The sequence goes on from NW_026947496.1 coordinate 55,960,815, forward strand.
TGCTTCCAGCCATTTCTTTTCTGACTTTAGAATGCTGTATAATGCACAGGCTCAAGGTCCAGAATAATTGCTGTAGTGCCAAATATCACACCGACCTTCAAGGTAGCACAATGGATAAAGAGAATTCCTTGCTCAAGCTCTTTTAAAGAAAACTGTATAGGAGTCTGCCACATAAACAAATACACATTCTAGTGGCAAAACTTAACTTCATGAACATACTTAGTGTCAAGGGCTGTGGAGTGAGAAGCATAATTTTTAAGTTGGTTGGCAGTGAACTTAGCTGGAAACCAGGATTCTGTTACTGAGAAAGTTGGGCAAATTACAGGAACCCTAACGTCACAGGGGAAAAGAAGCAGACAGCAAAGACACAGAAGTAGGGCTCTTCTGGTGTGACACCCCTACTCTCAGGGCAGCTCTGTCTCTTCTGATTCTGTTTCCCTTTCTTTTTTCCATGTGGCTCTGGTGAGAAGAAGATTGGTAGCACGGGCACAGCAGGTGAAGGCGGTCTCTCTGCTGCCCGTGTGACCCTGCCCTCTGTGCTGGGCTGTCCCTGGGTTGGCCCGCAGTCCTGGCCCATGCTGCCCTGAGGCTGGCGGCTTCCCTGCTGTGGCTGACCAGACTTGGTCATCTTGCCTGTCCCTGGGTCCCTGCACTGCTCTCACGACTTGTGTTACTGCCTCCTTGCAGGCCCAGAGCTTCTCAGAGCAGAGAAAGTTAACGTCTCTGAGTCTTCAGTCTGCACCCTCTCCTGCTACTTCTGATGTCCTCCTGCCTCCCTGCATGGTGACCTTCACTGTTCCCAGGAAAAAATGCCTTGTCCTTTCCCAGTAAGTGGCATGGCTTAGCACTGGCTGGGAGAGGGTGAGAAGGAAGATTTCTTTCCTTTTTTTTTTTTTAAAAGATGCCCTCAAAGTCCTTGTTTGCATAAGCCAGTTTAAATAACCAATCAGTAAATACATAATACAAGATTGATGCATTTCTTTTTTTTAACTTTTTATTTTATTGATACATTTTAGATCTACATAATGATAGCATTCACTATAGGGAGTTTGTACCTGTGCATGATATATCTTGCTGTTGCTTTTTCCCCATTCCCCTCCCCTTCCTTTAACCCCCCTTCCCCTCTTTATTTGCAAAAAGCTTTGTTTTCATTTCTGTTTCCTTCTGTCCCCCACCCCCTTTCTTACCTTTCTTGAGAGGGGAGATTTTTAAAAAAATGTTTATCATAAAAAAATGTATAGTGAATTACCCTTTTGATACATGCAAAACTGCCCATCTCCCAAGTCAGAAATGACCCTGCAGTATTATTCACTGCATTTCCCACTGCAGTGGGAGTGTATGTGTGTTTTATTGGTGGTATCATACAAATCAGCTTTTATTTTAGCTGGGTCCAGTTTCAGAGCATTAGTTAAAAGTCCTCATTGAAAGTTTGTTTCTTTTCTGTGGCAAGATTAGAATGTGCTCTGTTTTGAATAATAGTATGTTTCCGGCCCCTGACATGTATTTATGGAATGAATGAATGTGTGAACAAGTAAGTGAGAGATATACCTGAAGTCAAGAAAGCAGAAGAGAGAAAGGAATTCACAACCACACCCCGCCCCTTCTTTTTAAAACTTCAGAGATTCTTTTCCCTTTGGCAGTCTCATAGTCTTAATTCAGATGCAGATGCCTCCGGGCAGGTTCTTGATCCTGCTCAGAGGCGGTATGAAATTTAGGCTCTCTATCATGGTCAGTTTAATTGTTTTAGGGGGGCATCGTCAATACCCTCCTCTCCTCTTGCTGCATGTATCAGCTTATCTCCCTTCAACTGTGTGGTGACCACATGAAGAAGGTGTTTTATTCTGCTTTCTTTACTTGGTGACCCTCAGCAAGGAGGATTGTTTCAGAGACAAGAAGTGAGCAACAGTATTTCTAAGGCAATAAAGGTTTTCTTTATCTTTTTATTCTTCCACGTAGGTAGCTATTAATTGTAATCTTTTTGTGATATTGGGAGCAGTAAAAAGTACAATAAAATTGCTTCTATAAATTGTGGGGCGTAGGGTGTGTGGCATTTATTTGTTTAGATATTTATTTAAAGTGTGTTTTTTTCTTCTTTAAGATCTAATAAGTTTGCTTGGGAGAACTCAGATAGCCACTTTTTTAAATAAGGTGGCCAAATATTAATCTAAAGATTAATAAAGTTCTGCCAGTTTCCTGGGGCTGTACAAGGTGCTCTGACTTTTGGTCATATTTACCACATTTTTTTTTTCCAGAGAGGAAAATGCTTTATGATTTCATGAGGGCTTTATTGAACTGTAACTGGAAATTTGAGGCTTTGTAATTCATCCATCTCAGAGAAATGGTGTCTCCGTGTTATTGGTGTCATATACGCTCTATGCTTTATTTGTGGCAAACATTTGCTTTGGAAGAAAAAGGCAATTTTTCTCTCCCCAGTGGGCTCTTGTAATAGTTCCTCTGGGCCAGCTTGGATACTTTGAGGACCTTAAAGCTGTCTCATCTCCAGTCTTAAAGGCCATTCTAAAGCCCACATCATGCAGGGACACATAAGGTGTTTGCTCCCCATACTGGGAGAAAAACTATCTCAGTTTCACCACAGGAGCCCTGCAAACCAAATTCAAGATTTATGTGTATGTTTGTTTTTTTCCTATGATTAAAGTGGTACAGAAATACTGATTAAGCAGCCAAATAATACTGAAATATAAAAAAGTAGGACATCTCTGTATAAATCACCTTTAGAAATAACCAATGTTACTCACTGCACATAGAGTTATATAGATTTTCAAAGATTTGAACAGCTCAGGATGTTTGGGGACCACATTTTTGGGGTATGGGGCAAAGCAGAGGAAAGTGTGGTCACTAGTTAGTGATTCTCCAACCCTGACCATCTGTCCATTTAAGAGAGAGAGAGGTCACCTGTGTCTGGAAAGATGCAGAAAAAGGAATGTGATGGAGATTTTGTTCTTCTTGTTTTGTGCAGCATTGAAATGTTCTCTTTGAAGTCAATAGATATTAGTTAATATTATTTTCTTCAGTCCTTTCATGGAGTTGTAGATTGGGCTGTCATTCAAACTTCTTTTGGACTCTCTATAGAGAACTATAGATCCTCTCCCCTTCTGTCCAAGACAGGAGGCTTGGCCTGATAATTTGCTTTGATTATTTCATTGGCCAAATGTGTTATTTCCTGTCAGAATCTTTGAGGCAATATGTTTCTATATTATCTTTTTTTTCTTCTGTAAGGTATTACATGATTTATCTGTGGTGTCTTAGAGGGAAGAGTGCAGCCAATTCACACTGAGTGTGTTGCATGAGGTGGAGATAGGGTTTTGTGTTTGCAAGTCAATGAGGAGCGGGCTTGCTTATTACTACAGCAAGACTTAGGCTACCAGACTGGTATAGTAGGCAAATTCAATGTGAGAAACTCTTTAGAGCCTTCCTGTGTATTTAGAGTTTTCTAAGTCTGTGAGATTGAAGCATCTGACTCAGTGTTCTATGTAAAAAGTAAAAATAAAAAAAAAATTTAAAAAAAGATAGTTTTGATTGTTACTCTAGGCCAGTGATGGCAAATTCTTTAGCTTTCAGTGATACAGCCGGCTGCAGCATATATGCCATTGGTTTGCCACCACCGCTCTAGTACTATGCTGACCAGCACAGAAGCAACTATCTCTACGTGACTATTGACTACATGAAACAGGTCAGACAGAATGAAAATGGGTATAAGTATGAAACATGCATGAAGTTTGTAAGATACCACAAAACAGTGTGAAATATCTCAATTTTTATACTGGTCACATGTTGAAATGATAATGTTTTGAACTTGTTGAGTTAGAATAAAATAGTGATCTCATTAATTCAATATATTTTAAATATGGCTATTCATGTTTTCAAATTACATGTATAGTTCATAATAGAGTTTTGTTAGACAGCTCTTTTATAGGCTATAGAGCCAAACAGACTTTGATTTCTGTCTTATCTCTCCCAACATCTTGTAGATATTGTAGATCAAGACCTTGTAGATCTTGCTCTCTGTAAGATCTCACCCACAAGACAAGAACAGCACTAGTTTCTGAAGAATAGTAGGAAAAAAGATAATGAAAGCAATTGTTATCCACAGTAAATGTCCTTCTTCTCTCAAACCATATAAGGGTGAAGTGTTGAGGATTCCTTTTGAAGTACAATTTATATGCTTTCTACAGGACGGGATAGTTCGTTTTTACAGCTTTCATTTTCTTTTGAGATGTGAAGCCTTGAGAATCATTGGGGGAAAACATTGACTGGGCCAAAGTCTTGCTCCATTACATTCTGTATTAGTTAGCTGTCCTGTTACTGGACATAATGCCTGACATGACTTAAAAAAGGACAGGTTTAATTTGGCTCATGTCATAAGAGGAATCAGTCCATGATCAGCTGGTTGCAAGGCAGAAATATCATGGTGGAAGGGTAAGGTGGAACAAAACTGTTTAGTTCATGATATTCAGGAAACAGAACAAGGAAGCAGTTACCGAAAGGAAGAAGAACCAGACGTACCTCTAGAGGTACCAGAGGTACCTCATAGAGCCATACCTCTATGTGTTATCTAGACACTCTCGGAAATGTGCTCCATTGTTCCCCCCAAACCATTTAAGTCTACTGTCAAATTTAACTGTCACAACTGAAAAGGTAGTTTGCTGTGTATATACCTTGTTTTCTCTAGAAGAAAGTAAGTGATTTTGAATTCCTGTTCACCTTGACTTCATTAGTCACATATTTGGAAAATGCAAATGTCTTGGGTATTCAACAGATTATGCTGGGATGTTCATTTTGAAATCATTCACCTTTATTGATTCTTTTGACACAATACATTTGGGTACATTGAAAGTAACTTCCCCATGGACCATAAATTAATTTCCTTAATGAATCTGAACAAAGATGCCAGGTGAGTTTATCTTTCCTGGTGTCTAATCCATGAGACAGACCAAGCCATTTGAAAAATGTCTATCTTACAGTTTTAAGACTTTCTCTGTAAAGAATTCCCTCCCAACTTAGTCACATATTCAGATTCATCCCTCAGTATTTGCTTTACACATATTTAGAATCCTTTTGAGAACCCTTTGCATATGTTAATAGTGGTCTCAGTTTTAAAACATCATTAGCATCATAATCCCGTTGATCAGACAGCTGCAACATGGGCTGTAATGCTTGATGCTGTGAGGAGCAGATAATGAATCTGTAAGCACCATGTTACAGCCCAAGTTCCACATAGCACTGCTCTGTGGGGCAATCTTACCACCTTCCAAAAAGATTTCTCTCTGTTTCCATTAGCAGGGTGTACACATAAAAACTGGAGACTGGGTCCAGGCTTTGTAGGAAAATCCAAGGTTGAGAAACTGTGACATGCGTTCCCAACATTGCCAGTAAGGTAGCTGATAACTGCTGTATACATACAGGGCACCACTCTGAGCACTTCTCTGAACTAATCTCCCACTATTTCTGTTAATTCATCTTACTGTTTGGAACCACCAAACAGTAGACTAGTATGCTATATGTGTCCTCTTAAATCTCCAGAGACTTAGCTTCTTTCTCTCTTGTTTTTCATCAGTTTTGTGCCTCATAGTTCATTAAGGCTGCTTGAATGCCTACCATTATGTCCACCTGCCTATCAACAGAAAAGAAGAAAGAAGAGTCACCTTCAGTAGAAAAGAAGATAGAAGAAGGATCTGCATATAACATTTTTTGACTACGTGTGATTGTCAAGCACTTAATCACATGGTTACATCAAGCTGCTAGGGACACTGGGAAATGTTTTTTTTTTTTTTTATTCTGAGTAGCTATATTCCTGCTGAAAATGGGAGGCTCTATTCATAAGGGAGAGAGAGAGAGAGAGAGAGAGAGAGAGAGAGAGAGAGAGAGAGAGAGCAAATACAGAGGTAGACAATTAGTTGTTTCTTCCTTATTCTTTTATCTAACAATCATTAAATAGAAACTTTTGTGGCCTTTGCTTTATAATGCTATACCTAAATAGTCTTTTCCCCTAAACAAATGTAACAGGTGATATTGCCTCTATTTTTCAAATAAGAAACTGAAGTCCAGGCATTTCTCTTTCTGTTACATCAGGGTCATAATTTTAATAACAAGAATTATTACTTTGAACATTTTATATACATATAGTCATTAATTTTGGTTCCTCTGAAACCAGACCACATTCTCTACTATACCCTTTATCTGCAGCAGAAATGTTGGACTACTTGTCCAAGGCCACAAGCTACTCAAGAAGGACAGGGTGGCCTGAGGATTCAGTCTGTGGTGATAGTTCCACACTACACCAGAAGCACATGCATTTTTTTTTTCTGCCTTAGTTTTGTGGGCCTATCCTATATCTCACACATTTGAAATCACGGGATCTATAACCCAGGAACATCCCCTTATTTTAAGATTAACTGATTAATGACCTGAATTCTACTGGAAAAATCCTTTTTGCTATGAAGTTTAATATATTCACAGCTTCAGGGAATTAGGACCATGGACAGTTTTGGAGTCAACCATTATTCGATTTACCACAGACTGTGGCTCAGTAAGATAAACCCTTTGCATTGCAGCCAGGGACACATGCCAGAGACAGGAAATGAGCATCACCAAACAATATGTACTGATCCTATTCTATTTTATTACTTCATTTTTAAGATATGGTGGTCATGACCCAGCCAATTGATTTCATGACCCACAGTTTTAAAAAACACTAAAAAATCTTCTCCATTTGTATTGCAATTTTCTTACTCTGATCATAGTCTTCTGTTATCTGGATTTTTATGGGATGAGAGCCTCCCAAAGACTGAGCAAGATTTCTCAGTTTTCCTTTCAGCCCCCACCAACCTCTTCACTCAATCCCCTTCCTACATTTGTGCTCCCTCTTTCCTGATGTCTGTATTCATGAAACTAAGCTACAACCTCTGAGGGGCACTCTTTGAGATACCCATGGAAAGTCCCAAAGCCATGGGAAAGACTATAAATTTAAAGATGGCACATTGGTGTAACTGTCATCCACTGTCACTGCCTGAAACTGAAGTATAGAGAAGGGCTGGGAAATCCTACCCAGTACAGGCAGAAAGCCATGGGCATAAATTAGTGATATCTGCTGTGGAGATAGGTGGGGAGATAGATGACCCTGTCGCTAGGCATTTGCTGTCCTCAGGCTTAGTGAATGTTGTCACAACTGCCCCTCTAATGAGTGGAAAAAGATCCTGAAAGGACAAAACCAGAAGTCAGAAAAATCAAGCAGGAATGGTTTGAAATTTCAGGAAGAAAAATGTCTCCTCTATTTGTATGGAGAACAAGATAAACAAGATATAGTAATTTGTAGGATATAGGAGAAATAATGGCTTTTGTCACTTGGGAATATAGAACTCTGACCAATACAAATCACTTATTGAGCTAAAAGAATTATTAGTTCATTAAAACTTATTTCTGCATTTGCATCCATTCCTGGCATCATTAAACTAAACTTCATCATCTTGAGAGTCTTTGTATTGGGTTTTTTGGTTATTTCTCCATTTTCTCAGATCAGAGTTCAGAAGCTTAGATGTCTATAAGGTGGAGAAAAGGCCTAGAGTCACGCTGCCTGGGATCAAACCCCAGCTTTGTTGCTTACAATGAGCTTGGTTTTGAGCAAGTTGCTTAATCTTGGAAGGTCTCCATCTGTGTTTGTATGTTGTTGACATCTGTGGGCGCCAGAAACGGGGCTAAGGGACACTTTGCTATGTGATGCCTATAGATAATATATCCTCCCTTTTAGGGTCTTCTGAAGGAATAAGAAAGGAAATGTGTCAAGAACACATCAATGATAAGTCACTGTGAAGCAGAAATAGATGCTGCTTAGTTAGGATCAAGGGCTCTTGGTTGTCCTCTCATTGCTTAGTCATGTTTTAACTGGAAAATGTCTCTTTCTTCCCAGAGGACAGGTCAGATACCAACTTCATTTGCTGTCTCTCAGTGCCTAACAGTGAAAAGAATTGCAGTGATATTCTGTGCTTTTCCCCTTTTCCCAGTCTCCTCTGCCCATAATGACCAGGTATATCTTTAAAATACTTTTGTTAGACATATTGACCACTGGTCAGACTCTCTAGAGAATGATCTATATGGTTCTGCACGATTGGGCTTCCTTATGTTCACTCCTGACACTGCCATCTACCATACCCTCTTCTACCTCAGCACATGGCTCTCCCAGGAGTTCCTTGGACCTGGCAAATAGTCTTGCTTTAGTTTTTGTAGTATCTACCTCACTTTCTAGAATGTTCTTGCCATAGATTCCCTCTTTGTTTGTGCCTTCAAGTCATTTAGTACTTTGTTCAGGTATCAACTTCATGGGTTCCCCTAACCACTTTATCTAAAATAGAACCCCTTTGACCTGCCATCACTGTTCTCTTGTTTTTCTTCTAAAAATTGTGTCATTTCTTCATGTGTTGGAATTTTGCATAGCTATTGTTTGTGTGTCAGACCACTTAGAATGAATGCTCCATTAGAGGAAGGACTCAACTGATTTTGTTCATATCCATATCCACTCTGTCTAAAACTGCACACAGCAGGGCCTAAGTAATTTATGGTATGAATGGGTAAATAAAATGTATTTAAAAGAAGTCTGACTGTGCCAGCCATTGTGTTTCACTTTAGTATATGTAAACTGAAAAAAATTAGACATGGTTGGATTTTTGTTGTTATTGAGAAAGTCATATGTACAAGAATATAATTTCCCAAGTACACAAAGAACAATGTAATAAAAGATGTAGAGAGAGTTCTTGGGGATAATACAGATGGTTCTATCTAATCTAGAGCCTTCCAGAGGAAAAGATTCTATATTGCTCAGATTCTGTAGAGGAACAGAAATCAGTACCTGGTCAGTATCAGGATCTAAAAGCCTCAGAAAAAGAAAGACCAAATGATACAGCCATAGTAAAAGGGTGAAATACTGGAAGCTCCCTGGAGAGTTGCTGGTGTGAAACACCACTGAAAACCAAGGAGGCCACAGGTCAGAGTCTCGTGTCCTCAGGCAATGGCAGCAGTGAAGGACACACCTGATCAAGCAGAATTGAGCTTGTGTGGCTGTCTAGCTTACTTTTTCTTCTGCTTTCATCCCATCTGGATTCATAGCCTGTGGGATGGCACCCCCACACTCAGAGCAAGTCTTCCATCTTCATAAACACATCCAAACACACCTGGAAGTGAGCATTACTAATTTCCTAGGCCTATCTCAATCCAGTCATGTTGACAATCAGGATGAACTCCATGGATCTTTACCCTACAACTGGAAGGATCAAAAGAACTTGAGTGTTGAGGATGGGGAGAGGGTTTTCCATACTGGACTTGAGATTTCCCAATTAATTCTAATCCCCAAAATTGAGTACAGTCATCCAAGTAAATAACCCCTTTTCCAGTTTTCTTCACAATCCAGAAAGTTATAAGTCTAATCCCATTGAGATGTTATTGGAATCCCAGCAAGTTAATTCCAATCTACCACCTCCAGTGCAACCCACAGTGAGAGTAAAGACACCAAGACATATCCCAAGTTAAGAGCAGACAAGAGGTTTCAGAAGAATATGGCAGATAGATAACAGCAGCTATGAAGGTTCTCAGAGATAGTCAGATTAGAGTCCAGGAATGGTGCGGTGTGGGGAGTCCCAAGCAGGGGGAGATATACCCTGCTGACCCAGAAACGAACTAAGCTGAGAGAAAACAATCGGAAATGCAATCCTGGTACTATGACTGGAACAGATGAAGTCTCGGTGCTGAAGCTGGAATCTGCACCTCTGGAAACCACGGCTTGAGTTTCCTGCCACTGCTGCTGCATCTGAATCGGCACAGCCGGGATAGAGACGCAAAAGCTCTGAGAGCAGGAATCAGCGAAGTGAATTGAGAGCAGAGCTGGCGGGGAGATCTGCATCGACCTGAGGTGAGTAAGAAGAATGGGGACCCTTCCATAGACTAGGAGGCTCCAACAGAGGACATTCTGGGACCAGGCAGAGTAGCCAGAACAGGATGCTGCAGTGACTTCAGTCACATATTCCCTCTCAAGTGGGATTGGTGGGGAGTGCTTGACCTGGGTGACACCATGGACTAAGACCCAGTAGGCTAGCCCAAACCAGGTCTCTGTGCCTGGCAGTGCACCCTAATCCAGTGAAGCCTTCAGCAGGTTGACTGACCTGGAGGGGTGGACCCAGCATAGGCTGCCCAGGTGTGTCTCCTTAGTACACTGCAGTGGGCGGGAGCACACTAGCCAGTGCAATTCAAACAAACTGTAACAGACAAAGAAAGAAACTGGGCCTCCTATATATGCTTGTATGGAGGGAACAAAAAGTATGGGAAGAGGGAGCAACAAGAAAGGGTCCTCAGTTCCCAATCCTGAGAACTCTGATCCAGGAAAGGTAAATGCAAAGGAGGATGAGGACAGAAAACATGCAGTATCAGGCGTGGCACCAATAGACATAAAGCAATATCTCCGGGACCTCATAGAGGAGTTCAAAAGTGAAGTACTTAACCAAGTAAAGCAAGATATAAGTAGAATAGTTAAAGAAATGCTAAGCACCTCCCAAGAAAAAAAAGGTGGTGGAATGGAAGAACAGAAAAAAAGGAGAGAATTTTTTGATGGAGAAAATAGAGAAAATGTAGAATACATGAAGCAGGTTCAAAGAGATTACCAGGAAACTAAAAACTCTATTGAAAGTTGGCATAACAGCTTGAAAAAAACTAAGGATAGATTATCTGAACTGGAGGACAGATTTGTAATGTGGGAGCATGAAAGGAAAAACTTCTTAAAAATAACAAGGAAACAAGCAGTAACAATACAAAGGCTAGAAGATGATAAGAGAATCTATAACTTAAGAATTAAGAATGTAAAGGAAGAAGCAGGGATACAAACAAATGAACTGCAAAGGCTATTCACAGAAAATCAAGGAGAACTTCCCTAATATGGGAAAAGGTAAAGATACTCAGATCTATGAGGCATACAGGACCCCAGCCACCTACAACCCAAACAGAACTACAACTAGGCATATAACAAACAAAATTCCAGAAATCCAATATAGGAACAGAATATTAAAAGCTGTCAGAGACAAGAAACAGATCTTACAAGGGAACACCCATCAGAATTATAGCGGACTTCTCAGCACAAACCATCAAATCACAAAGAATGTGGGGTGAAATAATTCAAGCTTTGCAAGACAATAACTTCCAGCCAAGATTGATATATCCTGCACAACTGTCCCTAGAAATTAATGGAGAAACAAGGTGCTTCCAGGATAAAGAGGAACTAGGGGAATTTGCAACCACCAGTTCAACTCTACAGAGAATACTGCAGGACATTCTAAAAGAGAAAAATACCAAGATTCCAGAAGCATTGGCAGAGAGGCCACAATGAATGGAGCAGAAAGCGAAATGAAGAAGACAAACTGACAACTAATGACAGAAAAAGAGCTCAACAGAAATGAGGCAGAGAAGGTTGGATGGTAGGAACAGCTATTTTGGGAAAATAAGACATCATAATAGCTAGTGCTGATTTAATATCATCTTGTTTTGAAGTCCCATCAAGCTTTTATTCTTCTGTCTCCATCAGTCTTAACATGTTGTATCTTATTGAATTTTATTATATATGATAATATAAACAAAAATTTTTATAGACAAGGAGCTAATACAGAAACCATTGTTTATTTTCTGTTAGTTGGTTTTAAATACCCTGTAATACTGTCATTCTCTTGAATGGTTTTATATTGTCTTGATATGTTCGATGCTACAGTATAAAAAGTTATACTCAAAGATTTCAAGGAAAGAGACACTATGTAACTACTTTTATGTCGGGATATCTTGTGGTGTAACACTATTTTGCTTAAATGGTTATGTTCTGACCTGTGCTGTTTTGTTGTTATGTCCTCTTTTATCTCAATCACCTTTTTTTATTATTTATTTTTTTTATTTTTATCTTATTAATTAAGGGAAAAATAAATAAAAAATAGCAGGATATATTATAGTAACCCACTTTGATTTCCTATTAACTTGATTTGAAACCCTGTTTTGCTCTCACCATCTTGCTTTGACTGATTTTACTCTATTCTGTTTTGCTTGATAGTACTAAGTTTCAGAGTATAGGCAACAATCATGAAGACAATAAGATTCACTATGATGCCCATTCTGGTTTGACTATTATCTTCTTTTGAAGTCCTGTAATGTCTCCAATGTTTTGGTTTTATTGCCTTTGTTCTTTACTGTTTTGTTCAATTTTATTATAAATGATGATATAGGCAATTCTTTTTAAGATAGCAAGAGGCATTATGGTAACCATTGTTGATCACCTTGTATTCTGTTTTTACATTATGTACTGTGTCCATCATTTTGATTTGACTGCCTCTGTTTTGTTACGTCACATTTGGTTTTATTCTCTTCAAAAAAAAGTAATAAGAACTGTGGGAGTAATAAAACCCAAAATGTGTAATTGTAAAAAAGAGAGAAAAAGAAAGTGCTCTAAAGAATATAACTGCATGCATATTTAAGCATATAAGATAGATAACCATATTACTGAGTTTTTGTTGGATCATCGAACAGAATTGTTTGCAGTCTCACTGTTTGAATGTCCACTATATGCTTTAATTTTGTAATTGAACAACTATTTCTAAGATGACAATATATAATCTATTAACTAGTGATTTCCTACTTTTTATTTGAAATTCTGTATAACTTGTACCCTTTTTCTGTTTTTTTTTTCTTTTTCTCCTTAAATAAAATTTTAAAAAAAAAGAAAGAAAAAGAGCAGACAAGAGGTCCTAAATCTAATTGCTGTGAGGATGTGTGGACAAAGCCCTGATCTTAGGCCTCTCTTAGAATTTATTATCTTGTGAAGAAGTGGTCAGGAGGGTGGCTCAAGGATGAGTGACAGTGAGGATGGTGGGATTTAGGTGAGTTAGTTGAGCTGGCTAGCTAGGTAGAGAGAAAAACATCTCTGCAAAATGCAGAGATAAGGATTGCAGAAGGCTCAATTTGCATAATTCAATTAAGGTAGCAACTGCAATGTTTTAGGAGGCTGTTGCTTCAGTTTTTTTAGATTTGGATTTATAATCTTTCTCCAATGTATTTTTTTGTTTGTTTGTTTCAGTTTTTGATAACTTGTGTGCCCTGGGAAGTCATAGCCTCTTTACCTTGAGGCTTATATCTAGTTGACATTTCCTGAGCTGATGGCTCTACCATCCTGCTGTGCTCGTATCTTTTATAGAGAGCACTATGTGAGGAAACAAGAGATTGTCTGATGGCTTTAGAGATTACATATCAATACTTCTCAGGTAGCCTTATTTGTAATGCTTACAGCCAATTGAAGAGGAAAGGAAATATTATAGCCAGATCTGTACATATCAGTGTAAGGAAATAAGACTCCATATAATCAAAGTTGTGGCAATTGTTCTTTATTCAAGGGGAGCTGTTGGGAGCCGCGGCCGACACTGGTCGCCTTACTTGGCGGACGTAGGGCCTGTGGGTGGGAGCGGAGCCTGAGCTAGATTGCCCCTCCCATCGAGTGAGTCAAGTTGGCGCCTGCTTCCTGCCCCCTGATTGCACTGGCGACTTAAACAACCCGCTCTGTAAGATAGTCTGCCTAGCAACAACTGATGTTAGCCAATCAGCCCGCATCGCGCGCTTTGAACTGATTGGCCACTGTCACCCTATAAAAGTGAATGCCTCTCCCGCCACGAGACAGGAAGCACAGAGAAAGCACAGAGAGAGATAGAAAAAGTCCACCGGCGAGAAAGGGCTGGTGGCAGAGTGGAGGCCTCGCGGGGCCCACGCGGAGATAAATAAAGGCAAGGTTGCACACCGCCAGACTTTGTCGTGTGTCTTTCCTGCCGGCCGGGAGCGACCCCGACAGGGAGCCACTCCAATTGTCTCCCACACCAATCACCAAAGACTTTTTTGACTTAAGGGATCTAGGGAGCTACTTGATAAATTGTAGCAGGTACCCTGCATGGGCTCTAATGCCTCCATGTGGTACAGATTTGGGGTCACTGATTTTGTTGAAGAGAAATCACTTTGAGGCAGGATTTGAGTGTGGACTTGGATATTTTCTTAATTTTTTAAGGGGATTTAGGAGTCGAAGAGGATGAAGGACCAAGACCAGCTAGCCATCTGTTACTATGCTAACCATAGAAGTTTCTCAGAAAGGCTGTCTAGAGGACAATATAGTGTGTGACTGACAAAGACTGAGCCAATTTGGGTATGGTGACTTCCTTCTTGTCTGCTTATGTTATTTGCTATGTGGGAAGCCAGCCATGATGTTATGGGGACCCTCATGTCACCACTGGAAATGCCCAAGAAAGGAGGGACAAAATTCCTCTAACATTAAGCACAATGTGAGTGAACTGTCTTGGAGACAATCCTCTTGTCCCAGTATACCCTTCCAAGGACTACAGCCTGAGCTGCTAGCTTAAATGAAACCTCATGATGTATTCCAAGCCAAAACCACTAAGATGGACTCCAACTCCTGATTCCCACAAACTGCAAGACAGTAAGCTGCTTTAAGCTGCTAGATTTTGGGGTGATTTGATACAGAATAAAAGATAACTAGTCTATAATTACACTCCTGTTATTTTTATTTCTCTCTTATCCCAGCATTTGAACATCTTGGTACTATCAATTGATTGTACTGAGTAGTGACAGATATGGTGCGGGGGAACCCTGTGAAGTTTTGTGATACTGAAAATGGCCCTGTGTGTTTATTTCTATATACCTGAATTGTTACCATTGCCCAGTACTTTGTGTGTGTCAGGCATCTGACTGTAAGCTTTTGGATGTGTTGTCATATTTCATCCTCTTATCATCCCTTTCCAGTTGTTATCATTTCTTTGTTTTAGAATGAGAAAACAGGTTCAGGAATATTAAGTATGTTAGCTTTCCATCATAATAATGAAATACTTGAGACAACTTAGAAAGGAAATGTTTATTTTGGTTCACAGTCTCGGAGGTCCCATCTATGATCCATTGACCCCATTAATTTGGGTCTTGTGAGGCAGCATATCATGGCAGGAGCTGGTGGTGTCATGGTAAGCCAGAAAGTAGAGTGAGGGAGGGCCAGGATCTCCTTGTCTCTGTCAAGGACACACCTCCAAAGACCTAAGGATCTCCTCCAAGGCCCTGCCTCCTAAAGTTTCTACCACCTCCCAAGAGCTCTATCCTGGGACCAAGCCTTTAATATATGGGCATTTAGGGGAAATTCCACCTCCAAAGTATAGCGGTAAGCTTATAAAGATCTAACTAAGACCACACAGCTTATATCGGGGAAGCTGCTATCATAGTAACTACTCTTTAAACTCTACTGTGGGGAGCCTTCTGGAGATGGGATAGAGGAAAGGGAGAGAGAGCGATGAGTGGTAAGGGTGTTACTTAGGTTCTCCCAACTCTGATGTGAATGCAGATCACTGGGGATTCTGGTAAAATTTAGCACTGGTTCAGCAGGTCAGGGCTGGGGCCTGGGATTGGCATAGATAACATTCCCCAAGAGGCCATGTTCCCACACCTGACTCAAGACCATACTTTAGTGAGCACTGAGGTAGGAGACTTGAGATGTGATACAACACTACCATGGGGATTCTCAGGCCTCAGGTCCCTCTTTGAAAGCTTTGGAGATCAGATTTCTTTGAGCACTAAGTGCTGACAAGGCTGTAAAAGGATTGGCACTGGGGAGTTTTGCTTCATTTTGGAAGCAGTTAGCCAACTAATCTGGTTTAATCATTACAGGAAAATGCAAACAGAAAGAAGGCACACAGCCCTTGTATTTCAGCCTGCCAGACCTCTGGACTCTGGACTTTCGCTGATACTACAGGAAGGATTTATATGTGGAATAAATATTCTTAAATCTTTATAAGGTGCCTAAAATATTTATGGTTGCTTTAGTTTGGTTTGCATGCCATATTGCACTCTTACATTAAGCAGTTTTTACACCATCAAGCTTTCCCATTAATCATTTCGGCCTGTTCCCAGCTATCTTAACTGAGAGGAGATCTATTACACTCAGCAACCGGAGCCAAATGATCTCATTTCTCCTTTGGCTGTTTCATCGAATGGTTCATAAACCTATGGTTATTATTGTATTAGGAAGACACATTGTGGTTCTCTTGTGTCATGTTGACATGTTTACGTTTCTTTTTCTTAAGAGAAATCATGATTAAAATGGAATATTGTTTCGCAGAGGGCATTTTATAAACAATTTTGGCCTGATGAAATTAAAACAGGGGAATATCCAGTCTCTAGCAAATGCTGAATTGGTTGAATCAGTGTCACTGAAAGATTAAAACCATCTTGCTCCTCTCTTCTTTATACATGGAATGATTTTAAGAAACTGTTTAAAAATATCAATATTTGTTTAGGGAGAATCATTCTTCTGGGAAGACAAAGTTGTGTGTTTTCAGAGGGGATTTAGTAGCATTTGATGGTGTTGCTTCTCTGTCAATCAAGTGTGCCATATTCTGGATGGCTCAGAGTCCAATTTAACTCTTGAGATTTTGATCTCATTCAAGGTAAGACCTTAAGGTTTAAAATGACGGGCACTATTTTGAATTAATAGTAAAGGATGGAAAAAAAGCACAATTTGCCTCAAATAATGTTGGCTTCCATTCATTTCTTTGTGGTGGGTGTGTTGTGTTGGCGGTTCTTTTTAGCAGGAGGAGAAATTGACACAATCACATATTTAACCCATGTTTAGACTACTTTATAAGAGAAACACCACTACTACTAATGTGGGCTTGTCACACTTAACTCCCCCCCCCCATGCCCCTGTTGCTGGGGATGGAACCCAGGGCCTCATGTATGCCAGGCAAACACTCGTCCACTGAGCTGCATCTCCAGCCCTCATCTAATTCCCTTAATCATAAGATAGTTTAGCTATTAGGAGAAGGCAAATCTTTGTTCTATTTTTATTGTGAAAATTGTCTTCATTTTTACCACTTACCTTTGATTCTAGGAAATGTTCAGGGTGATAAGGCTTTTGGAAGAAATATAGGTTCTCTTCTAAGAAAGGAATCTGTAGAGAATATCTGTAAGCTTGGAAGTCATTTTGCAGACAATGATATGTTCTTGTCCTGACTAGTGGAATATGTTACTTGTCCATGTGCCCTGATGGTAGTTTTCATGTGAATCTCTCTTAGCTTTTGGCTGTCACTTTGTATTTTTTCAGAGTGCTACACACCACCTGTGTAACCCTCTGCCACGTAAACCTGATTAATTGCTCCGGTTCCCAAACAGACATGTTAGCAGTTATGGAGAGAAACTTGCTTGCACTCAAAATGAGTCCAAATCAAGTTAAGTGGGCTGAGTCACAAACCCTGGGAACTCTCCAGCCCTTCCATTGTCAAGACCACTTTTATGAGCTCAAGATGTAAGATTCTGTGTTTTTGTTTCTTGTTTTTCTTACAACTTCAATTTTGTTCATAATTCCTGCTACAGAAGTAAGCTGGTAAGGAGAACAGACTGAGCACTAGAATTCATTATTGCTAACCAGAATTCAAAACCAAGCCTAAGTTTTGTTTTGCAGGTTGACGGGCCCCAAAATGGACCATTAAAAATACATGAATGCAGATGGCTGAATGCAAGGAAGTCACAGCTGTTCATCCCAATTCTATTCGCCGCCACATGTCCTCAGCTGAGGTATCTCAAGCTTTAAGCTAAAGGGCACCTTGGGGGGCGCGTCATTTTGATATAATTACCCCTTACCTCTGCCCTTTCTTGATCCACTCCCCCCTGCCAGTATTACAAGGCTTGAAACTGGGCCAGGCTGATCCCGCAGGACCGTGATTATTTTGTGATAACAGCACTCCCTGGAGTGGTCTTATTGCCATTATAAAAAGTGTTTATTGTGCAGAAAGCCTGTATTTTTGGTGTGGGCAGTGAAGGCTACTGAGAGGGAAGCGCAGCTGAGGTTATGATTCACATTAATTAATCTCGTGCTTTTGACATCTCATTAGCCAATCAGGGTGATCTTGAAATAGAAGGAGAGAAGTCAAGCGCACTCCATGGGGGCCCCTGTGCTGCCTGCTGCACAGCGCTGCAAACTTCTCTTGAGTTCTGCCTGCTGCATTGCTGGGGTAGATGGCATGCTGCAAACCCTCCCCTCTGGCAAGCGCATTTATGGGTCTGCTCGGCCTTTGCAATGTTTCTGAAGCCAGCAGGCTATCTGTTGGTCATTTCTTCTCTGACAGAAGACTTTGTAGGTAAATGATGGGAGCAGCCAGAAATCAAGTAGAGATTACCAGGAATATGAGGACATTTGCAGGCTGACAGCTGGGGAGCCGCGGTGTTTCACACACTCTCCAGAGGGCACTTAACAGAGCTGTTTGTCAAGTCAGCACCCCAGCATTTCCCCTCTCCAGCTCCTGGGTGGAGCACAGAGTTGCAGAAAGGAGCCTAGTTGTCCCTCTCTAGCACAGACTGTGGACTTCACCCTGGTCCTGACTGGTGAGATGGAAGATGCTGCTCTATACCTCCATAGGGGTGCAGTGTGGGAGAGATCAGCAAGGTGGAGTGAGCCAGGTGACGGAAATAGCTATGAAAACTCAGAGAGGTCTATCTCTAAAATATAGCCTTTTATATATACTTCTGGGGTTTAACTCTCCCTGCTTATGGATAAGTGATGGTTGGTTTACCAGACCCTGTTTATTGAGCATTAACCTATTGGGTGTCAGGGGTCCCCTCAAGAGTTCCCTTGAGGCCTTCAGAGCAAACTTAGGTTCGTTTATTAGAACACTGTTCACTGCCAGGCACATACCTGTCATCCCAACATTCTGGGATGCTGAGACAGGGGAGTTGCAAATTCAAGCCCAGCTTGGGCAGCTTAATGACTTAGATCCTCAAAATTAAAAAAAATTAGAAATAAAGGCTGGGCTATAACTTGGTGCAGAAACCTTGGATTCAACTCACAGCACCACAAAAAAGAAAAAGAAAAAACAAAAACAAAAACGAAAAACAAAACCCAAACCCAAAAAACGTTGTTTACAATTCATTTAATAACTGTAGTCATTATATTATAGAGTAGGTGTCCAGAACTTGTCTTACAGCTGCAAGTTTGTACCCTCTGACCATCATCTCCCTTATTTCCCTCAGCTCTCGTGTGTTCACCTTCCTACTTTGTCTTTATGAGTTCAATGTCTTTAGATGTCATTTGTAAGTGAGATTTATGGTTAATAATGCACACTTGAAATTTGCTGAGAGTAGATAGCTCATCAAAAACTACTGTGAAGTGATGGATACACTAATTAGCTTTTGTGCTAATCATTTCCCAATGTATATAAAAATCACATTATTTTAACATAATTACTTAAGAATTTGTGAATATCATGGGGTACTGACATGAACACAGGGGGAAGGGCCACTGCACAGGCAAGCATCCAGTAGTGTGTGTTGCTTTTAGGGCATGAATCAGTGCCCAGGCCACCGTATTGGATACCATAGGCAAATGTAGCACAATCAGACATGTTTGTGTACCTAAACAGAGAGAAACTTTGGTAAAAATGCAGTGTCAAGCATAAAAAGTGGTCCACTATCTGGGGTACTTGCCAGGCTTGGGGCTCACAGGGCCAAAGGTGCTCTGGTTGAGTTAGTGAGGGAGTGGAAAGTGAACATGGAGGCCTAGGACGTTACCGTCACTACTGTAGACTTTATTAGCACTGCACTTATACTAAAATTATTAAAAAGTTCTTTCTTTAATAATAAAGAAGCTTACTGCATCTTTAATAATAAAGATGCAGCTTACTGCATCTTTTTTACTCTCTAACTTTTGAATTTTCTGACTCACAATAACACTTTGCTGAAAATTTATACATTGTACAGCTATACAAAACATTTTCTTTGTATTTTTATAAGCATTTTCTATTTTTTACTTTACAAATTTGTTTGCTGAGATGTATACATCCATTAGTCTAGGTCTGTGCAGGGTCAGGATCATCAATATCACTGTCTTCTTCCGTATCCTGTCCCCCTGGAAGGGAGTCAGTGCAGTAACACATGTGGAGCTGTCACCTTCTATGAAAACAAGACTGCCTTCTGCAGACCTCCTAAAGGTCCTGCCTGCAACTCTTTTACAGCAAACTTTTAAGAATATGTAAGTGGAGTACGCTTTAAAATAACCATAAAGATACAGTGAATACATAAATGCTAACACGCACAGCTTATTATCACAAACAAGCATTACGTATTCTGTGTAGTTGCATGTACTATACTTTTATACACCCGGCAGTGCCCTAGATTGGGTTCTGCCAGCATTGCCACAGACCATGAGTAAAATGTGTTGTGCTAGGCCTTACAGTCATCGTGATGTTACCAGGCAACAGGCATTGTTTAACTCCATTAGAGTCTTGTGGGTCCACCATCATATACACAGTCCATTGTTGACCAACGTTATTCAATGCATGACTAAATGTATAATTTTCATTTACTGTATCTCACATCTGGAAAAAATTTATTAATACAAGATCATAAAGGAAACCAATTACATTGGCAGTTATCAAAATGTTTTTTAAAAAAAATTAAGATCAATGTGGTCCTTTATTTAACAACATTCATTAATCATAAATAATGGTTTAATAGCTAATCTCAAATTAGAAATTTGTATAAATAATATATGTATAAGAACTTTAAAGTGGTTTGAAATTTGCAACTTTTATTAATCGCAATATTATATGTTTATATTTCCTCTCTAGTTCAAGCACATGTTCACTTTCTATTAGATATCAGTGAAATGGAGGTATAGTTTATTTCCCACCTACATTGAGAGACACCTGAATGTTTTTGTTCACACCCAAATTGGAGTCTGTGGTCAAGGGGGACAGTGAATGTCTTCTGCTCAGGCTTGAGTGAAAGCAGAAATGGGGAGATTCCAGGGCTCAGGAAATGTTCCATGAAGAGGTGTTTTGGGCTGAAGGACGAAAGACGAAGGAACAACATGGGGACAGGATATATCAGGGCTTGGGCTCATCCTCTTTTCTTAACATTATATTTTTGTGGCAGGTCCCTCACAGGCACAGCAATGCTCCTAGGCACAATCTGCAGGTCCACAATGTGTGCATTGCACCTCCCTTTCAAGACAGCAAAGCATATGAAGGAAACCTAAATGCATATTGCTAAATGAAAGAAATTCGTCTGGTGAGGCTACAGAGTATGCAGTGTCAACGGAGGGACAATCTAGGCCTCAGTGACCGCACACAATACCTAGAACTCTGTGTCAGTATTTAGTTTTCACAGTATGTTTTGTTTGACTCATTGTTTTATAAATGATCGCATAGAAATCATTCCATGAATATGAAGATTGTTCAGTATCAAGAAATCACTAAAATGAAATATATGATCCTAATGATAATGTATTTAATAAATATTAACAATTTCAGTAAGTATTTCTACTAAAAAGAGGAGCTGAACTAAAAATAACCTATTTTCCTCTTTGGGAAATAGATCTAAAATTCTTTAATTTTTTGCTTTATGTTTTGGAATAATTTTGAGCTTATAATAGCTGGGAAAAATATGTAGAATTCACATACATATACCTCATGTGTTACTTCTCCAAAGGCAAAATTTTATCTATGGAGATAGTGAAAAGATTAGTGATTGCCAAGTGATGTAGAGGAGGTGGAGCACAGAGGAAGTTTTTAGATCAGGAAAACTACTCTGTGGCACCCTACTAGTGGCTCTGCATCATTATACATTTGTCCAAATCCACAGAATGCATAACACTCTAACTGAGCCTCATGTAAACCAGTGCTCCTCAACATTTTTTGGCACCAAGGACTAGTTTTACGGAAGATGTTCTTTCCATGGATGGGAGTTTGGAGAGGTGGTTTGTGAATGATTCCCATGAGCGCATGACAGATTTATTGAATGCACAGTTCTTTGTAGGGTCACATTCCTATCAGAATCTAATGCTGCCACTGATTTGACAGGAGCTAGAGCTCCAGTCATGATGCTATGGATAGGGAGAGGCTGGAAATACAGATGGAACTTAGTTTACTTTCCCATTAGTCACCTCCTACTGTGCTGTCTAGTTCCTAACAAGAACCCCTGACATACACGGTGAACGTTAGGTGGTAGGATGTGACAGTATAGGTTCATCTCCCTTAGGACGCGCCCCCTCCACAAGACTATGGGTAGAAGAGGCTGTGCTTATTAAAACTGCTTGTATTTTCAGCTCAGTTTTGCTGAGAACAGCATAAAATGGTCTAAAAAGTTCTCTATTTAAATGGAAAAAAATTTAAAGAAAAATACAGAATCTGTTCTAGATTAAATGAGAGTAAGAAAATGTGTCAAGTAATGAAACATTTGATCCTGAGTTGGATCCTGGATCAGAAAAAGGATACTGGTAGGACAAATGGCAAAAATAGAAGGTTCCAAGACTAGATAATAACATCACATCAATGTTAATTCCCCGACCTTGTTAGTTGTGCTGTGGTTAATGAACCATATGGAAGAGGTTAGCATTTGGAGAATCTGGTATAAGGTATATATGTGAATTCTTTATACTTTTTTCCCCCAGCTATTAAAAGCTCAAAATTATTCCAAAAAAATTTTCCAAAACACAAAAGTAAAAACATAAAAAAAAATTATAAGTTTATTTTGAGGAAAGTAGGTTGTTTTTATTTTAGTTACTGTTTTTTTTAGGCATACTTACTGAAATTATCAGTCTATTAAATACATAATATAATTATATATTTTCTTTTAATGACTTTTTGATATTGAACAATCTTCATATTACTGGAATAATTACTATCTGGCCATTTGAAAAACAATATGAAAACCAAACATGGTGATCAAGTTTTGAGTTTCGTTGACTGAGGACTCCGAGTCCCAGGGCCAACATCTAATAGAAGAAATGACCAATGTCACCAAAATTTTGAATACCTATTTATGCCAAAATGTGGCTTTTTCTGAAAGAAAAGAGAGTTAGAAATGAAGTAATATCTTTTGTGGCTGTTTTAATTCTTTATAATTTGAAATCCCATGTGGAGGAACCACCTACACTACAGTGGCAAATGGTGTTTTGGGAAACCAACCTTGTCCTACAGAGGAAATGAGATGGAGACACTTTCCAAGATTAAAGAATAATCTCATTTTATAAAATGCAGGCCTGTGGTTTATGGCAGCCGACTGATCCCAACTAACTGTTACTTAGGGCTTTCCCTATTTTATTCTTTCAATCCAATTATTCTCTCTTAATCCTGATTTGGGCTGTCTTGGCAGGCAGCTGGCATGCCTGGGTGGGTCCTCATTCCCTATGCAGTCTGCTACCTTTGTCTAGTACCCTGTGTGTCTGCTGATCAAGCTGTGCTCCACCTTACACTGGTCCCCCAGGTGCTATCAGTCAGTGACCAGGTCCCCCAGGAGCAAGTCATTTGCTGAGAAAACAGCATGACATACAGTGTTGATCATTTATGGGTTTATGGACATGTTTCTATAACTTTGTCACCACAATCTCTTATAGTTCCACAGGTTTAGCCAAAAAATTCTGTTGGGCCCATAGCAGGGTTTCTAGGCTCAGCATGATTGACATGTAGCACATACAGGATTATTCTGGGTTGGATGTTGTCCTGTGCATTGCAGTAAGCTTAGCAACGTCCTTGGTCTGTATCCTCTGACTGCTAGTCGTATTGCCTGCTCACTACCCACTTCACATCTGTGTGACATCATGATGTCCCCAGACATTGCCAAATGCTCCCTCTGTATATATGGCACTCCACTTGCTTACTCCCTATGGAAGATCATTGCCTAAAATCATTTCTTGGTCTGCTTTTAGAAAGAGACACTCAGACACTAGGCTTAGCAATCACAGTCTCCTTACCATTCAGTCACTTCCCACCCCACCCATGCCACTGCTTATTGTTGCAGGGGTGTGGCTGGTGAGAGGCAGTGCTGGTGAGGTGACCTGGTCCTATCCTGTTGAGCCCCAGGGTCACCACACCAGAGCACTTTGCAGTCCCTGGCTGATGGTAACACTGAATTTGTGGAGGAGTGAATCTGACAAGCAATAGAAGCCATTGTCATACATTTTTCTCAGAATATAGCTGAAGTGTAGGGAGAAATTCAGAAGGGTGTGTGGGACAGACAATGGAGCAAGCAGCAGCTCATCCAGGAGGCTGAGATGAGACAATGGGGATTCAGGTGATGATGTGGCCCTTGGTTGCTCTAGGAAGGCAGGGCCATGATGTAGCTTTCTCCATTCAGTTGTTATGACAACTTTCTCTGGCAGGTGTTGTGATCCTGGTTGTCTCCATGAGAACATTAAAGGAGATAACGTTAAGCATCTGAACCAAAGTCATACAGGTCCATTATTCATCACCAAGAAGCTGTGCAAGCTTTAGAAAGGCATGCCACTCTCTGTTCCTCATTTCTGAAATTAGGGGCTCAAAACTCTACCACAAACCAGGTGACCTAAAACAGCAGGATTTTCTTTCTTCAGGGTTCGGAGGGCTGTGAGTCTGAAGCTAAGGTGTTGACGGGGCCACACTTCCTGCAGAGACTTCAGGGGAGAGTATTTCTTTGCCTCTTCCAGTTTTTGATGACTCCAGATTTTCTTTGACTTGTGGTTGCCTGGCTCCATACCCTGCCTCTGTGTTTAAGTGATGCTCTCTTCTATACAACCTTTCCTCTTCTGTCACTTCTAAGACATTTACTGCACTCATAGTCCACCTTGATTATCCATGGTGAGCTCAGGTTTCTTCATAAAACCTAAACACTCTTTTTCTAATGAGGTTGACTTTTTAAAGGTTTCTGGGGTTTATGCTTGGAACCATGGTTTTCAGGCCCTCTAATGACTCTAGCCATCCCTACAGTGTCATCCCTTTCTCCCCTGCATTGGGATGGATGTAGGCAGGGAGACAGGAATCTGAGAGACATCGTACAGGAAAGAAAGAACCTGTCTGTACCATTTCCAACTGTTATCACCCAGTTTG
This sequence comes from Cavia porcellus, assembly GCF_034190915.1. Classification (NCBI taxonomy): domain Eukaryota; kingdom Metazoa; phylum Chordata; class Mammalia; order Rodentia; family Caviidae; genus Cavia; species Cavia porcellus. Next base: position 55,985,735 of record NW_026947496.1, read on the forward strand.
ACTGATATCAAAGTGCCAGTCCCAGCACTTAGCAGACATCCCTTTTGTCTACTGATCCCTAGTGAAAGAGTTTCTTGCAAAAGGAATCCTGGTGCTGTCTGTAACGGGTGGATCATTGCAAAGCTCTCCTTTGGTTTTCAGTTGTATTTCCTGGTGTGCTGTCCCTTCAGAAATAAACCAAGTTATCATTCAGAAAATGCCTGCTGATATCCTCAAATTTGCATATCCCAGATGAGGCTGCAAAGCCATTTATCTCTCAAGAGCAGCCTGCTGTGGTCTCTTTTATTTTTTTATGGGATTGTCCTTAAATGGCTGATTAGTTTGGGGTGATTTATAAATGCTTCTAGCTTGGCAATTTCCCCCCTAATGATTGGACAGATTTGTGCCTGGCTTTAAGCAGCCTTGGCTTTTTGTTGTTTTAGTGCATCTGCCTCCTTCCTCACCCTCTCGACCCACCCCTCCTTCCCACTGTGGCTTCAGTTTCTTCCTAAGTCAGCTTAGTCTCTCACCAAGTTTTCTGGTTATCCTTGCAGATCTTGGGCTATTTTTTAAAAAAGAAATAAAAACTAACATTTACAAATAATTTCTTCTTCTACATTCCCTTCTTTTTCAGGGACAAAAGATAATTATGCTAACCTTGGACCAGTTATTTATTACTTTTGGGTCTGGCTTTATTCATTTGAAGATGGGGAAAATGATATAGGTCTGACTCGGAATGAGGAAGAATTAGCTAATGCTAGGAAACTTCTTGGCACAACTCTCTGGTCATAGCCCTTTATAAATGCTGGCTACTGCACTTACGGTTTTCATGTTGTGGTGAGAGGCAAACATGAAAGGCAGATACACTCAGTGCTAAGTTTGTGCTCTTGAACCCTTGTGATTTACTCACAGTTACTCATGTTCATGCTCTTCTCAGGTGTTATGGTTCAGATTCAGAATCTCTCCCAAAACTATACTGCACTCACAGGGCAGGCTTTCGGGGGGGATAATTGGATCATGGTGACATTATACTCATTGGTGGGTGAAGCTCAGATGGGCTCAGTAGCTGAGTGTGCTGTTAGCAGATGGGGTCTTGTCCAAAGAGGTGGGTCATGGGGGTGTAAGCCGGAAGAGGCTGTTTCCCTACCATGGTGCTTCCCTTCTCTATCTGCTTCCTGGCTGCTGTGATGTGAGCAGGTTTTTTTCCCCCAGGCCTTTCTGTGTTTGAGCTTACTGAGCGTGCACTGAAACTTTTGAAACTATGGGTCGATATAAATCTCTCTTTAAGTTGCGCATGTGGCTTGTTATGTCTCAGCAACAGGGAAAGTGACTAGGACAATAGGGAAGCTTTTCTGTTTGAGGTCCAGCTTTCTACTGTTCTAACACTCACATGTTAGGAAACTCCTTTGTTTTGTTTTGTTCTGTTCTATTTTATCTTAATTTTCTTTCTTTATGTTTTTTATTTTAAAGAGGATAAAACCAAGCAAAATAAAACAGAATAAAGCCAATCAAAACTAAACAATATGATATAGGGTCTCAAAACAAGATAATGAGAAACCTACAATGGCTACCATAATGCCTCTTGTTATCTTTGAAATAGCTGCCTATACCATCAGGTATAATAAAATCAAATAAGACAAAACAGAATAAAACCAAACCAAACCAAACAATAAAAATGACACAGAACTTTAAAGCAAGATAATAGGGAATAATGATGGCTACCACCTTCAGAAGGAGACCCCCCATAGATGCTATACTGCATATTGCTATCCTCTAAATAGATGCTCAGATTACTGGCTTTAGACCTGCAAAGTCAATGAAACACTAAACATTGCAAGCATTAACTTGTATTTTACTTCAATAGCTATCATTACAGCCTGTATTTCTCCAAATTAACTGGTTGCTTATGGGGTGGGGTGGGGGACACCTTGACTCTTTTTGTCTCCCAACTCACATGCCAGAAGGAACTGGCATCTGATTCACCTCCCCCTGGTCCGTGCATGGTTCTGGCTCATGTGGAGTGACTGGTTTCTCGTTCTCGTCCTCGAGGCTCATAAATGGCACTGACTCACAGGAAGTGGCTGGCTTCTCATTCTCCTCTACAGCCTACAAATGGTGCCAACTCACAGGAGGAGGCTGGTGTCTGGTTCTCCTCCCCGTGGCCCACACATGGCCTTTATCTTTTCAGTCTCACTAAGTAATATATGTATAACAAATGTCACTTTCCTGTTCCGGGATTTTCATCTCAAAGATCACTTTTATCACTCTTTGCTATTTCTGTCACTGAAAGGGCAACCTTGTGAGACAGATACTTTTTTTTTTGGTGCTGGGAATTGAACTCAGGACCTTGTGCTTGCCAGGCAGTTGCTGTTTCACTGAATTCTGTCCCCAGCTCTATTCTTTGCAATTTCTTATGTGTCATGTAATTCCATATTTTAAGGAAGTATACCATTGGCCCTTCATATCCATAAGTTCTGAATCCATGAATTAGACCAACTGTAGGTCAAAATATTCAGAAAAACTATAACTGTAGTGAGGATATATAGCCTTATTTCTTGTCATTAACGTAACAGCTATTTTATAGCATTTCTATTGTTTTAGGTATTAGAAGTAATCTAGAAATGACCTGAGTATACAGGAGCATGGATACAGATTGCATGTACATACTGTATCACTTTACATAACAGATTTGAATGTGAATGGATTTGATATCTGTTTAGTCTTAAAACCCGTCTCCTTTGGCTACCAAGAGACAACTGGATTTTATTGCTTTTGGGGATGGGCTGTACTTTAGACAGTATATTTGTTTTTCCTAAAATGGAAGATGACAGATTTGCTTTCTTGCATATCCTTCCGTATAGACACTACTGAACCTGCAGGCAGGTTTCCCTTCTGTACATTGTACCATTATCATTGCTCTGTAATTTTTGGTCAAATTACTTTTTTGTATATTTATATTGTTTTTATTATATAAATATTATTCACTACTGATTCATGGAATATACTGGAATTAAATTTTCCTTTTTTCTACAGCCTTTTGTTTTTCTTGGAGTTAATTCTTGTTTTTGAGTTTTTGTTTTAATTTGCTTAATTTTTAGTGCCCCTGTCATTAATTTTTTTAAAGCATTCTTATAAAGCTGTAAGATCTTTTTTCAACACCTGACAAAACATCTGGTAAACTATTGGTTTTATTTTCAGAGGAGCATTCTTTCTTTCCCATCCTGGGCTGGTTGTCCTATACGCCAACTGTAGAAATATCTCTGAGGGCTCCTTCTCACTATCAAAAAGGAATTTCCTTTTGCCTCTTGTGACTGGTACTCTTTCATCTGGATTTCTTAAAATTATTCTTGGTTTCTTCATTTTAGCAGTGAAAGTTTTCTAGTATTTTGCTAAGAAAGGATACATGCAATATAAAAATATTGCCTTTACATGTCTGAAAATATAGAGACATGTTATCTTATTTTGAACTCTGGACTAATCCTCTACTTTTATTTATTTTCCTATATTTTTTTGTATCTTTTATTTTTGTTATCCTTTGATTTTTAAAATTATTTTTATCATGCCTTACACTGGGTTGTTCTTACAATTATACTTTAAATTTCTAGGTATTCTTCGTTAGTCTCAAAATGTTTCCTTCTATAGAATCCTGTTATTGTCACATGGATGAAATCTCTTTAATTTTTTTTAAATGCAGTTGGTATGGTGTTTAGAATTGCATTCTGTTCCCTGAACCATCTTTTTTTTTCTACTGAGTTCCTCTTCTGCCCTATTTCCCAGTTACTACTGTTTATTATGAGGTATTATGTTTATTATAAGGTTTTGTTTTAGAAGATTTATTCACGTCTAATTACCTTTGATTGCTTATTTACATTTTAAGAAGTAGGGAAAAGGTGCTTGAAAATTGACTATGTGTGTTCAGCGTGTTTTGAAGTACATGCAGATATCCAGGGATATGTTTTTGGTATATTTTTGCTATGTGTGTGATCATGTGTAATATGTTCTGGGATGATGAATTTGGAATATGTACATATGTATGTTTTTGAAGTATATGTGCATGCATGGTGTATGTGGTACAGAATGTGTGTGTGGCACTGGTACGTGACTGTGGTAGGTTAGGCTTCATTGTAAGGGAAATAGGTACAACATGGCCATTTCACCATGAGACTCCTCATATGTCAGTGTCTGGAAATTTTCTTCTTGGCTGCAGCGAGTATGAACTCAGCTCCCAGGAGAGTTTAGGTATCACACAGGCAGAAGGGACAGGTGGTCTCATCCTCTAGAATGCAGACTTTTATTCTATCTCCAATTTCTCGCCGGGAGTGGGGGGGCGCTCACCTAAATCTTTGTGCCCTGAATTTTTAATGTTTGGGAAAAAATAAACTGGTTTTATATCTCCAGATGTAAAACCCATATTAATTCTTGGGATCAGAGTGAGACCTAATCAGCTGTGAAGTGCTATGGGGGCCTCACAGTTTCTTTTCATGGACTTTGAGCTAATTTCCCTCTTGTTAACTTTGTCCTTTGTTCCTACCTTTAGAGATATTCTGGTGCCTCCAATTCCTGAATCTTCTGGGATTCAGCAGGACATACTGACCTTTTTTTGGCTCCCCACTGCCCACACAGATTCACATGTCAGCTTTCTGTTCAGAAAAAGTTTGTTGATGCCTTTCAACTACTGGTATCTTATCTTCTGTTCTCTTTGTCCTTTTGAGTTTGTATCTTTTTGTACCTTTACTGACACTTTAATGGGGTTTGAAAAGAGGTAGAAATACCTGCATCTGTTCAATCAGTGCTTTCTAGAACTCTCAGTTACACTTTGTTAGCTTGTCCTAAGATTTCCCCCATTTTTAAGAAGTGTAGAGGCAACTGTGTTTTTTGTTTTGTTTTGTTTTGTTTTAGGTTCTATGCATTAGGTAGAGGTATACACATGCGTTTCTTTCAACACATGTTAACTGAGCACTTTCCATGTACTAAACCATGTTTCTAAATGGTGGAGAGGAAGATACTATGGTTCACAGACAACATCTCTTCTTTACATGAATGCGAGTTTTGTGGGACTAGGGGACAGAATAACAAACTGTGAGCAAATACATAAAGCCAGCCGTGTGAGATGATCTAAAGTGCTGTGTGCAAAAGCTATGCAGGGTCTAATTTAGACTGAGTCCCGGTGGGTGTAGGGGAGTCTCCTAGAAAGGGCACAGTTATTATGTTGACCTCTAAGTAATCAGGAGGAGTCAGCTCAGCCAGAGCCAGAAGGTCAGCACATATCCAGAGAGCAACTGGGGTAAAACCTACAGGTGGAAACTTAGAGCATTCTATAGTGTGGATGAGGATGTATGTTAGGATCATGAGAGGGGAGGGCAGTGTGAGAAGAGGTGGAGACTGAACAGGATGGAATCCTGTAGGCCTCTGGGCCAGGCGCAGTGTTTGAATCTGAAATGCTGCCCTAAGACCTTGATATGTTTTAATTTTAATGGAGAAGTAGGGTGTTTGAGTGCAAACATTTAAAATTCACTCTGGACTTGTGAGTAGAATTGATGATAGCAGACGTGTTTCAGTATCACGACAGGCAGATAATCTGCTGTAGTTTTCATAGTAGAATTCCACGGGCCAGGCATCTTAGACAACAGACTTACTTTCTCATGGTTCTAGAGGCTAGGTGTTTGAGATCAAGGTGTTGAAATGGGGTTGTTTGTGGCAAAGGCTCTCTCCTTGGTTTGCGGAGGCCTCTTTCTCACTGTGACCTTTCCTCTGTGTGTACTCCTGATGCCTCTTCCTTTTCTTGTAAGGATACCAGTCCTAAATTAGGTCTGTGTCCTCACAATTTCATTTAATCTATCTATCTACAAAAACAGTGTCACTGGGGTTAGAACTTCAATCTGTGAATTTTATTGAGAGGGTTCAGTCTGTAAGAGGCTTGTAATAGACTGTTTACAAAAACCAGAGAGAGGTGCTAGTGGCTTGTGCAGATGGGAAGGGGGCCAGGTGAGGTTTTCTAGGTACTGGAGAAGGCAGGAACTACAGTTGTATTGGATATGGGAAGAGAAGACTCAAGTGATGTTGGAATTTGTTATTTCTTTGAGAGACCCAGAGGAGTAAGTTTACAGAAAAAGCAATTGGCAGCACTATTCTAGAATGCTAATTTTTAAATACAAGTTTTTATGTCAAAGTATTAACTACAGATAGAAAAGCACCCCCACCAGCCAAGATGTTTTACCAAGTGACCGCATTCCTGAAATCAGAGTATTCCAAGCACAGATGGGTGAGGTGGAGGTGTCTCTCAGATAACCAGGTAGAGAAAGTACATCAGGACAAGCAAGGTGCAGGTAAAAATTTGGGAGCTACTTGGCAAATCATGGCACTGAAAGCCATGGAGTAGATCAGTGACGATGAAATTTTTAGAGCTCTCAATAATGCAAACAACCTCCTGTGGCACATATACTATAGGTTTGCCACCACTGGACTAGGTGGTATTCACTAAAAAGAGATTATGGTTAGAACTTGCAAGATTTTCCATCCTGAACCATGGATGATTTCCACAATAGGACTTGAGCTAGGGGGAAGAATCACAAGGGAAAATGAGCAGGAGCCCACAGGCAGGAGCCACAGTGGTGACATGCTGGGCCAGAATGCAAGATTGGGTTTGGAGGAGAGAATGCTGATGTGTGCTCTGGCCTGGGTGAATAAGAGTCCCTGGTGACACTGAGAACTGTTTTCAACTATGGGGAGGGGAGACAGCCAAAAATGAAAGCGATATGACCTGAGAGCTGGTGCAGAGGGCACCAGATAGACACTACAAGAGGCTGTGGTTTAAGCAAAGACAAAGGGTTTTCACACACGTCTGTGTGCTCTTGGCATGATTCAGGAAACGGCATGTTAGGGGAGGATGGGTCTAAGTGCTAGGGAAAGGGAAGGACTCAAAGGACAAGTGTACTTCAAATAATAAGAACAAAGTGTAGCCAGAGAGGGCTGATCTTACTGAAGGCTGGTGGGTGGGCATGGTGAGGATCCTTGTATGGATTTTCTTCTTGTAATATTAGGCCAGGGCATTGCCTGGAAGAGGAGCAAAAAGGCCTTGAAGCTCTTGGTGACCCACTGAGATTTGGGTGCATGAATATCAAATGAAGCCAGTCAGCTGGATGGATTTTACTTAACACCTTAGATTTTTCCATGTTCAGGTGCTCCAGCACCAGCATTGATCAGGTGATTTTAAAACATAAATGACATTACTCAAGACCAGGAACAACTTTTTCAGGGGTAGGAAAAGCTGCCTGCAGACACACAGCTTGTCACTGGAGGAGCTGGGGCTCTACCCACTCCTCACGCAGTGCTTGTGTGGAGATGTAATGTGAGCACAGAAAGAGAACAGGGATCTTCCTAAAGTTCAGTGCTTTTTGGTTTTTAACCTGAAAAGTGCCACTCTTGATTTCCAGTAGAATGCAGAACCCAAAAGTACAGGTGTGGGAAGCTGAGTGGATGTTCTAGGTCTGGTTCACTTTGCCAGCCCATCCTACCACAGGACAGAGTGATTATTCCAAACAGAACCATCTCCCTGTCATATTTTCTCATTTATGGGCCCAATAGAGAAGTCAACATAGCAGAGTAGTGGGCAAATCTGGTTCCTGAGTCAGCTCCTTGCCCCTACCAGGCTTCAACCAAAGTCACCGGAACTGATCCAAGCAAATTTAAATATATTTTAAAACAGCTGTGTCCTACCTTATGATTACCCACCCCTCTGTGTTCTGCTATAGGCATTGTCAGTACATCACCACCCAGTGTGTGAGTGTGTGCATGCATGCATGTGAGCATCTGCACACCTACATGCACATATTCCTGGAGCCAATCTTCAACCAGTGCCGTCTGGTATCTGGACTGTCCCAACCCTCCTGCCTCTGCATAACTCTGGGGGTCCTAAGCTGCTCAGGCGGTCCCAGGGGAATGGCCCAGTGAGGCTACTGGGATGCCTGTGACAAGTTACCTTTGCACTGGAAGTTTCTCATCTTTGTCTTGCTTTTTTTCTTTTGGCCTCAATTTCTGTTGTTTGTTTGAGAGGTTGCCTTTTAAATAAGCCATTGTCCCTAAGTCCTTGTCTCATGCTGTTCTTTCAGAGAAACCAAAGACAGCCAGTCACTTGGGCAATGATTCATTTAGGGCAGTTCTATGGAACTAAAGAAAAGAAAAAATTCTAGGTCGGAGAACTGAATTTGACAAGAGACAGACTGAGGAAATAAAAACCCAAGCTGTAGTGTAGCTTAGGATTTATGAGCTTGGGCTTTAAATTGAGACAGACCTGCAGGCTGGTGGGCTGTCCTCTAGATGTGACCTTGGACAAGTTTTTTCACCTCTTGGAGACTCCCATTTCCACATTTAAGGAATAGTGGCGATAAGTCAATCCTCCAATTAAGATGCATCTAAGAAGTCTAGTGCTTGCTAAGGGTGCAAATGCCAGGCTCCACTCCTGGCACAGAAAAATAGGGGCGGTGTCTCTACCTGCATCACTGGGTGATGTACACAGTACTTTGAGACATGCAGTCCTGGAGCACAGTCCAGTGGACAGACCACAGTACCCTGGTGCATGCAGAGTGAGCCCTCAGTGAATGTTAGGGCAGCTATGATGACAGTTATAAAAATTGCTCCTAAGGCACCACTTGTGATTACCATGCTCAGCTGATTGCCTTCAACATTCCTTCTCCAGCAACGATAGGAATTTCAGGAGTAGAGAGTGTGTGTGGCAGCCACTCTAGGAGGCAGCAAGGATCCTGCCAGCCGGTCCCCAGCCAGCAGTGCCTGCAGGCCAAAGCAAGCATATCACTAAGCTGAGCAGCAGGGAAAGGAGCCCCACGTCTCCTCCCAACCAGTGGAGAGGGGGCAATGGCTCTCTCCCCAAGGTGCGCTGGGAGTAGCTCTTAGCACAATATTTATCTCACCATGTAAACCAATCTAGCTAGTTAGAAAAACAAGTTTTATTGCATTCTTAGGCACTGCACTTAGCTGGCTGGTCTCCTATAAAGCCATCTGTGTCTGACGGTAGAAATAACTTATCAGCATAAAGGCTGGGTAAATTGGATTAAGAAATCACTGTGTGCTGAGAAAGTGGACAAAATAAATTTAGAAAAGGAGGGGAGGAGAGGAGACAAAAAACATTAGGGAGAGAGAAGGTGGCCAAGTCCAGCTATAGGACCCGCTTCAGATTCCAACTTCTTTACCATACTAGCTGTGTGATTTGTCTAAATTATTTGTTTTATCTGTTCCTCAATTTGTATATAAGGCAGGGAATTAAATGAGTGAATATGAATAGTAACAAAGTCCTTGCAACGGCACCCAAAGTAGTAGAGTTCAGTAATACTAAGTTACAGTGTAAGAGAATGATGAAAAAGTTGGGTTATGGAGTTTGCCTGGGACTAGGGTGAAGTGAGGTACCCGCTTGGGCTGTGAGATTCAATAGCTGCCCAGAAGCTCAGTAGCCAAGATAAAGAATATTTTCATATTTTGGAATCTTAAAATTTATGATGACACAATAATCACATTTTAAAGAAAGACATAATCTAAGTCTGCACCTGTACCACATTGCCTCACTGTCCCTAATCTTGTCCCTGGACTGCCAATAAAACTTTATTTGAAAAAGCAGATGGCCAGCACAGTGGCTGTGGTCCTATAACTTGGTTTTTAAAACTTACTGCACTGAAGCCAGGTGTGGTGCTGCATGCCTGTAGTCCCAGCACTTTGGGAAGTGCAAGTTCAAGCTCAGCTTAGGCAACTTAATAACTTAATGAGACCTGAAAAACAAAAGTATAAAGGGTCTGGGGATGTAGTTCAGTGCATGAGTCCTGGGTTCAATCCCCAGTGCTGAATTTTAAAAAATTGGTTTTTTTTTTTTTTTTTTTTTGCATTGCAATATTTATCCCTATTACTAAGATTTTTGCCCTCTCCCTTAAATTTTACTGCCCACATTAACACCTCCCTCGCCTACCTCTATTCCCAGCGCTGTGTGTTTTCTTTCTCTTAGAATTTCAGAGAAATCTGAAATCACATACTGTAGTGACCTCAGAGTTCTTTGAGGCAGTTGGGAGTTTCTCCCTGAGCCAGAGGAAGCAGATATCAATCAATTAAGTGTGTGGCACTTGGGGGGTGGGGTGAGGTTTCAGGGACTGCTTAAGGTCACCTTCAGGCTAAACTCCCAGCCCAGAAGAAAAATCTGGCTTGACATCCTCTCTTTCCACCCACAAAGTGTATTTCTGAAATTAAACTAAATGCAGGGGGAAAGGAAGGGCGAGAGGGGTCGAGAGGCCTCAAGATGGCAAATTCCAGGACTGCGAGTCGTCGCCTCTTTGTTGTTTTAACCTTCTCTGTGTTCTTCAAAAGGAGGCATTTGTCAGTGATGCTATCAACTTTAGTGCCCTCTGCGTTTATGGCTCTGGATTTAATAGCAAAGACATAAACATATACTTTTCATCCATTTTCACTGTTGCTCACTCAGCTCAGACAACAGCTAGGATTATCATAGCCCTTCCGAGGGAGCTATTATGGGGCCTGTGGTTTATCCTTGCCCGAGCTAAGCCATAAAGAACAGTGCCTCAGTGTACAGGGACACCATTAGCATGCCCAGTCATTATCCGCGGCCCCCACCCCTACCCTATTTGTTAAGATTAATCCCTTTTCAAGCCTTAAAATCAAGTCATTTTTACATCTCCCCTGGCAGTTGTTTATACATTGCAGTGGGTGTGTTCAAAACACAGGCTGGAAACTGACCTTTCTAGAGGGCAGGTGTATAGGACTTGCCTTGAACTTGTGGTTCCTGTAGCCTTGGCCGGAGCATCTGCTCTTTGGCTTGTAGGCACAGCTGCACTTCCTCCAGAGGCAGGGAGGAAACACATGTTCCCTCCAGTCCTGCTGCCAGCAGCCAGTGTGATGTGAGCCAAGCCACTCAGCTGGCCTGGGCCTAGAGCCCAGTGCCCGGCGAGAGGAGCCGTGACATCAACAGGGATCTCTTGCAGGGGAAGGCCTGGAAGTCAGAATCGGGACAGGCTAACGGCGGCAAGGGTGTGGCTACACAGCCCAAAAGGCAGTCTGGAGTTGTACCTACAGATTTTATAGCCAGGAACAACATCCACAACTTGGAGTCCTGCACCTCAGTGGAGATAAAGTGGGAATGTTTGCACTGATGTGAAGTGAAATATATAAAGGACTCAGAAGAACAGGGAAAGAGGCCCCACAGCACACACACTGGGTGTGGTGGCTCACACCTGTGATTCCAGATGCTCAGGAGGCCTTGGTAGGAGGATTGCAAGTTTGCGCTCAGCCTGGTAACTTAGTAGACCCTGTCCCAAAATGAAAGATAAAAGGGACTGGGAATGTAGCTAGTGGTACAGCACTTACCTGACATGCACAAGGTATATTTAATCTCCAGTACTGCAGTAAAACACATACACACACAGTCTCTCCCGCACAAGCATCCTGTTATAACAAGGCAATTCTGACACAGCAAAGGCAGTGTTCATTTGCAGTTCTTTCTTTGCTCCTCTTTGGCATGAAGGTTTATTTTCTTGCCTTAATGTATTTTGTGACATCTTGGAGGATATAAAAACTATTCAGAAGTTTTTTTAAGTACTAAGTTTATTAGAGTTACATTCTAGTTTTTCCACAAACTTTTTAATGTCAGTTTATAAATCTCATTATCCTATTTGCAAATATTAAATTTTTAACTAAATCTCATTAAAGGAGGCTTTGTTTACCATTTAAGTTTATTTATTAAACTTAACTAAGTCTCTTAAAATATTTTATATAGCATTTATTAGTTGACTATACTCAATTTCCTTATTAAGTTCTATTTACTTTAATGTATGAGTTTTCAAAATTTGCCATGCTTAATAATTCTTATAACTATATTGAGTTAAACCATGTCAATATGATGACTATTAAGGTCTATATAATACTGAAGTATTATTTTATAATAGGTAGCAACTTAAGTATTGCTAGCCTAAGTCAGTCAGTCAAATAAATACATGTTTCAAACTTGAATTTATAGGGATGATAGATTAACTCTATCAGACAAACTTCTCTTTAAAAATAAAAGAAGAAATGAGTGAAATATTTTTCTATAATGCAAAAATATTACGTAGCTTTGCTGTTCACAAATATTCTTCGACTTAGTTCTAAATTCTTATTTAAAAGTTTAATCTAGGAAACAAATATCATATTACAAACTTGAAAGCTAATTTTTCATGTGCATTTGAATTTGTTCTGTTAGATTTTTAAAATTTCACAGCAGCCAGAGATTCTTCCTGCTATGGATATTAGATCATACCACAGCCACATGCAAACAACTGCTCCATAGTTTGTCTATACCAGAGTCTTCAGAACTCAGCCATGTTCATACAGAACTATTTTGGATATACTGAAATTTGCATTTCTTTGACTTTTGTGCTGTTTGAACTTCTGCACTTAATATCACATGTATTTTTCTGTTTTGTAAATTCATATTCTTACTGGTATTAAAATTATATAATTGAATTCTATAAAGCAAAAAGCTGTATTTGAATCTTGAATAATGTAGGTTGAGTTGTATCTCCTCAGATCATATGTTAATGTCCTAAATTTTGTAATGTACCTAAAAATTGACACAATTTTGAGGAGGGGGTCTTTATGAGGTATTCAAATATTATAGAATGAGTTGTAATCGTGAGTGATGTCTTCATAAAAAGAGGGGAGCTTGGACACAGGGAAAGATGTGCACAGAAGTAATTAGCTGTGAGCAGGTTCAGTGACATTGGAGTCAGAACTGGAGCACTAATCTTCAGGCCAAGGGACCCTCACAGCTACTGGAAGCTAGGAGGGGCTTCCCTGGCACCTCAGAGGGACCGCGGCCTGCCAGCACCTGGAGTTTAAACTTCTGGCCTCCAGAACACTGAAACAATACATTCCCTTGGTTTTAAGCTATTCATCGTGTGGTACACTCTTGTGGCTGCCCTCGTTATCCAGTACTAAGGAGGTCTTTTCTATAAGAGTTTCTTTCTGGCAGTTGGAAGGTATGTAGCTCAACTCCAGGGTACATGGCCTCCATCTTGTTTCTGCTTCTTTAGTTGAGTGAGTTTTTACCTCATGGCAGTGGCACTTGCAGTTTTGCCGTGTAGATTCTTGCCCACAGCTCTTGTGGCCATCGTCTCTAATGTCATCTCCTTCAAGAGTCCATCGTTGGCCTCCCAGTCTCTACTATCAGTGTCCACTGTCATTCTCACCTGCTTTATGAACATCTCAGATCTTAGATCATGGTCTAAGAGATACGGAACTAAATTCAACCTTCTGCATATCTCTAACCATGTACTAAAATAAAAATGGATCAAAGGCCTACATATTAAAACAGGAACAATATTTTGGAAGATAAGGTAGGTAAAAATCTTAAAGGCATAGGTACAGACAAAGACTTTCTGAACAGAACACTAACTGCACAAGAAATAGCATCAAGAATCAACAAATGAGATCAAATTTTAAAAAGCTTCTGTGCATCAAAGAAAACAACTAACACAGTAAAGAGACAACCTGCAGCATGGAAACTTTTTTGGGCCAGCTATTTCTCAGAGGACTATCAATCTAGAAGAGTGCTGCTGAATCTAAAGTATGTATGCCACGGTGGGCAACTGGTATCACGGAATGTTCTAAAAGGCATGCTATCACTGATCTATAATTCGTAGAGATCTCAAGAAATTAGTTCCTTCAAAATAAAAGACCCAATAGAAAAATGGGCAATCGAATGTTTGGATACTTGTCAGAAAAAGTACAAAAGGCCAATAAGCAATGAAAAAATATTCAATATCTCTGGACATTAGAAAAATACAGATTTAAAAAACACCCTAACTTTCATCTTACCTCAGAAAGAATGAGTATCGTTAAGAACCATTCTACATTGTTGAAGGTGGTATAAGCTTACAACCAATTTGGAAATCAATATGAAGATTCCTCAAAAAATTGTAACTAGAAAAATTCCATTCAACTCAGCTTTTCCCCTTCTGAGTATCTGCTGAAAGAGTTAAAGACAAAAAATTATGGTGATACAGCATAGGCATGTTTATAGCAGCACAATTCATAATAGCTAAATATTGGAAGTGGCCTGAATGTCCATCAACAGATAAATGGATAAAGAAAATGTGGCATTTATACATGATGGAGTACTACTCTGTTAGAAAGAAGGATAAACTTAGGTAAATATATAGATCTTGAGACAATAATGTTAAGTGAAACAGATTAGACAGTCTTAAATATCACATGATTTCTTATATGAAAAACCTAAAGTATACATAATTTAAACAGCAAAATAGAAGGTAACAAGAAACAGACCCTTTGCAAATGGAAAGGGGAACAAGAGATAATAAGAGGGAGGGGAAAGGAGATTAAAAAGAATTGGGATGCACACGTACCAACTCTGCATAAGGAGTGTAATCATTATGTACTGCAAACATATACAGTACTAATAAAAGTTTTAAAAAGTGATGCCTCAATCAGTGAGTCCTTGGGATAGTGGATATGGTTGCTGGCTTCAGAGAGGGCCCTGATGTGCCTTGCTTCTTGCTGTGTGTGTGTGTGTGTGTATGTGTGTGACTTAGAACTTGTCATTCAGTCTTGCAGAGACACAGCATCTAACCCAAGCAAAGGCACACAGTCAGGGCCAATTGGGATTCAAAATCCCCCTTCAGTGCCTGGCACATAGCAGGTGCTTGGCAAGTGCAGAGAAATTACTCCTGCTGTCTCTCACTGCTACCCTGTTCCCAGGCACTTTGCACTACTATTTTACTTTGCATTTGCTGCCTGAGGGAGCTACATTCAAAGGAGGATGGAGCAGAGGAGAAAGCACTAGTTACTAGCAAGAGGACTGAGATTTTCTTCTCTGGGTTTTCTGTAACCCTCTGTATGACCTGTAGCATCACTCCACCGCATTAGCTGTTTCTTTAAAGAGAAAGTTCACCCGAGAAAGCCTCCATCCCTCTAATTCTGTGACTGCATGGTCCAAGGACCAGATAAAACCCAAGTGACTGTCCAGTTCTGACTTGGAGGGAGAGGAAAGTTATCTGTGTGCCCTAGGCGAAAGGGATCTTTGGGACACTAATAACAAACGGTTCTTTCCATTTGCTTTCAGATCCTGTTGTGCTAGCTGACAGTCCTGCACAGGCTCTTATCAACAATTTATGGTCACCTAATGCCATGCTTTTATCAGCAAAGCTAATCACATTTTAAGCTCTTTGACTCTTTCTGATTGGAATAATTGCTTACTTTTACTGCCTAACAAATCCTTAAGGGCTGGTGTGATTCTTTACTATTGGAGAACTAGAAGATGGTTCTGGAAAATTGCAGATGTTTCCGCCCCAAGTGGGGACCTGTTAAATGAAAATGGAAATGACAAGCTCTGCCCTTCTTTGTAGGGTAGCACTGCCCTTGGTTCTGGCTGGCTAGGTATTGGCTGCTTGCTTTTTCTTCCTGTGTCTCTGAAAAGCTTTCCACCATTCAAAGTTCATCACCAGCATTTCTCAACTATGGTGTGATGAGGTGTGTGAAAAGCAACACACAACAAAGAAAGCTTACAATGAAATGAAATCGGTGGGATTTGTCTTGGAGATATGTAAAGAATCTTACATTAAGTTATCTAAAGTGTCAGATAGTCAAGAAATATTTCTCACTTTTGTAGCCTAATGTTTCTATATCATCTTTAGAATGTAGAATTCTTGTGATAAAGTCTTGCTGAGCATCTTGGTGAAATATTTTGAAAATGTTCTAGTTGTGCTCTTGATCCCTTTAGCAGAGCTGACCCTTCACTGTCGCTTCTTTCCAGTGGGACTTACGCAGAGCTGTGGGTTTGACCACCACCTGCCAGACCCAGGACACTGCCTGAGTCCTCCCCCTTGCCCTGTTTCCTCTTTGTCTCATTGTCCACTCACAGCTCATGCCACTTTCCTGGTCTCCCTGAGATAAAGTCTTGCTTCTGCTTCTTAGGCTTTTGTGTGCTGGCTCATACTTCCAGCCCAGCTGTGAGGGAGACAGAACCTCCTCATGCCCTGCCCCTTCCTGTCCAGCAGGCTCGAGGCTGGCCAGGTGGCCAAGCAGCTGGTCTGACCCCCTGCTATCTTCTCCACAGAAGTGTGGGCCTCTGCTTCCTGTCAGGGGACCTGACCCTCCCTTAGTGTCCACTTCAGCAGGCCCACGTATCATCTCCCACCTATTGATCTTGAGATGGTGCCTGTACTCAACATTTTGAAACTGGTTCTTGTTTTATGTTTATTGTTTTTTCTGAGACAAGGTTTTGCTATGGAGCTCAGATTGGCCTGAAACTTATTAGGTAGCCCAAGCTGGCTTGGTGATTCTCCTGCCTCAGCCTCCCAAGGGCTGGTATGGCAGACATGTGCCATTATGCTTGGCTCTTATTTTAGTTTTAAAAATAAGTGTTCAAAAAATCAGGACATGCATTGAGAGAGAAATCAAGATGACAGGCAGCAGAATAAGCAGAGGCCAAGGCAGACATTGTATGGTGTTCTTTAGTAGTCTGCCAGGGCTGCTGAAAGAAACAGAATGGCTTAGACAAGAGAAATGCATTTTCTGACAGTGAGTGGTCCCAGATCAGGGCATCAGCAGGACTGGCTCCCTGTGTATAGTGCCTTGATGTGACCTACAGGGGTCCCAGATCATGTCTCCATTGTACCAGAATCACTATATGGTTTCAATAACATTTGGAAAGTATCACCTACTCTGTAGCAATGCTGATATTTTTAGGAAGTAAAGCCATTTCAAGGGTGGCATAGAATAAAATGGTGGACCCTTGCCTACATTAACAGTTCTTCCTACTTTTAGGCCTTGGGTTTGGGATATCGGTTTTTATTTGTCTTCAGACTCAAATTGAAATGTAGCTCCTGATTCTTGAACATGTAGGCTTTGGGCCTGGGCTCATTATTGTGTTAGCTGTTCAGTTGCTGGGGGCACAATACCTGATGCCCATAACTTCAAGAAGTACAGCATCAATTTAGCTCACAGTTCAGGGGATTCAGTCTGTGGCTGACTGGTTCCAAAGCAGAAACATCCTAGTGACTGGGCATGATAGAGGAAAGTGGCTCCCCTATGGACAGCCAGAAAACACAGAGAAAAGAGAAGAACCAGGGACAAGGATATATCTTCCAACCAGGTCTTACCTTCTAACATTACATTTAGTTATACACTCAATAAATCCACTCAGAGGAGTGTAGCACGCCCATGACCCAATCACCTTCCAAAGCCCCACCAGTGAACACGTGGAACATTTGAGGAGCCCTTGTAGTCCTAAGCTACAACACATACGATATTTATTGTTTGGCCCTTTATAGAAAAGTTCACTGACCTCCCTTCCCCATCTAAGTCCCCATCCTCTGGTATAAATGATCTCAAGTATGTAAATATATTTTTGTTCATTATAACATTAGACTATCCCTATTGATATTTTGTAGGTATTTTTTAACATTAAAGGGAATTTTCCCAGAGGTATGACTGCGAACAAAGCTTGCATCTTTTTTTACAGAGGCTGGTAAATGCAGGTGAGGCATCCAGCTGCCTCTCCCCCATTTCTTTGGCTGGCTGGCTTCATGGGGCACCAGACTTGATCAGGATCTTAAAAGTGAGCAAGTAGTAGCTGTAACTTGGCTCCAACTCTCTGATTCTGGCTCCAGGAGGCTTGAATCACCGTAGCTGAGTTTGTCACAGCTTTCTCTCCTATGTTGTTTTTCATGGCACCTTTTATGGCACCGTTTTGGATTTGTCTTGGTACAGTCTTTGTTTATTATCCTGAAATGTGGAAGGCTTTGGCTAGTTTCAGAGTAAATCATTGCAAGTCACAGCCCTTGGCATGCAAACCTGGTTCTCCTCCTCTTGCTCAGTGGGAGACACCTGGGAGGCCGTGGGCCCAAGGTTACAGAGAGTTCATTCCTTTTGAGAACAAGGCAGCCCCAGTAAATGATAGCCTCATCTAGAGCATGACCCTGGTTGGTGGTTTCACATGCACAGCCACGTGAGAAAGACAATCGTGTTCAGAAAAGAAGGAGTTTTTTTAGCCAGATTGTTAAGCTAAGAGGATGCTGACCTTTGTGTTTCCTTGATAGCTAAGGTACCAGATTCCAAAGTCACAGATGAGGCTACAGTCACAGATGAACTACAAAGTGAGATTCATCGGGCAGGTTGGTTTTTTCCTTTTCTTTCTTTCTTTTTGAGACAGGGTTTCACTATGCAGTTCAGACTGGTCTTAAGCTCACTTTGTAGCTCAGGCTGGTCTCAAACTTGCAGTGATCCTCTTGCCTCGGCCTCCTAAGTGCTGGCATTAGGCATGTGCACCACACCTGGTTGAGGGAAGCCTGGTTTTAAAGAAAGTGCTTTTCTACTCCAGGGCCTTCATGCTTTTTCTGTGAGTCAACCTAGGACATCCTTGCCCAGACTCATTGGGGCTGGCTCTTCCTCGAACTTTTGTTAGTCTCCTTAAATATTAGAGAAGTTGTCTCTGATAGCTCAGTTTAAAGTATACTACCTTACTCCAATTGCTCATTCACTAAACATTTTATGAAGTGCCTGGTATACCTAGGAATAGTTCCAAGGATTGTGTACAGTGAGTAGGGAAAAAGGTTAAAAGTCCTGCTTAGCTGTGGTGTTTCTCAACTTTTGACAAATATGTGAGCCACGTAGAGGGCACCTAAGACAGATCACTCAGCTCCCTTCTGCTAGGGTCTGAATCAGGAGATCTGGGGCAGGGTCAGAGAGTCTGCATTTTAACGTTATCCCAGGTGATAGTGCTGTCCCAGGGACCCTGCTTTGGGAACCACTCATGTAATCGGTAGTGTGCTTCTCAGGCCTGCCTGGGGTTGTTTCCTTATCCCAATGTGTATCCCTGTTTATTTGTTCTTTTTTACTGTGTCTTTTCTTCTGCCTCCCTTGTCCACATTGGTCATGTTGTCAAGAAGACCATCTTGCCTCGTTCCCACAGTATCCAGGTTCCCAGCACTCAGCAGGTATTCTGTATGTTCTCAAAGGGACGCAGGGGGGACAGCTGGCAGCATGTTGGCAGAGGGGCAGGAGGAACTGGGGCCAGTGGCTTGTCCCTGGGGAGACCTCAGTGCTCCTGCTGATCACTGTAGAGCAAATGCAGTCCCATGCCAGGGGAGTATAAGCTTCCAGATCAAGCAAACAGGAGAGGAAGCAGATGAGTCTGTGCCTGTGGTATCCAAGTGTTTGGCGTGGGGGATGAGACGGAGCATTTTGCAATGACCCCATTTAAACATCTATTTGGAGTGAAGATTAATTCTAGAGGCTTTACACTGAACTGCATCCCAACCCTTTTCATTTATTTTTTATTTGGAGTTAGAGTCTAAATCTCTAAGTCATCTAGGCTAGTTCCAACTTGCAATCCTCCTGCCTCGGCCTCCCAGAGTGTAGGAGTTACACATATACACCACTATGTATGGCACATGTCAGAAATTTTTAAAAAGAATACCCAGAATTTGGGGTAAAGGACAGCTCCGGGAGGGGACTCCCTTCACATCTGTATGATTAGTTGAGAGTTGACACACAGAGCTCTGTGCTATGGAATCTTAGCATGAGGACAAGAAGAAGACAGTTACATTTTCTGCCTGGAGGCAGACAGACCCTGCCTCTGCCAGTTCCAGCAAAGCCCCCAGGATCATCTGGGCATCTTAAGGAACTTCCTAAAACATGTTTTGATGATCTGATGCCACTTGTAATTGCTGATTCTTCTAAGAGATTCCAAAGTGGACTGACCAGTCTCCAGGTATAGGAGGCCCCCAGGTTAATAGCAGGACCTCAGCACCAATGAAGGGGTGCCAGCCCCATGTCCCATTCAGGTCCACTTGACCTCACATCAGATCCAACCTGGGCTGGGGGCAGGACGTGCAAACTGTGAGCAGCTGGGGATTACAAACACAATGCAGAACATGTGATTGTTTCAGAGGTATCTAGTGCTCAGTGATGCTTGAAGTAATCCACTTCCCAGAAGACCAAAGGGAATTTGGTTTAAGTTAAAAGGAAGAATTTTTAAAATTGTGATTTTATATAATGAAATTTGGTAACCATTTTAAGTGCTTATTTCAGTGGCAGTGACTACATTCAAATATCCTACAGCTAATGCCATTGTAGTTCCAAAACATTTCCATTCCCCCAAACAGCAATTCAATTTAGTACAGTAACTCTGTAGCCTTCTTCTCCCACTCCTGGTAGCGGCTTTCTGACTTACTTTATGCGTGAATTTGCTTGTTCTAGACATTTCATGTAACTACAACCCTGTCTTGTTACTTAATGTTTGTTAAGTGAAGTAAACAACACAGTATTTCTAGGTTCATCATGCTTTGACATGTATAACAACTTCATTTCTTCTTTATGGCTGAATAGTATTTCATTGTATGCTTTTTCATGAAATGATTTATCCATTAAAACATTTTGTTTTTCCATATAATTACTGAGGGGTACATGAGCTATTTCCACTCTTTGGTTATCAGGAATAATTTTGTGATGACTCTGGTATATCTGTTCAAGTTTCTGCATTCAGTTCATTTGGGTATACACTCAGAAGTAAACCTGCTGAGTCATTTGGCAATCTATTTATGCTTATTTATTTTCTTGAGTGTTAAGCATTGAACCCAGGGCTCTGCACTGATAGGTAAGCACTGCTCCACTGTGCTCCATCCCTAGCCCTCTCTGTTACATTTTTGAGGAACCACCAAACTTTTCCACCACATCTGTGGCAGTTTTACATTGCAACCAGTAATGCAGGAGGACTACAGTGTTGCTGCACCTTTTCTCACTTGTTAATTTGTCTTTTCAAAAATAGGCCTTGTAGTGGGGATAACACGGTGTCTTCTGACTTTGACTTCCACACCCTAGTGATGAGTGTGTAGGGAATATTTTCACATGCTTCTTCACCATCTGTAGTATTGTCTTTGGAGAAATGTCTGGGAGAGTTCTTTGCTTATTTTCGAATTGGGTTATCATTTTGTTCTTGTGTTGGCTTAACATGGGCCTAGAGTTCACTATGGCTGGAGTTCTTTGTATACACTTTACAACAGACTCTTATCAGGTATAGTATTTGTTTGTTTTCTCCCATTTTATAGCTTTTTTAAAAAGCTTTCTTAATGTTCTTTGGTGCACAGAATTTAAGTCCAATTTTTCTACTGTTTTCTTTTGGATGGTTTGGTATTATCTCTAAGGATCTGTTGTCACAATCAAGGTCATAAAGATGGCATGAGGCTTTTAGACCAGGAGAGAAAGTCACTGTGATTTATGATGCTTTTGCTTCAAACAGACCATTGGCCCTGTGTGTCCCTTACGTTGTATGCAAAATTGAGTGCATTCTATGTAGCTCCCTTTAGCACTTTACATGGTCACAGTGACAAAAATATCAAGGAAGCAGGGTGTATCATAGAAATTACTAGCTTATTGTTCGGGAGCTCTGACTGGTGATGTCTCCCAAAGCACTTCAGAAAAGTGTATGTCTCTGCTTACAGGATGGCAAGACTTTGGACATTAGGACTGGGTTTGCTGGTATACCTGATGTCCTTTTAGGTCTTTCTGCTCCATATGTCTTGAGTACAGTAAGCCTTACATTTGAAACATGAACTTTCACAGACACACCTATACAAGATTCACAGGTGTATTGTACAAAACTCATTTTGTCAGATTATCAAAAATCTGCTTTAAAAATAGTGTCACAGAATGGGACTCATAATGTTAGTTGGGAATTTACTGTATTCACCAAGTCTTGGGAGTTTTAAGAAATGTAATTTTTGGCTTTATTTTTAAATGAAAAAGTATATCTGCTTTTGGAATTACTATATGAAAAAATAAACTCCATGTCCTGTTTATATATTGTCCGCATTGTTCATAAGGAAAACAGGGTCCTCACACCTTATGCAGGTATTAAAGAAATGGTTCTGGTAAGAATGAGGGGAAAGTCAGAGAGCTGACGGACTAGATGATAAAAACAAATCTGCTTAAAAAGCTAGGGTCAAAAAGGAACCAGACGGTTTAGCTCTGATTTAACACTTTGACAAATGTAAGTCTTCAAAAGTACCACTTCCAATATTGATGGCTGGAATCCAGAGAGAGAGCATGTCCATGTGCTTAAGGCAACAAGATCTCCTTTGAAGCTGACAGTTTCCCAGAGTATGGGTGACAATGGAGGTGGTTCTCAGTCTCCTGTTCCCATCAGACCCTCATTTCCTCGAATCACAAGAACTAACACACAACAGGGCAGCTGTGGTTTCTTAGACGTTTGCAAAACCCACATTCCATGTCTTAAACCCCTTGCTTCTCAGAAATTGGAAAAGCCTAAATTTTATTTAAGGATTCCTTTAGCCGCCATTGTGCTATAAGTGCTTCTAGTTTATTGGCTCTAAGCAACTACTTTATGGAGGTGATATTTAGGGCTTCTGGAAGCTTGTGGCCTAGGCTTATGAGGCTTTGGAGATCAGTTATGGCAGGAAGATCTGAGTGGATGGCAGCAGGAGGTCAGAAAAGCTCCCTCCTCAATGTGGAGCCACCTATACTATTTTACACAGCAAGGACCCACTGAGGAGAGGTATTTGGGAACAGAAGTAATCAGACAAGTGGTGCGACCCGAGAGCCACTTAACTGCCTTTTTCTTTATGCAGGCAATGGGACTGTTATGGCTTATTAAATCAGCCCACTGATTGGCTTGGCACTGCCTAATCCTGGTAGCCTGTATGCAACATAAGGGGCAGAAAGCTTGCTTTGCTACCTTTTACCTACCATGAACTGTTTGTCTTCTGCAATGCCTGTCTGCCACACGCCTTGCCTTGGAGCCAGCTGATTATGACTATAAGCTTTAAAGACTGTGAGTTAAATAAAGCTCACAGTCCTCTAACCCTAGGTGTTGGGTATTTTGTCTCAGCAATGAGACAAAAGCAACTAAAATAGGGACCATCTCATTAATCACGTGCTCCCCAGCATGATGCAAAAACTGGTAAAGAGCTGGTAGCTGTGAGGGAGGCAAGAGGAAACTCTCATCAAGGTCCTGCTCTGTGTGTTTCATGGTGGGTGATGGAAAACACAGCCTTGGATAAGAACCTATGTTCTTTCCAGTAGTCGCTTTAGTTAATGTGTTGACTAAGCCTGCCAAGTGGATGCTGTCTACTGAAGCTTAGAGTTGGGAAGTATCACAGCAATAAGCAGATTTAACTCTTACCTAGAAAAAGGCAGGAGACACGGTAGTCTCTCCAAGTAACCAGACAGGAGATACCTGCTAAAACATATCCCTCCCATGGCTAGAATCCATGAGTTCTGTTTTAGGGGGACTGTTTCCCACTACAGCGATTAAGTGGGGTCAGAAACAACTGGTGTCATTTTTTCCCCACAGCCACACACCACATACCACCTGGTAGCTTTGATACACCTTGTTTTCTGCAAAATAGGGGTAAAATTCTCACTTATAGGCTCTCTGGTCAGGGGAATTAGTACATATAAGAAGTTTAGCATAATTTCCAGCATGTAAGAGGTAGCCAATACTGTGGATATTTATGCTCAAGCTGGTAATTTGACTGCTTCAAAACTGTCTCTCTTCTCTCCATCTCCTCACACACCATTCTCTCTATTCTTTCCTCTATTGCCCTCTAGCTCAAGCCACACTTGTTGTCTTTTTGTCATCTGCCTTTGCATGTGCCATCTCCTGTGCCTGGACTGGAACCAGTCGTTGCCTAATTAATTCACTTTCCTTTCAGATAAACTGTAATTTGTTTCAAGACACTCCTGAAATACATGGCATTGGCTGGCTGGCTGCCCTTTTCAAACTTGCTGGTGATTGCATTACTGTTTTCTTTCCACTAGATGCTTAGGTCATCAGAAACTCACCATTGCCCAAACCAAGCATCCACACAGTAACTCCTGGCTGAAGGAGTCCGTGCCAATTTCTAACTTGGCTCCCCGCAGCACAGGGTGGTCCTGATTCCTCATAGATGAGCTTGCCAAATGAAGCCCGTCACATCTGGGATGGCAGCTGAAGAGGCAGACTAAATAAACGCACAATTCAATTCAAACCTAGTACTGTATATTCTTGAGAGACTGTGATGAGGTTTAGTGAGTTAGTTCCATTTGGCTTTTGAGAATTTGGCAGGACTCACTAAAGTGTGAGCAAGTTGAACTTTTCAATTGCCCCATTGAAAGGAGGATCATTAGTTCTCTATTTTTCATTTTCAAACAACACCGAGGGCACCCAGGTCAGCCTTCTGCCACTGAAAGGGAAAACCACATTAGAAGCAAATCATATGCCCAGTAGATCATGCCCTTTCAGGATTAGTTACAACTGGAAGCTAAAGAAAAATGGATCATTTATGTAGAAAAGCCCATCTGAATGAAACCCACAGAAGCACACTTCTGTAACTGCTTAAGGGAATTCACATTTAATCAAAATGGAAGCCTCTAGCATTTGCCATGAGAATTCTAGCATTTTATCTCATTTTGGTGATTTCTTTTTAATTAGTTGATGGTTCACAGAAATCCTAAAATGTTAAAACAACTGGGAAACAGAAATAAAAGTGGGAGTTGCAATTCCTTATGGCAGAATTGTGCTTCTTTCTTGGTTTCAGGCAATTTTGCTAACAAATAACCTGTAACCTACTTCTGAAGGCTACAAGTAGATAATTATTTGGTCATTTTCGTACTTCAGTTTATAGTCCTAATTAGTTCTCCAGCTGATATTCTCTAGGCGATGTATAGTCCTACCTCATCATATTTGTGATTCTCCCTGTTTGGGATCTCCCATTTTCATTTAAAAGATGAAAAGCTTAATTTGTGCCCCACTGTCCTATATTTTTATGCATTATCATGTGTTCTTGCCCAGAGAGTCAGAATGTTTAGTAATTCAGAACTCAAAGGGAACTGAGTAAAAGGCCTGCTACTTTGAAGCAATTTATTTTAATCATAAATACATTACAAATATCAACAAAATCTGAGCACACTTTGCATTGCTTTTTGAGGAATAGATGGAGGATCAGAGGTGACAGGTAAAGGGGTTGGCATCAGGTAATGCAAATTCTTCAGGAAAAGTCCTTGGTGTGAGTCTAAAATCTTGATAAAAGTCACTTTCTTCTCACAAGTAACCCAGTAATAAGAGAATGTTAAGTGTTTAGCACATGCATGCTTAGTGTTCTCTGTATCACTAGAAGTACAATGTGAACCATGTACTAATCCAAATTCAAGGTAAAAAAAGTAAAATTAGGAAAATGATTTCAATGTGTATAAAACACCAATATACTCTTTTAAAAATACAAATTCTTTGGACTAACCATATTTTAAGTGCTTAGTAGCTATCTGTGGCTACTGGCTATTTATTAGATAGGTATCTCTAGAAGGTCAATACATTCTCATTTTCTTCCCCTCGATTTCTAGAAATAGTTTAAACCAGTCCATCCATCAAGGTAGGTATCTGCTGTGGAGAACCAGAAATCTGTACTCACAGTCCTAAATTTGTCTGTGAGAAAAGTTAAATAGCACAGTGAATGGAAGAGTGGTCAGCTGAATTGCCTCAAACATTATGATTCTATCAGGAAAAATTTATTCCCTTGATATGAAAAGTGGGCACTCAAATTGCAGTGTTATATAGCTGTTAAAAGTGGAAAATAACATGCTGAATTATTATATTTACTTGCTTTAAATTTGAGATTCTTATTGGAGAAGAACCACGAATGGGCTTTGGAGACATATGAAGCCTCCAAAATTATATGCAATTTGTTCATTTGTAAGTCCATTTCTTTTCCCCTAAAGAGAGAATCAGTATCTTCCAGAGAATTCTTAAGTGAGTCTAGAAAATGAATTGTAGCATTGGTTCCCGCAGATTCTGGGTCCCTGGCATCCAGTGTTTCACTTCAGTGACAACAGAAGCTATAAAGTTTCCCTTCACTGCTGCCTGGGAAAATCCCTCAAGTCAACAGCCAGCTCAGCGAGGCTTGCTCTGTGAGTCACTTGGGAGCTTAGGTGTGTTAGAGAAATGGCAGATTCATATTTCGTGGCTTATGCTCGCTCTGGAGCATCCAGTGGTGAAATGTGTTTTTTGGTCGAGGGCACAGGATTGAACGCCTCCAAGTTCACTGTGCCTGAGCATGCTATCTCCCTCCTGACTGTGGGGTGTTCAGAGATGAAGGACTAGGTGTTGGGTGCTGAACTCAAGACCCACTTTGGTTATTAATGAACTTCAGCATATTTCTGTGCTGCCTATCTAGGCATCTGCTTCTTGATAGTGATGGTTTGTAAGGTCTCTTCCAGGGTTTTTTTTTTTTTTTTAATTTGCTATGTTAGATTTCAGAAACCTCATTACATTGCAATTGTTTTTCTGCCTTTTGGTTAAGATCAAATGTAGATTACATTGCAAGTTATGACCACGCATATCTAGATGATAAGGTGATTTAAAAATAAATCGGCTATAGAACTGAACTTGGATGTGTTGTTTTACTCTACTTTGTTCGTAAGGGCACAAGTTGACCCCTAAGTCCAGAGGCACATGGGGAACCCTGGGCAGAAACTTCTGCTCGGTTGAGACCAAGCTGTTTAGGTGGGAACTCTTTGTTCTTGTGCCATGTTTGCCCCACTTACCTTAAATAAGGACACACATAGGGAAGAAAGCTATTTTCCCAAGTAACAGATTCTCATATATGCCCTGTGGCAATTTATAATTCATCTGCCTGGTGTTCTCTGTGCGGTGTTAAGTATGCAGCTGAGCTTATGAAGTTATGAGTGCTAGAGGTGGGGAGCTTTTCTGGGGAGCTGAGCATTTCATCCTGTCTATGCTAAACTTGGAAAATATTAGGACTCCATGGCCTTAACAGTCTACTGTGCAAAAACTTCACCATGGAGTGTTCATTAGAAAATATAGAGATGTAGTTATCTTAGTATTGCCTGGTTTTGAAAGAGATAATGAACAGATATTTTAGTAGCAAAGAATTAGTATTTCAGGGTTTTATTTTCATTAAATAATTTTATTTCACATGTGACTGCTAATTGGTCTTAAGCCCCAAAGGGTCTTTGGGAGAAAAATCCATGTCTGACATACCTAAAATACCTTGTCTTCACAAAGTTTCAGTAAAAGTAGTAAGCCACATATCTGGCATAAAGACAAAAGAAAAATGATACCCCCTTCCTAGCCTTTATTTTTAAATATTTATTATAAATGAAATTGATGTAAACACTTTAACTGAGGAATGATTTGCAGAACATTCATTACTTAGGATCCTGGCAGTGACAGTCTTTAAAAGACCAGTTCTGAAGTACATCCACTTTGGTGACTCACTATTAAGATTGCCTGATTTGTAGGCTCATATTAGAAATGGAAAGGTGGACCTTGCCACCCAGAGCTGCTAATTCCTAACAAGCAGTAATGGTTGCAATAAACCAAAGACATTTCATTGTAAACATGACCCTGCCTGATAAACTTGCTTACAACAACTCTTGAGGATGGATATCATGCCAGGTTGCTTGGACCCATCAGGCTGTAAGAAGGCAAGATTATATCCTGCACTTGACTTGTTATTCTTTGCTAGACCTTGGTTTTACATCTGTCATTGGGCTCCAGGCTAGATGAATAACTGGAGAGATACTTAAAATCCTTCTGATGTAGAAGGTAATACAACCAAGGGCAAAAATCAACACTGCAAAAAGCTTTTATTTTATAAGCACCACTGCAAAATGAGGAATCACATTGAAAACATATCAAATAAAAATAATAATTTATTTTAACTTCATTTAATGTTTGTAACTAATCGTGATTTCATGAACTTGCTTGTATAAGTCTGTACCTTCAAATCTACAAAGCGAAAATTTACTACAATGAGCACTTAAAATTCCACAACCGTCTCCACCAAGAACTCTCCTGTACATGCATATTCTTCCAGTAGGCTGTAATATTTGCAAACATGCTTTCAACTTCCATAAAGCTGCATGATATTTTGCTTTCTCTTAAAACCTTTACACTCTCTTGGGAACTTTAATGAGAAAAATGTTAAAATGTATATTCCAACTCAACACTGCTGGTTTGGTTATGCTTATTAAGTCATTAACCACAGAGTTGGGTAGTTTTGAGTTGAAACCTAGACCTATATAATATATTAATGATCACTCCTATGAAAACACATTCAGAGAAGTAACATTATAAAATAGGGTTCCATTAAAAATACATACTGGCAGTTGTATTTGTGTTTTAGGCAGGAAAAAAAGTGTGCTTAACCTTTTAAAATATGAATATAGTTTAAACAAATTATTCTGTGAAAGATGCTTAATAAGAGATCTTTTTTCTGAAATTTAAACACTTTATGTAAAAGGTAACAAGTAAAAAAGTACAATTGCTATTTGAAAAAAGCTGTTTGCTAATATTGCCTTCCAAGACAGTAAGGGTGTATCTCACCTCCACTTTAAATGGAGCGGTGACACCCTAAGTTGTAGGGGTGGCAAATTTGGACTATAAACATGATGACTGTGTTTATCTTATATACAAAAACTTGCCGCATTGAACGAGGCAGAAATCTCTACCCTAATGGTAGTGGTCTCTCTTATGTACATAATGCAGAAGTGAAAATTATACAGTAGTCACCGATAAGAAGGAATTGTATACTCTAGTGCCGTCTGGGGATTTTGTACCGTGCGTTAAGAGTTCTTGAATAGTCATCCAATTGTCAAAGATTTTTTTATTCCTCTTCTTCATCATCTTTTTGTGGCTCAGTTCCAGGATGTTCATCTCCTTCCTTTCGTCGGCCCCTTGCTGCTCCTTCAGACAATCCAACCTGCTCTGCATCATGAACTCGCGCCTGCGCCTCTGCTCCTTGGCCTTCACCAGGTGCTGCTTGCGCTCCTCCTTGCTCCAGTAGCGCCCCATCTTCATCTCGCTCACCGCGTCGTCGTCTGTGGTCATGCCGCTGCGCTCCTCGCGGATCTTGAGCGCGCGCTCCCTCAGCAGGCGGTCGCGCACCGGCCTCTTGGTGATGTAGCGCGTGCCGTCGCTGCGGATCTTCACCTTCCACTCCATCCTGGGCTCCGAAGGGCTGGAAGAGGCCAGGTCCTTGCACATGCTCACCAGGCTCATCTGGCTCTGCGCGTACTCCACGGCGGACTTCTGCTGGATGAGCTGCATGTAGCTCTGGTAGTGCTGCGCATGGGCCGGGATGTGTGCGTGCTTGTACGGGGAGTGCGGGGAGGACGACAGGTAGGCGCTGCCCAGCTTCGGGCTGCCAAGGGGGCTCCTGCTGCCCTCGTTGGCTCTACGCTCTTTGCTTTCCAGGGGTTGGCTGGGGTCCAGCTCTTTGGATGAAGGGCTGTAGTTTGGGGTACCGACCTCGGGGTCTTCGGTGATGGCGAGCAGGTTCTTAGGCGAGGGTCCGTAACCCTCAGCGGTTCCCATGGCCCCAGCCCCTTCACTGCCGGAGCAGCTGAGGCCCTCGGCCGCCCTCCGCAGGGAGTTGTCGGGGGAGATCTCCAGGGTGAGCGGGGTGCTCCGGCAGCTCTCCCCAGTGTTGTAGGCGCTTGAGCTGTCTTTGTCGGACTTCTCGGGCAGCTCGGTGATGTCTGACAGCTCGTGACGGCGTACGTCGAGGCTGGTGTTGTAGTTGCGGAAGCCGCCGTGGTGCAGCAGCCAGGGCTCACGGTACTGCTCCTTGAGCTGCTGCATTTTGTGCGCGCGCACGATGCTCAGGCACTCCAGCTCGATGCTGCGCAGCTCCTCATTGAGTAGCTCCAGTTCCTTGTCCACGCTCTCGGGATCACTCTTTGTGGCGTCCAGAGCGCTGCTGGGGTAGTAGAGGCTGTAGGGGCTGGTGCTCTTCACCTGGCACTTGAGCTCCAAAAGCTCGCGGAAGCGCTCGCACTCGTCCACCGGGATGCCCAGGTAGTCCACTTCGGTGCAGTCGGCCGAGACAAAGGACTCGTTGCTGAAGGGCAGGTCTCCACTGCCCAGTGTGTCTTGGCTGCATGTGAGCTTCCTCTGGCCTGCCAGCGGGTTGGTGGACGCTGTGGCATCGTCCCCGTTGTTCTCCTGCTCTGAACTCTCCTCGTTGCGGGTGCTCTCATCCGTCCGCCCCACACCGCTGTCCTTCTCATGCTGGTTAGACAGGATGGTGGCTGTGTCTGTGGTCCCACCATCTTCCTCGTGCTTCTTCTGTAAAAGAGAAAACAACAGGTCAGGATGAGGGAAGTCCGAGAAGCAAGTGCTCATGCCTGACCTTTCTGGGTGGAAAGGAAATATTTCTAGGGCAGAGGAACAGCATCTGAGGGCAAGGCAAGGAAGGTCCTAGACGTGGGAATTGGCCAGCTCGAGCTCTGCATATCCAGGTTCCCTAACATGAGCAGTCTCTTAATCCTTGTTCTTATCCTCCTTATCTCAGTGAATGAGTCTATGAACCAGTACACAGCGAATAGGAAGCATAAAAAGCTTATATAAGGACCCACAGCTGTGACGGTGCCAATTGCAGCGGAATAGGAGGGAACTGCAGGGCTCTCAGAAGCTCAGGTTAAACAGAGGAAAATGCTGTACTTTTAAAAACAGGACTTAATTTTCTCTTATCTATGTCAACACTGGACTTGTGTTTTCCTAACACTGAGTCAGTTATTTTTCAGCCTTAAAAGCCTGGCCAGGGAGACTATCAGCTTGCATCTCCCTCTTGCTCAAATAGAAAAGCACTTAAGTTGTTTTCCCCATCTTCCAGGTGGATGAGCTTCTGATGGACTTTAGCATCATGAGGGGAGACGGAGGGAGCAGAGTTACCTCAGCCCAGCAGGGTGCAGACTGCCGCCAGCCCTGGGCGTTACCTGCTGGAGCACGCTGGCTGTGAACTGCATGGCCTGGTGATGCTGCTCCTCTAGCATGTCCATGTGCAGGTCATCGAGAAAGTCATTCCTGTCATCGTCCATCCAGCCCTCGTCCAGCTGCCAGGGGAGCAGGAGCCAAAACATATCTTAGGGGAGTCTAATTTTCCTCTCTCTAGGAAGGACATCACCTTGAGAAAACTGTTTCTAGGTTTCCTTCAGGTGTCATCAAAAGGCAACTTGCCCATTATTTTGCATAGGTCATAAAACTGTCCCATCCTCATATAAAGAGATTCTGACCTTATGCTATGGCAGGCAAGTGTCTAGTGTCACTTGTGCAGGCCAGTCACATAGATCTGGCTGTGCCTCTGCTTACTGGCCCTCATAAAGTTCAGCAGACCCCAAAGAGAAACCATGGTCAATGTAGAAAAGAGTCCTTTTTATTATTTGGCAGTGCTGGGGATGAAAACTAGGGTCACATGTATGTTCGGCAGGTGTTCGACAAATCAATCACATCCAAGCCCTGGAAAGAATTCTGACCAGGAAAGAGTGATCAATAGCTCTTTAATGTGGGCAAGGATATATTTTTTTATCAAATATTTTTAAAAATCTGAGATTAAAGTTTTGGTAAGCCACCAAATTTCCTAGGCTGGGATGAATTTACAGTGCTCCTGCCTCAGCCTCCCAGAGTGCTCAGATTACATGAATATACCACTATGCCTGCTAGGGCATCAATTTTATAAGGACTTTATTCTTTTTGCCCTTCAAAGAGAAGACAATTTGGGAGATGGTAGACCCATGGATTACAGATCGCCATCTTATGTTGTTAAAAAATAGCATAATGAAATGCAACCATGCCTGTTTATGTATTGTATAAGGTTGCTTTGGAACCAAAGTAAGAGTCTAGTAGTTGCCATGGAGACAAGTGAGATGCTTATTATCTTTGGCCCTTTTAAGAAAAATCTAGGTGATCATGATGCTACCATCTGTAATGAGTCACACACCCTTTGTGCCATACCCTTGGATTATTTTTCATCTGAGTTTTCTACCTAAGGAGATCTCTATTTCTTAGAAAGTTTGTCCTTCACAGTGGTTTCTGAATCAGATCATACAGGCCTATCATCCTCCACCACGGATTCTGTGGTTAACTCTGGAGCTGCTGGGGCTGTCATTCTCCAGGAAAAAAATGGCTTGTGTGCAATGTGTCCTGCACAGGGCTGGGCACTAGGAGGGTAATCACTAAGTATTAGTTATTCTTTACCAGTCAATGTTTCTATTTCACCCTCTCCTATTTCAAATGGGACCTTTAAAGATACAGATAGACCCTGCAAAGTCAAATGCCTTGACATTTATGTCTGCGGCTGTGTTTTCCATGCTGTTACCTTTCCTTTCCTTCATTAAGATCCCTGCGTTAATGATCCTGCTGGGCTGGCAGTGGAGTTGCCAGGGTGGGTGCCAGCATCACCCTTAAGTAGTTAAATTACCAAATGGCTTCTCAGTCACAGCAAGTTAAATTACCCTTCCAGGGTACAAAGTGGCTTCAAGTTCAGATTCCAGTCTCCAGCAGTGCTCTGCAAGGGTGGGGACTGGGGACTTGATTTTAGAAATAACAGACATAGTTTCAAAACAGACTCACCTGGAGTTCAGGCCTCGCAATCAGCAGTGAAAAGTTCTTATTTTCTTCACTGGTCAAAAGAGCCACAGCCTCTTCGCGGTTCTGCACCTCTATCCCATTAATCTAAGGGGAACAAAGGTGGGTAGACAATAGCATGATGAGATTGTGCAAAACATTCTATCTTATTTCAGGCTTATGTCTGTCACCCACTCAGGGCCGGAAAATAGAACTTTGCTGTAGCTGAAAAGGAGTGCTAATTTTAGGAAGGAAAACCCTTGCTCAGGCTGATATAGTTTTTCTGATCCCTGAAAGAGTCCCACTGTGTATGTAGCTCATGAGCTGATTGTGATACAGAGTACTGTAGAAGATGACAATGAGAAAAATGCTACTGTTGTGCAGGGGGCACACTAAGCAATTTAATCAGACATCACACTCAGGCAGCAGTATAATGGAATGTGTGAAAACATTAGTACAGCTATTTTCAGATAATATAGGGGAAAGAAGCCACAATGGGTCTCATGAAAACATCAGGGAGATGGAGGGCAGAGCAAGAAATACAATTATACATGGTGCTTTGTGTCGCCAGTTTGACACTTTAACTTCTTTATGGTGCACTGGAGGTCAAGCGGATAACTTCCATGTGGGATTTCTGCTCAACATGTCCCAGCAACATTGAGTTCTCCAAGTCTTAGTCTCAGGGCTGATGGGTCCTTCAGGGGATGCCACAATGGTCCCACTGGCTTGGCAGTTGAACCTCCCACCTGATTTTGCCACCATATATGGTAGGGAACCAAGAGGTATTGCGCCAGGGGAGACTAGCTGTTGACATATGTGGCCCCTCACCATAGGAAATAGTGTCATTGTGATACAGTGGAGGATTACAGCTACAACTCAAGTGGGTCTGGAAGGTGTCTCTTAGTACTTTCCGTCTCAGTTGTAAAAACTAATGAAAAACTATGGCACCATCATCAATAATAAAAAGGCTTCCTGACCCTGTAGGAGTGAAGACATGGGTCACTTTCTCAGGGAGGAACCTCAAACACTGGAGGTTCTGGCTTCAGGTTGGGCAAACAGAATAAGCACTGAAAGAAGGAAATAAAAATTATGCATGGTGATGTGTGTAACAAGAAATGTAAACATAGCAGATTAGAAACAAGGTACAAGTGAGAAGAAACAGGAAGCTAAGCCTTGTGGGCTCCATGGCAACAATAAAGTGAAGCATCTCAATTTCTGAGCAATTCTATCCAAGAGAGAAATAAAATGGTCCCATCCTGCCTTGAAAGAACAACATCCTGCCTTGAAAGGGCTCAAGGTAAAGATGCTCCTGATAGAACTGATTTGATGGCATGGCTAAATGTTGTTCTGAAATTTAAGACTTCTCAATCAGTTTTGCTAACTTTGCCAATAATGTTCCCTTTTTAAGGACAAGCTCCATCTTGAGGTGCTTGGTCCTAGATGAATCTTTCAGGGAAACCTGATCTCATTGAGACCGTGCCTTTGGCACCCGCAGAATGAACAGACATGAGGTACACTGGCTCATCTCCTGCAAGGCTGTCTTTCTAGGGGGCAGCTTTGAGGCAGTTCACTTGAGTTACTATTCCCTATGCATCTGATTCACCTGTCCCCTCACTCATTAATTTATGTGGCCTCACTACACTCCTGACTCTGTCAGCCCTGTTTATGATCTTACAGCTGTTGTTAGAATGAGTCTGTTTGGTGAATAGCAGTGGACCTACCTGGATGATGCGGTCTCCTTCGCGGATGCGTCCGTCCTTAGCTGCAATGCTGTTAGGATCAATCTGAAACACATGGCAGACATCTTGACATGAACGCAGACACACATGAAAATAAACAGCATTTTCCAAAGGTCATATCAAGCATAAGAGTCATGTTCATCCTCGTGTTTCTGCTTTGCACAGATATGAACAAGATGCAGTTCCGTGCAAAAACAGACAAGCTTCCATGTGCTTCCGAGCCCTTCCCAGGCTTGCTCTTAGGTCACTGCTGGCAGCCTTGCTACACAGTTTTGTGCAGGAGACACAACTGATTCTTTTTAGTGTGCACAGTATTTAAAGTCCATTCAGTGCTGCAGAATGAATTTAAGGGTACTCATTGTCATGTTGACCAGCACCCATGGCTTATTTCATACCAAATACTTAAATTTTGAATAATACCCATAAAAATAATTGAGACAGTGAGAATGGGAGGAACATCTTAAAATACAATCATGTAAAACACAAAGCTTAGTAGGTGATATGCATTCAATGGGATAATAAAATCTGAAAGACCAACGTTTATCCCCGAGAGAGACAGTTTACGTCCTGATAAAGTTGGGCTTCTGCACTTGCAAGAATGGGGTGCCTGGCAAAGCATCCAACTGAAAGCAGCTGCTCTGCATTCTCTCTCCCAGGAAGATCAAAACAGCTTTTCTTTATGTACTCTGAGAAGTTCATATAAATTACATTTTACATATATGAATTCAATTATATACATTCCACTAAAAGCAACACAGACAGCGAGAGACAGAGAGAGAGAGACACTGAGACTTTAAAAGTGTAAGTGATTTCGTCCACCATTCCATTCAATGAACATGAGTTAGGAAATGTGAGCCTGACATTCCCTGGGGGTTGAACACACAAAACCATGTAAACGACTCCATTTTATGGTTGATTTGCGGCTCCTCCAGGGTAATTTTGCCTTATGTACCAACAGTAAAGATGTGATACCATGGGGTATGATGGTGATGGAGGGGATAAAGTAATTTGTCTGTGTTTTCACAAAAACCAACTAGATTTAGGGTAAGAACATACACAAGGAAAAACAAAACCCAACATTTTTAAATGCTAGTTTTAAAAATACAGCTTTTGTACCTCACTTATATAAATCCCAATGTCATCCTCGTCATCCGTCCGGTAGCACACGGTGAGGCCCAGCTTGTCCTGGCTGCTTAGTCTGTAGAGATCCACTTCCTGGACAAAGAGAGGTGGCCAGTGAGACTCTAGCAGGCAGCGAGCTCTGGAAGCACGTCAAGTGCTCGGAAAATTTTTTGTTTAGATGATAAACTGGATTTCTTTGCATTCAACTGTGTAGAGCCAGTTAACTTACTAAACAAAAAGTGATTATGGACATGGGATCAATGCCCGGGGCATTTCTGACCTTTCAGTCAATATAAAGTCATTTTGAAAATAGTTATTCTATTGATCCTCCCAAAGAAAAATTACCCATATTTCACTCAGTGTCAAGACCTCAGGGGAAGGGGTTTTAAGAAGCATTCTTTCATTGTCTGCCATCAACAAGAATATTTCCATACCCTATACCATCCAGGCATTTTGGTACAAATGTTTCTAGGGTATTCTGTAAGATAATTTCACTTTGCATTTCCTTAATAGTCACAGTCACAGAATTTGCAAACAGATTACACATAAATTGATCCAAGAAAGGAGAGTAACACGATAGTATGCAATTAATGCCTTCCACAACAGCTGTGATATTTACAGTGGAGAAATTAGTTTTAACTGCTATTATTGCAGATTAAATAAGATAAAAGCAAAGTGAGCCCAAATGCGGGACACACAGGACAGGGAATGCTATTGTGCTAATTAGTTTGCACTTCACAATGAAGGAAGAACTTTGAATGAAGGGACATTCTGAGTCCTCCCACCCCCCTGGTCTGTGATGTTTTGTGAAAAGTTTTTGCAGTCATGAGCTGCAGGCCTATTTGAAGGGCTGCTTGAGAAGTAATCTCAAAGATCTGTTGGCATCAATTTTACATATGCTTGCCAACTAGAAGGGGGGACAGGCTCTGAGGCAGGGTCTTCATGTCACTGTCCCTGGGGATCATTTTCAAGTAGCCCTCCCCAGGAGAATGCAGTCCTCTTTGCAGAAAAATTCGTAGTAATTACACGGCAGCTATTTGAGTCCTCCACCATGAAAGGCAGGGTATCCAATGCCATGGACACTTTCCAAGTAGGAAAACAGCAGGTGAAAAGGCCCTTGGCCAGTGTGGTCAAAGACCAATATGCAAGGAGGGAAGAAGCAGGCTGAATGGAACAGGTGGAGCTCCATATACCAGCCTGAGGAGCTTAGCTTATAGCCCAGCATCACTGGATGGGTCAGAAGGTTCTAAGTGATGACTACTATGGTCTCGTTGGTTTTAAGCCAACCTGATAGCTGATCTATGGTGTACAATGTGATGAAGGCTTAGGGCTGTGCAGACAGGCAGGCCTGTATGTCTCCTAACTCTGCCTTTTTCTGTAAGGTTGATCATGGGCTTGCTGTCATTTCTAAGCATCTATTTCATCTCTAGAGTCAATGAGAGGAGACACATGAACTTTGAGCACAGTGCTTGGCCCAAAGAAAGCCTACAGTAATTGTTAATGTAATAATTATGTACACATATATTTATCTGTGGTTATCATGAGTTAGGTCTATGTGTATATTTCATTGTTATCCTCATAAGAGGTTTATTTTCTGATCACTGATATGTTAATTCAAGGACTTCCTAGTTATAGCTCTAGCAATATGGTAAATTCTCATGATATGACACTCTACTAATTTTTGATAATTCAGTTATATTAGATAGAAATTTCCTTTCCCATTTTTGAGAACTATCTTCAGCATGGGTCGTGTTTAACTGCGAGGGCAAACTCTTTGCCAATCCTTTGCAGTAAACAATTTTTGTAATATAAGCAGATTGGCCATACGTCCTCCTCCTATGTTTCAAGAAGAGAGTAGGAAATAAGAAAGATAGTAAATGCTGTGATACTGCTTTGAACAGAATGAAATGTGAGAATATGAGACCTGGTCTCTGCGAGTGACTGGCTGGAAGGCAGATATCACTTAAGGAGGTAGAAAAGGTACCACAGTACTGCTGAGCTTTATTCCAGTACCATCAAAAATGTACTTCATGGAAACTGGGGGAAGCATTTAGAAACTTCAGCAGCAGTTGGGTCAACAATGTCCCAACAATCAACAGCATGATTAACAGACTTGTTTCACTGGAAAAGATGCATACCAGGAATTACTGAATGGTATCTATTTGGGGTGAATTCTATACTCATTCATGGTAAAAGCACAGATTGGTCAGCAACTGACTGAAAACACACCAGCCAGCCTGGTCCTTCTGTCTTCTAGCACAGACAGCACAACTCTCTACAATGCATTTTTATATCTGAGAGCTCTATTTTCAAGCCCCAGAAAGCAAAACGTCTGGAAATCATGTTTTGGAAGAGAACTACGTAATGTCCTATGAGTAGTCAAGCAGAAAGAAGAAAAATTCATAAGGAATATGACAGCTGATACCTTGTTATACAGAAAAGGGTTAGATTTGGCCTCATACCCAAAAAGGCAGGTGTTGTTATCACAAGTTGATTTTGATAAAACCCACTTTGGACTTGGTTTTTTGGTCAACAGATTGACAGAGATTTGGAGGACCACTAAGCTATAAAGTTGATGTTAGTTCATACACTACTGGGGGTACATTTCTTGTCCCATTCTTTATCTTTTTCCCTCAGTCTTCCAATTTCCTCTAATCATCTGTGTTCCTTTCTAATCAAGGAGAAAAATGGGGGCTGAAACAGAAAATATCCCAAAACATTCACTGATTTAAAATATTTTCATCTGAATCATGGATAATTAAACCAAGGACCACTTATGCATTCTCAAACACTTTATATGCTTTCATTAACCCCACATGTGGTTAGAAAATTAATACAGGTTGAGCATCTTGCACTGTAAATGCTCTAAAATCTGCAACTTTTGAGCACTAATACAATGTCACAAGTGGAAAATTCCACACCTGACTTTATGTGATAGCAGTTAAAACACAGAAGAACTGAAAATAATGTATTTTTGGACTAAGCTATTTATGAAACATGTATGAATTTGTTGCATCCTCAAGATGTCTCTTTTCCACTGCCACTCAGCTGCTTGTGAAGCAAATCTTTAGGATTTGATCTTTGAAACAGATATGAGCAGCAGTCATTCTAATTAATCATGGTACTCAGGACAGTTTTCCATCTTGGAAGTGGTCTATTTTTTTGAAAGCATGAGGCTTCTTGGATGAACCAGTGTTGATGAAGCATATATCAACTAATAAGCAAAGGGCATTCTGCAACTTAGAAATATATTTGGCATTGATGTTGGATATGACTGTGTGGACTGTAATATATTTTTGCTTTACCTTATGAACTTGAAATGAAGGCCAGAAAAGTGTCATTTAAAAGGCAAGGGCACAATTGGGGTCCCATTCAGTGTTTCCAGAATGGTTCAACATTTCAGAAGAAGCTGGTTGCTAATGTTAAGCACATGGTAGTAAACTGCTAGGAGTCCTGGGCAGCAGAAATGTAAGAGCTACCATCCTGTTTGAATTTGTACCGATTCATGTTTACTCTGGTTGAGAAATGAGAGTAAGGCTTTGTCTATTGTGTACTATGGTGCTCAACAAAACTGAATGAATGAGCTGGAGATTTTAGAACACAATCAAGGTCTGTATGAAAAATGACCCTGGTTTTGACATTTATGCATTCATGAGCAATGTGACCTGGGAAAACCACTTTTTTTTTTTTTTTTTTTTTTTTGTGAAAACAGCTTTACTACTGAGATGAGAGTGACGATATGCCAAGTTCAATAGCCAGGGTGAGATCTGCTTCTTGTTATTCTCCAAGACTTGGGACTCCATTTGTATATATTGAAAATCACTTAATTTTTACAAATGTCTCAGCCATTCTGCAGTTTTAAATCAAGGCCCAATATTTGAGAACTCAGAGGAAATGAAATTCCTCAAATTTACAGGGTGGTTTATAAATTCTCAACATTTCTTTCTGCCTCTGATCCAGTCTTACACAGTTGAGCATATTGCTGAAAACATAGAGGTTATCAATACATATCTGTCTGTGATGATGGAGATAAGATTTCAAAGAAGACCATTAATCAAACTGCTATGAATAATGCATTAGCATTATCTGGATTACAGCTACCCCCATTGCTGGTATCCTGTTGCTTACTGGGCTAGATGGACTATTTGATAAAAATGAACAGCTAAACCTGACATTTTAGATGAAACTGACATGATATTCCAATTAAGAATATTAAGTGAGCTACTCCATGTTGGCAATTCAGGCTCTCTGTTTCAGCATCAGCCACTTTAATCAAGGGGGATGCCAACATAAATCCGCATGGTTTATCCACCTCCAAGAAGCCTGGCCACTGACGCATTACTGGTCCAGGATCTCTGTGCATACTTTCGAATGATCTCAAGTTTCTATATATATGTATGATGCTAGGGGATGTAATTGTGTCTCTAAAAAGACTGAATTTTCCCTTAAGGACCTTAAATTTGAAATGTTCTTTCCTTCAGTGAATATGTAGGTACCCAAACATTGGGTTCTTCTTACACTGCAGACATTGTTTAAGTGCAAAAATGAAAGAGCCTAGCTTTCTTGGAGCTTGCTGTATAGCTGTGGAGAAAGACAGTCGATAATCATGGTATGGGCATGGAAAGTAGCTGAGGAAGAGTTTCTGGAGAAAACTGTGCTACCCAAAAATCTAGGGAAAATTCCATGCAGGCCGAGATTAGGTGCCCATGTGAAGGTTCCAGTTTGTATGTGGCGCATGTTGGAGACCACTACGAAGTGGCTCTGAGCAGGATTTAAAATTAACTAATTAGCTTTCTACGTTTATCTGTGAGTCTCTTCTAGGCCTCGGCCCCTTGCCTGGTGATGAAGCTGATTCACAGTAAGTGAGCCTCTATGAATCACTGGTCCTGGCTGAAGCCTGTAAGTGGCCTGTGAGGCCAGAGATACCTCAAAAGGCAAGACAAGGCCACAGCTGTGGACACTTGGCTCAAACATCAATTAAGTAGATAGAGGCTGAAGCTGCAGAAATTACTTCCATAGTCTCACTCCTGGCATGTCTTCATGTTAAGATGGTTCTCCTACATTGACATGATTCTTTACTTGGAGATGTCCTGAAGTGACTCCCAAGGTCCAGCTCATTGCCTGCACTTTCCTCAGTCTTCCCATCCTTTGTTTTGGACCTAATAAAAATTGGTGTTCCAGAGAAGTCTTTGTCTTAGCTCTCAGAGTCTTGAGCTCAGCTAAATGGTTTTGACCTTCCTGGAGTCCTAAAATCATATCCCTTGCCTCATTTTATTTAAGCCTTCGGCCATATACTTGCTTGGGAGATTGGGGATCTAGGTCAGGACCTGATAGCAGCCCAGAAAACAGTAAAAATCCAGATTACACTTGGAAGGGTTGAGGGGAGGCTGGCTTGGGCAGGGCACGGATGACTAGGATAGGTTCCCTAAACGACCCATGCCCTGTGCCTCCAAATCTTGCAAGATTGGCCTAGACTGCCTGCATTACCTCTGAGACAATCCTGATTCATGTGACCTACTTATGTCACTCTCAGAAACCATGTTTGGGGATCATTTTAGTCACCCGTGTTGAAACAAAACCTCTCCTTTCCTTTCTGTTTTCAGAATGACACCATTACAACACAATGCAGGTGACAGCAGTTTCCTGGCCTGGATAGGCTGCTACTGCTGAATCACTGGGGAAATTAAAACAATAGATTAAGGAAAAGACTATCTTCTTATGTCTGTTGTCTTTCTTAATTGCTACAGGAAGACCTACAGCAGGTGTTTAGTACCTGAAAATTTATGGGTAATTATTTGGCTGTTCAACCCTGGGGTATATTTTGGAATAATCCCTTTTACTCTAAGCAGTTTCACAGTAATAGGGATTTGACACTTACCTAATATGATCATTTTGTGTATTTTAAAAGACAGAACATCTGTTTTTCTCTGTAAATTAGCTTTGACAAATCCCAACATACTCATATATATTTTCCTTATATGTAATATCTGTGGAACTGGTTGTTCCTTCAAAAATGCTGACTTTGGTTTTCTAGTTGAACTTAGGCTGAGCAGTGTGATAAGACTGGGCCCCTGCTCGAAATCAAACCTGATTCTTCTGAAATCAAACCCAAACCTTGCAGCAAAACAACATGGACCCTAGAAAACAGTGTTGTCTATTCTGAGAAATCCTGTGAGAATCAAGACAGCATGTATGTATGTGTGTAGCAGCCTGCCTGCAAACAAGATCTGTTGCAGTGGGGTAACTTATTAACGCACCTGAACTGACCAGATGAACTTATATGGACCTCCCTCTGAGACATGGAGACTCCCTGCTGGTGGCTGCCATGAGCCTCAGGATGATTCTGAATTTTTCAGTCTGTTTTGTGCTGCTGTAACAAAGTACCTGAGGCTTTATACTTATTCAGCTCATGTTTTGGAAGAAGCATGTTGCTGGTATCTTCTCAGCCCTGGTCCTGACTCTCTGGCTACAACACTGCAAGGTAGCTGGCATTGTGGTGGGAACATTTATGCAGGAGGAACATAGTGTTACCAGAAGCAAAAGGCCAAGACTGGACTTAATTTTATAACCAGCTCCCCTCAGGAGCACTAACTCATTTCC
The DNA here is from genome assembly GCF_034190915.1 of Cavia porcellus. Lineage (NCBI taxonomy): Eukaryota > Metazoa > Chordata > Mammalia > Rodentia > Caviidae > Cavia > Cavia porcellus. Next base: position 56,027,603 of record NW_026947496.1, read on the forward strand.
TAAGAGAAGCATTCGTTCTCTCTGAAGCAGTATCTCATAAAGACCTAACCTCTCAGTTTCTACCAACTTGAGACTGTGATACAGGAGCCTTAGCTTCGAATACGGCTGCTCTTCACAGCTGCCCAGTGTATATCGGAGACACAGCTTAGCTAACAGAAACCACCTGGTAACACCTGAGTGGCTTCTGACAAAAGACCAAACACAAAAGCAGCCTGTCCACCTGGTGCTGACACATGGCACTTGGTGGTAACACGTTCCATGGAGCTAGAGCTAGAGATGTCCAAACTGGGTTTTCTAGGATATGATGATACTAAAGGCCCCTTAAGGGAAGGAAGGGTGGTGACCTCCACTTCTGCATTTCACAGTGCCAAACAGTAAAGTGAATGTAATAGATACTTAGAAAAGGCTGATGAGGTGAATAAAAAACAAGAGTGCATGTAAAGTCCCACGGTATCAAAGCTCTAACTTAAAATACTGAGTTTTTAAACAGTTGGATTTTTTGGTTATTGCTTTTATTTACAGAGTGTCTCTCAGGGACTTAGTCACTTATTAGCCCATGATAACTTTATTCTTCAGGGACAGTGAGAAGACATCAGTGACTTGGAGGGACATTTCTGTGCTGCAGTGAGTGAAATGCACAACCAGAGCCCTGCTGTGACGAGAGCGAGAGGATGTGGAAACTTGGAAACTGTTACTGGCTCCCGTGGAGCTTCTCTAGAGGCAAAGCTTCTCGGACTGCAATGTTCACGGACTTTGTCACATTGCACACTCTGATTGTGTCAACCTCAGGGCCCAAGATGCTGCAGCTGTTACATCTTCCAGGAGAGACCAGCTGCTAGTCCTGCATCACACTGTGACACCTTGGGAATTGTCTTCCACCAGATACAGAGCTCTCTGGAAGTTCATGCTGAGAAAGTTACTCCCTTTAGGGAGAAAGAATCAGTCTGGGCCACCTTTGACACTTCACACTAGAATGCTAGCGAGTCTTATCAGAGAAAGAGAAAGCAACAGTCTGTGGTGGCCCCGGCTCCTGGTGCTTGGTTTGCACCAGTGCTGAACACCAGGATTTGATAACACTGTCTGTGTTTGCTGCATTTAATGATTTAAGGTGTTGATACAGTGGTTCAAAATTACCTTAGTTTAAATAGAGTTGAATTAAAGAGACAGTCATCAAGTACCCATTCTGGTGACTGAAATTATAAAAAACATTTATAAATAGAATGGTCCAGCTTACAAAGGTGCTTAGTGGATAGTAATCTCCCCAAATCCTATTTAAAGCGCTATACACAGGAGTGTTTACCAAGGGGCACTTTGGCTTCCGTTAGAGTCTCAAGGTATTGCAAACTAAGTAACTAATGAACCCACTGCTATAAAGTTAGGCTTGAACATCAAAGACTGAAAGTCTATGCTACTTCATAAATCCAGCTTCTGAAATATTTGACAGCTTTTAAAAGACTTCTACTTTGTGACCATTATAATGACCATCAAAAAACACTATCGTCCCATAAAGATTATTAATTACCTCTTCTTTTGGCAGAGGACTGTTTCTCTGACAGTGGCCCAGAGAACTACAGTCTGCGAAAATGAACACATGCACATTAATTTGGCCAAAGAGGTTTGGGAAACCTGGTTCCTGCATCTGTTTATCTTCCTCAGGGGATTTATTATTGCTAATTCAATAGTCAAGATTCTGAGATGTCCTTTAAGAAGTCTGTTTAGTTTTGTTCAATCTGGCATTTCTCAAATGGGACTCCCTTTGGGAAGAAGGTTTATTAACAACTTAAAAAGCAAGGGTCCTGAGAGAGTCATCAGTTGCTTGTGGAACTAACCTGAACCTACGGAGATGGGATGTTTTCACTAAAGGGCAGAATCCTATTATTTTTAAAGGATAAGGATAGAGTATCTGGAGCAATTACTGGATGACAGGAGTGTTGGGTGGTGGCTAATAGTAGAAACAGTCAACAGTTTTTATCATTAGAATAATGGCCTTTCCTGTTTAGACCAGGTGAAGTTAGAGAGGAATTTAAATTTTCAAATGAAATATCACTGAGTCAAACATGCCTCTAGTGACAAATACTTGAATTTGATCCCATCTGGCTGTAGGTGAGCAGCAGCTCAGTGAACAGTTGCATGCTTGACCTTCATCCTCTTGATTGAGGACTCTGGGTAATTTTAAAGGAGTGCTCTAGGAACACAGCTCTTTTCTACTATATAGCTACTTCGGTCACTGCACAAGACCTACTGCTGGTAAATAACTCATCCTTTTCAGTAGGGCATCCCAGATCTCACAGTGGTTGGCCCTGAAATTGGATAACGTGTTAGTGCTTTACCTTGGCTGCTCTGAGGGTGCCAAAGGGCTTACCTGTTAACCTCAGGTGTTTCTTTAAAAAGATACTCTATTACCTCGTTCCGAAGACTCAATTTTCAAAAATTCTCTTGCTATTTTTTGAAAACACTTTGAAATATTACACAAAGTTTTCCAAAAATATACCTAACTACAACATTGAATTTGGTATTTTCTCCATTCTCTATCACTCTCACTAAAAGAAACAGATCAGTTGCCTATCTAGTGACTGCTAAATATTTTAAGACTTACAAGACAATTTGATATTATATAGCATGTCTAGCCTTGAATTATATTTGCCCTTAAATTACACTTAAGCAGAGCTAATGGATTTAATTTCTTCAAAATCAGTGTTAGAAATCTTGAAGCTGGAGAAGCAGGAGGCAAACTTTTTTCATTGGAAGTGGGCTAATTCACTTTAGTAATTTATCAATCTACTGAGCATTTGCCTGTAGGTAAGAAGTGGTAATTATATAAAAGACTGGAAGGCAAGGAGGTTTATAACCGTTACAAAAATATAAAGATTGAGTGAATTCAGAGGTTGTGAACAGGACTCATGTCCTATCTTTTTCTTTTTTGGGACCTGACTTTTATGCTTTGTTTTGAATCAAAAGAGGGAAGAGAAAGCTTCTTGAAGGGTAGACTGAAAGTGCTTCTTAGATCATTTTCATTAGCATTTGTTTCTGTGCTTACCGTGAACTTAACAGCTATTCTGTTTGTAATAATAACTCTAACTCGAGGGCAGGCCATTCTTCATACCTCCAGCTCCAGCTCCTCTCTGTCCATCTCCTGGTGGATGTCCCCCATGTAGTCATTTGGGTCGTAGTATTCATGGGCTGAAGGATGCCTGAAAAAGAGGCCAGATCTTTATGCTGCAGTGTCATCCTCTGCTTTAATCACTACTCAGTGTGGCCTTGCAGTACTTCTGAGGGTTCAGGAAACCCTCCTAATATTTCCACTAGTTTCATTAAAACATGTTTCCTCCGGAGGAAGTTAAGTTGGAGGTGAGAGGTGAGAGGTGAGGTGGGCTTTATTTTGCTCAGAGTCTCTCCACTATCATGGATTCGTGACTTGGTATCTGGGTGGAGATGGGCCGATAGCTATTGCTTATTGCTTCAGGGTTTGATTTCTATTTCTGGGGAGAAATAGGCTGGACTTAGGCAATACTCAAAGATGTGTGCTGGCCTCTGAGATCAGTTCTGAGGGTGGGACTGAAACTGTTATGCACACATCTAGGACAGTGTATCTTTTTGAACTTTTGGCTGGTACCCACAACCAGGAATGCATCTGACACCACAGCTCAGTATACAGAGGAGCTATAGTGTATTCACAGAGGCCTGAACGTGCACGTGTATGCATGCTGTGCACACATGCTCATCCTGCTGGGAGACCAGGAACTTGTGTTTCTCTAAGACAACATGTATAAAATGTGTGAAACACAGTTCACAGGGCTCACTACCTCTTGGAAATGTCATTAATGGACACTCTAAGGCAAAGGCAGTGGGAATTATAGCAGGCTCAGTCAACAGCTCTGCAGGAGCTTAGAGACCACAGAGCCAGATGCAGATGGAAAGCTTCTGCCTGGAAATGTTGGCTGGGGACCCAAACCTTCATGTTCTCAAAGGTCAGACAGCAATCAAGGGGCACTGGCGGTCCCTCCCAGGCACTTAGCTTTGAAACAACACAGCAGCCTTGAGTAGTCATTCAAATACGACTTGGCTTTCAATTTTCTGGACCCATCAGGCAAATATACTGCCTGCACTTAAGGGGCTTTTAGTCCTGAGGATACTTTTGGAAGGTTTGAGCTTTCAGGCATCAACTTAATGCTCCTGTTCATTCTCAGTGCATGCTCTTATTACTGGCTGACCTTGCAGCCACAACCTGTAGAGGCCTGACCTCTGGACTCTTCTGACATTTCTTAAATTGCCCCTGGGGATAAGTCATGTCATGTTAACTAGACTTAAGAGGAAATTAGGGATTTGTCTTCTAAATGGTCTGTCCCTGTGATACTTCAACATTTTAGAGCTGCAAGTGGCCTTAAAGGCCTCATCAATAAAGTGAGGCAGTTCTACTCTGTAACATCATATAACTGGTTTGAACGATCACACTCACTGGATGGGCCAGTTGTATCCCAGGATCTGCTGGGACATTTTGTGTGTCATGGCTAGGAGTTGAGATCCTCCACACTGCCATCCTAACTGTTCAGAGCTGGTGAGTCTGCAGTGCCACATTCACCTAGGAGGGATGGCTGGCCGCAAGAAGAGAGCTAACAGGTCCCTGAACACTTACATACTGGGCCAGGAGACCCCATCTGCTCCTTTTACACACTGTCAGATGCAGTGGAGCTCACTTTTGTCACGTCTGGGGAATTAGCCTTGGGTTCTTTTGACTCCTAACCACTAAATGCCTTGTGAAGAAAGGCAAGCCTCTGCCCAGGATTGGACAGGACCTCAGGAAACATGTGCTCACTCTAGCTACTGAGTTACTCAGAAACCCAGCAGATACCAATCAGACAAAGGTTTTTCCTGAAAAAGGGGAAGATGCCCTTTCACACAATGCAGGTCAATTATCTGAACCCAGCTGGAGCCAAAATGGTAAAAGCCATGTGAAAAGCTATGTCTAACTGGGCCTCTTTAAGCCAGCAACCTGTTTTGGAAAGTTTCTTACTCTTTGTTCTTTCCTCTTTTATGCCTGTGAGGCACAAAATAACCATCACTGCTCCTATTTATTATGAACATAACATATGCCATGTTGAGAACTTTCCATGCATTACATCAGGTAATCCTTCAATAATTGATAATATTTTATGCCCATTTTAATGCAGCACAGGAAAAATAAAGTCCAGGTAAATAAAGAAAATGAGTTAAGTTCACTTCTAGAAATTAGTTTGACCATCAGTATGTTTGACTGGAACACTCTGAACTACTGTCTCTGGCAGAAAGTAAGGTAAGAGTCATTTGTGAAGAAATTAATGCAGTATGTTAAATCATAGCTGTTATTTAATTGGTATATGCAGTACTGATATGAAGCAGTAACACATTGGCTTAGTGCATGGATATGGGTTTGAAATGCTACCCAAGGAAGCAGAATCCATAACCTTCAGGGCTCTTTTTATACTCATAACTTACTTTCTTGTGTATTTAAAAGAACGATCAGCATTCCCTCTAGTGATAACTACAAAATCTCCAAATTACCATTTGTGGTGATTAAATTTTATTTCAAAACAACTTTTACAACATTTGTAAGTAATTTTGTTCTTAGAGTATAATTTGAATAACTCTGCTCCAGGGTTATAATAAAGTCATTAATATGTCAGAGCCTTTTTGAGCAGGACTCGATTTATTGCCTCTATAAACAATAAAGTTAAACATGGGGAACTTGGAGGAAAATTATAAGATGCATTAATTTTTTCACTATATGGAAGGCAGGATGTCAACTTTGCCACAGTTATTTGCCAGACTTAACATGTTAAGGAGTCAGGGTTAGGTTACTTACTCCTCTGGCAGGAGATAGGGGTCTAGCACAGGCGGGCTGGGAGAGGACATCTTTGTCAGGGCCATGATGTGCTCGAAGGTGATGTCGGTCTGGGTGCCTGTGTCCACCAACTGTGACTCCGCTGGAAGGGTGAACATTTTGGTCCGAGGTGTTCTCCTTAACACCTGTACCACAATGGGCTCCTTAGCTGTTTTAAAAGCTTCCACAGCCTGGTCATGAGTTGCTCTGGATAAGTCTTTACCATTGACCTGTTGACAAAGATTTAAGGTTGGATGGTTACAATTAAGTAGTTACTGGAAAAGCAGACATATGTCTTGAGTGCTTGTGGGAGAAAACAGCCGAATGGAAGATGCAGAGGTGTCAGAGAACTTCAATTCTCTATGTTCTGGTTTCCCAAAGAATGCCTGGTGGGCAGAGGGTAAGACTGGAGGTATACAGATCTGACATTAAATAATAAATCTCACAGCAGGGAAGCCTTGGCTTTCTAGTGGAATGTCTTTAATGCAATTTCATCACTTGCTAATCTTGCATGTGATAGAAAAGACCAGCCTCAGGCTTCCAGCCTTTTCAGGCAATATTAGCTAACTAGAAATTAATTACATTGTTACGTTCTCATGGTGTGTATTTCTCCACTTTTTGTCAGGTGATACTAGCCCTCCTTTTATGGAAGTAATATGCAGTTTCCTCCTAAATTTCATTCATTTGCTTTTCCTTAAGAAGTCCATTGAAAACAGTAAATGATGGTACTCTATGGGCCATAGTGGAAGCAGCAAACATCATAGAGAAGAAATTCAAATAACCTGTGTCTAAGGACAACAGCAGACTGAATTGCTATTTCTTTCTCACTATGTACACTGCTTTGCAGTTAGTGCTGCTGCAGCACCAAAACCTGTATTTATCCTGAAGTCTACTGCATGATTTCAGTGAAGATTCTCCTCACTGTTTTGGGAAGAAGGCGGGTCCAAAAGTATGTACACCTCTTTACAGCTTCTCCTAAGCCACAAGTGATGTCCAGAATTCTGCCAGTGGTACCGTCAATGCTAAATCAACAGAGCTCTATCTGCAGAACCACCTTATACAAGATAAAACAGAAACTGGAATCTAGAATGTGAAATCATTCAAAGCATCATGCACAGCCAACAATCTATCCTCCTCTTTATTCTCATCCAGAAAATACAGTATGTGCAGATAGTTCGCTGACATTGTATGATGGGGTGTATGAAACTTGTCAGACTCTGGAATTTTTTTTATTCTCTGTGTATTTGGTTGGCTCTTTAACATCAAATTTAAAATGCTGGTATATAAATGACATTCCACAGAATATATTGCTGCATAAGCTCCCTAACCTCTCAGATCTTCTGAAGAGAATACTGCCTTATTCCAGCAGCTTCACATGGGAGGTGCTGAGTCTGAATGTGATAAATTGACAGTCCATTCTTTAAATATGCAGGCATTAGCATTTATTTACAAAGGCCAAAGTGTGCAAGAAACCATAGCAGTCCCTGCCTGGCACATAGCTTCCCACTTTTATTCATGTCATAGCATGCTGACAGTTATTCCATTCTGTTGAGGTGGGGTGCCCTGACTTCTCTTTGTCCAAGCAGAACGGTGCACTGACTGTATCACTGTTCCCTCCCCTATCCCTTCCCTAAGAACACCTCTTAGGCTGAAGTATGCTGTGGGTAACTGTTGGGTTGGAAACTAGACATCAGATTTGTTCCTGTGATGAAGCCTACATGTGTCACTGGAGGTAACAGTGACTGGGATTCAATCCACTTTAAGTAATTTACTTACATCATGAGGGAGGTGGACAGAAGAAAAGCTGGGTTACAAAAGGACTCAAGTGTGTAGGTAAAAAAGGGAGTATCTGTGTCACCGAACATAATCCCCTACCTAGAGGATGGAGCCTGGCTGGATTCAACCTACAGCTGTCTATATGCCTCCTTTTTTGTGAAAAGAATAAAAAGACATAAAGAATTCTTCCTAGGTTTCCAAACCCTATTTCCATTATGGCTCCTTTCTTGCTTAAAGCCCAGAACCCCTAGGGCTTGGGCTACGAGGTAATGAAGCAGGAATGGAATGATAAAAAGCAACTGAGTAACTCATGCCCAGGCAGAACAATGAGGTCATGCTTTCTATTAATGTGTGACACCAGGAGTCAAGTACAGGTTGAGTAGCCCTTGTCTAAAACGCTAGGCCTCAAAGTGCTTAAGATTTTAGATTAAAAATCTTTTTGAAGTATTTGCATACGACTTTTCTTCAGTGTAAAATCTGAAAGCCCAAATGCTCTACAATCTGAAATGGAGATGTGGGAGTGGCCAGTGCCACAGTCATCTTGTTCTTTAACGCTTGATACTCACTGGGGAGGGCTTGTACCAGAGTGTTTACTCACAGAGAACTCAGACATCAAGATTTTTGGAAAAAAAAACCAAAGCCAAAACAAACTTCCTTTGCATATAACTAACAGGACTTTGCTGAAAGTAAATAAATGTGAGATTTTCCTTCTATGACGCAGTATCTCACTCTTTTAGTTCAGAACTTTTAGTTCTCTTCAAAAGAAACATATAGCTAAGTGAATAGAAGGGAGAGAATCAGACTTCTAGAGTTTTCCAGTTGAGTCTAACAGAGGAATTCATCCTGCAAGTCTTTACTTTTACAGACACAGTGAGGTTCTCAGATACACACAGGTGAGGTCAGATGCCTGGTCTACAAGGATCCCTCTTACCTGCTACCTCCTGTCTGTTAGGACAGCTCTCCTGTGCTTCCTCTCTGTCAGATCAGGCATCTTTCTCTCTGGGGAAGGACACACGAGGTGGGAGTTTGATTTGATTTAATCTATCAAAAGGCTAAATTTATTCCTTCTGCCTAATGATGCATTTGGATATGGGGGTGTTATGTAATTCCATCTGACAGGTTGAGACGAGGAACTGGCAAGGGAGCTTGAGATTTAAGTTCATTCTTTATTAGTACATGTTTGCAGTACACAATTCGTTTGTCGTGGGCATTTAGTACACTATATAACACACCTTAATTCTTTGTTATCCTCTTCTCCTCTTTTCATCTTTTGGTCACCTTTGCTTTTGCAAAGAATCTACATCCCTGTTTCTATTTTCTATCTCTTATTTTGCTTTTAATTTATTCAAAGTTTCTCATATAAGAAAAACCATTTCAGCTTGTGTCTGATTAACATTACAGTCTTGAGGTACATCCATTTTCCTACAAATAACTCATATTTATCTTTATAGCAGAATAATACTCCATTGTGTATAAATGCCACATTTTCTGTTGCATCTGTTGGTAAACATAGAGACTACTTTCAAGACTTAGCTGTTATGAATTGTGGTGCTATAAACATAGATATGCAGGTGTTATTGTAATTTGATAATTTTGGGAGGATACTTAGAAGAAGAATAGCTGGATCAAATGGAATTTGTATGAGGAATCTTCGTACTAATTCCTAACAACTAGAGATAGGGGTGGCCCTTGTTGGACTTGGGGAAAGTCATCTGCATGCATTTCATGTATTTGTGACAGTAGCTTGGGACCCCAGGTATAGAATCACCTTTAGAGATCAAATTAACACACTGAATAGGGCAACACAGAAAAACAGGAGAATTGAGGTCTCTGGTGATATCACTGCATGAGTGAGCTAACCAAGTTTAGAATCTCTTACTGTAAAGATTTCTTGTCACATTTGACTATGCACTTCATATCCTTGAAGTCGTTTGATTTAGATCTTAACTACCCATAGTCCAAAACATCCTAAGCAGTGTAAATGCTACATAGACATATGGTGCAATTAGGCACAATTACAGTTTTAATTTTTCCTAAAGACTTTCTTCTATCTGTATAAAAGAGTTAGTGAAAATGTACCTCTGATTAGAGGTGTCTCTTAATCAGCTCACTGTTTTAGTGATGGAAACTACTGATTTCCTTTGATGGATTTTTACAAATCAATGCGAGCGCCACTGCCATCATTTGAATGATACTACAAAATGATGTATGCAGGACCCACTTGGATCAGTCTGAACCAAGATTTCCAATGGCAAGGAACTTCCCAGGTCATATTTCATAATGTAGTAAAATCCTGTCTCAGTTGCTTTTCTCTTATTGCTGAGATAAAATACCTGATGCCCAAAATTAAGAAAGGAAAGGTTTAGGTTTATTTAGCTCAGAGTTTATGGAGGTTTTAGTCTATAATCAGCTGATTACAAGGCAGGGTGGCATGGCAGAAGGGCAGCAGTACAAGGGAGCAGAACACAGCAACAGCAAGAGTATAAGGAGTTGGGGAGCGTGAGCCTCTTTTTCCTCTTTATATTGGGATCAGGATACTCCCCCATCCCCCGTGAGTGTAGTGCTCACACCCTCTCCTCACCCTCTTGTACAGGATGGGGCTGTTTACAAAGTGAGAATCTTGGTCCCCTGCTGAGTCACTTCTAAACTTCTCAAATTGACACAATGTAGCAACCTTTAGAGATCACACCAGAGCATCTTCCTGCTTGTACCCTGGGGGGAAGGGGGGGATTTGGAACTTAGGGTAACTGAAATGTCCTATAAGCCATTCAAGGATATTATCAGTGCTATGGCTATCAGTTTCCATAGTAAGGGGTTTCTGACAACTCTGCCCAAGGGAGTCATTTCAGCAACCTAGTGAGATGCAGATTGCCATCAAACACAGTTCAAGTAGTAAACGCCACAAACCAGGGGACCTCTTTGTTTCTTACAGCTCTGATATGGAGTGACAAGTATAGCAACGTCAAGATGTGGCCAGGACTGGAATTCTAGTTCTGGGAATCTGCAAAATAAGTAAAATTACAGCATGATGCTTCTTAGGGTTATGATAAAGTTTAAATAAGATAATCTTATACTGCCTACAATATCAGTAATAAAAATGTATTAAGATACCAATGCTAGGGGAGATCCTGTACCAGAATTGTCTTATTATCCCAGAAAAACACATTCTGGAAATCAAAGAAGCAAATTCCAGCTCAGCAAGCTGGTTTTGAGACCTTTGTGTACAGAAAGGCTTCACATTCACTACACAACTGTGTTCCCAGCTACCAAAATATATAAGAATGTTTTTAGTTCTTGACTTGGAATTCTCAGGGATGGAGTGGGGGTTGCAACAGATAAATTTTACAGGACTTGACCTCTGTCACAACAGCTCCTTGACAAGGTATTTTAGGGATCATTACATACTCTTAAAAGACGATGAGACAAGGCGGAAGTTTACTATCCTAGACGATCCATTTTGCAGCCAAATTTGTTTTGAATTACCTTGTGCACATAACACTTATTACACTGTCATCTTGGAATCCCATCACTGGGAGACTTAGCAAGGTGATGACTCTGGCGCACGCTGTCAGCCAACCGAGAATGACAACCTTTTATTCTCAGGATTAGCATTGCAGCCACATTACACGAAATGGTGCTGATGATCACTGCGATTATAGACAGGATGCACATCCAGTGACGTTTGGCCCGGTCAAATTAAATATCATTAACTCGCCCAATTGAGCAGATTGCCTTTAAAACAGTTTCTGCAGCTCTAAAACCAAGTAAATGGAATGTTTTTGAATAAGAAATGCTGATTGCAAACTTTATCTTTATTATAAATTAAATGACTAAGTTATTCACCTAAGGCTCTGGGTTGTCTCCAGGGACTGAGGTGCAATTATGGTGAAAATCCAATCAGTTAGTCTCAAGGCAAACAACACTGCCACAAATATGACATGACACTAAGGAACTTTAGAGAGGTCCTTTAGTGTGAGATCTTCCGCCGCAAGCCAGACAATTATGTTGAGGGCATGGAATGCAACCTTTCTGGTTGTATTTCAGCTTCTGCATTTGAGGTTCTTACAGCTGTCTTTTATACAGTCAGTCCTGAGAACTAATATGGAGTTGGTGGGTATTCCATTTGGGGGTGAAATTTATTTACTGTGTCGATGTGGTGAGTCTAGTTCCCCTCTTGGCTTCTAGAAGAATCTGCTGGAGTAAAATGAACTTTTGGGAGCCACTCAAGAAGTCCAATGAATGTGTGGTGAGGGGCTGAGATTTACAACTCTTGAGGTATCTGGCAGATGTGGTCCACCTGCTCTGATAAACACCCAGGCTAGAGCTCTCACTATGCCCATAAACCAGAAATATGCTCACTGTACCTATAACCCAGAAAGATGCTCAGTTTTCACTGTCTTACCTAGAAAGTACCACAGAATGCTACTCTCATAGTGTCACCTTGCAACTCCTAGGAGCCCAAACAGCTTTCAAGGTTTTCTGTAACTTGATTGTAAATAATACAGAGGGTATTTTAAAATGTAACATTTGGAGACGACACACCATGCACTCTCCAATTTACATAATGAGTATTTATGGGAGACATTTGGTGTCTGAAGATCGATGTATCACAATCACCTCTGTTTTCCATTACATGTTCGAATGACCCCAGTGTAAAATGCTAATGCAATTTTAAATTCAGCCTACTATAAACTGTGCCCATGGCTAAAATCTAACTTTTATAGGGTTCATTTAATTAAATATAGGGGCAGTGATTTCATTCTGTAAAATATCACACCTATGTTTTCAAACTAATTAAAACTTAGATTCCACTGGAAGGTATAGATGATGATAAACCACACAGAGAAAGTAAAAGGGCTGGAGCCCTGTTATAGGTTGGATTAAAAAAAATCTATTTTCATTTGGAAACCTCCTGGGTGTCTTAATTTATTTCAAATTTATGTTCTGCTCGAGGGCCTGATAAAGGGAAGGCAACTTGTCTGCAATGTAGGTACACAGGCGGTTAAGAAGGGATATAAGTCTTAGTGAGCAAATGGTGTTTAAGCGTTATACTGCTAAGTATGCTTTTTCCCTTTGGAGATCTGCAGTTGTAAACACACTACATTCACATGTATAGGTATCTGGTTCTAACAAAGACCTCAGTGGAGTGTGTACATGAGAAATCCTAATTGTATCCTGATGGTATTTCTACTACTGCATGATCCTCTTTTTCACAAGACTAGATGACTTGCACAGATGATTTTGTAGCCTGGGTAATTTTTTCTTTTTTTTTTTTAATTTAGAGAAAAAAAGCAAAACAGAGGAGTCTTCCTTGTGGCTAATTTAAGTATCGCACATTTTAAAATCCTTCATCTTTTTTCTAAAAATAGAATATATATGCCTACCAGCCTCTGAATAATAAAAGCTTTTATTTAAGACATCATCTAAAACATATACTTTTAAAAAGCATTAAAACACTATAAAATGTTTTCTTCTTAAATATCAACCCCTTCTTAATCAGCACGTTGGAAGCCTTGATGTTATCACCATAAAATTTCATTTTAAGTGACAGTAACACATATCCATTAAACTTAAGTATATTTAGTGAGTATGTACTTCAAAATTGGTAGGCACAACTTTACACCATCTTAAAGCAGGAGCCTAACATAACATAGGAAATGCACTGTGAGTATTTGGAAACAGGGCATTTCTAAAGCCGTGTCCCACTATGTTCTTCTTTAGAATTTGAGTATGTTCTCTAGAAAAAAAAATACACATATACTTACTATGAAGTATTTCTGATCCTAAATTTATATAGAATGATTTGTCAATATGACCACAACAGTATTAAGGAAAGTATCTTCTACCTTATGGAAATCAGAAAGAATGAGGTTCAGAAAGGTCTTGGTGTTTGCCAAAGAACATGGTGGCCGTGACTCAGCTCTTCTGCTAAGTCAGGGTTCTGAACTGCAGGTGAGGCTTCTTCAAGTGAGAAAAGACACCTCCCTCCCACATTCCAAGGACAGGAAGGATGCAAGAAATACCACATTTACAGACCTCAAGGGAAATGCAAATTGCTTCTTTTTCTTGGTCAGTTGACTGTCTGTCTTTCTCTCTTCTCTATATGACCACTGTTCAGGTTGTGCACATTGTGGAGTGAGCTAAGTGCTCAGGCAAGGGGGTAAAAAGAGTGGTAGAATGGTGGGCTACAGCTGTATCCCCAGGGAAAAGGGGTGGAGGTGCTGGAAGGGATGGCAGAGGTCCAGGTCAGGAGTAAATGGCATGGAAAGCCCAAGATGATCTGGCCTCTAGATGCATGAGACAAGCTCAGGGTGCTCAGGGACCTCATGTCCGTACCAGGAATCTGAGCAAGGTATTCTGTTGAGTACGTCCAGACTGAATTATCCCTGGGAGCAGGGATCTGCGCTTGGTGCCCAGTGCTCACCTTGCTATCTGTTGAATGCTGTGTACACAAATGGTGGTGTGAGGTTTCTAACCTATTACCAAGTACAAGCCAAATGTACTTTCCACTTTGTTCAAGATTCCTGTGGCTCTTACCTGCACAGCGATACAGGCTATGATCATGATGTAGATGATCACATGCTTTTGTGTGCATCAACTTCATTGAATTCCATAACCCATTGGGGTTATCTTGTACTGTAAAAGCACACATAGCCACATATGGAGAGAGGGAGGCTTGCTTAGGTGTTTGCAAGTATCATACCTGGAATCTCATGAAAACTGTTTCATTCTGTAACTTCCATTTTCCTGATGCAACCCTCCTGTTGGTCTCATAAATGTCTTGTACAAACATTTATGTATTATGTGTTTTGCTCAGAGACCAAAGGGCTGGCTAACATGACATGTCTATCTTCCATCCTCTGATTATTAGAGAAGACTTGTAGGAGATTCAAGACAGAATCAAAACTGTGGCCATGTAAAATTGAAAAGAATGTTTAAAAGTATGTTTAGTTGGAATCCACTAAGGAGTGTGTAACAACTCACCTGCCAAAAAGAAAAAAAAAAGTATGTTTAAATGATGTTTTATGTTACCTGTGACTTTAAGCTTCAAAATTAGGGCAGATTCTCAAGGACGCAGGAGTTCCATATTAGGGATGTCCACTGTCAAAGTTGAAGGCTGTTGCTTTAGGGTTTCTGTGTCATTTTGAGTAGGTTATTTACCTGGTGACACCTTAGGTTACTTATTTGTAAAGTGGCAAAAAGTAGATTACCAGGTTGATCACAGATTAAGGTTCTGCAGAGAAACTCCTTAGGGGTCACGTCCTGGAGCATAGAGAATGCTACATAAATGTTAATTACTTACAAGCTTCAGTGGTTTTGCGCATTACTAGTAAACCCCCTTGGCCAGATGCTGATACAGTGGAGACAAAGGCTCAGTCACATAGGATAAGAGTGGAGGCATTACTGGGACTCTGGCTGTACACACAGGAGTTTAAATTCCTGTGATACTATTTAGCAGATGTTTGGCTTTGCGTAAACGGCTCCACCTCTGTTTTTCTCAGTGTCCTCAACCAAATATGGTGAATACTTAGCTACATACCTCATAGGCAGCAACTCTCTGATGCAATTAAAAATAGTGCTCTTGGCATAGTGACTATTCAGCTGCTGTTACAACTGTACAAACTTGGGTAAGTCACATAGTGGCTTCCTGTACCTTGAGGATGTAAAGGTTCACTGCAGAGGGGTCAGTGCTGAGCCGGGCTCATGTCACCACTAGCAGCACCATTAAGAGGGATCACTAGCCCTCATCTGGGCTCCTAAATATTCAAATTGCCAAATTTCAGTAAAAAACTATTTTCCAAATATGTCACATAAGAAAACCCATGAAAAGCACTTTAGAGTACACTCAGTCTATGGGAGGGAGGCCTTTGCTGGGAGCTGGGGCCTATTTTAGGATGTGGCTTTCAGAATGTCACACACTGGGTGTCTGCTCTATGTCAGGCCCTGTGCTAAATGCTGTATATGTGTGAATTCATCTTGTCTTCATTCATGGTGAGAAGACCCATGATGAGACAGGTGAGAGTCTTTGTTTCTCATGAAGGAACAAAAAAACCCAAGAAACTAAGCAGCTTCCTGGTAGGTACACAGATTATGAAAGTAGAGATGGGCTTTGAAGCAGGACCACTAGATTTGAAAGTCAGTTTTCCAATCACTGGGCTTCATGGTTGGCGGTGACTTTTTCTGACCTGAGCCAGGAAGCCTGAAGAGCATAGGAGTAGTTAATGGCTGATATCCTGATCCCTGGGTGTGAGGATGTCATGGAAAGGAGCACAGTATGGAGCAGTAGACCCCAGACAAGGAATTGATGCTCCATAGAGAACAAAACTTCTCACCAATGGAGGATGCCTTTCTGCACCTGCTATGGGGAGGGTGTGCGGGCTCTTCCACACACACCAGGTGGCCAAGTCTCCTGACTCCTCCAGGGTCTCACCTTGGTCATGTTATTTGTCCTGGTTTATGTTGGTGGCCCCCAGGCCTCATGTGTTTGCATTATGCATTTGTGACTGGTTCATTGTCTTGTGCTTGGATTGATGGTGTCAGTGCTACACCCACATAGGGGTGAAGCCAGCCTACAATGTAATGGCAGGAAGAAGGTGTGTCTCTCTCTCTTGCCAGTTTCTGCCTTGCTGTTTGCAGCCCCCATGAACTGCGGCCCCACCATGCCACCCTGCCTTAGAGCCAACTGAGTATGGACTGAAACCTCCAAAAACTGTAAGAAATAAACCTTTCCTTTCCCAACTTTGGGTATCAGGTATTTGTCTCAGCAACGAGTAAAAAGTAACTAAGACATCATTGTATTTAAGTAGAGTGAAGGAAACACGCATGTTAGAGCCTAATTTGTCGTAGCTCCTTCATTGCAGAGCAGTACGCAGAGGGAAATCTAATGTTTCCTGCCAACCAGTTTCTTACTAAGCTCTGTCATCCCCTTATCACATTGCATTCTTTGTCCTCTAAATGTCCTACAGGCACTCTGTGAAGCTCTGTGATGGTTATAATTAGGACAAAGTGCTGTCGGTCATTTGTTAAAACAGAAAACAAGAAGAGCAGGCATTTTTTGATGCCCTTGAATCTTCAAGAGAAATAGGAACTCAGCAAATTTTGAAAAAAAGTTTATTGGATATAATGTCCCAAACTCTTTCTGCTTCTCTTTAGATAATGAAATTTTCTCAGTATCCTTAAATGACATAGAGATTAGGTAAGAGCAATGAATATGAGCAACAAAGACAAATAAACTAGAAAACCCCCAGCCCCAAACCAAACAAACCAAAGCTAAAGCTGATTCACATAGAGAGAATTTCCTGGTTTTTGTGGATTTGTGCCTCAAAATCTTGGTGTCACCTAAATAATAGGCTTTGTTTTTTGTTCTTTGTTTTCTATCCAAAGAAATAAAGTTTTGATGTGTGCCACTTAGATCAAAACTGCTTTTGGCTTCCACATAGCTGGCTATCTCAGCTCGTGATTTACAGACCATGTGGTGGGCCTCTCACTGAAATGAGTATGGCAGGATCCTGGAAATAAGTGCTGCAAACAGCAAACCATGATCTTAGCAGTTCACACACACACACACACACACACACACACACACACACTCGGCTGAAAAGATGATGAGTAGTCAAACTACTACTGAATGTTCAAAGAACAAGCAATTTTTTATTTTATCTTTCAATAATCGTAATCAGTTGGCTTATCCATCATCAGTATGACAGAGCTTCTCAAAGACCTCCAACTTCTCAAAAATCATTTAAAAAAGTTGTATACCAGGGATAAACTAATAAAAACAATATGGCCAGAATTTGAAAGGCCCCTCAAAGACTAAAGCTATTTGGCAGCAAAAATATTGTCTTTTGCTTTTCAGAATGAATTAATGATGTCTAGTACGTGTCAGTTTTATTCTCTGTGTACTACGAATTATGCTCCAGCATTTTACATGCAGTTATTTGTTTATATAATTGATTTAATGCTGTTGAGAGTGACCCCGTGTCTAGTGGTGAGAGAAGCCAGAAATGGGAGCTGTCCCCAGGAGGTGACAGTGGGTAAAAAAGATGATACTTATAACCCCACTGTGGATGGAAGGGGTGAGAACTTCCAAGGGCCGAGAAGCTGGAATCCTCCATGAAGTAGAGATGCACAGCACAAGCACGAACAACGAGCAAGAGTCGAGTGGGAGGAGAGAGTATTTCAGACACAGGCAAAGGCATGTCCAAAGGTCCTTTGGCAGGAGAAATCCTGGTGCTTATGAGGGGACCTGTCCACATGCATGAGGATCAGGATGACTGGGGTGCTGTGTTGAGAATGAAGCAGGTGAGCAGGTTCAGATCACTGAGCCTTGGAGACTACCAATAAGGGCTCAAAATTTTAAAAGTTCGTATTGTATATATTTAGGTTATAAAGAAGGGTGTTTGTATGTACAAAATGATTACCCCAGTCAAGCAAATTAAAGTAGCCATCATCATATACAAATACAGTTCCCTTTCACTTTTTCCATTTTTAACTACAGTTAATATTATATTATATACTGGCCAGACCTGGAAGACCTATGTTCGGATGTGTACCTTCTTGGAGACAGGACTTGCTGGTTGGCTGCTGGGTGCAGATGTGACGCAGACCTGTCAGTGCAGAGAGGGGCTCATCAAGTGGAGCCCTCCCTGCCACCACTGAGCACACTGCATTTTCACAGGAAGCTGACCCTTGAAAGGATGGTTTATGTCTGTGTCCCCCAGGCCTCATGAGTTTGCATTGTGTATTTGTGATTGGTTCATTGTCTAGTGCTTGGATTGATGGTGTCAGTGCTCCACCCACAAAGGGGTGGAGCCAAGATGTGATGTAATGGCAGGAAGAAGGTATGTTTTGCTCTTTGCTAGTTCCTGTTTGCTGTTTGCAGCCACCATGAAAGGCGGCCCAGCCATGCCCACCTGCCTGGGAGCCAACTGAGTGTGGACTGAAACCTCCAGAAACTGTAAGAAATAAACCTTTCCTTTCCCAACTTGGGCATCAGGTATTTTGTCTCAGCAACCAGTAAAAAGTAACTAAGACAGTGCCTAAGGGTTATGAACTGTTTCATAGCAGTTTGAGGAACTTCAGCTCGGTCTCCACACATAGCTTCTCTGATTCATTAGAATACTTGCTGAGGTATGAACATCAAGGTAAAATAAATGCAAACTTGAAGTGACCAAAGAGGGTTGGGCTCTGCAGGTACATGGCACCGTGACTGCAGTGCTACTGTTTCTTGGGAGAATCCTGTTGGGTACCTGTGCATGTGAGGACACTGTGCCATCACCTGCTCATTTTTTTGTTGTTTTTTTGAAGTATGAGAGATTGAACCTAGGATCTTTGCACTGAGCTATTTCCATGGCTGCCTCCTTTATACAAATTAATTTTGAGACAAGGTATCATGCTAAGTCACTACATTGCCTAAGCTGAGGCTGAACTTGTGCTCCTCCTGCCTCAGCCTCCTAGAGTGCTGGAATCAGCAATGCGCCTTGTCTGCCTATGCTTGTTGCCTCAGTTTAAGGAATTATTCTTTGCTGGAAGCTTTGTTTCCTAAGTCCGTGGAATTGCATACTTTTGTCTATGCTGAGATCGGACTGTGTAAGAGCAATAGTTTATTCTGCCGGCTGGTTAGAGGAGCCAGAAAGTCTTGGACCACACTTCTTGGCTCAACAGGATACATACTCTATATAATCCTAAAAACTCTGTTCTTCATATGAACTGTCTCATATTATTATTGTTTTAGAGTCATATTTTAAAAATCCAAACCTTTGGAGCTTTAATTTTTGGTATACATCAATGGTTCAAAGGGATATTATGATTTTGTAATTTTCAGCCTTTGCATTTTGAAGATTTTAATAATCTTTTCCGTCTTCTTTCTCCTCATGAGGAAGACACTACAGATTTCAAGCCTACAGTAGCAGCAAAACCCTTGCTGCCCCCCTTGCTGCCCAGGCTTTATGGCAATACAAGCGGTGATCATAATATATGGCAAATATTAAATTTAAAAAATTATTGCAGTAAAAGATGCATTACCAAGAATGATGGGATAAGTAGGTTTGAAGAGTGTGGGGGTAGTGGGAGGGGGATTAAGGGCAATGTGTCTTTTCCTGTAATAAAATTTTAAATTTAAACATTCACTGCACTTTTGAACATCCCTTATGGATCAAACGTTTACAGAAATTGTGACAAATAAAAACATGACAAGGTGCCCTATTCCCCCTTACCCACTAGGTATGTCACCATGTGACTTTTGGCTCTTCCCCAAAGTCAAAATGACCACAAAAGATTAATGTTTTGAATTGATTCAGGTCATTGAGGCAGTCACAACAGCACGACTAGTGACCCTTATGAAGGAAGACTTCTAGAACTGCCTCAGAGGTGGCATGAACAACGGGATGAGTGTGTTTGAGGTGACAGGTGGTGAAGATTACTTAGTGATGCTCTGTGGGTTTTGGGTCTGATCACTGTTTATCTGGCTGACATACAAAGTAAAAGCACAAAACTAATTTGTGTTTGTCCTGATACCTGAAGAAATTCTGTATTTTTAATGAAAAGTTATTGTTCATTTCTGTGGGGAAAATTTAGGCTAGGGGAGAAAATATTTGCCTATTTCTGCAATGCTAAGGTAGTGTTTCTAAATTTAAAAGCAATGCCTAAGGGAAAAAAGTCCTCTATCCTATCAACTCAAAATCCATTTGTAATGTGTATGACTATTCACTTAGGAGGGCTTGCACACAGAAAACCTGGATGTATCTTGGCTGAATCGCAAAAATACTCATAGTTTTCTGAGACCTTTCCTTGAGACCAGATACAACATTTTTCAATAGACTGTATACTATCCATATTTCAGTGGTGACAACTTAGAATTTAATCACCTAATGGTCACCATGAGAAATTAATGCATAATTCTGGAAAATATTGGCTTTGCAGCAACAACCAATGAGAGTAAATGGGAATGGCTGAGCCTAGAGACAACACTGGGGGAAGATTTAGTGCCATTATGAATCAAAAATAAACTTAAGTTTATACTTCTTTCTCAAAGATTTATAAATGTGGCTTACAAATGGCACAAAAAGAATAATGACGACATCCTCAGATATTTATCACCGGTAAAATAGGAAATCAAATGACTCGTTCACTGGACTTCACAGGCATGTAGGGTTTTAAAGTATGACCATATTATAATAATTGATCTTTGTATTTTTGTGATTAAATTTTGGAAAATGAGAATGGTGAAATAATTCCTTACTTTAGCAGCAAAGAACATATGGCTTGGAGAAGTCTTATAGGTCTGTTGAACTGAGCTGAAACTAACAAATGGTGGTAAAGTATAGATTGGGCTAAAAACACAGGACTCCTTATGTGCACCAGCTGACAAATATTGGAAACCAAATGATAAACAAAATAGTTAACACCTCTCTAAAGAAACCACAGATCCTTTCTTGGTCTCAGTTTCCTCAACTGAAGAATTACTCTGGACTTTTTGTGTGGCAAAAGCCTCATCAGCCTGGTACCTTAGGTCCTCCTGGATTTATCCAGATGCCCCACACCTTGCTGCTTATGATTCTTTATAGTCTTTCTAGATGCAATCCCACAATCTCCTACCCCAATAATCCTGTCACATCCTGGAAGTCGGACTTGAACCCCAGATCTTTCCTTACCCCATGAAGACTCAGTTAAAACTTCCTAACTTCACTTTCTAGTTCTCAGAGTTAGCTACACAATAGCATCACCAGTCTCCCCTGCTCTCAAGTCCAGCAGAAGATGGCAAGTGAGATGGACACCTTGTCTATGGTTTAGGTCACTAACCTTGGCAACTTTCAGGGAAAAGTGAGGTGGAATAATTCTGGGGAGGGGTGACCATTATCACCCCTCTATGATATTGAAGAATTACAGCAATAATTACTAAAAAGGGTTGCTTTGGTGAAAGGAGGGAGAATGTAACAGTTCCTAGGGTCAGAAGGCAGTGTGTGGACTCAATCCCTGTAACAGAAAACCTGCAGCATTTTCTAAGATGATTTATTAGACACAGGTAGAATTTGCTCAAAACCTACCAGGAAGAAATCACCTGGGAAAGAATTAATGAACCAAACAAAACACTTGATAATGCAATTAGAGTCTGAGGAAAATGTAGGGGTTTATGAGAGGTGGGGGAGTGCGCATGCATGAGCTTGATTATGTATTTCCCAACCCAAGGCTGGGAAAACAATGTAACAAATGTTTCCAAGAGTAATCAGAGGATGATGATGGGAGTGACATTTACAGTTCTGCTGCCACTGGATAGTTAGCGACTGTGCCTAGCTGGGTGGAAATGTGCTTGCAGCTTTGAGTCACCAAAGTGCGGTTGGGACTGTGAAGAAGCAGTGAGATTGCTGATGGCAAGAACATGGATCCTGCCACTACAAACGGCAGACATCAGCCGCAGGGTCACCGAGTGTTGCTTTAGGCAACAGTAAAATTTCCCCTGCTTTTGTTTTGGTATGGGATTTTTCCTTTAAATCTTAGTTGAGTTTGAAATCGACAGTATATGAAGCTCTTCAAGTTTTTCCTGGACTTCATTTCATCGAACACCATGGATGAGATCATCGCAAAGTGGGTTGTGAATGGTGCCAGGCACTGAGTGTGTCCACGGGACACTTCGGGCCATATACTTGTCCTAATTGTTGTCCTGGGTTTTGCAGACAAATCCTATCTAGTACGACATAGGCTAGCTTTTATTTATATGAATGTATAGGTGTAAATATAGATGCATTTTATGTTTAGAACTGGAAAACAGATGTTCCCTTTTATTAGTTTGGAGAGGATGTGGTTAGTATTTTCACTGTCTTTCCTAAGCGCTTGTTTCTTTAAATATACACTGCAGAGTCTATACCACTATCTATACAGCACTTTTCGGCTTTCCTAAGTGTTTTCATATGACCCAGCTGGATGAGTATTTTTTTAAAATTTGGACCGCCCCCTGGTAACAGAGCACCCTCTGGACACAAGATGACATACAAGACACATGCACATTACAGTATTAATGATGAATGCCTGCCCTCAAAATCCACTAATCCTTCTGCCCTGGGGCTCAGCCTGGCTGATGCAGCCCTGTCTGCATTCCCATGGCTTAGAAAGCCCAGCTTGGTCACTACGACTGGGTTGCAGTCCCCATGTGGTAACACTAATGCTTGCTGTGGCCACCCACCATGCTGCAACTGGCATATTTCTATTTACCTGGTAACATGGCGAATGCCTCTATCTCAGGGTAGAGGACCACTGAGTATGACCAGTGGCTGTCCCCACTTGGCATGCAGGACTTGAACAGATGCCTGAATCACAGCATTTCTCTAAAGTACTGTGTATTTGCACCTTTTCATATTTAAGTCTTGGCCTTTTATACTTCTCCTTCTGAAAGCTCTATTTTCCATGGTTTAAAGAAATGACAGCACCAATGTTAAGTTGGTCTTTTTGGACTCATAACTGTCTTTTTACCACACACCATGCCTCCCTACCCTGGGCATCTTCAACGCATAACTTTGGAACCAATTTTGGGAGCTTTCCACCTCTTCCAGAAACACACAAGTCCCAGCACACTCACACATACGTACATTAGCACTCGCTCGCGCATTCCCGACAGCCTAGGACAGTGGTGGCAAACCACATGTTCTGTGTTTTTGCTTTAAGACAAAAGATGTTTAGGATGATTTTTTTCCTAACTTAAAACCTCAGTATTTAAGTTTCATTGCATCGTTGGCCCCTGTGATGAGTTAGTGGGTTTTGGCTTGCAGTTTGACATCCAGTCTCTACAAAGTTTCATGATTACTACTACTCTAGTAGAAGAAGGGCATATTCCATTTCTTCCAAAGCAGAGGCTAAGGTTTAGAGACCTTTCCACAAGCACAAGAACACTCCAAGTCTCCCCCTTTCAGAAAGGAGGCTCTGAGGGAAGGAAGTCTTCTGAACTAGCCCATGAACAGTGGCTTTTTGGTCTCCGTTTAAGCATACGGTTGGAGTATACCACTGGTATTCAATAAATACTGCCCTTAGGACAACCAGTAATTTGTAGACTGAGGTTACTTACAAATCCTTTTCTTGATTTAAAATAGACACGAGGTGAACTTTCACACTGATATCTCAGTTGAATGTCCAAGTGTGCAAAACTGCCTCCAATTCACAGACAGGAACACTGAGCAGTATTTCTTGCTTTGGTCTTCGTGTGATACTTCTGTAGTAGAACCAACTACATACCACACAGCCTTTATACTAGAGTATGATTTAATTTCTTGTCCCATATCTCTCTAATTGAGCTCCTGAATGGCAGGGACTTTCCTTTCCATCTTGTGGTTGATGCCAGGAATCCTCAAAGGTGCCCCCTGTGTATGTGGAAAGAATCCACACCAGGCACGTCCTGGAGTTAGACAAACCTGTACTTGATCTTTTCTGTACTACCTGTGAGCTGTGTGGCCCCAAGTGAGTCAGCCAACTTCTCTAACCCTCCACTGAGGCATGTGTAAAATGGGTATAACAAGAGTACCTATGTTTTGAGGAGCTGTGTGAGAATTAGCTGGGAGTCTGCATAGAACTCCCATCTGTAGGTGTATGAATATTGCTGGTTAACACCCAACCACTGTTTATTATCTCTCTCATTGTAAGCATGACAAACTCAGTTGCTAGAAATACTCATCTGGGTCTTCACTGTTAATTGCAAAATAAAGATTATGCTGTTAGAATTTTCTTCCCTTTGGATATTTCTTAATCAGTGTGGCATAGGGGGTAAAGTTAGTCCTGATACCTTATGGCTAGTTGAGAAAAGGGATGTCCTGACTTCCTCATTCACTTTTCACTGATAGTTTCCTTCCTCCCTTTACCTTTTGAGAAACAGCCACATCCTTCCAGGTTCCAAATCATGGAGGAATTTAAAGAAGAAATTCAAATTTACTTCTGGAGAGGGAAAGATTAGACAGATACATTGAACAACCCAGATATTAAGTACCAGAAATTTCCAGATACCTTGTCTAGCACTATAAGTTATAGATTTAGAAAGCTGACAGAGAGAAAAATGGAAACAGAGGTATCTCTTGTTAACAAATGATTCCACAGATGAACATGTGGGTGAATGTGTGGCATATGGTAGCTGGACTGTAAAATGTATGGTATATGTACAACATGTCACTCTTGGCATTTTATTCCTAGATAAAAGGGAACATAATACAGATGCAAAGTGCCACTGTGCCTCTGCGAGGGGCATACCTGTTAGTTTTCATCTCCTGATGCCAAGTGAAACATTACGATGAAAGAGTTTCTCTACATTTTTGAGACTCCTCAAATAGAAAACAGCTGCTTGATAAAGTAAAATTGGCTCACAGTCTTCAGAGTTTTCTTTTATTAAAATTCATGTCACCATTAATGTTATGTGCTACAATCACTGACACTTTGGGTGTGAGAGGAGATTATTAGCACACAAGGAAGCCTGGGAATGTGTCTGGAGTAGGGGAAACTGCTTCACACCCCGGAAGGAACTGTGCATCTCCCAGGTGTCTGGCAGATTAGCTCTGTTTTCATCAGCTTAGTGCTGTGAACAGTAAGGCTTTG
The DNA here is from genome assembly GCF_034190915.1 of Cavia porcellus. NCBI lineage: Eukaryota > Metazoa > Chordata > Mammalia > Rodentia > Caviidae > Cavia > Cavia porcellus. Next base: position 56,052,801 of record NW_026947496.1, read on the forward strand.
TCAGTACTATCTGTTGTGTGTGTGTATTCATAAAAACAGAAACTTTTGCTTCTGCCGTCTTTAGATAGAAGATGCAAATACAGGAGACGAGTGTGTAAAACACTCATTCTAGCTGGATTCTTTCAGATGGCTTTTCTCCTTTGACAACAAATGCTATTACTTGAGAGAATTCTTTTACAGATGAGGAATGCTTTATACTACCAAAAAGGGCAACATTTGTACTTTTTGAAGAACTTTATAGTCAGCCAGCTCATCCTTCTCCCAAACCCCATTATTATTTCTGGTTCACTTCCCTGCAGAATTTGAGGCAGGGGCAGTTTTTAATGTATATCTTTGGATTGTGTCTTAATTTTTCATTAACTAGTGGATAACTCAAAAATTTCTAAGATGTATTTGTGTAACAATAAAGAATGCTACAGCAAACATCTGCAAAACTATGCCTTGCCAGCCTGCTCAACAGCTTGACTGTCAAACAGCCAGGACAAGCAGAATACCCTGGCAACAAGGTGGTGCTAGGGAGGTACCTGCTCCACCAGGCATCAGGACCACAGCGTGATCATAACATGATCTAACAGCTGCTACACTGATGATACAGAACAGACTGATGGATGGGACATAACATACAGGGCAAAAATAGCTCCAACCACACGGAGAAACTGGCATTCTACCTTGAGGGGAAGTGATTCTAGAAAATCTATTAATATACAAAAAATCAAGTCAGACTCTAGCATCACACCAAATAAACAAGCCATTTTGACAGCAGAATTATGTAAAACTTTACATAGATTTATAAAGTATTTTTGGAAGAAAATAGATGCTTGTGATTTGGAGGTAGAAAGCATACTGCCTGACAAAGAGACACAAAAAAACTATAAAAAGAGGTGCATGCAATGCCATTAAATCAAGAGATGTGGCTGACTGGAAAACAACATAAACAGAATACAAAGACCAGCCACGAATTGGAAGAAGACATTTGTAAGTGGACTGGCATGTTTTAAAAATTGTATAGCAACACAGAAAGATGAGAACTCCAATAGAGGAATGAGCATAAGCTTGAGAGGGTACTTCATCCACTAAAAGAAAACACAAAATGGCCAGTGTATACACATACCTTATTAATAGGGTAAATCATATCTAAACTATCATGAGATATAACTATATTTACTCCACTTTTGAAATTAAGAAGTTAGAACATTCCAAGTGTGGGCAGGGTTAGGAAGCAACAAGAAATGCTCTACCACGATGCCAGAGAACACTTAAGCATTACTGAAAGATGTGAAAGCAGTAGCCCCTCCAGCCATGTCCACAGGACCCTCTGTGAACGCTAGAAACCAGACAGTATGGAATTGTATAAATTATATTTTCTTTTAGACATGTATCTATGATAAAGTTTAATTATAAATTAGGCACAAGAGATGAACAACAATAAAAAACAATACAGTGAGCTAAAACATATGCAAATATAGTCATTCTCAAAATACTTTGCTGTACTATAGTCATTTTTTTGTTTGTGCTAATATAAAAAGAAATAACGCTGAAGGACCTGGCAACTGTATAGTTAGGTGATATTGACCTGACACTATTACATACCAACAGTAGGACCACTGAGCTATCATGATAACAGGTGACTGGAGGCAACCCAACTGCAGGAAGCAAAACCATGGGTTAGGGGGCCCATTGCGTCCACACATCCATCTAGCCATTGGCCTCAACTCCAGAGTACCACCAAGACCACCCTGGTCTAACCTGGTGGTTCCAAGATCAGTAGCATCTAAGCTCTAGGACCACAGCATTCCATGCTTTAGCAGCCCTCTTGGTGACTTGTGTGTCTCAGTTACTTTTCTTTCACTGCAGAGACAAAATATCCAACACCCAAAGTTAAAGAGGGAAAAGTTTGTTTAGCTCACAGTTTGTAGAGGTTTCAGTCCCTAAACACCTGACTACAAGGCAGGGTGGCATGGCAGAGGCTGTGTCACAGAGAAACAGTTCATGGCAGGGGAAGATAGCCAAGCAGCAAGGGAACCAATAAGCTATCTTGGTAGCTTCTTTCTGAACCTTTTTATATTTTACCTAGACTACCAGGATTTAGGGTGGCGCCAAACCAATCAGTGGAATGATTTAGTCACACATCCTTAATTCCAGCATCACACATCTAGATTCAGCCACCTCTGAAAACACCTCAACCTATGACTACATGAGGCCTTGGGGGAACAACTAGACAGAAGTCATAACACTGTGCAAGTTCCAGAATGAGAACTACCTCACTTGAGGAATTTTTGTATCCAGAGACCTGTAAGAATGCAAGTTAAAATGAGGTTCCGCTCCACATTCTGTCACCTTGACAAGCTCAACACCAAGCAGGCACAGAGGAAGTATCAAGTGAAGAGAGAGAATGTCCTTCACACCCAGGGAGGAGGTAGAGAGTCAGGGGACATGGATGCGTCCAGAGGGAGGGGTTACAAAACCTCTCAGCTGGGGCAACCTGGCAATACCCCTGCAAGTGTTCATCCTCTGGCACATCTAACCAGGTGCAAGAAGACAATTACTAAAGATTGGCCAGTGCCATTTAATTGGCAGATACAATGAGACTGTAACATGAAAACCCCCAGAAATGGAGGCTATAAATCACAACCTGACACTATGGTGATGGCTGCACAGTTCATCATCAAGAGAAAGGTCCCCACTCAATCTTATATCCTCTGGAATTCTGCAAATTAGGATTCACTTGGACAACAACATCCTTCCTAAGAATATGCTCTCTTGCAGCCGGAATTCTGCTCATCATCATTCACATTATTGGAAATTAACTAGATACCTTTCCTATTTACTACCGGGAAATCTATAGTAATAGGAAAATTTGGAATTTTGGAGGAAAAAGCAACAAGCCCTTTTCACAGAAAAAACTTACAGAACTTTCAATTTTCAATTTTCCACTTGTGAGCTTTGTTATATAGAATATTTGTAAAAAATTCTCCCAGAAAAATTTAAAGAAATTGTATTAATAGCAGGTTAAGTTTTTGATCTGCCCATAAATGTCTTAAGGTACAACTTCTTTACTGCCTGATCACCCAACAGTAACTTAAGAAAGTCTGGTACAAAGGTTAGGGAATCTGAGTCCTGCCTCTTCCAGGAGTTTTGGTTCATCGTAGGACAGAGGATATCAAGTGTCAATGTGCACCATGCCCCCACCCTGCACTCGATATACTGGTTCAGGGGATCCGAGGAAGGGTCTCACAGACTTGGTGATGACTCTGCTGGGTCAGGAACATACCTGGAGAACAAATGACTGAGGGGAAACATCTAGAGATTCCTCAGCAGCAGATGAGCTGTTGTTGCTCCCTACTGCAAATCAAATCAAAACCAATGTGCAAAGCTGAAGAATACTGATGCCAATAATTTTTCTTCTTCTCTTCCTTCTGGTACTGAGGACTGAACCCCTGGCCTTCATAATGAGCTATGCTCCCAGCAATTAAAAACATTTTTTTTGAGATAAGCTCCCCAGGCTGAGATTGAACATATGATTCTTTTGGTGCAGCCATCCAGAGTGCTGACATTACAGGCATGTATCACCATGCCTTGCTCCATAATTTTCCTTTGCTTTTGCACTATTTATGCTTATCCTTATAATCAACTCTACAATCAACTGTATTTGGAAACTATATTTGGAAAAAAATTCACCATGGTGGGTAGGTGACTGATAGAGGGAAAAGAGACTTTTTCCCCAAAGTTTGCCAATGTATATGTGATTCAGCAAGTCTTTGGTGAACAAATGGGAAAGCAGGGCATTCCAAATAGGACGCCTTCATTCCTGACATTTCTTAGGGCAGCACTTGGCACTCAGCAGCACAGTCTGTCTACATTTCACCCATGTTATGACACCTGTCACATAAATGAAGGCAGTGCTGCTAGAAACTGGCTCTGTGGGCTTTAGAGAGTGAATACTATGTTCCCTGCTTAATCCCACAGTGGTCCGAGAATGCACAAGGTCCTGGTGTGCCTTTACCCAGAGCTGCTGACAGTGTCTTTTGTCTGCCTCCCGCCACCATTTAACCATGACCTCTCCTGCATTATTAATAAGCACAAGAGAACTCATTTATTAAAGCTGCATTTTTTCACTGTTCCATGTGTTTCTTTTTGCCTGCCATGGCAGGTGGGTGACAGGAACACAGAGAGAGGGGCTGTCTTCACCCCGTGACCCTGATGGCAGTATGCAGCTGGATCTATGGAAGCCATGAGAGATTTGGGACATGGACCCATTTGTCATTGCTAAAAACCTTCCCAGACCAAAGCACGGCCCACCTGATATCTTCTTTATTCAGAAGTTAATTTGGATGGTTACTAGTTATGGGCCAGGACTGAAAATATCACAGAGAAAAATGCTAAGTCCCTACCATTACAGGGTTGACGTTTTCCAGGGGATGGGGTGTGGAGACAGATGATAAGAAAGTACATGAGTTGTGATTAAGTTTTAGAAAAGGAAGACATAAGCATACAGATGGATCAACAAGGCTGGGAGACTTTCTTTGTCAAAGAGGTCTCCAGGGAGAGGGTCAGCTTGGTTGAATCCTCTTCAGTGATGAGTCAGTGAACTATTTTGCAAGAGGCAAGCAGACAGATCTAAAGTCCCAAAAAATGAAAGTAGGTTCAGGATATGGGGAAAAGCCCTGCAGGACCAGGGCAAATGCACAACATGGCCACCATTCCTGGCATGCTATAGGTCACAGGGAAGTAGTTCCTTGTCTTCTAAGTGCACTGTGGAAACAGGGAGCAAGGCATGAGGCATGGCTCTTAGTGCTGGCTGGTTGAACACACTGACTGACTAAAGGAAAGAAATGTATGTTTTCCCTCCTTGTTCTCTACACTTATCACTTGGTTCAAATCATAGCTATTCTGCTAAACACCTGGTCTTCTTTCTAGTTCTTTCTTTTTGTTCCCCACTCCCCACAAGCACTACAAAACCCAACATGCTAAACCAATGGTGTATGTAGAGTCAAAGTGGTAACAAGATCTCATTTAGGTTCACAGTATAACTGGGTCAAATTAGCATACAACATGGGAACAAGGTAGAGAGAAACACAGGGACACACTGGTGGGCCGGGGACTATGGGAACACTCAGTTTAAGGATGTAAGGATGCGTAAGGCATTGTGGGAATACTCACTGAGGGATGCAGTGGTGGGCAGGGCAATGTGGCAATGCTTAGTGCAGGGATGCAGCACTGGGCAGCATCGTGGGAACACGTAGAACAGCTTCTAACAAACCTGGTGGCTAACAGGTGTTAGACATAAGGAAAAAGGAGAACTTCTTTATGGTCCCTCAAAGCCTAGAGGTAAGCCCTGGGCTCACTTCAGGCTGTTCATTTTCATTTCTTCATCAACCTACGAGTGGTTTATGAGCCACTGCTCACTGACAAGAAGACAACAGCTAGAGACAGATAAATGCTCATATTGAAAAAGTGATCATTCTCAACCACAGACAGCTCTCATAATCCAGGAGGAGGCTCTATTCATCAAGGTGGGAAGAAATAGGGTTTCTTTATTCAACCTTGCTTTGTTTAAATGAATTCAGAATACATAAAGCTTCCCCAACAATGCTTTTGGAATTGGTAGGTTGTTTAAGCAAACATACACCTACGTGCAGGAAAACTCTGCCAGGTTCAGCACTGCTGTGTGGAGGTCAAGTTTATATTCATCCAATTAACTGCCATTGACTCTGTCCATACTTAATCATACCACGACCCTGCTGATTTTCAGCAGACTCACAGTTGCTTTCTCTACAGCAGTAAACTCATCTAATTGAGTACTGCATGTAGCTAATTAAATATGAAAATAAGATTGTGTGCAGTCAAGTTTCCAGACTACTCTATAAACTTGCTAATTCTGATTTGTATTTACTCTAGAAACCCAGGGTTTTCCTGCCAACTGGCTAATAGGTTGATGTAGAAAGGGTCATAAATATGTACATCTAATTTTCTGGCAAGGCACTATGTAAAGTTTTTGCTTTTCAGATAACAATTTTTAGTAGCATAAAAAAGCACATGTTGGTCTTATATTTTTCCTGTTATTATTGAAAAGAAAAAAAAAAGACCTGGTCTTTCTCAAAGGATCCCTTCTATCTAGCAACTCTGCACTGTCCGCTGCCCACCACACTCTCCCCTAGCATCAGGGACCACAGGCTCCATGGAAACTCTGGGCATGAGGTGACAGGCTGCATGGGGGCCTTTTCTGAGAATGAAGGGGTCTTCAGTCACACAAAGGCAAGAATGATTTTTTTAAAAAAATGGAACTGTTCCCTTATAAAGTTGGTCATTGACATTCTTGTTGACTCTCCTGGAAGTGATTTATTATAAAAAGATTCATAGACATGGGACTCAGAGTGAGTTCATCTTTGACATGGGGACAGCAGCACCCGTCCCATCATGCCGCTGTGTGGATAGGAGGGGAGAGCGGAAGGTAAGTGCTTAGCGTGGTGCTGGCACACAGTTAGTACACAGGTCTCAATCCTGGCGACGTTACAATGGACACTGCAGCAATTCTGTAAGTTTTCCTTGTCATTTTGAAAATTCCTCTAAGACAGACTTTAGAGGAATGCATTCATTAGAATTGCTACTTTGAAGCCTGAATCCTAATGAGAATTGTTTCTCTGTTATCTAATCAAATTAGCAAAGGCCATTCTTGAAACACAGAGTTTCTGGTCAGTGTGAGAGGAGGTAGAGGAAATAAATGGTACTACTGCCTCATGTGCCACTCCTGTCCCTCCTCCAGACCTTCATCAAAAGACCCTCTCTACAAACCATAAACAGACTGGCTTCCCTCTGTTCTGATATGGCCCTGCTGGGCTGATGTTTGGGCTTGCCATGGAGTCACAGGTACCCAGACAACAGAACCACAGACATGCCCATCCCTGTAGCCCCTTCTACTCTGATACTCACCCTCAGTTGGATTGTAGCCCAGTGCTGTGAGGCTCCCTAGTCCATTACCCCAAGGACACGTGATCTCCTGTGCCAATTTACCCAAGTAGAAGATTGCACCCCTTAATAACCTTAATGCATCTTCCTTTCCTACATCCCCTTCCTTTCACCTCATCAGTATTTAAGTCAACCAAGGCTAAAGTTTTCCAAAGCAAGAAGCGACTACTAACTTAAAATTTAAATTTCTGATAGGCATGGGCATTTCTGTAGGAGACTGTGGTTATCATAAAAGCACAAAGAACTGCTGTACACAACTGATCTTACAACCCCCAGAACAGTCTGAAGGCTTGTCTTGTCTTGTCTTTAGAAGCGCTCAAGTGTCTCCGATATCCTGGCACATCCTTTAATGCGTGGCGCCGACCACCGATAGTCTGCACTCTTTGCAATGCCCTGTAATGACCAGGTGAGTTCATGTATTGTTGTTGTTGTTTTTCTAATGTGATTAAAGGTACAATAAGGTATGTGTGCAACAAGAAGCAAAGCCATTGTTCTGCATCATTAAGCTCACAGCAGCCCCAAAAAGAAATTGTAGGCAGCTTGCCAACGGCCCTAATGAAGAGCATCTCTTTGAATTATCTCTGGATGAGGGAAGGATAAAGTCTGAGCCCTGGAATATTTGATCCTCTTTGTGCTGCTGTTACGAGGGCTTACTGAAGCCAGACACACTGGACCTTCTGGAACCATAATTTATGGAAACCTTAATTTCTTTGCACTAATAAGGCTTTGCATAATAAAAGCAAGAATGCAATTATTAATTCCTGCAAGTGTTTTGTGAATTCCTTTATGCTAAGGTTCAGGACTCCCATAGAATAAGAGGGAAGGGATTTTACTTAGTTGGCACAAGGGTAATGGGTCCAAAAAGTAGTATGCGTTCCCTGAAAATAAATCTGCATGCTTCCTAAATTGCTGACAAAGTGTATTCCAGATGGAAGTCATTTATCAGCAATTTACTGCACGATGCTTTAGCCAGAATATTTCCACATAAATTCACCTAGTAAAAAGTAAACAAACAAATCCAGGCCCCCTCTTTGGGGGCAGTTGTTGAGGGTGGGAAGCTCAAACAATACAGATACACAAATGACAAGTCAACAGACGGGCACAGACTGTGGTAGCATTACCTTCTGGGCAGTGCCACTGTAATTAATACCTCCATAGCAGTGACTGCTAAGTGCTACTTTGTACGAATTATGTTAAAAAAAAAAAAAACCCCAAAGAAGTTTTACAAAGTACTATTTCCCTCGCTATATTTAGCTATTTCACTTGCAGTATCAACAGCCTAGAAAAGCACCCTGCTCAGCTGGTGGTGTCTGGTGTTTTGCCAATGTTACTTCTGAGGGCTGGGCCTGGGGAATATTACCCTCCTTGCCCCGATCACTCAGCAAACTAAGGATTACAACACACGGTGACCCAGGCTAGAGGCCGGATCACCAGCAGCAGTGGCACTTTTGCCCCAGACCTCCCACATGTGTTGCACTGCTTTGAAAAGGATGTTTGTCCAGCAGAGTCCTGAGCAAGAAATTGCAAGTCTGAAGTGTATTCCTGACAGGTTTAAAATGCTTGGCTATTTGAACATGGTGGTGGTGCTGGAGGTTGAAAAAGTTTTGCTTGACATTTTTTATGCCTCACTGCAGAAGTCAGACAGACATGCAGAAGACAGACGCACCTTTTATCCACAGAGGGTCATTATATCATTAGGTTTTGTACACAGAAGCAACAAAGTCACTGTTAGCTGTGTTTCACTGTGACTCTTCAATAGCAAAGCTCCCTCTGGTGGCTCCTGAAGACATGACACCAATTGACAGTTTATATTTTTAAGAGTAGCTCTTTTTTTTTTTCTTAAATTGTGTCATTTATTGCTACAAAGAATGAACATCATGTTTTTTACTTTGCTTTCCATAGTAACCTCCTCTAGTGTGATGATTTAAAAAAAACTTACAGGATTATCATTTTCTGATTACTGGAGAAAAACATGTTAGGATGACTGAGGAGGAAAATCCTTAACTGCCAAGTTTGATTACTAACAGCAGTATCAAATCTCCTAGTTCAGTACAGGACTTGAATATCTAAAAAGAAAACACTCAACACAGGTGGAAGATAAGTTACCTGGGTTATATCATAAATATCCCATTTCATCTCAAGTGAAATTTCATGTTGTTAGCAAAGATATAGAAAACAGAAGTCATCTGCTACAGATGACAGCACCTAATTAGGCCAAGACACTTGTTCTTGAAGTTCTTTAACATTTTCAGAGGGAGGGAGGAAGAGGGAGAGGCAGAGGGTGAGAGAGACAGACAGAGAGAGGGAGGTACGGAATGGTGAGTGAAGCATCATTCGGGACCACATCGTGTCCCGTTACAAGAAGTTGCTAAAAGAGCACTTCAGCAGAGGCTGTGCTCTACGGAAAGGCACACCCTGGAACGATGTGTAAATAGACAAAACCTCACAAGCATTAATCATCATCCCGTCTTCCCAACTTGTTCAAAGGGTGTGTGACCACTCTTTGACCCTTCCAGTTCAACACTCTGGAGTGAGCTCAGCGTCAAGCAGTTTTGTGACCGACTGCTTAAAACACAGTTTATGACCATCAACATCTATTTATATTCTCAAACATGGGCATTGAAGTGCTGTTGGAAGGGACATTTCCTAGGGGATTTAATGGAAAATCAACAGAGGAGTCAAAAAGGCTGGCTCATTCACGGCACAAAACACACACAGAATCCCCACTTCCTTCCCTAGAAGTTCCAGGCTGCCAGGTGAGTGCCTGCAAACATCCGTCTACAGAATGAAATGCAATGCGTTACCTGACAAACTTCATAGAGTAATTTGTACTGCTCCTCTTGCTTCTGCAGACTGCACAAACTGCATCCCATGTTTAGATAAGAAACGTCAAAGGAAGGCTTCAGTACCCGCCAGCGCTCGCAAAGGCAGCTCCCTCAGCGAGCAGGCATGGAAGGTCTCTCCGAGAGCCTCAGGTGAGTCAGGCAGCCACAACACTTCACATTGGTGTTGCTCTCTGAAGCTGGAAAATAACTCTCTGCCCCCTGCACACTTCCCTTCCTTCCCTCGCAGCATGCACGCACACACAGAGACACAGACACACACACACAGGCAGGAACACGCACACCCCACTCCCTCCTCCGAGTGACTCTGGCAGCTGGATTGTGGTCCAATGCACACGCTATATATACTGCTGCTCATGCATATTAATCAGCTCTCATTGACTATTCATAACAGACAATGATACAGAAGCTATAATTGCCAACTATGACAGTTGAAATTTCTCTAATTAACAAGCAAGTGCTCCAGTGGTAGGGAATAATAAAAGACACTAACAATTTTGCAAGCCATTTTCTGGCAGTTACAAATAAACATGACTGCATTTTTAACACAGTCTCTCACGATAATTCCTAATGCATTTCAGCTAAGTAGAAATTCATTTTAAAATATATCATAAAATTTCTGATGATATAAAATGTATTTAATGCTGCAGATAATGATGGCATATAAACAGATTTTATGGAAAGTACATGTTTCGAATAATGTTCATACTGTAATATTTAGCACTGAACAAAGTTGCAGGAAAATACTCTACATGTGACTAAAATATAAAAATTTAAATTGCAAGACAGGTCTGTGAGTATGCAAAGTAGCTGGGGATTGTAAGAAGAGAGGCTGCCCTATAGGTGAGCAGGCAGATAATCATTACCAAAATGCATTTCCCACTCAAAAGGCAGAAAGTTATATGTTGAAGGGAACCGAAAGGAACAGAAGCAGGCAGTGTGTTGTGTCCTCTCCACAGATGCAGATGTAGCAGATATTTCAGAGATCCTATCACTCAGCTAATTGTCACTAGTTGCTACAGCTATGAATCGGGCAATTCCACACCTGCTCAGACTTCCACAGCTTTGCTGGGAGTTTTATGTCAAGAAAGCAGGCAGTTGTAGAGTGACACACAGGATGTGAACAAGAGCACACTAAATAAGTTTAGTCTTTGCTGTGTTTCTTTTCACCTCCCTCTTTGGTCTCTGTCCCACTGAGTAAGCTTGACAGACAAAAAAAACTTTTTTTCTTTGTAATTCTAGGAATTGACCCCAGAGCCTTCACACTGAGCTATATTCCTAGAACTTTAATATTTTTTATTCTTTATTTTGAGACAAGGTAAGGTCTCCCTCAGTCATCTAAGCTGAGAATGAACTTCTAATCCTCCTGCTTTAGCCTCCCAGAAGGCTGGGATTACAAGCATGCACCACCACACCCAGATAAATTTTTTTTCCTATCAACAATTGTCCCACTACCTTAAGGAAATGCTTAGGTACCATTTTCTCAACTGCAATGGCTGATGTTAAAATTCTCATAACTGCTTCCAAAGCCTGCACCACCTCCTTCAATGAATAAAGGTTTACCTGTCTAAGGAAGACACCCACGTCCCCTGTAAAGAGGTGTCACAAATCCTGGAGAATAATGCTTTCTTTTTCTGGGAGCCCACACACACCTGAGACATGAGTAACTCAAACCAGTCTCAATAAAATCTTGCTTGGGTTGGTGGCTAGCAGAGGCATCTGGTCCCATTTCTCAGGCATAGAAGGTGAGGCACAGCTGCTTGGTCAGCTGCAGGCTGAGTGGGGGGAAGGGGAGAGGAGTGGCTTCTCCATTGCAGGCCCTTCCCTGTGCTGTTTGTCACTTTGGCTGGTGCACAGAGCCAGAGTGTATGGTCAGAAGAGGAAGCCCCAGGTGGGTCTGGGAGGTAGCATGGTGGCTATCTGGCTTTGCTGCCGGGCCCCTTGGCACCTTTCCCACACCGCGGCCTCGTACCCTTGGAATAATAGGTCTGATACCAACTGCCTCCTAGGCTTTGTAGCAATGAAAACAAAAGGCGCTCAGACTAAACCCATAACTCATGCTCACTTATTCCTCTGTCCTAGCCCACAGCTAGGCGGTGCTAAGTCAGGTCTGTCCTACCCAGAGCTAGGTCTCATGTTGCCCAGACATGGAGACAGACAGCATAGGCTCTCACCCAGTTCATGTCCAGAGCCTCCTGGAGGTCCTTGGCTTCTTCTTTTGTCTACCCACGGGGCCCGCTGTGGAGCATCTCCTTCCCCACAGCCACCAGGCTGGCTTCTTCTATAAAGTAGAAATGAGGCCACTTTGCCACTTGCTTCAAGCCCCCTGAAGACTTCCAGTCACAGTTGGATTAGAGTCCAACTTCTGCCCAGGACCTACACAGCAGGTAAAATTTGGCCCAGCTATCAGCTTCTCCATACTTGCCCCCTCCCTTGTGCCTATGTTCAATACACTCCCCCACCATGCCCTGTCCTTCCTCAGGGCCTTTGCACCTCCAGGTCCTTCTGACAGAACTGCTCTGCCTTCTGTTTCTGATCAAGTTCTCTCACCCCCATCTCAGCTCAAAGGAAGCTTTCTGAGCAAAGCCAGTCTGTATCTCCCATGCAACTCCACTTCTCAGTCCTGGGTATTGCATCCCATCCACCTGTCCATCTCCTTTGCATCTCCTGTCTGAGTCAGCGACAGTGCTGTTCCTCCATCCCCCTTTGCACACTGACTGTTCTTTGTATAAGCAGTGTAGCTTCCCAGGATCAGGGCCTGTGTCTGACTTTCCATGGGGCTCCATGCATGGGTGAAGGGTGACCTGATGGTCTCAGAACCCATGAATTACAGTGCAACTGGCCAGTACCACCGAGAGAAGTTAAAAATTCATGCTAGGATGCCCCCATCATCTTGGCTTCTCTTCTGTTTTATAGAAGTTGCTTATTTATTTTTGCATATCCACAAGCACATATTGCAATGAGCCTAAACTAAGTGGTTAGAGAACTTTTATTCTTCATTAGAAAACTTTCAAATCTTAATAATACATGAGTTCTGTTGCATGTTATTTCATTGAACTTCAGAGCTATAGCCATCTAACTTTTTGAACTTAAGAATCTTTCACTCTAAGAATTACTGAGAATCCAAAAAAGTTATTGTCTATTAATATTTATCTTACTGAAAATAAAAAAGTAAAATATTTACTAATTCATTTAAAACCAAAATAAGTCATATATTATGTAAGTACAGTAGTATGCGTCTAATGAAATTACTACATTTCCCAAAACAATTATTTGACAAGGCTGGTGTTTTACATGTTCTGAAAGCATTGATCTCTAGTGTAAATGAAGACAGCTGCAATTTAACAGTTGCTTCTGCATTCAGATAGTTGGGAGATCACAGCATGTAGCTTCTAGAAAACACTGTACTACATACTCCTCAGAGAATGAGAAAAAGCATGCCTTGGCATTTTTATGAAAATGGTTGTGACCTTACAGATCCTCAGAAACAAGTGTCCCTTTGCCCCCATGTGTGTCGGGGCCACCCTCTGGCTCCTGTGTGTGGCTGTCTTGGAAGGAGCCTCAGTGAATAGGCGTCTACCAGCCTCATGCTTAAGGGTGGGAAAGAAATGAGGAGGAGTCCAAGGCAAATTCCACGTGTGGTTGCTGTCCACGCTTGTGACTAATCCATTGTTTGGAGTCAGTAATGCAAAACACTCATGTGCCCCCATTCCTATAACAAGATTTGGCAAAATGATTACTTGTAGCAAAAGTACCCTAAACCTGGGCGAAATGTCTAGCCCGTTGAGAATGCTGTTTCATTTCCAAAATGCTGCTCGGACAGAGTCTGTAAGAAACACATGACAGAGGGCCAGGAGAAAAGGGGGTTCACCTGAATGGTGGCACACACCACGACTTTTGGTAACACTGATCAAAGAGGCAGTGTGAGGGCACAGAAAGCCTGTTAGCAACAGGAAGTTATTTGTAATCGAACCGTTTTTGAGAGAACAGCTGTCCTAGGAAAAATGAAGAATTAGCGGCTGCACAAAGACACTCATTGTTTGATGAAGATGCTTAAAGTCCTTTTCCAAATTAGTAATCACATCATCTGAAAGTGCCTAATAAGCTTGCCAGAGCACAAGGCACTTTTCTTGGGTGCTCTGTACCATTAGATGCGCCTGCCTCTTCCTGCTTTCATGGAAATTAAAAATAAAGTGCAAAGAAGGGTCACCAAAGAACATACAACAAGACAAACAGAAGAAAGGGCTGAAGGTGGCAGGGGAATATCCTTAATAATCATTCTCTGGACCTCCAAAAGCCATCAGGGATGCTATCTGAAGTCCACTGATGTCAACACAAACTTACTTAATTGCTGAATAAGTTAGCTACATCAAGCATATGATTTTCCCCACACTGTTGGATAGCTGATGTTTTCCTCAGTGTATGGGGAACTTGAGTCTCATCAAATGACAAACTTCAAGCTGAGCCGTGTAGACTTCTGGGAAGCAGCATGACAAAGAAGTGGGCCAAGAGGGCCAAGCAGGTAAAAAGTGCACCTGGAGCGGTGGTACCACGGGTGTTACCTTTAGTAGCACTAGTGAGTCAAGGGACAGATGCCCCCCCACCCCCAGGCCTCCTGGTTAGGCTGTAGGCACTAGCTCCCTCTGAATCACACTGGTGCATTACCCCTCCTGGTCCCCTCCTTAATCTACCCTCCCTAGGTGTGCACTTGGTGTCACTATCACTTAACGGAAAGGTTCTACAAGCCTCCATATCTCTGTGCATGCTGTGCCCTGAGCTTGGAAGGCCCAGTACCACAGCCTATCTGCAACAAGCTCCCAAGATTTCAGCTCCTCTGCTCAGAAGCAGGTACTGCTCCTGGTGTGCCTTGTACTTCCTTGTGCCTCCTATGGTAGGGATGACATTGAGAGGTGGCTGTGTGTCTGCATCCTCCCTGGAGAGGCTCCTTCAAAATCAGAACCAGGCCTCATTCAGCTATAGACGCCTACTGACCCCCGCTGGTGAGGATGCTTAATAAATTGCTAAAGCATAAATCCAGCATTGGATATTTGCTGAGGGCCCCCTTCAGACTTTTTTAGACTCTAAAATTGGTGCCCAAATGGGTAATGGTGTCCAACCTGCAAAGGAAGTCTGTTTCCACAGGGCCAAGACCATAAACCTGGCAACAGTGCCATTTTCTTGTCTACCATAGGACAATTATTCCTTGAAATCCTATATATTTACCTTGCCCAGAGATCCTGAATCATAGTCTGTTGAGGAAATGCTTTAGTGGTCTCCAGTTAACTCTGCCAAAGTCAAGGTGACTTTTTGACAGCTTGTCTGAATCACACTTAGTGAGTGGCCCATAGTTCTTGAAGAGGAGCAAGAGGTTGTCACAAAACCAAGTGTGGATGAATACCATGTCATCATAGCAAAGAAAAAGGCAACTTTGAAGATGTTAGAAAGCATAAAAAAAGTCAGGTAACTTGAAAAACTACATAATAGTAGCTATCAGTGTAGTTTAGGTTCTGAAAAAGCTCTGTGAACTCAGAACATCTGCTCAGGCCTTCACATCTTATTTTGAACACTGAAAGGATGTTTTTCATTGCCAAACTGATTGAGGGGTTGCTGTCTCAAGAGCATTTCTCCTGGACTCTAGGTATCTGATGCCACCCTGCCGTCCAAGACTGTCAGCCGGCTACTTGCATGGGAAGTGATTTGGGAGGAGGCTTGTGCCTGGCTAGGAGATGGGTAAGGTTAGAGGCGGGCGGGCAGCCTGCTATGTGCACACCAAGGCTGCCCCCAGATGCCAGGCAGGAGCTGGAGCACCTCTCTAAGGTTCACTCAGCTGATCATGAAACATGCTGCAGGACAAGAATGTAGAAAGAGGGACCAGCAACAGGGTAGCCAGAGCACAGCCATCTGCATCCTTGGCAGAGGCAGGAAAGAGATCTGAGGGCCCTAAATTCCACAGAAATCTGAGTTTTCTCATAGGCTTCACACCTGGGGGATGCCCTTGTGAGATGCCTTTACTCACTGGAGTTCCACAGCAGGCTGTGTTCCTGATGGTGTCAGCCCTTCTTTCTCATTCCAGGTGACAAGTAGGTGGACCCATTTATGCAACGAGATTTGAAATTCCTGAGCATGGATTCCTAAGTTATCTTGGAACCCCAAAAGGCTGATGAAACCTCAGTACCAGGATGTCCTTGCTTCCTGTGTGGGATTACTGGGGTGTGTTCCTCCCTGATGCAGGGTGTATACACTGCCTGTGCTGTGTGCATGAGTGGAGTAGGGACACGCAGTGGGTCAACACTGTCACATCTGACAGAACCAGCTACGGAGAGTGGGGAGTTCAGAGCCTCTTGGGAACTGGGTTTCTTTGCCTTATAGTGGGGTGACTTGCCCACCCAGGGGTATGGGAAGGGCATATTATAGGAGATAAAACTTGCACAAGTTTTAGAATTCAACCTGTAGGTGTGCTCTAATAAAGCAAAAGTGACAAACTTAAGGGATTTAAAACTCCTTTCATAATGTGCTGTGCAAGGGGCAGCAACCTTTTACCTCAAGTCAGAGTAAATTTTTAACATTTTGTTGAAAAAAAAAAGAAAATCAGTAATGCTATGCAGGAGATTCACGTGTGTGGGATTTTTTTTTTGTGGGGGGGACAGGGTCTCATTCTTAGTTCAGGCTGGCCTCGAACTTACAGTGGTTCTCCTGCCTCACTGTTCTGGGATTATAAGTATGTGCCACCTCACCCAACACAGAAGTATTTTTATAACCACCATTCAGAATTACAAAATATATTCTTGGTTGGCAGGCCCTAAATCAAGACATAATGTGTGCTAAGTTTGGCCTGTGAACACTAGTGTACCTATAAGACCATCAAAGACTGAACAGAGGTATTCTGATATTTGCTGATGATACAATGGGGCTAATAACTGACTCCTCTCATCCTCCTGTTACTGAGAAATTTAACCAAGAACACACAGCTTGCATAGATGAGTTCAGAATTGGACTGTGTAACCCCAAAGCAGGTAAGATCTGACATTCTCGTTAGGAATTCTCATGCATGCAGGCAGACTTTAAAAGCTGGCTTGTTGGGGAATGGCAGGAGCTGCTAAAGAAGACAGCTTAAGCAACACAATGTACTCATGGCATCCTGACCAGCACACAGTCTGTGAATAGCTGGCCTCACCCGCAGGACCGCGTGGCTTGTGGAACCTGTGCTGTGGCGCTGTCCCCTGCTGGATGCACTTCTGCCTTTTCACATTACAACCCCGACATAGTCTGGCCCACGAGAGTCCTTGCCACGTCTGAGGGACAAGCAGTATCTCATATCTGCCCAGGTCTCTTTGCCTGTATGAACGTGATGAGTGTATCAAAGGCTTCAATCTGAACAATATGTGGGGGTGACAGATAGTAGCTCTGTAACCTTGGGTGGTCCCTGGCCTGCTAGTTACCGTAGGCCAGTGGACATCTTGGGGACCTGCTCCAAGTCTTGGACTTGGGATTTCACCTAACAGCAAGAAAGGAGATTCAAACCTGAAGTCCAGGCAGGAGAGACAGAAGAAAAGGAGCTAAGTAAATACTGGGTGGAAGAGAGAAGGAGAAGATGACCACAGAGAATGTCAGGACAGAGCCTGAGGGAATTCAGACAGAGGCACATGCGTCCCTTACAGGGCTGGATGATTTAAACCAGGCCTTGCTGCAAGGGAGAGAGTGGAGGGAGCACGGTGGAGCTGGGGCTTTGGGGACACGTGAAAACAGCACCTACGGTGTCACTGAAGAGCGTAACATACCTTGAAAAATATCAGCAGCCAAACATTATAAAACCTTGAGAGACAGAAAATGGGACCTCATTTTATTACTTAAAAATAAAAAAGCTAGAGGCTTAAAACAATGTTGGAACAATTGCTGTATCTGCGAGACTTGAAAGTGGTAATTCATGAAACCAGGAGCATTTAAAAAATTAGCAGTTGCCACCTAAAATATAATAACATTGTTTTAAATATCTTTTGACACATTGCTAAGATGTGTTACATAGGACCTTGCATTCCCTTCTGACAAAAACGAGCAGGAGCCAGGGAAGCTGTCCCTTACCAGATGGGGAGTATGGGCCCCATTCCCACAGTGTCTCCCAGGCCCTCACAGGACACTGAAGCTGAGTGTGCCGAAGGCTCAGGTCTCTGTGGGGGTGGTTACACATCACAGTCTTAAATACAAGAGCCCCAGTGTAGGGCCGCAAGTGGAGACTGCCACTCAGCCTGCTCGGGCTGTCTCCCTCCCGCAGCGGGGGAGGCTGTGTCTGCTGTGAGCTCACTCCATGAGCAGGTGTGGGAACCAGGCTGCTCCCAGCCTCACCCCACCAAGGGCCCAGCGGTGTCAGGAGAGCAGCAGCAGTGATGTCTATGACATGGGTGGAAAAAAGCACTTCACCTCATACCTTCCACCTTCTCCGCTCATTAATCACCTGGGCAGAGCCAACCAGTGCTATTTAGGGACAAAGGAAACACACAACCCCTGCCCTCACGGAGTAGCCACCTGCTGCCACCATAGGACACCAGCCATTCCAGTTAAGTTCCCCAGTTGCCACACTCCAACGGTCCCTCATCCCCACCCCACATGACATTCCTGCAGCAACTTTCCACGTGAAGCCTTGTTATTTTTCTATTTGTACATTTTCAGCAGCCAGCCAAAAGGAATCACCCTGATCTTTCACAAGTGGCTTGTATTACTGTTTACATGGTATTTGTCTTTAAAGCTACTTATTTGTATTACTTAAATGTGTTTCTGAAATAAAATTCCTACAAATGGAAAGTCACTATCGCTTGCTAAGCATGAAAAACTGTTATGAAAATAATCATATGGATTTCAAAATAAAAAAGACTCACTTTGTACCCATGATTCCGATAATCATCATGTTTATCACAATTAGAATGAATGTCCACTTGGCACTGAATTTCAGCCTCACTGAGACCTTGGCAGAAGGCTGTTCCACCATCCTACCTTCCATGCCCTCCCTGTGCTTGGGTCTGCTGACGGATGACCCAACTCCTTTTGTTGTATCATGGACTTATCATCGACCCTCTTAGTGCTATCTGGAACTATGCTCCACATAGGCCTTTGAGTGATGAAGTTGAACTCCCATCATTCAAAACCCATGCATATGAAAGCCTACCCCATCAAAATTGATCTCTAGCTTCCAGATGCTTGGCCAGAGCATTTGCTGCCTTCTGTACTGTGCCAGATTTTTGGGACATGTCCATCTATCCTCCCAGGCTTTAATTTGCACGGGCACAGTTATGCATAGACTTGGGGTACCATAGTGACTATGATCAGCTCTTTCCTTCTAAGAGGAAAGCAACAAGTTCCTGAAGACAGAAATCCCACTGCCAAGATTTACAGCCAATTAATAGCTTCATTACAGTGATTAATCAACAAGCAGGTACTTACTGAGCCTCTGTGCTACTCATGAAAAAAGTCAAGGGAATACACAAAAACTGTAAGAACTTGTTACCAAGAGCTTAACACTTCTGTAGAAGAGGAGAGGAGAAGTCAGAGAGGCAGAAAGCAGAGGGAGAAGAAAGTGAAAACAGTGTCTCCGGCTAACCCCACAGACACTGCAACAGAGCTCTTGAGGGGCCTGAGTTGTTTGGTTTGCTTCAAGCACTACACCTTGAAGTGGTGATGGTTGCAAGATTCACAGAATCTGGACACAGAGGAAAAAACCCAGGCTGGATCCACATGTGCCAAATATCAAAAGCACAATTTCTTGGAGAGAGGCAAAGCTGGGAGACTGGGCCATGATACCCAGGAAAGATGAGTCTGTAAGAGTGATATTCTTAAACGTGAATGGTGGATGAGACAGAAACAATCTCTGAGGAAGAAGCCTGTGACTGCTATGTACACTGGACTGGATAAGTGGGGAAGACGTCAAATAGTGAGAAGGTGGCACTAGGGCGGAGCCAGGGACAGCCCAAATCTCAAACAGGGAAGCGTGGATCATCTGGCAGAGTTTCTTTTTCATTCTTGACCAGACTCTAGGACAAGGCCCCACAGTAGATTATCGTTTCCAGCAGCCTGTAACGAGTCATTGGCTACCTGGCTGTACACGTCTGGAGGAATTTGGAAAGCAGGAAAAGCATGCATGGGATGGATGACTTGTGTGCTAAGGAAAGCTCGTTCAATATTTTAAAATCACTCGGAAGATAAACAAGTAGCAACGAAGGAGAGTTACTCAAGTAAAAATAAAAGCGTTGCAAAGTGAGGCTTCATAACTCACTGGTATCTATAAGGTTCATGTGCTATCAAGTCTGAAATTACTTATCAAGCTTCTAGCCTGGATTTACTCTCTATATAAAACAGCACTTCAGAGAATAAGTAAATAAACACCATTATAACCAATGGTTTAAGAGAAAAATGCTTCCAAAAACGGCAGTACTAATTTTTTAACATTCTCTGGGAAAATATAACAACTTGGTATACTTGAGAGCTGGATAAGAACTATTGACATTGTACTTAATCTTTAAAACTGATATACGTGTGTCCAAAAGCTAATAAAGTTCCCTGTACTATAAATGGGGGAAAGTAAAACACTAGATCACTGGCAACACATTCACTTAGGATTCTGGTCTTACGGCCAGAGCCCAGGGGCAAGGAAAATTGAAGTGATTTAAAATAGTCCTTGATAGGATATATCTGATATTAGTGAGTTTGCTGAAGCGAAACAGTAATATCAGAGACATACAAAGGTATAAAAGCCATCAATGTGCATCCAAATGTTTTGATGCCCTGACCTCTACATCTTTCAGATGATCCACCCACAGGGGCAGACGGAAATGTGTTGGGTGACATCAACTAGAAAGCTGATAAGTGGGCGCTCTGAAACCACCATTTATTTTTTGGAATGAACTGAGGAACACTAACAGCTTATTTCATTGCACACCTTCCTGGCAGATGTGCCCTGTCAGCACTCTGGATTCTACCTACCTCTTTCTATGTCTGGCCCCTATCACCCACTTTGTGGCGAGGCACCGTGTTGAGAAAGGAACAAACAGTTACACAGTGACTGGTCCTTCAGAGCTTTTCCTCTTCAAGCCCTACCATGCCTCAAGCCTGCCACATGAGGCTATCATTAATCATATCTTAACGCTCTATAAGATCAATAGCGTGTCATCTTTTGGATTCCATGGATTAGTAAAATTAAAGGACCAAGAATGGCCATTTCCTTCCCACTTGTACCAGCATGGAACTCTTTCTACGTCCTGCCCATCTCTTGGAAACAGACAATTTTGTACAATTTATGAATCGGTCTAACTTCCCTCCATACATGCTTTCCATGGGTGCAGAACAAAGTCTACAGCCCCTCATAACTGCACATGTTTGGGCTGCCCTCCCCTTCCCTTGTGCTCCTCCCTCAGGTGACAGAGAAAACAGAGGTCTCTTTCCTTCCCTGACAGCCTGGCTCTCTGGACTGAAACTCATGTGCTCTCAGATGGCCCTCCTCTTGCCAAAGCTGTCTGTCCCAGTTTCCTGACATTGGCTCCCTACTCTGTAAAACCATGTTTCCAAAGACATATTAAAGACTCTCCAATTGGTCATGGGGCCATCTGCCACATCGCCTGCTCTATCATATTTCTCAGTGGGCTATACTAACCTCTCCCTCCTTCTCACCTCTATCCACATGGTTTGGGGTTTGCCCTTCCTGCCCCTGTTCCTAGCCAAATGTTGTAGCACGCTCTTCAGTCTCACGTCATGCTGAGCTCTCAGTTCTCACAACCAAGAGCCATTTATACGTATTCAATTAAGAAGAAGGCTAGACAGGGCTACAGTCCAAGCTTTACTTCCACCTGCTTTAAAGATAACTAAATTGCAGCCCCAGAAGATTAGGGGCATTATGCACAGCTACTTGGTGGTGGAACTGAGATGTGGCCGCCCCCTCTCAGCTACCATGTTAATGTCCTTTTTCCAAAACCCACCACCTGCCAGGGATTGGGCTCCCTTGTGTCAACTTCCACTCAGTCTTTTTAGCCTGGGACACTATGACAAGGTAGGTTTCTTCCTAAATCCTCATCTAATTTCATGGGATTGTTGTGAGGAGTAATGAGAAGGTACTGATACTGAATTACTTAGAAGAGTGGTAGGTAGGCTCACAGCATTACCCACAAATGCTTTGTAGATTTTAGTGTCTGAGTTTTCTTATTAAATTTTGTCATTATTAATGTCTTTCAGTTCACATGTCTGTGGGCCTTCCAGAGACCCTGAGCTATTTAAGGGAAGGACTAGGGTTAACAAACTGAAAGATGAAAAGTTTCGGATGTGTCATGACAAGAGCATGGAAAGGAAAATGGGAGGAGAGAAGGAAAGAGTCAGTTTTACAGAGAACATCAGGAAAAACTTCATTTGAAGAGCTAAACACTGAGTTGTATTTTTTCCTTCTAGGAGAACTATCTAGACCACAGGCATGATTTATATCAGGGCAAGAAAAACAATTTAGAATACAATTACCTAGACTTTGGGGTATAACTGGCAGCTGGCAGTGGGTAAGAAACAGGGCAACATAATTGGTGGCCGACCCCTAAAGACACTCAGCAGCTCTGTCATCTCAAGCCAGGAAAGCCATGGGGACACCTGACATGATGCATCCATACCTACAGCACAAGAGTCAGAACAGCCCACCTTCACAGTGCAAGGCAATCACCATGACTACGGCAACCCAGTTTCCAATGCTAATAAGAACCTTAGCTTTCGCTCTGCGGTGCGGTGTGGTTGGGGTCAGAAGGCTGATTTTCATGGGTCTTTGAACCTCCAATTCTTGTATGTTTCTTTGAGTTTCATTTTAAATCTGGTCTTTGCAGAGATGGGGGAAGGAATCAGAGATAATTAAAGCTGAAAATATTCTCATTTCATGGTGGGCTAACAAGTGAAACTACAAGTAATGATGTAATCCAACTTGTCAAAAAGGAAAATGAAAAGAGGAGACAGAAGGCAGGACAGAGCCTTGGGACCTGGCATGCCATGTCATCTTCTAATTAACTAACTGATCCTTTAAACTGTCAAACTCGGCAAGGAACTCCATGGCCTGGTGTCTGATTAATATTCATAGTTGGGTACTGGATGCTCTGATTTAGGTCCCAGTGGCTGTAGTTAAACATCAGTCTTTAAAAAGAGAGAGAAATAAAAACCTCTCTGGCAAAGCCAAGTGTCCAGGTTTTCCATTCACAGGGAAATGAGGAGAGGCCACCCCGAATCTCATAACCCATAGGATGCAAACTCTCCCAGGGTGCATATTGATTTGTGGATCATGATGAGGACTTGTATATTGAAAAAATAATTATTTTGCTTCTTTCTTCAGCCATCCACATTGTTAACTGCACCGTGCCGCAGTGTTAAATGACTGAATGACGTGTAAAATTACACAGCATTTGGTAATATAATCAGGCCTTTGATTTTAACAAAAATAATTGAATATGTGACTTAATCAAAATACACTAGGATTGATCACTTAGTAAAACTATAGTAAGTGGCAACCTGCACTGGACTTTATTCCTCTGACCCAGGCTACAGAAAAATATAGGCTCTCTTGCCCTAGTACTGACTCCACTGGCTAATAAATGTGTCAGTCCAGGCAGTAAGAAATGCTGGTACTAGCTATATGCTATTTTTGGGAAAAGAAACTGGTTGAAAAAACAAACAAACAAAAAAACACCCCAGCCCCCTAGAAAGTCCTCTTTATGTCAAATTCATGCTCCAGCCACCACCCTGGTAGGACAACGCAGGGCAGCTCCTCTAGAGGACGGTGGAAGAGGAAGGGTCCCCAGGAGGCTCTAGAGGGATCACATCTTTTCCTGTACTCTAAGTCTACTGTTTACTAATTCCGAGGAAGGAAAGAAGTCAACCCTATTCTACTGCATTGGCTGTGTTTCCTAAAATAATTTTATATTTAATGAGAGCCTTTCCCTTCTTGGAGCAAGTCCACTTCATGGTACTCTGTCCTATACAGGCATATTTTCCCCATAGAGGTTCTTTTCTATGCTAAAAAGCTAGTCAACACTCTCAAGCCCTTGTTAAGCTTGCCATTATGTTATTTCAACTTACATTTTAAAGTGGATGGCACTGCTCAGGAAGATGCCGACTGGGATCATAATTCACACACATACCAAATACGAGGGGTGTGGAACTGCTAGATTTGAGATGAACCATGCAACTAACAGATATTGAGGCCCATTGTGTAAGGAAACATATTAGTAAGTCACAGATCATTTTACTTTGGATAGGAAACCGCATAAACAATCCATACATGTTTAGTATTTCTATTAAATACATACATATATTCCAAATGGCGTGTAGAGTTTACCAAACTAAGCACAAATTCATGGTCAGCTGGTTCAGATCCAAGTTGAATTCTTTTCTGTATTTCTGCTAACTAGAGCTGAGGAGGAGGAGAGTCATTGAGTAGCAGCACCAAGATGCTTCCCTGGGTCCTGCCCACCTGGGAAACACTAGAACTACAGAGGCAAAGAACAAAGGCTGGCAAGTCTGTTCCTTTGGAGGAGACAGACAATGATCAAAATGCAATCATTTCTACAGAGATTTTTCTTCTTTTGGAAAAAAAAATAAAAGATAAGCAAATAGCTGACACATTCCAAATTTCATACACACCCACCTCTACTCGGCCTGGAGACTTCCCAGAACCTACCGTCACGACCAGTGCTGGCCTAGCGACTCCAAGTCAGCAGGGATTCAATGCCAAGGCAGGCAGAGTCTTGACATCTCACTTCAGAGGACAATGTCAGCACCACGCTTGCAGCTGATATCCTGTGCTATGTTCCTCGGAGCTGCAAATACTTTTTCAGTTGGGGAGCAGGCTCCAGGGACACCGAAACTGGCTTGAATCCATAGGCAATAAAGTGATTAATGGTGTCTTTCAGGGCAAGCGCAGTAAAAAAATAATTGCTCTCAAATTTTTACTGCTAATGAGTGATTGGTACCATCAATATTTGTGTTGTTGGGAGTGGATTTGGGCATGAATGTATGAGAGGGACAGGGTGGAACATCTTTGGGATGCAAATACTCAAACCAGTCTATCAGTTTGGTTAACTATTCTGAACCAGCAGACCAAAAATGCCAAATATGTTGACTTTAAATGTCTCTGGGGAACACATATCATGGATCAAAGAACACACTGATTAATCCAACAGAGACTAAGGTCTGTCATTTTGGTCATGGTACAAAGATGTGTCAAAAATGGTCACTTAAAAGAGTAAACAAATGGGATTAAAAATACCAAAGCAAAATTGTTTTCAAAAAGAAGCTAAGCTTCCGAGTACCTGTCTAAATGCTACTCAATTAGGTAAAGCCTCTTTCCATCCCAAGCACCCACCTGGATTAAAGCTTCACTTGCTTACTGATGCCAGGTAAATGTCTCATGTGGTAATCACCTGATGTATTAAGTCATTAACTTTCTCTCCATGGCACCCCACAGATACACAAACTTCTCATCACAACACAGTCCTATAAATATAAGTTTAAAGATAATGTGCTCAGGCTGTTTACTGTGAAGTCCATTCTCTTAAGTAGTATAAATTCACTGTTACAGAATAAGTCCTTCATCTCAAACCATCATTCCACAAACATGGTCATTCCTTGACATCCAGAAGGGAAATTTCCAAGGCCTCTGGCATATGCTGAATCGGAAGATGCTCAAATTTCTCATATAAAATGATGTAGTATTTATATATACCCTATACACATCTTCCAGAATACTTTACATCATCTCTAGACTTATAATACCTAACACAATGATAACAATATGTCAATAGTTGTTATACTCTTGGTTAGGGAATAATGACAAAAATGTCTATACATGTTCAGAACAAATGCTTTATTTTACTTTTTTGTAGCACTGCAAAGTAAGCCAGAGCCTTGTACACACTAACAAGTGCTCTACCACAGAACTATACCTCTGGCTCTAGATGCATTTAACCAATAAATTTTTCATCTGTGATTGGTTGAACCCATGAATGTAGAATCCACAGACAGAGGGCCAACTGTTCATAGTTTTGGGACACAATAGTGGCTCCACAAATGAAAACAAAGACAAAGTGGCCTGCTAGATTAGTAGTGGGTTTTCTATTAGGGCAGGGGGTGAGGACATGGATATAAACTTGAACAGCAAACATTTCTATTCTCTGCCAACAGTGTGATGGCAATAATTTGGTTTTCCTCTGAGAAACGACCCAACAGCTACAGTATTGAGTTCTCTAAAACTAGTATAGGAATATAATTTTAACTTTGCAAAGGTAGTTCTATTTCAACTTGCTTCTCTCTATAATTTCACTGAAGGCGAAGTCTGTATTCACAACAAACAATGTGCCTAAGTTAGATCTCCCAGGCCAGGCTTCCAGGATCATCTCACTCCACTCCAACTGGTGTTGTTATTCATGCATTGATTTAATACTTGGAATTCCAAAGCACATACATTTCCTTTCAGCTCTCTTTGTGGGGCATCAGATTTTACTGAGTTCCAAGTTTTGAGTTACTCTAATGCTATCCTTAAAATCAGGCTCCCACTTTACTAAATGGATGCAGTTGAATAATTGTATTTTCAACGATATTCATGAAGTAATGACTGATGCCAAGCTTTCAAAGGAAATTCTTTAACTGGCTACAGACATATTTTTTTCAAAAGTCCACAGCAGTTGTCCTTAACTTGGTCTTCTGAATAATTTATTGGGCAGCTGTCAAACATGCGTGTTCTCATGTCTCCTATCTGACATTTGCACAGTGATAAATGATATAGGAAACAGGCTATGAGCAAACTGATACTGTGCCATTGGATAAATGAAAAGAAAGGAGTGCCATGAGCAGAAAAAACAGTCAGGAAATGTGGGCTCTTCTGCTTTTCCAGCAGGCAGGCCTACCAGAGAGAACCCAGGGCTAATTCTGGAACTAGTGAACAGAAACAGACCTGCTTCACAGAAATCCTGCTTCACAACATAGCAGTTCAGCTTCCTTTCAAAAAACACCACAATCACTTCTTCTTGCTTTGAGCATAAGTAAAGTTACATATAAGTTTATATAATCCACAACGGTTTTATAATGTCGACAATGTCAATATTATAATGCAAAGCATAGTTTGAAAAACTCTCATATATTTCCTTGAAGAGAATGCCTATTACCTGTATGTGTGGCCAATTTATCTAATCCAGAAAACCTCATACACAGTTGATCTCCATGAAAGCCATGAAGCATTTTTACTAAGATAACACGTTCATTCTTTTTGATCCCTTTCCATTTCCTTCATTGTATTCAGTGCCTCTTATCCCTGTCCAACATCAACAGGTCATCTGCAGAAGGGTCAGTGTTGGCCAATATAAATAATCATTATGTAACCTCTAGCATGCTTTAACTCAACAAAGTGGCCTACATTGTTTAAACTATAAATTCCAAATATTTGCATGGTAGAGGGTATGCAAGGCTTGTCCAAAGACAAGTAAAAATTATGGTTAAGTAATCAGATTACAGGGAGCTATTCCAGTGAAGTTTTCCATTTTAAAATGGGCTTGAAAACAAACACAGATGACAGTGCCACTTGAAGGACAGTAAGCCTGGGCTTTGGTACCACAGTCACATGTTTCACCAGAGTTTCACACACATGGCTGAACTTACCACCATTGTATACAAGGATTCTCAGCCGACTCTACAGGCCCAGAGAACTATAGAGAAGCTCAGGGGAGGAAAAGGAAGTGACAGTATTTTAGCCACCACTATCTTTTGCCTCTCGAAGCCCATGAACAGGGTGAGATGTGGAAACATAACATGTGTCCACATAAATCATATTTAGAAGAGGTAATCAAAAGGGGGCTGATGGGAACAGATCAAGTGTTACAGGACACTTGGTTTTGGTAACAATGACATGGTGTCTATCCTGATGCCTGATCTACCTCCCTGCTTGGTTGAGCTGATACTGAAATTAATCTCCATTATTTAAGACTTCAAGCTAGGTGGAGTAGTTCCTCTAAGTGCTAAAAGGTGACAGGACCAAGCAGGCAAAGCATACAATGATCATAACTGTGATGAAGACCTAAATTTACTGACACGGAAAGATGACCAGAATAAGATGCTGACTGGAAAAAAAAAAAAAAAGGCAGTTTTATAGTTTTATAGGCTTGAACAGTTTGGCATTATTTTCCAAATAACTATATGGGTAAACTTTTTAAAAGCAAAAATAAATGGAATACCTAGTATCTAAATAATGTTTACTCAAACCTCTGTATATTGGGATATTATCCAATTTAGTCTCTTCATTGTTATTAGTAAGATTTTTTGCATTGATGTTTTGATTTGATTATCATCTCTAGGAGATGTGCCTTGAATTCCTATGCTCTCTTAGCTTACTTCTCTGGAATTATTCCAATATCTACCTCCTATTTTAAGCTTTTAGTTTATTAGCATACATATTTTCCTGGTGAACTGAATCTCTGTCCTTTGGCATCTGTCATCCAAGTTTTCAAAGTGTTTTAGGTTTTCTTATTAGGAAAAAAAGTTGTGCTCATGTTGGAAAAAGAATCATCATGAGTAATGGCCAAAGACTATTTTTAGATCATCATCACCATATTATTTCATTTAATCATTATAGTGGCCCTACAAGGTAAGACCATTATGGTCTATAATATTATTTCCAGTTTTAGAGAAGAAAGGTTGGTCTAGAAGTTGAGATAATAAACTCAAGATCATATTGGAAGTAATGAAGAACTTGTGCTCTATAGAAGTTTATGTGATGCTGTGTTGATATGAAAGAAATGATTACTGACACCAATACTAATTAATAAACACACTCCAGATCCCAGAAAGTAAAGGCTGGGCCAGCCACGACCTGCCACTTATGGAATTCTTCTTTTACCTGTAGAGGCTCTCAGCAGCAAGGCATATATGATTTCTGAGCTTTTTTTTTTTTCAAACCAGGAAAACATAATATAATACATTTTGCTCCAAACATAAAAAAGCTTTTTGTTGTGTTTTCAAAATCTTCTGAGAAGGAAGGATATAATATGCCTCTTTAGACAATGATGGGTTTTTGGGATCAAGAAAATAACAAAACTGTTTTTGAAATATAGCTTTACACAAATCAAAATGTATATTTTATTTACTTTTTATACTAGGCCAGCTGTTCTCCTCTGATCTCTGCTAATTTTCCTGATGATGTTTGAACAGTATACACTGATTTGGGTGATTCTATGCCCATGCACAAACACAACCAGTGACATCAGCATAGTTATGGGAATTAGGCTCATTAGTTAATTACAAAACCAGCAGAGGGAGCACAAGCCCTGCATAAATAATAACCACTCTGAGTGTCTTAAAAAGTGACTTCGTAGAAGGGAGAAAACACTGAAAAGCCAAGAGAGGTATCAGAAGATGGTCCTCTGAAATGGTGTTGAGGTAGAAATCCAATATGAAGTCCGTTTAGTCTCAGTGAAAATGCCGATTTCTTTGGCCGATAAGAGGAAGAAGCACGTGGTATATGGGTGTGTGTCTTATGTGTTTTCCTTTGTCCTAGTGGTCATACCCTCCCTACTGGTGGAAAAATTCAGGGCAGATGGTGAGACTTGGTTGGAGCTGGCAAACTCTTACTCACTCACTGTGAAGTCTGAAATCAAAGAGTAGCATCATCTTAGCCTTGCTCACCCTAACACAGTTCCCAGTGAGCCAATCTTATTCTTCTAAGATGTAATCAAGATTTATAGAGAAACACCTATGGCTATGAAGAAAGAAAACATAAAACCATTCTTTTAAAAGAACTATCTGCCCTAAATACTGCTCACATTTTAAATAAATGGGCACTATTTCAAATCTGAAGCCAGATGATGTTGTTATGCTGCATAAGACAATACATAGGTTTATGTCTCCTGCCAGAATAACAATGTCATGTATAAATGCAAATTAAGATAAAGGGCATCTAGGTATCCATCCACTGGTAGTTTCCACAATATTCTTAGCACTGAAACATTCAAGTCTAGGCCAACTGCTTCAATGGCAATGTGATCATACCAAACCCATAAACACTGCCCTACATGATAGAAAATTTAGCCAAAGAAACAATAAAGGACTTGATTTCTGCACTATCCATTTCTTCTGTTGACTTTGAGAAAAAATCTCACTCAAAGCAGGACAAACAAAAAAGAAAACACACATTCTTGTTTAAAATGTGTATATTCTGGAAGTCTGTTAAAACAAAATGTTTTCTTTGAAAAATTAATGGGACTAGGCTCCTGCCAGGAGGGAGAAATTTCTACTTTGGCTCACATTGAAAGCATCGTCCAGGCTCAGGAGTAGACAAATGGTGTTGGTGAGGAAATGGTACATGGGGAATGAAGCACAGTTGCTGTGGTCAGTGGCCTGCTTCTAGAGGGAACCAACTCAGAGCAGCTGAGCCACGGCCATGACCCAGTGTTTCCTGGGTCATGTGGGCCTTCTGCCCCCACTGAACCCCAGGCCAGTGAGTGGTGTTTCCAATCAGCCCACCAACGCACTGCCTAACACCCTAGAGATGCAGCTATCACCTGAGAAATTTTATCTCATAAAATTCTTATTTTAAAACCTATTTACCAATATCATGGAGTTACGTAGCAGGGCTTTTGAGATGGGATCAGTATCTTTATAAAAAGAGGCCCTGGAAAATTCTCTCAAGCCTTCGACTATATAAGCTGCAAGAACTGGGAGGTGAGCCCTCACCAGATGCTGAATCTGCAACCACCCTAGTACCAGATTTTCCAGCCTCTGTGATAGTGAATGATAATTTCTACTCTTTTTTTCTTTTTTTTTGTCTTTTTCTTTTTTATCGGTACCAGGGATCGAACTCATGACCACACACTTGATAATTTCTACTCTTTAGGAGCCACCACACTATGGTATTTTGTGTCACAGAAGCCTGAATGGATAATGTATGGAACAGCAGAGTTGGCAGAAGTTCTACACTGAAGATTAGAAACATATATTTAGTTCAGCACCTGGGATTTCCCTCTCAAGAGGGTAAAATGTAGTCAAGTCTTGATCTATATCCATTTACTGCCTTGAAGAATCTGGAACACAGATTCTCTAAAATGTAGCCTGCCTCAAATGCTTGTAGTAAGTGGGCCACTTTACATGACACCCTGGACTAGATCACAAACTTTTAACCATCCTATATGATTTTTAGTGATATTTTTCATGACTTGTGTAGTGCTGGAGCACAGACTGTAGATAACAAAGAAATGCTTTCATGCAGGGTTAACTCGGCCTCCTGAACCCACCACATACCATCAGCTGATTGGAAACTAGCGCATACAGACATAACTGCACTTGCATAATAAGTGTGTGATTAAAAACAGCCACTACAGAGAACAGTATTCAACCTACCTATATGTGTGTGTGCCTGTAAAGACAGGTGTTTACTGTTATTCCATAGACATGTAAATTTTCTTATTTAATTATTAAACTTGGGCTTGTGCTATTTTGTGTTTGTTAAAAATACTACCATAAATAATTTTTTATTACTTACATACATTAACTATGTTGTACATTTTATATGTTGCTGAAGACCATTCCTCTTCGTGTGATCCAGGTAAGTCAAAAGTTTGGATATCTAGTGGCTTCCTGTTTCCCTTGGGATGATTTTGCTTTTTTTAAAATCAGTATGATCAGAAATGTCCTCATGGGTGGATTCTGCTCTAGTCCTCAAAAGGCGGCCAATAACAGCTGTTAAGTGATGGCTCCCAAATTTAATGTGACACTTCTGTCTCAGACTGAGCACTGGTTTCATCTACTGCTTTGAGAAATCCAAGTGAACTTATAAACTCCCCGTGAATGGGTCCTATGCCAAAATGCAATTATTTTTAAATTTATTTTCCATTTAGAGAAAATTTTCTCTTACTTTTATGCTTATTTGAAGTTTTACTGGCCAACTACCATTTGCTGAATATCTCTGCTATATACTAGGCCCAAGACTAGAAATCTTACCTTATTTCATGGATCTCAAAACTATCATAGAAGTCTGTACTATTTTTAATTTCCACTTTACAGAAGGGAAACCTGGGACTCAGAGCAGTCAGACAATGTGCCCAGGGTTACCTGGCTAGCAGGTAAAACCAGCATCTGATGTCTGTCTGTGGAAGCCCACATTTGACTTTCTGCTACAGCTCACTGAATACCCTCTTTCAAAAAAGAAAAGTGAGTGTTACGGAGGATAGGAGAAACCATTATCATTACAATTCTCATACACCCACAGTGTGTACTTCTTTATTGTATTACGCATCTGAGTTTATTCAGTGTGAGAATGAATAGCAAAAGAAAAAGTCTGAACAAATGAATCCTGTCCCCGAAAAAAATATGAATAGGTGAGAGAAATAATTATTTGTGCTGACCTTCCTCCAGGGATCCTGATGCCACTGAGGGCTGTGTCCCACATGGGCAGGTGCTTTCTTTTCCATTACTATGGCTGAAGGTCATTAGAGTCAGCAGTAAGCTAACTAGCCCCTCATCTGTCAGAGTTCATTAAGACCAAAATAAATGGGATCAACAATGGGAGGTTGTGGACCTCGATTCATCTTGGCCATCTACTGGAAACTATAGGTTTCTTATGATTTAAAGAGACTCTTAAATTCCCCACAGGGAGCATATTACACATCTGGCAAATATAGCCCAACCATTTTCTTTAATAAGAAATTGACCAAGAATGAGGAAACAAATTAACAATCATTGTTTTCATCTAGTAAGTGAACTCAACAGAGCCCTGCCTATAGATCAGTCAGGGACCCAAGGATTTATTTTATTTACACTGTTACTCATAGAGTCAGTGTTGGCTGGTCTCTGAATGAATCAGTCAACAGACACCAGTGCCAGGTCTCACTCTGTCATGTTGGGAATTACTGAAATTCTAAACCCGATCATTTATTTCAGTAGATATAGCCTCACTTGAAAAAAGTCAATTAGTCAGATCTCTGTTCCATGTGTATGTTCTTATTTTCAGCATGTCACAGACATTCTTAGTCAATTTTACAGATAATCCAGGGAGCTATTTAAACCCAGGTCAGGGAACATGTGTTGGAAACATTGGAAATCCCGAAAGGAATCATTTAGACATTTCTCCAATTTAATTAAATAAACACCAGAGAAATCCACGCTAGTGGAACCATCTCATGAATATATTAGATGCTGATCACCACAAATGTTTATGTTAAAAATGCCTAGCTTGCTCTATTTATTACTTCAGAGATACCAACTCCTCACTTGACCCTCCGATAATAATGCTCTTACAATCACCTGGACGCGATGCGCAAAACTTTTCATGGAGACTATTGATTTTTCTCTCTGGAGACAATATTAAGTGATTTGGGTGGTTCTCAGGATAGTAGCCGTTATCATACCACAAATATGTCACATGCACATGTGTCATATGCCACAAGTAATGTGGCAGCAACTGCCAAGTCATCCACAGCTTGCAGTTTCTAAGGACAGAGGTTCAGCAATGGGGGTGGCCAGAGAAAGAGTCATGCCTCACTGTGACAGGGACAGGGTCTGGACACAACTGTCTTTAGTTGGCTGATTGTCATCTCCCAGATACTCTTGGGTGACATTGCAGCTAGAGTAATGGAGTAAATAAACACACAGAATCTGTTATGCTCCTCCATCTTGAAATGCTCTATTTATTTGCTCAATATTCATTAAGGAGAGGGAAA
This sequence comes from Cavia porcellus, assembly GCF_034190915.1. NCBI lineage: Eukaryota > Metazoa > Chordata > Mammalia > Rodentia > Caviidae > Cavia > Cavia porcellus. The sequence continues at coordinate 56,086,306 of NW_026947496.1, forward strand.
AAATTACAGTTCATCTTTCATGTTTCACATCGATATTGTATACAATTTTTGCCCGAGTATAAATTGGCATATTATATTCTTTCAATTATATAAAAAGCAAGATGTCAAACAGATTACATGCTTGTAGTAAAGCTGTTTTTTTATGCTCAGATTTTTGATTGTGAGAGTTTGCAGTTGGAAGGCAAAAGTAATGAGCTCAGAACCATCTGAATGGTAATTTTCCTCTAAAGGCGTAGAACTGTAATTCTAATACCAAGGGGTTACACAGTTTGTGAACCTTTAAAAACAACTTATTTCTGTTTAAGGTCTGGAAGTTTTCTTTGTATTTTAGTCAAGAGAAGGGCAGGCTTTCCATGCAGACTCTTTACTCTGCTGCATATGCTATAGAGTTGTCTCCACTCTCATTCTGTATCAGACAGCACTGAGGTTACCAGAAAAGTAGCCACCGCCAGGCACCAGGAACGCACTCCATGCATCTCCGTGCACTGTGGACATGCCAGCATGGTTGACACTTTCAACAACCTTTGGACAGAGCATTACTGGCTCCCCTTACGAACAAGACCGTGAGGTTTACACTCAAAGTCAAGAGTCATACCAGGTATGCCTTGCTTCTAAAATCAGTCTTCCTGAAAGCATAACTGAAGTTACTCTGAAATTAGCTTCTCTGCTTGTTTTGTGACTACGTGCTGCTGGGTCTTCCGTTGCTAGGAAAGGGAGATATGTAAGAAAGGTTGGCATACACGAGAGTAGTTTCAAAAAGAGGATTTGCCTTATTGGGAGAGGACTGCCAAAATTCCTGCTCTCCTGCAGTTTACTGAGTTTTGCTGTCCATCAGGTCTGTCCTTAGGCTAAGACCTGGGAAGGGAAGGGCTACAAAACCATGCTACAGAGAGCGCAGGCTGTCAGGTACTACAGGTTGTTTTTAAGACACAGTATTCAGGAGATGCCTGGTTACTCAGTACTAAGAAGCTTTTGTCCCATTTATAGCTTACCACTTCTTACAGATATTCCTCATTTTTTTGAAATTTCATATATCCATATTTACTGTAAGGGGGCTTATAACTTAGAAAAGGCCCATGTTCTCTCTCTATCTCTGTCTCTGAAACTCAGATTCTGCTTTGCTAAGTTGGTGATCATACATGGTCACAAGTCTGCTACTAAACTGTCTTGAAAAGATGAACATTCATGGAATGAATCCTAGTGCTACTGGCACAGTGGATGCATCATCTCCCCTTGGCTAGAACAGAAGAACCAAATGGCGGACTTGATGCAACATCTACCACCTGACCTTCTGGGGCCTGAAGTATCTTATGAGTGATGATGTGTGCCTTCTTTTGTGTTTCTTAGTTCTCACATTTTGGATCTCTTCCTTGTTAGTATATCTCTCACCCTTTCCCTCAGTCCTTTTCAGAGAGAAAGTGCCTTCCACAGACATTTTGACAGAGGATGTGGTCTGAATACCCACTGAAACACCTGTGTATGGGCTGCAGAATTGAAAAAGGAGATTTAGAAAACAAAACCCAAATGAAAACAAAACAAAACTCTCCCAAAACAAAAAACAAAACAAAACAAAAACTCCCCCCAAACAAACTGAATTAGTCTTTTCTAATTTCAGGGGAAAACCTCTGAAGAGACCTAAGGTAATACAAAAGGCCCCAACCATTGTACAATTGAACTTAACCTGGTCTGAGCATCAGGAAAGAGCTACCGGAAATCATGATAATTGTACATTATTTGTGGTTAGTGGCTGAGAAACGATTTTCTTTTTGCAATATCTCTGCCCCAATAAAATTAAGAACTTAGTGTAGCAACCACATTTGCCCCAAAGGACCCAGCTTAAAGAAATTTATTAGCTCTACTGCCACAGGGATTTATGGTTTCTTTTTTAATAGTTACCACCTGATATACCATAAGTTTCCTTGGTCACTAGGTAGATTCATTTATCTTTCTTTTGAAGTACGCACTGAAGGTTTTAAGCAAAAACGGACCCTTCAATTGATTAAATTTTCCATAGAGGGAGGAATTGATGAATGACTTTGGAATATGTCTCCAAAACAAGACGACCTTAAAATAAAAACAAATACTGAAGACTGTATTTTTCTGATTGTCAGTCAAGCTAATTATGCTTTACTCTAAAGCTCTGTCTATCAGGCAAGAAAGGAAAAAGCAACTGGGGGCTCTCTCCTCACACAGCCTGCTGTCTGGGAATATAACATGAGTTTATTCACAGCAGGAGCCTGCTGTAATTGGCAGTTCCATTTTCCCCTACTACAGGGTAATTCTCCAGTGAAGAAAACACAATGTTAACAAGATTTTACACATCTGACATATGGTATCCTATCTGAAATGACCAGCAAGGTTCCCTCTCTCCCCAAGCAAACACAGTCGTCTCTGGGCAGGACTATGAGAGAGAGTGGTAACATGAGACAGATGCCCCTGGAGTTCTTTTAGGGAGCTTTTCAATCTGTGGTTCTAACAAAAAGCCAATGAATAACAACAAAAGGTAAGACACTCAGAGTGTGCATGTGTTCCTGAGAGTTGTCAGTGAAAAGACAACAAAATTCACTCCGAGAAAACAGAGCTTCACTCCTGTCAGCAGATCATGCCTTGTGCATTCAGAGAGAGAACACAGGCATCAGAAAGGAATATTTAGTGAATCCATTAGGTTTAGGGTGAGGATGACCTATAGAGTAAGGTCAAAGGGAATCATAAGAGACATAGCAGCAGTTTGGGGCTTATCTTCATCTCCTCCCTAAACACACATACTCCAGAATGGACTTTTAGGGAGGGTCAAATTGCTTTGATGTGAATTCAAAAGAGGCTGCCTCATCATAATTCTTGCTAAAAACCATACACCCTAGGAAGGTTTGTGGATTCTGTTTTAACTCACAAAGGAATAGGAAGAAAGAATATTCTGGTACATAAAACACTAGGCAGGAAGGTATGTAAATTTTCCAAGAAAAGAAGCACAATGATTTTTATCCTCTCTCCTCTTGAGCATATTAAGTGATGCATCATTCTATTCTCCCCTGGAAGGCCATTTGGGTAGATGCTGAAGAGGGCCAGAAATGGGTCCCCAGGAGTTTACCTAAGATCTGCTGCTAAGATAGCCACAGTCTGTTGCCCATCGTCATCATCCAGAGGCTGTCATCAGACACCATCTGATGTTCTGCCTGACCCCAGTGGCACACACAGGACAGGAACTGAAGAATCACATTAAAGTTGGTGATCTCAAGAGCATTAAATGAGGGATTAATGAGCAGCGTCCAAGAACCAGGTACTCAAAGTAAAGGCAGAGTCAGGTAAAGTCCTAGTTTTCATGGGGAATTAAACTGCATTTCGATACCACCTGGTGACACATAATTGACAATCATCTGGAAGCTGCCCAGACGGAGGCAGGAGCAGTGAAAGAGCCACTTTTTTTTACTTGTTTTGGCACACTCAATCACATGCACATATGCACACACGTGTGCACAGACTCCAGGAACAATACTTGTTTCTCTACTTACATTCTTCCCTGGCTCACTATTCCTGCTGACATGTTCTGCACATCATTTCCATTATCAGCTGAGCTATTTTTAAGTAGTCTAGGGAGAGACAGGCCTTAAGTGACACCACATTACACATTAGAGAGCTTTGCTTTCTCTAATGTCTTGCCATCCTCCAGATTATGAAAGGGTCTCGGGCACTAAGATATTTGTTCACCTTAAAGAGAAACAAGAACAGAATATCAGACAACAGAACCTAGCTAGCATTTAAGGATGAACTGTTTCATTGGATTCATTTTTATGGCTATTCCTTCTTTGACTAACTTTCCAATTCCAAAAGTTGAGAACATTTTCACAAAAAGCAGGTGCTAAGTGAAGTACACCATACCAAAAAGTACTGAACAAGTCCACATGTGGTCGCCTGAGTGTCCAATTCACAGAGACCAAAGTAGCATGCAGGTTGCCAGGGGCTGTGGTTGTGGAAGAGGGTCAGAAATGTGAGCTCCTTCCTCTGGAGACACAGAAGTAACCAAAGGCAAGGAATGAGGACAGGCTCTAAAAGTTAGAAAAGGAAGCAGACTCTGCCTTTGTGCTTCCAAAAAGAACACAGCTCTATAGACACCCCAATGAACCAATGAAACAGGTTTTGACTTCTGCCTTCCAAAATGGTAAGATAGTAAGTTGTTTTCTTTTAAGCATCTTTCATCCAATCTTGTCTCCACTAAATATAGTAAATGTTGTTGAGTCAATACAGTTTTGGAAATGATGGTGGTCAGACAGGTATATCTGTATTAAAAAAAATGAAGAAAGTGTGTATTTTACAATATTCATCCAAAGAGTCAAACGCAGAAAAATGTAGGAAATCTGTCCACACACTAGAGACCTGAAGATTCCAGCTGAGAGCCTGGATCCCATGGCAATGTCCTCCATGAGTCCAGCTGGAAGCCTAGATAGAGACCTTGACAACGTCTCATGCAAGTTTGTACCAAAGATCTACACTGCAACGTCACAAAGGTCAGTGATGGAAGCCAGAAGTCTGAACCAGTAGGATGAAGGAACTGTCCCAGCAGGGTGAAGGATCTGCACTGGAGCCGGAAAGCAACACTCCAGGTAAGGACCAGAGCTCTCTAGAACAGAATCACAGCCATCCTCAGTAAAAGCGAAGACCCAAACTCCTCTGATGAGAACACCTGAGTTCATATCAGGAAAATCAGCATGACTAGCTTCTCCAGGAGAATCAGCAGCACAACATCTTTCCCTCTAGTTCTCCTTTTATGCAACAATCTTCAGGTGGCCTTCCACACCCAGCACCATGCTGATTCAGTTAGGCTGGGTGTCACAAGCTGAGCCTTAGTTAATCCATGGCAGGTGGTCAGCAGTATCCTTGCACTCTGCTGAGCAGATGCCAGTAACACCCCTCCCAGTTGTGACAACCAAACATGTCTTCAGATACTGTCGAAAGTCCTCAGGGACAAAATCCCTCCAGAGAATTACTCCTGCATTGGGGTATGTCTGCTCTGAGATTACTAACTGTGGCTCTTGGCTAGTAAAATTACTAAAATATTGAACACAGAAAGATTCATAGCCATGACTACCAGAAGCGAATAATTTAGAGTAATTTTTATGTTTCCAGCATCCCTCAATCAATACATATAAATGAAATGTAATAATAAGTGAAATTGCTTTGTAAACCCTCCAGTGCTAATGAGTACTAAAATTATACTAGCATGTCCTGGGACTATATAACCAATGGGATGCACAAGGAACTAACTTTTTATTAAGCCCATGATATGTGTAAAGTATTTTGCTCCTAACATTCTCATTTGTGTTTTAGCCTTTATTTTTATCAAGAAAAAAGGCCCAGGAAGGTGAGGGCATATGATCAGGGTCATTCAGCAGTAACATGATCAACATTCTTTTGCTGGGAAGGGGTGGTGGCAGGATCTGGATCTAAGGCTACAGTTCTTCAAAGCTTATGTTCTCCCATCCCTTCTACAGCTTGGATATGCTACATATGTCACTCTTAAATGGGAGGGAGATACTCACATGGTCTTTGATAAGCCTGTCTGTAAATGCTATACTACATCCAGACAAGCCAGGCAGGGTTGGTGTGAAAGCTACCACCTGGAGGTGAAGTCATTTGGAATGGTTAACTCCAGCCAAAACTCAGGCATGCAATACCCAATAAATCAGTCATTCAAATCAACTAGCCACAAAGTAACATCTGTGGGTCCAATGTATTTGCTATTTTTTCTTTTCTCTTCAAATATCCTGAGAATTAGGCTTCAATGGAGGTATCTTAGATAAACATATTTCACAATGACCTAGGTAGCAAGAAGAATTTAGGTTGCTTTATAATTTTCAAACTGAGTGTCTATAATATATTGAATTATGTTTCTCTCACTCTAAAGACATTTGGAAATCTAAGCTGTCAGAAAGTGACCTTATTTGGGAATAAGACCTTTACAGAGGCAATCAGGTAAACATGAAGTCAACTAGTTGTGGGCCTCATGCAGTGTGACTGCTGTTCTTACAAACAGGGGACACGTAGACACAGAGACAGAAGGAAGATGACATGGATAGACACAGGAGAATATCGCTGAAGACAGATGAAGTGGCACATCTAAGGCAGTGAATGCCAAACACTGCTACCAAGCTACCAGAAACCAGGAAAAGGCAAGGACAGATTTCTCTATAGGTCTCAGAGGGAAGTATAGTCCTGAGAACATCCCAGTTTTAGATTTCTAGCCTCAGAACTGAAATCTGTTAACTGAGATACCAGATTTCTTCATTTTTAGCCTTCCAGTTTGTGATATCCTTTTTATTACAACCCTAAAAACTTCCTACAGTATCTACATAACAAATTTGTCCTGGATTTCTAGACACCGAAGTCTTCCCATCCAAGATTCTGTTGCCAAAGTTTCAGTTATAATCAACTGTCATCCAAAAATACTGAAAGGAAAATCCAAAAAATAAACAATTCCTGTACATTTTAAGCTGTGTGCCATTGTGAGTAACATGATAAAATCTCACACTATCCTATTCTTTTGGGTGGGGTGTTAGTTTCCCCTTTGTCCAAAGTATACATGCTGTATATGCTACCTTCTTATTAGTCACTAAGTACCCCTCGGGTATCAGATTGACTCTCATGTGACTGCAATGCGTGTTCTCATCTAACAGTGAGTTGAGTTAGTAATGGCTCCAAAGTACCAGAATAGTGGTGTTGGAAATTCAGATATGTCAAAGAGAAGGCATAAAGGGATTCCTTTAAATAAAAACGTGAAAGTTTTTGACTTATGGAAAGAAAAAAAACATATAGAGGTTAGTATGATCTATAAAAAGAATTTACCTTCTATCTATTAAATTATGAAGAAGGAAAAGGAACATGTGATTTGCTGTCATATCTCAAGTTGCAGAAGTTATGGCTATAGCACGTGATAGGTGCTTCAGATGGCAAAAGCATTAAATTTGTATATATATGTACAGGAAAAAACAATACTAGAGGTTGGCAATAACCATGGCTTCAGGTAGCCACTGGGGGGCCGCAGTGGATAAGAGAGACTACTGTACTTGTATTTTATGTGCAAGTGTAGCTTAGGTGGCTTCTCAATGAGTTGTACCCATCACATGCCTGATATGAGGTACTATCCTGTACTTATGGGCCCTCACCTATGCCAGCTGTCACCTGGGCCCCAGTTTGCCTTCTGCAGTTTTACTTCAAGGAGGGCAGGGGCTCCTCTGCCATCTGTCGCTGCTTCTCCTTGCTTTTCAATATCTCCTACCCACATTCTCCAGGCTGGTCTCCCTAGACCACAGGCTCAAGAGTCTCCTGGCTTTAGTTTCTTAGATTTAGAATATTTATCATCTTATTCTAATAAATTTATAACAATTACATCTTAGACTAAAATCTTACTATACAGCAACTATATATACTTTTTTTTTTAAAGAAAAACAGGGTGATTATTTCTAAAATGCTGACACACAGTGGCATTAATGTCCACACTCACCTGCATGCAGACTACAGAAAAGACAGGATAAATTATCAAATGCAGAAAAAAAAAAAATCACAGAGTTTCCTGAAAGTTTTCAAACTCAAGTGTGACTATGCTTTACTGAAGGTACCGTTGTGGTGGACAATCCAGATGAGTAGTTAAAAAGTTTATATTTGGCACTAGTAAAGCAATGCAGTACACAACCCATAGCTTCTCTCTGCTGAGCCCTCCGCCAGTGCTGTTATTTAATTATTTCAATCCTGGCTTTGTTAGAGCTGCCAACATCGGATTTGTTTATAGGTGTCCTTTCCTTCCAATCTGCCCTCAGGGGCTCACCCATGTCATTTGTCAGGGGCTAAATAGCCCGAGGCTAAGAGTAGACATTTACTTACAGAATCTTCAGACTCTTTTAAATAGGCCTTTGGGATTTTGCCACTGTCCGTTCTGCAGCAAGAGGTTTCAAGACACCTTGCTGGGTGTTTTTTTTTAATTGACTAACCTCAGTGTCCCAGTTTAAAATTGCCATAACCCACATATGCCCTCAGTCTGAAGCTTCTAATGACCTTTCTCTGGCCCTCAACACATATGGTTGAGACAATGCAAACATCATTTGGAAGATGAGTAAATTCAATAACTCAATTACAGCTGCACCAAAGCGCCATTTATCAAACTTGGACCACAGCACTTTGTCTCTCTTAGCCCACTGTTTTTCCATGGCCAGGCATTTGGGGAAAGTTGCTAATCAATTTAGGAATGATTAAATTGAAATTTGTAACACTTTCCATTATTAAACCTTCAATCTTCATTACTGAAACTTAATGATTATATCATGGCTGAGAAAAACAAATTATGGATAGCTGGTATTGTTCAGAAAGCTGGAGTTGGAAGAACACTGTCATAAATACCATAAGTTTAATATGTGTGGGCATATGAATAAATGACTGGACTGGCATGCATAAAGGAACACCAAGTGGTTATTGCAATAAAAATATGCACTAAAACTTGACACAATATGTTGGCCTTGACTGCGTTCTTGTTCTTTTTTATATAGTGTTCAAGGTGGTAGAGGAATGGATCAGACCTGGCAAACTTGCATATGTGCACAAAAGCCTCACTTCTGGAAGATGCTCAGTCTAAAAATTTCATCAGACCCTGGACAGTAGGCTGAGATTCTCTCTACTTAATACGACAGGACATGCTCTACACCTTGTGCCCGCCCCCCCCATTTTGCTCCCTGAAACTCCATTGTTAAGTCTCCCACCAAAAACTCATTGACAGAATTGTTTTCCTTACTGCTTTCATGACACAGTTATTTTGTTCATGGTCCCTGCAAATGGTAGTTAACCATAATCTCTAAGTTTGGAAGCCAGTGGAAACTGGCAGGGCTCCCCATCTGTCTTTGGATATTGACATTCTGATGGGCACTAATTGTGGGCTGCCAAGAAAGATATGAAATTCAAGGGAATGGAAGAATTCTTGGTGATAAAGTAGGAAAAAAATCCCAACAGGAATTGGAAATGTATAAGCCCATTTAAGCACTCTAAGAATTAGGGGTAAATGACGATCATGATGATGACAGAATGAAAAGTAATAATAAGTGAGAGTTTAAAATGAATCAGATATATGCTAAGCACTTTCATTAAAATTCACCATAACTCTGAATAATTATTATTTCCCTCACTTAACAGGTGAAGAATTGGAGGCTCAGCAAAGTGAAGGACTTGCTCACTCTGTAATATCGTCAGCAAATTCAAATGTCGAGGAACTGAAACCTCCCTCCCATGGCCAGCAGAGTGAACCTCTGTCCCAACCAGGTCTTAGCTGATCACTGTCCTGGGTAGCACCCTGAAAACATTTTCGGGGATCTTGAAACAGAAACTTGGAGCTAAGCCACTCCTGATAGCTGACATCCAGCAACTGCATAACATAATGAATGGCTGCTGTGTGAACTCACCATGTTGGGGTAATTTATTATGAAGCAAGATAACCAACAGACCAGCCACACATCTACAAACGGGTAGGGCCTGGACTCAAAAAACTTCAAACTAACTGTTTCAGAGCCTGAATTCATAAGCATTTTAACACCCTGTCTCCTTAGTGCTTCCAAATTTTTCTTTTATATAATTGGTTCTCCTTTGTAAGGCAAGAATACTTAAATCCTGCTCTCCTGCTATCTTGGTAGACACTTTCAGAAGCAGCTAGGATCTCTTCCAGCCAGTCAATCACCAAAGAAAAATGTCAGAGGTAACACAGCTCATCATCCAGACAGACTGGAGGGGTCCAGTGCTTAGCAGGCATACCCTTTTCCATGCTTGTATCAGCACAGAAGGTTTATTTTATACATGCAGTATTCCTGAAGCAAACTGCTATCAATGGTGTTCAATGAACAAATATGATAACATCTCTTAATTACTTTATTTATTAAAAATGGCAAGGCAGATTTAATTCACTGACTTCTGTCTTCCACCTTGGGGCTTACATATTAAAGTAAATTTCCTGAATAAGAAGATCATCCTCTTACAATCTATCTTCATTTAAAAAACATGGCATGAAGGAAGCCTGAGTGAAAACAAGGCAGGTCCATCTCCTCACAATGCAAATTTCATTTATGGTAAAAGCCAGAGCCAACACTACTGTCTTGGCATCTATTGTCCATCGTCCATCCATATAGACTTTTCAGCCCAGAGAAAGGATGGCACAACATAAACAGGCCCCAGCAGGAGCCTCATCTATTTCAGGCCCCTAGAAAGGTCCCTTTTAGTGGGCGAAGAGGAGAAAATGAGCCGTAAGGTATTAAGAAAGGAGCAAGCTGTGAAATGAACCAAGGGGTAGACTGCACAGTTCATGACCCTGCAGCCTCAAATGCAGCCCATCAGCCACGGGGTTTGCTAATGAGGGACAATGCTTGGGAGTTAATGGAGTGATGTGGGGTGTTAGGGTGAAGATGGGAGCAGGGTGGTTTTTCCACAGTTCTTTCTGCTCAAAGACCCAGGCAGAATGGTTACTGAAGCTCCTAGAACTTAGCTGAGTTAATATTTCACCACTATACAATTAGAACTAGCTAGAGAAAGATCAAATATCCAAGGGTCTTCTTCTTAAAAAACAAAACAAAACAAAACAGAAGACTGTGAGCCCTAAAAGTAAAAAGGAAAACAGACACGCCCATCTTAGCTAGGTGCTGATGTTCTGAAGAGGCAGAGACTACATTTCTCTTAATTCAAAAGACTGCTTTTACCAAGTGGACCCTGTGAAAACCTCCAGTGAGAGATCGCACGCTAATCATATCCCTCCAAAAAGCTCGCAGATGCAGATGGATATTTATGGCAAATACAAAACACCAAGCATACTGACTTATGAAAGGCGATTTGCTCCATCTGTGAATTGAGACCTGAAACCTTTCCACTTTCATGTTAGCTGTCATTTTTCTCCCACAAATGAAATGAATAATTCCTCCTCATGGCAGTCAATTTCAAATTCACAGGGCTCCCCCCGCCTTGAACCTATTATATTTTGTTGCATAAAACCCATCTCATAAAATAAACCTCTCAAAGTTGTAAATTAAAAAATAAACATTCTTGAGAAAATGTCAAATGCAGGCCGGAGAGAAAGGCCAAAAAATCCATTTAAGGGAATATTGCAGTGAATCTGTCCCCAGAAAATTGTGGGGAAACACTCAGACTGATGACTGAATATAAATTCAGTGCCTTCAGCCAGTTTGTAATGAAATGAACCTTTAGCTAGGGGGTTACTATATACTTTTAAAAGTGACTGTAAGATGAGCTTTTCCCATAGTAGAGGAAGATCAAGAAATGCGTACCAGAATATTAAAATAAAAGCTGGGGTGAACAAACACATACATGTGTTTGGCACCATCTCTGTGTACACAAACAAAAAGTCCTGGAAAACAGTTGCAAACAACCATGATAACTGCTTTACAATTGGTTTACAGAAGGTACCATATATTGATTGCTGAGGCTGGTAGTTTTTGGTGGTAAAACTTTAATTCCAGGGAAGTCTCCCTAAGGTTTCTGCTCAGCTTCTCACCTCCATGGTTTGGTGTGTGATTCTTAGGAATATCACAAGCAAACACTACTGTGGCAGTCAGCCTCCAAGCTGGCCTGTTTGATCCCTGCACCTTCTAGTATTTACATCCTTATATAGATCCCTCTCCCACATTCGAAAAGTTGCCAGGTTAGGTTCTAAAACACACTACAATGTCCATCATTTACTATTTCCTCTTATTCTCTCTGATTATTTGCTGCAGGGGAAGTCAGCTGGCATATCTCAAGCTGCCTTCTGGGGAGGTCCATAGGGTCAGCAACTGTGGCCTACTGATGACAGCCTGTGAAGACCTGTAACAAAAGCCTTGTGAGTAAACCATCCTGGAAGCTGACCCTCAGCTGAGCCATCAGATGACAGCAGTCTCAGTTGACCACTAGATTGCAACCTCATGACAGACCTTCAACCCCAACCCCCAGTTCAGCTTCCCACAGATTTCCAACCATTATAAAACTGTGAAATACTCAGTCTTATTTGGCCAAGAACTAAATTTAAGGGGAATTTGTTACACAACAATGGGTAACAAACCATTGTTGACAATACATACCAAATTTTGGTAACGTACCAGAGAGCTTGTGAAAGTTTCTGATGAACTATCTCACTTCGTGCCTCAAACTTGATCATGAAGTCATAGTTAGTATTATTTCTATACACACCACGTAGGGTTGTAATGAGAATTAAGCAACATGCAAAGTATTTAGAACAGTATCTTGCACATTTATAAGCACTGATGTTAGGTTTCAAGACTATCATTACACTGTGCCCATTATACAGAAATCAAGGTGCACAAACAGGAAGACTCTAGCTCTAAGCCATATAACTAGGATGCCACAGACAGACTTCCAGGTCTTTCTAGTTCCCAGATTCATATTTTTAGCCCTGGACACTTCCTCTGACAAACTGTTAAGAACACAAAAGCACAGGTGCTAAAAACAAAGGCAAATACTTCATGCATAGCCCATACTTAAGGATTCATCATCTTGGATTATATACATTAAACCCTTGTATGACATGGACTATCAGCTGAGTTGACATTTAATGTCCAAAAATGTTTTCCAACATTTAAAATTAATGAAAGCAAAACCTTACTAGTTAAAAAAGGCCCATAAAAATCAAGATTTTTATTTGGTATAAACTGTTATTGAATAGCAATAATTTGTAAAGCATAGAGCTGACTAGAAACTACTGTGAGGTCCTAAATCATGGATACCTTTGAGATGGAATCATACTACAGAAGGTACATGTGCACTACTCTGGCCACATCCTGAGCCTCTGTAGAAACTGAGACTTCCAAGTTTCCATGACTGGGCTCATGAGTAGTTGCAGAATTTTAAACAATTCAAAGAAAGGTTCAGCTTTTGAACCTGTGTTGATTTTGTTTTTTAGTACATCCTGTGGAGGAGTAAAACCCTGAAAGATTAATAGGGCTTAACAAAAACTGCATGCTGATCATGTTTCAGCAATACATTTTGGTCAAGCCTTCCAGAATTGATTAATCAACATGCAGCTTTGATCCTCAGAGCAGAACTTTAGGTTTTGTGTAAGTCACCATTGAAAGAGCATCTGCTATCAAGATCTACTTATCGTAGGATTTGTGGGGTGGGGAAAGAAATGTGGTCTGAATCTTATTCTATCTTCAAGAATTCTCCGCTCCTTTGAGCTTAGGTAGCTTGAAAAAGGTCCTAACTGAAGATCTCACTTAATCATGATACCGTCATTATGAGAACAATTCAGCAATTCAATTTGGCCCTCAAAGGGGAAAAGTTAAATTCCTTTTGCTTATCAGCATTTCCAAGCAATTCACAGACTCTAACCTAGAGGGTCCCTTCCTGCAAGCACACAGTCTCCTAAGGGGAACAAGCACATTCCCTTTGCAGTTATTCTCATGCTCAGCTTTGCTCAATAACTGCCAAGAACACTTGGGAGGAGTTCCCCCCACCTACATGCTGTGGCCCAGGACAGGTAACTGTGGAACTGATCAAGTCTGTGATCAGCATGTGACCTCCCTTGAAAAGTCAATCACTATGTGTGCATCTATCTGCGAGCACTTGTAGACAGTCTCTGTAATGAGACCGTGGAGTGGCAGGCCCAAGCCTTTCCCTTTTGCCCTGACCTTTCTTCCACAAACATCGCAGCCAGATGCATGGGTCACCCAAAGAAATCCTGTGTCCTCTGCTCTACTTCAGCCTTGCTCCACACTCCCAAAAGAAATAAGGCAAATCTCATCTCAGTCTTCACAAATGTGTGTGCACATGTATTCAAAAACCAACCAACCAACCAAACCATCATTCATACATGGCTGTAGGCAGTGATATTTGGTGAAGCTAGGGCCTATACAACTGAGTGAGAAGTGCAGATGATGAAGGAAGGAGAGGAAATCAGTTTAGGTACTTGAGCAGTACAGTTTGATGGAATATAATTCCAATATAGATGTGGGTACCAGGTGCTCCAATAAACCCTTTTGTTTGTAATGTGATTTTATTGGGGGCAATCCAATTATGGAAAAGTTCAAATCACCATCCTGGGGGTAGGACCTGAGGCCAGGGTCTAACTATTAATAACTGTATTAATATTCAGCCTCACCAGACACACCGAGTCTGCCTTTGGTCATTTTGACCGACTGTCAGAGAGCAGCTGATCCTGAAACCACCGAGGCATGCAGGCTGCCTGAAGTCAAAATTGTGGCCAACAAGCTACCAAATCTGGGGGTTCCAGCCCTTCAGCTTTTAGCTAGGGTGGGTCTTTTGTTATCTTTTTACCACCCCACTTGACCCTCTGTTTAAATAGTGTCCCTTATGGCACAAGGCTCAAACCTTGGGTTTTGTAAGGGGCTGTTTGCTCAGAGGGCCTCTTCCAGCTAGCTATAGTCTGTGAATGCAAAAATACTGCTCTTTCCTGGACAGATCTCCAGTTAGCATCTCTCTTTAAAAAAAAAAAATTGTTTTCAAGAGGATAAAACCAAGGAAAATAAAACAGAGTAAAACTAATCAAGATGAACTAGTATAAATGATATAGGACTTCAAAATTTTACAAAATCAGCAATACCTTTTGTCTTCAAAATAGCTGCAGATACCTTCCGACACAGTAAAAATTGAACAGAATAGAATAGAGCAGAAACAATAAAAATAAAACAATGAATGCAATAAAGGACTTCAAAATAAGCTAATAGGAAATCCAAAATGGCTGCCATAATATGTCTGCTGTCTTTTAAATAGTTGCTCATGCCATCAGATTTAACATAATCAAACAAAATAAAAGAGAATAAAACCCAACCCAAGAAACAATGAAAATGCTATGGTTTCCAGGTAGGGGCCACCTCCTTGTGAGAACAGGGTTTTCCCCCAAGAAGTCCAAGAATGGCACTGACCCTTGGAGACAGGTTTGGGTGTGGCCTGGTTCTCTACCTGCCCCCCAGTCCACCAATGGTGCTGACTCACTGAGAGAGGTTTGAGTGTGGCTGTCTCCAGGTAGCATCTCAATCCTGACTTTGAAAGTCCTCTCTTTCTCCCCTGCCACTCACACCCACGCTAGCTCCTGTGACAGCAGTGGACTTGCTGAGAAGAATGGTGACATTTTTACCTGGTTCCCACACTTCATGGAGTGCTCCTTTAACAGCAAGGACTTCTCCATAGTTGATTCTGTACCCCCTGCTTTCAGATAATGGGTCAGTCTACAGAAGTCATGTCCTACTCTATCTTTGCTTCCCATTGGGCACACGTGCGGTGGCCTGAGCACATCTGTTTACACTGCTTTCTAAGCATTTCTCCCACTAAAATGAGATAATAAACAGCTCCACTACTTTATTTTCTTGAGGCTCTGATAGCTTATCTACATGCATTATCTTATTTAATGCCAACTGGCTCAAGAATTGGACACTCATACTAGTCCTAACTCAGAGCTGACGTGTCAGGGCTTGCATGAGTGGCTTGCTCAAGTTTAGAGCAGAGCTGGGATTTGGCCCTGTCACTTCTGGTGCAGAAACCTGTACCTCTTGCTGGTGTGTGCCTCTCCACCATGCATATGGATTTGTCTTCTGCAGGTCCTTCATGGCTGCAAGCCTTTGGCATGAATACAGCGCGCGGGGATCAGATAGGTAAAAGGGTAAATGGTCACGGTGTTCATCCAGGTTATATCACGTCACAAAATTACTGTCTCCCATTAAAATAACAAGGAATGGAGAGAATGCAACTTATTAAACCTAATAAAAAGGTTTGACGACAAGACCTCTCCTATGAGATATAGAGCTGTACCTGAGGGTACAAAGAGGAAGTGGAACAAAATATTTGAATTTATTAACTGATTACTCATAAAACTTATAGAGTATACTTTTAAAACTTCTCCTCACTGGAGAAAATTCAATCAGACAAATAAAAAGACTCAGAAGAATAAAAAAAGACTCCATACATATACATACAAACAGTAATCTCAGAGTCCCCTGCCTATGTACAAATACACACACCTAATGCGTGATACTATCATGAATAAACTCAGTTGTTCAGATTCCCAGCCAAATATTCTTTCCCATATGAAAGGTTAATAAATGATTTTTAATACTTAGGACATCTCTAATTGCCAGTGTTGGCTGAATGGAGTAAGACATAGAAAAAACTTTGAAGCTATAGGTGGGCTCTGAGGATAAGAATGTAAAGATTGATTAGTCATGCCTGCTACAGGTAGGAGCATGGAAGAACATGCTGCTTCTTTATCAAACTCATTTTTTCTCACAGAAATATATCATGTCTATTTAATTGTATTAAATTTACAATTTATCTCAAGAGCACTTGTATCCTATGCTAACAAAAACAAGTCTAACTCATTAGATTGTTAAAACTCTGTTCCTAAAAAGAAAACACATTTTGATATAAACTACAGTTCCCTATGACTCCAGATTCACCCTTAGAGGAAAGCCACAGGAAAAGGAAATACAGCTGGAACTCAGTAAAGATGAATCCACTGAATAATCTCAACGCTTCATTTTCTTAACAAATTAGTAGACAAACTGTTGTTTGTCCAGATGAACATCACACACGTGAGGCTGTCTTACAAATCACTGATTAACTACATGGATTTTTAAAACATTTGAGGTTTTAAAAAAAAAATCTGGCAGTCTTCAATTTCACTTTTTAAGCATCATATCCCCCCCAAAGTGACAATTCATTCCCCATGGGTTTTCCTAATAGCAAACTCTTCTTTAAGTTGGGTTTCCCAGGGCGAGCTCAATTAATAGGTTCACGATGGGGTTGCACAACCAGCATGGTCCCATACCACCTGAGACAGTTACGCATGTGTATAGGATAGTTATGAATGCACCATCAGGGGTTCAAGCTGGCAGGAATGTGTTAAATCTATACATGCAATCTGTGGAAGGGGCAGTGCCCTAGGGTATCCTATGGCTCATCTAAGTGGCCCTACAACAATGTAAGTAAGGACCATGAGGAGGGGGCAGATACCACACACAGCAATGTATCATTTACGAGGTCTTGAATTTTCTTATTTCTGAACATGGATCACACCTCTCTTTAACTAGGGCAGATTCAGAAAGCTCTCCTGCATGCTCTGGTTAATACAAAATAAGCACTACTTTTCAATTTTCATCATTTCGTGTATATACAATTTTTCTTTGGATGCCACAGGGCTTTAGGGAATTGTTCTGGATGGTGCTTATTTTATAGCAAATTAAACTGTAGTGTGTTAGAGAGCAGATGAGGACAAATATCTGTGAATTGCCTCTACTCTATAAACTAAACGAGGTAAGATTTTGTACTTCAGAGGACTTCAATTAAAGAAGAAAATACCACTGTGACTGTCACAGAGATACCCACCATCCAAGCAGCTGATCAAAGCACTGGGGGTTGGGTGAGGGATGTCACCAGGAAAAATCTATGCGTTCTAACAGAGGAGCTTCATTTTGAGGGAGTCTATCAGAAGCCATGGAGACGCTCCTTCTTGAACTTGCTTTCCCCTCATTTGTGAAGTCAACACAATGAAGATGCATGCAAAAGCAGTCATCAACAAAACATGTTTCAGCTGGGTGCAAATGTGAGCAGAAGGCTCTGTCAACCTGTCTCAGCAATGCTTCTGGTTGTCCCAGTAAAGAAATGTGTCCTGGGTTCACAGACGCTGAATGTTTATACAGGCAGAGAAGTTTATTTTTGTATTCTCCAGATGCTATCATGCCAGACATCATACTATTTCAAATTTCCTGCCACTTTCTCATCTGGGCAAGGCGGCTGTCACATAATTAAGCAACACATACCTACTCTTTAAAAGGCCAAAAAAAAAAAAAAGTGACATAAAATAGTTGCATAAAATAGTTACCTGAAATAAAGTCAGGTAAATAACCCGACAGGTCAGGATATTCACAACTCAAAGTCTCAGAGAAGAAAACTGTAGATGGATTTTTAGAATAAAGTTACAAACGTAACTGTCCTACTATACATTTGGGCCTTGTTGTCACTCAGAACAATGACCTAATAAGGTGGTAGGAAAGGTGGTCACAATGATATCAGAAACCTATGTATGATCCACCTATTCTTGAGATTTAGGAATGAGTGCTTTTTGATTTTCTTGGATTTGTCTTTGGAGGACAGGTGGCCAATTTTCTTAGTCCCTCTTCTAAATATGAAAAGTGCAACGCAATCAGTGCAAAGATGGGTTGTGCTTAATTGACAAGGCCAGAAGGTCATCCTAGACACAGTAGAGGGTGGACGCAGAGGCACAGAGGTAGGATATTCCCAGATGTATTTGGAAGACAACATGCCTGGCTTGTAAGCTTTCGGTCAGGCAGACCAGGCTGGAGCAATGAGTGAGGGACAGGAGGGCTGGGGAGGGGGTTGGAGTCCACACAAAGTAAGTGCAATTGTATTTGCCACCAGAGGGCCATCAGAATGTTTCACAAGGGAAAGAAATCTAAAATCATGCATTTAGAGAAATGTCAGTGCTTGGTAGAATTAAAAAGAAAGGGTTGGAGGAAGGAGAAAATGGAGGGAAAGTAGGAAATAAAAGAAAGAAAGCAGAACAGTTCTGGCCAAGAAAGGGGCCTCAGCTCTAAAGGCAGAGAAGAGGATGATGATAAATGACAGCGTGAAATTAGAACAGACAGGAAGTAAGGTGGGTAAGGAGGAAAATCTAGAACACCTCCATTCTCTCACTGATGTAAGACTAGAAGGTAGAAGAGGAGGACAGAAGGAATACAGCAGTCTGGAGATATATATATACAGCAGCTCCAGCATCAGAGCAGCAAGGTCCCTCTACAGATGGAAACACAGATCTGGGTTCTAGAGAGAACCGGGGTCGGGTTTGGAGCTGTGAAGTGCTCCTGTGCTCGAGATTACACAGGAGAGTGGCGGGGGCACAGACTCCTGAGCAGTGAGGGTGGGTGGGTGGTCAGCTGTCCCCGAGGACAGAAGGTGCCTGCTGGATGGGATGCAGAGAGCCCATGACCGGAAGAGTCTCAAAGGAGCTGAGGCAAACCTGGCAGAGAAAATAAGGAAAGCAAGCATGGGTGGTTCTTTCCAGTGAGGCAGCACCAAGAGACAGAGAGAGCTGTAGTGGCACCCCGAAGCGGAGGAATGTAGCCCAACTGGGGAGCAAAATACAGAACCTGGCTGCTCAGAGCCTGTCTGTGGCTCACAGACTGACGGACAGTGCGGGCAAAACCCATGAGCTTGCTAGAAATTCACAATCTCCGGCTCCTCAGCAGTGACCCCAAATCCACTTCTCTGCAGGAATTCCGGCTGATGGGCTAGCGTATTGTTGCCTGAGAAGCTAGTAATACAAGCTGGTGGCTTTCTTTTTCTAATTTTTATTTTTATTAGTGTAAGTTTGTAGTGCCTAATGATTGCATTTATGGTGGGGAGTTGGTGCCCAAACACATTTTTTGTCTCCTGCTTCTCCTCCTCTCTCGCTGCGTCCTCTATTTCCTAGCCCCCTTTCAGTTTGTAAGAGGTCTTATCTCAATATCATCATTTTTTAAATCACTCTCCATCTCCTCCTCCCATATCTTGTTCCCCTTTCCAACTGAAAAATATCTCCCTTCTATTTTCTTTCCTTTTGCTCTTTATTTATATTTGGGTTTCTCACGTAAGAAAAACTCTGTTGTATTTAAGCTTCTGTGTGATTTACTTCACTTAATATTATGGTCTCAAGGTACAGCCATTTACCTACAAATGACTCATGTGTGCCCTTCTTTATGGCACAGTAGTACTCCACCGTGTGTAAATACCACATTTTCTTTATCCATTCACGTATTCATGGGCATATAGGCTGTTTCCAATATTTAGCTATTATAAATTGCATGCTATAAACATGAGTGTGATGATTACTATGTATATGATGTTTTTAACTCTTTAGGGAAGATACCTAGAAAGGTGATAGCTGGGTCAAATGAAATTCTAATTTTAATTTTTTGAGCAATCTCCACACTGATTTCCATAGTGGTTGTACTGGTTACATTCCCATCAACAGTGTAGAAGGTTCTTTCTTCCAGTAACCTTGCCAGCATTTGTTACTATGTCTTGATGACAGCCAGTCTTTCTGGGTAAGACAGACTCTCAGTGTTGTGCTAATTCGCATTTCTCTAATGCCCAGTGATGTTGACCATCATGTATTTATTGGCTATTCATAATTCTTCTGAGAAGTGTCTATTCATTTCAGTCCACTGGGCTTTCTTTGAGAGCAGAAGAGAAGGCACCTGGAACCAGGATGAGTCAATGTGCTCAAGGAAGTGAGAACAGACAAAACAGGCTGACCTTTAAAATAGAGCCAGAACCCTTCCTCTTCCTCAAATGGGTGATGGAAACAGAGTTTCTAGGACCTCAGTTGTCTGCCTTTCAAAAGAAGAGAATGAAGACACTGTCTCCAGACATAAGCACTAAATGAGATACCACAGGACAGACTCACACAGTCCTCACACAGAAGAAAGCCAGACGCATGTAGGCAGCGCTCCGGAACATTAACATACCTTAATGGTATCATTAGTAATGAATATTTTCCTCCAACTCTTCTAACTTCTTTGCAGAACGGGGTCCTTATAGAATTCAAGGAAATGATGGGAAAAGTTTTCAGTAGTCACTTTTACTAACTCAGACTGTCCACAGCTCCGTGTGTCTACTATGACATCCAGCAGCATCAAAATCAAATACAGCTAACAAAGCATCACAAAGAGTGAAGCTTTCACTTGAGAATAGGTAACCAGTATGCTAATCTGCCAGCAACTTCCTGAGATCTTTGTAGAGTCCAAATGGTCTGATAGCAGGAAATGCTAATTTTAAAGTACATGAGTATGGAAAAAACATTATTTTAGGGCAGGCACCCAGAGAAATACAGGTGGTATGCAAAGGATGATGATTATGTAAGGTCTATTTGGGGGAAATTGGCAGGTAATCTGATATGTGTTAGCCTGTGTCCATGTGTAATGATCAGAAATAAATTGTTGGAAAATAATTGTTGGAAAAACTTACAGGCAAAGCAAGAATAACAACAACCTATAATTACAACCAAAAGGCAGCCCATGTAGCATCTCCATCAAGTAATTAACAATATGTCTGGCAATGATTGCACGTGAATTACTGTTTCCAATTTCTTTAAGTGAATTTTAAAGCTATTACCAATGCCCTTGCCAGCACAAAGCATGGAAAGTGGCTGAGCAACCCTCACGCACAAAACTTCATCTTCATCAGAGGAAGCTAAGTGGGTAAAACTGACGAGAAGCTGGGGAGGAGGACACTGTGAGGAGAGACCTATGGGGAAGGAAGCTGAACAAAGGGCACGTGATCAGACACGGGCTGGGGAGACACTGGTGCCTGTGAAAGGTGCCTTTTAGGTCAATGGCTCGAATCTGGCTCTGATGGGCAATAACTTCCAAGTTCTATGGCTGTGTAAGAGCCAAAGGATGGGAGGGGTGAGATTCCAATCCCAGGAAAGTGTACAGCTGGGAATTTGCAGCATTACAGTTGCAGAGCACTCACAGACTGGACTGGAGCAGGAGGCAGAAGGAAAACCATCATGCCACCGACCACTACGAGTTTTAGAGAAAGTGAAAATAGCCCCTTTAAGCCAACAAAAATGAAAACGCTATACACTTGCTTAATTGGTAGAGGGTTTCTGCTTGAGGTAGTGAGTTTAGGGAAAGACAGTAGTGATGGGTGTGCAACAGTGTGAATGCAGTAAACACAACAGAATTAGTCATTTAAAAATATTTAAAGTAAATACTGTTTTACATTAAAAACAAAAAAAAGAAAGGAGGAGCCACACATTTAATTTGTCATGTCTGTGAAAGTTTCCTCACTGTCGCATCGGTTAAGTTAGAAGAAACGAGTGGGAGATATTTTTGATTATTTGTGAAACTGTTCACATCAGGAAGACAATTATTTTCAAGGGATTAGAAAGATCAACCTAAGGAGAGAGATCAACATAAGCAATAGCCTTAAACTTACGGCCTATTATAATCTGAATCTTTTTCCAGTAAAAATGTCTTTTGTTTCAAAGTTGATGTCCAATATATAAAAGATGCCCTTCCCATAAATTTGCTAAAACATCTATACACTTTCAAAATTTCTCCACTCCATGTGAGCCATGACATTAGTATGCAACAAAATGGCCAGGCCCGGGGAGTGACCTGACAGTTACACTCCAGTAACACTCCCACAACAGTTGTAAGCACTGCACCTGGGGCCAGAGGATGCCATCTTTAGATCTGATGTGAAACCAGGCAGGTTTCTGATGGCTTGGATCTGACGACAAAATAGGGGACAGAAAAATGGCAGACATTAATCTTGTGGCTGATGTGAGAGGTTTTGCCAGCCAGTTCTGCATACCGCAGAGGATACTTCTTTTCCTACTTTTAATTGGCCCAAAAACCCTCTGCAGAGCTGCTTTTTCTTACCTCTAATACCTTTGATAAATGTAAAACTTTGCTACCTTTTATGTGTTTCATGCCCAATTCTTTGTCCAGGACAAGAGAAAGAGAAAGAGCTCCTGGTTAGAGCACCGCACCTTAGAACTCTGGTAACCCGTGGAGAGCCAATAGATTTTCATAGGAATGTAATAAAAACATCCAACAGTATTAACTGACTGTTTCTAGGGAGAGCTCAGTGTTAACTTGCTACACTTTTTAGTAACTCCAATATCCCTAAATTTATAGAGATGTTTCCTAAAGTAACAATTTCACGTTCTAAAATTCAATGCACTTGTGTTCTCAAAAAAAAAAAAAAACATTTTGATTTTAAACAGCTTTTCCTTTGTCTTATTAAAGGGTCATGCTGTTCTTTCACAAGAAAACAAAAATATTTTTACCATGGGAGACAAAAATCATTCTTACAGCAAGGACTTAAATAATGGTGCAAAGAAAACTAGTAATTTTATACACTCATTCATTACAGCTCCCAAGAGAAAGCTGTCTTCGGAGAGGTGCACTAATCAGCCCATTACAACATACAAGATGAAGATGTCACAATTACTTGATCCAGCTAATTGCAGCTGAGGCTGTCCAGGCCTTTCAAGGCTTTGTTCTTAATAGTGACTCAAAGCTCGCCTCTTGGGCTGAAAATATATATTCATTTTGGAAATGTGGGACGAACACATCCTATTAAATAACCCAAACATTGAGTTTTTAATTTTTTTCTAGGTATCTAAAAATAGATGTTGGATAGGCTGAATAATTTCTGTGTCACTATGTAAGCAAAGTGCAGACAATTTTTGGAACCTGTGTGACCTTCCAAATGATTTCTTGCTCCCTGCCAGAAGGGGGACCCTTTACTGCTCATTACTTACAGCAGTCACCTTTGAGGAGTTTCACAACAGGGCGTGACCTCTAGAAAAAGCACCTAATGAGCCCGTGAAACCATTTTCTTCTCTCATAGACTGGTGAAAAACACAGCATTACATACTTACAGCAGGCTGGTTTGCTCCAATTTAAACATAAACTCTTTTCAGTAATGTTGTGAAGGAGGCAGCAGGCTTTTATATTTCACAGAAGCAAATGGAAGGTACAGAGAATGTTTAGATTTTAAGATTAACTGTCAACAGATGTGTCAACTCAGGTCCCTTGCTAGGCATGACATCTCTCTTAGAAGCAAAGTAACTAAAATCTAAATGTTTCCATTAAATGTTTCCTCGGGATGAAAGGCTGTGCTGTCTGTACCTTTTAATAGGAACCCAAGGTGGTCAGGGATAGAAATGCACACATCCACTTGGGGAAACTGAGGTCTATGGTGAATCAAACTTATCCCTGACTGTAAATAGCTTCGGGCCCGCCATCAATCCTGCACCCTTTCTCATGTCACTCTTCTCACTGCCAAGGCCAGGCCCCCATATCTCCTTTCAGGCTCTCAACCAGGCCAATCCTTTCCTATCTCGGGGCCCCTGCTCATGGTTTATTCTTGCTACCTAGGGCATCCTTCTCTCACAACTTTCCCAAGTTCTCCCTTGTCTGCCACCTTCTCATAGCTTGAGTTTTGTCTTAAATGACCTGCCATCCAGGAGGCTGCTTGTCTACCATCTTTAAAATTGTCTCTCACCATCTTGGTCTTTCTTTGTCTTAATCTCCTGTTTACTTTTTACCTAGCCCTTAGTAGAGATTATATGTATGGGGTGGGGAATATCCCCCCATCTTTCTCTTTTTTATCATCATGGCTGGCATCACGCATTCAAGTGGGCCCTGTATTGAGGCTTAGTGCTCTTTTGTCATTGCATTGAAACTCACAGTAATTTTATCTTTGAATCGCTATCATATAGGAAATGTGAGGAGACCATGGGGGCATGCACTGGGAACTTGGAGGCAGCTTGTGTGCAATCCCCTGCTGGCCCTGCTTGGCCTCTCCTTACTTCTCTGCAGCTGACTCTCATCCCTGGAGTGACTGGGCAAGGACAGGGCTAGACTCAGGTGTGGGTCTGTGGCATCTCAGGGTGGGGCACAGTAGGTCACAGTGTGCTCCTTGTGTGCACTATATATGAATATGGGCACTGCATCACCCTTGGAGATCGGCTGCAGATGAGGCTGAAGACCTGTAGAGGACAGGGACACCTGGCTCTGTGACCACTCCTAGACGGTACAGTGAGTCAAGTGGTATCTGGCAGAGGGTGGACAGCTGGTGGATTGTACATGTACCGAGTAATAGTGGGTGCTGTCCGTGTCCTGTGACTATTTCCCTGTCCTAGGAAGCACAGCACTAAATGCCAAACAAAAACATCCTGACAAGTAGACAGAAGTCATGAAAGACAGGAAGAAAAGGCTTTATGTTTTAGCTCCTTTACTGTGTGTTTTCCTGCTTTTTTGAACAACAGAGCATCTTAGGAATTTCATTTGCACTGCTTCCTATGAATAATGCTTAGTCTTGTTTACCACTGTGTCTCTGGCAAACAAGAGGGCATAGATATCCCAACTTTATGAACAAAACCTTGCCTGTCAGAATCGTTTAAGGCAACAAGAAATAGAATGATGACTTAATGGGGTACTCTACAGACAATCCAATAAATACAATGCCAAGGTTGGACCAGCTTGGACTATGAGCAGTTTCCCACATCCCTGCGGGTACCGAAGGTTGCAATTGTTCAGGGTGTTTTTGGTTACAAATCTGATTACAAAATAAGGATCCAATTTTGTGAGTAGTTGTAGGATCAGCCATGTCATTTATAGTCACATCTCTTTTTATGAGAATGTATGGACTAAAAAATCCTTTGATGAACTGAATGTAATTGGTACTGTTGGCCCTGTAGAACCGTGCAGACATTTTCCCACCAAAATAACTAATTCCATCTCATATCGTGGCATGCCTGCAACCTGGTGGGGCTCATCTCTCCCCTCAAGCAAACAGCACAGTCCCTGTTCCTGGGTGGCCTCTCTTCCTTTATGCTTCTTTCTCTCTCTTTTTCTCTCTCTGTGGTACTAGGGTTTGAACACAAGGCTACACGCTCAGCTGCATTCCCTCCACATTTTAAGTTTTACACAGTCTTGCTAAGTCTCCTAGGTTAGATTCAAACTTGCAATTCTCTTGCCTCAACCTCTTGAGTGCTGAGACTACAGAAATGTGCTACCACATCTGACTTGGTGCTGACAATTCTATACCAGGGACTGACTTCCCCTACTGCTCATGGTGGAAATCGGGTAAACTTGCATGAAGGGAAGAAACCACAGCACTCCTGTTAAGAGTCTGTCTCTTCCATCCAACCAGCACACTGTGATGGGTTTGGCTCAACACTCCCCTGCCCAGAGCAGGGTGCCTTCCCCATCTCAACAGGCACAAGAACAATGCTGGCTTCTTTGTGCACAGCAGCTCTTCAGGGGCCATCAATTTGGGGGAAATCCTCACCAGCGTTCATACCAGTGATCACACAAAGCTTTTTCTCTCACTAATTCTCCAGCTATAAATTTAAATGTGAGATGAGTCAATAAAAATGGGTTTGCTCCCCTTTACTGCCGAATCAGCATGCAATCCTACTTAAGGAGAACTGTTAAGGTATAGTCATAAGAAATCGTTGCTTTTAGCAGCTGGGTGACCTCCAGACCCCCCCATGTCTGTCTTCTGGGGTAAGGAATGCAGGCAGCGGCTGCTGCTCCTTATACCCACACTTCACGGGAATATAAGCAACTTGGCACAGCTGGCTGCCAAAGAAAACAGCATCCAAAGGCTCCCTGGCCAGAGGTGAGAGTGGGCACAGCAGTCCGTAAAGCACAGGGCCTCTCTTTTCCCCCCTCTCTCAGGTCAAAAATACAACATCAGGAGCCAGCAAAAACCTGCCAGGCAAACTCTCCAAGTTCAGGGTCAGTTCAGCTCACTCCAGGAAAGCTCGGGGAGGTGACTGCAACTCCCAGAGCCCCCCTTTGCGCAGTTCTCAAGTATGACCCTCTGGCCTCCTGGCAGGAGGCTGTAGGAGTCCCTGCACCACCAGGGCACCTGCTCAGGTTACAGAAACTCATATTTTAAATTGCTGTAATTCTCTCTGGAGTACTTAAGAGGCATTCTCCAAGCCCCTGCCATTCCTACGTTGGGGACTGTGCTAAGATTAGCTTATAAATGACTCAGTGGTTCACTAGGGGCCCCTTTTACAGCCTGCCCCATGGAATGCAAACCCAAGAGGGGGAACTGTGGTGCCCAAGTGCTTTCTGTTGCACGGCTGGGCTTTGTGCTGGCTAAACAGGGCCACAGGTTTACTTCCTGGAAGCCATCTGACAGGGCAGAAGTATGGACTGCCAGCTGGGTTTTGGACCCCTTATTTAAACACAGATTTTAAACTGTGTATGAGGTCATGGGAGAAGAGCTTTGTTAATTCAGGCCACAAGGTTTTCCCATCACTGGGAAGAACAAAAGGACCTTGTGTGGAAGGGGCCTGACTAGATCCAGCATTCCGAAGATTGTTGCTGGAGATGCTCAGCGCTCCTGCCGCAAATGAATTTGGGAACATCTGCATCAACATGTGCTTCTCCAGATCCCCCCTGCTGCCCTTCGAGGGCGAAGTGCACACACCATCCAAAAGCGCAATCATAAACATCCCGAGGACTGCCAGCTAGGGAGACACCCTCCACCAGCAGTTTGCAGACTGAAAGAATCAGCCTCTTTCCTGGGCCCATCAGGCCCCTACCGATTCTTAAAATTGGGCCTCTGAAATTTCTAGATCGGTGCCCAACACTAAGTAATCAGAATATCTCACAGGACAGACCAGATTTCTATCTTTTTCTTGTAAATATGGAAAGGTAGGCAGCTGTGGGCTCCCACCCCTCCAGGCACCAAGTGCTGGCTAGGAGCTTGGTTCCCCGAGCACACAGAGTGGTAAGTGCCGAGATTGCCCTGCCCACAGCCTCACTCTCAAGCTCTGCCTCTCTGCCCAGGTTGTGACCCTGGTTCTACATCTGTTTTGGAAAATGCACGATTTAGCAATTACTCAAGCAAATGGGAGGTGTATTCGCTGAGTACAGACATTACAGTGCTACAATCAATGAGCACAGAGGTGTTTATGTCAAGGGCCCCTTCATGGGGTTGGGGTAGGGGCATCAGTGCAAGGCAAGCAGATGAGGCATCCTTGCCAGAAGGGGCAGTGTGGTGCCCAGGCCTTCATGCATAAACAGTGACATGCCAAAGGGTCTCTTTGAAACCAAGCATCTGGCTGGGTGTGGCAGGGCACAACTGTAATTCCAGCACTCTGGGAGACTGGGACAGGATGATTTCAAGTTCTAGCCCAGGCAACTAGGCAAGTTAGTGAGACTTTAACTCAAAATTTTTGTTAAAAAAGGCTGGGAGTATAACGCATAGCAAAAGACCTGGGTTCAATCCCAAATATTGAGAAAGAAAGGGGGGAAAAAGGAAAGAGACCCATGACAAATGATAGGAGCTGCTGAGTGCCTAAACCCAGCTGAGCCAAAAGCTAATCCTATTTTTCCATCGCCTGAGCCAAAGAATTCTCACTTGTACTTTGTTTTGTTCTGTCTTCAGCTGAGGCCCATTTGGGCCAGGGTTCTGAGACCTGTGTTTCAGGCCAATACGATCTATTTTCACTAGCACATTGCCCTATTCACACCAAGGCTTTCCTACAGGACGAGAAAGATCAAAATCACAGTTGCAAAGTAAAAGGCTATGTTCATTCTTTTTATGTTAGCAATTACAGACCTTTCACTCTACCCATGAAAAACCAACTTTATCTAGGCGTTCAAATCAAACCACTCTCCAAAGTAACACCCTTTCCTTGGTTACCTGTGAAGCTCAACGTAGGATAGTGTTGACGTATTTCCACACCACTGCTCTGTGTGTGTGTAAAGTCTGTGTCTGCTTGTGTAAGGTCACTGGTTATCACCCAAAATAGCAGTAAATGAACTTAAATATCTCACATACTATTTATGAAGGGAAGTGTTTATGCCTCTGGAATAGTACTGATACATAAATCTCACAGCAACTTCATATGAATTTCATTAAATTATATTTAATATATATTTATTGTATTTAATATGTTTTTATTTTGTTATACCTAAAAGCTGCTGGCTTTGAATATAACTGCTTAGCTTCTTTAAGAGACTTAATTTATAGGGTAGTTTTTGGTTATTTATGATCTTTTTTCCCACATAATTCTTAGGATACTTAAATAGCCTAATTTGTTTATTTAGTTCCCTGCATCATTGAGTGGGAACAAACATCTTAAGAGCACACATAATTTATAAAGATTGCAAATTGATTTTTAGCTTCTAAACTTACCCCCGTATAAACTCTTTAGCTTATTTTTCAAAAACTAAGCAGTCAAAAATTCAGTATTTTAAGAAACTGTAAATTTTTAAAAGTCACTTTACAGAATGAATTATTGGGAAACTTTTCAATAGAAAGATTTCATTTAGCAATTAGCTTCCATTTTAAAAGGATTTTAATTACAGAATACATGAACACATTTTGCTTGAAAAGAATGAAAACACTTGATAGAGCTAAAATTCCTTCTGATCATTGCCTTTTCTAAAAGGAAATCACTTGCACTTGTGTGACAGATATTTTTATTTTTAAATTTAGATTACATGTTCATGTAATCTTTTGTTAAATGCTATCAAATTTTATGTATTATTTTATAACATGATTTTTTTTATCAACAAATAAGTCTTAAAGATCTTTTCTTGTTAGGAGGTACACATTTGTTTCACTGCTTTTTAATACCATACTTCATTCAACCATTCTGTGGGTGATGGATACTGGGATGTATGTATGTTTGTTTGTTTACTGAGGATGTTTAGAATTTGGGATTTTCTTTCTCTGTGATGAACAATGCTTTACTGAATACCCAGCCATAAGTCTTCTCAGCCACAGGGTCAGAACTGTTCTTGATATGCTCACTTATGATGTCTTTGTTATGTAAAACTTTTATGGTATCGACAACCAAAGTACAGAGCCAAGAAAACATTATGTGAAATAAAATTTTCTCTATTTTTTGAAGATTGTTCACTTTTCAAGAGTTGGTGAATCTTTCAGGAAGTTTGCCTAAGATGAGAACCACGAAATTCAGAGATTCTTTGCTTGACCTAATTCCTTGTTCTGCCCAACCCACTTTTCCATCTTTCCTGCCAAGAATTTCAGCACCAGTTGATCTGTTCTTAATTGATGTGTTAATTATGAGTATTATCTACTCATCAAAGTGCAGCCTTAAAGACTTTTAGGAAGTTGAAAGTCATGATATGTATTTGAAAAAAACTACTCTCAAAGATGAACTTTTTCTTTTGGTTTTTTTTGAGACAGGGTCTCACTATGCAGTTCAGGCTGGCCTTGGGCTCACTTTGTGGCCCAGGTTGGTCTCAAACTTGCAAGGATCCTCCTGCCTCAGCCTCCCTAGTGCTGGGATTACAGGAGTGCACCACCATGCCTCCCTTGAACTTCATTTTTAAAATAAAATGTACAACATATGCAAACAATGTACACACATAGCCTATATGGTACAAATATAGACCCTGTGCTCACCAGTCAGCTGAAGAACATTCTCCAAATTTTTGATACCTATTAAGAGTTTCCAACATGAGCACCCAATTCTTCACAAATGAACACTACCTTGATTTTTATGTTTATTTTCCTTCACTTAATATGTTACAGAAAATGTTACTTTTACTTAATATGTTACAGAAAATTTTAAATGTAAGCAGAAGTAGAGAGAAAAACAATGAATTTCCCTGTACACACAACACACAGATTCAATGATCAATCATGCCTGTTTCTTTACCCCCATTCTTTTTACTTCTTGGAGGATTTCAAGGCAAATCTCAGAAACAATGTCATTTCATTATACTTCACACTGTATCTCTAAACACAAAGAATTTAGGGGAAAAATGTAACCATTGTGCTGTTGTCACATGTAACACAATTCATCCTACTTTTTTTTTCATCTTATATCCATATTCCAATTTTAACTGACAAAGTATCCTTTTATAGTTAGGAAAAAAATTAGATTTTAAAAAGTTACATTAGGGTACAAACTAAAAATACATATTATTTAAAAAATGTTACTCAATGCTTTACCCAATGACCAATCTTTCCCTCAAATTGGCAAGCAACAGTTAAGTTGTACTGTATAATCAGTATCTCACTTAACACTATCAATCACAGTCCAAGAAGCCGGTGGAGGCAGGTCCCTTTCTCCTGTAACTGTCACAGTGCACAACAGAATCACCATTGGCTGGGTGCAGCAATAGGCAGTCTTATAAGACTGATGAGTGAGGTGCTACAGTTAACAAATGCGCTAAACTACATGACTATCATGTCATGATGTGACTAATGTACACTTCGGACCTGATTTTCCAAGCTCAAAAATAAATGTGTAAATAGGAGCTTGTTTATTTTGCTTTCTTAAAGAAAGTATATGATTAATTTCAACATGAACATTCAGGAACATTTGCTTCCCTGTTGTTTGCTTTGTCACTGAGGGGGAAAAATTATAAAGCAGTGGCACACATGCATTTAACAGAGAGATTGTTAAGTAAATGATGAAACAGCTTCTGTGGGGCTTTTGGTCCTGCTTTTCCTGGTGTATTTATTAACAATAAGAAAACACAAGAAAATCCATCTTTAAAAGCCAGTATTGTAGGTACATTTCAATTTTTAAAAATCCAAACTAGAAAGGCTCAAGCATTAAAAGGTGCTTACCAACACAATAAAATTATTTACTTAATATGGAAAATGTCCAACATATAGGAAAGTAAAGAGAATAGTGTAATGAGGTCTACCTCCTTGGTCAGCTTCAACAGTTATCAATTTATTGCTAGGCTTGTTTTAACATACGTTACCCAGTTTTATGGAGGGACATTACACAGGAATTGACTGGCCTCCTTGAGCGCTCAGGAACATAAGGAAGGCAGAAAACTCCCCAAGAGCTGGCAGGCCCCACACTGGCTCCACACAGCAGTGGGACCGTGACAGGACCTTACACGTTGTTGTGCCTCATGAAGTCACACCCGCCAGAGTCCTCCCGCTCCCCAGGGCAGAAGGGCTTTGGTGGGACAGACTGCAGGTGAAGACGGACCTGAGAGGTGAGCAGGACCCGGGGAGAGGCTGAGCTGACCCCATCTGAGCCTGTAGGACTTCCTGCCTCCCAAGACTCTATGCCAAGGTCCAGCATTTCCAAAGTTCCTTCAGAGAAGGGCAGGTAGGCCACAGATCCAGGTAGTTTGCCTCGGTCATGCATAGGTACAAAATCGTGTTTTACTCCTCTCTCTCTAGATGTGGAGCACCAGGCTTTGTCACTTTATGTGAAAAAAAATCTTAGTCCCATGCTACGCTGCATCCTCTGGCACTATGCTTTCTTTCTTCAGGGTCCATCTGTGGGAGGCCTTGCCTCTGCCCTCAGTAACCAGGAAGGCCCTCACCTCCGGAGTGGGAAGAGGAAGAGATTCAGTGGTAACCCTCTTGATAGTAGCTGGTGAAGTAGCAGGCACAGAAACTACTGCTAGCACCTAAACAGCAAAGACTAGAAACAGCTTCGTGTCCAGCACCAGCCCCTGCTAAACACCTGAGAACCGGTACAGCGCATACCGTGTTCCTCATGCCACAGCCTGATCAGTGAGTGTTTGCTATGAACCGCAAGCGAACTCTGCTTCATTCCATGAGGAGATCTGGAGACGGTAAAATGCTCCAAATCCACAGAGACTCAGGAGGAAACTCTACACCACGCCAGCAGGGCTAGGTGGAGGAATCACCGGGCAGCCTTGTTACTGCTCTCTGTGGTAAAAGCTGAGGGCACCCTGGCTGTGTGGAGAGAAATCATACTCGGTGGCTGCATGTGGTGAAACCAGAGGATCCTCAGGGCCGGCGACACCATGTGAGCAGGACAAATGATTCACACAGCTGGTTCTGAGGCGTACTAAGAATCTGCTTGTTGTGCATCCCATTAGTAGCCTGCTGACCATCTGCCTCCTCTTGGCTCCCTTTGACACCACCAGGCAGCAGCTCTGCTCCCACCAATGGCACAGAGATGTGTAAGTGACTAAGCCCAGTGAGCTCCAACTTCACGGAATTTTCATGTAAAATCTACAGAGAATGATCAGGCCTCAGCCTTAGCCAAGTTATAAAACCTCCAGCCTCAGAGTGGTCCCCGCAGACGCTGGGAACTCAGGGCCATGAGCCAGTTTTCACATGTGGTGGCCACCACGCTGTCAGGAGCCACCACCCTCTGAGGCCCGCAGCCCTGACCTGCAGTCACTCACACGCCTGTGACTCCTCACCCCAACTCATCACCAGAACGATCCAGAAGCATCTGCTGCTATTACCATTATGCTTCCTGGTAGGTGCTCTAGGTGTGAATTATAAGTTTTGGATTTTCTGAACTCGCTTAATTCTGAAAGTAACCCAGTCATTCCCCAGAGACTATAAAACTACTGATGTGTCAACAACGTGGTATCAAAATTGTATCCTTTATTAAAAAATGGAAGGATATTCCTTGCTCTTGGCTAGGAAGAACCAACACTTTGAAAATGGCCATACTCCCAAAACTGTTATACAGGTTTAATGCAATCCTAATCAAAATACCGTTAACATACCTCACAGATCTAGAGAAAACACTCCTAAAATTCATCTGGAAACAGAAGAAACCTAGAATAGCAGAGGCAATTCTGGGCAGCAAAGGCAAGGCAGGAAGCATCTCAATTCCTGACTTGAAACTATACTACAAAGCCACAGTGATAAAATCAGCATGATATGGGCAAAGAAATAGACGTGAGGATTAATGGACCAGATTACAAGATGCAAGAATAACTACAAAGACACTCAGCCACCTGATGTTTGACAAAGGGGCTAAACATGTTCACTGGAAGAAGGATAGCTTCTTTAATAAATGGTGTTGGAAAAATTGGCTTTCCACATGCCAAAGACTGAAACTAGACCCATGCCTTTCACCATGCTCTAAAGTCTAAATGGATCAAAGATCTAAATATTAAAACAGAAACACTAAATGTACTGGAAGACAAGGTAGGTAGCAGTCATAGAGACATAGGGGTAGGCAGAGAATTCATGAACAAAATGCAAACTGCACAGGAAACACTTCAAAGAATCAACAACTGGGATCTCATATTATGGAAAAGAAATCACCAACAGAGGGAAAAGAAAACCCACAGAATGGGAAAGAATTTTAGCCAGCAACCCTTCAGATAAAGGACTTATACCCTGAAAATATGAAGAACTGAAAAACATCAAGCCCCCAAATTCAAAGACCCTCTCTCCAAAAATGAGCATCTGAGATGAACACACAGTTCCCAGATGAAGATATACAAATGGCAAATAAATACACCAAGAAATGTTCACCATCACTGGTCATTCGAGAAATGCAAATTAAAACAACACTGAGATTTCATCTCACTCCGGAAAGAATGGCTGCCATCAAGAAATCAACTGATAACAAATGTTGACGAGGCTGTGGGGAAAAGGAACACTGCTCCACTGTTGGTGGGAGTGCAGACTGGTGCAACCACTATGGAAATCAGTATGAAGAATTCTCAGAAGACTAGGATTGGAAGTCCCATTCAGTCCAGCTATTCCCCTCCTGGGTATTTTCCCAGAAAAACTGAAAAGGTCATGTCACAGTGATATATGTGCACCCATGTTTATAGCAGCACAATTTGTAATAGCCAAATCTTGGAAACAACCAAGATGCCCATCAACCGCAGAGTGGATTAAAAAGATGTGGTACTTTTATACAATGGAATATTACTTAGCTATAAAAAAGGATGCTCAAGACCTTCATAGGCAAATGGAGATAACTTGAGGCTATCCTCATTAGTGAAATAAATAAGAATCCTATTTATAAATATCACATTGTGTTTCTAGTGTAAAAAGTAATAAGAAGTGTAGGAGTAATAAAACCCAAAATGTGTAATTGCTATTGTAAAAAAGAGTGGAAAAGAAAGTGCTCTAAAGGATATAACTACATGTATGTTTAAGTGTGTACTATTACTAAGTTTTTGTTGGATCACTGAATAGAACTGTTCGCAGTCTCGCTGTTGGAATGTCCACTTTGTATTCTTCACTTTTGTAATGAACAACTATTAGTAAAAGGACAATATGTAATTATCAACTAGTGCTTTCTTACTGTTTATTTTTTTTTGAAATTATGTATTATTTCTACCCTTTTTCTGTTTTGTTTTTATTCTTTAAATTTAAAAAAATGGTATCCTTCAACAGGTGCTGTGCCTGGGGGCGGGGGTGGGTGTGCTGTCTCTTCTTGGCATTATATAACTTCTCTGTGATGCCATCTTCTTGCCTATAAAATGATGACAAAAGCTATTACTACAGTTGTGGTTGTTAGATTTCTTTCATTGTTTGGAAAATCCAGTTGTAAAGAACGCTAGGATATCCCTTGCTCTGTGTGTGTGATTAAGATTAAGCCTGCCTCCTGATACCTTTCCACTGCATTTTTATGTGCGATGTACCACTGGTCCCTGTTGGCCCAGAACCTCTAAACTGAATTGCTAGGACTGTCAAATGTTATTCGTCGTAGCTCTGTCTATGTTGGCGTCATTTCCAGAGCAATCCCTCTAAAATACAACCTTAACACATTCTTCCTCAGCCAACGACAGCTGCTTGCAGTAGGCTGGATTACGGGCAAGCTCTTCACCCTTTCATGCTGGTGTCTTTCTGACCAGTCTGGCTACCCGTCAGTTCCCGCTGACACTCTTGCGGGGTCACCCTCTTTAAACCACCTTCAGATAGATCCTCAGCCATTTCTTTGTCCCCTACAACCTCACTTTCTAAAGAAACTCCTTTCTCTCTAAATTCTCTGAGAGCTTCTGTTTGTTTCTGAAGTCTAACCTATCCACTGTTGTCTATGTGAATTTATTCACTGACTAGTCCTTCTGCTTATTTGGAAATATATCATTTGAAAAAATTTAATTTGATTGGCTTTTGCCATCTACCTTCAGATCCTGTCTATTTCTCAACAGGAAGGATGGTATTACATGTCTTTTCCGTAGTCTACTTTCTCTTCTCTCTAAAGTCTAAGCAGGCAGTTCTGAAATACCTGCAATCTTTGAAACTTTGGGGCAGGTTATCATTAATGTTGCTAAAATTTGGTCATGACTTTATGAACCTGATGTGAGTTGTAAAACCTACACACAAAACTCAGCTGCCCCATTTTCTGTGGGTTTCTTAATGACAGAACTAACTTCTGCTTGATTTCCATCTCCAATGAAAGCCACACCACAGCCAACCTGCGCTGAAGGCACCTCAAGTCCTTGTCACTGTCCCGCAGGACAAGAGGTCCCCAGGTGATGTCCGTCATTCAGGGTCCACTGGTGTTTAATAAACAGGTTCCTTTAGTGTGTTCAGAGGTTCTGTGGAATCCATCACCCAAACAGGACGCATCTGTCCTGGCTCCAATCTCCTCTACACAGGTCACCATTATTATCTCCTCGATGACTCCAGGAGATTCCTAACTACGGTTATTCCTGGTATTTTCAGAAATTTGGGTCCTGAACTCTAGGCAGATACCAAAATCTCGGGATGCTCAAGGTATTTTGTACAAAATGACATAGTATTTGCATATCACATACACACACCCTCCAATATGCACACTTTGGATTACTCATAATTCCCGGTACAATGTACATGCTAACTAAATAGTTATTGAGTATTGTTTAAGGAATGATGACAACAGAAACAACTGAACACGCTCAGCAATAAACCTACTCCAGGGAGCGTATTTTCAAACTGCAGTTGGTTGATCTGAGTGTGAAGGCAACTGTATTCCCTTTATTTTCAGTCACTCCCCACTTCTAATCTAACGATGATTCATTTGGCACATATTGATTGTGAGCCTACCATGCAAAAAAGCACAAACAATGCTGGAAACAGTAGTGGATACAATGTTGGGCTCTCCTGGTGCAAAAACAAAAAGCCCCCAAGTCTCTGGTTTCATATTTCACAACAATGAGATACGCAGATGATCCTGTCATCTCAACTGTAACACAAGCCATGAGAAACTTAAGCTCAACTTGTCTTCAGCTTGCAAACTAAATAGGACTGGTTTTCTTCCTTCCTTCCTTTTTTTCTTTCTTTCTTGAGCTCTGTTATTAAGCAAAGAAAAGCACAATGGCAGGCAATAAAAGAAAATAAAGTGATGCACAGGATACATGTATCTTAGTTCAGTTGGATCATGAACAGTCAAGTGAAGAATCATGACACAGAATTAAGTACAAAGCCCTTCTCCTGAGGCAGTACCTCTGTTTTCAGTCAAAATGATACCTCGGCTGCAGCCAAAATGATAAGTTTTTACAAAAAGAAAAAAGATTCCATTTCCATAATGGTCTTCTTTAGTGTCTCAACAAATGGATTCCAATAACAGGAGAATTATCAACTGGATCTGAGAAAAAATACTTTGTTCTCCATAAATTAAGGCCACGGCCAACTAAAATTATTCTTCAGCTTTCATTAATTCTACTTAATATTCATCTTTGGAAGCCTTAGTGGACTTCCCACTAGGTAAGACTATACATTATCAGAATTCCTGTTTGGTGGTACAAGGTGTTCTGGAGCTGGCATCTTTTAAAAAAGTTTTATGAAAAAATAAAAGAAAGGTTCATAATCAAATAATAAAAGAATAGTAACAATAGTTATTATTGTGAATTGTTATCTTTAAAGTAGTTGCTCCAAGTACTATGTAATACGTAAACCAAAAAGATTCTTACAAAAAAGAAACAAGTAGTTAATAACACAAATCTTTCTTTTTAATGAACTGTGATAAACGAGTAGTATTGGAATTGGCATTTTAAAATCAAGCAACTGCAAGAGATGACAAATTTCAACTGTATAGCTGCAGAACAAGGGGCTTGGTCAAGGATGTTAAACAGTCATATTGCAAACAAACCCCTCAGGAGGCCTGGCATTTCTAAAGATCAGCAGTGTGGCGTCTCACAGAGAACATTGTGGAACCCTCAAATAGCAGACTACAGTCCAGTCAGGTGAAAGGAATTATAAAGACACGTGGTATCAGAGCGCCATCTTCTGGCACAACTATGCCAGTGTTTTGTATACGTCATTTCTACCGATAGGTAATTTGAATCCTGTTTAAACAAAGAAGAAAAATGAGTATTTCGTGTGTGCAAAGTGGATAGGTGGAAAAGCATAGCTGTGGCTTATATTCCTGGGGCCGGGTATACAAAAATCCATTCTAGTCAGAGGATGTCATACTAACATAGTTGCTAGTTTTGGTTTATTTTTTGAAAAACAACTTTACCTCAAGTGGTCTTTTGAAGTCAACATTAAAACTTTTAACATTTTATTATAAGCATAAAACATCATACGAAGAATGCTGGTAAGTAAATCTTTTAAAAATATATCATTTTAGATACCAAGCTTTCTTTTATAAGTTAAATCTAGACTTGTTTTTAATGGCTCCTCCAAATCTCTCTCTATTAGGTGCTATCTTTACAAGCAGATGTGTAAGTAGTCCTTTATTTACCTGAAGATTCCATGGAGGTTGTAAATCTGGTGTGAGTGCCATTTACAAGTGATGGTGGGTTAACCATCTGGGAATGCATAACCAGATCTAACATTACACACAGACAATTCTGTATTTTTCAATCTCAAGGAAACATGATTTCATTCTTTATGTTACAGCTTTCAGGAAAGCAAATTATTCTTTATCCATAATTCTTTATTCAAAAGTATTATTACTGCCGGTTGTTCACTCTTTCCCAATCAACAGTGAAAAACACTGCCTTTCTCTGAGTGGTAGCTTTTGATTATACAGGACATCATCTAATACTTTCCCCTCTGCACGCTGCGGAGTCTTAAATGACAGAATACAAGTACATTTCCAAAAATACAACACAGCATTTATTGTGTCTCCACTCAAGTCTCTCGGTACAACCAAACTGGTCACAAGAAACTTGGTAAAAGCTTTCAGCTGCTCAGAAAGGCATCACAGACTGAAATAAAAAACCTACAATTAAAGCTTTTATACCAAATTTATATATAGATCAAGTTCTGCTCTTTGACACATAGGCAAGAAAGCAAGAGGGAGGAGAAAACCTCAGATAGATGGATTTTTGTGTCGATAACCTCTGCATCTGAAACATAACTTAGTGAAACAGGAATCTGGGTGTGGGACTTCTTTACCACAGGGAATAAAGATATGGTGGCAGTATCCCAAAGTCGCAGGACATGTGCTACAATTCAGTTATTCATATTTTGCCCTCTTTGTTAAGTGGGAGTTAACATCATACTGTTAGCTATGAATGTGCAATCTAGGTCTCTTGGGAACATGACTATCCTAGACGACCACCCAGTGCATCTTGCTCTCACCACTAATTCAAACAGTTATAGCAATGGTTAACACAGCACAGGTTAGTTAGCAAGTGTGGTATAACAAATGAACTCACATAAAATTTACATGTGATTTAATTAGCTGATAATAGGTCCTTAATTGAGGGGGGCTCGAGAAAGGAAACGTATTCTTCTGGACACATAAAGGCGCCATTCAGGAAGAGCAGATTTGTTTTTACTCAGCCCTTCTCAGTTAGGAACCACCTGTGCAAATATGGGGCTCCAGTTTGATGACAAGCAGGGGTTTTATGGTTCCAGGAAGATTTTCATCTCCATGACAACCTCTCTGGTTCCAAACAGAGGATGTTATGTTTTCGGAGTCAACATCTCAGCCACGGCAGCATACTCGAGTCAGGCTTGCAAGGCGTCTGAACAATCTTTCTTGGACAGCCATTATTCACTAGGACTGCTTCTGCCAGGTCACTGCCGGGTGCAGAGTCCAGATCTGACATATTCTGCAATGACTCCATCTTTTGGGTGCCAAGTTTTCAAGAAATGAAGTAAAGCTCTGACTCAACCCCCTACAACTACAAACCACTTTTCCCATGTCCAAAATGCACACTGCCCTCTATTTCTTTGGCAGCACTGGTGATGGAACCCAGGGCCTCAGGCATGCTACCATGGAACTATAACCCCAACCCCAAACCACACCTTATTCAGGAGGTTTTAAGTCATTAGATTTTTACATAAAAAGATAAAAGTGCATGCACATAACTTAATTTTTTATGACATTAGTTAAAATGATTGATATGGGGCAAATACAAAGAAGGTTTCCTGGGAAAATCTCTCAGAATAAGTATGCAAAAATCCCCCAAACAATAATGTGCTTATGTGAACTCTACTTGCAATGTAAAAAGGTTTTTTTTTTTTTTTTTTTTTTTTTTTTTGCACAACTCCAGCAAGTGCCCCTGGCTCTCTGAAAATGATATTTTATCAAGTTTTTGATATATAGCCAAATCCCATTCCTATTCTAAGATAGCATGACACCCGAGGGAGGTGGTCTGGAATTTAAGAGTATGAGATTACCCAGCTGAAGGCAAAGATTTTGTTCTTTTAATTAAGAAATAAGTTGTCCTTCTATATATGCATGCCAATTTATGTCACTGGTTTCTCATGAATAATCATTTAGGACCCTTTTTGGAAGGATAGAATCCTGAGTTCCTTCAAGTTTAGACTTTGATTCTGGATTTGAGGCTCAGAATTTAAAGTCATAGAATTTAAATCAATGACTTTCTGTATTGTGTCAAGTGTGTTGCTGGTTTATTAGAAGCCATCTAAAACATACTGGGCAGAAACAGTGCAAAACAACAAATATAACACCAAATTCCTCTAAAAAAAAAATCACAGAACACCAAGTTAATCAAATTAGAAAAAATTTACTGTGTTTGACAAATCAGCAGACCTATTGGTCCCAAATGAAGATGGCCTAAGTGCCCATCTTGTGGAACTACTCTATTGTACTTACCAAGTCTTTGAAGACAGAACCACTCCATTAACTATTATTTATTCAATATGCATTAAGTAGCTTGTTTACTACATAGACACTATTTATTTTCATCATTAGAGGCTCCCTGAGGCTGGGTGTGGTGCACACGCTTGTAATTCTAGCACTCAGGGGGCTGAGATAGGAGAAATAAGATTTTGAGGCCAGTCCGGGGTACATAGCAAGTGCCAGGTCAGCGGGAACTACAAAGCAAGAACCCAGTCTCAAAAAAAATCAAGTGTGATGAGCATAATTTTTTCACATTGTGTAAGTTTACAGTGGTTCTTATATTTCTGTTTTAAAGAGGAGTGTGAAGTAAGGGTGAGGAAAAATCAGTTCCCTTCAAAAGTCTGAGGTTGAAACAATTATACTGCACTGGGTAATGAAATCTACTGGTCTCTCCAAAAAAATCAGTAGTTTATAAAGAAACTCAGTCCTCACGGTTCTGCAAACTGGGCAGTCCAAGGCCAAA
Organism: Cavia porcellus; assembly: GCF_034190915.1. NCBI lineage: Eukaryota > Metazoa > Chordata > Mammalia > Rodentia > Caviidae > Cavia > Cavia porcellus. The sequence continues at coordinate 56,127,060 of NW_026947496.1, forward strand.
GCTGCATCGTGAGGCTTGGCAAGGGTCTCTCTGCATGTCCTCCTGTGGTAGAAGGGTGGGCAAGAGAGCCAGGCCCCGTCCCTGCCCACACGGCTAACCCCCTTTTATGAGGCCTTCACCCCTTCAGAAGGGAGAGAGCTCCTGGCCTCATTTTCCCTTAAAGTCCTGCTCTTCACACCATCTCCTTGACAACATTTGCATGTTAGAGGGGCCATTTTCTCACCAGAGATTGTGGGGTGCGGGTGGTGCCTAATGGCCACAAAAACATAGGCTCCCGGGTGGTCAGGCCAAACCCATGTAGCCCACGGGCAGAGCAGGAAAGCACTATAGCTTCTTGATCACGTGATTTATGATTTTCATCTCCCAAGTGTCAGGAAAAAGCACATTATAAACTGGGAATACATGTCCGCAAGATGAAATGGCTGATATCCAGTACAAATAAAGCTTATCCATATAAAGTTTCAGCTGGGAATTTAGCTCACTGGCATAAGTGCCTGCCTTATAAGCACAAAGTTGTGAGTTTGATCAAAGATACCATTCACCATATGAAGTTTTTAAAGATGAAACACCAACGCAATCACTGGAAAGAGAACAAATGCACCTCCAAAGAAATACAACTAGGCAGTGAAAAATAAAACAAAGCTACCCAGTTAGCCATCAAAAAGCTAGTGATTTAACTAATGAAATATCAGTTTTTATTCAACAACATGGCAATGATTAAAACTATATGGAACTCTGCACTTGTCAAAGGGCAGGAGAAAGCCTTACTTGGTTGTTATCCATGGAAAACAGCAGTCACTGTTTTCCTGAGGCGGTATCAGCATTATTAGCACAAAAACTTTCATTCTAATTCTTAAGGGAAATGCAAATGGGCAGACAGATTTACATATAGGCACCCATTACAGCAGTAAAAATGACAACAGTAATAAGCGAAGTTACATACAGGAATACACTGAAGACCACATAGTCCTTAAAAGCACTAAAGCTAAAACTACTTAATGACAGTGGTTTATGGTATGCTCATTAAACCAGGCTACAGCACACCAAAAAGAAAATCTTGTTCAAAATGTATGTGGGAGCACATAGCTTACCTTTTTTTGTACAACACATACACCCCCCACATCACATACTACACACATAAGTCACAGGGCAGAGTAACAGGGTTTCTCTGCATTGGGAGACGACAGCTCACTTCTTCTTACTCTGGGTTTTCTTGATGGTTTTAGAAGTGGATCACATTACTTTAGTAACTTGGAGACGTTACAGAGTTTGATCACGTCAGGTCTAATTAGAATCAGACGTATATGAAATCACTACTGGCAGATGAACACTTGGCAAAGAAATGATGGGCTTAAATAAGCCTTTGCCAATCTCTAAAACTGCATATGAAAAAGAACTCTCAGTTATTAGCAGTTGTAAGTCAGATCCTCTGAGAAAATTCTGTAACCAAGCTACAGCCACTATCTTATTTCTTATTCTTCACATCAGCCTTGGCTGAGGATTAGAAACTGGCTGTAATCACTCTCTCCTATGTGCTGCACCCCAGGGTGCCACCAGAGGACCCCTCCTGTCATCTGACTTTGAACAAGTAATGCGGCCTTGGACAGAGTAATTTTCCAAGAAGGCTTCCCTCCCTGTGGTTATCTGAGCCATATGCTCAAGGTCAGCCTTACATCACTCGCCAGAAATCTGGAGATAGCAGCAAAGAAGGAAAGAAAACCCAAATGAAGGAAAGAAAAACGTAACCAAGTTCCTCTGTGCAGAATCCTGTCATCGCGGAGGTCAACTTCGTGTCAGAGCAACACAACAGGCAATGGTGGTGCTTCCAACTGGGACAGCTCTACTATGAGACAACAGTGACCAAAGAGACCACTAGGTGGAGATCTAGGAATGAGCGGCCGGCCGTCTGTCCTTATCCAAGACATGCAAAGAAGTCTTCTGTTACTGGAGTGTACTAGCTCCCAGGTAGAGCCTGCTTTGAATTTATAAAGAAGGTCTTTAGCTTCTCTGGAAATGTCGGCCTACTGGGCTTTCCATTAGAAATTTGTAAATAGGAGAGTATGACACACAAAACTAGTAAGTCGGGAAATATTTTTTTCTCTTTCCCATTCATTTCCCTAGCCTCCTTGACAAGGACTCCTCCTCCAAAAGAAAACAAAAAGAGAAAAGAAAAATAAACTCTTGGCAACAGAGCCACTAATGTCCCTCTGAGATTCTATTTCTATATGATGACTGTGGTTTTCACAGACAGACTTGAAAACTCTGCAAGCGGCAAAGAGGATTCTGTCCCCAGGCCTCTCTCTCGGCCTGGTTCTCTGTAAGCATCCTGTGGCAGGTCCTGCCCTGTTGCCTAGTGAGGGAACTGGTATTGGTGTTTAGCTTTCATAAGCTGCCTCAAATCCTTTGTGGAAGGAGGCAAGATGTAATAATTGTAAAAACATACAGACTTACCCTGCTATTTACATTTCTCATGTATTTGACTTTTCCTTTCTTATTTTCAAGCCCCTCTTGGAGGAAATGACTTTGCCTGCATGTTTAAGCTGGAGAACAGCCACTCTGGGGTTGGCATGACTCCAGGATAACACAGTTATTGAGCACCTCTCCTGTGACAGGTGCTGGGAAGGTGCTGCAGATGGACCCACTGGACCACAGATCCATGCAGTCTCAGCTCTGAGAAGGTGGAAGACCTGGTCCTCTGCACTGTTCCCTAATTTCTCCAATACATGTATTAAACCAATCTTCTCATACTGTCTCAGTTCCTTCCTCTATGAAAACTGAGGCTCTGAACTGAATAGCACACAGAGCTTCTCTTAGACAAAATTCTCCACATTTATTGTATACCTTTTTTTTTTTTTTTTTTTTTTTTGTACCAAGGATGGAACTCACAACCTTGCCAGGCAAGTCCTTATGCCACTGAGCTAAATCCTCGGCCCTCTCCACATTTACTTATCAATAACTAGGCTTTGAGTCCTGGAGGGCAGATGTGTCCCACCTGGGACATTTCAGCATCATCACACCCAAATTTATTTATTTTGTACATTAGAAAATCAAGCTTTTAGGACTTCCAATGGAAAACAGCCTCTTCTCTTACTGCCCAAGCAATTCCAAATAGTTTCTTTTGGCTCTGGTTGAATAATCAATTCTTGCCAAAAGATGCCTGAGTAAACACAAAACAGACAATTTCCTGCCTTGAATCCTGGCATGGTAGTGTTCTTCTCTAGGACTCTTTAAGAACCACCACAAATGTTTCCACCTTGGGGAACACCCTCCCCCCAGATGCAGTAATTGCAAATGTTTTGAAAACAACAGATTACCTTTAAAGGAGAAGCAACAACAAAAAGCCATTTGTTTCTTCTACCATGACTGGTTCATTTGTTGGACACTGGGGCTTGGGATTGGGGAGGAAAGGCCTCAAACAAATGTTTCTTATGGAAGAAAAGTATTCTGATACTCAGGACTATACCACACCGATCTGCAAAAGGTGTACCAACTACTCAGTTGAAGATTCTATAGCTCCTCTGCACAGTTTCTGTCCCATGAGGCTAACTCCATCCATTCTCCTGTTAATTCTTGAGCTATAAATCTAGCACCATTGTAATATATATAAACTGTGGCTATGTAAAACTTGTTGCAGAATGTTTAAAGTCTGGTCTTGCCCAGGGCCAGCAGGTTCATTCCTAGGTTTCTACCTCAGAAGGAACAGCAGCTCACAAGCACAAAAAAACACACAAAGAGGCGCAGAGCAGCGTCACTTGGAAAAGAAACAAAACAATTTCAAACAACCTAAATGTCTAAAAGTAGTATGATGGATAAAGTTTGTGCTCTATGGTAGCAAAGATTCTTGAACAAAAAGAAATTAAAAGGATCATGTCAGTATAAAATACAGGTAGAAAGGATATACATTAAATGTATAGTAGGAATTCACTTCTGCAGTGGGTGCAGTCTAGTTTTCTGGGAGAAGGGGGCAGACCTAAGGGTGGACTTAGTTATGGATATGCCGCTCTGCAATTCTAACACCAAAATACAAAAATTTATTTGTGTTATCACCTTTCAACATATACACAAAAGGCAAAACAGCAAAACACAAAAGAGGTGTGTGATAAAATGCTTTGAGTGGTGATAGCAATTGGTGACTTGATTTCCCGGTGTACTTTTTTGTACTTTAAATTCATCCTGTAACCTTAATAGAAAAAAACAAATGAACAAACACTTGTCCTTAGGTGTTCTCTTGGATTCCCACCAGTAGGCAGAATTCTGTCGAAGAAAACTCTAGCCAATGCCAATAAGGAAGGGCCCAAACAGGAAGCGAGGACGCTCCTTCAGCCACATCTCATTCACACTAGTAAAACAGTCTTCCTTTGTAACCACGCCTTCTTAGATCTTGGTACCCAGAGGACACTCATTCCATAGCCTCAGACCTGGGCTGCAGGTTGAGTGAACTGTGTTGGATTCCATATTTGGTCTTGCCTCTGTATTTGGACACTCTTTGGGATGCCAAATTTAATGTTGCACTTGCCCGTGGTGCTAATGACTGCAGCAGCTTCTCCTCCTGAAGTCTCACCCCCAGCAGCTGTCCTGAGGCAGATCGAGGGGTGGAAGAGGGCCACGTTTCCCACTGCTCTGAAGTACATTCAGAGTACCAGCATACAAAGCAGAGCATGCTGGAAAAAGCTGTTCTGCTGGCCAACGGAAAACAAACCCATCTATTTGGACCAAGCTTTGTTGGCTGCATTTGAAACAGACACCTCATTGTGCTCAGTTGAAAAGAAGCTCTTCGGAAGCAGGACTTTTTGGGCTGACAGTTAAATCACAACGGCCGGTATTTACATGAACAGCTTCCAACCGTCCAGGCAAATACATAATATTTCTGTTTCACAGGAACCAGGGATGGTAACGAGACAGAAGCCAGGGAGACCAGAAAGTAAACCTCTGATTAGTATGAATGTGTTTAAGAAGCAGAGCTTTTATTCTTGCAAGAGTTCACACACTCCTTCTGTAAACAAGTTTGTGTATATGTTTTTATTTTAAATTAAGTAACAAACGTAATAGATCAGAATACACACATATGCTTGGCTCAGGAAGGCTGTCTTCCCACTAAATGCAGCACGGCTTAAGAGCTCTCAGTCATCCAGTCATTAGTAGAGAAGCTGCCTGATTGTGAACTTCTGAAGAAAGCACAGCTCTTCTCGTCCCTAGCAGCAGAGAACCATCCAAATTCAGACAGGAAACACCTGGAACCCCGCGCTCCACTCGGAACACACTTTACATTTCAAAACAGATGATTCTGGATTGTTCATAAATATTTGTCTTGTTTCAATAAAACACTCTTCAACTGGTTCCATAAACCCTTGGTTCAGAAGGCTAAAACGTAAGTACACGCTACTAGCTGTCCACATTCTTTTAACATTGCATGTATTTATGTGGATGCTATCCTGGAAACGTAAAATCCAGTGGCGACATTTAATAGTGTCATAAAGGAATTCCAGTTCTTTTAAGGTGTGTGTGTGTGGGGGGTGACTTTCCTTTCAGAAATAAAACCCAAATCATACTTTTCTTAAAAATAAAGGAACAGTTGAAACAGAAATTAAAGTTTCCCTAACTTGCCTGTTATAGTAAATAAAGTTCAGAAAAACCCTTCAAGCAGCTAAGAAAAGCTTTACTACAATTATTAAACTTCCAGCTATAGGCTAGTTAAATTTAAGGACTTACAGTCAAATATTCCCTCATACTTGAGCACGCTGTGTTTAAAAAAGCAGTTTTTGACACTAAAATGAAAATTAGCCCAGTTTATATGTAGAAAATTAATTTTTAAAGGCTATTTTCTTCCAAATTTTCATATTGTCCAGATTTCCTAGCATGTCTTTGGACAAATAGTGTTTTCACTTATTTTAATACATACTTTGATAGTCAGAAAAAAAGTATTTTCTACACTCAGAGAAAGGAGAGAGGAGAAAGAGGAAAAGGCAGAACTTATTCAGAGCAGTTCCAGAGATAATGAAGAAACGAGAGTGTGGAAGGTATCTTTGAAAATGAGCCAGGGCCACTTCTAGGGCTTGAACATAGGACGTCAAGGAGGGGCAGCTAGAGCCAGCCTGGCCCGCCTGCCAGGGAAATCTGATTGTACTCCATCTACCTGGAATGTCCAAAACACAATGGAGTAATCAGGGCTTGCCAAGGAGTGAACTGGAAAATGACTGGCCACAAGGTAAACGCCTAAGTACCATCCCCAAAACTGCCTTGACTGAGTTGCTTGCTGTTTTTCTGCTTTCGAAAATAGTTTTAATTTAAAAATTCTTCAACTGACCATAAACTTATTCCAGGCTAGCTCCAAAACATCAGCCCGCTGCCCCCTTAGTAGTGAAGATTAGGCTTGACAGTGATAAGAGATTTCATAGAGGCTCCTTGGAACCATAAAAGGCAGCAGTTAGAGGTAATGATAAACTAATTCTGAATACGGGCAGCAGATGCTCAGTCCTAGATTAATGATTAACAAGCTGGACTCTGGCCAATTGAGTTGTTTAAGCAGCACTCCTGAGAAGCAAACCTGTTAACGTTCACGTGTCTGTAACTATCTCGTCTGCTTTTTTTTCGTATCAGTGCAAACTGAACTGTAAGTTAGTTTTTATCTTTCCAGGCCTCAGGCCAGGACATTTAACATGCAGGTCCTGCACTAAGACTAAATCTGAAGATTGGGTGATTTTCTAGGATTGTGAAATTGTACTGAAACAATCAACCATAGAAATATTGCTTCTCTACTAACTAACCTGACCCATACTTGAGTGGTAATTGGGAATAGTTTAGTGTGCAGTTCTTGAACAAATTAATTTTTATTATTTTTGAAAACAGACAGGCTGATGAGAGTTATGCAGTTAAAAAGATATGACCAACTTGAAGAACTTTGCTTGCTGCTATACTCAAATCTTCTGAGACCCTATGGTTAGCAGATTCACAGAGAGGCAAGCAGATCTGCTGCAGCCAAACACAAGAGAACCATTTAGGAATGTTTAATCTAATTTTAGAAACAATGCATCTGAAGAGGGTGATTAGTAATGCAAATGTAAAATCACCTTTGGTTGGGATAAGCAAGACAAACAAGGTCTACTTAGAAGTATAGTGCTTATGTTGCCTTCAGGATTAGGGACTGCTGCTTTGGTCCTGTTGAAAGGCAGAGTTAGCAGATTGAAAAACTGGGTCTCCTTATTAGGAGATCTTCGATCTGTTTGCTTTGGTTGGCACAAGATGCAATTAATGCATTTAAAGGTTGGGGATGACCCTCAATTACTCTTTTGTTGGGGCAGACTTGAGATAATTATATAGTTAATGCAAGAAAATAGACCACAATATCTGTGCATCTGTGCAACTATAAAATATGGTTCTATGAAAGATTCAGGTTTTAAAAAGTTGTGTTCAATGAAAGTGTAGTGGGAGGACTAGGTGGCAGGGGCAGCCATTAGGGTTTACTTAGGTCTTGTCCAGTCAAAGTCTCTGGTGTTGGTTTGGCTGTGAGAACCGTAAGTGCACAAATATACTTAAAAGTATTATATTTCTAGTAAATATCTGATCTAAAATTTTTCAACCAATAGATGTGACTCTTCTATACTGTCTATTTCACATTTCTGAGTTCTGATCTTTTGATGGGCTTTCCTGGATAACTGGTGCTACAGGTAACTAACTGTCAGGATCCCATGTAATGACCAACCTTAAACTTAATGCATTTTGTTACTGTTGTTAAATGTATGTTTATTCTGATACTTATTAGTTGTACAATGCATCCACGGCAAACTATCAGATCAACCTGACATTATTTCTTCAAGCCTGAGGTTTGTTGATGACTCCAAATTTGGAATCTTCAAATTTGAAGCTAGGGAATGTGTTCATTCATGTCTGCTTTACCACACATTTGCTTGAGCTTAAAAGCTCTCTCTCCAGATCACCTGGAGAACTTCATGCATTTTAACCTAACAGAAAGGAACATACTTTTGAGATTGGATAGTTGTGGTTCAACAGTAAGCCAAATGCCAAGAAAAGCTCATTATGTTCCTAGTAGAGAAGAGCATTTCACCTACATGATCTCCCTTACCAGTTCTGTAGGGAGACCTTGCTCATAAATCCATTTTGCAGATGGGAAAGCAAACTCAGCCAGATTCAGTCAGGCTTCTCATTTGTATATGTGCTGTCATTTATCTAACTTTATTTCTAATTTGGAAGGAAGGGGTTTATTGTTGGGTGATGTTTTTCCATTGTGTAATATAACAACCAGCATACTTGCTTATATTTATATGAATGTATGTGTGTATACATCTTGGCACACTCTTCTGATTATATTCACAATGTAGATTATGGAGCTTATGAACTAGACAGAAAGCACATTTTCATTTTACTAGATATTACTAAAAGCTGCACCAATTTAAACTCCCACCAACAGTTTACGAGAATGCTTATGTCAACACACTCATCAATGCTGCATATTATCAGATGATTACATCTTTGCTAACATCATTTTGTTGTGCATTTTCTTAATTATTAATGAAGCTGAGCACCTTTTTATAACTTTATTGATCATATTCTTGGCTCACTTTTCTATTTGGTAATTTGTCTTTTTCCTTGGCAAGTAGAAGCATGTTAAAACAGAAAACCAGTCTGCTCTCTGCTCTTGCCAATTTTATACATATATTTCTTACCACATGTATGTTTTAAATTTTATATAGTCAAATGATCAATCTTTGCCTTTATGGCTCTGGGTAGGCTGGATAGCACAACAGACTTAGATTCATAAGTCTATAAATAGGTACCCATGAAAAATGTGAAATCGACTCTGGCCAAAATTATCCTCAAGTTCTGACATTTAAAACAAACACTCCAGAAAAGGTCTGCACTTGTTATAGGACAAAGAGTTCTGGACACCTGCCCAAACCTTCCAGAGCTGAATGCTACAAATCCATTTATGGTCTGGATCTGGTATGGGGTATGCTCATTTGCCTACAGATTTGGGGTTGATGGCTTCTTTTAGGTCAAAGCAAAAGGTACAAACAATAGAAGATTGAGTTTAAGTTGTGCTGAGTTGTTACCAGAGTCATAATGGAGTTTTGGTGATTCGTCATCGGCCCTGGTTCCTCAGAGTCCCTTGCCATGGGGGAAACAGACTGTATTTGTTTTGATATTCGAGGAGATTGTTTGATTGCCACCAAGGGGATATTGAAGCAGTCTGAATATACTGAGCGAGGGATAGGCACATCTGTGTTTATTGAATCACAGGGCCACATGTTGAAAATGGGAAGTGCTAACCAGTGGAAAGATCCAGGCTTAACTTTTGGATCCTTTATTGCCTAGCTCTGTGCTTTGGTCAATTTACCTAAACGCTATGAATCTCAATTTCCTTATCAGGTAAATGAAGATGGTAACTCTATTATTTTCCAGTTTTATGAGTAATAATAAGATTAGCCATGTAGATCTGAGAGCTAAGTGCTTGGGCATAGTAAGTACTTAATATATCATACCATACTTGTCATTAAAATGGAAAATTACTTACATGGGTCACTAACTTTTGGGAAGCCTACAATACAATTCTAAGCAAATCACAGTTTAAGTTTGTAATCTTGAGCTTACTAAGGTGTTCTCAGAAAGAACTTCCTACAAAGAAAGAGCTCTCAATTTGACCAATGCCTACATAATATGCTAATTTATTAATATTTTTAAAAGAATGAACATTAGATGAATAATTAAAAGCCCTCAAATTGAGTGTCAAGGATATGTTTAGGCATGAGAAGAGGCCCACAAACTTCAAAAGGACAAATGGCTGTGTCTTACCAAGAGGATACCTCTAAAATGTCAGCAAGGAAACTAGAGAATATTTGTAGAATCTGTAGCTATGGCAATCAAACTATTCAGTGTGCCATTTAATTGAATCCATATCTGTAATTTACACATCTGCTTTGAAAATGGCTTTATATTTCACAAACAAGATGATGTAGAGATTCTGCAATGTATTTTGCTAATACTGTTTGTGAACCAAAATAGTTGACAACATAAGAATTTTAAATGAGTTAAGACAAAACCAGCTGACAATAAACACAGGACTAAAATAAGTTTCTCTGGTGGAAGACACCATATAGGCAGAAAAATTATTGGTGTTAGCCTTTCAGGTAAAAGCAAAAGCAAATTACGTAAATATGAGAAGATGAACAGAGTTTGGCATATGCTCTTAAAAACAGAATTACCATCTGATCCAGCAGTTCAACATCTGGGCATATGAACTACCCCTGATTGAAAGTAGGATCTTGAAGAGATTATATATACATACCCACACTTGTAGCAGCATTTTTTATAATTGCTAAAACATGGAAGCCATCCAAAGAGCCACCAGTGGATAAACAAAATATCCTATGCCATACAATGGGATAAAATTCAGTCTTGGAAGTTATTTCTAATACACAGGACAATACAGATGAGCCTTCAGGACATTGTAGTGAGTGAAACAAGCCACTCACAAGAGGACAAGACTGTGGCTCTGTGGAAGAGACAACTAGAGTAGTTATATAGAGACGTGAAAAAGTGTTGTCACCAGTTGGGGAAGGGGGAAGTAGGGAGCTGCCATTTAATGGGTGTAAAGCAGTGGGGGCAAACTCTGAGCTGCATGTGAGCCAAACTGGCCCAGTGTCACCCCAGAAGCCGAGTATTCAGGTTTAATTTTGGTGCTGGCACTTTGTGATAAATAAGTGGGTTTGGGGTTACAGTTTGGCTACTTGGTCTCTGAAAGGTTCGCCATCACTAGTGTAGAGTTTCAGTCTGAAATGATGAAATGTGCCACCGGAAGTGGATTGTGGTGATGGCGGCATGACAACATGAGTGGATGGAACGCACACTTGAAAATGGCTGAGGTGGAAAATTTGTCATGTATACTTTTCCATAACTGAAAATGAGAATTTAAAAGGTTATACTTATTATCTCACTCCACTCAGGGTGCAAGCAGACTCAGTGTCAGGGAGGTTTGCTTCCTAGTTTACAGAAGGCTCCTTATCTGTATCCTAAAAGGTATAAAGTAGCTTTTTGGAACTTCTTTCATAAAAGCACTAATTGTGTTCTAGAGCTCTCCACCTTTATGACCTACCTACCTCCTAAAAAGGCCCCTTCCTAATAAGCATCATCATGCAGATTAGGTTTCAGTACATTTTGTGAGAACATAAACAGTCAGGTACTTGCATCTTCACAGTGAGATTACCAATAGGAAACGACACACTTAAAATCCATCAGGTTGATTTAAAAAGTGAGTATAGGTGAGACCACAAAGATTAGCAGTGGGATGGTGACCAAAGGAAAAGCAAGCATCGCCTGGGGATTGCACTTTGAGGGCCAGTGAATAGGTCATATGATGGCATTCCTTGAAGGAGAAGGCAGAGAATAAGGGGCCAGCCTTGCTTTCTTCTTCTCTCTGACCTCAGAAGGCCCTCCTGGACCACAGTCATTGGAAAGCCAGGGAGCATTGGAATGGGCTGATGGAGCTCTTGGCATAGAGTATGGTGGGAAGGAAATGAGAGTAGATAAGAAGACCAACAAAACTTATCAGTGTCTATTGCACCTTAATGGAGAAAGGACACTGAAGCACTAAATGAAATATGGCATGGTACAGAACACAGGGTTCCATACAATACAATTCACAGTAAGAGGGGTAGAAAACGCCACCAACAGGGGCACTTTCTACCTACAAATACAGAATGGAGTCTGAAAAGGCTAGCTATCCAACTGGTAAGTGCGTTAAATTCTGGGGCAGAGGTGAGGGGAAATCAGAAGGGACGTCAGACTGATCTTAGCGATTCAACTTTTTCCAAGAGGAATGTGCTCAAATATTTCAACAATGATAATAAGAAAATGAGTAATAGGAATCGTTCAATTTTTTTTCTGGAATCAAACTCATGACTTCACGCTTGACAGGCAGGTGCTATGCCACTAAGCTATATCCCTGGCCCTTCATTTCTTTTTATAAAGTGGAAACACCTCCACCTTTTGTAAAACTGGAGTTGACAGCCCTTGCCAGGAATATCCTAGCAGTTCTAAGTAGTAGAGTTGTCACAAGAAAAGTATCAAGTTAGGTCACACTACATCTATACCAGTAGTTATCATAGTATGTTTCCAGGGTGAGATGCATCACATCACCTGGAAACTTGACACACATGCTGATTTTCTGCCTGGCTCAGAACTACTCAATCAGAAACATCAAGGTTTACAGCTGGGGGAGTTGTAATTGCTATGTTGGGAGTTAAGGTCAGATGTTGCTGTACCCTGGAGGCCTGAGCTGCCATACAGAGCAGGACAGATATATGAATGCACAACTAGAGGAGGCCCTATTCACACACTATTCTGGGAATGGCATCCCTAATGTTGCACAGCCTGCATCCCATATCCAGCAGTCCCAAAAGACATAGAAAACATACAGAGGGGTTGTAAGGCAGAGGTGGCACGATTAGATGTCTATCTGGAAATACCACCAGCACCCTGGCACTGATAGGAGAGGGGCAACAGGGAATTTCCTCTAGTCACAGTGTTTCCTATAGATCCTTAGAGTTGCTGATAAGGGCATAGCTCTAATTCCAGTACTCTGGGAGACTGAGGCAAGAGGATCGAAAGTTCGAGACCAGGCTGGACAATTTAGCAAACTCCTGTCTCCAAAAATAGAAAAGGGCTGATGGTGTGGATCAATCATTTGACAACTAGTTAAAAAAAATGTAGTGAAATAAAATAAAAGAGGCATCTTGAATTTGAGTTGTCTTTACAGTTGAGCCTTGAATCCAAATCACTAATATTTGGGTCTAAAAAGCTGAGAGGGAACAAAAGAGAAAGGAAGACTGTAAAAGACTGCCTGATCCTAACTCAGCATGCACAGAGCCATATCTACGTGCACATACACACAGAGTGGGGAATGGAGGTGGAGGCAGAGGCATAGAGCAGGACAAGCAGGTCTCGGCAAGGAAGGGATGAGCTCCTGAGCAAGAAGCCTGAAACAACGGGGCAGGCATGGCTGGGGATCGTGATCCAAATGGCATCATCCCCCAAATGGCAAGGCAACCACAAGCAAAGACAGTCTCATGAAGGTGTGTGTACAAAACTGAAAATCAGTGTGCTGGGCAGAGAGGCCTGTAGGACCTTTCCTATATAGGGGCTGGGACTAGAACCAGGCATAGTGGGACAGGCCTGTGAAAGATTCCAACTTTGAGCCCAGCAGAGAGAGCATGTCTTGAGATAAAAAAATTTAAGAAAGGAGTTGGGATGTGAAGGACTGGAGTCCACCTAACCCTAACCCTAACCCTAACCCTAACCCTAACTCTAACCCTAACCCTTCAGTACTGTCAAACAAAAAAAGGTGGGGGCAGAGGCTGGGAAGGAGTGTGTTACACCTGGCTTGGAAGCCAGAGAACAGGAAAAAGCCAGCAGGAATATAATGAAAAAGTCTTGGCAGATTCAAGAGAGATGTGTCAGCAATCGAAAAAGAGCCGAACACCGGAAGCAGTGCCTGTGCTCTGTATCCCTCAGGATCATTTGGCTGCCAGTGCACTGTTACCTGCCCGGCATGCACACCAGTGCATCTGGTCCCCATGCTCTGCTCGGTCTTGAGAGAGACTTCATACTTCTGGACGCTGCTTCTGTGGCCAGTGTACAGCCCTTCTGTCCTTGTTAATTCTCATTCTTGAGGAGCTGAGATCAGCTGCTGAAAGCTTCGCCAAGCTTCAGAGGATCAAAATGTGCTTTGGGGAGGGGTGGGTGGGCAGATGGCGCCGGATTAAAAAGATGCTGGGTTCGCTTGCCGCTCTGTGGTCTCTGAATCGCCTCCAGCACAGCAGTGTGGAGTCAGGAACTCCATCATGTGACCTAAAAACTTAGGAGTCTCTCCAAGAAGACAGTCTTCTACAAGACACTGAGGGGGAAGAGAGAGGCAGCTGCAGAGGGCCTGGATTTTGGGGCTTGCTAGTGATTGGGCACACTGAAGCATTTTTCACAGGGTGTTGGTTCTGTGTTCTATCCATCTGCCCTGGAAAACTCTGTAACAAAGGTTGTCTCATCCATCTCTGGATCTTGTCTGCCCAGGATCCAGAAGCAACGGAAAGCTCTCAAAACTGTTGACTACGTGTTGTCATGGCATGGATGGTGCGCTGGAGTGTTGGTCAAATGCACACCTCTGCATCTATCCAGAGGGAAGGTTAGCAAATGGCCAGGGCAAGGTTAGCAAACTACAGCCAAGGAGTTAAATCTGGCCCACAGATTATTTCGGTAAAACTCGAGAGCCTTTCAGTGACTGAAATAATGATCATCCTTTGTGCTGTGTGAAAAGTCTGTGAAATTCAACTTTTGTTGTTCACAAATAAAGTTTTTATTGGGACATACCCACATCTACTCATTTTCATTCTGTCACTGGCTAGTGACATGAATGCTACTGAACTGAGAAGTTGGGACAGAAATGACACATCCCACCAAGTCTGAAATACTTATTCTCTGGCCCTGTAGAAAAAGTGTGCTGACCCCTGGTATCTCCTGACACTAACTGAGCAGATGCACATGAGGCATGCACCAGAAGCGATCTTTTTCTCAGGTAGAGTTGTTCAGTTCACATTTTGTTGGTAATTTAACTTTTAGAATTTCCAGTTACCGACATGAAAACACATCAAAATATTATAGTAGTAGAAGGGAACAGATTTCAAAGATAGTATATAGAATCTGTCTTCATCACCATGCCATGAGAATGTCTAATGGGTTGCTTGGGTCTCCATTCATGTACTAACCAAGTTCAACTCTGCTTAGGGTCTGAGATCAGATGAGGTTAGGCACATACAGGATGGGTTGACTGTGGACAGGTTACTTTTCTAAGCCATAGTCTTCTAGGCAATACAATGGCTCTAATCATGACCCCTATTCTCTAAGACTGTTGCTAGAATTAAATAATCCAAGGATCTTTACCTATTAACCTGATATCTAGGAAGCATTTGTAAGTGGAGCTCTACTAATTGTCTTCATCTTGTTTGCAGGACTACATCACTATGTGGAAGATACACTATTTTTTTTTTATTTTTTTTTTTATTTAAGGAGAAAAGAAAAGAAAAAAAAACAGTGAAGGGGTACAAGTTATACAGATTTACAGAAGAAAAAAATGCGCAGTAGGAAATCACTAGTTAATGGATTACATATTGCCATCTTAGAAATAATTGTTCAAGTCACAAAATTAAAGCTTGTAGAGTGGACATTCCAACAATGATGCTGCAAACAGTTCTGTTCAATGATCCAATAAAACTCTGTGATATCATTTTCTATCTTATACATTTAAATATACATGCAGTTATATAGTTTAGAGCACTTTCTTTTCCTCTCTTTTGTACAGTGACTATTACACATTTTGGGTTTCATTGCTCCCACGGTTCTTATTGCTTTTTTGGAAGAGAGTAAAACCAAATGTGACATAACAGAACAGAATCGGTCAAGTCAAAAGGGTGGATATAATAGATAATATAAAAACATAATACAAGGTGATCAACAATGGTTACCATAATGCCTCCCGCTATTTCTAATAGAATTGCCTATATCAATAGTTGTAATACAATTGAACAAAACCGTAAAGAATAAAACCGACAAAACCAAAACATTGGAGATATTGTAGGTCTTCAAAAGTAGATTAAAGTCAACGAGAATGGGCGTTATAATGAATCTCATTATCTTCTCAGCTGATGCCTAAACTTTCGAACCTGATACTATCCAGCAAAACAGAATAGAGGAACCTCAGTCAAAAACAAGATGGTGAGAGTAATACAGGGCTTCAAATCGAGATAATAGAAAGTCAAAGTGGGTTACTATATTATATCCTGCTATATTTTCCCTTTAATTAAATGGATAAAAATAAAAAAGTAAATAATGGAGTGGAGATTGAGAAAAAAAGAGGGCATAACAGCGAAACAGGGCAGATCAAAACATAACCATTTAAGCAGAATAGTGTTTCACCACCAGATAATCCTGACCCAAAAATAGTTACCATATTGACTACCTCCCTGAAGTCCTTGAGTACAACTTCATATACTGTAGCATTAAGCATATCAAAACAATGTAAAACCATTTAAGAGAATGACAGCATTATAGAGTATTTAGAATCGACTAACAGAAAATGAACAATGGTCTCTGTATAATCTCCTTGTCTTTAAAAGGTTTTTGCTTATACTATCGTACATAACAAAATCCAGTAAGATATAACCTGTTTAGACCATTGGAGACAGAAGAACAAAAGCTAGATGAGACTTCAAAACAAGATGGTACTAAATCAGCATTACCTATTAAGATGTCATTTTCTCCAAAAAAAGCTGTTCCTATCATCCAATCTTCTCTGTCTCATTTCTGTTGAGCTCTTTTTCTGTCAGTAGCTGTCAGTTTGTCTTCTTCATTTTGTTCTCTGCTCCATTCGTTGTGGCCTCCCCGCCACTATTTCTGGGTTCTTTGTATTTTTCTTTTTTTAGAATATCCTGCAATACTTTCTGTAGGGTTGAATTGGTGGTTGCAAATTCCCCCAGTTCCTCTTTATCCTGGAAGCACCTCGTTTTTCCATCAATTTCCAGGGACAGTTGTGCAGGATATCTCAATCTTGGCTGGAGATTATTATCTTTCAAAGCTTGAATTATTTCTCCCCACGCTCTTCGTGATTTGATGGTTTGTGAAGAGAAATCTGCTGTAATTCTGATGGGTATTCCCTTGTAAGTGATCTGTTTCTTGTCTCTTACAGCTTTTAATATTCTGTTCTTGTATTGAATTTCTGGAATTTTTATTATTATATGCCTGGGTGTTTCTCTGTTAGGGTTGTAGGTAGCTGGGGTCCTGTATGCCTCATACATCTGAGTATCTTTACCTTTTGCTAAATTGGGAAAATTCTCCTGGATTATTTCTGTGAGTAGCTTTTGTAGTTCACTTGTTTGTGTCCCTACTTCTTCTTTTATGTTCTTAATCCTTAAGTTATGGCTCCTCTTATCATCTTCTTGTCTTTGTATTATTGCTGTTTGTTTCTTTGTTATTTTTAAGAAGTTTTTCATTTCATTCTCCCATGTTTCAAGTCTGCCCTCCAGTTCAGATAGTCTGTCCTTAGTTTCTTTCAAGCTGTTATGCCAGTCTTGGATAGACTTTTTAATTTCTTGATAGTCCCTTTGAACCTGCTTCACATACTCAATGCTTTCTCTGTTTTCTCCATCAAGCAATTCTCCCCTCTTTTTCTGTTCTTCCATTCCACCATCTGCTTTTTCCTGGGTGGTGCTTAGCATTTCTCTAACTATTCTGCATACTACTAGCTTCAGGTCATTGATAACTTCATTCCTGAATTGGTCTATGAGGCTCTCTATATGGCGCTGAATGTATATTGGTGCGGAGTCCACTATTGCCTAATTCTCAGGATTGGGGGCTGAGGAGCCTTTTTTGTTGCTTCCCTTCCCCATATTTTCTGTTCCTTATAAAATGCAATCTTACAAAGGAGGCCCGGCTTCCCTGCCTGTCAGCCACAGCCTGATCAAATTGCACTGGCTAGTTGTTCCCGCCCACCGCTGCGCCCCAGGGAGTTGCGGAGGAGGCAGCCTACGCGGGAGTCGGTCGCTCCTCCGGGCCACCGTCAGGCTCTGGGATCTGGGTTAGGCCAGCCTAGGGAGTCCGCCAGCAGCGTCACCCAGGCCAGGCACTTTTCACCAATCCCGTCCGAGAGGGGAATGTGTGGCTGGAGTTGCCACCGCGCCCTGCTCTTACAGGACTGCCTGAGCCCAGAAAAACCTCCGCTGGAGTCAAACTGTGGTAGGGGGTAGTTTCTCTCTCACCTCGCCACCAGTCAGTTTTTGTGTCCGTCCTGTTTCCGACTCCGTTCGCAGACTCCCGTTCCCAGAGCTCTGCGCGTCTCTCCTTGCCGAGCTGCTGTGGAGGCAGCCAGCCGCCGGGTGGCGGGAAACCCAAATCGCGGTTTCCAGTGGCGCGGGGTCGAGCCTCCACACCGAGACTTTTCTGTTCCTATTTTAGCGCCAGGACTGTATTCTAAGTTGGATTCTCTCAGCCCAGTTCGTTCCTGAGTCAGCAGAGCATATCTCTACTGGTTCGTATCTCCTTAGTCCGCATCATTCCTGGCCTCTGAGCCGAGCCTTTCAGAGAGCCTTCAGTAGTTGCTGTTGTCTGTCCGCCATGTTCTCCCGGAGTCCTCGGAAGATACACTCTTTAGAATTTGCATCTAAATTGAATTATAGCAGGTTGCCATTTTTATATTAAATTTCAAATGTGCCAGTACTCTACGACATAACTGTTAACTGTGAATTCAGTCAGATACTAATGATACATATCTAAGTGAGAAGCTAGATGCTTAAGATGAAACAATGTTCTGGCCAATAAAATATGACAAGAAAAAAGTAATGAAAGGAATTTTTTAAAATTTTAAAGAGGTTAAAATCAATGAAAATAAAACAGAATAAAACCAATAAAAACAAACCAGTATAAGTGATACAGTACTTTAAAACCTTACAAAAGCAACAAAGTACCATAATGCCTTTTGTTGTCTTCAAAATAGCTGCAGATACTTTCAGACATAGTGAAAATTGAACAGATCAGAATAGTATAGAAACAATAAAGCCAGAACAGTGAATGCAATAAAGGACTACAAAACAGGCTAGTAGTAAAGGCAAAATGACTACTATAATATGTCTTGTTATCTTTCAAATAGCTGTTCATGCCATCGGATTTAACATAATCAAACAAACAAAGAGAATAAAACACAACCCAACAAAAAAATGAAAATGATATGGTTTCCAGGTGGGGATCCTGACCCCCCTCTAAGAATGGCACTGACTCCTGGAGAGAGGTTTGGGTGTGACTGTCCCCACTCCAGTAGCAGCCAGCCAGCACATGTCACTGGTTTCCAGGCAGGGATCACTTCCTAGTGAGGCTCCTGTCTCCCCTCAATCTGCCCTGCAGTCCACAAATGGCGCACACTCACAAAGAGAGGCTTGGGTGTGGGGGAGGATTATTTGAAAGAAAAATTTTCTTTAGAAATGGCATGATAGGCTACCAACAACAGAATCTCAGCATCACCTAAAAAATTATTTAAATTGTTACAATTATAATAGCATGTGCACATGTATGTATGCACTTATACACATATACATAATATGCATTAAAATATCAAACTGAATGAAATGTGTAGTGATTCTCTGCATAAAACAATGTTTTACTGAGGGACACAAGAAATGTTATGAAAAAACACAGGTCATAATGCCTCAAGCCAGTGAAAACTGATCACAGAAACAGAGTGATTGGATAAAGGTCAAAAGAGCAGTATAATGCCATAACTAGAGATGGAAAGGCTTCAAAAGAACCTTGGCCTCCTCTGAATAACACAGCAGGTAATGTGCTGCCCTCCCATTGCTCAGATGTTGCTGGCCAGTGCTTCCTGGAAGCTGCTTTCACTTAGGAGAGAACAGCTGAGGTTGGCAGAAAAGAAGCAGAAGGCTTTGGGAAAGCAGCAGGAAATGCAGGAGGAGAGGATGCACTGGCTGAGCCCTGGCAGAGACTCTCGAGTGTTCTGGAAGAGGGGATTGAAGCCTGCCACTCAATTTACCAAATTTACAAATCAGTAATGGATACTTTCAATATTGTGAACTATTTTCCAAGCACAGACACCGCGGGGCTTGCTCACTATCCCATCTCTCCTCTCACCAGGCACTTGTACTCCGGGTACCGGGAAACATTTGAACTTGAAAGGCTGAATTTTACTTTAATATGTAATCTTGGAAAAAGGTAGACATAGCAAGACATCACCATCTTTTTTAGCAGTTAGGGTTATAAATGTATGAAAGAAATTTAGAAGCTATAAGTCTAGCTGGCAGATCTAAAACAAGAAACAGGTTTAACTAAAGTAGGAAATACAAAACTCCTTCCTCCTGAAGATATTAAAAATCAGTCTTTTAAAAAGCTTTAAAAGTCCAGTGATACAAATTACCACTCACAGTTTGAAGGCAGTCACAAGGAGATTCCAAGTTCCCCCTGATTAACAAATTAACTCCTCAAAACAGATCAAGTCTGGAAAGAAGCAGTGACCTTTGAAAGCAGGATTTATCCCTATGGGCCACTCATCACAGGCTGCCTATGTCACAAGCAGCATGGTCAGGTGTGCCTCTGAGATCAGAAAGCCTCTTTATTAAAAATGAAAGAGAACTTGGTCTTCTTTTGCTGCTTTGATGTGAGATCAGCAATTTCTAATAAAAGAGATTTTTTTTTCCTACACAGGGCTACAGAGCAGAAATCTATATTTAGAAAGTATGTTTTCTCTGGCAAGCTCCAGTTTAATTAATTTCCATGTATAAAGGAACTGTAAAGGTTAGTGACTGTTAACCAGGCATGCAAATTAAAAGTGAATATAATCCTAGTTTACAGTTTGGGAAGATAGCCAGTGCATCTCAGGAGGCGAAACATACCACAGAGGAGCTACTATTTCAATAACATGAGATCATTTTTAATAATTTTTTTAAAAATATGCCTCCTATGGAAAAATAAAAATGTACAGATAAAAACCAGTAGAGAAATGTTTTCTGTGGACTCTTTCTCTGGTGGTCTGTATGATCTTGCTGTTAGATGCTGAACAACATAAATTAGCATTCATTAAATTTATACATAGCATGTTTCCACATCTGTAGTGGCTATTTTGGAGGGCTTCCTTGCTCAGAATTACGACTCTGTTAAATATTTTTTAAAGAATATAAAGGCAGAGGAACATCAAGTTTTATGAACACATGTCAGGTTCTAAGGAACCAAGCCCCATAAAAGACCACTAAGGAAATACTTGGAAGCACAACTTCAAAACCTCTCCCGCCTCCTGTTTTCCCACATTTGGAAGAGGGGAGATGAACTGTGAGAAGGGGCCACTTACAGGCATTCATGAAAAGCCTGACTCTCTTTCATGTTTGTAAATTTGAACATATGTAATAAAACAGGGAAAATACTAAATCTGCAGCGGCAGCTGGAGATTTCTTTTCTGCTAATTGTAACTGTTCTACAAGTCTGAGGTATCCTCCAGCAATAACCATGTTTGCTGCTCTGCAGGACCCGTGGTGTGCAGCTTCTTCCCGCCTCAGGAAAGCTCACAGTGTCCCCTGCAAAGCAGGCCGCTCCCCACTTCCCGGAGCTGCCTTGCCAGGCCCCATGACCTCCTTTCCGCTCTCACCCGTCTCAGCCTTCTTTCCCTCTCTCATCTCATCCTGACCTTTCCTTCACAGCACTTATTTTAGCATAATTTGTCTTGCTGTTTGCTGCATTCCGCCCTTTACCTCCTAGACTGGGCTTTTTGAAAGCAGACCACTGAGGCAGTGTAGGATGGACACTGGGTTGTCATGGTGAAAACACAGGCTTTCGAGATGGACTGCTGCATCCTGACTCTAGCTCTATCAGCTGTGTGACCCAGCAGGTTACTGAACCTCTCTGGGCAATGGTTTCTTTAGCTTTTGGAGACCGAGCTTTAGAGTATCTATCTCATGCTCCTCTGTGCTTAAAATTCAATGTGATGACATAAACAAAGTACTTCATCAGACCCTGGCATACAATAAACATTCCATAAATGAGCACAATTATTATTTATTATTTACCTTTATATATCTAATGCCAACCACAAGCCTGCTACTAAAAGATGATAAATACTTATTAAATCAATATACTTTAGTATAACTCTATCTCAGTTTTTCCAACCCACAAAGTACCTCTACATCCATTTCACAGATAAACAACTAGGCGGATTCTCCTTGCCTTCCTCTAAATTTCATCACAGACTGCAAACTTTGGTTTCCTAAGCCCAATCAACATCAACTCAAAGCACTCTGCCTCACATCTCTCATGACATTTTTGTTCATCAACCTTGTTAGGAGCAAGAATAGCCAAAAACAGACCACACAGTATATCTATAAAAAACAAATCGATGGTCACAAAACAACACTGATTCAATCTGAATTGAGGACCATGTGTCCACTCTCTCCAACTTGTCCTGTAAACTCAGCCTCAGGTTTTACCGTCTGTGAAGTAGGGATATCACCCACTGCAAAGCCTTGTGGTGAGGAAAAAGGAAGTGACGTTTGGAGAAGGCCTTCCACAGTGCTGGGCATTCAAGGGGAAGTGTTTAAAAAAAAAAAAAAAAGACAGCTTTTGCTACCTACTTCCCCGGATCCCTCAGCCTACAGGAACCAGTTAATAGTTTTTAAGACCATGCATCATACTTTATCCTGGATCGCATCAAATCAATGTGGAGAACACATGAGAAACAGATAACTTGCTTTCAGAGCACGGGGCAGTCAAAATGCTGAGGTGTTGCAATTCAGCAGACATTATGGGCACTTCTGTTTCCAAACTTTCTTATGACACAGTATGAAAAATCAAAAATTCCGTCTGTATTTGCCTATGCACGTCAGCCTGGGCACTGTGAATTCCTAAATCTAGGACATGGGGGAAAAATAAACTCACATGCTCAGCTGGTCTTGGAATTCTCAGGTCTATGAATGAAGCTGCTTCCAGGGAAACTGGTTGTGCTTCTTTGTGCTTTCCTGAAGTGATATAACTGATTAGGAAAACAATGTGTCCATTCCAAAGAGCAGAAAGATACGTTTGCCAGAGTTTTTGTTAATGGGGGCACAGCGCTGTGCAAGGACAGGAGGAATCCTAAATCATTACTTTCCGTGTCATGTCCCAGACCACCCAGAAAGACCACTTGACCTCAAAGCTAAATGACGAAAATAAATTCCAATTTACTCAGCTTGGGCAAAAAACTAAGAACAACAAAGAAACTCTTCTTTCATGATGAGAAGACTCCATTCACGAGGTCTCCTCACTGGCACAGTGGAGGTCCACTGCTTCTGTCCACACAGAAGCCCAGACAAATCACGTTTATAAAGGTCAAGGTCAGAGGGCAGCAGGCTCTGAGATCAAGGGCTGCCCACGAAGACTAACAGGCAGAAGCAAGATCATTCCTTGTTACTGCGGTGGCTCCCCTGGGTTCTGGCTTAGACTTGCCTGAGCAACTGGCATTTGGAATAGTTAATTTTTTAAAAATCTGTCATTTAATTCTTCAAAGGCTCTGTCCTGTCCTGTTTCTGTGAAATATGCCAGGAAAGTTAAACTACTTGGCTTCCCTCCCTTCTACAGACCAGGGAAAGGTTCCAATGGAATTTGAAGGTAGCATGGGAGAGAAATACCTATCCATGGCAATAACGGCTGACGAGGAGCAAGCGATACCTAATGGCCTCAGAAATCAGAGAAACTATCAGATACAAAGTGATAATCTATTAAATACAATGTGGCCAGCTTGCCCTGGGAGGAGCAGAGACTCTCTTAGGGACAACTGTAAAGAATAAATGAATGATTCAGGAGTCAGATCATATTTTACATGTATTTCTTAGGTCATGGGGATCATTTCAAATTCTGCTACTTTAAACATAACACACCATTTTCTTTGTTCTATTTCTGGCTGCAGTCTTAATATTTATGGCATAACAGAACCACATAGTGGGGCGGGGGAAGGCAAAGAAAGAAAATAAACAGGCTTGCTGGGTTGGTGAAGTAGCACTAACTAGGATGAGAAGTGGGTCCCTGGTGCAGGGCACTCACCTTGCACGGAGTCTGGCACTGAGGTCTGTCAACACTACCTTTTGGAATGGAAGAAAAAGGAATAAACCATAAAGAAAAAATGGACATTTTTCATCCCAAAAATCTTTTCTCTGTGGGGAGAAGAAAGCACAACAGAAAGTTAGTAGAGATTTGTTAAAATACCTGAAAGATAACTAACTGGAAGGGAGACAGAACTTGCTGCTGCCTAACCTGTGTTGTCCAAAGGAATCTGGACAAAATGAAAACCCACTCATGAGTCTCCACAGACTTGATGTTACATCCTCGTGGCTTGGGATATGGGAAGGAAGTATGCAAAACGGGTTCATGAGTGCAAAAAAAAATTAAGTATCTTTGCAGAAAGATAACAAACTGCTTTTCTTAATTTCTTGCTTTTAATTTTGATTTTTATTTCTTCTTAGTAGATGTTTGAGCTCACCATGACTCTATTCCTCACGTGGAGTTGGTACATGTACCTAACACCTCTTCACTCTTTCTCTTCCTCTTGCTCTCCCTCCCCTCCCCATTGCCCCATCTTTTGGCTTCCTTTCTGTACAAGCTGTTTCAGTAATTATGCTGCTTAATAGGGACTGATAAACCCCAAGATCTGGAGGTTCAGCTTCTTGTTTAGGGAGGCAAGGACTGCTAAAAATCACAGCTATGGTCTGGCTATTGCAAAAGTCCATGAGCTCAGGGAACCCTGGGCTAAGTGCTGGCTGTATCCAGGAAAGCAGGTTGGCAGCCTGAGGTTCGTTGTACTGTCTATTCCTCCACCCTTGACCAACCTGTAGACACACTGAAAACACTTGTGCTCCTGCCTCTGGGGCACCTTCACCCTAGTGCACCTCAGTATAGCCCAGATAATCCATTCCAACTCAAGTCAGCCCACACAATTTTCTAGCATCTGAAAAGTATTTCATTTTTCAGGGGGCCTCAGCACTGGGAACATGAGGCAGAAGGTACAGAAACAAGCAGGAACCTGTTCTCCAGAGGGTGACAGGGGACTAGACATACAATATCTTCTTCAAGACCCAGTTAAAAAATGGGCATCTAACATGAACAGACACTTCTCAGATGAAGAAATACAAATGACCAATATATACATGAAAAGATGTTCAACATTACTGGCCATTAAAAAAAATTCTTTTTCAAAATGTCTATGTTCAATGACATCTTTTCTTTCCCCTTGAGATGGGGTCTCACTAAGTGGCCCAGGTTTGGCTTCAACTTGTGATCCTCCTGCTCAGCCTCCCAAGGCTGGAGGAAAAAGGGGCATACCAATGCACCCAGCTCAACTACATCATCTTGACTGAATAATTAATTCTCTCAAACAAACAAAAAAATCTGTTGAAGGAAGAGAATGGAAGAGCAAAGTGGAAAAAGCAAGAAATTAATACATAAGGCCTGGCATTGTCTTTCTTCAGGAAACCCAAGGTCTCTTTTAGTGATCCCATTGTTCTTTTAGTAAGCCAGATTACGTGGTTTCCTGTCTCAAGTTCAGTACTAGAAGCCAGTCATCTTTCAGTGTCCACGGTGACTGGTTCCAGAACCCCAAAATTAGTGGGTCCTCAAAGTCCCTTATAGAAAATATAGTAGTATTTCAATATGATTTATATACATCCTCTGAGGTCTTTAATTCATCTGTAGACTACTTATAACACCTAATACAATGCAAATCCTACATAAACCATAGTTTCACTGTGTTGTGTAGGGAATAATGACAAGCAGAAAAGCCTGTACAGGTTTACTATAGATACAGCTGGATGGGGAACCGTGAATTCCAAAGGCCAACAAGGAAAGCACAAAGGAATAGGGAAGTATGCACTAGTAGCAAATGGCCTATTAACAGGGAAAAGATCGGAAAAACAAGGACAACATCAAACAGTAGATTTGTTAAATCCAAAGTACAGTCTTAGCTTCTGCATAAAGAGAAAGAATCTGACTCAAGATCTCCCTTGTGGGAGAGCTGGACAGTTACTGTGATCCCTGTGAAGTGAAGATGTTTAAATTACACCTACCACATGTTCTTCAAAACAAGAGGAAACTCTAATATATTTTGTGAAGAGTTTCATAAAACTTAACATTGGATGCACTACAAGAGTAGGGGCCCATTAATCTCCAGACAATGCAAGAATAGCTAAACTATCTCAAGGAATGTCCAGGCCACAGACTGACTTAATCTATAGGTGAAAATAAATATTTGTGTCTGTGTGATTGTTTTCTCCAGATGCTCTTAACAGGAGAAACAGTATTTAAGACCACTAGTCTACCAGCCCGAGTGAAGTCTAAGTCTGGTCACTGCACTAAGTGCATTTAATCTTTCTGGGCCTCAAATGAGTCATCTATCTTTACACAGCGGAGAATTACAGTATCTTCGTCATGGGATTCCTGTGATAACTACCTACAGCAATACACAGGAAACCCTTCAAACACAAATAAACCCTGTAAATGTTAGCTGTCACTATCTTCATTGTTATGAGCATGATTTTATCTCTTACTCATTCCATTACACTTCTTGCAAGTTCGGACAACTGCTACAAAGCCACAGAATACGGATTCCGATTTCTTCCTGTGGGTCATATTTGGGCTTCACTGCAGTGGTCCTGTGGAACTGAATTTTCTACCTGCCTGAAGTTCAGTCTGGCATGCTGGAGCAATGGCCACAAAGATGTCCCAAAAGATCTGGTTCTTTTACTGAGCATAGTGCAGATACTTTTTATGACTTAACACTCTTACAATAAAATCTAAGTGGTTATATAAGAGCACTACCAAATGACAAAACCATGATTATGTATTGGTTCACTACCAAATCCTTCCAAGAAATAGATGTTAACTGAGAACCAGGATTAAACACAAATAGCTTCAACATCACTGACAACATATTCAAGTTTTTATTAAATCCAAGGCAAAACTTAATGCCTTGAAAATTAAACAAAAAAATCAAAGAAACCATTAAAGTGATCTTGTAAAACATCCTAATGTACCTGGTTAAGCTAAATCTGAGTCACATAAAGGACCAAGCACTCTATAAAATTGTAAATGTCATTCATAGCTGAATGCAATCTCTTAAATTGTGATGAGAACAATATATATCAAATATTATTCTTAAGCACATTTAAATCAGCGATCTTATATTTATTTCTTAAGGAAAAAAATCCAGGAATTAACTAATATTTATTTCTTATATATCTAAAAATATAATCAGCCAAAACTTCAAATTTTATAAAAAGACATCACTAATTCATTGGGTGGACCAGCACATCCATTGATAACTATTCTGTTACTTTGTTGTGACAAGTTTAGTGATTTATGAAGATCTGATGAGGCATAAAGCTTTGATGAGGAAATGAAAACATTATTATTGCATCATGATTTATAACTACCTAAAATTGATTAAGAGTGCTAATTATATCCCAAAAGATATTTGGTAACGAACTCTCTCATTTTTGGGGGTTAACTGAACTTTGTCTTTTAGCTTTTCCTATGGTCAATCTCATGCTCCCATCTACCGATGCTATTGCTCATTTTCCCCATTGATCTCTATTTTACTTGTCTGCATTACACTTGAGCGTGACTTGGGCATATATCTATCATCCTATTCTACAGATGGCAATAGAAGCTGATCTTTTTGCCTGATCCAATTGTCCAAACTCCCTCCCCAAATGCTATTTCTGACTAGTTGCAGCCAATGCTACATTCTCAATCAAAGAGATAGCCTCCCTTGAAACTCCTCATTGCTTGTAGGCATACTAGAGACTAGTTGCCTTGAGCTATAGCCAAACATATCTCAAGGCCTATAGATGGCCTCTCAGATTCCCAAGGCTACACACAGAAAATATATATCTTGGCTCACGGAGTTCAGCCCAGTGTTGAAAGTGAGTAGTGACAGCATTTGAGATGCCCTAAAGCAACAGGCAGAGGAATATGGAGGAAGGAAGAGAGTTCAGTGTTTCTCAGCCCCTGCTGAGCACTGGCCCTGTGGGAAAGGCTGGGGAGGTATAGTGTTGCCAAACAGTCTCCACTTTCACCTAAAGCCAGAAACCCAGACTTCTTGTAAAAGCTACATTTTTAAAAGTTGGCAACAAATCTCAACCATTTTAAAACACGTGTCAGTTCGCTGTAACATTTTTTATATCCAGTGCAGAGGCTGCCAGATGAGGAGATGGCTCTTCCAAAAGGTCAGGAAATGTGAATATGAATTTTTCTCAGAACAGATTTGCAAAGGACCAACAAAGAGAAGAGCGTATCACATGCCAGTCATACCACTAACTGCTTTGCATGAGTCTTCTCTGTGATCCTTGTTACACGGTGCCGGGATATTGGTATTCCCATTGGATAGATGAGGAATGCACTCCAAAAATACCTCATCTTGAGTTTTCAAAGTCAGATTTGAACTTTGATCTGTGTGACTTTAAATTACCTGCTTCTCATGAAATCTAGTACTTGTATCCATAAACAAGGATCAAAGTGGACAAAGGAGGGTTTTCTGGGGTCTTGAGGGAATACCTATGAATCTCTAGGCTATTTGCTGTGTATAGCACCAGGCAGATTCTGAATGTCAGCATCCAATGCAACAAATCTAAGAAATGAGAAATAAAAAGCCACATTTCAAATTGATGATCCAGCCCTTCCGTATGATGGCTGCCAGCTGCTATGCCACTGGCCAGAAGAATCTAGAAATCTGGCCATTAACCTCATTTACAAGCAAAACTGCTCTTAATAATCATTTTAAAAGGCAAAACCAGAAACAAAACCTTTTTAGAAGTCTTGAATTCAATGGAGCTTCCTTAGGTCTACAAGCTTCTCATGAGACACGTTGATCTTAATCTGATTATTTTAACATCAAAGAGAGAAGAAAAGGTTCAACATCAAATGGACCAGAAATGAAGCATTCTACAGAAGAAGCCTAACGAGCTCATCTAGAAATCTCTCTTAATTAAGTTAACTTAATCAAGTTTTCATATTCCTTAATGCTCATTTTTTGGCAAAAATTAAAACAAAAGCAACTGAATCCAAAATTAGTGCACAGGCCAATTGTCATTTTTATTTGCTTTCATTTCACACCATAATCACTCTGAAGAAGGGAAAACTTTTCTCATAAACCTACCTCCTCTCTCTTGCTCTAAGCTTTTCAAAAACAAACTTCAATTATTTATAGAGCTCCAGGTCTATAGAAATTTTTGTTATGTATCAATTTATTCCATATTTTCAATTCCAAGTGCTATACCTGAAAAGTTCTATCCATAGCTTATTATAAACCCAAAGGGCATTTCTTTTTATTTAAAAACAAAAAGCAGTCGTGAGGTATCTTTTCATGTACCTCATATTTTAAGACTGGCCTACTGGGACTGTCCAGGTGGCATATTCCACATAGCAGACAGAAAGTCCACTGAATGTCTACAGGAACCACTGTTTTTGGGAAGTCACTCAGCTATTGCTACGTGGAAAGAAAGAAGCTCTTACAAGAGTATGAAACACAAAGTAAAAACTCCCATCATAGAGAAAGCCAAAGAAATAAGTTAAGGATGGTATTACTAGGTGCTTTGTTCAGCACTTTCTGTTCCTTTAGCCTTAGACACCCTTCACCATATACTGTCCTTCGTTCCCCTCCTCTCCATGCAGGTCACCACTTCACCGGGGCTAAGTCGCCCACTCCACACGAAACAGCACATCCTGTCAGCCACCCATTCACTTGTCTTTATCATACTCTTAGCACCTTGTACATAGATTCTGTGGCCGATTTTCTATTCATCCCCCCACTCAAATGGCATGGCCAGGAGGACTATATCTTTGCCTTTTTCTCAATGTCAAGTATCCAGCACCTAACAGTTAACTGAGATATTTGTTAAATCAACTAGTATAAAAATTAAAAAAAATGATAGACCACTAACTGTCATCCTCAAATAGGGCTCCCACTCATCTTGGTTTCCCTGAAGGGCTCCAGTATCTACAGAAATACCTGGCATGTCATAATGCATGATTGAATGAGAGCATGAATAAATGGCACTGCTTATTCTGAAACTTGTTAATTCCATTGGCAAGGAGTCACTATTCTTCTGTTTAAACAAGGTTTCATTGATGAGGTACTTATACACAATGGAATAGTATTTAGTTTTCAAACAAAGGGGAAATCCTATCATCTGTGACAATGTCTATAAATCTGGAGGACAGTACCACAAGAGAAATAAGTCAGGCACAGTAAGACAAATATTGTGTGATCTCACTTAAATGCACGTTGAGCACGTTGAAGTAAACAGTAGAACAATAGTTACCAGGAGGTAGAAGAGTGTGAAGAAAGCCAAGGCCTTAGGAAAAATAAAAACAGATACCTGTTTACCAAGCTAGCTTTCTGGGTAGAGAGAAGCTTGTGAAAGTTTCACCTGACAGTTCACATAGGCAGACTGCAGTATAAAAACAAGTCAGGTTCCACACACATCCATAATTAGAGTAATTGCTTCGTACAACCTGCATTTCCTAAACTGTCATTCTCTGGCCCTCTGTTCTTACGTAAGGTATAGATCTAGCACATAATACATACCTTGGAAGTGATGACAGAATAGTATTTATTACGCACCCACATGTGTAAGATATTGCACAAACAGGCAAAGCAGACTCCAGCTATGCCCTGAAGTAACTCGGCTTAGGATTTAACTGCAGATATAGGGAGAGTTTACAAGGATGTAAATTTGGGGTTTCTCCATAATTACATAGTATATAATTCCAATGTAAAACCTAAATAGGATCTAGACAAGTCTCTTAACAAACACATTTAATTAATGTGATTGAGATAAAATAGCATCAAAAATTCTAAAGAATATAACTAATTTCTTTTTGGGGGGAACAACTCTTGCTCATAGTAATAAACACAAAGGTTTATCCCATCATATTCCACAGGAGCCTTCTGTGCCCATTCTTGGCATCTGCTACCTCTAATGACTCCCAGACACCAACCACATACCACAGAGATGTTGAAAGTTTCATTAAATTGAACCAATTAATAAAACATCAAGAGCAGGCATTGGGATTCCAGGGTTGCACTCCTAGTGGTCTCAGAGTGCTTGCAGCTTGCCTGTAGGGCCACAGACTGGATGGAGCAGCGATTCCCACCATAGGCCTCCAGCAGCAAACCTTGTGGTGGTTCAGGGCCTGTCCAACAGACCAGCATCACTCCCACCAAGGCGGACACCCTGAGGATGGAGCTCTGCTGGCATTACAGGTACGTGTGTCATTTCAGGGTATCTGTTGTGTCTACTGAAAAAACACACAGAAGAACATCTGAAAGCCGTGGTCTACTGCAGAGACTTCCAGCTGCTTCTAATCCTGAGCATCAAGAACTTATTTTAAGAGACAAAGACTTCTTTAAACCAATATCCATAATTAACAGACTGGAGGGAAGGCCCTATGTCTAGCATGGCACACGTGTTTGTCAGCTGTCCCTGCCCTTAAATCTCCCATGGTGGCAGGTCGCTACAGAAGGGGAACAGGTTTTCCATACTTAAGAACCATGCAACAGAGACAGGAAAGGAAGAAATGTGAGTATGGCCATGTGGTTCTACTTCTATAGGGTGGCAAGAGTGGGAGACGCAAACTACAGAGGGCACACTGTTCTCTGAGAATCTCTCCTACACAGCAAGTCATTTCCACTACTTGCCATTCTGGGCCACTGGTGAGGCCTCTTATTGGTGGTGCTCAGTCATAACCATGTCAGAGGGTCCCAGCTGTGATCACTCTGTCCCTGTCCTCAGCATAGCAGCAAAAGTGGAGTTGCTATCTACTCATGGATGTGGGTCTGAGTCCGAATGTACTTTTCAGCCTTTCTTGCAGTTGACTGGGGCAGAGGTGACAGAATTCTGGCCAACAGAAGAGATGGAGAATAGATGTACAGCCTTCTGAGCCTGGCTTGTGCCTCCCTTCCTTGCCAGTGGATGATCACTTTCTTTCCAAATGGAGAAATACAGAAGTCTCAGATAAGCTGGGGCCGCAGATGGGATAAGGCCAGTTCCTGAATGGTGGCAAAGAACACATCCCACTCCTATGTTCCTGCTGAACTGCACTTAGCCATTGACTTTAATGAATAATATTTATTGTGTTAAGCCTCTGAAGTCTTAGCGTTGCTTGTTACAATAGATAGCTTGCTCGAATACAGTAGAGAATGTGCTTTATCAGACCAGATGGTTTAAACCTATGAGGTTGAACGATGTAATATTTTGAAATGTGTTGACTTGGCATCAGCAAATCCCAGGCATGGTCTCATCATTCCACCTCCTACGGGATGCTTTGGAATTGTGAACAGTACTAGTTAATGAATGCCCAATAAGCTACCGTTTTCTCTTTAAGAAAAAAGGGGGCATCTTCCTTCCTAGTGTCAGCACCTAAATCTACCATTCCAGGAGACTTAGGGACCAAACTGATTCTTCAGTGCTCTATCAGATCTAAGTGAGCCTGGTCACAAAATCCACAGAGTATATTTACACCTGGAAATGCAAATGTGTCCATATACCCAGAGCCTGGGCCATGACCTGAAGATCTGAGACTTGCAGAGATGCCTTCTGCTTTAATATTCCATCTTTATTTTACTCTTCTTACATCTGTTTTCCTGCAGCCATGAAAGACACTAATTGCTTCTGAATGGAGAGCAGAGACTCTTCATTTTTTTACACAGAACACGCACACACTCCACACATTTGAGTATAACGTGGTTGTCTCATTTTCTGTAAATATTGTACTTTTTCTTATTGGCAAACAAGAGCCTTTTCAAGTCAAAATAATACTCCAAAAAAAAAAAAAAGGCAATGACGTTTTTGAAGGTTTGGAAAATTGAGCTTGGCCAGAGCACCAGGGACTCCAATTACACGCATTTACCTGATGTACTCTTATATGACACATAATTCACAAATTGCAGACGGCTTTTTGTGCTGTGTACTATGCACTTTAAAATGTATTTATGATGTAGAGTTTCTCCTTTTGTGGTTTCTCGAAGTGACTCCTCATTCAGAGCAGTTTCCTGGCTTTTCCTTATGTCAGGGAATGTACTTAACCTTCAGCAACCCAGAGCACTGAAAGAGTTGTGCAGGCCTTGTTTAGCATCCATTTTTCTCCTGCATAGACCATCTGATTTTTCATCTGGTTTTAATTTTATACAATGATGTAGGTAAAGGCAAACCCAAAGGCTTAGTAATTACGCCCTCATGGCAGTTCGATGAATGTGCCGGAGATGTTTACTAATTATAGTGATATGATGGCCCTCCTCCTCAGAAGGATCTAACATGGAGGTGTCTCTTTTGTTTTTCAGTCTGAATCAATCAATCTCTCTGTCTCTGTCTCCGTCTCCGTGGTACTGGGAATTGAGCCCTGGGCCTTGAGCATATTATGCAAGCATTCTACCACTGAGCTACATCCCAGCTTTGTTAACTAATCTGGTTGCTTACCAAAAATGAGGTAATTAATAAAACTGCTTTCTTGCCATAAAATTCTTAATCTGAAAGAAATATGAAGCCACGCAGGGGAAGACAGTAATAGTACATAGCACTGTTTCCCCTCAACTGAGCCACCAAAAATCTGTCCCCATCCTGCGGGACAACAGACCTGTGTTTCTCCATGAGCTGGCTTCACTGCCTTCACTGTATTTCCTAAACACTAGGTAAGGTAATTACTCCTCAGACTTTGCAGCTGCCTCCATTCATGTCTTTACAGTACAAGACACTGTCCTACTATCTGAACTTTGAATCACAAAATGTTCCCAAGGGAACACATGTCAGCTTTTAAAACACTTTCAATCAAACAATGTTAGTTTTAGATACTCATAGAAGTCTCCAGAGAGTCTGTCGAAAGCAAGGATGTGGAGGATTAAACATAGCCATACACTGTCTGCCACTCCTCTCCCCCAGAAGGGGAATCTATTTCTTCACTGCAGATCTGGGAGAGTCTCATAAAGTAACGGTTACCAGCAGAATGTTGGGGACATGACAAGGGTGCTTCTGAGTCAGGGCTTTAGGCCCTTATTTCTGTTCTTGTCCCCTCGACGCTCTAGGAGTGCCACATGAGAATCCTGTGTGAGCCCCCAGGAGGTAGGACCACACAGACCAAAGGACCCTGACACCCAGCACCATGGATTAGGCTACCATGGATAATCCAGCCATCTCAGCTGACCGTCGCATAAAGGAGCTCATGGAGACCACCAGAAAACCAGGCTAAGAAACCTACTTATTCATAGGAAGGTAAACATCATGGGTATTTTAAGGAGTAAAATCAGGACGGTTGGCTATGTAAAGCAGACAAGCAAAACAATTGTGAAAAGAAGAAGAAAAAAAGAACCTAGAATTATTCCTGATGGGAATTATTTATCAATGCCAGGCTGTCAGGTA
This sequence comes from Cavia porcellus, assembly GCF_034190915.1. Classification (NCBI taxonomy): domain Eukaryota; kingdom Metazoa; phylum Chordata; class Mammalia; order Rodentia; family Caviidae; genus Cavia; species Cavia porcellus. The sequence goes on from NW_026947496.1 coordinate 56,161,040, forward strand.
TGATGGTAAGGAAGTCCTTTAAAGATTAATTTTAAAAGCAAATCAATGAGTAAACTGTGATGAGTACTGATACACTTGTTAAAATGAATGGAAAAATACATTGAAATGCTACATGTATGAGCAACTATGAATCAGGCTTTCCTGTAACTTATGTGATTGAAGAAATATCGTTTTTGGTTTTTTTTTTTTTTTTTTTTTTTACCAAATTGGACACAGGTGAGTCTGGCAGGTGCTGAAAAACTGTAGGATAAAAAAAGGTACCTCTCAGAGATGACAAAAGTTCTAGTACCAAACATGTAAGGGAAGATAAAATGCTTTCTGAAATATAACCTAAAAATGTATCATTTCTAATTTTACATATTTTACATAATTTATCTGCGATCCTTAATGTATACTGATGAAAAGCATCTGTGAATTAACATTTGATCATTTGGTTTGTACCTATTATAAATCATACATTCAAGTTCACTCACCAAAGCAAACAAACAATAACAAAAACAGAAAAAAACCTCGACTTTCTTTGCAGAAATCAAGGAGTCTTGTGTATTCTATATATTTGGATATATATGATATTTTACAAAATGATAAAGCCCAAAGTCTAATAAGTGAAATTCATTACTGGAAATTAATAATTTAGCATTAAATTACTCTGTGGAAGTATAAAAAACTTACTTTTTCAGAAACAACTGTAGCTAAGTAAATTATTTACTGAAATGCCTGCTTACATTTACAAGTTATAAAAGCAATGAAATATTCAAATGTATGCTAAAACCTCTTAAGAAGTGAAAAGGTTAAGGTGACTTGTGGAGAACTTTGGTGGGTTAATAAGGAACTTCAGCAAAATTAGCACAACTGTTACCAACTTGATGAAAATATGTTCTATGTGGCTTTTTAAGTCATGGTCATTCGTAGAACAGTATGTACATTTGAAAAACTTTACCCAAAGGTGTAATTTAAAAATATTTTTCTATTAAAATCATACATATTCACTGTTGGAGTTACAGAAAACTTAAGACTGTCAAGAAAATATTATCTCCTGGAATCGTACTACTTAATTATGACCAATATAGCTAATATTTATTGAGCATTTGCTGTGGGTCAGACAATAGTCTGAATTCTTTATATGTATTAATTCATTTTATCAATGCAAGCCTATGAGTGATACACTATTACTATCCTGTTTACACATGAGGAAACTGACAGAGAGAAAGGTTAATAACTTTGATATGTACTCCATCTGCCAGATGGGGATAAGTGGGCATTTTGACTTGAATGCAAACTCTAAATCCCTATCTATCCTGTGACTGTGGCTGGCATTCTGCTGCTTTTAGTCTTTTTCTGACATTACTGATGCAACACATACATTTTAGATTTATATTGGGATTTTTTTGAGGAATCTAATAAATCATATAGGAAGTCTCAGGTTCGCTCTCAAGTCTTTTTAGGTGTCTCCAGTTCCATACTCATCTCACCTAAGTGGCTACTGTAGCAGTTTCAAAATTAATATAAATTCAACATGTCTCACAGGTCACACACTGGGGAAGGATCATGGCTCAAATGATTCATTTTCATCTCCAAATTTTCTGATACCATCTAAATTTTGGCAAATGCTACAAACACTTGGGTGTTGGATGTACTTTTATTTCAGCAATGTGGTAAGCTCAATGAGAGTGTTCGAGTACCTAATATTCAAATAACCTTTGAAATAATCTAGACCTTGAGCTGCTGACAAGATATCATCAGAAATGAAAGTTATAGGGAAAAAGTAAAAGAAACTAAGAATAATCTGTAGTATTATTCTAGAAAGAGAACTATAAATGAAATCAATGTTGGTATAGGTCTTCATAGTTTTATAGATGATCTAAGCAAAAACTATTTGAAACTTAGAATTCCCACATTGATAGTATTAATTATGGTCAAAGCAATACAAAATCAAAAGAGAAATATTTTACAGGTCTCCATTTATAACCAGAAAGCACAGGTAACAAGCACCTGGACAAGATCCCACAGTTGTGTTTGTGTTTGTGTTTATATGGTTGCTAAGAGCAATGACCATGTCATCATACTGCCTGGGTTTCAGCCCATTGTCTCAGTAGATCTTCAGCAACTGATTTTGCAAGAAGAGCTGCAAGTTCAATGCAAATAAAATTTTCATATATATCAAGACATAAAAAGACATAAAGACTCACATGCATGGTATGAAACAGACACACACTTTATACACTTATGCAAATTGTCATCAAAATTGGTACTTCATCAACCTCAAGCATTTTCAATAATTGCAAAGTTAAAATTGTGCCACAGTGAGTGACATTTTCCTCTGCACACTACAATGTCTGGTGCTTTTGGACACTTCAAATTCTATCTTTGGATTCATACTTTATTTGAATGAATACCAAGACATACAGTTCACACTCCATCATCTTTCAGAAAGTAAAGATGACATTCAGAAAGAATTCCTAAGGTCTGATGTTTTTATTCCCAGGCATCAGTATCAACAGTTTGCCAATGATAAATAGCATCCAGAGCAGAGAGGGGATCAAGAGTATAATTTCAAAGTGTAAGCAAGTCCAGAGCCCTGTACCATGGAGACCAGCATTTGGTTATGTGCACTTAGCATGCAACATCTCCTGAGAGCCTGTAGGAGAACTGCCTTAGACACAATCCCTGGCCTATGTCCTAAACAGAACTGTAAGAGCAGTGCCTGCAGAGAGGTTTGGGTAGCACCTGAGAGATGAGCACTCTCTCTTGTAGAAATTACATAAAACTGAGTCTTGAATTGAAAACAAAGAAGATCCAATCTAGACTTGAAGGATATTCTTGCAAATTTACCATGAGTGAATTCATTCTCATATATACATGTACATATACTTGAATGCACATATATATGTATATTATATGTGTGTGTGTATATATATATGTGTGTGTGCATATATATGTATGTTCTAGTCTTAGCTGGCATTTCTAACAGGTAAAGGATTTCGTACTGCTTTTTGGATTTTTACCTCTCCTAGGTTATTTCCAGGGAAAGCTCTAAATGCAGTTGGCATTGACAGATTCCACAGTATGTTTTATAAAACAGACCCAATTTTTTAAAAGAAAAACAAAGTACACTGCAGGGTGTGAAATCAGCAAAGTTTATGGTAGGGGCTTTGGCATAGGACATCTGATACCTGGACATTGCAAAGACACTATTACAATTGACTACATACCAGTAAGTACACTGAATGGAATCTTAATCTAGCATAGAATCTTAAGTGCTAGTTATCAAAATCAATACATGTTAAGTATCAAAAAATTACAGAATCAAATGTGTTAACTAGAGTTTTCTAAGTTTACCACTCCTCTTACAGTTAATCATTAACATATTTTTAAATTGTTACTTTATGCCTCATCTCTATCTGTATTAGAATTTTATACAGAATATACATAGTATTTTTATGAGGAATTTGGAACTGTACAGTGGAGGGTTTCCCCATTAAGTATTTAAAGAATGTATTTTTTCCCATTTTATGAAGATATAATTGACAAAAAAGAACTATATGTATAAAACTTGATGTTATATATCAGAATCACCACATTCAAGCTGACTAATATCTATCACCTTACAAAGTTATGATTCTCTGATGTCATATATATTTAAATTATAAATATCAAGGAAAGCCTCAGGACACTGGTTTCATGGTCCATTGTATTTTGTTTCTTTGAATTTTTCTACTGACTACCTTGACTTTCCACGATATGGGTTTTACCTGTTGGCTTTTTCTTGTTTAACTGAGAAGACATAGTTGATTGTTAGTATCTTGTAAAATTCACATACTCTTTTTCTGAAAAGAGAGGAACTATTTGTTGACATTATCAATAAAAGCATTTGCTGAGGAGTTAATTTTGTGCCAGGCATTGCTCTATGGGTTATTTCTTCACAGATTTCACAGTGTCCATGACATCTGATATAAAAACAAAATCCAACACTGTGCCTCCCCATCACAGTCTCCACAGCTGTATCTTCCATCTGAATGCACAACAGATACCCAACTATAAAAGGAAAAATTCTGCAAGGGAAGAAATACAAGAGAAAAATCCGACTTAGATCACCCTGCTCATTGTATGGCATGTTGACCTGCACTGGCGTTAAACAGCAACAGCCAACCTAACAGCTAACCCTACGGGGTGCCCAGCACCTTGCATCCTCTGCCCACCGAGACTGAGTGTCTGTGTTCCTGCTTGACTTCTTGAACCTGTAGCAGGCCTTTCATAAAAACCTCAAGACCATAATGGCAACTTCTTTCCTGAAAAGGTCATGATCCTAGGATTACAGGGCTGCAGGAGTGCTTTGGAGAAAGCAGGATCACAAACCCTATTAGTTACTCTTAGAAAGGTTATAAAAAGTAAAGTTTAATCAAACATTGTACAACTTAATCTACCTAAGGAAAAACTGCAATACAGACAAAAGGCAAATGGTTTAGACTGCTCAGAAATGCCTGAGCACCTGGGACAGAGACAGTAGTTCTACATACACTTATTAAGCACTTCCTACACAGAAGGTACAAAGAGAAAGAAAATGTTATCAGCCTAATCTGTAATGAATTATCAACATATAACCACTTCAACCTATGAGGACAAGGAAATGTCACCAAATACATTCTATTAGTTTTCATCTTTGAGACACCATCAACTGAAAAGTTACTCAAACATGTTAGCAAAAACAAATAAATAAATGAGTTCTTTCAGAAATTCCAGGAATAGCAAAATTCTGATAAAAATGCTTTGCCTTCAAAGTAAGATTTTAGTGTATGGATTTTGCATGGTGTAATTTCTTCCATATTATGGTAAAAGGGCTATTGCTAAACAAGATAACTATAGTGTCTGGGGGAAGGAAAATCATGACTTTTGAATAAAGCCTGCTATGCTTTAGGTAACTATGCCCAGAGGCTCATGTAATCCAGGCTCGATCACTAGCTTGTGGTGTTACTGGAAGGGGATGGAATCTTTAAGAGACAGAACCTCAAGGAAGGAAAGTAGGTCATTGGGGTTGTGCCTTTGAAGGGTACACTGGGATCCCAAGGACCTTTCCCTCTGTTTCCTGGCTGTTGTGAGGTGAGCACCTTGTTCCACCACACATCCCTGCCACAATACAGTGTCTCACCACAGTCCAAAGGCAATGAGAAATCATGGTCTTTTTTTTCTCTCTCTCTTTCTCTCTCTAGAATATCCTTCAGTACTTTTTTGTAGGGTTGGTTCATGAATTCCTTCAGTTATCTTTGTCATGGAAGAATCTTATTTCTCCATTAATTTTGAAGGATACTTTGGCAGGGTACTTCAATCTGGGTTGAAGTTATTTTCTTTCAGGACTTGAAATACTTCACTCGAAGCTCTTCTTGGTCTGATGGTTGTGTTGAGAAGTCTATTGTGATTCTGATGAGTTTTCCTTTATAGGTGATCTGTTTCTTTTTTCTAAGAGCTTTTAATATTCTTGTGTTGAATTTCTGGAATCTTAATTACTATATGTCTGGGTGGGCCAGACAATGGAATGAAGGGGAAAAATAGGCAACCAATGGCAGGAAAATAGTATGGCAGAGATGAGGCAGAGAATGTTGGCCATAATCACTAATATAGATGGCCTCAATTCACCAATAAAAAGAAACACAGGCAGAGTGGATTGGGAGACAGGGTCCATCAACATGCTTTATATAAGAAATACATGTAACCTGAAAGGAGGTTTATAGACTGAAAGTCAAAGAAAAAGTCAGAGAACGACAAAGAAAGTCAAAGAAAGCAATGCTGTATGTGACAGGGAACCAGAAAAAAGTGGAGGTGGCTTGCCCATCAGCTGCAGACTGGTTAGAATGCCATGATACTTTTATACAATGGAAAACTACTCAGCGATAAAGAAAGAAAACCTTGAGGCTCTTGTAGGTAAACGGATGCAACTTGAGTTATGATCAGGGGTAAAAAGGTTCAGAGTCATATAAGGTGAATAGGGTGTTGCCTTCCTAGTATAAAAACTACAGGAGTTAGTGGGATCCAAAATGCACAATACATCCTGTGAAAGTGAAAGGAGAGGAAGTGTCTAAAAAGGGAAGGCTATTATTGTGACTTGAAACCCATTTGTTTTCTGTTTTATTCTGTTTCAGTTTGTCTAATCATATTATATTTGATGGCAAGGACAGCTATTTCAAAGATAACAAAATATATATTTTGGTAACTTTTTTGATTTCCTATTAGCTTGATTTGAAGCCCTGTATTGCTTTCACTGTTTTGTTTTGAATGATTTTATTCTACTTTGTTTTGTTTGATTGTATCATGTTTGAAGGTATAGGCAGCTATAAGATGCATTATGATATCCATTGTGGTTTGAAGACAGTAAGATGCATTATGATACCCATTGTGGTTTTACTATTATCTTCTTTCACAATCCTATACTGTTTCCATTGTTTTGTTTTTATTGTCTTTATTCTGTACTGTTTTGTTTGACAGTATTATGCCTGATTAATGGGCAATTCTTTTGAAGATAACAAGTGGCATTATGGTAGCCATTGTCGATCTCCTTGTATTTTGTTTTTAAGTCGTGTACCATTCATCCTTTTGTTTTGACTCTATACTGTTTCATTTGGTTTTATTCTCTTCAAAAAAAAAAAAAAAAGGCATTCAGACCAAGAGGCCATAAGCTGAAATCTTTTCCTCTCCTCTTCTTAGATTTTTTGTTACAGTAATGAAAAGCTAATGCAAGGCTGAAAGCTCAAGTTCAACATCCCATGTGGCCACTCTCTTGCCCACTAGAACACAAGCTCCATCTACATGAACAGAAGCTACAAGAGGGCCAAGACCTCAACTGTCTTGGGTACTATTTCCCTCACACCTAGAAAAAGATCTAATGCAGGAAAGGTACTCCGTATCTGTTGAATAAATGGGAAAATCAAAGAATAACAGCAGGCAAAATTTAGTGCGTAAATCTTAGCTTCTGTTTCTTTAGCCGACGAGACCAAGAAATAGAACCCAATGGAAATGTGTGTAGTGTGGCATTATTAATAAGCAGTATTGTTAAAGAATAAAGGCCAGTTGGTGGCAACATAAAACAAATTTATCATCACCACTGTATCCAATGATTCCACTGACAATAAGGCAGACATTAAGTCTCCTGCAATCACCTTTATGATGAACTAACAGCTGTCAGTCCTCAGATCACAGAAGAGCTGCCTTACTCATTTTGAAAAATAACTTTTACAAGAAAATGCAGCACACTCATGCCACAGTGATTCTCCAGGGAGGAAACAGCTTCCATACAATTCTTTGTTGTTTGTAGTTTCTTCCTGCCATGGGGCTTTAGGTGAGCTCAAAGTTCAAGATTTTATCAAATATAATTCTGACTGCTTCCTCTTTTAAACTTTTTCATAGTTACTATGAAGCATTTTTTAACCTGCAGAGTATGGTTCTTTTCTTTACATATACACAAAACGTGTTTGAGTTACATGTGAGTATAGTGTCTTCATGTGGAAACTGAGCAACTTCAGCCAGTTCTACATACTGGAAGATGAAGTTTGCTTCCGCAGATGCATGTTTGGGATTGATGTAATTTATGAATGGGCAAATCATTTCTTATTTCATGGTATGCATTCACATGAAGAAATAAGCAACTCTGGAAAGAGCATGAGTTCAGCAGCTGGAAGACAGGGTGAGGACTCCAGGTCTGGCTTTGCTCCCTACACCATGCATTTCCATATACATAGGTTTTGGTGTGTGCAAGGCTCAGCACCACCTGGAACCAAAAAGGCAAGCCAGTACGTGCAAAGATCAGGGCAGAATTCCTTCCACTCTGCTCAGGACAATATCCAGTGAGGAATCTTAAGCTCTCAGATGGTTTTCCATCATCCCAGGAAAGAGGAGAAAAATACCCCCACTGCCTCTCCCTAACTGAACTCTGGAAATGTGTTGACTCATTTCATTTCTCTGGTTTCACAGGGTAAAAATTTTGGAACCTTAATGGCAGTAGGTATTTTTTTCCCAAAAGCTTATAAGCTTTTCGTGATGGAGAAACTAAACACTCAAAATGTCGTTAAATGATGGCAATGACAATCCCACCCTGAAGTCAGGTTTATAAATTGTTGATATTCCTGTCACTGTCCCAATAAAAATGAGTCTCTAGGACAAAGGAAATCCTCAGGTAGTAGTCTGTGGTCTGGGAAGTCTTAGCTATCCAGCACAGGGAGCTATGACTGTGGAGGAGGCTAGCAGAGCCTCTTCCAAGCTTCCGCCCCAGACACTGCCATCTGGCACCATCTTCTCTTTGCCTGCAGGCCAGAAGCAAAAGGCTCAGCTGGGCAATGAGTGCAGAGTTCACTGCTATTTCCAGAACGGGCTGAGTGAGTCCAAACTCACTATGACGTGGACATTACGTGGCTTTAGTGCCTACCTTCAGGGCATCACAAAAAGGGCGAGAACCCTTTCTCTTCTGTTGCTGTTAAAGCTACAAGTCCGTCATAGACAAAGCAGAGGTGGCCCAGACTAGAGCCAGAGTCAACGCTGAAGCTTGATTTTATTTACTCTTGGCAAGTCTCAACTTCCTGATTCTAAGGGGGAAAGGGGGTTGGGGGGAGTTAAAAGACTCATAAAAAAGGCTCCAAAGGCTTCTTGGACACCAAAGAGCTCTTACAAAACTATATTTTGATGAGCTACATGTAAATGAATCAGAAACATATGGATTTCATTTCCTTCATAATGCACAGGGGTTTCAGAGTAGAGAGTGGGGGGAGTGTTTGCCAAGATGAATCAGAGTGGGGAGGTGGGGGCTCTGGTGAAAATGTTAAGGGGGAGAACTTCAGACATTTGCTGAACCTAATGTAAGATTGCTCCCCTTCCTCTGTGGATCCTAGGTATCCAACAGCTATCCTAAGGTGCCAGAAAGAGAAACACAGTGCTACACACCCACACAGACAAGACCTTGAAAATAGTGGCTCACTCTGATGGTGTCTGAGGACTCAGAAGTTATCTGGAAACAACCCTCAAATATTGAATTTTTTTTTCAGGCATTTGGATATCATGAAGCAGAATATATAAAAATTTTTATGTCCTCAAAATTCCACTAAAGGGAACACAGTTGGTGTTTCCCAGAGGGGTGTGTACTGACTATGCCAAAGCAAAGAAGAAATCCTGCTTCTGAGCACCCACTAATTTAAGGCTCTCCTAGCGCCATACCCTGGAGCCCTGACTTGCTCATGAGGGCCCAGTGTCACTTGAATCCCCCAGTGTAGGCTGGAGTGGGGCTGGGATATGTGAGCAGAAATCCACACAAGGACTTTATTAAATAAATGAATTATAAAGGGGCAGTAAAGAATCTGGGAGCCAATGAGGTTTCTGGAGTGAGCCATTTGATAGGGCCAATCATTCAACACCTGGTTTAGCTAAAAATTAAATGAACTGTTTTTTAATTTTACATGTCTAAAAGCCAGTATATTTGAGTCAAGAAAAGAGATTCTCCCCAAGGAAGAAAAAAAATTAAAATAAAAAAAAGCAAGAAAGCAGATGCTGGAAAGAAAGATATAAGGAAAAACAGAAACCAGGCAAATTTTTGCAAAGGCAGCCAGTCATAAAAGGACTGACGGGAAAGAACATTCAAGTAGCCAGAGAAGAGAAAAACGATACTGAAAAAGGTACCTGGCCCATGCAAAGCACAAGTCGGCTGTCAAGGGGAGCATCGGACATCACAAGAAGCATTTTCTTTTGATATGCCAAATGGCTGGTGGGGTACCTCTTCTTGCCTCTGAACAGAACTACAATCACTTTCTGTTGATAACAACGTTAAGCTTAATTACACAGAGGTTGCACTTGAACATTTCCTTCCTCAAAGCTAAAGGCATGCCATTATTTTTCATTTAATTGCAGAACAAGGGGTGCTCTGTTCAGTGAAGTACAGGAATTGCTAATACAACAATGGTGAATGCAATGGTAGTGAAAAATGTCAGTTTTCATGATTGCTATTAATTAGGGGTCTGTCACATGTAGAGAATGGCTCTTTTCTTCTTCATCAGCTTGCAAATGGCCGTTTGCCCCAGAGAAATTGTATGGCAGGAAGCAAGAATGAGCAAGTCAAGCTGTAGTGTCTGCTTGAGGGCTAGGTTCAAAGTCCAATGCTGTATGAAGGCACCACTTCATCATGTGTCTACGTCAGTCCCACTTCCATGAATGTCAGGTGAGGACAAATGGACAGCACACAACAAATACACAACTGGAACCAGTAAAGATGGTATTTTAATGCACCAAACATGGAACATAGGATTTTCACTTAAAAGACTGTTGGATGTGTTTAGGAAAGAAAATGGGGGCAAAAACTGGACACACAGAATTTTAGAATGTCCATTTAAGCGCAAGATCTAGCCATAGACCAAACTATATTGTCAGCTAAACTGCTCTCCTGGGAGCCAAGCATCAATATTCCAGTCATCTCCACACTTCTGTGTTATATTTCTTGCAGTCTACAGCATTGTAAGTGCTGTCTTCATCTTGACCAAACTACACATCTCAGTAAAAATGCACAACCCATGAGTAATGTACTAACTTGAGAAACAATTCTATGGAGCCTGCAGCATTTTCTATTTTAAAAAATAATAGCAATCTCTCTGCTTTTTCTAGCTAGGGTCAAATGTAAACAATGACAAAGTATAACCTGCTTTCAGATCATGGGCCCTAGGGACCCATTAGTGAGGATGCTAACTTATAGGGGAAAAGTGAATGGTTCAACTTATATAAGATTGGAAAAACACAATATTTTAATAGTTGTGCCTCAAACAACGGTTTTACTAAAAGTAATATTGGACATTTAAATGTACAGCATAGATTTTGAATTTTTCTGCTAAAAAATCATATAAAGCTAGTGGAAAGATCTTTGTACATGAGCGCTTCTCAAATGAGTTCTCAGAATCAGTAGTAGGGAATTAGCACGAGAAGCTGTTAGAAATGCACACTTTTTGCTCCATTCTCTCCAGACCTACTAAAGCAGAAATTCTACGGGTAATGCCCAATGGCCTATGTTTTAACAGATCCATTAAGTGATGTTGCTATATGTTCAAGTTTGAGAATGACTCCTTTATGGCACTAGCTGTCATTCCTGTCTACTATTTTAAACATCTAGAGAGGGTTTAAAACAACAAATACTTGATTCTACTCCAAATCAATTCAACAAGCCATCTTTGAAGGTGGAACCTAGGGTTCAGTCTTTTTTGTTTTTTTTTTGTCTTTTTTGAGACGGGGTCTCGCTATGCAGTTCAGGCTGGCCTTGAGCTCACTTTGTAGCCCAGGCTGGTCTCAAACTCGCAATGATCCTCCCACCTCAGCCTCCCGAGTACTGTGATTACAGGCGTGAGCCACCACGCCCAGCTCTTAGGGTTCAATCTTTAAGCATCTCATTTAATTTTATGTAAAGCCAAAATTGAAAAGCACTTCTGGTTTTAAGGGACATCTCACAGGAAAAGAAATTTGCAACATCTTAAAGCAATGATCCTGAAGCAATTTTATTTTTGAAAATAGTTATTCTTTCTGAAAATGAAGGCTTACCTGTGTACTGCCCAAAGATGGTATTAGCTTAGTATCAGATTTGTGAATGATAATACAGAAATACAGTGATCAGGGTAAGGAGAGAATGAAGACCATTTAAGTTTGTGGCTACACACATGCATATACACCCCCGCCCCGAGCTTCTGAGCTTGCTTCTGAAACAAGTCATATGAACAATACTCTTCAGTATCTGTCTTGCAGTTGGTGAATGTTCTTCTTTTTCATGTTTATTATGAACTATTAGAAAGTATTAGAAATTATTAGGAAGTATGATGAACAGTACAGAAAAGATCTCTGGGTACTCTCAAGGAACAATAAAGAGATAAGAACTATGTCATTAACGCAAGTTTAAGTGAAACAATAATGAGCACAAGCAAACCATTTACCATCACTTCATGCAGGGATGCAGCTGGGGCATCTGAGAGCACTCAGGTCACAAGCCCCTCTGCATCAGCTATCCGTACAGGAAGAACGTGGTGCCCAGCTTTGGCTCTGCTTCATTAACTGCAAATGGGATATTCAGTTCAAAGAAGACTATGCTTGGGATTCCCTTGCAAACAAGTTTTCCTCTCATCAGATTTGCTAGAAACAGGTTCAAGGGTGCACACCTGCATTTCTTCACTTCACATTCTCTACCAACATGCTCAATTCTGCCCTCTGCTCCACTAAAGGTATACTTTGTCTGTAGGCTGCAGATTGTGTTTGTCACAATAAGCTTTTTAGTGGCAGCTTTTTCTCATGCGCCATGGACTAACTGTTAAATTTTAAAGCACTTCAAGGAAAAAAGCTGTATTTGTTTTGAAATAAAAAGTTCAAAACAATATCTGCTGCATAGGGCCTTAAAATGCTCACAATTGATAACTTCCTCTTCAATTCTTGAGCATGACCATGCTGCGGCACTCACTGTGACCATATCTACTCCTTTTAATGCAATGAATGCTTTATTTGCATCTTAACTTTATAGTCACAAGGAAGAAAAGTAACAACACTGGACAGGGAGCACAGACTTTAAAATCAGACCAATAGGTTCTCACATCTGGATGCTCTACTTATGAATTTTGTACAATATGAAGGCTATTTTGACATTTTTAAAGCCTCAGTTTTTTTGCTTCGATAAAGATGGGACAATGATAATGATCTGCTTGGGGAGATGGCTTTCTGAATGCCACGAGTGAAGCTTTACTATGATGATCTACTTGCTCAGGTCCACGGCAACAAATTCAGTCAACCATGGACTGAAACTTCTGAAACTGTGAGCCAAAATAAACCTTTCTTCCTTTAAATTATTTTTCTCTAGTATTTTGTCACAGCAATGAAAAGTTGCTGAACAGGGTCATGTACTAACTTCAGAGTAGTTCTTACACATCTAGCGAGTGACTATTATGCATCTTCTACTATGTGTCCTATTTTAAAAGAGACTAAGCCATTATGGTAAAATGCCAACACTTACTACAATCTATTTTTAACATCTATTTTTATCACTATTCATCAAAAGTAAATATATTTATATATCTGAATAGGAATAAATCTAAGGCAAGTAAGCACAACAATCATATACGTAACCTATAAACTTTATTACTAGTGTTGTCAAAATATGAACACAAAAATCATAAGCTTTACAGACATTATGCATTTAATAACTTTCTAAAGGGATGATTTTGGCAATTTTCTGTTTAGTTTTCATTTTGCCACCTCTTTTGTGGCTAATGAAGAAATACTTGTATTTTTCTTTTCAGGGGTAGATACTAAAATATGTAGAGGTAACATGACACACCGCCTGCAAGCAATGGCTTTCTTTGGCTTAGTCCCAGACAGTCTTTAACATGTACAAATAAGAGAAGGTCTTTATAAAGAAAGGGCAATCTTTCTTTGGCTTCACTTGAAACTTCTATAATTAATTCTCACGCTTCTAATGTTAGAAGTGCACAGAGAAAAGCTTGAAAATGGTCAATATTTTGAGTGCTATCACCTTGAAGCAGCAGACTAAGCCGTTGGTTATATGCGATCTTATTTTATTTTACAGTAAATCCACAGCTATGTTCTTTCTGTATTGAACTTATGAAGAATGGTAGGCTCAACATTTATCCATAACCAAGTGAGTCAGATGCTGGTGACTGCCAAATTCCCTTCACTGCCTTGTTTCCTTACAGACAGTCTCCTCTCCGAAGTTCTGAGAGTCAGTCCTACAAATGAAATGCTGCAGTCACCCAGGCCCACTCACTTTCTCACCTCCTTCTCAAGCCTTCCACTGTCTTCCCAGTTACTTCTCAAGACCCATCTCATGTCCTCAGTTGAATGCCACCTGTTGGCTTTCTTAGGGAATTAAATACATGTACATACATATCTGTACCTACACACCTTTGTTATAGTTCACATCAAAAATGTTCTCAAAGTCTCATATGCTCTGAGGAACTTTTGGAAGGTGACGGGGATGCTATGTTCATCAGGGAATTCCTTGATGAACTCAGTACTTGAATGTGGTATTTGGAGGTGGAGCCTTGTTGGAAGTGGAACACTGGGGTGTGACCTGAAATGATCTTTTCTTGTTCTTGGCTGTTTTCTTTTCTCTCTGCTTTCTGACTGCCCTTGAGTGAGCAGCTGTCCTCCGCCATGCCCTTCCATCTTTCTCCCATGGAGCCCACCAACTTTTCACTGAACCCACTGGAAACTGTGAGCTGAATAAACCTCTCTCCCTCTAAAAACTGTGGCTGTTGGGTACTGTGTCCCAGGGACAGGAAAGTGACTAAGACACCTATGTACCTCAAAAGCTTAGAGCAGCCCTACACTCAGTCAGTGCCACATAAATAATCATCAGTATACCTTTTTTATCCTATTAATTTTCTCATGACTCAGGTTTTCCCTTCATGAAGTAAAGTCAAACATTAACTTTAATTGGATAATAACTGGATATAGGCAGCAGATTCACTGAGGAATTTACACAACTATCTCATTTATTCCTGCTTCTGTAAAATTAAGGAATTTTCTTCTCTGAGAAAAATACAAAATGCAAAGAGCAGATGTTCACAGTCTGCAATAGGGTCATGCACATATGTGTGTATCCATCAAGGCTCTCAAAAGCACAGTTCATTCTTATCCACTAGATTCTGAAGAAAACAGAGAAAAATATTATGGGACATGATTGATAAAACATTACTGTTTGTGTGTGTGGAGAATTCTAAGTGGATCCAACTAAATATCTGAATGTAGATTATTTCCCCAATGAAAATAGGTGCTATTCCTTGGAAAAAATAAGATGAATAAACTGTTTAGAATTTGAATATCCTCTAATAGAGGACTTGGGAAACAGATCCGTAGAATGAAGGTCTCTGTTTTTATTAGAGAATAAACACAGCCCACTCCTACAGAGCTGTCTGATGATTCATGCATCTTCAGCCCATTGAGACTTACTGGAATCACAGAAAAAGAACAGGGTCCTACTATGTTCACTATTGTGACTTACTTGGTAGCCTCATAGAGAGAGAAGCATCAGGTGATCTTGGTCACAATAAAGATATATAAATTAGCAAGTAAAAGAGAATAATGAAGGAGTAAGGTAAAGATTACCAGCAAGGCGAAAATATAAAACAGTAGTAAAAAGAAAATTGCCACTGTTGACACTATTACCCTATTTCATTTACTGCCTTATTACAAAGTTGAGGAAACAAAAGGACAGTGAAGCAAGCAACCCACACTCAGTACCTAACTCAGGTCCCCTCATGCCACAATTCTTCAGCTTTCCACCAGGATTTCAGGAGAAACATAAACACAGGATGGAGTGAATGGCAAGGATGACAGGGAGGTTATCTTGCACTCTATCAGAGGGTTGGTGGGATTTGGGTGAAAGGCAGGGTCCGGAGGGGTGAAGGAGGTGATGAAATACGTACAGCACACATGAACAGACAGCGCATCCATCAGAGCCACGGATGTCTGAAGAAAAACGGTAATGAGAAAAAATGTGGGAAGAAGCAAGTAACCCACAACTGTATGCGAATGTCTCTTTGGTCACTGGAGATAAAAAGGAGAAGCTACCACAGTCTGGAAACGTGGCCATTACCAGCACAGAGCTGTTCTGAAGACAATCTGCAGCTTTGAAATGGAAACTACTGATGGGGTCTCTACACTGACTCCATCTCCACGCTGGCAACCATTGGAAGCAAAGAATGAATGAAGAGGTATATGAATATTGTTAGCAGTTTTTCTCTGTACCTATAAAGTTCTGTGTAGATTTGAATTCCAGCTTATGAAAGTTAATACTGTAGCTCTATTATATTAGTCAAGTCGCAAAACTTTTTTAAGCTTAATTTTATTCAAAAATAAAATTAGGATAAGAATGTATTACACAAGAATACCATAATCATATACTAGGACTGTTGGAAGAATTAAAACACAAGGTTGTGTGGTGGTGGTAGATGCTTGTAGTCCTAGCTACTCAAGAGACTGAGGCAGGAGAATTGAGAATCTGAGACAACTTAGGGAACTTAGCTAGATTCTATCACAAAATAAAAATCTTATTTTAAAAAGGCTGGGGATATAGTTCAGTGCTGGGCATATGCCTAACATGTGCCAGGCCCCGGGTTCAATCTCCATTAGCTCCCATTTCCACACACATACATGCACACATGCATACACCTTAATACATATACACCTGAATGGTGGGAACAATGCTCCACATGTAGTAGGAGCTTTGTTACTGTCCGCTATGATCATCATCATTGTTCATAAAAGCATAGTCTGCAGCACTGTCTGTAATACTGAAAAATTAGAAACAAACTATAATAATATATTCACAGGAAAATAACTAAATACTTGTATCATGGAGTACTATGTAGCAGTTTTTAGAACTGGGGCATCATTTTACGTACCCTGTTATGGTTTGTGTATGGTTGGAGTGTGTCCCCTAAAAGTTCATGTATCAAAAACTTGGTCCCCAGTGTAGTGGTACTTAGATGAAGAAACCTTTAGGAGCTGGAGTCTGACGAGAAATAACCTGGGCATTGGCAATACCACACTAGGAGGAATTAATGTCATTCTCTTAACACCACTGAGTTACTTCCTAAAAGAAACAACTGTAAAAGACAATACTGGCCCCTACCTGCACTCTGGCTTAATATCTCACCATGATCTCTTTCTTCTTGCCTTCCATCAAGATGCATTGCCGGCTAGGGAGCCCTTATCAGACCAGTGCCATGCTGACTGGACTTTCTGCCTCTAATGTTGTGGGCTAAATGAACCTCTTTTCTTTATAAAGTATCCACCCTCAAGTTTTTCACTGTAACAACAGAAAACTGAGTGACACAGAACCTGAAAAGATCTCCCAGGTACAAAGCAAAGAGAAATAATTCAGACCAATTCCAGAATTTCATCCATTGTCACTATGCAGATGCAGTGCTCACAATGTCTTTCATACAAACATTTTCAGGGTCTGAGTAACTTCTCAGTAGAATGAATCTTTGCACATTCTTATATAGTAGGGAGAGCAGTACATTAAACTGATATTTTAAGCAGGACCAAGCACATGGGGAGGCCTGAGCCAAAGCTTTCAGTGACAGGGAAAAGACTGAACTCTAACAGACCTAACAGCTCTTGCCTGTTTCAATCACCAGACAAAGAAGTTAAGTTGCAGAGAGGATCGAAAAACTGAACCCGTCTGTTTTTGCTTTTCTGAAGCAATTAAGGATTTATAGCTAAAGTGTTGTTCTTTTTTGAATTGGAGCCAGTAATTTTTTTTTCTTTCAGAAAAGATGATTATACCATAATCACTGGCATTTTTAAGAAACATTTTGGAGCCACCATTTTATTTCCAAAGAACAAGCACTAGTTATTAAAACCTAGGCAAGTCACTTGGGGCAATGATGAAAAAATCAAGTATGAGGCCCTGGGGAAGCTCTCAGAAGGAACACCTTTGTTCTTCCAGCAGGAAGACAAAACGAAACAGCTGCAGTGGTTATCAAAAAGCAGAGCCAAACTCTTCAACCAGAGCTCCACAGGGAGAACTCTAATTTGCAGAGATTCCTACAGTCCAGGATGTTTAGAAAGAGTTTAACTCTCTAAAGTAATTAAAACTTTCCCACTGACATTTTCTTAAAAGTATTGTTCTCTCTGGCATTCCCTTTCCTTATGAAAAGTAAGGGCTGTCTTCAGACTTGCTCCACGACACTGCCCTCCAACTCACATGGTTTCAGTCTGAGTTGATGGCATGTACGAAGTCACACTTTGGGGAGATAAAACTGACAGAATATTTAAGTAGTGAATTTGCATAGTAGGAGAAAGGAGAGCTCTACAAAAGATCAAAGTTCAGGATCTGCATTTTGCAGAGATGGAAGAATCCATGTAATGCAACTATTGTCTAAAATGTATGAAAATATAAATATATTTAAACAAAAGACTTCATTTAACTAGGTTTTTTGTACTCCTTCCTCTATCCATAACTAACACATACATAAATTCAAACATGTCCAGTGTTAATATGTGCAAAGTACTGTTGGTATCCCTGAAGATGGTGAC
Source organism: Cavia porcellus (assembly GCF_034190915.1). Lineage (NCBI taxonomy): Eukaryota > Metazoa > Chordata > Mammalia > Rodentia > Caviidae > Cavia > Cavia porcellus. The sequence continues at coordinate 56,179,091 of NW_026947496.1, forward strand.
TCAGAAAAGGCAATTGGGAGACAATATGCTGAAAGAGTCATAAAAGCAAATTTCTGGAAATGCTTCCTCCCAAAGTCCATCACTAACAAAGAAACCAAACTTTCAATAATCTCAGCTTTACAATGAACACATTAATTACCAACTCCTTGACATTTTGACGAAATATGGTTTCTAATAATAAAAAATACAAAATAGTACTTTACTAATTTATAATCCAAAATCATATTCAAACATAATAGTATCTGATTAACTAAATTTTATCTTTTTCCTGTTGGCAAAAATGTAATGCTCTTTCTCTAAAAAAAAAAAAAAAGGGCCATCAAATTTACATGGATGTTCATTAAGAGATTTCAGATATCTAAAACAAGCAGAGAAGTAAAATAATCTGCTAGTAGATAAATTATTTTCCTTTGATGAATGCTTACTGATGATTCAGGGTGCTAGGTATGTTATATGGTCCTGGGGATAAAATGAGGCGGGAAGACATACATCAAATAATCTCATAGTAATCCCTTCCTCACCCATGCTGGATACATTGCTAGACCCTCAATGGATGCCTAAAGCCACAAATATACAATGTTCTTTCATACACACACACACACACACACACACACACACACACACATCTTTAATTATATTATAAATTAGACTCAATAAAATAGTAACAATAATAAAAAGTATATAACAATATACCTTAGTAAAATTACTTAAATATAGTCTCTCAAAATATAGTATACTCACTCTTCTTATAAGGTTGATGTGAGACACTTGTATGAGGAGAAGTGAGGGGAATGACAAGTACTGTCATGCAGTGTTAGGCTGCTATGTAAGAATCACTGCAGTCCAGCAACAGTTAATCTGATGACAGCCATGGCTAATAAATAACTAATGGGAAGTAGCATATAAAGAGTGGATACACAGAACAAAGAGATGATTCCATCTGATATGAAGAAGCAGTAGGATAGTTAACGATATCATAATACTACTCCTAACAGAATGCAATTTAAAACTTATCAATTGTTGATTTCTGGAATTTCCATTTGCTTTTTTTAAAGACTGGTTGAACATAGATAACTAAGGAGTGGAAAATGAAACCTTGGATGAAGAGGGATCACTGTACCTATACACTTCTAGGAACTGTGGCCAGGAGGACTCTACTCAGTCCTCAGAAAAGCAGACATAAGAAATGAAGTCTAAGCAGTTCTCTGAAGGTCACCAACGTCATAAGACTTAGCAGTCACAAACTAGAAACTCAAATCCCATCCCATGTAAGGGTCTTGCCTACATGTCTATTTCAAGAAGATGGGTGTGCAAACAATTCAACTCCATCCCAGGGAAAATAGCCAGAGCTTCAATCTTCCATTTCTCAAGAAAACATGGAGAATATGCATTCCAGCACTAGGAACTAGCTCACCGCTGGGAAGCCAGCTGCTTTTAAAAAGACACAAGATGTTTTATTTTTGAAGAACTTTTCCATTTCCAGGAAAAACAACGTACCATAGAGGAGGGAACAGCTGCTTCAAGTTAATAAAATCTAAATTATCTTCTTTGGGAACCTGATCACTAGTTTTAAGTTAGGAAGCTGGATATCTGCAACTCTTTCTCATCTCATGATTTGAATTCTTCCTTCTTGTGACAGTAATAAAATTCAGTATGTGGTTTATTTTATTCCAAATTTAGGTTAATAATGATATATTCTTAAACCTAAGGCCTCATATTGCAAACTACATAATTTTACTAATGGCTGCAAATAACATAAAAGTAATTACAAATCTGGACTATATCAAGATATTAATTAACCTCATTGGCTATTGTCTTCAATTTAATATTCAAATATTGTATCTTATGTTTAGTGATTAGGATTTTATTTCTGAAGGATAGTGAAAAATATGGGAAACGTGTTATAATGATTTAAAAGCCATGTAATTTAATAAAATTTAAAAATATCATTTCAAATCATTTAACTAATCCCATAATGAGGGAGTTTTAGAACATGAGACATTTAATTTCACTGTGTCTTACAGACATAGAGAAATAATAAACAAAATTCCCAGCAAGTTAACTGGTATGATTTCAGTTTTTTCTATGTATAAGAAATCATCAAAATTTAACTACATTGAGATGGTGGGATTTCACTTTATCACATTTTTGCCTATATGTTTTATAAAATAAAAACACATTACTTTTACAATTTGAAAAGCAGCCTATGCCTTTACTGTGTGCTTTTTCTTTAGACTGAAGGAATCAAATATAGAAATCCTGTTTCCAAAAATAGCCCTTTCAGGTACAGCCAGTTATGTTTATATTCATTATATAAAATCTGGCTAGCTTTGCCTGGATGAAGGGAAGCTGTTCAAGTATGTGTAAGAAAAATAATCTCCAGGAGTGTACCTGGGAGTTGGTAGGCAGATAATTTTTTAAAAAGTAATATTACATATTAACATTAAGGATTCTAATTTGAGTACACTTTAAGAGTTTCTTCTAAAGTAAAGGTATCAATACATGGCTCAAAAACACTGAAAAGTAAATTTTTTTAACCTAGTGTGTAAACACCCTCCACACACACATACAAATTATAAATTCTAAAATATTTGTTCCATCAAACTAGAAACATAGGAAACAACGGGTTGAATGACTCATCCCTCATAAGCAAATGCAGCAAGGAGTGTGAACATGAAAACTCTTCCCTCTCGCCCCTTCCTTTCCCCCGGCTCCCTTTCTGCCAGGGGAGGACCACTTGAGAAGGGCAGGACAGAATGGGTGGTTCCAAGACCTTAGAGAATCCTTTCCCGTACAATAGCAGATGGGTCCTCAAACCATTACAAATTTTGGAAATGGAAGGAAGGAATTAGCAAGGAAATCTCTCCAGACCTAAACCTACTTTATACTAACTTCTTTAAGGATGTACTCTCGTGGTGGTGTGAGTCTCCCTGGGCCCCATTTACCAGAATACCTGAGATCTGCATTTTTTGCATATGAGGATAGCTCCATGCAACAATTCCAGGGACCTGCGACTCCCCTGACTGGGGAGCTTTTTTATGCTCCAGGTTTACCTAACAAGAATTGATCAAACTGACTCTGACTGCATTGCTGGGCTAAAAGCATTCAAGGAGAATGCGACCTGGACATTCTGTCGGGGTTCCTATCCTCTGGATGCAAAGCACTCAGACACCCAGGCTGCCAAGGTTAACCAAAATTAATCAGGAATGGCCAGGGTCCTCTCTAGAAGACATCCTTCTGTACCTCTGAATCAATATAGTGAGATTGGAGGGTTAACTGAGGAGGTACTACTCAAACTGCGTCTGTGTGTTTGTGTGTATGTGTGGCATGCTTAATGAATAAAATTTCAAGGTTGACACAGTGTTGGGCTGATTTTCATTTTCTTGTGTTTGCAGTGCTATTTTATGAGGGGGAGGTGTCATGGGAATCCCCAGTGATAATAATGTTTACAAATGATTAGGTTCTGACATTAAATAGGGTCTAATCTACAACATATGTTGACACAGAAATCCAAACAAAAATCCCTCAGAACCCTTCACAATCCATGCGAAGAGTTACCAGGAGGGAGATGCTCTTTAGCTGATCCACAAGCACACTGCATGCCTCTCTCACTTCCCTTCTGTGCAAGGCTTCCTGCCTTGAATGCGGGACATTTTGCTACCTCAAGGTTGTTTTCACCACTTATTAAAGCTAATTTCTAGTTACTGCATAGTAGATTTCCCCCCACTTACATAAAGTAGACTGTTTTTAAAAAACATTTATGTTTTAAAAGAGTCTAAATAAATAAATATTAAATTACAAGTACAGGCAGAAGAACTGAGGGTGAGTATCCGATTGACTGAAGTCTGGCCAAAGCTGGGCTACAGTTTTAAAGTGCATGCATGCAATTAAAGCAAAATGGAACAAAAGCTACTTGCTAGGTTTCAATAGTGTCAGGCAGAGGGACACAGGGAGAAACACAGTAAGGCAGATGGGAAGACAAGCAAGCAACCATGTAAACAGCTGGGGAAATCAATTGAAAGTGAAGGGAATTTGCCTATTACCATAACATGACCATGTAAAAAGCTATGGACAACAAACTGCGTCTTAAAATGACATTCTCCCCTTTAGTTAGGAACTTTTCACTTCTTGCTGATCTAATGGGTGGCTGAATAAAATATAAATGCTGTTTGACCTTTGTGATTTAAAAACCTAGATCTACAAATGAATAATTACATTGTCTTTACATTTTCCAGGCTGTTTTTCCTGAGGACGCTTTTAAGAGAAGTGGCAAACACTTTGAAGCCCTCCAATCTTTCAACCAGTGAGGATTCACCCCGCTAGACCAGCTCCTCTACCTTGCACCATTCCTGTCTTTCACAACTGCTGGGACCAGAGCAAGATGCATCTGTCCAATGAGTATGGTGAGAGAGCATTCCAGCTCTGATTCTTTAACAAACCAAGATGAGGAAAGGCTGCTGCAGGGAGCCCAGGGCTGCAGAGGTCTAAAGCTTCCACAGCAAGGAACACTGTTTTAATTCACTAACAGAAACACCTCACGTGTATCCTAAACACTTGGGCACTGGACTGTAGAAGCTTTCATTTGTTGCCAGCATCTAACCTTTCTAGTCCATTCTCCTGCAAGGATACTGATACCATCTAAGAAATGTTAATGTGAATTACTGTTGTAAAATAATGTGTTTCCCATGATGAGTGAAGAGAGGAAGTGGTAGTCAACCGTCAGGCAGTCAGACGCTGATGTAGCTGTATGCTCCTGTCCTCAGCACGTGTGGGAAATTCCAGCTGGAATCTGCGGAACCCTGTCCCCACACTGCTGCACAAGCAACTAAAAATACATCTGTCTTTGTATGAGTGGCACCATAGGGAAGCCCAAATCATCTATTCTGCTGGGCAAGCTGTTTGTTTTCTACTGGGAACCCAAGCGAGCTTGCTGAATTTTAAGAAGATACATCTTCCAACATGCACTGGAACTTTTACAAATTTTGGTCAAATACCATCTTCTGATCTGAGCTGATTTCTAATATCTAAAGCTGCACAAGAACACAAGTCTTCATGCCATCCACATTCACAGAACTGTAGGAAGTAATATCTCAGCTTTCTCTCCTCTTTATATACTGTATGGCGCAGGAGCTGAGTCTTACTATATTAATGTCAAACAGACAAAAGAAAGCCACGATAACATCCCCACAATCACTAGGGTCAAAACCACTGAAAGCAACACAGTAGGCGAGTGGTAAATAGACAGCATGTGTACAAGGGACAGCCTCTATAAGATGGGCAAGAGATGCATATCCTATAAAAACTGACCTGAGAAATCCCTGGCATTGGGAGGTGTTTCATTAGATTGAAATTAAACATGGTTTCCAGAGACTCTTTGAAAAACAAATAAAAAGGGTCAGATTCCCCGTTAGCTACACATAAAACATATTATTCAGACTTCAATTTGCTCTTGGAGAAACTGGCTTACAAACTCTCCTACCATCTCACAAACTCGCTTTACAAAGGCAAGCCTGGTTTACTACATACTGCTTACTTCCTTTGGCCTTAGGGTTAGGGTTAGGGTTATATCTAAAGGTTACATACTCTGGGGGCATATTTTCCCCAAAATGAAAGCCTAAACAGATGATATAGTGATATGACTTTTTTCTTTTATTTTTAAACTTGGGGAGAGAAACCATTTCCAGAAAATACTACAATTACTTCTCAGTTTAAGAGTAAGTACATTGGGGCTGGGGTTTTAGTTCAGTGGCATAAGTGCCCGCCTTGTAAGCAGGCAGTCATGAGTTCAATCCCTGGTACCGATAAAACAAAAAACAAACAAACAAACAAAAAAAGAGTAAGTGCATCTCCAATAAGCAGGAGTGTCAACATGCATTTCTAAGTCTCCTTCACCCTTTATTTCCATAAATAGGAAACATATTTTCAGACTTTAACTATTGGCTACAACTTGCCACTTTGCCTTTGTTATTAAAAATGAAAAAACCCAAAAAACAAAATAGGTAGACAAGCTGAATAAACCAAAAACAATGTGTAGAAGAAAGCTAAGCGGACTTTAAGAAAGGTCATATTTAAACTCGCTAAAAACCTTATGTTCTTTTGGAAGCTGCTCTCTGCTTCTGCAGCCAACTCTGTTGACAATTCGGAGCATGAAGCCTATCTTTATGGGTCCTGTTTTATAGGATTTCACTTAAAAGTCAAGCCATGCTTGCCTACTGTGGATTTCTGCAAACTGTCTATGACAAATAATAAGAGCTTTCAAATGTCTCAAGGTTGTGCCAACTTACAACAGAGCTAAGTAGTCATGATGGAGACAGTATGACTCCAAATGACATTATTTACTATCATCTCATTAACAGAAAACGTTTTCTCTTTCAAATGTGTCCTGAATTCTTATAATATCCTGAAAGGTAAAATCATCATCCCAGTAGCACAGATGAAGTAGCTGAAGCCCAGAGAAGAAAAGCAGTCACTGGAAACAACATAGCAAATGGATGCAGACCTAGAATTCAAGGCAGCTTTCTAAACTGACTCTTGTTGAGACTATGTGTCCAGTGTTCACCTAAAAGCCACATTTGTCTTCATTCTTCAAATAATTTCCTGAGGCTTATCCTGTGAAATAAGGACTTTTATATCAAAGAAACAAGTGACATCTAAGAAAAGCACAGATAAACTCAACATACCTTCTCAATTCCAGAAAACACAAACACTTGAAAGTCTATACATAGTACTGACAAACTGTAACTAGGAAAAAAGGTCAGGGAGTACCAGCCTGAAATTTTTAGCTAAGATGTGATGACTGATCATTTTAAAATATATTTATTTCAAATGTGTGTAGAAAGAGGAAAGAAAAGGGATAGAATGACTTTGCAACTTTGCAATTAGACTTATTTAAACCAATTTCCTGTCCAGGAAACTATGCCAGTTAATTGTAATATGTCAACTTAAACAGATTAAGAAACACTTAGAAGTTTCGTGAAGCATGGTTCTGGGTATGTCTGTGGATGACTGACTTGTAGGTCACAAACTAAGGAGGGAAGACCCCAACACAATGCGTGGACCTGTGACAGCCACATTTTGACCATGAATACACCACTCTGGTATGCTACGAATGACCACAAAGAACTCGGATCCTGATGAGGCTACTGAGCCACTCAACTTACTATCCTGGGGGTCACCCAGGCTTTGCACCTTGTTTAAACTGTTTGGATTTAAAACTTCTATTACTTGTAGCCCAAAATACCTAAAAGAATACAGTTGGAAAAGTGGAAAACAGAAGATAAAATCGAATTGTTTCTTACACAAAGATCATAGAAAACTGGACAGTGAATCCTGTTTGACTCATAGAGTGAGATGTAAAAGGACCAAGTTTTAAGAATCTGGGAGTTTGAGCAGCATGGACATTTGTCACTAAGAGAAAGCTTTTCCTAAATTACCAAGGTGCTTCGAAGTAGACAATGCCTAAATTATCACCCTGTGTCACAGCCTGCAATCTGAAGAATGGAAACTTGCAGGTTACATATGGGTATGATTAAAAACAGCTAGCAACTATATAATCTGTATACAAATGCAAGGTGTAATTATTAAATAAGAGTTCCAAATCATGGCCTGCGTTCCCAAAGTTTAAAAATGTTTCAGGGTTTAAAGAAAAACTGATGAGTAACAGATTTAATCAGTTCTGCTCAAGCAGAACAAGCACTAAAATTGCCTCTAATTTAAAGTCTATTGGAAGAACATCCTCTCCCCAAAGCAAGTCTTATCTGTCAAATGTTATTCAGAGAAATCCACACATATGAAAATATGAATCATGATAAAAAAATATGGTGTGCTCAAATAAAAAAGATTGCCATTAACCTTCCTCAAATATTCCTCCTTTTATCAAACACATCCCATAATCCTTACCACTTTCTGAAGCAGTTCTGTGAGTGTCTTTGGTTGCATCATGGCTGCTCAATGTCCTGAATCAATTAAAAAATGCATTCCGCATGGTCATTTTGATGATTGGAAATAACTAGAAGTCACACAGGGCCAGACTTAGTAAAAAAACGCAGATTGAGGACATCCTGTAATGGTTTTATGACCCTGCCCCTCAGTGGGTGCTATCAAAAAGCAGCATTTCCTGGTACTTGTGATCACATCATGCAAAGATACTCATGAAGGAGGACTTACAAGACACTTGAGAGGGGTAAAAAACGATGTGTGTCTGAATTGAACAGGAATTTCTTGAGGGGGAGTATTTTCACAGGAATTAATGGTACTTTTACTGCACTAATTTTTTAAAAAGATTAAGCATTGACTGTATATTTTGATTACTCATTGTATAGACCCAGTTTACATGTGCAAATGTATTTTTTATACCAGTGCTCAAAGAGTTCCTTCACTCTAACTTTTGCCTTTGACCATGAATGCTCACTCTCCTTCCCACAGGACCTGTTGTAGGGCAAGCAGGTACTGAAGAGAACTGAGGGGTGAACAGTGGAGCCTTGCCTTCATGAGTGTGTGTGTTCATACTCTACAATGGTTCAAATACAGTTTGAATGTCTCCCAAAGATTCATGGGCTGAAAGGTAACCCCTACTCTGAAATACTCAGAGGGCGGAAATCTAATTCAACTGTAGTATTTGGAGGTGAGGCCTTCCAGGTGTGATTAGGATTAGACATGGTCATTGGGGAAGTACCTGATTGATCTTAGTGACTTTATAAAGAGTGGGAGACATCAAAAGATACAAAGATACATTAATACTTACCTTGTCTCCTGTCCTGTAATGCCTGTATCACTTTGGAATTTTGCTGGCAAGGCCATCACCAGATGTGGCCTTTTAACCTTACACTTCTAAAACTATGAGCCAAATTAAACCTCTTCCATTTATAAACTTGCCCAGTTGTGGTCTTGTGTCACAACAGAAAAATGAACTAATACATGCACTTATTGTGGAGAATGACTAGTCAATAAAACTATATAGTGACCACTAATTAAAAAACCTCACATGCAAAGCAAATTAAAATTTTAAAAAAGGGAGGGTAAATAGTAAGTGAGAAAGGCAGTTTTACTTCTGAGAGGAAAGTCAGGCAGGGTTTTTTTGCTAGGTAACATATAAGCTGCAAGATCTTAGGATAAGGAGAAAGCCTAGGTTAGCATCCTTCAAGTGGTAAACAGGGACAAAACCCTGATCACAAACTACCATGGTGAGCTCAGCTGTATGAGCACAAATCACTGTAAAAATGCCCACACTTCTGTGTGATGATGAGCAGAGGATTCATCTTTTTAAATTCAAGAGTAGAAGTTCTAAAATTTAAGTGTCTTTATAAGTAATCAGGCACCCATTGCTATCTTGTATTTCATGCAGCATTTCTGAAGCAGTAAAATTAAATCTAATTTTGACTCGAGTTTTATAGTCTTTGAGATAGATGGAGATCCAATGGGCTGTCTCCAAACCACAACTGAGACATCACTGTCCTGGAGATCTATGGCAAATGCATGCCATTACTCAAAGGATCAAAATGGTTATTTTCCAAAGTTTCTTTCCAAATTAGCCCCCATGTGAGACAGACCAATGGTGGGCTAGGGATTCAGGGATACTCATCTGATAGCATAGCATGTGGTGGCAAAAGCAGCTCGGAATTTGCTGGCTGACAACCAAACCCTACTTGTAGCACACTCTTTTTATAGTGTAAGATCCTAATACAGGCTATTTGCATAAAAATTAAATGATCAGCTGCAGCACTAAGATGATACTAAAATCTCATGATTAAAATAAGTAACACATATATTTGGGGGCAACACAGAGCCCCATGTTTAAGTTGACGTGGTTTTCATTTGATTAGGACAAGCAAGATCTGCCATTTTAAGAACAGATTTGCAGAGCAGTGGGGTTGGGGTGGGGACTGAAATTAAAGAGTCTTGTTGAAATTCCTGTTTGGCCTCTGATTCTCCAGGATGTAGATATTATTATTTCTTTTTCCAAGAGCTAAAAGTATAGGTTCTAAGAAGTAAAATACTTGTTTTAAGTACGTGCAGTTGAAAATGAAACCAAGCTGGTCTGATCCTAAAGCACGTGTTTGTTTTCTTCATCACATTATTGCTCCTGAATTATGTTCACATCTTTTTTATTTTTTGATTAATCTGTAGTAATCAAGTTGTTTTAAGGACCTACATTAAACTTACAGCCCCTCACGATAAACAAGAGGTTCTTACAGAATATTATATGCAGTGAAGACTGAGGTTCTTCCAAAAGAGCCTCGGGTGAACAGGGAGACTAGAACATATAGGTTAAAGGATCTTCAGGTATTGCATACCTGCACAGCTGTATACAGTATATTTCCCGTCTCTTGGATGTTACCTTTGTCTTAAAGCCTCAAGCTCTCTGTATGGATGTTTTCTACTGCACAAAATTCCTTTTTTCTCTCTACAAAGACCAGTTACTCCCCAGTGAAGCCATTTTAGAAGCCACTTCTGACCCCAATACAACACAGATGCTGGGACAGACACCATGGTCTGGCCAGACACTTCAGGGCCACTGGACCACTGCACATTGTGCCACAGTGCTCCCAGGTATTCTGCTCATTGGTGTGCCATCTGCTCCAGGCAGGTCCTGAGGTTATACTTCTTCCCCACTCCAGTGCCTAGAACAGTGCCTTGAAGTGCTAAGAGTAGTAGACATGCATAAATCTCCACTTGGTCAGGGAGCCAGGCACAGGCAGGGCTGGGTTGCATCAGGGATGGCAGCAGTAACAATGAAGAACTCTCAGGGGCTGCTGATCATCCATTGTCTACCCACTGTGTGACAGCAGCCCTCACACATCAGCTACCTCCTGACGTCACTTATACAATCTGCCCTGAATTCCTCATCTGTAATGGGGATGACAGTGCTCACACCCATAGCTATTTTCAGGATAAAAAGAGCAGGTGGAAAATGGCCAGAGGACGTCGACAACCATGAATAACAGAAAATGATACTGCTGCAGCCTTCTATCACTTTCTGTTTTCCCTACCCTGCTTCACGTTTCCTCTGAGCACTTGTTACTCAATGGACACATTATTTATTTGGTTTGGTTTCTTGCCTGGCTCTGCCTACTAAAATGCAAGCAACAGGAATGAGCAAGGACACTTGTGTCTTCTTGGCTCAGTACTGACACTGAGGACAAAGACTGTAGGCAGAAGGCTTTGAATATTTCTCTAGTGGACAAATAAATCAACAAATAGTAACTGAAGAATGATCCTACAAAGGAATACTGACAGACCAACTCATGCAGCAAATGATGCAGAAGACATTCAATGAATAACAACAAATTGAAGACTATGAATTGCTATTTCATAGTAGTAATCACAATCAGATTTCATTTTCTGTGCTGGACACCAAATATAGGTAGTACATGAATAAACTGGTGTTTTATTTCATTCTGGATGGCAGTGGAGACTTCCAAGGCAACCTGATACGGCCCCAGACTTTGTATTACATACTGACGACAGCACCAACTTCCAGGCATTTAATGATGAAACTAGACTTTGATAAGGTCTAGTGAAAGGAAGTGAGACTTCTAGAAGAAAATCTTTTGCACCAAGTGACCAAATGCCTAGATTCAAGCTTCCTCAAAGACTAGCCTTTGATCAATGTAGGGACAGTCTTTCCATCTATAAGGTGGCCTATAAGGTATAGATAGATGCCCTACATCTACAGGGCAATCACATCAAGCTTCTGCCAGCATGAAGAAGGATGGTGCAGACTGGGAAGGAAGATCTCAGGCTCTGTAATTCCTCCCTGGGCTCACACTTTCCAGGAGGCTCTTAAAAAGTTTCTTATGGCATTAGTTTTGGTGTCACTCTTGATGTCATAGTTTTCGCTAGTTGCTGGGACAAAATGTCCAATGCCCTAAGTTAAAGGAAAAAAAGTTTATGAGCTCACAGTCTATAGTGGTTTTGGTCCCTAAACAACTGGCTCCAAGGCAGAGTGGTACATGGCAGAGGGGCAACAGTTGATAGTAGCAGAAGACAGAAAGAGAGAAAGAGATAAGCCTATTTTTGTCCCTTATATTGTATGCAGGCTACCTAACCTAGAGTGGTTACAGAGCTCTAACCCTTAATCTCAGCATTGGACCATCAATTAATCACAAACCAGATTCAGCCACCTCTGAAAACCTCACTCTCCCTGACTGCATGAAGCTTTGGGGAGACACTGATAATCCATAACACTTGACTTCCTACAATGAGTAGAATTTGCTTCTGTATGCTGTCATGTACTTGGCTATAGGAAGACATGAGTAAGCAAACTTACAGACGATAAAGTAAACATACTGATTTTTATTGTCATGATAATCAATGTTCATCATGCATAGAAACCTTACATTTAAAGGCAACATTATAGGATGTTCACGTATGAACTAAGTTTTTCAGGACTCACTTTTACAAAAGTAAATCTTAACTATGGTTTCCCTCAAAATGAGACTAAAAGAACACATTTCAACAACACACATACAGTCTCAGTCCTATTGCAAACTTTCTGTAAAGTGCTTTTCTTTTTCCGTTTTTCAAAGATCTCAGCATCTTTTTTCTCAATCTCCAGTGGATAGAAAAGTGATTTATCACCTGCCACCATATTGCTGCTCAGTATTCCCACCATAAATCGTCTTTGTGACAAAACTTTTATCTTAAAAAACAGATAGCATCAACCATTACTGCTGTTTATGTCATTGTCCTTTTATTCTCTGCTTTCATTATAAATCCTTAAACATATTAGCAGAAGACATTTTCATAGCAAATGCCTTTAGTGAGAGGTGATCCTGGTATAGGCATATTCTCACTTCTAAGCAAGGGCAAAATCCTTAAGCAAACACATTCTTGCTGCGGTACATTTTTCAAAGACCGATGCCATTTGGTTGAAGTCAGCTCTGGAGGGCCACATACCTTTTCAATCAAGGCTGCAGCTGCCAGGGTGAGAGAGCCTGGCCCCAGGAGATACTCCCTGCAGGGTCCTCTGTCTTGATTTGTTCTGAACCAGAAACCCGCACCACATTACCAGACTTTTAGAGAAATGAACCTCAGTACTGGCTGCTTAGAACCTAAAGATCACAGCTTCACCATCAAAGCTGAACTCTCACCAGCGTGTCCTGAGCTCCATCCTGAAGAAAGGAACATACTTTTCCCTCACTGGAGAGTCTTGGGTGGGGTCAGGGCAGATGGGGGTTAGATTTGGCAAAAACCTCATAGGCAATTTCATAAATTAATCATGGGAAACATGTTAGACAGCATTGAGAAAATTAATTAGGTTTGTAGCAATTGAATTTTCATTCACCAAAAGGATCTTCAAAAAATTTACTTCAGTTAGCACCAACATTTTGTAAAAGGCAAGTCAGAGTGACAAGCTAGAGTTTAGGTATTCAAAGCCATTCTCTTTTCCAACTATTTGCTGACAGCTATGCATTTGCTAAGCTTTGACCCTTTAATGTGTGGCCACATTGATGTATTTTACCTATATCTCATATCACTTTTTCATAGATTTTAATAAGCTCTTCTAAAATATTAAGTTCATGTGTTGAAATTGTCACTGGATAACTCAGTTGTACATAAATCTAATTAAATGCTCTATTCTAGAAGACTCTAGTTGACTTATTTTGGGGGAGGGTACCAGGATTTTTTTTTTTTTTTTTTTTTTTTGGTACTGGAAATTGAATGCAGGACCTTGCATTTGTCAGACAGGCATTTACACCACTGAGCTATAACCCCAGCCCTCTAGTTAACTTATAAAAAAGAAAAGTCTTAGATCAATTCATTACAACACTGAAAAGTATCACAGCTTCTTAGAATATTTTTCTCTTTCATAAACCTCAAAGCCTCATATGGTTATTAAGGAATCAAGCTATCTGCTGATTTCCGTACAAACAAATTCCATGAATCATAGTATATCTTCCAGATGTCAAAATAAATACAATTCAGCCATGGTCAGTTGCATCTTGGTTCAAGCCCACGTGAGTGACTAACAGTGGCAGGGCCACAGCAACAGAAAGGAGAAATGTCTCTAAACAATGACAAACCAGGTACTAACATATAACACGATGCCATGTATAATGTGTAACAACATAATCACACTAACCCTAGAAATGTTGAGCAAAGAAACAGTTTTATTTGTGAGAGCAACTTAATAGAAATTGCAGAATCGACATCTGGGAGAACATGGCGGACAGATAGCAGCAGCTATGGAGGCTCTCTGAAAGACCCAGCTTAGAATTCAGGAATGGTGCGGAGTAAGGAATCATAAGCAAGTGGAGATATGCCCTGCTGACCCAAGAACGAACTGGGCTGAGAGAAACCAACTTGGAATGCAATCCTGGTGCTATAACAGGAACGGAAAAGCCTCAGTGTGGAAGCTGGAGTCCGCGGCATTGGAAGCTGTGATTTGGGTTTCCCGCCGCGGCGGCTGCGTCTACATCGGCTCGGCAGTGAGAGAGACGCGCGGAAGCTCTGAGAACGGGAATCGGCGAATGGAATTGAAAACAGGACGGGCGGGGAGCTGTGCATTGACTTGCGGCGAGGTGAGTGAGAGAAACTGACACTCTTCCACAGTTTAGGAGACTCCAACAGAGGACATTCTGGGACTGGGCAGACTTGCGGGAACAGGGCGCGGCAGTGACTTCAGCCACGTATCCTCCTCTCAAGCGGGATTGGTGAGAAGTGCCTAGCCTACATGATGCTGGCTGAGACCCAGTGGGCCAGCACAACCCAGATCCCAGAGCCTGAGGGTGACCTGGAGGGGTGGGCCCCGCATAGGCTGCCTGGTCTGCAACTTCCTGGTGTGCTGCAGTGGGCGGGAACACCTAGCCGGTGCAATTCAATCAGACTGCGGCTGGCAGGGAAGGAAGCTGGGCCTCCTATATACGCTTGCATATATAAGGAACAAAGAATATGAGAAGAGGGAGCAACAAGAAAGGCCCTTCGGCCCCCAATCCTGAGAAACAGGCAATAGCAGACACCACACCAATAGACATAAAGCGCCATCTAGAGAGCCTCATAGATCAGTTCAGGAATGAAGTTATTAATGACCTGAAGCTAGAAATAAGCAGAATAGTTAGAGAAATGCTAAGCACCACCCAAGAAGAAACAGATGGTGGAATGGAAGAACAAAAAAAGAGGGGAGAATTGTTTGATGGAGAAAATAGAGAAAGCATAGAATACGTGAAGCAGGTTCAAAGAGACTACCAGGAAACTAAAAACTCTATCGAAAACTGGCATAACAGCTTGAAAGAAACTAAGGACAGACTATCTGAACTGGAGGGCAGATTTATACTATGGGAGAATGAAATGAAAAACTTCTTAAAAGTAACAAAAAAAACCCAGCAATAATACAAAGACTAGAAGATGATAAGAGGATCCATAACTTAAGAATTAAGAACATAAAAGAAGAAGTAGGGACACAAACAAATGAACTACAAAAGCTACTCACAGAAAAAATCCAGGAGAATGTTCCTAATTTAGCAAAGGTAAAGATACTCAGTTGTATGAAGCATACAGGACCCAAGCCACCTACAACCCAAACAGAGCAACACCCAGGCATATAATAATTAAAATTACAGAAATTAAATACAAGAACAGAATATTAAAAGCTGTCAGAGACAATAAACAGACCACTTACAAGGGAACACCCATCAGAATTACAGCAGATTTCTCTGCACAAACCATCAAATCACAAAGAGCGTGGGGGGAAATAATTCAAGCTTTGAAAGATAATAATCTCCAGCCAAGATTGATATATCCTGCACAACTATCCCTGGAAATTGATGGAAAAACAAGGTGCTTCCAGGATAAAGAGGAACTAGGGGAATATGCAACCACCAATTCAACTCTACAGAGAATACTGCAGGATATTCTAAAAAAGAAAAATACAAAGAATCCAGAAATAGTGGCAGAGAAGCCACAATGAATGGAGCAGAAAACAAAATGAAGAAGACAAACTGACAACTAATGACAGAAAAAGAGCTCAACAGAAATGAGGCAGAGAAGATTGGATGATAGGAACAGCTATTTTGGAGAAAATGACGTCTTAATAGGTAATACTGATTTAGTATCATCTTGTTTTGAAGTCTCATCAAGCTTTTGTTCTTCTGTCTCCATTGGTCTAAACAGGTTGTATCTTATTGGATTTTATTATGTATGATAGTATAAGCAAAAACTTTTAAAGACAAGGAGATTATACAGAAACCACTGTTCATTTTCTGTTAGTTGATTCTAAATACCCTGTAATGCTGTCATTCTCTTAAATGGTTTTACATTGTTTTGATATATTTGATGCTACAGTATACGAAGTTATACTCAAAGATTTCAAGGAAAGAGACAATATGGTAACTACTTTTATGTCAGGATTATCTTGTGGTGAAACACTATTCTGCTTAAATGGTTATGTTTTGATCTGCGCTGTTTTGCTGTTATGCCCTCTTTTATCTCAATCTCTACTTCATTATTTACTTTTTTATTTTTATCCTTTTAATTAAGGGAAAAATAAATAAAAAATAGCAGGATATATTATAGTAACCCACTTTGACTTTCCATTATCTTGACTTAAAGCCCTGTATTACTCTCACCATCTTGTTTTTGACTGATGTCCCCCTATTCTGTTTTTTCCTCTCTTGATAGTACCAGGTTCGAAAGTTTAAGCAACAGCTGTGAAGATAGTGAGATTCATTATGACGCCCATTCTCATTGACTATTATCTACTTTTGAAGACCTATAATGTCTCCAATGTTTTGGTTTTGTCCTTTACTGTTTTGTTCAATTTTATTATAACTGATGATATAGGCAATTCTATTAGAGATAGCAGGAGGCATTATGGTAACCATTGTTGATCACCTTGTATTATGCTTTTACATTATCTATTACGTCCACCTTTTTGATTTGATTGACTCTGTTTTGTTATGTCACATTTGGTTCTACTCCCTTCCAAAAAAGTAATAAGAACTGTGGGAGCAACAAAACCCAAAATGTGTAATTGTCATTGTACAAAAGAGAGGAAACGAAAGTGCTCTAAACGATATAACTGCATGTATATTTAAGTGTATAAGATAGATAATGATATCACTGAGTTTTGTTGGATCATTGAACAGAACTGTTTGCAGTTTCACTGTTGGAATGTCCACTTTACAAGCTTTAATTCTGTGACTTGAACAATTATTTCTAAGATGACAATATGTAATCCATTAACTAGTGATTTCCTACTGTTTATTTTTTTCTGTAAATCTGTATAACTTGTACCCTTTCTCTGCTTTTCTCCTTAAATAAAATTAAAAAAAAAAAGAAATTGCAGAATCTATCCCATATTTGGAGAAACCACACATATATATCACTTGGGTTTCAATAGTTTAATGGGACACTTGGAAAAACCTTTGGAATTCTGAAGATAGTTCCTAGAGCCTTCAGACTGGAGATCTGAGATAAAGCAAGAAACTAAAATACAGCTCTTTAGCCACACAGAGTTTTTCAGCTCTTCTTTTCTGCCTGACAACATGCCTGGGACTCCGCTTATCTCAGAACCTGTAGCAAGATACAAAGGTTGGCTGCTGATAGTTGGCTGGAAACCAGGGACAGCTTATAAAAATACTGATCATTCTTATCTTTCCCAATGGTCTCCTTGAGACACGCTCTGGCAGAACAAGACCTCAGAGCAGACCAACAGGAAGGCAAGAGCTATAGGGCAATCAGATGCTAAGGAAGAAAGGAATACACACAAGTGTTTGAGCATTTATTACGGGGGTAGCAGGTGACAATTTCAGGAATAAGTGTGCGTTAGAAGGATGAGAAGGGAAACTAAGGGGCAACCCGTCCTCCAAGATGAAATCTAGCCACAAAGCCAGAGGATTATTTCAGAAGCAGAACTTTCTAGAAGAGGTGAGTAAACCAAGCCTACAGGCCAATTCTAGTCCAGGATTTTTTTAAATAAAGTTTTATTGGAACACAGTCGTACTAGTCTATTTACATATTGCCCGTGGCTACTTCCACCCTGCAAAGGTACTGAAACATAGCCACAACAAGGACAGTCCCCAAGTCCAAAAATACTTATCATCTGGCCTCTGACAGGAAACTGCCTACTTTTGTTCTGTGGGAAAAACCTCAATGGGAAAAGAGTAAAAAGTAAGCATCAGAGATGATTTTCATCCCTCCAAATCTACACAAGTCCCATACTTTGTAAGTCTTTAAATACAGTCTCTCACATATGTATGTGTACACATAGGAACCCATCATTTAAATACTTTAAAGCAAAATCCCAGCAAATACAGAAGGGTGTTTCTGCTCCCATCTGAGACAAGCTGGTAGCTGCTGCTTTACCACAAATGCAAACACTTGGCTGTCAGAAGAGGGTGTCACTCTGGTCATGCTGCTTCCTCTGGGCATGAGTGGTCTGCAGAAGGCAGGAAGCCTGAAACTGAAAGGACAAGTTCCCTCTATTCTAACATTAGAGAAGTCAGTAACAGTTGTGGGGATTAAGGAGCCAGATCTACTGCTCCCTGATATTTGACACTCCATCTGTAAAGGGAAAAAAATGTCAAACATTAATCACCTTCTAGGGCCACAGGCCGCCCTCTAAGTACACTCTAACCCCCTCTTCTTGAGCCTCTTGACTGCTAATCTCTTGGCCATCAGGAAAACTCTGCCCTCTGACAGAAATGCCTCTGGGTTAAAGCTGGAGACAGCTTCATAAAGCAAACTGGGTCCTTGAGGGTGTTAACTAAGCAGAAGGAGCTGCTTTAGAAGAGAAATGCTTCTTAGCCATCCCTACACATTCATTCCAAACGAAATCAAGACAATGAGTTTAGTCAAACAAGTAGAAGAGCTTTAAGGCACAAACTGATATTAACCCACCGAAAGACAAGGTAGGAGTACTTAAAACAAATTCAGGGCTCCCTCCTCCCACTCCCCTTCTACCTCTGGCAGTTCAGTCCAGTGCTAAACAATCACTTCATTTAGAGCATGGTCCTGGGGCTGAGAGCTGTGGAATACAGTTGAGCTGTATACCTCTCAGCTCACAGAGTGCTGTAATAAGACAGCCACTCATCTGAAGGGTGGTACAACAGAGCCAGGTGATGTTTTGTTTTCTTTTGTTAAAAAAATAAGTTAATATGTTGATATAGTACAACATTTCTAAGCTCTGAAGGGTTTCTTTTTCTTTCCCAAAACTAGTACTTCTGTAATTTAGCATGATTGCCTATAAAAGCAAAAACAGGGAACATAGATGGCATTATACTATACTTAAAAGGAAGAACAGGGGTTTATAATTACACAGCTGATTCTTGAGAAAGCTCACAGACAACTCCAGAGCAAATACAATATGCGTGCTGTTTGCAGATCACAAAGGTGCCTGGAACCTGGAAAGCACTCTCTTGCATAACTCCCTCCCCTGTAACACTGCCCAACTCTAGGAAAGTATGCAGGTTTCATTTGCAAGGCAGGTGGTTGGGCTCAGAAAATGATACTGAAAAGCATGTGGCTTCAACATGTTAAATGGAAGTACAGCCTCAAGGTGTCCAAGGCCTCCTCCCCTACTCCCAACCCCATTCCTGGATCCAGCCAAAGGCTTTCTCTAGCTCCTTATCTACCTGAAAACTGGATCCACCAAGATGGAACACAACTGCTTTTAATTTTCTCACTGAAATTTCATTACCTAAGAAAGGTTAAACTTATATCAGAAAGGAAGAGACTTAAAAATCAAGCATCATGCATTGAGCCCAGGACTTTGTCCTAGGGTATTGTTTATTCTTCTGGGCCTGTCTATCGCCCCTTAAAAGCATTTACTATTCTATACTCCCCTCCCCCAATTTCTCTCTTGCTTGTGAATAGGATATTAGAGCCTCAACCATTCACCTTGGAGTTTGTGTATTTTATGTGGCTTCTTTGCATGGTTACTCACTTTGGTAAATCTGTTAGGGCTTTTGTCCTAGTATTGTCTACTGTCACTCTGTTTCAGCAGACTAGATGACTTCAGGAGAAAGTCTGAATTCATCCTACACAAGTCTCCTCTCCAAATACATGCAACCAGCACTGCACAGCACCATGTAAAACAAAGCAACTCCTACTATGTTAATTTCATCGTCTCCCAAAAAGTGAAAACGGCATCCTTCTCAGTTTGAAACATAAGAAATGGCCATCAAATTGTTTAGAAATTTAATCACCCACCTTGGTAATACTTACAGCTGGGACAAAAATATAACATGTTTAAAAGATGATGTACTCATAGAAGCATGGAAATTTTAAAAGAAAAAGTTTTGAATGAAAAAAACATCACCCTCAACATCCACAGCCTGGGTCCAGTCTCTGCCTCTCCTACCCTTGAGTGGACAGACCAGAAGTAAGGCCATGAGCTCCCTATGACTCTCATTCCACCCTGCGTGAGGAGGAGACGGGTCCAAGTGCTCTGTATGGATCTGTATGGTTGTCCTGTGCTTCTCTATATGAATCGTATCAATTTTTACATGTAAAGTGTCTTTGAAATTATACCTTGAATTGCCAAAAATACTTAGTCACGCAGTTTTGAAAGTTCAGGTAAAATACTACAGGAAGGACAAAAAAGGATAGGCAGAGAAATGAAGAAGGAAGAGAGAAAAGGAGAGAGAAGCCAATCTAAATTATTTCGAATTACGCTGTTATCATTCTGCAAGGAGTAACTGTCCAACAGAAGAAATTAAGATGTGTGTGCATACCCAGACACATCCACATGCACGTGATCAGATAGGGAGCTGCCTATTTTTTGCTAAAATCTTTCCTTATCCTTCACCCACTCTAAACAAGGGAAGTGAGCTCTAATCACTGCCAAGCATGGGAGAACAAAGCCAAAATGCAGAATGATTAAAATTATATAATTCACATACTTGACTAGAGGTATCACACAAAATCATTCATATCGACAGCTGCTGTAAAAGGACAGTTCCCCTATTTAAACAAGTGATGTAGGCTGAGCAAAACTGTATCCCTGAGACAAAATTGCATTCTGCTGCAATACCAATGTATACATCATGACAACCGCTCATCTTTCCAGGTTCTAATGCACCAAACAAAACTACTAAAGCACTGACTTTTTAAGCAGAGACTTTTCATGAACCTTGCTCTCTGTATATGAAGTAAATCAGTGATCTAAACTACAAAAAGTTTTTTTAAAAAGTGGTCAGGATGATATAAGTAGAATTCTAAGAAATTTATCTTCAAGACAATTTTCTTGTTACAACTAAACCATCAACATGATTTAACTTCTTTATAGTGCTTGTTGCAATCAACAACATTAGGTTTTTTTAGATCCTGCTTAACTGAGTAAATACACTCAATAGAAATCAAAACTTATCCCATGCCTTACAACATTTTAAAGAATTGATACCTTGTATTGGTGTTACATGTAGAGTAACAGCTGTGAAAGCTATCAATACAGAATCATAGTCCTACACAATAATGAGAATTCTCTACAAAGAATCACAAAGCTGAAGTACAGAAACTAAAAATTGTGACTAAGCCAAGTATAACAAACACTTATTTTCAATGCCTCTATTAACCTGGATTGCAAGATTGTCAAAAATCATTCAGTTTTGCAGACCTCCATCCGCACTGTGATGTGATGTTTTGGGACATGACTAAATTAATACTTAGCATCATACAGTCATGCATAGTTGAATCATTCTCTAAAAGGCCAATTTTCATTCATTCATTCATTTATTTTAGCAAAGATGGTTTCCCTGCTTTCAAACCCCAATGGAGATTTTAATATGTCTTTCCAAAACCAAAAAGATGAATCCAGAGGATCCAAGGGCCCACAGGATTAAAAACTATTACATGACTAATGTGTGCCATGAGTAGTCTTTGTAAAGAGTTTCAGTCATGCTTATCTTATTTACCCCTAGACTGTAAACTAAAAGAATGCACATATGCCCTGTGTGTCACAGAGATGCAGGTGTTTATGATGACCAAGCACTAAACAACAGGAAGAAATGTCTAGTAGGCCCTTAGTACTAGGGGATCTTTGCTAAATGCTTTGTGTCTCTCAGCTTTCCTTGTCTACCCTGCTCTCTGGCCCAGGAAGGACATCTACACACAACTGGTTCATGGGCCTTTTTACTCCAATGGCCCCTATCTGGGTTCAGTTCATACACCACAACAGAAGAGGAAAAAGAAGAGGAAGAGGAGGAGGAGGAGGAGGAGGAGAAATGAGGTCGAGGTAGGCATCCCCTCAGTTTTCTCCTATGAGTTACAGGTACCTCCTGACAGCATTGTTATTCTAAAGGGATTCTTATTTCTAAGTTCTAGTAATTTCTTCTCACGTGCTTCAATGTGATAGCACTGCTACCAGCCAGCTCACTCCTCCCTTGGGTTCTGCTTCATCAGAAGTCCACACACTATAGCCAGTGGAGCAGATCTGACCCAAAGGTTGTTTGTGCTAATAAAGTTTTGTTGAAGTGATCCTCATTCATGTAGGTACTATCCATGGCTCTTTCACCCTAGAGCAGTAGAGTTGAGTACAAAGGCAGCTCAGTATTCTCAAGCACCAGGACCCCCACGGATACTAAAATCTATGATGTTCAAGTCTCTTACATAAAATGGTGCAATATTTGCATATAACCTATACCTTTCCTCTGGTATACTCCAGATCATCGTCAGATTACTTATGGAACCCAACACAATGCGCCATATGCTCTGAAAGTAATGAGTATGAGTAAATAATCACTATGCTGCATTCTAGGGAATAATGACAAGAAAAAGCCTGTGAATATTTATTACAAGTATAATTTTTTCCAAATATTTTCAAACTGTGGTTGGCTGAAAACTTGAATGAAGAATCTGAAGATAATGAAAGGCAAACTAGACTTCAAACAGGTCATGTGGTACATACAGCACACATTTTTGCTGTCAATCTTTTCGAGAAAAAATTCACTTCCTGCCTTATACTCTTCTTATACTCTTGAAGGTTTGTGGATAGGCCCCCAGTAGTTAGTGAGACCCATGTGTCATAGTTTATGTCTGTGTCCCCCAGGCCTCATGAGTTTGCATTGTGTATTTTTTTTTTTTATTTAAAGAAAAGGAAACGAAAAAAAAAAAAAATACATGGAGATTAAAGAATAAAAGGGTAGAAAAATAATACTAAATTACAGACAAACAAAAGGTAAGAAATTGCCAGTTGATAAGTTACAAATTGTCTTCTTCGAAATGGCTGTTTAGGTTATAGAATTAAAGTATTTAGAATGACATTCAAAAAAGTGACCCTACAAACCATTCTGCTCTATGGCTGAACAAAAGCTCCGTAATATGATTATCAGTCCCACCTATTTGTTTTACATCTCTAAGAGGATAAGGTTAACCATATCAAAACAGAACAGAACATTTAAAAAAAAAATAAAAAACAATTTAAAGAAATACAGATTTCAAAGCAAGTCCACTGGAGATCTACCTTATCTAACTGTCTCTAGCTTCTTACAGATAGTTGTCCCTAACTTCACCCACTTTCTATACTTATTGCATATTATAGAACTAATCAAATCATTACAGGATGATGGAGTCTTTTTAGGTCCTCAAGTTCCAAATTAGGGAAGACATTTCCAACTACCATCGCGTCTCTCATTCTCTTTGTGATAGCCGTCCCCATCTCTGCATATGCTGAAGTTGAGCTGAAGAAACCAGTCCAGAGTCATTTTAATCAGCAAGCAATAGATTGCTAGAATTTATATTATAATGCTACAAAATAAGCCTCGGGTTTTTCAGGTCTCTTCCTCAGAGTATTTGTTCCTATCCTCTCTGTATTATAGGGAAAACCAATTCATAACAAGACAGCGAAACAATTTCCTAGATAAACATGCAATGGATAAGACTTACAAAACTATAATATAAATGATCTTCCGTAGCTACTATGTTTTCTCTTGTTATTTTCAATAGATTTGTCGACAACACTGGCTTATTATAGTTAAATATACTATCACCTATTTTTATAAAAACTTATCTTTGACTGCATTGTAGTATTTGAGAGCTGTTACTGATTCATACCAGTATGGATATCCTTTACATCCTGTCATGCTCAGAGTAGTTTCCTCTACTTTTAGGGTTGATTCTAACACGCATACGGATTTCAAATAGGATCAGTCAAGGCCAACCAATAGTCTTATGATTCAGATACAATTAAGATCAGTCATAGTAAGACAATGTAAGTAATACAGGATTTCAGCTTAAGTCAATAGGAAAGTAAGGATGGTTACCATGGTATAACCTGCTATTTTTGGTTCTAGAGGTCTGTGTCCTCAAATCTGATATGAGTGGACAGACCAGAACAAATTTAATTCAATCTAAATATGGCACTAGGACTACTGTGTCTTTTAAACCGTTATACACCATTAGCAATGACCTCTGCTTTTTTTTTTTTTTTAAATATAGTTTCAGAGCTGTCTCTACCAAAGACTAGCTTACCGTCTCTGCCTCATGTCTGCTACTCCACTTTTCTGCTATAATTTGTCCACCTTATTCCCTCATTCCATGGTCTGCCCCGTACACTGAGGCCTCTCTGCCACTGTAGCTGTAATCCTGATATTTCTTCCTCTCTTTCTCTGTAATGTCCTTCAGCGCTCTCTGTAGGGTTGGATTGGTGGCCACGAACTCCCACAGTTCCTCCTTGTCTTGAAAGTATCTTATTTCTTCATTAATTTTTAGGGAGAGTTTTGATGGATATATGAACTTAGGTTGCATATTTTTTTCCTTCAGGACTTGGAATATTTCTCCCCACTCCCTTCTTGACTTAAGAGTTTGTGTTGATAAGTCTGCCGTTATTTTGATAGATTTCCCGTTATAGGTAACCTGCATCTTTTCTCTGGCTGCTTTTAATATTCTGTTTTTTTGGTGGATTTCTGGGATCTCGATTATTATATGCCTAGGCGTAGATCTGTTTTGGTTGTAGGTAGCTGGCGTTCTGTATGCTTCTTTTATCTGGATATCATTTCTTTTTGCTATACATGGGAAATTTTGCTTTAATATCTCTGTGAATATTTTTTGTATTTCATTTTTGGATGTTCCTGCTTCCTCACTCACATTCTTTATTCTTAGGTTATGCATCTTTTTATCATCTTCCAGTTTTAGAATTGCTTCTTTCTGGTTCCTTGTTATTTTTAAGAGGCTTTTTCTTTCACGTTCATAAGCCCTAAATCTCTCTTCAAGTTTCAGAAGGTTGTCTTTAGTTTCTGTCAAGGCATTTTGCCAATATTCAATGGAGTTTTTAATTTCCTGATTTTCTCTTTGGATCTGTTTCATGTATTCTAAGTTATGCTTAAATTCTTCAGATGCTTCTCTTTCTTTTCTGATTTCCTCAGTTCTTCCATCTGTGTTCTCTTGGGCAGGGCTTGTCATTTCTTTAATTAATCTCTTTATATCTTGCCTCACTTGGATCAGGAGTACATCTTTAAATTCCTCTATGAGATCATGTAAATACTTTTTAATTTCGGCTGATGCTGAGTCGAGCAATGGATGGTTACTGTGCTTGTTCTCTTCAGTGTTTAGTTCTCTTGGGTTTAATTTCTCCTGTTGAACAGCTGGAGATTTTTTTTTATTTTTATCCTTTGTCATGTTTCTGGTTTCTTTCAGACTGTCCTGGAGTTCTCTGGCCCTCTCCGAATTGCTTAGGGCCTTTCAGAAGCGTGTCGGCTTGAGTTTTTGCTGTCCTCCCCAATTTGCTGTTATCTGGGGTAGGCTGGGATGCAGGGGCGGTACAGTCTAGTCTCTAGCCTCTGTGTCAGTTAGTTCATAAATTAGGCTGTACTTTCTGGTTGTCACTAAGTTGTGACCATTCTGCATCCGCCCATTGGGCCCCAAGCAGAGGCCTGATCTAGCCCCAACAGCTCCTGCCAGTTCTCCCTGAATCAGAAGCAGCTGGGTAATGGCACAGGATTCTGCCCAGGTCCCAGCCGTTCTCTTCCAAACCTCTCTGTGATAGGAGCTCTAGAAAAGCAGATCTGCCCAAAAACAAGATGGCTCCCACTAAGTTCTCCGTGCGGAGCTGAAGCCAGCAAGCAATCAGACTCTGCCAGGACTCAAGATGTCTTCCACCAGCCCTCCCTACAGGGGGTCCTGGTGATGTCACCAAGCTGCGATTTCTGCCACCAGGCTAATATGTCTGCACCAGATTCTGTGTTATTGATTTCCCCGTGGTGGCGGGCCAGCTGTTCTCTGGCCAAACCCAGCCGCCGCGGGGTTTTCTATACTCACCAGAGTCCGGTGCAAGTCCCCGCTCCGGGACCGCCACACACCAAGCCGTCCACTTTTCCCCACCTCGCGGCTCAGCGCTGACTGGTCAGATTTCTGTGCACCGTTTAGATTCGAAACGCCAGAGCTCTGTACATCTGCTCTGGTGCAGCGGTGTAGAACTGGCTGCCGCCTGGAGTCTCGATCTGGGTCTCAGTTTCCGCAGTCCCCAAAAGCAACTCAGCTTTTCGTGTTGGGTCCACGAGTCTGTTCGTTGATTTAAGGGCGCGGGATTTGCAGCCTCCGGTCTCAGCACGACTTTAAATCCTCCAGCTGTACTGTCTTGGTTGATAAGAATCGCTATGGATTTGTCTGGTCCTCTCCATGCTGTCTTTTTTTTTTTTTTTTTTTTAGCTTTGAGTTTGAATTCTCTGGAGAGATTCTTCGCTCGATCCCCTAGCACGCCGCCATTTTCTCTCTCCGGATCGGCACTGTTTGCATTGTGTATTTGTGATTGGTTCATTGTCTAGTGCTTGGATTGATGGTGTCAGTGCTCCACCCACAAAGGGGTGGAGCCAGGATGTGATGTAATGGCAGGAAGAAGGTGTGTTTTGCTCTTTGCTGGTTCCTGTTTGCTGTTTGCAGCCACCATGAAAGGCGGCCCAGCCATGCCCGCCTGCCTGGGAGCCAACTGAGTATGGACTGAACCCTCCAAAAACTGTAAGAAATAAACCTTTCCTTTCCCAACTTGGGCATCAGGTATTCTGTCTCAGCGACGAGCATAAAGTAACTAAGACGCCATGACTGTGCACACATGTGTTAGATGGGATGAGGGACTTAAGGCAGCACAATTTTTGGTAAGAAGATGAAGAACTCTCTCGCCACAAAGAATCTCTGCATTGAGAGACAAAGCAGTCTTCTTTCAAGTCCTACCAGGGGCTTGTCCAGCTAGTCCAGCTATGCCAGCTCAGGAAGAGAGGCAAACAAGTGAGCACTTTTGTTCTTCCTCTTACAAGTCCGAGGACTTCCCATTCCTGTTTGCCGACCGCTTTACTCAGCACTGTCCAAATGACCTTATGATGTCACCACATGCTATTCCCTACAGAGGGGAATAAAATGGCTGAGCTGGACACTAGCCAAAGGGTCTACTTACATTAGCAACAGCGGGCCTCCTTTGTGGCCACTTTACCTGAGGCGATTAATTCACACTCAGTCTAAGATTCAAAATAGGGCTTTTATTTAATCCTGACTTACGCCTGCCCACGAAAAATGCACCCGACCTCTTCCTATACCTTTCTGGACAACTGTAGCTGGCTTATCCTCTACAACTGACTGTGTTTTGCTTATCACTGGTATTTTTCCAAGGTGGTCTGAATTGCATCTTGATTTAAAAGGGTAAAATTTACCTCAAATTAACTCTGGAATATAATACAGCTGACTTTCCAGCAGCCCGTCGACCACTTTGACATAACACACCTGAAGCAATGAGTGACAGGTTTTACTTCAGTAACGTGCGGCTTTTTAGAGGGAAGGAAGATGAATTTTGATGTTTGAGGTTTACCCAAGTATGAATATCCAAAGTTCAAACACAACCCCACATAGGAGAACTGATCTGTGCAAACATATAAGCAACATTCCTTCTGGATTCTTCATAGAGAGATTGTGTGTGTGTGTGTGTGTGTGTGTGTGTGCGTGTACTTGCATGCATGATGTGTGTCTCTTAGCTGAGCAGGCAAAGAATAATGGTTTTTGCATTTTCCCAACATTTTAAAACAAACATGTTACACATTTCATGATCATTTTTCCTAATACTAATGGACAGTCAACAGTGCTATATTAGTGTCTGAATAAGTATGACTCAAAGAGATTCACCTTTTAATAGCCAACTCTGAATATGTGTATGCCTGTTTGTGTATGAGAATGTGTACTTATCAAACTACTGACATTGTATTTAAATGTTTCTGATTATAAAGACATATTTGCTCATTGTGGAAAATAACTTTTTAAAAAAATTATATGAATATATATAATGCATTCAACTTCAGTGTTCTGAACTTGGAGTTCAAGTCCCTGGAGCTCAGGAAGTAGGTACAGAGCTCAGGAAGTAGGTACAGTACTGTTGGTGGGCCTAAAAATGCAAGATAACTGAAGGATCTATCAGTAGATATTTCACTGAATGAGCTAGGTCATATCCACATGATACAGTGATGTGCATTTACTGAAACCAATGAGCCATATTTGCCTCTGGTTAAGGAATGGCCATGTCACGCTGTTAAAGAAAGCATGTTGTCAAATGAGAACAGTAAGACTGCCTAAGAGTAAAGACGATGGTCAAAAAGGAAAGACAGCAGCTGACATCCCATATGTGTATACCTAGCTTTTACTTTAAAGGATGCTGGTATAGAATAGAGAGAACATGCCAGGGCATAAGAAGACCTTAGGGCTTGGGAGAAGGAAAAGAGAAGGTAGGCAGAGATGTGTTTTCCTCATTTCAAAATTTCTATTGTTTCAGTGACTGTGGCAGCACCACGTGACATTACAACTTTGGGGATGGCACCTTCAATAGAAGTTTTTTTTTTTTTTTTTTTTTTTAATAGAAGACATATATATTATAAAACAATCTCAGAATCTACTTTCTACCTTCCAAGTTAGACCACTGCTGGCAACTTGCTATATACAAATTCTTACTCTAAACTAACTTTTAAAAACAATTTGAAGTAGAGCATGCTGCACATGCCTCTAATCCCAGCACTCAGAAGGCTGAGGCAGGAGGACTGCCATGAGTTCAGGGCCATCCTGGGCTATAGAGTGAGTTCAAGGACAACCTGAACTACATAGTGGGACACTGGCTCAACAACAAAAAATGTAAATAAACTAAATTTCTATTTTACATACCATTAATTATACGAGTCTTGGAGTGCTTTTTGTTTGTTTTTTTGAGACAGGAGTCTCACTGTGGACCCAGGGTAGCCTCAAATTCCTAGACTCAAATGATCCTTCTGACTCAACCTCCCCAAGATTAGGACTTTGGAGCACTGCCATGCCCAGTCTGGCATTTTTTATGATGATTATTGCTCATGTATGCAAACACAGGGGAGTAAGAGAATTTGGCAATATGCTTTTCACTCAACAAGGCTACCATATCTGATGGCATGATTTCTGGCTACATGGATGTGTGACATAAAGCAACATATAAACAGCCAGATGTAGTTTTTGGATCCCATCATCCTCAGTGGGTCATTGTCCGACATGAGGCACTTAATCAAGTCTCAGTGGTGTCACTTATAAAACAAGTCTGCTTGCTCTTACAGTATGGTGGGGAAACAAGAAATAACACATTGAGATGACTAAACACTCTGCCTAATGCATGACTCACAAGTTACAGGAAGTTCTTGACAAATGGAAATCATTAGTAATAATAATAATATCATTGGTTATTTGATGTGTTCTAAAACTCTTCTAAAACTTCTATAATTTTTAATTAAGTAAACTTATTCTGACATAAGACTGATTCACATTTTTCTGAGAAAATAAAGGTCCAGAGCTAATAGTATCAGAGCTGAGAGCAAACTCAGTGCAGGTGGCTTGCCCACATCCACTCCACATAAGGCTAGTCCTGGTGTTTAGTATTATTACTGAAGTAGGATTTGATGGAAGTAAGTTCTTCCTACATAAGCATTTTCCTGAACTACATAACAGTGATCATATGAAGCAGAGTAGCTAAAAACCTTTAGAGTAGGAGTCAATATTATCAGCCTTGATTTTCAGACTGTTTTACTTGGGGACATATGTGTTACCTCACCTGGACACATTAAACCAGCCCACTGTGATACGCAGCATTCTCTCCCTGTCTCCCCTGTATGTGTGTCAAGTAACACTCTTACAAAGCACATTCTGCAGTAGAAACTTCTCTCTCCTCACCCATGTACCTCCACGACTAAAAACTTAATAAGAAGCAAGGAAACACCACAAGTGCAATAGGACAGCGTAGCTTCCCAGCTGTATCCCTCTGATACCAGAATCTCTGCCCCAGGTAGTGAGCTCATCATAGTGAATATCTTAACTTAAGGTAGAGTAAATGGGCCCACACAGGCTCTAGTTACGAGAATCCCACAGAGAGTTTATTGAACACACAGGCCATCCTGAAGTCATGAAACAGTACCTACCTGCCACTCTCCAGAAGCCAGGGGCATGTAGAAATGTGTGCACAATCACATTTGGTTCTCTCTAAATTAAATCGAAGCAGCATTTCAGCTTGCTTAAATCTAAAAGATCTAATTTTAGTTCTGTCTCACAGGTGGTCTGTAACATTAAACCACCAACAAATAATGTTATGCTTTCACTTCCAATGTCATTGGAGTCCTTTTCTCTTTCTGACAAGGTCAGGACATTCCCTCTGTCTGATGTGGTAAAAGAGGGGAGAAAAAAATAAAGAAAGGCAGTCCACTTACAATTTGGTTCCACTGCCATGCTCCCCTGGAGTGGAGTCTGACACCTTGTAATAGCAGCCTCTTCCTTGAGGGCTACTGAACTTCAGGTGCCATAGAGGAGATGTTTGGGAGAAGAGGAAAGAAAGAAAAGAGAAATGGGGCCAGAAGAATCGCTTCCACCCAGCAAACAGGATAATCAAAGGCAGACTGCTTTCACTTTGCAGTTGAACTCGAGAGCTAAAAACACATTGTCCCCAACAAGGAAAATGACTACATTTCCAGCACAAGTTATCAACTTTTATTTTCTAGTCAGATGTTCCACTTAATTGTGTGGGAGTGTGTAAATACATATGTGTTGTGTGTAAAATTTAGAAAAAAGGGGACATTTGTTATTAATAAAGCCCTGTAGTTTGTTCTGTAGTCACCTGAAACAGTTATTTAGCTAGATTCCTCTAGGCTTATTCTTTTATTTTAATTCTAGTGTTACCAGAATAATGTTTTTAGAAAAATGGCATTCCATGGCAGTCCCTCTAAAGCAATTACAAAAGCTATTATATCAAATACCACTGCTTCCTATTGTGAATATCTTCATTCTTGTTAGAATCTCTAGATAAGTGAAATGCTATATGGAATGCACTCAAAACTTATGTGTTAACAAAAGCAACTGATTGTGCAGACAGCTACTGTCCTTTTAGTTTCTTTCACTGAAATATCATTTACAGTATTAAAAGTTCATTTGAAAAAAATTTTGCCCACACCAAAAAGGACAAAGAGATTGCAGTGCTTTTTGCATTCCCATTTGAGATTTTCAAGCCACAAATACTTTTTTTGTTGCTTCTGTTTCAAAATAAGTTATTTTAATGTGTTA
Source organism: Cavia porcellus (assembly GCF_034190915.1). Classification (NCBI taxonomy): domain Eukaryota; kingdom Metazoa; phylum Chordata; class Mammalia; order Rodentia; family Caviidae; genus Cavia; species Cavia porcellus. Next base: position 56,210,555 of record NW_026947496.1, read on the forward strand.
CAGGCTTCCTCTACTTTTGAGAGATAACATTTCAGCTTCAAGTTGGCTGGTGCATAAACTACAAAGGCAGAGGCCCTGTTAGGTCTAAACATTTTTAGTTTTCTCTTCGTTGAAGCAGTTAAAAGAATAATGAAGACCGATTACTGGCCTACACTGGTTTTCCCATTTTAAAGCTTAAGAATTCAAGTTTTAAAGTTTATGTTAACAAATGTTATTAGAAAACACTTAGGAAATGTCTATTAAGATAGTCCTAATTTGATCTTTTCATTTATATTAATATTCACATCTTGTAAAAGTTAATATTCATTGTACAAAGACATTTATTGTCAATTTCTCTTTTGTCACTAGTTCAACAAAAATACAAGTCACAAATATTTTTGATAAATCAATGGCAATAAAAAGCAAAAAAAAAATCTGTTTACAGTAACAGGTTTTAAACATTATCCCACTTACTGAATCCTTCCTTGGTCATAGTCTGGTTGCAAAAAGCCATGAAGACTTTTTCCAAGGCCTTCGCTATTAATGTTCTCATTTGCATTCCCCTCAGAAAAAACCCTCAGAAGGTTCTGCTGTGGTTTATCACACTTCACTAAGGGTTCAGCTTAATTAAGCAAACATAGCTAAGAAGTTATTTCCTTGACATGCATGAAAATTCCACAGCAATCACGCTAAGCTTCCACGGAAGTGAAAATGGCATTCTCAAGACATAAGTGGCCAAAGGCATCCTTCCGCAAGGAGTTGCTATTGTTTCCATGTTTTTCATACTGCCTCTGACAGAGAGATAAGGCCCAGGACAATAATGAAGGAGAGGACAAAGGGGACCAATGTTAAATATTTTCCAAATATGGTGGCAAAGACCATAGCTTCCCCAGCAAGAAGCACGCACACTAAAGGAAACTCATACTCTGTCTCACAGAAAGGAAGTTAATCACAAATACCTCAGTTTTTTACATCTCATTGCTAAAAAGGACTAAGAAAAATGTTTACTTAGAAGATAAATATTGGAATTCATGAACACATCAGAAATCTTTTACTTTTCTAAAGTTTAGTTCCTAAAACCTGCTGTGGTATACCAAAAAATTAAATTTCTGATTTTGTTATGATGCCATTATATTTATTATCTTTTTATTTTGAAAGCAAAATTAGGGTTTCCTTACAGTTTCTCTCTGGCAAGCCCATTCTTTCCCATGCTTCCAAATAAAGGAATTTTCTGTTCCCAAATTCCTCCTGGCACTGGGAGAGATATCTATTTTAACCTGCTACTATTCTTGTATGGACAGCTGGCAGATTCCCCGTCTACAGGAGGTGTTGTCAAAGTATCAAATGTTTGCCAGGCCCCATGACATACTGTCACCTGCCTTGAATGCTTCTAATGTTAGCCTGCCTGCTTGCCTTTTTACCCTTAGAAGCTGTCATGTGACTGAAAAATCTATCTGAGTCAGGCAACAGATATTTAGTGATCAGATACTCTGCACCAGACATGATGCTAGGTACTGGGAATACAGAAGTATAGCGCCTCATCTGTGTGTCCCTGCTCTCAGGAGCTTACACTGAATTAGAGCTCTCTTTGGTCCTTCCCCACCTCCCCACAAATGCCACAAGGCCATCTCACCACAGGGTGCAAGAGACATAGATTCAAAAGCCTGTATGGGTGTGACTTCTGAAATTCCCAGCAGTACTTGGAAAGCAATCATAACAAAGGCTACACAAAGCATCCATACAAACCATCAGGCTGGCTCAAATCTCCTCCATGGAAAAAGACATTATCCTGCATACCAAAACTGCATATTCAGAAACAACTTAGGTTTCCAGTGGCTGGATGTGGGTCCCTCTGTGATTAGGCCATTATGATGCAAGAGTCCACTGGCTAATGCCATCCATCATGAGTGGTATGCAGAGCCCATAACTTTGTATCAAGCAAGAAAGTTATGGCTAGAAAGATGATGACAAGCACAGGAGCTTACTTTTGCAAACAGCATCAGATACACTATATTAAATCTTACTCTGTCCTTTCAGCAACAAGCCATGAGTCAGCATTACTATCAGTAGATCTGGCAGACTCCAGGATAGACTATCAGGAAAAGACATCTGCTGGCAACCTCTAAGTTATAGGTCTGCTTTGCAAAGAAGAATGTTTCCAAATGCTGGGTCACTGCCCTTTAGTGAGCCATAATATCAACTCAGTGGGTGACAAAAAGCATTCAAACAAAAAGAATAAAATATAAATATCAGACTGCATTTCATGTAGTAAGGATAAATGCCTTGTAAAACAATTTTCCCATTTTTATACACATATAAGACGCCTATTACATTTGCAGTGCCACACTGGGTCATATATAAAACATATTTATTGCTGTAGATTAGCACCAAAAAAGTTTTTAAAATACTCCTTTGAAGAGCAGTCTAGCTACATGATGAAGAGTTTGGGCTGCTTGGATTAAAAAATATACATATACTAAATACCTACAACTGGAATGACAAAGATGGTATAGTTTTTAAAAACCATGACAATAAAACTGTTCATGAAAGAGGAATTCTACAATTTCTGACCTAGGACACCTATATTTACCTTGCTGCCTCTGAAATTCTTTAACAATAATGAAATTTGTTCTCTTGGCATTGGGTTCCAATTTTTAAAGCATCCTGCTTCCTCCCTCACCAAACCAAAGCTGCTACACAAAATCATTTAGACTGGTCCACAGGAGCAACACTTACAAGTTGGGAAGTATCGCCACTATTTAGGTGGCTCTCAGCTTTGCTAAGGATGCTGTTCCAATAAGCAAGTCATTGCACTGTCTATCCAGCCCGCCTACTTACATCTAGCAGACAGATTTGAGATGAGGCCAAATGATCACACAGCACTTTTTAAAATAAGCTTTACCAGTTTACAAAATGTGAATACATCGTAAGTGTGTATCTTCATGCATCTGCACAGCATGAACACACTCAAAAGATAACCCAGATGAAACACAAAATGGGACCCCAAGGCCCCTAAGAGCTACTCCCAGTCACTGTCCAGACCTCTAATCTCAAAGGATAATTTTACTTTCAAACAAAAAGAAAGCAAAGGCTCAGGAATCATTTTCTTGGCACAATCAAAGATTCTATCTTAAATCAACTAACCATGTTTTTCTTTTATTTATTTTAACTGTTCTCTTCTATTTATGACATGTTAAAATAGCTTTCCAGCTACAGTCACAACATTCATTTCCTTTTAAGATAAGCAAAAGAATGCTGCCTAAAGAAAAATGTTGAGCACTTAGCAAAACAGGTCGTACATATGTGCCAAAAAGTGAGCAGGTGATATATAACTGACTTCAGTCCTGGAAATGCTTGCTTAGATTTGTCTATCAGTGAAAAACACTAACAGATTAGTTCACCATCTATCACTACATGACCTTCCTTGGATGAGACTGGATTTTTCTCCCTTGCCCTATGGTACAGCAAAAAGCCAAAGCTTCTCTGTTGGGCAATCATAAGCAGCTTAGTGGTGAGTTCTCTTAGTAAAAAATATGATTTTCTTTTTTCTTTTTCTCCTAATGCTGACGATGAACACCACAGCTTCACACATGCCAAGCAAGGAGGTGTTGTCAAAGTCTCTGACCTATACTTCCAGCTCTCTGTGATGTTATTTTTACATGCTTTGGGCTTATATTTCTTACATGTACCATGCTAACCAAGATCGAAACCAGCTGATTCAGCATAAAAGGAAGCAAGATGAGCAAGATAAGTTATATGCATGTACCAATTTCTCAATACAAACATCATTATTCTGTAATACAAACATGTACTAGACCAGGGATTTAGCTTAGTGGCATAAGCATCTGCTTGGCAAGTGCAAGGCTGTGACTTCAATTCCTGGAACTGGTGGTGGTGCTGGTGGGGGAACCATGCACTAAAAATGTATTATTTTAAGAGCTATTAAGTTCTAAAAGATCACTTAGAACTTGGATCCACTCTAACAAAGGTCACAACTTATATTATTGAATGTCTTTAGTATTATAATTGTAGCAAAAAACAGTGAATACTTGGGATGGATTTAACTTTCAAATTTAAATAAAGGAGAGAAAAAATATTTTAAGAGAAGCAGCAACTTATTTTCTTATCTTCTTCTTCTTTCAATTAAGATCAATTCCTGTATGTTATACAAAATTTAGTAAATATGGTAGGGGAGATGTTCTGCACTGTATCTCTGAGTTCATTAATGTAAGCAAATGAACCTAAACTTACTATGAGTGGCTTTACAAATGGTTAAATTCCACTATCAAAACAGATTTTCTTGCCATTATGTTACATAATACCACCCGGTCAAAAGAATTTCCTTTGATTTTTTACACAGTATAAACAATGTTTATTAAATACAGATTATATGAGAAACAGCCTAAAACTTCATTCAATGTGTCTTGAGTTTCCCATGTGACTCATATAAAATGAAGGTAAAAATCTCCCAGATTGCTAATGTGAAAATAAAGAAGTGCTTATGTATATAAGCATGCATATTTCTTCGCAAGTCCACTTATATATTCATATATATTCTTCTGTAGAGTCACATATGTACGTCTTTTTTCTATAAGCTCTTTGACCCCCAGCAAACAAAAACACATTATTTTTCAAAACACAGCAAATTTAGAGGACTGGCAAATAAATAAAATGTAGTTTGGAACTTGATTAAAATGCAAATACTAAGGATAAGGTAATCTTTTGCTGAAAATAATTCCACCAAACTTAGCATTTAATTTCTATCCTCCATTTGATCATCTGTCTCTCTGCTAAGAGGAGAAAGTCCTTAGGTACCAGTTAATCATTTGAATGGTGACATTAAAACTTCAAGAACTTTGTCACCATTATCACTAGTCCTTTAAAAGTCAAAGGAAAAGTATATTTTTTTTACTTATCAAATTTACCTGTTAATAACCAAAGGAAATTAAGATTTTGCTAGATTGAAAGCATTAAGATGTTTCAAGATTTCAATAAAAATATGACTTTTTTGCTCAGTTCCTTCTTTTCTACATTCCCTTTATCACAAACAATTCTTTTCCAAGTCCCCATCATGTTAATATCATATCACGCAAGGTTCTTATAAGCACACAGACTCAGATATTTCAAAGAATGACACAACACCAGAAATCTAATAACAACGCTGCAACAAAATCTTACTTAATCCTGTTTTACTCAAACTTCTCCCATTTCATTTAAGCTGGTTTCAAACAAGTAATGGAAATATTATGTGTTCCACATGCAATTTCCATGCTCCATCAGATTCCAGCATATAAGCCATTAAATCCATTTTTCAATGATCACATTGATAAAAGTTTTCTGTCAAGATAATCCTTAATACCAGTAAGGGTTCTATTTTCATTTTTATTGTATTTTTCAATTTTTCTGCATTGGTGCATTACATTATTGTTAAGATATGAAAATGTTTCCCTGAAAAGAAATTAGAAGTAACCTGCAATCTTGATGAAAGATTTTGTTAAAGGCATACAAATGTTTCAAAATTTTAAGAAAATCCCAACTACTCATGAATTGATGTAAAAAAAGAAAAATCCTAATCTGTTCTGGCACTTTTACAATAGCTGATATTGAATGCGTAATTGTTTTATTTTATTTTTAGAACACTTAAATCAGCACACATGCAATGAATTATCATGTTCACACAAAGTTGTAAATTAAAAATTACTCCTGATTGATCAATTATCTTGATTTATAGGGTCTTAGGAAGTGGCAGTTCTTACTCAATCCAGATTCAGAGGCTCACTATTTCAAAAAGAAGTCTAAGACAAATTAAAATGGTCTATTCACAACTGTAATTTCAGGTTTATGAAACTGCGCCATATAGCCGTCATCCAAGCACTGGCTTGCTGGAAGACCTCACCAGTCAGCCTCTAAAGACCAACAGAAAGCAACACAAAACTAATCATCCTGGTGAGCATTTATTCTGGGCCAAATTTACAGTATTTGGGCACACTCAATATTTTCTTCACTATAGAAAATCTATAAAAAGAAAGTCTATGATATATGTAACATTACCCATATTTTACAGGAAAAGAAAATGACGACAACAATGTTCAAAGATAAGAAGCAGCTTGGCTAAGCTTGGCTAACAAAGAGTAAAACTAGATTTCAGCTCCTGGTCTGACTCCAGAGCCCAGGGAGCTCACTGTATATGCTAAGTGTCCTTCTAGCTAGTCTAGTGTCAATTACCTCTGCATGGATGTCACATGTAAAATTCCCAGAACCAGAGCCCACAGATGAGTTCTCTAAGTAAGGATCCTGACCTGCCTCCTATCAGGGAGAGCCCAATGCACACCCAAAACAGGAACATACACTACCCAGCATCCTCTTTCACTGCTACCCTAAGAACTGGCCAATCATGAGGACAGCAAGCTACATTTGGGAGTGATGCTGATTAGTCTCACTAAGCAGTATTTTCAAACCAATAGAGGGCCTGCTTTTGGATTCAGGTATTGATATAGCTGACCAATGAATTCTCAAACCAATTTGTCTGGAAGCATGTAATTCCTAGCAAACATCATTCTATGAAAAGAACAAAACGTTGACTAGTGATTGTTAGCAGTGACTTATTTCTGCCTCAGAACTCCTCCAAATATTAAAGTAGAAAATATAAACATATTTAGTTTTTTTCTTTCATTTACTAGAGTTTTTCTCTTGAGGAATGAGGAAGTTGCTATGAAACCAAACCTTTTAAGGCTTTTGGTTCTCCTGATCCTTGAGCACTGTTAAGTGACCCACTTGGATCAGCAAGAAAAAACAAAGCAATGAAAGAACCAAAGAGATCCTGGGAGCTTCAGAGAAAGGGGGTGGGGCCTGGCTATAGGCGGTTTCAGTGACTATCAAAATACACACAGGATGAAAGTCAACCCGCACTGTGGCAGACGGGGCGAGACAGACTGACATCAAGGCCGTTGCCCTCTACTGTGAGGCTCAAGGGAACAAATCATCAGTGCTCGGAAGCTAGGGCTCCTCTACCAGGGAAAGTGCTTAAAGCAGCCAGGGAGCTCAACAAAACTGCAAATCAGAGTTTGCACCTACTATTTCCCTATGAGTCTAACTGCAAGTCCCACTGTCAACCCCTCACACACATCCCTTTATATAAGCACTGTGATAAGTTTTAACTTTCCAACCTATGGAGGAAATGAGTAAAGTATGTAGTATACATGTAAAAATCTGCCAAAATGAAACCAGTTAATCCATATAACCATTATGCACTAATAAAACAAAATAGGAAAAATACCTTTTACTACTTTGAAGAGTTCCACCCTCTCAAAAAAGTTTATTATTTATATCAGACCATCCCAAACACACCCTTAAAATTCAGTAAAAATGCATCCAGTTCTTTTTTATCTGATGAATTAGTGTTCTCAACTCCCCCCCCACCATACTTACAGCATCACAACACCATGTGTAAGGACGATGACCAAATATAAAAGGTATTTTGTCCATATTGTTGCCAAGGTTTGTTACGCTTTTTTGTAGTCCTCAGGAAATAAAGCAAGATTTAATTTTTTGACCTAATCTTCATTCGAAAAACTTAATGAGGACATCAGTCATTTCTGATTTATTCTTGATTTTAAAATGCTTTTTGATCTAATTAAATCATTTTAAGAGATGACTATGAGGGCTAGAGGTGAAGCTTCTGTGGAGCGAGAACTCCTTGTCAACTAGAACTGAGTTCAAATGAATAGGCACAGGACGGGCGATGCTTTGCCAGAGAGAAGCACCTGATCACAGGGTCCGTGCCCTGTCACAGTTGGTGCATATGTTGTGAGCATCTACAAATGAGAATTCTCTCTCTCTCTCTCTCTCTCTCTCTCTCTCTCTCTCTCTCTCTGTGTGTGTTGTGTTGAAGATGGAACCCAAACCCTCACACATATATGCAAGGCAAGCGTTCTACCAGTGCACCACTTCCTCAGCTTCATGTTGAATAATTTTTTTAAAAAGGAAAACTACAAGCTGCAGCCAGCTTTGTGATATTTAAAAGTTTTAAAAACCTCCTAGCTCACCAAATTTTTCACCTTTGCTGCTTTCTAGATTATAGAAAAAAACTCACTTCAAAAAAAAATTCCAACATAACTGAAATGTGATTTTAAATATTTAAAGTATTCTGTAATCCCACTATCCAAAGTAAGAGCAACAAGAATGAAATGTTTGTTAACACAGACTATTCTTCCTAGGCAGAGACTAATACATATAAATGCCTTAAAATAAACAAATGCCATCATACCATATGGTCTATTTTCAACTCACTTTTGTGTTTAACTGGTTTGAGATGTATGCTACAAAGCTTTCCATTTGAAAGTTTGGTTTCAATACCAAAATAATAATAAAAAATAACAATATAAACAACAAAGTCTACAGATAATTACTAAGAGGTATGCTTAGTCAATAGAAAGAAATTAACACAAAATATTTTCTTAAAAGTCAGTTGTAAAGAGGGAATATTTAGTTTTAACTGGTCATAATAATAATTTTTAGAAAGTACATCTCTCTGAAATAATTTAAGGTTTTTTGAAAAATCCAATAGTAGCACTATATTCTAGACCGAAATATTTTTTGCTAACTTCTATATCTATTTTTGATACTGAAGTTTTATATCCCAGGCCAATTTTAACTTGAAATAACAATTTTCCACATCCGCACTTCATAGCAAATTCCTTTGACATTCCTTTGACATCCTCTGTTATTTCCTAGATTCACCTGGACAGCATGACCAGTAGAAAAGGTAGACAGTAAACATTCTTCCCATTCTATAGTTAAAGAAATCAAGGCTCAACATATAGACTAAGTATCTGGGTGATGACTTAAACTTCTGTCTCCTGATTTCTACTTCCACATGTCCCTCCTAATACACAGGAGATGAAGTTCATTCTAGAGAAACATCACACAATTCTGTTAAGAGTCCTCCATGGCAGTGTAAGCTATGGGATAAAGTAAAAGCAATACAAGTGGAGAAATAGAAGAGTAGCAGAAAAAGCAGGATGCTATTACTTTATTTCACATTTGAAGACCAAAAGGATGGGCTGGCTTATTACCAAGTATGCTGACATTACTTACAAATGACAGTGTAGCAGTTCTGAGCATAAGCAGGACCATCCAGAGAAAATAAATATGTAATAAGTATGTCACTCCTTGCCTCACTTGTGCCCGTGGCAAACGTCATTAAATGGTCACCAATGAGCCCAGGCAAGGTCACAGGATTCTTTGACTTATAATTTTGGGTTATGTACTTGTCAACCAATTAAAATTGGTGCATGAGATGAAACTCTTGTCTCTGCCTCAGGAAATGGAGAGGTGGAGCTCATTACTAACAGCTGGCATCTGAAACCTGCCTGCTTTGCAACTAACAACAAATCTTTTCAAATCAGCTAGCATTACACCAAGTATTTTTCATCACAACAGAATATCTGGAGAACTAACAACAGTTAAAAGATTTCAAATTAACATTAGTATATTTTACTTCTTAAATGGATAAGTTTCACCAAATTCTTCATACTATGTTTAATATGGTCAGTGGGGCTCAGTTAGTAAGGAAAAGCAATATAGCTTCATGCTGTTGATTTTTAACATTACCAAAAATAGATTATATATATATTTGTTTGTCAATAAATTTCCTGCACAAAAAGTATCAAGCTTTACTCCTATAATAAAAAGTATAATTTTAAGAATTACTTGTAGAATTTTTTTCCACTATCAAATCCAAATTTCAATGGAAATAGCTTAAAATTTTTAAATGATAATTTTCAATTCACCAATAATATCTAAGCAAAGATTAGAGATGGCCAAAACAAGAATGATCTCAGTCCTTCAACTTGCAAAGCTTATAACCTGACAAAAAATACAGATGTGGACAGCATCAGCCAATCTTTGGGCAAAGATATCAATGGAATTGTATCATGTGGGTATCTAACAACAGGCAGAATGTGCCAAACAAAAAAGTAGATGGAGGGAGAAATAATGTACTGAATAGCATAGGCCTCAGAGTGAATTTCTTGTTCTCTTTATGGATCTTGGTTTTCCTGGGCTCCTTTTAGTATAAGCATGTTGCCAAACGAAGTGTTCAGAGGACAGGCCAAGTAATCCACATGGCAATAGACTGAAGGAACAGGTAATCTAAAGTCGCCTGGGCTTATTCAGAAGTAGTATACTCCCCATAAAACCTAAGGCTAAAAGTCCTAAGGGACTTTAGATGGTAATATTAACTTTATGGAATTTCTCAACTCTTTCTCCCTCTGAAATAACTTATAGTAGAGTAGGGTGGAATTTGACTGGTGTAGGGTGGATTAAGCTAGTATCCACAGAGGAAGGGGTTATACTGGTAAAGAAACCTGCTTCTACCGGCTAACCTACACTGGGGGCTGGAAAGATTCTTTCACAGGTCTCGAACTGTAGGAAAGAACAGAAGCATTGTGGTTCCTGTAAGAATCCTAGTGGTAATCAGTAAAGAAGCCTTGTGTTGTCTTCAAATGACAGCTGAGAAAGTAGACTAGGAGGTAGAAAAACTAAAACCACGGATAATTATGGATTCAAATGAATACAAAAGATAATGGGGGAAACTAAACCTGACTTCCTAAATAGGAACAATCCAACGTGGGGTCAGATGTGGTAAAAAGGGCCAGAGTAGCTCACAGGCTGTGGAGGTGATGAAGATACAAACATATCAGTCAAACACAAAGTGGGGATTTGCTACAACTCAGACATGAAGTAGGAAGTATGATGACCATTTGCCCACCTAGACCCAGGGCAGGGAGGGACACAAGACATCAGTGATGAGCCTGGGCTCCTGCAGCTAGCTGGGCTGAGGAGGCATTGAACTAGAGAAGCTCATCATTTCCAGCAACTACTTCAGGACAGGCCAGCTGGGTTTCCTCAACAGACATGTGGAGAAGACAGGCAGAACACTCGGTTGTTGGCTACTGGTGCGTCATAGCATACCGGCACAGAGCCACTGGCATCTCACAGCATCACCATGTCTTAAGTCACTGTGTTCAAGTACCTATACACTGATATGTATACTTTATTGTAAGTTACCTTGTTTTTTTCTATTACATTAGTATATGTTGTTTTACAATTCCATGTGTATATGTGTGTCAGCATTATATGCATATATATTATATCTGTGTACATAAAACTTGTGAATTTAAAACTTGCGAATTTAATTTCATTACATTGGTGGCATTTCAAAAGATTTATTACAAAGTAGGTTGGGGGAGTAGTTCTACCTCTGATATGGTTAAAGACCATAATTCTAGCTTCAGAAAACAGATACTAGTTAAAGCACAGTAACTTTGCAACATGGATAAAACTTCATCTGTCTTTCCACACTTGGCAAGAAATAAAGTTCTTGTGAAAGGTAGTTTGCTCTCTCTCCTGAAAAGGGAAGTAACTGGTGAAAAACCAGAAAGCTTCTCACTCTCAGTGAGGAAACACACACACACACACACACACACACACACACACACTATCAAACTCATGCCTCTTGTTAATAAACTGACACAGACGAGGTGAACCAGAGAACATAGTTTCAGTCACGGGAATCACCGTATCATGTCAAAAGAGATTACAATACGACAGAGAAGGGCACGGTGTGTCAATTGCAATTATACATATATCGTTTCTCTATTGTGATCATCCTTCTTTCCATCTCAACACGGGGACATGATTAATACTTTACATAGTGTCCAAAGGGAGAATGTGACTTACCAGAAACCGTACTGAACATTTCAAATACAGATCATCCTCTGCCAAGAGAAAATCCTGCCCAGCTGTAGATTTCTCATTTGCAAAACATAAGAGCAATGAAATTCCATTACTTAGAGAAACTGGCTGTTCCCCAAACCCTTGGCAACAGAGGCTGTACTTATCTTTTTGAACAATAGTCTCAGAAAATGTATTCACTTTCAAAAAATGACAGTAAGTAATGCATGTGAGCTTGGGAAAATTCATTCTCCCAACCTAGGAAGTACAGAAAATGACTCTAAAGCATGAGGCAAAAAGATCTCCAAGTTTAAGGGCTCTTCTAAAGGTCAAAGAGGATGTAACAACATTAAAACTGCCTGTAAGACAAAATCAAGTACCCTTCTATTATGTGACCACACCCCCTTTCTCTCGGCAATGAGCCTTGTCCCTTAACTCTTCTACTTTGTGTTTTTTGGGAGATTTAACTGAGTATTTCCCTGAGGATATATATTAGCCTAAAACATACTGAACTACACTGCAGAATTCTTTTAGATGAGCCTGGAAAATTCAGACTTTGTTCTCTGTCTTCTTAATGTGCCTTTCCCTGTACAAATATGTGGCCATCTGCCAGAGGGTCCTATGAACTTCACTTATGGCTTCGTTCATGGTCAAGCTCCCACTCAGTCCAAAGTTTTGAAATGGGCCATGAAAACACTCAGGAAAGCATTCAGACACTACACAATGTGTCCAGAACCACAAACATGCACTGGTGTCCATGCTGTTTTCTCTAGTTTCCTATTTAATGCACTACATTACAGTAATGGCCGACTGGTGAGTTTCTTATGCGATCCAGATCTCATTTTGGAGTCTCATATTTACTTATTATCTAATAGGAGACAAAACAAATTTGGTCCATGGATATACTCATTAGAAAAGAAACCAGAATGCCTAAAACATCAGAAAAATGCTAGTTCTGTAAAACAAACTTGACAACAAAAGCCCATACCCAGAGACAACAAATAATTCTTTCCTTCAGCAACTCAAAACAGCTCAGAACACTAAGCAACCTCATTGCAAACTGCCATAAAGTGAGGCTGAGCAACCAACTTCCCCAGCATAAATGCATCAGCCTGTTCTGCAAAGATATAAAATGGTGAACAAAGCAATGAAAATGAAAACACCAGTGAGGATGTGTGAGTGATTTCTACCATCAACCTTTATGTGCACATATCTGGGCGATCAAGTCACATAAATGAGAACAAGCAAAGAGCTAAGAGGACAAGTATATAAAAAGAGAACAATGCATGTGCAGAAATAATTGTGTGCTCTGAGCTCTAAGGACATTAGAATGACTCCAAAGCCGACAGTTATGCCCTGGTAACCAACATGAACAGTCACAATTTGTACAACAGGGATTGCTCATCTGGTTTTAACTAACATATAACCCTCCAATGGTTTTTGCACAAAGCTATAACTGAAGCATACAAAACAGACACAAGTCTGCATGAAAGGAGCCAAATCGTGAACATGCCACTCATAATCCAGCTTCTCTATATTTAACAAAAACTTAACACCAAGGCAATCAACACTCAATCTGGTCCCACATGATCAGAGAAGTGCACCAACTACCCAACCATCCACCAGCTGAGGACTCCCGCCCCACGCAAACACTGTGCTGTGAGCCAGACGAAGATGGGATGGCATCCAGCCTATGAAAAGACACTGGCCAGTGTTCACATACCTCAATAATCCTGTCATGAATGTGCAGGCCTCCTTCCTTGGCTGCAGGCCCACTGTCAACTATTTTGGATACAAAGATTCCTTCGCTGGATGATCCATCTTGGTTGTCCTTTGGGTTAAAAAAACACAGGCATGAATGCTAGGCATGAAGTTGGGCATGATAGTAAAGCTTGCACTCTTAAAACAGTCACTGACCCTAGCTTGTCAAAAGTTGCAAGGGTGTAAAAGCTGTTTGTTTTGTCTAATTTCTGTTTTAATATAAAATTAACACATACATATGTTAAAATATTTTAAACCATAGCAAAAATCAGAAACTGTTAAGAGCCTGCCATTCCCAGCCCAGTGTCCTTCTTGTGCTGTAAAGCATCTGTTTACGGAATACTTAAATGCATCACCCTCCTAAGCATGTATCTTCCTTTTTTTTTTTTTTTACACTTTTTTTTTTTCTTTTTTCTTTTTATTGGTACCGGGGATTGAACTCACGACCGCCTGCTTGCAAGGCAGGTGCTTATGCTGCTGAGCTAAATCCCCAGCCCGTATCTTCCTTTTTTCCTATACATAAACGGGGTTATGACAATCCTACTCTTATACCTTTGCCCCTGCCACTTAATGCTACAAATCTTGGTGATCTTCTATTATTGATTACACTTTTGCCCTACTTCTGTTTCCCTCTTTTTTTTCCTATCTTCCTTCCTGCCTGATTTTTTCCTTTCCTCTTTCTTTCCTTCCTTCCTTCCCTCCCTTCAGTGGTGCTGGGACTAGACTGAGTTACCCTCCCCCTCCCCTACTTTTTGAAGTGGATGAAAAGTATCCTTGCATTTAGATAATGAACGAAGTGGCCAATTATTACTATTAGAAACAGTGCTACGGTAATACACTCCTACCTGGTTTTGAAATATCTTTGCTTGTAGTATATACCTTGGGCAAAGAAATCCCTAGCAACTGAAACTCTCGGGTCAAATACGTACAACTGATAAATACTGCTGAATTGCCTTCCACCGAGCTTGTACTAATAACTCATTAAACAAAGTGTGTTCTCACATCCTCACCTACACAGCGCATCATTAAGCTAGTCAATATCTAATAATCTGTTTTTGAAACAGGTATTTTGGTTTTGTTCTGATTTGCATCAGAAAAGCTCACATCCGTCCCACAAATCTTAATAGATTCTAATCTCCGGCCTCCCCCAGGCCCTTCAGATGTCTGAATTAAACCTCAGGGCTATCATTTTCTGAGAAAGAAGCTCACTATTCAACTCTTTCCTTAAATGAAAAGGCGCCAACATGCTCATAAAAACCCTTCCAGCTTGTTCAGGAACTTCATTCCAAATAGCACTGTACTAAATTCTTTCCAAATGTGTGGATTAAATTTCTAGTGATTAGCAGATGAATTTATGAATCAAATGGCAGGAGCATATGTTGTTTCCAAACCAAATCATTTGAAAAGAAAACTGAAGATGTTTCCTCAAAACTTCAAAATCTATAACATTATGGTAAATTCTTCCCCATAATGCCATAAGATCTATTTTAATACTTACCCTGCATAAATATATAAAGATACAGTCATTTAAAAACTGACTGAAAATATAGCATTTTCTTCTTTAAACAGTACCCCCAGACCATAGTCTGAACAGGGAAAGGGATGATTCTGAATGTGGTTTAACTGCTCACTTCAAATGCAAGAGGTTGGGAAAACATTCTCATCCTTCTCTCCCCCTTCTCCACTCCTGGCATGTCTGTCTGTCTGTCTGTCTGTCACACACACACACACACACACACACACACACATGCAATCTCTCCCTAGCATATGAATCATCAGAACAAATGAAAATCACAGCCTAAAATGCCTATGAAGTATTTTTCCCAACATCTATCCCCATATGACAAAGATGCATCTCTACCTGCCACTTGGATCCCATCAACAATTTCAGGAGAAAGGTCAGCAATACTGGGGGTGCTTTGTTACATCAGCTATACCCAAAATGCACTCCTACCTGGCATCCCAGTGCTGTGGATGGAACCACTGGGCATTTACCCATGGCCATCAAGTACCTCTGAGCTGCTTACCTCTCCCAGCAGCCTCACTGAGCCACTAGTCTCAAGGCACCTCGGTGGGTTTCTACATGGACACCTCCATGTAGGAGCACAGAGCTACACATCAGCTTCTACCTACTGAGAATATACAAGGCACCAAGTATGTTATATTGTACCATTTCAGCTACATGATAACTATTAGAAATAAGTACCCATTCCACAGGGTAAAAACTGGGGACCCACAGGGATTAAGATAGTTATCCAAGGTCATACATCTAAAAAGCATCACAGCTTTTTACTGTACTGAGGCTAGGGCAACTCTCTTGCCCTTGATTTGTGTGCAATACTCCCTCCAATTGAGAAAAAATGTTCAAAATATGGACACAATTTTAGTAGTTCATATGTTCAGGCTGCATGATTATCTCAACAGAGGAACCTGAAGGGCCTCACTGGACCACCTTTTATGAGCAAGCTTGAGTTCCCTATGAATTGATTTCAGTATATCAAATGAAAAGAAATCTGTGTTTCCTTTGATCTAACCACTTCATATTACTTGGATAGAGTGGAAGAAGGACATAAGGAATGGGATTTTGGCTTTGGTTTGTTTTACAAAATACTACACTGTACATAAGTAATTATTCTAAAAGAACACAAAAGTCCAGCAAAAAGGAGAGGAACAGGGCCAAGGACAAACACCAGAATTTAGATTAAGATGGTGGAAGCTGGTGATAATAAAACACAGAAAGCACAAAATCAAAGAACACCAGGTCAAGCTCAATCTTGACAGCTAGATTTTTCTATTAGAAGCCTAATCTTTATTTTTTATTAGCTTCTATCCTAACACATTCTAAGTTAGAGCTATTTATCAAAGTGAACTAACATGACAAGGGGTTTATTTTGTTTTTCTGGCTTTAGTAAAAGAAAAATAAAAGGGATTGTTTTCATCCCAAGGGTACCTGAAAAGGAAGTACTCTTACTAAGGGCTTAAGTGAAAAGTCTGAAGCACCAAACTGGCTGCAAATTCTTCAGCTCTATGAGAACTAACGAATGAACAATGTGATTTTATGAACAACATTATACACAGCATCCTATGATGACAAACCTTAAGTCAAAGCCCCTAGTTTGGGCTATTTTATAAGTCAACCCAGTATCTAACAGGAATTCCTTGGGAAACACATATCATTTGAACTATGCTCTGCTTCCAGTACTAACACTGCATTTACATTGCTGCTCATCTCGGCTTTCTAATGTATATTCAGCAACCTGCCAGATTTTCCCAGCAACAATGTACACTAGGTTTAGATTTCATTATACTATTTCTGCTAATCAGGACAGATTTTAAAAAAAAAATCCTTATGGCAAATATATCCACGTGGGATTAACTTTTCCTCTGGTAGCAAGATGCAAGCAGTTCTTGTTGAATAAACTGAGAACACTTATGAAAGCTATGGAGTCAGGTCTGGTTTGTACTTGAATCACCCTTTTAAAGGAAAAAGAAAAGAACCTGAGACATACTCTTGGATAAGCTCAAGGAAGTAATGTATTCCCAGTGAGGCTGGGCATGTCACTTCATTCCTGGTGAGGTGTAGAAACCAACCACCCTCCTCATTGGCACTAACATAATAGATTTCTCAGCAATCACCAACCACAGACACACCTCTCCATTCTAGCATTTTGCAACGTTGGGCTTTGATGTGGTTAACCTGGAAGAAGAGATGAGGTCTTCGTAGTTCAGGCTTTTTTGGCTGCAGAAAATTCTAAGACATCTAAGAATTGAAGTGAATCAGTTTACTGAAGTTGTTTCTGATAACAATGGGTGAGTAGAGAATGAAAAATAATTACAAAGATAAGTCAAGGACTCCTGTGCTAAGTGGGACACATGATATCTATAAGTGGGAGAGCATCTGGTGCTATTTCATTGTTTCATGGGTCAAACACCTAGCTACTGAGTCCTGGCTTGCTCTCTCACCCAAGGCTGGAGAATGCCAGCTCCTCGCTGCCAGGTAAGATCAGACCAACATAATGACATGAAGCCTAGGATCTTAATTGGTAACGAGCAAAAATAAAAATGCCCCAACCTCACATGAGGCTACAGCTTCTTAGGAATTCCATAGAGATAACAGGAGAAACACAAATATGTGAGCACATTCCTTGGGTTCATCAAACTGGAAATGACAGCTACCCCCACTCACCTATGCATTTATACATTAATGGCATCATTTAAAATGGTGTAGGTGACAGATAACATTCATCATTTTAATGGGTACATATCACATAACTAAGCTATTATTTCATATTATAAAACTTTTTTATTTGCTTTCCTGCTTTTAAATTCTGGTTTTAGCTAAAAACTAAACATATTATAAACCTCTTGATAGCCAAGTACAATGGTACATACATGTTAACCCACCACTTTGGGTGCTCAAGCAGGATGATGTTAAATTCAAGCCCAGCCTGGATTTAATGAGATCTTTTCTCAACAACAAGATTTTAAAAATGGCTAGGATGTAGCTCAGTATGAAGGCCCTGGGTTAATCCTCAGTACCACAAAATCAATCTGTCAACCAACCAATTTCTTTGTGTCACTTCCTTTGAGTGAAGCCACGCTTTGGCTACTCATTACTCTACCTAATTCAAATGCTCAACCCCATATAACTGATGGGGCCTTTTGTGATCAAATCTGTTTTATTCTCCCAACCTCTTTCTAACCACTTCTCGGCCCACCCCTTGACGCAAATCATTCCCCCAAATCCCAACTCTGTCCCTGCTCCAGACGTCGTAGGGACTGCCAAATCCTCCACACCGGGGCCTGTCCATTATTTTCAAGCTCAGTGTCTTCAAAAACAGGTCGTGCACACAATGCCCTGGAGTGAGCTAACGGACAGGTTCAAAATTGTTTTCATAGTCCACTGTGTTTAGAATTATCCCTTTGCCTGTAACTCTTTTAAAGCACCCATATGGTAGCTCAGTAATGAATATGTACAGGTATTTGGTAGCTAACTATCCCCCATTTATTTAAAGGCAAAAGTGCTCAATGGCCTACACATGCATGGTTTTCTGATTAGCAAAATTCTCTTTACAAACTCAGCTCCATGGCCTCACTCTAGGATGCCTTGTCCTCCAGTGTTACCCAAGGCATCTCTAGCTGGATCTGGGCACCAAGGAGGACAGTGCCATCCTCTCCTGCCTCACTGGACATGAACACATCTGACTCCACCTAGACCTGAGCTCCATGAAGGCAGAGTACACGTGCCCAACATTTGGATGGCTGATTATCTTCTCATCCTCTAGGATCCACCTCAGGATTTCCCCTGCCTTTCCTACCCTCACTGAGGATGCCTCTGGCTTCCTGGCACCTCTCATGTTCCATCCTTCACTGCATTTCTCCCAACCTATAGTTTCTGTATTGATTTGCTTTTTGTGCAATGTTCCCACTAGGAAATATGCTTCCTGAGTGCAGTGAGCCCACATTCCTGGTCTCCACTAGACCCATCAACCACTAGCAAACCACTTATATTCAATACTTATTTGCTGAACAAGAAAATCTAATTTTCCCACCATTCCTTTGACTATTCTAAAGTAATAAATGAGGAAATGGTTAGGTAAAAAACACAGCAAGGGATTTCACACACTCAGATAATTCCTCTTGAAAGGCAAGATCCTGAAACACACCCTTGCTAGTCCCCAGAGCCCTGTCTGCAGACATTCTTAAAGCTCAATTGACAGATGTGAAGTTGACCTCTTTCCTCTAAGGATAGGTCAGTGATGAACAGGGTAGCCAAAGAGCAGCACTCAGTGTACAAGGAAAAGTGAAGCCATTCAACAACCCAGATACTAGGTCACTGTCCATGACCAGTGATGAGTTGATAAACCCAAGGTCTGACTTCTACTCATGCAGCCTGCACTCCAGCTCAGTTTAGGAGGGTGATTTGTACCCAGTTCCATCTGCACACATCCCACACAACTTCATTTTAGCTCATATGCCATACAATTAGCCTTGGATTCCAATGCTATTCTAGCAACCACAACAAAATAAAAATCCCTGAGTGAAGATGTTAGGCAAACAATGTGCTCTCAAGAGAGCAGGACAGGTCAGCAAGGACTTCATTCTTCACCTTTCAAACTTTAACCTCTCTTCCAGCTACCCAAGGAAAGGGAGAAACACATTTTAGTAATTAACATACCACACAGGGCCGGCCACCAATAATATTGAATCCCAGGGAGCCAGAATCCCGATGCAGGACAAGGGTCAGGCTTTTGGTTTCTTCACCCTGCAGGGAACAAATGAGTTCAAGTGTTTATTTACAAACAGGAAATCAGTGATAGTAATTATCTTTCTCTCTAAGTAGACTAGGGGACTATTGGGCTAATCATTTCCTAAGTTTTCTCTCTTGGGAAGTTTAACTGAGGAAATCTTTGGAACCCAAGCTGAAATTCCATCCTGTCTTTAGGAGGTTGTATATGTGTCAAGATACCGTCTAACCCTGGAATGACCATGTAAGAATGTCTGGTGGTGTCCAGACGTGCCTCATGAGCATTTTCTATCAACGACTCCCTGGACTGCAAAGTAGGTTTCTTTTGACCAGCCTGTCGGACGCTGGCTGTCTAGACGGCTACTTTCTGTTTGTTTCACAACCATTCTCAACGGCTGCATTCATGCCATGTCACGGAAGGTTCAAAGGGCAATCCTCTCGGAAGTCTGAGGGCATGCACAGCCCATCAATAGTCATCTCTGTTTGAGGGTCTTGGAGAGAAACAGTGAAGGGTAAGTCAGATGTACACATGAAAGGAAAGAAGAAAATCCTGAATGTACTGGAAATGGGGAGGGGGCATGTTCACAAAGTCGTTACTGTCCGATTCATGTGAAACGCACAGCTGTTTTACACAAAACACTCTGTGGAAGGCTGGTTGACATGAAAAGCTTTAACTTAAATAAGCAGAAGTCACTCAAGTAGGTCACATAGGCACAATCTTCACCAGGCCAAAGAGACAGAGACGCCAGGGAACCTCAACCAACACTATCAAGTTAACCAACAGAAGAATAGAAACAGATTTAGACTTATGCACAAACTGGCACTAAATATCCTTTGACATAAATATTAAACACTAATACACCTTTGAGATGTTTTTAATCACATGACTGAGATACAAAAGTTCATGTGTACTGAGCATAAATGTAGTATTTGTCTCACTTATGGTTTCCATTAAAACATGGCATTATTTAAATGTTATTTAAAATATGAAGTATTTCATAATAAGCTTGTTTTAATAACAACACTTGTTACAAAAGAGATTTCATTCTTTATTTATTGCTTCCTAATCAAGCTTTTAACTTCTACCTTATTTAGGGAAATAAATAGAAACATTTGAATGGCAGGAACACAACAATCTTAGGCCAAACATACTGGCAAGGAAAACCACTGTTATTACCAGCAGCGCCCCAGAGGTTTTCAGGAGTACTGCTTCATTTATTCCTATAGTTACAAATGTGTGATTCTGTTCCATACATGGCCAAGAGAACAGTGCCTAACAAAATCCCCACCCAGTGCAAAAATTATTAGAAATTACTGCATAGAATTATCTCCACATTTTAAGTTCTTGGTAATCATAGCTTGATATCACGACTAGTTAACATGTAGCCAAATTAAAAACTTCACACAAAGAGGATAATAAGTCAGCAAGAAGCTAAGATCTCCTGTTGCGCAGGCAGACCTAGGGAGAGCTAGACACCAGCCCTCTCCTGAGAGTCTGCACCATTTGAACACTGCAGGGGAGGACAGCAAGAAGTCACCAAGAAGACTTCCTGTGAGTCAGCATCATGCATGAGCTGACTGGGAGAGAGCCAGACACCAGGCCCTTCTGGTGTGGAGACTGGGAGACAAGAAGAGGCAACACCGCATCCACCAATAAGTGACCATCTGGTCCAGAGAAACACAGGCTGTGATGATAGCTAATCAGATAAGATACAATTTGATGCTTGTAGTGTTTAGTGTTTTACTAACTTTGCAGATTTAAAGCAGGTAGTCTGATCATCTATTTAGAGGATAATGATATACAATGTAGCAACTATGGGGGAATCTCCTGAAGGTGGCAGCCATTGTTAATTCTCTATTATGTTGTTCTGAAATCTTGTATTATTCTCATTGTTTTGTTTGAGTTTCACTCTGTTTTATCTTGTTTGATTTTATTATATCTGATGGCATGGACAGCTATTTCATAGATAAGATATATTATGGAAGCCATTTTGGATTTACTATTCTTGTTTTGAAGTCCTGTATTGCATTCATTGTTCTGTGTTTATTGGTTCTATCTTGTTCGGTTTTGTTTGATTTTACTATGTCTGAAGGTATGAGCAGCTACTTTGAACACAAGAGGCATTATGGTAACTATTGTTGATTTCCTATTATCTTGTTTTGAAATTCTGTGTCACATAGTCTTGTTTTGATGGGCTTTATTGTTTTATTTTGGTTTTATTCTCTTTAAAATAAAGTTTAAAAAACTTCACGTGATCCTGAATATTATTGATAAAAATCTTCTAAAATGAAAAAAGACAATTTGTCATTGGAAAAAAAAAGCATTTAATATCAGAGAAGTAAGTGTCCTGTAAGAAAACCACAACATTCAACTTGAAAGGGATCAAATATTCAATACACAAAACAGAATTTTATTGTATTTTTCTTGGTACCAGGGATCAAACTCATGAACTCGCGCTTGCCAGGCAGGCGCTTATGCCACTGAGGTAAATCCCCCAGAATTTTAATACACTATAAAAGAGAAGCTAGTTCTTATCAACCTAATGTACTTAACAAAACCCAACAAAGCCTTTCCAGTGGCAGACTATTTCATAGGTTTCTTTAAAAAATGTGTGATCAACAATACCTCTACCCAAAATATCTACAAATGTTAACAGTTTTTGTAATTAGCATGAGTGGTTATGAAGGCAATAATTTTCAATGCTGAAACAGAATAAAAATTTAGAATTATCTTCATTTTGAAATGTAAAGAGAACACTGTAAGTGCAGCTATTTACTGTATCTTTCTGTTTTGGACACTGAAAAACTTACTAAAACCATTGTTTGCCTTTCTATTTTAAAGGGGTGAAAAAGTTAGAAATACATGGGAATTGGAACAAGTTATCTTACATATCTTACATGCCTGGCTTTCATAACTAATCAGTGGTTGAAACTGCACAGTTACATACTAATCTAAGGCAGATGGCTTTAGTTTGACAATCTCAAATGATGTACAAAGAAGAATGCATAATCAAATGATCACAAAGATTAGTTTTAAATCTACTGTGTGATAACCACTTAAAAAAAGGAAAGGAAAAAATGAAGGGAAGATGCGGGGGGGTAAAAAAGAAAATCTTATTATATTGCATTATGAATGGTAAACATTTATTGGTTGCTTACTATGCTCCAGAAATTATATTCAACACTTAAATTCTTTATTTCATTTATTAATCCAACTAACCTTATCAGATTCATTGCCATCCTTTTGGTACATGTGGAAGACTGAGCAGGAGTGATTCAGAAAGTTTTCCCACATCACAGAGCCAGTAAAACGTTGAGTTGCTATTTATCTCCACACCCTCCAATTCTAGACCTTAATTACTCTTCAATGCCACTCCTCTAAGTATAGACTGCAGAAGGTATTTCTGCATATGTTAGCAACATCTGTATTCCTATTTCAGATGGTTCAATAGTTATAGTTCCCCAAGGAACTCATTTATAAGAGATCTTACCCAGAAGACCAAAGTTGAAGGAAAATTCCAACTTTTCATATTGACACTGGTGGGGAGATTGTTTTGGGGTTTTTGTTTGGGGATAAAATTCAGGGGTTCTCTATCATTGAGCTATCTCCTCAACCCTTTAAAAAGTTTTTTGATTAATTTGTCACAAAATCTTGGTAAAGGTGGAACTGGAACTGTCATTCCTGCTGGCTTGGCCTTCTTCAGGGGTGGGATTAAAGCATGTATCCCTGAGCCAAGCGCCAAGAGTTATGAAATTCTTCATATCCAAAAGATGCCCAGAGACATCAAATCTTGCCCTGGTCTCAGGGATCTCTGAGGGGGTGTACAAGTGAGGTATGCTTTAAACACACTAATCCTCAGCCAAATAGAAGCTTGCAAGGGTCCTTTGGAACAACGAATTGACATATACTTCCTTGCCACCTGTAACTGCTGGGAAAAAGGGGGATGTAAGTATTTTCTACAAGCATCTTAACCCTGTCTGCTATGCAAGAAGGCTAAACACTGGCTTGAAGTGGCAGTTCCTACTTATCAACTGATTAACAGTAGTAAATCAATGTGGAGAAGATTTACCACCAGATGCTGGGAGGGACAGAATAAGACAAAAGTTCAGTCTGAGATGAATTCTTTTTGTATTTCCATCTAATTTCCAAAGGTCATATTCTCTCCTCTCACCATGAGCTTGCTTTCATAAGAAATATTAATGGAGATTTTAAATACTAGACTTCATGCAACACATTTAATACATTAACGTTAAACTCTAATTAACCATTTAACTTGTTCCTGAGCTCAACGTACTTCTGGATAGAAGACATTAAAATATGATCTTCATTCAATTAAAATTCCACTAAATGAAGAGATGTATAAGGGTGATGTGGGTAAAGGTTCTTATGCACTATATTAACAGCAGTGTGGCAGTTAAGCTTAATTGTCAACCTGATTGGCTTGGAAGCTGCCTAGTGGATTATTGCAGCACAATTGTGATGTGGCTGGGTGGGTTACGGTAGTGTGACTTTCCTCTCCAGCACTGTTCCCAGCCACTATGCTCTCCTTCCCAGCCACTATAAACTAATCATCTTTGTTCTGCCATAATATTCCTTTGAAGCCAGCCAATCATGGACTGATTTCTCTGAAACTGTAGTCAAATTAAACCTCTCCTCTTTGAAATTGTGGATGTTGAGAATTTTCCCCAATAATGGGGAAGCTTGACCAATAAAAATGGTATCTGTCACTTAAAGAAAAATTTAACCAATACTGCTGTGTCTCTGTGGTCTATCATAACCCACACTTTGCAATTTTTTCCATGATTTGATGTAGTAATAGAAAGAAAGGAAAGTGTCCTACTCCATGTGAACAACAGCATAGTTAACACATTTGCCTTCTGAGGCAGGCACTGCATCAAGGATCTATACCTGGAGAAACTGAGGCTCATGAGACATCTTGTTCTTGCTCAAGGTCATACAGTGGCACAGTGGGAGGATTGAAACTGAAATCCACATCCATGTGACTCTAACTTCATGCTCTTTATACAATGATGGTAAATATTTGTACCCTATTCTTAAATCCCACTGCCTCAATAGGATGATTCTGGGACGAGGACTAGATAATAAAATAGCTTTGTGATTAGAGGTTAAACAAGCATATTGGATTTTACAATAACCACTGGGAAGATTAAGAGTGTCTATTATTGTCTGAAAGATATCCTGAGAGTATTATGCCCCTGCCAGGAATAGCATAATGGTTAAGATTCTGGACTTCAGAGTCAGGACGTGAGATCAGCTTCCTCATCCACAGAATGAGGTAGCAGGCATGTCATGAAGGTTTCTATGAACTGTAGGCACAATATCCTCCTAAGTGTACTCAAGCACAATAAGAAGTGCTCAAAACAGAACCAGGCCCAGGGCTGAGATGGACACAGATTGGCACCCAGGCCAAGAGGAACTTTTATCACACGAATTACTTTTATGCAAAATTCAAGCAAGGTAGATCCCTACCCTGAACAAACTTAGTTATTCAAAAGCAAGCCTGGGAAAGCTGGAACCTAGAGTGAAATAAACAAAGAGTGCTCTGAGGTGTGATCAAAAAATACAATGAATGTTCAAACATTAAAGTATTACAGTAAAAAACCTATTGCCATAAATTCCCCTCAAAATATTCTCCCTCACTTTGAAAATACACATTCCATTGTTCTTACCACTTTCAAAGGCTGTTCTAGAAGTCCTTTATCCCCAGTGTTTTTAGTTGCACTTCTGTGGCTGCCTCAATGTTCTGAATCAATTCAAACATTTACCTTTCATGGTTATTTTGACTTTGGGGTAAGAGCCAAGAGTCACACATTGAATAAGGTGGATGGGAAAACACTGAAATACTCTTATAAGCCTCCTTTCCCATTGGGTGGCACTGGGAGCAGCATTCACTGTAGTTTTGATCACACCTGGTAAAGATATGCATAAATGAGGACTTCCAGAACTCCCTCAGAAAATGACAAGAATGACAGGATAAGTATGCACAAAACGAAGAGTACTTTGAGGAAGATTCATGGCGCTATACCTTTTACTGTAATACTGTTTGAATTTCAAAGATTCACTATATATTTTGATCACCTCTTGTATTCACTATATCTCTTGGAATGTTCTAGGGACCGCTAAAGTAGCAATGGATGAATGGTTTATATTCTGCAGGAGTAGGCAGCAGCAGGAGGAGAAAGCCAAGAACAGCAGTGCAGCCTGCACACTGAGCAGAGCAGAAAGCAGGTACCACAGGCAGATGATGCTGACCCAAAGGGCTACGGGGCAGGAGCACGGAGAATCTGGCATGTGGCACAGACAGGCCTGGGAGCAAAGCGTGTATGAAACAGATGTTAGCTCACAACAAGACAGAGAAATATCACGGTCAAGAAACTACATACTTGGAAATGAACTGTGGAGGTAGGAGAGAGCTGGAGCATTTAGGAGCACAACATCACTGGGGACTGCCTGACACCCTAAATGGCTCTGAGTTCTGCTAGATGAGTCGCTCTTGATGGAATAGGAAGAAAATAAGGTGGAGATGACAGGGAAAACAATAACCCCAAGTGGAAATGAGGAGACTGCTTCTTGATAGCTACTCTCAAGAGATGGCTCTATTTCCCAGAGAGAAGGTATCTCTTCACTTGTAGTAGCCAGGTCTCAGGATATGGAGAAATTCTCATTGCAAGCTTGGGTGAGGGATGGAGAAGGAAGATGAGTCACAGCCACATCCAGTAACATCACTATGTTCTTGCAGGTGGGCAGGGGGCCCTAATGAATCCTTGGCACCCTAGGCCCTAACGCAGAGCCCAATTTAAAGGGGGAAGCTGGGTACCTAGTGCAATGCAGGTCTTCTTGGGAGAAACTTGGGTCTTCATGGTGGGGAAAGAGCAGAAATAGATGGACTTTGGAAAAGGAGCTCTGGACATCAAGACCTAAACAGTGACAGGAATCACCCAAAGCATTAGAGGCAGCAAATCACAAGCAGAAATGGATGCTTACCTGTTAGATTTTACAGCTGATTTTACTTAAAATAAGCTTTGTTATCATATACAAACACATATAGTAACTATGGGAGCCCTTTAAAAATGACCCAAACCATAGTTTGCTCAGCTTTCATCTCAAGTTCTAACAGCTTAAGAATCTCTTGCAGGGTTGGGAGAGAAATTCACAGTAAAAACTCAAATACTGAAGGTACAGTCATGCCCAGGATAACATTTCACATACCTTTCAATCAAAGATGGATCGTATATATGAGTGGTCTCATAAAATGATATCACCTAAGGTTGTCACAATCATCTAAATGGAAACACACTTTCTGGTGCTTGTGCTATGACAAACTTACCTAACAATGGTTTTTTTAGAACACCTTGTTGTGTGATATATGACTGTCTTTATTAAAGAGCATCTAAGCATGTGAACCATCTTTGACAGGCAAAGTCCCTTTTCATTTCAGTATTACGCTGTCACCATTCTCCCCAAAACAAGCTGGCCTCAGAAGCTTGGATGGGTGCCATCTTCTAATCGGTGTGGCTACTTCTGGATCAACCCTTGCTACCCACACTGAGGGCTCTCTCTAAAGCTCCTTTTCATCATGGGTGTCTCCCAGTCCTTGATGCCACAGGCTCCCAGAGAGAACTGGCCACACTGGACAGCTGCCCAGTGGGTTCAGCACTGGAACTCACTGACCACTAGTCTGTGACACCTCTCAGTCTGGGATTATGCAAAGTTCCCCAAGACACGCACAGCTGGGAAACAGCTCTGTCTGTTGACTAAGTGACATGAAAGCACTGTATATTTGGCTGTCTCCAGGCAAAAATGCATACGGGTGGGGGCTGGGGAATCGGGAGGCAGAGCAGGCTGCCAGGAATTCTGCACTGAAGAGCTGAAGACTCTTCACTCCCTGCACTCAATGCTTTTGTCTCCTTTGTAGTTCCAACTTTGTAATTTTTAATGAAGCAGTGCAGACTAAGCCCTCCCTGTAATTCCAACTCCAGTTCTAAAGAAAGGATTCTTCTGGAAAGAACAGCAGAAGAAACTGTTTGAGCCTAAGACTCATGTCATGAAGATGTGCGACAAAATCAGCTGAACCTGGATGCAGCTGATGCATAAGCAGGGTATCTTGCTCACCAAACAGGTGTACAGGCAATGACAAGGGACAGAGGGCACCAAGAAATAAAAAGCACAAAGAATTAGCCTTTCTGGAATCACAGTATCTGTAGAAGAGTAAATGTACATCTATAATCCAAATAAGATATTTTGGGGAAGTAATATTAGAGACAGAATCTTCAGTATTTTGATAGTTTAAAAAATGCATTTGCTACTATATTTAAACAACCTGAGACATCTCTGAATGTTAATTTTTCTATTTCTATGAGATTAATTTCAAATTCCTGTCTTTATTTTCTCATTGATTCATTAGCTTTTCAAGTGAGTAAGCACAAGCAACACTTCACCTAAATATCCAAACATAATGCAAAGCACATCAATGCATCTAGTTTACAGTGTGTGGGAATCTTAACATGTCCACTTGGTAGGTTAAGGAGTATACTACGGTGTGAATGTCTGTGTCTCTGAGAAATCCATGTGTTCACATTCTAACCCTCAAGACAATGGCACTAACAGATGCCTTTGAATTTGATTAAGAATTAGCGATCTTATAAGAGGAACAAGAGAGACTCCTTATCCCTTTCTTTACATGCAGATGGGAAAAGACCATTTATACAAACTGCGAAGTGTGACCTCATGAGACACAATGTTCCAGCACTGTGATCTTGGGTATCCCAACCTCCAGAACCTGTGAGAAATAAATTCTGTTCTATTCAAGCCACCCAGCACATGTTATTTTTGATATAGCAGCTCAAACACAACATAAAGCATGTTTTTTGAGGGGTAGGGGCTAGATATTTAGAGTTTTGGAAATTTAAACATCCAGTTACCCAATTTGAAGTATTTTCTTTCCCAAATTACAAAAAATGTACAAGTTACTTAGTTATAAAACCTAAATTTTTGCTTAGAAAGGTAGAAGCTTTGACTGGCCAAAGGGACAAACATGTACGCTAACCCTACAACTCAGGCACTTTCAATTCCTCCTGTACCTTAGCCCAGAGCTGGCAGTGCAACTGAGTTACATCTCTTTCACACATCTTTTACCACTGAAAAAGGGTCACAGAGCAGAGAAGCAGAGAATAAGGGGTAACATAAGACTCATGAAACTGAATTTTTAAGTAAAAGTCTTCTTTGCTACATCATCTACTTCAAGTTTCTAATGTTCCTTCTACAACTAATTTTTAAAAATGCTGCAGGCCTGCAGGTGCCTGACACTTAACAGATGTTTTAACACATGTCTGATACAGCTTACTGTGCCCTTGATGTACATATACTTCCTCTTACTAACAACCCCGTGAGCTGGCATGTCACCATCCCATTTTACAGCTGAGGTAATTAAGGCTACATGGGGGTTAGAAGGTCCTTCCAGACTCCCTTCACAACAGGGCGGGAGCATATGAATGCCTGTATCATCAACTGTAGCCACACACAAGCTCTACTCGGGGTACCCTGGACCTTGTCCAATGCTCCACACGGCCTCATGAGACTTCATGCCTCTCGTGATCCACGTGCAGCAAAGACAAAGGCACCTAAAAACAGCTATTAGCATAATTCCTGGGTGACCACTCTGCCCAGCACTCCTCTCTGCACACATATGCCCCCTTCCTCGGGATGGAGTTGCTGCAGGGCCTGCTCACAGAAAAGCTACATGGTGTCTGCCTTTTCACTTCCCCATAATTATCCATACAGAGCAGGCGAGAAAGATGGCTGCCCAGGCCATCTGTTAGTTATTTTCTTTACAAGAGTAATCATTATGTTACACCACTTCCCCTTATTGAAACTGGCTTATTAGGACATCATTACTCAAGGGGAGATGGTGGATAACTCACAGCTAAAAAACCAGGGTAAGCAAAGAACAGGAAGGATTGTGTGGTCAAAAGCACGAGTGGGTATCTTACTGGTCCCACAGGCTAGAGCTGCTTAGTGTCACCTTTGTATCTAATGGTGGCTACCACAACACCTAGCACTCAGAAGAGTGTAAGGAATACATTCTTCTTTGGAAGAATACATTTTGGAAGGATTTCACTTAGTTTCTGCCATTAACCACTCTTAAAATAACTAGGATAAAAATCAAAGACATAAGGCATTACTCCATCCAAGACACCATCTCTTTATTCCTTTTTATTTTGTTTAAATCTCATTTATAGGCAAAATCTGTTTTGTTTTTATGCTCCAAGTGCTATACACTGAACTTAGGAAACTGGGAGCTATGGTACAGGACAAGCACATCTCATAACCATAAACTGGAGGCCAACAGCAAATTAAAATGAGACAGAGGGACATTCTGGGCAAGTTACTTAACTTTCTGAGCTTTCGTGCATCTGTATGTAATATGAAGAAAATGGGTCATGGGTAGAGTACCTACTTCCCGGTGTCTGTCTGAGGATGAAGAAAGGATACATCCATACCTCCAATGCACATGGTGCTTGGCATATGTAACAAGTCCTTTTAGAAGACTGCATGATACTTCCCAGGGATAAAAATGAGCTTGGAATTAGGTAACACTAGGTTCAAAATCCAACTACATGCTTAGAAATTAAACTTCTAGCCTTAACTAGGATGCTTTATAATGTTTATAATCTGCTTCTTCCACCAAAAGAAGGAAGAGGAGAAGGAAGCAGAAGGAGGAGAAGAAAAGGAAGGAACAAAAGGAGGGAGGGGAATAGTGATCTACCTAATAAAGAACATGGAGAAGGCAATATATGCACAAGCACAAAGCACCTGAAGTATATGGTAGCCAGTGGAACTCAATACTCTTTTCTTCCCTTTAAAGCGCCTTGGTCTACAAGCCAATGCATAATTGCTTTATAAATAGATTACTACCCATCAAACATTTTTACACAGAGGCAGGCATCACTATGAAAACAGAAATGACTTATAGATAAATCTCAATAAAATTCTCAATTCAAATTGTCCAGTTATGATCAGTTAAGCCTGTGTATCTGGGTAACATATTTGTTCGCCAAATCATAATTTTCTTTATAAATCACTGAAATGAAATAGAAGTGACAGCCTGCAATTCTTTCATCCTAACTAGACTTTTTTGTTAGATACAGTATGGAATGGCTATTTGCTCAAGCTTGTCAGAAACTAAGTACACTGGATGGTAAATGCTCTGATAGATACATTTCAAAGCCTTCTGACATCTGGAACACCTTTTGATACAATTGTCTATTAAATTCACTTATTTCCAGTTCTAAACTGGACAAAATAGATTTTGGATTTGGGGCTTTCGACAACTTGATCTGGGTGGATCTAATAGAAGAAAAATGATGCCTTCCAAAAACCTGGAAACAATTTTGTTAATAGGGGGGTATCAAAGAAAACCTCATTCTTTTTAAATAGAAGCGTACGCTTGGTTAGCAACCTGAAACATTTTGATGGCTGACAAGACAGCTTTTTCAGTTTTGAATTCATTCACAGCACAGGTATCAAGAGCTTACAGTGCACATGGCAATGGATCTGGTGTACAGTCCTAAAAAGACAGACTCTATTATTTAGTTTTACCTTGGATACCTGCATGAAGGGGTAGGGGATACTGTACCAGAGGGAGAGAACTCACAGCACCAGACATTGGTTGTGAGATCAGAGAAACCTGGTTTCCTGGAGACAGGGAGCTGACATGCAAAGTACAGAATGAAAAGTCATCTACTAAGGATCAAGCCCCAAGTTCTGAAAGAAGGGCGAGGCAGGAAGGGCAGATCTCCAGGTCACTTGGGAAGAATCCATGAAAAGGCTGTGCGAAGGCCTAGAGCCAAAATAGGACTTTGGGAAACATTCTCAGAGACCGAGACCAGCAAACTAGGGAGAAAAGAACGAAGCACAACACAGAGGTCAGCAGCATCCAGATTGCTCAAGAGAAACAGGGAGGCAGAGAAGGTTTTAGGAAGGCAGACTGAGAATCAGATTTATACTTCCAAGAGATTAGAGTGTGTGAGGTAAAGAATGAATTTGGGGGGGGGGAGATACTTAGAGGGAACAGTTGTGGTCCATGCAAGACAAATGCCATCTTTGTTTCCCAGGATACCTTAAAAAAGACTTCATACGTGACAGTCACAATTTGGGAAGTTACCTCCCAAGTATACAGATGCTAGGGATATTTCGACACATCTTACAATACACACAGCCATCTCCCCCTGCACCCACTACCAACAAATACACACATAAGAATTACCCATTCCGAACTGTTAACTTTGTTGAGGCTGAGGAACACTGGTTTATACCACAGCGAACATCTGAATAAGCTGGAAAGTAGTGAATAGATTCAACATATTTAGGAGATAAAATCCTTTAAATGTAATGACAAACTTATGGCAGGGTCTAAGAGTAGAAGGTATGACTATAACTCCATAGAACATTTTACAAGAATGTTTCCTTTCCTTTAAAACAAACAAAACTTTTGTTCTAAAATGCTTTTGCCCTTAGAACCGAGTTAAGTTAGGGTGGGAAACTGAGGCTGGAAGTGAAACTCTTCCCCACACTGGGGCGTGGTATAGCCCAGGTTTCACCTCAGGCAGATGGTAGTGACCTTTATGGATAATGATCAACTATAATTTCACTGCTAGCAACTGGGTTTCAAGACATTATCATGGTCTTCAAATGTTTTGAAAGAGGTGTTCAGAAAAATGATCAGAGGGTTGGGGAGGCAACTTTGTATTAGAGCATTTGACTAGTATGCATAAGGCCCTTGGTCTACTGCCAGCACAAATAAACAGGTTGACCATGATCAGTAAGACCATCAATGTGTGGTTAAGATCAATGCATGTTTAGTCTACATCCATACTTGAACTCTTAACTCAGCAGCTACTCAAAGGACCAGCATCACAAAGGTTGCTTGTTAAAAATACAGCATCTCAGGTCCCTGGCCAGCCCTAGTGGGGACCAGAATCTTTAGGGCTCAGATTCAGGAAATATTTTTTTTAAACCATCTCTTCAGTGATTCCATTCATATGTAAGTTAAAGAAGCACTGATATACTTCACATTTTATACAGGAAACAGTGTCTATACAAGCACAGCACTGTCGAACCTTAAGTGTTCAGCAGGTGTCAAAAACACTGACACCGAAGATAATTTGAAGAATGCCAGATCATTCACAGCACAGGCTATGGGCTCTAGATCTAGTC
Organism: Cavia porcellus; assembly: GCF_034190915.1. NCBI lineage: Eukaryota > Metazoa > Chordata > Mammalia > Rodentia > Caviidae > Cavia > Cavia porcellus. Next base: position 56,243,515 of record NW_026947496.1, read on the forward strand.
CTGAAAATCTTCTGAAGTGTTTCTTATCTATCTCAGCTCATAACAGAAGCAAACATTAGCACTTAGGAAAAAATGAAATAAAAATGCTTGCACATGAGAGTTTCCAGGTGATATAACTCCTTCTGCCTTTCAGAGGAGAATAAACAGTATCCAGCGGGAGCAGAAAGCAGGCCCAATGAAATAAACAAGTTCCCCTTCCAGTGGGAGGACTTTTTATGGCTGAGACAGGGACAGCAAAAGTGCTCAGCAAGGGCCCCAAAGGGTTAACTTCAGAACAAGAAGAGAAAGTTTCCTTGAGGCCTCAGCTGAGGCCTGCCAGGTCCCAGGCCAGAGAAGCCTCTTAGGGAACTTTTAGGACAGGCAATGGCCAGCTTTCTCCAAGGCTGGCAGTGAGGTTCATGAACGTCCATAGTAAGGTCCCACTTCTGAACAAAACATTCCCTGTACACTCAAAATCAACACCTTGGCTCTCAGCTTAATATCCTTATCTCTCCCATTTACCCAACAGCTTCAAAAACATCCACAGTTTTGATTCAAGTATCATATTTTTGATTCTGGGAGAGCATTTACCCAAACCCTCCAGAAGGAAAACAGAAAGGCAAGAAGGAATAATAAACTAGTTCAACAATGAATGATGTATAAACTTTGAGAGAGTGAATAGCTTATTTATAAACACGCGTCACTTTTAAAATGATGCAGGAAGTCCAGATGACAGCATACACAGGAGAAAACTCTTGAGAACTCTTTTTGCCTCAAACCTGGCGCCTGATTGAAAACCAAGCTCTGCCCTCTGTTTTGGTGACTCACAGACTCACACCAGTCTTTTGTGCGCCTGTGCGGTCCTGGGTGAGCTGAGGAGCTGTAAATATTTGCCCTTCGCCCAGAGCTGGCCAGCTGCTGAGGCTGCAGCTGACAGACAGGCCGGGGGCCAGGAAGGGGGGTGCAGGAAAACTTGCAGGCCTCTTGTGCATGTATGAGAGAGGGGGCTGGAGAAAGGGAGGGAAAAGCAAAGCAGACACAGGCCCCTGGGGTCCCCCTGGGCAAATATGTTCCCCTCGCTTCCAGGCCATCTGGAGCAGGAAACCAGAGTGCCAAGAGCAGAGCCCATGGCTGGAAATGTAACTCAGCTGCTCATAATGTAACTCTTGCAATCAGAGAAAGCCATGATTCTCAACCTGGGCAATGTTGTCCCCAAACGATGCAAGACAAAATCTGGAGACATTTTGGTTGTGATGATGGTGATGATGGTGGTGGTGGGGAGGGCCGCTCCTTGCATTCAGGGAGTAGTGGCTGGGATTTTGCTAAGTACACAGGGTAGTCCCTGACTACAAAAGTTACACAGCCTCAAATGTCATCCCATTCCAAGATGGAGGAAACAGGCAGAACCTGAATCCAGCGCTTTCCCAAGTCACTGATTTGAATTTGGACAAGTTACAGAACCTCTGAGTCAGTTTCCTCATCTGGAAAGATTAAATAGATAATGCATGTAGTGCTTCCTACAGTTGCTGGCACTTAATAAACACTGAATAACTGGTGCTCATGATTTTACTGACAGATGTGATGGTGGTTTTAGCTTGGGCTAAACAGATGGGTACACCGGCAAAACTCAACTCTGGCACTTGAAAGCAGTGTCCCAGGCATAATACATCTACAAGTCTCTGTTTTTACAGCCACAAAATGAGAAGCCCCACACCTAACTTACTTGATGCAAAAGGAAATGACTGGGAAGAGGTGACCTCAGGTAACATAGCAAGCCCTCGCTCATGGAGGCTGTTATCCTTAATTACACCAAGCAGCAGCACCAGGGGATGAACTCAGGAGATGTTAAAAATAACTGCAGGTGACATGTGCTGAGCACTTGCTTGCCGTCAGGCATGGTGCCAGATACATTGATACATTCTCTCCCTGAAAGAAACAAGCGCTCGAGGTGCTCCGGCAGCTCCTGTAGCTTTTACGTTCTGGGAAACTGAGGCACCTGTGGAGGTTAGGCCATAAAATCACCCAGCTACTTAGCTATCTGAAAACAGCTGTCTCTCCTGAAGATTCAGGTTTATTATTTTCCACTTGTTGAGGGGTAGAGAGGGTCCTCTAACACTTTCTGCGATCCCCAGATCAAAACCTCACAGGGTGCCTGGCTGTGTTTTACTTTTTCTATCTCTAGAACCCCCCATTCCAACTTGGAGAAGTTAAGCAGCTTGCTCAAGGTCAGCCAGAGCCATGGCGCAAAGCCCACATCTGAATGCAGTTGATTTATCCCAGAGGCCTCTCTCCTGGCCACCTTCTCCACATACTCTGCCCTGGCTTAGAGTTCTCTCTTCTGGAATCGCGGGGGAGCATAGACACAGTTCACTCTGCGATGTGTCATATCTATAAGAACCATGGTTTCTGACCTTAAAGAGCGCGACCTCCCTGAGATCACCCACCTGAACTGTGTAGTAGTGTCACAACAGTTGCACCTCCAGAGCCCCGTTTATCTTGCTTATGCTACATTCAACTGGGGGGGTTCCTTTCGTCTTTCCAGACCCCATGGAAATGCTGTAGGTATGTTGGACCTGTAGGAACTAGTCTTAGGGACCAGAGTCTCTAAACTTAGGTTCCAAGACCAGCAGATGGTAATTTAGTAGACAAACATTGGAGAAGCAGGGTGGCAGGGATGCTCCTGGGAACTGGCATTCCAGTGCTCTAGGAGCCAGACGGGCCCTGGGTCACCAGGAGACCTAGTAAGGGGGCGCTGCTGCGCGAAGCAAAGCCTACCTTCCCGCCGCCGGGCGCCTGGCTGGCCACGCAGCGGCTGAGCGAGTCGAGGCGCGCGCTGTACTCAGTGAACTTCTTCTGGTAGCGCAACGCGGTCATTTGCAGCTCAAGCTGCGCTGCGGCCAGCTGCGCCACCAGCGACTTCTCGCGCTTCCCTGCGCGCAGCGCCTCCTTCTTGAGCGCCTTGTGCAGCGCGCCCAGTCGGGCCTGCAGCGCAGCGTTGTGCGCCCGTAATGCCCGCGCGCAGCAGTGGCCGCCCGCGCTCTGCTCGCCGTGCGTGAGGGGCAGCCCACAGCCCTCCTGGCAGCGGCCCACGGGCCGCGCATCGCACGCGTCGCGCATGTGTGCCTCCACGTCGCGCCGCAGCAGCACCTGGCCACAGCCCGCGTGGCGGCAGCGCGCGGGCGCGAAGTCGCAGCGCTCGAGGTGCTCCGGAAGCTCCTGTAGCTTGACCACCCGGCTGCAGCCGCGCTCCGCGTGCGCGCACTTGATGTCCAGCTTGAGGATGAGGCGCTTGAGCGGCAGGACGTGGTTGAGCTCTTTCGCCGACAGGCGGCCGCGGCAGAGAGCCGGGCAGCTGCCCTCCTGCACCACCCAGGGCAGCACGCAGCCGGCGCAGAAGACGTGGCCGCACGGGGTGGTCAGCGGGTCCTCCAGGACCTTGTGGCAGAGCGCACACTTCAGATCCGGGTCCACGTCGCCATCAAAGCGGTCCAGCTCGAAGCCCATGGTGGCGGCCGGAGCCCGGGGTCGCCGCCCAGGCGGGCGGGCGGCCGGCCGCCCCCTCCCTCCCTGCGAGGCGGCCCAGACACGCCGGCTGCGCCACCCGCTCGCTCGCTAGCTCGCTCTCCCTGGACTGAGCTTAATTGCTCCAGACTTCCTCGGAAAATGCCCGAGGAACAGGACTCCTCCGGCCGTATTTGCAGGAACGCGAGCGCACGAACATCTTGCTTCGGCGGCCTACCATTCCTGCTCTGCAAAAGGGGAGAAGTCCAGAGGCAGAAGAAGTCAAGAAGACGCCTGGAGGCTCCCGGAGCTGGATTAGCTTGCCGGAAATGCCAACCTGACTTCTCTGTGGAGGACTGCTCTCTTCTGCCTTGGAGTTTTCGCCCTAGGGGATGAACTGACCGCCAGCTACTCAATTGTCCTTTTTAACGACTTGGCAGCCGAGGCTTGGTCTTTCCTCTGAAAGAGCTTTCCTGGAACCCCTTCCGAAACAGATCAAGAATTTTTTAAAAAACTCTTTCCGCCTTTCCCCTTATTTTGGGGCTGATTGCAGAGTGCACAAAATCTCGTGAGGTTCTCTATCTCTGCAATTACGGTACTATCATTCCAGGGAAAGTTACTGAGCCTGCCGCTCCAGCTGAAACTTCAGTTCCAACCCGAGGTTGTGTGAACCTCAGGGGTTTAGCGGGCGCTGCTTTCCAGGACGACATGGGGGTGGGGTGGAGTGGGGTGGGGTGGGGTGGGGGTTCTGCGCGGTCCAGTTTGTCGTCACCAGGAGAAGCCTCAGCGCTGGCTCCGCGGACGGCCACTTCACCTACCGCCTCTCAAGAGTGCGATACAGCGCCACAGGCGCTTCTCAATTAGTCCCTTTCACAATCTTCAGTACTGTGTTGTGAAAGCCTTGTTAGCTCCATTTGAAAAGAATCTCCCCTCTGATTACAAAAGTAATGCTAGCCTAACCAGAGGAAGTGCAGAAATGTGGAATGTGAAGTCCGCCCAGGATCACTGCACTGCATTCCTCTGAGTTCTTTCTCTCTTTATCCTGCGTGTATTTTATTATATCTCCATCTTCCCTTTGGGGAAACTCAAGCCGGGGAAAAAGCAACTAACTGGCATATAGAGTGCAGTGGAGCAGTGGTTCTCAGATTTTAATGTGGTCTTAGATCTTGACTTGGAGGGTCTGGGCCTGAATGTGAGGATCTTCACATCTGATGGACTCCAAATTAAGGATGTGGGACTGGAGTGATCCATACAGGTCTGCAGATTTCTACCAGACTGGGAGACTCTGGTCGTTCTTAGCACTAGACATTTTTCTTCTGCCTTCTCTTCAAGCAGTACAATGAGTCTTCACTGTGGAATTGTCAGCCACACTGGTTAGTGTTGAAATACTTTCGGGATCCAACCTCAGTAGAATGTTTATAGCAGCATCTATGCATTTGGTTAAAAAAAAATTTTTTTTTAAGTCTCCCAAGACTGTGGGCATTCCTAAGAAACACACAGTCAGCTTTGGTGAGAGGGAAATCAAGTTATGGAATTCTCATTTGGAGTCTGCTGCCGGATTCTCAACAGTGAAGCTGGAAAGCAGGAGTTCAGTGTTTAGCGTTGCTCCACGGAGGAGCTTGAAACAAGTGGGATGACAGCGTCTATTTTGTCTAATTGCTTTTACGTCTCCCTTTTATATGACTGCGAAAGACCCACGACCTCCCGCATTGAACTGCTTCAAGTGGAGGGAAAGAATTGCCTTGATGTTCATAAGGGTTACTTGTTTTGTGCTGACCTTTGAAAAGCTGTCACTCACTAGATTGAGATCACTGGACAGTGTTCTTTCATCACTGTTGGTGGGGTTTGTTGTGTCTGATAGAGACTTTTTAATTGCTTTAATCAATTAGTGCATTTCTTTGATAGTATCCCACGCGGGGTGGAATATTATTGACCTTTGTTCAGATAAGCTGGTGCCAGGGAATCCTCCATCAGAGTGTTTATGAAGCTATTCAGTCACAGGCTCTCAGATGATGGGTAAGAAACAGATTCTTTCAACAAAGGTGTGTGGGCTTGTCAGTTTCACAGACTGGGCTAGTGTCAACAAGGTGATAATCTTCAAACCAAACTGGTTTTGAGAAACAGGAAAGCTCAGTTATACATTGTAAATAGCAAATTCATATTTACTGGGATGTGCTCCTCTTCCAACCTGCCCCATTTTCCAACCCTCAAGGGAAGCAGTGAGGATGTTTGTAAAATGCTGCAGGCCAGTCCACAGAGAACCTACTGCCTGTTAGCTGGCCTTTTTAGGCAAAAGGAAAGTCTTCTGAGCCACCCCTCTTTAGTTAATATTTGCATTAAAATTCTTCGATGTCAGCAAAAAACGTCTAGAATGTCAGAATGAAGGGACACCAAGCATATTGTTCCATCACTGAATTTAGCAGAGAAGGGGGCCAACAACCAATACTGTTTAAAAGAAGAAGAGGTCAATGCAGAGTTTCTCAAATTTAGCACTAGTGACATTTTTATCTGTTTTGGGCATGTTGAACATTATCTATGATGATGTCCACTAGTTATAAAAGCAACTTTCACCTCCCTGTTTGTAACATCTGGATATTGCCAGTGTGAATTGTAGGCAAAATTGCCCCAGAATGAGAACCTCAGTTTTTTTAGGGCAACCTTTGCTTCATGCAGAAGTTAGACTCTGCAAGTAGACCACATCTTTTGCTGGCTACAGAATCACCTGTTGAAGGAAGCAGCAGAGTGAATGTTTGGCGAGGCAGACATGAGAATAAGAGCCAATTCCTCCATGTCAGAGGCATCTGAGTGTTTATATATCACTAGATTCCTTGTGAACACCTGGATTGGTCATGTAGCAAATGATTTTTTTTTATCATTTACCATTTTTTCCCCACCATCCCTCTACCATCACCCTTCTTTAAATGATTACATTCTGTACCATTTTTAGGGGACTGGGTATTGGAGAATGAACTCTGGCCCTTGCATATGTTAGGCAAGCACTCGCCTACTGAGCTGCATTCCTATCCTTTTAAAAAATTTTTAAACAGAATCTAGGTAAGTTACTTAGGCTGTCCTCAAACTTATGATCTTCCTGCTTCATCCTCCTAGTAGCTGTGCTTTTGAAGACCTAGACAAACCAAACTTGGCTGTTACAGCAGGGGTGCTAGACAGAACTGGAAGAATTGGAAAGATGTTTCTTAGCTATTTGTGCAAACATCTGGTTTTGCACATTGATGAGGCTGTTAATCTCCAGATAAGATTAGCTTTCAGAGCCCCACATATATAATCCTGTTTCTTTGGTCACACTTAGTAGGTCTTAATTTATCTAACATTTATTTAGTAGCTACTGTATGCTAGACAGTGGTTATTTTTTTTTTTTTTAATCCTGGCTCTAGTGAGGTAAATAAGAAGGGAAATATGCTTGCCCTAATAAGCCCTTATTCCACAGTAAGGAGAGGCAAGTATCAATAATCATATAACAAGAGGTATAATTATTAAGTAAGTTCAGTAAATCAGTGTTACTCAGAGTGTTGAAGGGTCAGAAGCAAAGACATAAGAGTTTGTTGGAAATACAGACTCTCAGCCCTACCTTACCCCTCCTGAATTAGAATCTGTATTTTTAGCAAGACCCTTAAAATGATCTGATGCTCTTAAAGTTTGAGAAGTGCTGCTTGAAAGCTCAGAAAGCAAGCTGATGTGCTGGGGAGAAATCTAAGCCTTTCAAATAGGAGGGAGAGTATGGCTGCCTGAAGAGGGAGACTGTGCCAGCAATAGCTAACATTCCAGGCAGAACTGCAGGAAACGCTGAGGTCCAGAGGGAGCCCAGCACTTAGTCTGAGAGGGAGAGCAAGCCTTGTACTTGGAGCACGGCTAACTACAGGAGAGCAGGCAGTCACACACTGGGATAAATGGCAGCGGCTAAACACACACGGCAGTGAGGCAGGCACGGCAGAAAGTCTGAACTGAATCCCAGAGCAGGATAGTGCTGCAGAGTTTACAGTTGGATCAACATCTAGTTTCTATGCCATGGCCTACGCTCAGTCATAGACAAGCGGACCATGTCCTTCCATCTGCCATGTTTAACACTTAACTGACAATAGATGTCTCATAGGTAGCTACTACCTCTGTCTGCCTTTTAAGTGTGTACTTTTAGGGTCTAAAGGGTAGGATTAGTGCTACTATCATGAGATAAACTGAGTTTATTAAGTTGGTTCTGTGGCCTACTTAGTATATATATATATATGTATATATATATATATATATCACCATTTAGAACATTATTGACATAATGAAATCTATTCTGAATTCTGAACTATCAACTCCTTTGAGAGCAACTGGATTACTACCTGGTTATGAAGTAGTAAGGCTTTTTTTTTTTTTTTGTGGTACCAGGGATTGAACTCACAACCTTGAGCTTACTAGGCAGGCACTTATGCTATTGAGCTAAATCCCCAGGTCTAGTAGCATGTTTTATGCAGAAAATTGTATGTGTGTATGCATAAACACATATGCACATTGATATCTATGCATCTATAAACATGTGGACATATATGTGTGTGTACACACACACAAACTTACATGAGGAGAAAAAGATTACATTTAATTCAATATAATACAATACCTACATAACCATAGAATATGTAAGCTAGGGATTTTTTTCTATTGTTAGTGTAAAAAAAAGTATGATTCCTGCCTAGCAGTTCAAAGCTGCTATATCGGCTTCCAAGTTTCAGGAACTCAGGACTTTTTTTACCTTCCTGTTCTACCATCTGTAGGACGTGGCCTCTATTCTTCTTCTACAGACCAGGAGTAACAGCCAGCCATTCCAGGTAAAAAAAACTAAAGAAAAGGTCAAGAATTATGTTCCTTCTTGTAGGCTTCTTTAAGGAACTTTCCTGAAAAATTCATCCCACAAGTTTCTCTTATGTCTCAACTATAAACCCTAAATGCAAGGAACGAAATTTAGGGGGGCTTTTACAGTAGCAGGGCGCTGCATTAATAGTAAGAGTATTCTACTAAGACACCCATTAGGATGGATGAAGTAAAATAACAGACAAAAACTGGTGTTGGCAAGAGTTTGGAGAAATTGGACCCTCAAGTACCACTGCTGGGATTGCGAAGCAGGATGGTCACTTTGGAAATAATTTAATTTGGCATTTCCTCAGATAGTAAACATTCAGTGACCCTGTGACCTGGCAGTTGTACTCTGAGATACCCAAGAACATCGAAAATATATGCATACCCCAAAATTTGTGAATTTTCATTAATAGCATTATTCATAATGGCCAAAAAGTTGAGTGTTGTAGTCAGGGGCTGTACACAGAGAACAATTCAGATCAGGACATGGAGTTTATAATATTTTTATAATGGTCACTGGAAGTTAACACAGGAGAATGCAGGAAATCTATCCGCAATACCAACGACACAGATTATTTAGTCAAGAGTCTAAATCCCATGGCAATGTCCCACATGAGTCCAGATAAAAACCCAGAGCTCAGGGCAATGCCTCCACGAGTCCAACTGGAAGTCCAGAGCCCACAAGAAGGACTCACGCCAGTCTCTTTTATGGATCCGTGCCAGGAAGACCCAAGGGTCAGCGGTGGAAGCCAGAAAGTCTGTGCCAGCAGGATGAAGGAGCTGTGCTAGTGGGATGAGGGTTCTACACTGGAGCCAAGAAGTCACACAACAAAGAGCGGGGCTGTCCTGAAAGACACCACAGCTGTCCTCAGCGACACGGAGGCCCTGAGCTCCTCCTCTGACAAGCACAGTCGGGTACGTGCCAGGAAGCAGTGGGACAAGTTCATCCTGGAGACCAGGCAGCACATGTTCCCACCCCCCCCCCCCGGAGCCAGGAAGCAATGCTCAATGTGAAGACCAAAGCTTCTCCAGAACCAACAGCTCAGCCAGCAACTCGTAGGAGAGCCCATAATGCCTCCTTAACGCCTCAATCCCTCCCAGCACCTCCCTTCTTCTCCACCTATTTATCCTGGCAACCCTCCTCAGGTGGAGCATCTTCTCTCAATGCATTCTGATGTAATCCAGCTGGCGTTAAGTTGACCACCAGTTCTCAATTCATAACACTGAGCCAGTCCAAATATCCATCAGTTGATAAAAGCATAAATAAAATGTAGTGTAGTATATACATATAACAGGATATCATTTGTCTGAAGGAGAAATGAAGTACCAATTCATACTATAACTTGGATTTACATGTAAAATATTATTATTCATAGTGAAAGAAGCCAGACAAAATCCCCCACATCTTGTATGATTTCATTTATATGTACAGTGACAGAAATTAGATTAGTGCTTTTCAAAAGCTGGGGTAAGAGACACATGAAGAGTGAATGCTAATAAGTAAAGGTTTCTTTTGGATGTGATGAAAATTTTTAAAACTTACTTGTGCTGATGGTCACATAATTATAGAAATATACTAAAAACTACTGAAATTTTCTCTATAGAAGGACATTTTTTATGAATAACTTGTGAATTATATTTCGACGAAGCTATTACAAAACTATCAATACTGCTCATTTAATAAGAAAGAAAGAAATCACAAACACACAAGTAGCATTCTGCATGTGTTTTTATACAAGCAAAAGCTATTGTGTTCAAAGGAAATAATATTTTTAAAGATTATGGAATGGAATTAGGATACTTTTGGCCTACAAGTTTCTAAAACTGAATTCAAAGTGAGACATACAAGAAGAGAGAGGGGAAGGGAAAGAAAGAATACTCAACATCATTGAAAAGTTCAGGAGGTAAAGACTTCAGATATGGCTGTATCTAGGTGCATGTGAATATATTAAGAGTCTGTCTTGCTCCTCCCTCAGCTATCTTCTGAGGTAGGCTTATCCCCACGTGGTTACACAGAGTCCATGAAGTCCATGTCTACATCTCACTAGCTGATCTACCTCAGTATAAGAACGTTGTTTTCCAAATAGTTCCAATAAATGTCCAAGGTATGACTCCTGGCCTGCCTCGGCTCATCAGTACATTCCTTAACCACAGAATAATGAGAGGCTTACCTAAACCACAGAGAGTGAAGGCACGGAAGAGAGAGGGGTCCCCCAAACAGATGCTGGAAAGGCAGAAAAAAAAAATCTATGTTCACTACAACCTTATTATAAAAGTGATCATTAATTCTAAATAAGGGAAAGGATTACCTATAAGATATATCTATATGATGTATATCATATTTATCTCCACAATCTTGGAATGAATTTTAAAAACATGTGTTAACCTCTACCCACGATTAGTTATAACTTGACCTAAAGCAATCATCTGACTAGGGAAAAAAAATATACATAGTAAGACAATGTCTTGGTTACTTTTCTGTCATTGCTGAGACAAAATACCTCATGCCCAAAATGAAGGAAGGAAAGGTTTATTTAGCTTACAATTTTTGGAGGTTTCAGTCCATATTCAGCTGTCTCCAGAGAAAAGTTGTGTGGCTGAGGGGCAGCTTTTCATGGTGTTTACAAGCAACAAGAACAAAAGGGGAAAGCAAGCCACCTTCTCTCTCCTGTATCATATGCTGGCTACCTGCCCCTAGGCAGGCGTAGCACTCACGCTGCCAATCCCAGCACTAGACAATGAACCAATCACAAACACTAGATTCAGTTGCTTTCATAACTTTGTGAGGCATAGGGCGCCATCCAAACATAAACCATAACAAGCAATTTAATGCTCTTTTTAATAAGTATGTTCAAGACTACTTTTACAACCATGGACCCTCTTCCTTCACATAAATAACAAATTCCTAAAGCCAAATTTAAACTTTTAAAGTTTAAATGTTTACCAGATATCAGTTATGTTGGTCAGTGCTATATTCTTGGAGCCTGGGATGGGTCTAGCTCATAGAGAACACTTAATAAACATGTTGCTTGGCCATGCAATTATCAAAATGCTCCAAACACGTTTTTTAGGTTTCTAAAATCTTGCTAACACTTGAATACTCTTGAATTGGAAAAGACCAAGACATGAGATTTACACAGTAAGACCTATTATTACATGGATTCCCGTACCAACAATAATTCACAGATGTATGGGAAGGTCTAAAATCATAACACAAAATATACATAAAAGACAAAATTCCAGGACCGCCTTCATTAATAAATGGGACATTTTTAATTTGGAAATTTGATTTTTCCAATATTCATGTATCATTTCATGTATGTCTTTAAAAATAAACAAGCTCTTTATTAAAGCCCCCACAGCTCAAGCCTGTGATCTAGGAACTTATTAATTTTAATTTTTCTCTCGGCAGCTTCTCCTCCACTCTCATTTACTTAGTCTGTAAAATTATGGTAATAATAATCTGTGCTTACTTAACATACGGTAATAATTGCTAATTAACTGATTTTTATGTGTAGAAACCTGTGAAGACATTGCACAGGTGCTCAGTATTGTTATTGTAGGCCCTTGAGGAAGACACAACTTTCTGGGTGTTTTTTTTTCTTTTCCTTTTTTTTTTTTTTTTTTTTCCACAACAGTTCTGGAGATCAAATCCAGGAGCAATCTGACTACTAAGCTATATCCCCAACACTTTTTACTCTCTCTGGACCAAAACATTTTTATTTTTCTATCTTGCATATAGAACACAAAAATGCCACAAGTCTTCTGATTGGATAAAGAAATCCTTGGGATGTTTCTCAGTTTAGAAGTAGCAATGTCAATCGCAACACAGAAACTTCAAGATCATCAGTGATGGATTTCCTTCCGGAGGTTATCCGATTTTTTATTCTGAGACAAGGGCTCATCAAATTGCCCAACTTTGGCTTGAATTTGTGTTTTTCCTGTCTCTGCCTCTGCATTAGCTGGAGTGATAGGCATGCTCCACTGCACCACGATGTACTTTCCATTTTTTAGGGACACGTAATGCTGCAGTCTTTGGGGTAAAAGAAATCTATAAGCCAGTCCCTGTATCACCCCAAGGCTGATTGATTTAATAAGCAAAATTCTGCCATGTGATGACACTTTCATTTGACGCTGAGAGCCTAGAGGAGCCAGAGTTGTGATCAGTGGTTTCAACAGTGGTAGAAAAATGTAAACTGCCTCAGAAGTCTGAGTACTCATGATTTAGAGGTGTAACTCTCAAAAAATGAGAGAGCCTCTCACCCATTATATAAAACACATAATTACCTTCATTTAAGGGATGTTTGATTGGATGATGTTTAAAAAAGAGCTTCATCTTTTATTTTATTTTTTATCATATCTTTTTATCACTTTTATCATGAAAGAATAACTCGTAGTCTTCTGAGAGGGTTTTTGGAAGAAGATTTTTGAGACCTCAGCTATCCAAGGGAAATGCAACATCTTTGTTCTTTGAAACATTGTCCTGAAACTGTGGTTTTGGTCCTAAGAGCAAGCATGTACTTGGCAATAAAAAAGATGCAACAAAACATTCACCAAAATAGTGCTACAATGGTGTATTATTTCTAGGATAATCGTTTGTTATATTTTAGCAAACAAAAGTAACTTTAACCTTTCATTCTACTTTTATTGTTGTACAAGAACAAACATGAAATGTTTCACAAAGCTGTCTATGAACTTCTTTCTATGGGGCAAAAAGGATTTGTGGAAAAAACTTTACCCAGGGTAGTATCATTTGATACATGTAAAATGGAAAATGTGTCCAAATGCTGGCATCTTCTCTGTGATGTTGGCAAATAGCACACTCCACCTTGACTGAATATAAAGAACCTTAGAAGTGGAATCCAGAAAGATGAAAGGAATTGGAGGACAATGAGTCAGTTTGTCATTGGTGGGAATCTTGGTAGTAACTTATAATTTATCTACTGATTGTGTAACTTTAAAGATGAAGATAAAACAGGAATCAGGGAACTCACCCTTGGTTCTCTCTATTCCAGAACTAAGAGGTTTCTGATAGTTGTTGAAACTACAAGATGTAAGAGAAAATGTGCTTATAATTTTTTTAATGTTTGCTTTTTATTTTTAATTCTTACCCCCAGAAGAGCAGCAACTGACCAGCCATCAGACGTGTGAATGGAATGGAGGAGGAGGTGGTTGTGGCAGGTAACGCTTAAAAAATGGCACCTAATTTCATAGCCTAGCAAAAACTTACCAGGGCTTTTTAGAAATAGTCAAGACAAACTCCATGATTTATGCTTTAATTGGGAGTGATGCATTTCCTTCTTTGTGTAGAAATCATCCCAGGGACAAACTTCTGACACTATTTTTCACATGCAATAAAAATTTGTAGAGTTGAATAAAAATATATTCATTTTACAGCTAAACCAACCCTGAGTCATTGAGTGATGCCAGTATATTCCTTGGCAAGAAGTTCAGGAAGAACCAATCCGTGTGATTGTACTCTGCTTCAGGGATTGGCAGACTTTTTCTGTAAAGAACCAGACAGTAAGTACTTTCAGCTCTGTGGTATCTGTCACAAGGGCTCAACTCTGTGTAGCACAAATTAGCCAGAGATAAAATGTAAATAACTGGGTATGGCTGAGCCCCAATAAAACTTTATTCTCAAAAGGGCTGGATTTGGCTCATAGGCTTTGATTTGTCTAAACCTGCTATATAAGAACACACTGCTTTTTTGTTTGGCAAGACAAAATCAGTTGAACTTGAGACCAGCAAGGCATCGTAATGAGATAGGATGATGTGGACTCTGTGGTAAGTAGGTGCTCATGAAGTGGCTGTTCCAAGGAGACAGGAGAATTACAGGTTTAGGCATAAGTGAAATCTTCCTTCAAATCCTGGTTCTATCATTTATTGGCTGAACAACCTCTGCAGACCATCCATGTCTCCTCTGTTTCCTCATCTGTAACAGGGAGAAGTTAAGAATATTTGCTTAATAGAGTGGATGCAGATTAAATGTTGTGACTCTTAAATTAGGAAATGTGTAAGGTGTTTGGCACACTTTATAGTATTATGACTTGTCACCCGCAAACCAAATCCCATGTCTTTCTGGAGCCCTGGAGTTTGAGGACACTATACATGTATGTACAGACTACTGATACAGAGGGATAGGTGAAATAACACCCAATATGCCCCCCCAAAAGAAGACCCCCAAAGAAAGTAGTAGTTTTCTAGCAAATTTCACCAGAAAGAAGTTAGAAGACAAAAGGTAAAAAGAGGTTCCATCAGAGCTACTTGTGAATCATCTCTTTCAGGGTTATTATTCTGTGAATTCACCAGTCACTGTAACAATTTTGAAAACACATAAAATAAATGAAGATACAAAGTACCCGATGCCCTCTTTTCTTAGAACAAAATGGTACCAAGAGTTTTCCAGGAAATTCTTTAAAAGTAAATTACTGGACAGCCTTGTCTTCCAAGGCTAAATTTGTCCACCATACTAAATATAAAATCAAAGGACCTTTGCAGAAACCCTGTAAGTGAGGTTGCTTGTTAAGATGCCATTACTATTGGGAACTCATTTTAAACTAATAAGGGAAACATTTGTTCAGTCTTTGTTGATAGGGATCAGTGGCAGTAATCAGAGAACTATTGTTTGAGAAAGTTCACATTTTATTTATATTTGCATTTCCAAAATGGATGATATCTCTGGCATCCAGTACGTGCTCAATAAATGCCCTTGGCATTATTGACTGAAAGAAGAGGAGGGGCTGCAACTTTCTTAGCCCCCCGTGCCCCCCCTCCATGAGCACTGACACACAGCTCTGGAGCATTCTGTTTTGCAAAGCTCTATCACAGCACTGCGAGGCATATTGGAGACGGCAGCCGATTGTATCATATTATATGCTTGGCATAATTATACCATAGGCTTTTGTCTCCATTGGTGCCAGTCTGTCTCAAAACACATACCACTTCCTCGCTTTGCTTATATCAAGCACTAGAGCTGCCCACTCATTACATTTGGTACTTGAAAACTCTATATCTATGTCCTGAAGTCACTTAAGCCCTCAGCTCTGCACTTAGGAAAGCCAAGAAGGATTTTCCTGAATCAGTGATAAACATTTGACACTTGAGTCCAGAAAGAAAAACGGAAGAGAAGAGGGTAATTGGATCTGGATCAAATCCCAGGTTTGGACAGTAGGAATTGAAATGTATTCCTCATTTTCTTTTAGTATTTAAGATATTATTAATAATATAGTTGCATTTTCTAAATTCCTGAAAAGGCACTAATTTGAAAGGTGCTACTCATTCTCATTTCCAAATTCTGCTACCCTCAATTTTAAGATGGCTTAAAATGGAAAAATGGTCCAGAGCCATCCCTGCTTAAAACTGTTTAACAGTTTCCTGTTTCTCTTAAGAGGAAACATTGCAATCTTGCATTGCTCCTCAAAGGCTGGATGTGATCTCATTCTGCTCGTCTTGCCAGCCTTATTTCCTGCTCCTTTGCTCCTAGTTGCACCCTCCAGTGCCTGAAGATGCTATCAATTGTCTCTCAATTGGTACTGAGTCTCCTCGGTACCCATGATGATGGCCGAGAACTACATTTCTAGTCCTTCTAAGTCCTTGCCCGTAAGACACATCCAGAGGTGATGTGTACAGCTCCATGCTGCCCCTTAAAAGGAAACACACCTATCATCCCCTTTCCCTCCTGCACAGGCTACTATGCAGGCCAGGCATATTTGACTGGCTGAGGACATAAACTGTAGTCTGCAGGTCAAACCCAGTCCTGCTCCTGTTTAAGTAAGTGAAGTGTTGTTGGAACACACCCTGTCTATTTGCCTAGGCATTGTCCATTATGACTTTCACACAACCACCTTAAAGCTAAGCCATAACAGAGACCTCATGACTACAAAGCTAAAGATTTCCAATCTGGTCCTTTGAGGAAAAGTTTGTCAACTCAGTCTAAGAACACAGAACAACAAGATAGAAGATTTCAAAGTCTGTGGCGCTATGGAGCTGCCATATAGGCCAAATCAAGGCAGCTGGTGGCTTCACCAGCCATGGTGACTGGTATTTGACATGATAGAGGGAATTAAGGTTGGAGGAATGGAGGTATAAGAAAGGGTAATAGGGAGGTGGATATTATCAAAATGTTATATGCATGTATGAGGATATCACACTGAAAGCCAGTATTTTATAAAATTAATATGAATTAATAACATGTAGTTATAAAAGATTATGAGGGCAAAAAGACACAACAGTTAAAAAAGCAAGTTCAGGCCTCTGTGCTGGGCTTCTGTGGCAGTTCCTTGGTATGGTTAGAGTTTGGACGCAGTCACTCATTGCTTTAAGGACTGTGCTATACACTGAAGGATGTTAAGCAGCTTCCCTGGCTTCTACCCAATAGCACTCATCCTTAATTATGACGACGAAAACTGTCTCCAGATATTGCCAAGTATTCCCTGAGGAGCAAAATCACCTCTGGCTGACAACCTGTGTGTTAGGGCAATTTAACTATCCATACAAGGCATCTCTCATGCATTACACTAGCCAGACCTGCTTCTGGGCACTCTCACTTGCTGACCCTTTTTGGGGGTTGTTTTTATTCTCTCCTCACTTAACAATTATGTGTCAGTTTCAATATCACCTTCTCAGGACACCTCTACTCTTCCTCCCACTAAGTAGATACTCTAATAGCCACCCATAAATTTCATATGTAACACTATTGTGATTATTAAAATATTGTTCACTATTCATAAGCACACAAAACAGGCACCTAGGAGATGGTGAGTAGCTTACTGATGATTGGCCTACTAATGTGATATTACAATATAGAAAAGGAAAGGAAGAGACTAGTAATCGTTGAGGAAGCAAAACTCCCCATCCAGACAGTGGGGTGAGGGATTTATGCTGCTAACTAGAGAGACAGAGAGGGCGAAGTGACAGAGAGAAATGTATTTCTTACTTCCCAGACTTTTCATAAACTGAGGGACCTGTCTTTCCCTCCTCGCAGCCAAAACATCTGCTAAGGTTAGAGCATTTCTGTATTTCTGAACATATGGATTTGTACTTTGACTTTGGCTTCAAAATCATTCACTTTTTAACCCTGTACTTTTCAGGCTAAGTTGTGTGTGATATGATTTATTAACTCTTTTCTACCCTTTTCTACGTAAAGTTAAAAATAATTTATATGACTACATTTTAAATTCATGCACAGATAAATACACTCCCCCATATTCTCCAACTCCTTGAATCATCTGAGATGAAAGGCTAAACATTCAGCCTAGGTTGAGCTTCCTTAGCACAAGGCTGTAAGATGTGTGTGGTCTACTTAATTCCTTTATATTACTCTTTTTCTTTCACTTAGACTTTATCTTCTGTTTCAAACCCTTTCTCCAGATTGCTGAGCCTATAAAACCAAAACTCTTAAAAATCAAAATCCTTATAATTTCTTTGCAAAAGTACTATTTAATGAGCACTATTTGTTAAAAAGTTTCCCTTCTCATCTTCCCTGAAGAGGATATGCCCTCTGTGTATTTGGGTTGTACATACAAACGTGGGTTAAAGAAGCAACATCTGTGTTTTAGTTACTTTTCTAGTCCCAAAATACCTGTTCTCAAAGTTAAAGGAGAAAAGATGTATTTAGGTCACAGTTTGTAGAGGTTTCAGTCCATGGTTAGCTGGTGAGCCAAGACAGGGTGGATGGCAGACAAGCTTCACAGAGGAGACAGTTCATGGGAGGCAGAAGACAGAAAAGCAACAAGGGATAATCACAGCTTTTTCTATCCATTATATCTTATCCAGGGTACTTAGGGTGGGTAGCCCTCATGTCTTTAATCCTATTGCTCTTGCTTCTAAGCAAGAGCATTGCACTAAGAATCAATTCCAGCATCACACACTCCAGATCCAGCCACCTCTGAAAAAGTCCCTCCTATGACTACATGAGGCGTAAGGGGATATCACTACCTAAGCCATGCAACATGAAAGGTGAGAAACACTTTTAAGCCTGCAATTTCTTCTCTTTTATCTCTGGCTTCTCTCCTTTATTGCTCCCTCTCTTTCAGAACAGAGTAAAACCAAAAAGAACTGAGTTATTTTTCTTGGGAAATGGGCATAGAAATCTCTTTTCACCGTAAAATTAACTGACCTATTGAGCATTCATATATATATATATATATATATATATATATATATATATATATGGAGAGAGAGAGAGAGAGAGAGAGAACTGGGGATCAAACTCACAACTTCTTGCTTGCCAGGCAGGCTGTGTGCCACTAAACTATTACTATTTTTGTTTTTGAACTCAGGACCTTGTGCTTGCCAGGGGGGTGTTTATGCCACTGAGCTATATTTCAGGCCCAAAACTATTATATTTTAAAAGTATGGAAATTCCTATTTGGTGTGCCAAACTCAAAAGCAGGAAAGTATGGAACTAAACCTTTACTGCAGTCTGTGTCCACTGTATATTCTCCGACAAATGGAAAAATTCCTTGGCATCTGCTTTTTGTGCTTTCATGGGGAAAGGGAAAGTGGACATAACTGAAAATAAATCATGGCGTCCAGTCACAGTTCTGGCAATAGTTTTGGTGGTCTTGGCTTTATGCTTTTGTATGAGAAGCTCAGAACAGAAAGAGCTAGTACCTAGGTCTAGTTACTCTGTGTGCTTTGAGCAGTCTGCTATGTGGGTCTGGGTTTAATTCACTGTTTCTGAATGGAGCACAAAGAAGAAAGGTAGGAATCATTATAGGATTGTGGTTCCCCAGCCATCATGCCCATGCATGGTAAGCATGCAAATGGTAGGCTCGATTTTATTTTATTATTTATTTTTTTGGTGCCAGAGCCTGAACTCACGACCTGTGCTTGCCAGTTAAGCACTTATGCCACTGAGTTAAATCTCCAGTCTGGCTGGCTCTATTGTAAAATGACAAATATTTCACCTAGTTCAATATGCTTTCTTGCTAAGCATAGAAATGGGTATGTAAACAGACACACACACATATATACACATATGCCTAGGAGTAAAAATAAAACTAAATATGTTAAATACCTGTACAATAAACATAATAAAGACACTGAAGAACTCACTAGAAGGTGGAAAGGCCTCCCATGTTCATAGATTGGGAGGATCAGCATGGTTAAAATGGCCATGACATTTCAAGTGGCCTATAGATTTCATGCAGTGTCCCCCATAAGAATACCAATGAATTCTTCATAAAACTGGAAAAAAGTCCTAAAATTCATATGGAAACACAAAAACTGTTGTACTCTTTTTTTTTTTTTTTTTTTTTTTTTGGTACCTGGGATTGAATTTACAGCCTTGTGCTTATCAGAAGTGTTTATGCCACTGAGCCAAATTCTTGGCCCAACTATTGTACTCATATTCAAAGTTTCCTTCTTTAGTATCCAGGTCTCTAAATCTGAAAGAATTTTGAATCAAAGCAAGCAAGGAAGCTCTGAGATAGCACAATACTGTAAATGTCACAGTTTGCTCTTTTGAACCTTGAGCTGGCTCCTTCCATGTGCAGCCACCCATCCATTATAGTTTTCACTTATATTGTTGCTTTATTGAAGGCAGAAATTTGACCTCTGTGCTTTGATTTCTTAATTTTGGGGTCATCCTGTGTGTCGGATTAACTAATGGTCATCTTGTAACCCCCAGCTGAGCCAAATCAGCATGGTGCTGGGTGTGGAAGGCCCACCTGAGGATTGTTGCCTACAGCATAAAAGGAGAAATGGAGGGGAGGATGGTGTGCTGCTGATTCTCCTGGAGAAGCTCATCACAGCTGATTGTCCTGATTTGAATTCAGCTGTTCTCATCATTTAAGGAGCTCAGATCCTTGAGGTTGTTGAGGATTGCTGTGGTTCTTCTCACCAGAGCTCTGGTCCTAATCTTGAGCATTGCTTTCTGGTTCCAGGGCAGATTGTCCATCCCACTGGCACAGTCTTTCTAGCTTCCACTACTGACCTTTAGGCTTTCCCAGTGCAGATTCTTGGTACAGACTTGCATGAAACATTGTTGTGGATCTAGATTTCTGCCAGACTCATAGGACATTGAGATGAAATCCAGGCCCTCAGGTGGATTCTTTGGTTCTTGAATGTGTGGACAGATTTCTGACACTCTTCTGTATTCGACATTTTTGGTGAATATTATAAAATAATTCTATAAACTACTTGTCCTATATTAAGTCTATTCCCTTGTAAACCTTGACTTCAACATTCTGTAATACACTTAAGCCCATCTGCACTCAGCCATATCTGGAATTTGGCACATAATGGCCTCCCACTGAAAGGAAGACAACTTTTATGCTGACTGTCCAGACAAATGAAAATTTCAGATGCTTAAAAGCCAGTGTTTTTCAGAGATAAGCGTGCTCTCCACACTTGACTGTTGCTTTTCCTAGCCTGACATTGATATTCAGTTCCTTTGGAAGTGACTCTGATTTTTCTTTTTGTGGTATTGTATGCTCTGTGATGGCAGACCAAGTCATGGTTCATATCTCCTGAATCCAGATGTATTATGAGCACAGGATTTCTATAAGATTAGATATGCAACTCCAGAACTGTTAGAAAGAAGTCCTCTTTAATGCTGAATTGGTTAACAGAAGAATCTAAGTCTGGCCCAGTTGGGCATCAAGTAGAGAGAACTGATCTGGAATGAAGCCAACACAGGAAAACAATCAAGTTATGATGAATGACCAAGTCCTGGTGACATATATGGTCGTCAGCATCCACCTGTGCTTGAAGGCATATGGATTGTGGTCTTTAACAGTATGTGAATCATTAAATTCTTTTTTGGTTTAATACAACTTGACTGGAGTTTCCATAATGGATGAATAAATGAGTCGATTAAAATAAGGCTAATATAACTCACTGTAAGGATTTTTAACATGTTGGCCACAGAGAGCCTTAGAACTCTTGAGTCTCACTAGACTCTTTCCTTTGTTTTTCCCATATTGCCTCATTCAAATGACTTTAAATATCTCCTTTGCTGTAACGAATCCAAAATTTATATGTGCTGCCCAGATTTTTCTGTGATGCTGTAATCTATTTAAATTGCTTCCTAATATGTTTGCCAGGTGCATTAGTCAGGGTTCTTCAGAGAAATAGAACTAATAGGAGATCTTGCTGTATAAATAGGTAGGTAGAGAAGTGGAGACTTATTATGAAAATTGGGTTATGCAATTATGGAGACCAAGAAATCCCAAGATAAATTATCTATGAGGTGGAAAAGCAGTGAACTTCATAGCATAACTCTCAGTCTGAGTCTAAAGGCTTGTAGACCTGGGCAGGAGCATCCTGGGGTGCAGCTCTATAAGAGAGAAAATTTGTCTTTACTCTCTTTGGATAATTTGGGCCATCTATTAATTATGTGGTAACTACCACATCGGTGGGACAGGTTTCCTTTATTCAGTCGACTGATTCAAATGTCAGTCTCCTCCAGAAATACCCTCAAGGCACACTCCAAAATAATGTTTTACCAGCTATCAGAGTGTCCCTTAACCCAGTCAAATTAACACTTGTAATTAACCATCACATCAGGATATTCAAAAACGTCTCAAAGGCATTTGTATAAGTGAACTGTGTATTTCTCCCCATAGACACATTCTTCAGTTGGTGATTGCTGTATCAGAAAGGCCATAGCCATATATTGAATTGTTCAAGCTAGAGATGAGAGTTATTGCCTACTTTTCTCCCTTTCCATCTCCCATCTTCACACTATCAGAATGTCCTGTGTGCACTACCCCTGGAATATATCTCCATTCTGCAGACTTCCCTCTGTCTCTACTGAGTTCACCCCAATCCAAGGATCAACGCCGTGAGGATTACAAAAGGAGCTCAAGACTGTTACAGTCACCTGCCAGCTCATTTTCTACACTCTAGTATTGGAACCTTTACTTCACAGCACTTAACTCCTGCTTTGTATACTCTGTTATTTGCATCGCTAGTGTTTTTTTTTTCCAAACCACTTACATTGTATCCAGTCTCAAGAGCTATTTTTTGGTTTCTAGAACATATGGAGGCCACTTGGGTAAGCTCAAGCTCTTGATGTTTCCTCTGCTCAGCATGTTGCTCATTTCTCCAACTCTTCAAGGGACTCTTGTCATGGCCTTTCAGGTTTGACTTGAGTATGAGACCATCCCTAAGCATAGGTCATTTTCACCCCCTTATGCCACTCATTTCCTTGGAAACTGTTTATTTATTGGTTGACTTATTTACAATCTGTCTTATTACTTGACCAAACTCCTCTAGACTATAGAATGAGCACCTTATAAATAGAATGGATGAAAAGGAGACATGGGAAGCCATATGCAAACAACAGTTTCTCCAGATGGAATAAATAACATGTGTTGCCCTTACACGGGCCCTTTGTGAAATGTTTGCAGATGCTAGTGTGTGCACCATAGTATAAGTTCATTTACAGTGTTAATGAATTATATTGGCTTAACTGTGTTAGGTAGATCTTCATTCAGAGTTTCTTTATGTGAAATTCTCCCCAGTTTTACTTCTGAGCACTAGGCTCTGGTAGTTTTCACATGCCTATCCCCCTTGTGTGGAACTCCTCCCTTTTCACTGTAAAAATTGATTCTTATTAGGGCCTCTGCACTGAAACACTCTCATTTTGAGGTTGCCAAATATAAAGGAAGTGTGTCTCCAGCAAACAGGAAATTGTAGATATAGTCAGGTAGTATAATAGGCCAGATTAAGCTCCAGATTATTTTAGTACTACTTCAGTTATTAATACTCCTCACTGGCTTCAGTAGGTTGTATGTATTTTCAAACAAAGTAATAAAGAAATGATCAACATGAAACTGATACATAAAAAGTGGAAAATTTTTTTGAAAAATGATAAAACTGTATATATTACTTATCTGTTTCACTCTATAACATACATGGAAAGACATAACACAAGAAGAAATACACAAAATATGATGGCAACAATTTCAAAAGCATTATATACAACATAGTGTAATGGGTACGCTTGTGTTAACTTGATTGGTTCGGAAGCTGAGCAGGTGATTGGTGGAGCACACTTCTGGGCATATCAGGGTGGGCCATGGAGGTGTGGCCTTGGGGCCTTTATCTCCTTCCTGGCTCCTTTCTCTCTGGCACTGTTTCCCTGCTCTACTTCTCAGCCATCATGTACTAAACAGGTTTAGTTGCCCCTCTCAATGGGAATTCTGCTTTGGTAACAGATGATAATGCGCTGAATCCCCTTACAACATCCAAATTCAACCTCTTCTCCTTTAAATTGTTGGATATTTTATTCCGGCAATGGAAAAGCTAATGCCCATAGTCTCTGATAGAACTGTAGAAGGGAGGAAGAGGAGGAGGACTGGCGGCTGAAAAGATAAGAGTATAAAATATAAGTAACCTTTATTTTGGGAATGCGGGGAGAGACACCCCCGACCCCCTGGGGTGTGGCATCTCCACCCCGGGGTGGCGATCTCTCCGTGGAACACATGGAGTGAGGCACATAAGTAGCCTTGGCCTGGGGTGTAACCTAAGGGGCATTAGGGATGCACAGGTAGCCCATTGGTCTTAGTTTGGTGCCAGAGGTAATTTCTAAGGGTGGGGGGAGATAGGAGCTCCTTGGCTTTACTGGCTACAGTATCCGGCCTGAGCCTGCAACCCTTTCAGTCTTACCAAGAAAACATCTCAAATAAGAGATAACAAGATTCAAAGGTGAGGCTATAAGACAATAGAAGGAGGTGAAAAGAAACAAAAAATTTAAAAAATAGTGAAATAAATATTAGTTAGGAAAATATTACAGCTATAAATTGGCAATAGCCTTGAAAAATTCTGCCAATGCAATGAAAAAAAATAGTGATATAAAAGTAATTGTAGAAAAGATGTCAGATGTAGGAAATAAAAATACAAAGCACGTCCAACTTCAGTTAGTAGAGAAGAGTTACAACAAATGCAAAATAGAAGATTGTGTTCAGAGATAAAACAGAAGAAATGGTCTTGAAATACACATTTTAATTTCGAGACAAAAGGCTTCACCCAATGTAAAGGAAAATGATGCATTAAAATAAACAAAATGATATAACATGATGGATATTCTGGAAAAGTTAAGGTTACCTAGTTTTATAAAACTAAGTAATTTTTTAAACATCAAGAAGGATATGGGTACTCTGTGAAGTAAATCCCAAACATACAAGATGTTTCATGTGAAACAGAAACTGACTCAAATTCCCTCACAGTCTCTGTGGTCCAAGAGCAATACGAGCTCCAAGTTTCCTGGCAGCTTGTTGGAAATGTAGAATGTGAGGCCTTATCCCAGATTTATCAAATCAGAGCCTAGGTTTTAACAAGATTCTATAGATTCAGATGTGTGTTAAAGTCTGAGAAAATTGCTCTAAATGATAAAAGATTTACTTCTAATATTTTAAACATCTGAGTAGATTTAAGCAATATTGTCACCAAGACTATCCCACATTGACTAAATGAGAAACTCTTGGGTTCATGCTACAATGCTTTATTTCACCTGATACAATTTGGCAATTTTAACATGCAGACATGGTTTCTTGGTGTAAATAGTTACCTATGGGAATTTGGAGTGATTTTGAGGGGTTTAACTAAAAGCTTTATATAACTACATTCATTTCATATACCTCAAATTATTTTTTAAAAAATGTGGGTTGGGTACTCATTTTAAAAATACTGAGTCATTGGCTCAGTGCAACACTATTGTCTTGGAGCTGTGGAAACTGAGGTGCCTGCATGGTGCACTAGGTATAGCAGTGATAGGGTAAAACTCAGGAGTCCTTTTGCAACTTTGTCTGGTTAGGAGCCATCAGTAATGCCCAGCTCACATTTGGGACTGATTCCAGAGACCAAATTCTTCTAAGAATTTTGAGTTTAGTGAAATACTAAAGGGGAAGGAAAAGAGAGAACATGGAGTAGTATTCAGAAACATGACTGGTGCATCAGTGATGCACAGCCCCTGAGAGATTTCCAGGGAAAGAAAGGTGAATCTTCTGGTTCGTAGCATCTTCAGTCAGGCAGCTACCACGCAAGAAGCCATAGGACTAAGATCACAAGTGATGGAATGGACAGTTGTGTTTGAAATCATGCAAAAGGATGAGAGTAGGAAGTGACATCTTCTCTGAGGCGGTAATATTGGAATGAGGACTTCAATGAGATGAAGAGGGAGATTTAAGGCTTAATTTCAGCCTAGTTATATCAAAAGGCTCCAAGACTTTGTTTATTTGTCTTTTTTTTTTTTTCAGCACTGTGGATTGTACCTATGGCCTTTCCCTGAGCTATATCCCTAACACTTTAAAATATTTGATTTTGAGACAAGATCTTGCCAAATCAGCCAGTCTGGGTTGTAACTTGTGGCTTTCTGCCTCAGCTTCCCAGAGGGCTGAGAACACAGGCATGGATCACCCTGTTTATATATCTTAATGGAGAGAAGAAATACAAAGTTTCCCATTATTAGGGAACAAATAGAGTTGTTTCTTATATTCACAGTTTACCCAGCCAATTTGAGTCATTTGATCCTGTTATTGTGTTTCAAATAATGGTAACTTTTTTCCTTTATGGAGCTGGGAATGTAAACTCTCCATATGAACTACACTGATAGTATACATTTGGATCACTAGAGTAAATTGTCATTATAAAGAACTATACTACTCAAAATAGTAGTCAATAGCTCTCTTGAAACATGTGTAATCTGAAATTGGAAGTGCTATTTGAAAGGTTTTTGCCCCAGATGGGACACTGTAGCCAGTAAAGCCTTGGAGGTGGAACCAAGGAGCTCTATCTTGAGGTCATCCTCCCCGTGTCTAGGCAATTTATCTGTGGTGCGAAATGAATACCAATGGTCTACCTGCATCACTAATGCCCCTTAGTTAGGCACCACCCCAAACCTAAGCTACATGTATGCCCCCACACCACGTGTCCGGCGGAGAGAATGCCAGACCCCAGAGGGCCAAGGGGTCTCTCCCCACGTTCTTAAAATAAAGATCTCTTTTATTTCATACTTCTTATCTTTTCAGCTGTGCCAAAATCCTATCAGATGGTTTCCTTCTGCGCCGAAAATTCTATCATTATTAAGTAAAAGTGCACACTGCATTTTGAAGATATGATAAAAGGTAAAATTTCTCATCAATAATTTATACAGACTACATTTTAAAAATCCCAATATTTTAAAACATATAAATGATTTTCACCTTTTTTACTTTTAAGACATTTTTTCTTGTGAATGTTTTACATTATAATGTGGATTTTTTTTTTTTTTTTGTCTTTTTCTTTTTTATCGGTACCAGGGACCAAATTCACAACCACACACTTGCAAGGCAGGTGCTTATGCCACTGAGCTAAATCCCCAGCCCCCTTGCATTATATTGTTATAGAACATTCTGTAAATGTTCCAAACAGTGGCAATTGATAGGATTTTGGCGCAGTTGAAAAGAAGTATGAAATATCAATGACCTTTATTTTAAGAATGCGGGGAGAGACCCCCTGACCTTCCGGGGTCTGGCATTGTCTCCAGGGGCTGGCATCCTTTCCATTGGACACGTGGAGTGGGGACATACATGTAGCTTAGGTTTGGGGTGGTGCCTAAGGTGCATTAGTGATGCACAGTAGCCCATTGGTATTCATTTTGCACCACAGGTGAATTCCAAGGGGTGGGGAAGATAGAGCCCCTTGGTTCTGCCTCCCAGCCTTCTCCCAGCTACAGTGTCAAGTCTAGGGCAAGATTCTTTCATTCTCGTCTTTTGATTATTAGGAAAAAGGGCAAAGTTTTCTTTCTTTCACTGCTCCCTGCTAGAAGGGGCACTGTACTGGGGTTTAGGAGAATTGATGGGATGACCATTGATGCCCATGTAGAAGCTGGTCCTGGGTGTTTTAACCAGGACAACTTTATCACTGGTGAATGCTTGCATGTTAGACTGGAAAAACAAAAAGACAAGATGTTCTGAGGAGGCAGGCCACTATTATATTTAAGGACCCAGGTGAGGTAGAAGGAAAAGTGCCTTTGATTTGGATATGTCATTTTATCAGGACCACATTGAGGTAGAATCATTGCCATGGTAAGGAAGGCTTCTGAAAAATAAGTGTGGGTTAGGAGGAGTGAAGTTATGAGAGGTGATTATTCCCCCATCTGAAAGGGTAAAAGTTAAGAGGGTAGGTAGGTAAGACTTGTCTCTGGTTTGTATGTGTGGAAGTCTTTAGGAAATACTGTTGAGAATCCTGCTTTAAGGATAAGAAATTAGGAACCAAATTGGATAACAAAACATGAAAGCTTGACTGTTGTGGCTGTGAGGCCTTGGTGAGGTGGAGATGAGTGGGCAAAAATATGGTTAGATCTAGGGCTTGAAGGGCACTACTTTGCCTGAGTGATATGAAACCAGGATGGCAGTCTAGCAACTTTGACCACTGTTGAGGTTGCCAAGAAGACCAGGTATGGACCGCTCTAACTTGGTTGTAGTCCTTAGGATGATTTGCTGTAACAGGACTTTAGTAAGTATATCAGCAGTCTTCCTGGTTGTGGGAAAGACTTTTATGTATCCTGAAAAAGTATAAACAAAGTGAGAAGACAAAATTTATCTGTCATTCTTGACCAGGGTTGTGTCTGAGAAATTGGTGAATAAGGAAAGAAGGGGGTGATATGTATCCCTAAGGAGAGGTTTATTAGTGATAACAGGTGTCTGTTGAGACCTTACTGTGTCTGGGTCAGTCTGTATAAACACAAGGGAATAGAAAGCACTTTTAAGATTTAAGACTGTAGAGTGAGTGGTGGAGGGAGGGATATGAGAGTATGGTATAAGGGTTTGGCACCACTGGGTGGAATGGGAAGAAGCAGTCTGGAACTTGCATGAAATAGGCCTTGTTTGTAAATGGCATAGGTTGGCCATCAATATCCCCTATAGAGACTAAGGACTTAATATAGCAGCCTGACAGCTCAGGAAGAACCCTATATATGGGCCTCTATGTCCACAAGTATAGAGAATATCTTACCTGAGACTTTTAGTGGGACTTGGGACTCTGAGAAGGATACTTTAAAGTGGGCTGTGGGCCCTGAGCCCCATCAGTCTTCAGTAGCAAGTTTAAGCAGATCTGTCAGTGATGAATCTGGCAGTGTTGGCATTTCCTGTGAGGGCTAGAAGTTAGGATGGCTTACCCACTCTCTGGTGGCTAGGACAGTCCAGTAGCCCTGGGGTAAGATCTCAAAGGAACACCAGGATGGGGCACTCTCTTCCCCAATGACCTTCTGCTGCATTTGAGGCATGGTCCATGAGGGGGCTCAGACAGTTCCACCTTGTGTCAGTTTACCTGTCTCAGAACTCCAAGTGTCACTGCTATCTCTGTTGTTGAAAACACAAAAAACCATATTAAGGAGGTCTCTGTGGGGTTAGAGGGTCGAGTTTAGCTTTTTGTGTTGGGATCTGGTTCACAGTAGAAGGTATGTGTAGAATTAATTAAGTATGCAGGAGTCAAATACAATCAACAGAGTATTTATGGTTTTAGTAATGGCTTTCCATAAGGAGGACAAGATCCAGGGAATTTTAGGAACTGACATGTCATTTATGTCATATATAAGTAGTTCTTTATGTTATTAAAATGTCTAGTGCCATCTGAATTTTGGAGGATGGCCTGTTTTATTAATTTTTACCTTTTTATTTAGGAGAGAGATCAGCTATGGTGTCATTTAATGTCAGTTGAATATAGTTAATTATGGCTTGGCAGAGGGTGGAGCCAGGGCAGGTAGACAGGCTGGGAAAGGCTTAATTTGGCCTCTGTCCCAGTGTTGGTCTTGTTGTTTTGCATGCATCATATAACCTTTTTTTGGGAAAGATTCAGAGGTTTTTAGCAAAAGGAATTTATAAGTACCTCTTAATTTTAGCTGTTAAACATGTAGAAGATTGGTAATAGTACAGTATAATAATAGGCAGTAAGCTTAACATAGAACATTAAATGGCTATCAACCATGAGCATTTTAGAAGATTGATAACAGTACAGTACAATATGGGCAGTAAGCTTAATATCAACCATGAGCATTTTAACATTTGAATGTCGAAGAAATTTGTGAAACGTCTCTAAGCATATGTCTGGATCTGAAAGAAAACATTTGTCATGGCTGGAACACAAGAAAAAGGAAACAGAAATAATCCCAATTTTATATTTGAAAGCATGAATATACCATCAGATCAGCAACAATGAATTGTCTTAGTCATATGAACTTTAGTTGAGCTATCTCACATAACGCTATGGAGATTATTGAAGGCTTTAATTGATAAACAAGGCTGGTAAATTACCAGGTGGCCACATCCCCGTTTATCAGCCAAAGTCTTGTCCATTGTCTTTTTATCTTGGTTTATTTAGCCCAAATAAACCTTGATTAAATGGTTTGAGAATGTAAAAAAGGCTGGTGTGGACCAAGAAATAGCATCTCTGAGCCACCGAGCTGCCGGTCATCTGTGTTTGTGCTCAGAGCAGCGCTTGCGCTTGGGGGCGGGGGCTGGGACTGCTCAGGAGACTTGCACAGCGTGTAAGGCGGGGGGCAGAACATGGAGGATGGGCGGAGCATGCCCAGGGTCGGGGCAGAGTGCCCAGGGTGGGGGCAGCGCATGCAGAGTGGCGGGTAGGGCACACATCAGGGCGCAGCGCATGGGGCAGGGCTGGGACTGCTCTGGAGATGTGTACAGGGTGCAGGTGGAGCGTTCAAGGTGGGGGCAGTGTAAGCAGAGTGTGCAGGGTGGTTGGAGTGGGTGGAGTGCACAGGGTGCAGGGCAAGTGGGGTGCAGGGCACTGGGAATGTGGTGCACGGCGGGGTGAGGGGAAGTGGGAAGGAAAGAGGGGCAGAAGGACACGTTCTCAAAACAAAGGCCTAAAGATAGTTTTTGTAAACTTGTCAGTGTAGTAAGCTATAAATAGGTATGGTTTTTTGGGGGGGACAGGAAGTGGTCCCCAAGATAAAATCTGGTGTGGGGCTGGCCCACGGAGTCACAGTCAGGTGAGGCAAGGGACCGTGGTGTCTGGGGACAGTACAGTCACCAGAGGCATGACTTCCTGTGGATTTCAGTAACGGCTCTGCCTGTAAGAGCTTAACGCTCTAAAGGACGTCAGAGCTTTCCAGTGCGGGGCCCAGCCATGGAGAAAGACTCTGCCTTGGGCTGTCTAAGGACGTGAGAGTGTCATCTGAGTCCAGGGAAGGTGGAGAAAACCAGCGTGGGGCCTGGCCCAGCACTGAGCTTACAGGATCTTAAAAGAAAGGGACAAATGCTGCAAATTGCAGTCAAAGGGCCAGGCCAGTAGAATGACAGGCATTTTGTTTTAGTACTTATAGGTAGCCTTGAAATTCTCCTACATATATCATCATTTGCTCTTCTTGCAAAGTGTATTTCTATAATCAAAAATGAAACCTAATGTCTGAATTTTACCTTTTTTTTTTTGTCTTTTCCTTTTTATCGGTACCAGGGGTTGAACTCACGATTGCCTGCTTTCAAGGCAGGCGCGTATGCCGCTGAGCTAAACCTCCAGCCCAATTTTACCTTTTGAAATGAAGGTTAGGAATAAGGTTCTCTTTTCTTGAGCATATTTTCTTCAACTTTTCACGTGTTTTAACCAATCCCTGTATGTTTTTAATTCTAAATTTAAGTGTAAACTTCTTGGAAAGGCATTTCCTACCCTTTTATCTAAAAGTAAATCTGAGTTTTTCTTTTGGGGATCTTATATATTTTATTCATAGCAATTATCACTGTTGCCACTGCAAAATTTTTGTTTCCGTTTTTGAGACAGGATCTTGGTATGTAGTTCAGGATATCCATAAACTCAGTATGTAGCCCAGGTTGGCCTGGAATTCATGGCAATCCTCCTGCCTCAGCCTCCAAAATACTGGGATTACAGGCATGTGCCACCATCCTCAGACTGCAATTGTTTATTTTCCATCCTTCATCCTTCTGGTAAAAGTTAAGTTCCACAGCTCACTGTCATATTTGTATCATATAGTACAGTGGCTGAAAGATGATAAGTAATCAGTAAAAATCAGTGGCACAAATGAATGATTTTAACATCTCGTATTTCCTTTTTCCATAAAAGAATGACAGTATTTTATCTGAGAAATTTTCCCAATGCAATTAAATTGTAAATAATGATCATAGATCCTTTGGTGATTTGTCACTCTAGTGTTACTGCCAAGAGCTCCAGCTCGGTTACTTCTATCAGTGTGAACTTGGGCACATTTTTTTGCCCTCTCTGAACCTGTTTGCTCACTTGTATTAAAGAGGTCTTAGTTGGGAAGATGTGCAGGCAGTGTTCCAGAGCAGAGATGGCAAATCTTTTAGAGCTTTCAGTGATAAAAATAGCCTGCTGCAGCACATGTGCCAGAGGTTCACGACCACTGCTCTAGAAGAATTTGGTAAATGCTTCAGAGCTATGAAAAATAGTGATTTTTGATTTCAGTGTGTTGTACATTGGAAGACGTAACTTTAAGATGCTGCTTGTAATGCTGTGACTTACACTTACCCCCAGAAACAGAACTTTCAGTGAGGATTTATGTGAAAGCAAGTTCTTGGAATGTGTTCTAAGGACAAACCAGTAAAGGAGTATTTGTGAAATTCGGCAAAGATGAGGTCAGACAGGGCTTAACTTTATGCCACAGCTGAGTGAAGGTGACACAATCTTACTGGGGAGCTCTGGACACACTATGTCTTACACCCCAGAGTTCTCCTGATTAGGAAAAGAGCAAGAATGTTGATAGCCCCAGACCCCTGAGCCTTTGGTAACTGCCTTGGAGAATGGGAATGTTTGCATTCCCATGTACTTCTACTTTGGCTGTTCTGCAGGTAGACAGAAGAGTGAACCCTCTCAAGTAGCCCAAGAGCACATGCTGACAAACTACAGGCTAGTACTCCAAGACCCAGCATGTGTGCATAGGGGATAAGGATTAGGTGAGAGGAAAGATGTACACAGCACAAACCAAGAAATTCCTGCCTCAATAATAGACTAGTGTACTTGGCAGTAGAGTTCATCATTATGAGTTAAGATTGGATTTGAGTACACTACCACCTTGTATTTGTGCAGCCTTTCTCCTTCCCTTTGAAGTGTTTCTATATATAACTCGTGTGTAAGGATAGCTGAGCCAGGCCTGGTTGGATCATGTGCAAACCATAAAAAAGTAAATTTTCAAGGGCAATAGGTTAAATAAAGGAAAGAGGTTCACTGGTTTTACAACCCTGAGTGGTTTCAAGTTTTCAATAAGTCAAACCCCTTAGAAGACACGGCTGAATGGGCAAAGAGCCCTCTTGGGGAAATCTATGCTTTTATAGTTTGATTTTCTTTGGGGTAAAGAGGAAAAATGCGAGCCATGGTTGGAAACTATCCATTTCATCATGATTCTGAAAATATTTTATAATATTTCTGTGATGGTGACGATATTTTATAAAACATGCCCTCCAAGCATGACTTATGTTTGAATTCTAAATGTTGCTTTTCATACTTACCTCTACCTAGCTGAAACTTTGAAGGACAGGCTTCATTGTAGGATGAGCATAGTTAGTGTCTTTTCTTTCCTAGGCACAGAATGTTCCAGCCTCTGTGACTGTCTACAGCTGATACCAGGGACACCAGAAATGTCAGAGGCCAAGAAGAAACTATCTCTGTAGTGATCTTTGGCTAGTGCCTGGCATGGATGATCCTTCCTGGCTTGAGTTAAGAACCTTGATTTGGGTGCAGACACGATTCTATTGTATGACCTAGACCTAGGTCTGTATGGGCAGACCTTGCCTGTCTCCTGTTTCTCTATGGTCCTTGAGGTGTGAATAGACATTGCCTGTTTAAATGATTAACTGGGAGCCAACAGAAGAATTTGTAATCTGTCTCATGTGAAATTATCTGTCTCATGTAAAATTTGGATGGATTTCAGTTTTAGTGTTTGAGGTTTTTTGTTTGTTTTCCTTTTTGTTTTTGTACTGGGGATTGAACCCAGGGCTTGCTTGCTTTTTTTTTTTTTTAATCACTAAGCTACATTCTGGAAACCTTGTATTTTTTTTTATTTTGAGAAAAGGTCTTGCTTAGTTGCCAAACTGCTGAGGCTGTGCTCAAATTTGAAATCCTTCTGCCTCTGCCTCCCAGAATGATGGATTACAAATCTGTTCCACCACTAGGTTTTGTGGAGCATAAGCATACTCAACTCACTTATGCTTGGTCTATGGCTACTTTTGTGCTATAACAGTAGAGTTGCGTAGTTACAACAGAAACATAATGCCCCAGATAACCAAAGATAAACAAGCCCAGACAGATAGTATAATGAGACCTTATAATACCCAGGAAAGAGTTTGAGATCAGATTGTCATCACTCAACTCTTGGCCACTGATTAACTGGGTCACTTCCAGCACACAACTTAATTTCTCAGTGCCTCAGTTTCTGATTCTGTGAAATGGGGATAATGAAAGCCACCATCAAGTAGTTTAGTGTGCATTAATGTCCATTACTTGGAACCATGCCTGGCATATATGATGTGCTGTGTAAGTACTAGCTTTTGCTATTCTCATTGTCATTCATGTTTATTAAAAATAAAATAAAATAAAATCATAGCCCTTGCTCATCCAGCCCCACTTGCTGCTCATCTCACAGTAGATGTATTCACCATGACAAAGAAGAAACAAAGACTGTAGAGTCAAACTGCCAAGTGTGAAGCCTGGCTCCTTCCCTTTCCACCCCTGGAACCATGAGCCTAATGTCCCCAGGCCTTGGTTTCATCATCTGTAAAATGTGGGGAATAGTAACAACGATTGCTTCCTCTGATTTTTATGAAGATTAAATAGATGTTAGTGTGTGTAAAGGACTTGGAACAGTGCCTAGCATAGAGTAAGTTATTTTCCATTGCATAGTTCTGATTGGCATTATAATAAATGTACAACCAAGAAAGAAAAGTTTCTCTGAAGACCACTCAAAATCTCTACTCATGCCTCGGATGGTATGTGGGCCACAATTTGGGACCTGAGGGAAGGTGTGATGTCGACAGGCAGAAGGCATGTAGTTTCAGAGGGCAAAGGGGAAAAGCAATGTCTTGTCTCTGCCCTTAGACAGAATCCACCTGAAACATCTGACAGTGGGAAAATGCTATTTGTGATCACTGGTTACCCATTTCTTGGCTTCTACCATGAAATACATCCCACTCATCCTTTTGAGCCACTGATCATGACTTCTCTGGTTATGTGACCTTGACTGCTACTGAAAATCACGCTCCAACCTTCTTTATAGAAAAGGTTCTTGGCTTAACTTTTGCTCAAACTCACGCACAATGTTGGCTGGGAACCCATCATGGTGGCCTGAGAGAGGACCTCTGATACTTGCTGCATGAGAACTGGATGGATGGATCCTACTTTGGAGGATCCCAAGATGAGAGCAAAGCAGGGTTCACGTCTTGCTACAAAAGCTAAGAGAGAAAAGGTATATTCTCTCCCCTTCTCCCTGGCAGTGAAAGAAAGGATTCACAATCAGCAATCTGGGACGGAGGCTCGATGGAGTGACACAAAAGTGTAGACTCAGGGGGATACAGTTTGAAGTGGCACAGTCAGGTGCATAGAAGGAGCTATTGGTGGCAGTGGCTTCATTAGTGGTTGTCATGGTCCTGGTGAAGCTTTCTGAGTAGACCACTCCCATGGTAATGAGCTTGGCTGTGCCTTCTGCTGGTGTCTGCTTGAGCTGTGTCTTTGCTTTGTTTGATTCTATGAACTATCAGATATCATTCCAATACATCTCATCTATAAATAACTTAACCAAAGAGATTTCTGCTGTTTGTAATCAAGAGCTGACTAGCATTCCACTGTTGGTGAACTGCACCCTAACTGGAGATGTAACCCATTTTCAGTCAGTCCCAGCACTGGACCAGAATCTATACTGGGACAGTGCCTAGGAGAGCATGGACAATGGTCTACACTTCTGGTTTAGTAGTTTTTTTTTTTTTTTTTTTTACTTAGCTTTATTAAACATTAATTATTTTCTACTATTTGCCATAGTTTTTCTTGCATTCTTCATTTCTTTCTGATCATACTACATTCATCTGATTTATGATATCTAAAAATATCTTAATTTGGGATTAGCCTAGGAAGCGTAGGAAAAATTCATTAAAAATATAATGAAAACAACAATAACTGGGAAGTCTGTCTCAGTGATTTGGGAGCATTGTGTCATCTATTCCATGAGAGGATCTTAAGTTTTAATTTTCATTGCTGTCTTGGATTTCTAAGTTGCTTGTATAAAGTGTATCTTTTTGTGCTTTTTAGGGTGGTATTTAGAGAAGAAATGAAGATGCACTCTCATTTCATGAATTATCAAAGTAACAATAGGAGATCATGTGCAGATCAGCTTTCTCACACCACACTGTCACTACTATCTAAATAATTCCTTACAACAGAAGCAAACGTGTTCCAGCATCATCCAAAAACTTAAGACATTTCTTTCCAGTGATTTTGCTTGTTGGGTATATTTACATCACTTAACATGTATTTGTTGTGAGCCCACTTTCTTCTAGGCATATAAAGACCCAAAGATAAATATCTTTTCTTTGTTCCTTTGTTTTCCAGATCAGGAGTCACCAAGTGTTCTTCCAGAGTCTGTATCAAATGTTAGCTGAATGAATGAGTAATCCCACTCAGAATTCTTGGTACAGTGACATAGGTAAAGATACATAGTTATAAAAGCTACATGATGAGAAGGGTGCTCCTAGTGAAAGAATATAATGTAGATGGACATGCAATGAAAACTCTCTGAAATCCTTCCTTTTCAGTGTATTTGTGGAAAATGGGGGAGTTGTTCACAGTGGCGGGTTAGTTCTCACTATGGTCTCTTTTTCTTTATTCTCTGTTTACAATCTCTGGTCTTAGTTTTGAGCTATGCCATCTTTTCTCATCACTTTCACCCTGGACTATATTTCTTTTCCATAAAATGCATTAAGTAGAAATGTTGTGGGGATTAGGAAGTTTTACAGGATTTTTGAATTATCACAGACCATAGCCACGTGCAACTCCAGATCCAGCATTTGACACCACGTTCCCACAGTCCTACCACTCCTCACTCTGGGAAGCCTTCTGCCTGATAAGCACTGCTTCATTTCCCAGTCACCAAGGGCTCCCAAATTCTCGCTATTTTTTCCTGCCAAGTGGGTGAGTCCTTCTTTTCTTACACCTGACTTGTGTCTAGACTTCTTTTTGCATACCCCTAAATCCCTGACGGCACTTTTCTACCCCACACCATAGACACTGATTGTGCAGCCTTACCCTGAAGAAGAACTAGAAGGAGCATCATCACACTTAGAGCTCACACACTGCAGCCAGAATTCCTTCTTCACTGACTAGAACAAATGGGTCCAGTGAGAGCAGAGGCGTCTTTTCTGGTCCATGATTTAGTATAGGCATGGGCTCTTATAGGAGCACAAAGCTGCTTAGAGCAGTGGGGACACAATGTGCAGGAGACAGGAAGTGAGGACACTGGCAGAGTAGTTCCTAAGGGGAGGCAGGTGGACTTGGATAGAGGCTCACGGTTAGTCTTGGCAAGGAAAATAAGCAGAGAGATAGGGGCAGGGAAGATCAGCAGTTACTAGATGGGAGCTTGGCACATGTTTCCTCTTGCTTTCTTCTGGACTAAGATGTAAGCAAGATAGGGCGGGGGAGCACCTACTGCCTTAGGGTTTGTTCCCAAGGGAGTGGAACACATGGGTACCTAGAGAGGGAACTGTAATACCGCAAAAAACTGATTGAATCAATGGGAAATAGTTTGGATCTTTACGCTCCCTGAATAGGTGGAATCAGTTTTAATTGTGCTTACAGAACCTTAGATGCTAACTATGGTTCCCTATATATAAAATGTTCCCTAAACCTCTCATGTGCACAGAACAAGGCTTTTGGAAGGTGGCTGGATCATGGGGGTGCTATCTTCATCAATGATTTATGATCTAATGAGTCCAGCTGCTGAATATGCTGTTAGGAGGGTGAGCCTGGTTAGAGATGGGTCACTTGGGCTTGATTTAGAAGAGTGCATCTTCCTCTCCTGGCTGCCGTGATGTGAGTAGCTGTTCTCCTCTGAGGCCCTCCCACCCTGGTATTTCTGCCTTACAGCCAGTTACCCAGGGACTGTAACCACGAGCCAAAATCATCCTCTTCTCCTGTAAGGTGTGAGTGTCGGGTACTATGTCTCAGCTATGAGACAGTGACTAAAATAATGGTCTTTGTCAAATTTATAGGAACTATTTCCCTTAAAGAGCAAAACAAAACAACAGAAGGAGCCAGCCAGCCTGGCTTTTGTTTTTCTCCTTTGATTTTTCCTTTTTGGGCTCCCTCTATAATCTCTGTCAGTTCCAAAGTTGGTGAACATAAGGAATGAAGCACACTCAGACACCAGCCATTGCTTTTTATAGCCTGCTACCTTAGCAGACTGCACAGATGTGTAGAATTTTCCAGCTTTACACTGAGAAAAGAAAGAGAAAAGAAAGAATTGGGAAAGAATAACAAGCCATAACTTGTGGTTTTTGCAGGATGGTCTGAGTTCCGAAAGGGATCATCTTATTCTTAAGCAATAAACAGTGAATCTTGAGACAGATAGAACAGCACTGAGTCTCAATTTGCCCAAGTTTGAAAAAATAAAAATGCAGGTGAGTTGTATTTTAATTTTATTTTCAGGTATGAACTATAATAGATAATGAGTTGTTTATCAATTCTGTAAACCTTATCACTGGCATGATTTCATGGTTGGAAACGCTGTCTCAGATCACTCAGTTTCACCACATACTGGCAAGCAAATCACTTTAAGAAGCCCCCACCAAACATCATCTGGCTTCTATGTTCCACTCTGGTGTGGATAACTCATCATTTCTGGAAGCACGTCATTCTTTCCTTTGCCAGATATTATTGCTGGAAATTCCTTGTTTGCAATATCCCCATTCACCCAACATCAGTGTGAATTTTATAGTAAATGGAATCTTCTTTCACTCAGCTTCCCAGGTCAAAAATCTTAGGATTATTATTTACTTTCATTTGTCTCCTATATCTGTTTCTATTCCCCCCACAAACACTGGCAAAGGTGCCCTCAAACTGTATACCAAACATCATCGCTTTTCATTTCAGTGTCAAATGCCATCATCCTCAAACTGAGCTAATGCAATAATCTCCTCACTGGAGTTGGCCAATAATTTCATCTTTGACTGCCTCTGACTATTGTTTGTATAGAACACAATGGAAATAGTTAAAAAAAACAAAACAAAACAAAACTATGTTCTATCCTCTAATTCCGTTGATCAAAACATACCAGTTTTTTCCCCAGCATACCAATATTATAGCCATATACATTATGCAAATGATGTGATTAGATCCCGGGGTTTCTCTCTAACCAATCTAATGGCTCTGTTCTAGTAATTCTTCACTGTTTCTCTAACCACTTCTAGACATTTTCTGAAAAAAATTCAAGCCTTCCATCTGCTGTTCCCTTTGCCTGGAATGTTATTCTTTCAGATAGCTGTATGATTAGGTCCTTTATTTTGTATGTCTCCACTCAGTTGTGACCATCTCACGAGAGGACTTCACAAGCTTCACAGTCATCACTAATGTTTTTTCTCTCCATCTTGGATGACCCTCACAGCTCTTCTCATTTCCTGACGTGTTTATTTTCTATTATCCCTCAGATCCCAAGCTCCATCAGAACAAGCATTGCATGTTTATCCAGTTATGCAACTCTAGTGACTGACAAATTTCAAAAAAAATTGGTATGAAAACAGTGAATAGATAAGTGAATGTATATCATTATTTTTACCTGTCCAA
Source organism: Cavia porcellus (assembly GCF_034190915.1). NCBI lineage: Eukaryota > Metazoa > Chordata > Mammalia > Rodentia > Caviidae > Cavia > Cavia porcellus. The sequence goes on from NW_026947496.1 coordinate 56,282,596, forward strand.
TTTTTATTTGGTTCCTAAATACTATTAATATACATTTGATTATTTTTTCCAAATCCATATTATTTCAAAGAGAAAAAAATCTCAAAATACTACAATCAGGGGACAAATGTATATCATTTTAAACCTGTCTTCTAAACAACTGTCCTTCCATTTCCTGAGAATGTTTACTTATCTTCACTTCAATTTTTCTCCTGAATAAACCACCCCATTCTATCACTTGTCTTCATATGGCTTCCCAGCCTCTTCTCTTTTCATCTGCCTTTTCTTTGTATGAATGGAGCATTATAAGAACCTAAACCAATGGAACTGGTAACGTCAACAGCAGTGCTCTGAAGAGCTGGCACACTGCTTTGGTCTTTGAACTCTTCTTGCTTCCAACTTCTCCAGCATCTGAATTTTTTCCACATCATCTCACTTAGCTAGTCTATCTGTTAGAAATATTTCCATATATTAAAAAATTCTATATCTTGAAGTTTTCAATTCAATTTATCAACTATCTCCTGACAGAGCTACTGCTGGACAAGTGTGACAGTTAATTGTCAAGTTTCTGGAGTTGACCTGTAAGGTTTGAATCCAGTTTTCACCAGAATGACATGGTGACCTTATCACACATGCCAAATCCTTTTTTCTAACTTTAGTTCATTCACTAGGTGACATACTTCTGTGTCCTTCCTAGAGAAAGCAAATTTACATACTTCACAAAAATGGAAGGTTTCCCATTAGCATCAGTCTTGTTGATAATTTTAAGAAATTGAGATTTTAACTAGGCATCCATCCAGTGCTTCAGACAAACAGGTATATGTTACCCAGCTTTTAAGTCTGACCTTGACTGGCTTCAAAACTAACAACTAGTGCTATTAAGAACAACATAATTTACATTATCTGATCATTGTCACCAATGCATTATTTTTACGTAGCCCTGGTCATGAAGATAGCTACAATAATGAATTTGTGTGAACAGTATTGGATTGGGATTTGCAGTAATGTTATTTTCATTATTTTAGCCTTTTCTGCTGAAACCATGCAAGGTACTTACATTTATGAAAAATATATTGATGATGTATGCCTGCTGAGAGCATATCCTTCAGCACTGTAGATGTTTATGTAGATGACAGAACTCCTTAATTGCTGTTCTTTGGACCGGAATTGATTTACTTCAGTGTATTAAAGCAAAATAGATGTGTCTTGGGATACCAAAATATTACACATCAGTGTACATTAAGCCTTGGATGGTAAACTTAGTTGTCTAACAAAGTTTCTTATACTCCCAGTATCATTTTACATTTTTACTTTCTGTTACTATATGCATATCTTTGCCATTGATCTTTCAAAATGACATTTATTATGATTTTACATTTAATGAAAAAATGTCTTTCTTGTTTCATTCAAAAAACAAAATTCTCTGGAGTTACAAACTTCATTGGATCATATTTTTTTGGCTTTCTAAATCCAGACATCCTTGGAGCAGGAAACGAGGTCTTTCAGAAGCAATAAGGGCCACTGTCACTAAAACTAGCCCTTATTCTTCCAAGGAACATTATACTAGTTCTAACAGAACCCTAATGAAATAAGGTAGAATGAATAACTGAATGCAAAAGTGACATCTTGGGGCAAATGCTGACACTTAGTAGGTAGTTTCCTACTTTTCTCCTTTTTAAAGAATTTCCCATTCCCAAGGTCTGATCAAGTGAAATTTCTTCTATTCTTTAACAATATCTGTGTTCTTTGACAATGCCCTGGTTTTAATCTTTTTTGAGATAAGAAATGTTTAGTTGTGACAAGAGGCATTTGGGGTGGAGCATGTACACTGCCGTGCAGGACCTGGGAGGGTGTGAGGTTTGCTGAGCTGTAGCAAATGACCTAAACAAAGGCCTTTGAATGTGAGATTTCCCTTTTCAAAGATGTGGGGAGACCTGATGACTCCACCTTAACCAGATACTCAGTCATGGAATGATTGTCAGGCCTTTTATGTTTTGAATGCTAATTTAAAAATATAAACCTAATAATATTGTTTCTCTCACACCTATTTATTATTGTATTTGGGTGAATGCTGATCTCATAAGGCATGCTTATGGATGTAGTGGTAAGATTCCTTATCAGGGAAATATTATTTTCTCTATATACTACTTTTTAAACATCTTGGGTCCAGATGAAAATCTTTCTCTTCTGACTTTACAAGGCAGATGATTATTTTGGAAAGGCAGCCTCCCCTTCTTCTCATTTTTTACTGATAAGACATAATCAAAACCTGCATACATTTCCTTGTAATATCTGAGTGAACCATGAGCCTGAAGTGTATGTAAAATTGTATAAATTGATTCAGATGAAATACAGTTTCAGTTACATGACATCAGGACTTGATATTTGCATATAAAGGTTGAAATTTAAGGACAAGGTAAGAATGAAGTGGAGGAAAATGGGCTGTAGGCTCATATAGTGACAAAGGCAGGATCTCAAAATGTACTTAATTTAAGCCTGCCATAACCCATGGAATTCAGTGCTGATTTGTAGTCTTCTAAATGACCTGTAGGATAGACATGGCTCTTATTTGTTTTAGTGCTTGTTGCATCATTTGGTTCATTCTTCCATTCAGTTGATGGTTTCAGAGCTCTGTGGTGCACTGTAGAATATCACACGAACTATAACAAATGAATGCAGGGAGGCCAAGTGCATATGATGGCATTAAAGCCCTTGTTTTGCATACCTTGTTTCATGTCACATGTTTTGAATGCTAATTTAAAAATATAAACCTGATAATATTGTTTCTCTCACATTTATTTATTATTGTATTTGGGTGAATGCTGATCTCATAAGGCATGCTTATGGATGTAGAGTGATCTGATTTAGGTTTTGTTGTATAAGATCAATTAACTTTGTTTACTGTGTGTTTGGTTGAATTGCATATCCCACTGGCATTAAAAACCCACTACTTTGTGCTAGGTTTTGTCCTGCCATCTAGCTAAAATGGAAAAAAAACAAAGAATTAGTTAGATCTGCAATGTCCCTTAATAGCCCATGATTCAAGGCTTAGATGTTAAGAGGTAGGACCTTGTAAGGTCTTCTGGTCCTTGGAGCCCTATCTCTTCATCTTTCTTTTTGCTTTCTAGTTACCACAAGATGATCAATTTTGTGTCCCCATGCTCTCTCTCCCAGGAGAGATTTGTCACAGGTCCAAAAAGTAATGACCAACCTATCATGGGCTTAGACTTCCAAAACTATGAGCTTAAACTAGAAGGTTTCTGCCCTAGTATAAATTACTGAATATTACAGTGGTGGTCTAACATGGTGGAAGGCCAAAACAAAAATGACAGCTGATTTCCCTGATGACCACTTCCTTCTTCTTGCGTTAGACCTGATTACAACTTCCTCTTTCCATTCCTGTGCACACATGTGCACATGGGCAAAGAAAATTCCCATCAGTTCCTCGTGAGTCATGAAAGCCCACCTCAAACTCCGCCTCTGACCAGAGATCATACAACCTTCCACCTCCTTTGTTTCCATCCAGAGGAGGAGCCTTGCCCCACGAGTTGTGTACTTTTCTCCATGTCCTCAATAAAGTCCTGTTTTTCCTCTTTTTGCCTCTCTGTTGCACCAGCTCAGTGGCACAAGTGCCTGCTTGGCAAGTGTGAGGTCATGAATTCAATCTGTAGTACTAAAAACAAAAATACACTCACAAAAAAAAATAAAAAACCTCCCCCATTTTTTTCTTTATAAGACAAATATCTCAGCTGTGTTGTTAAATTTATGGGAAACAGACTGCCATAACAAGGGAATTAATATGTCCAGAAAAAAAAAAGGCAGTGGGGGAGCATTCAAGAAAAAAAAATGGGAGAAAACAGATTATTTGTAGCAATGATTTTAAAATTATTTTGCATTAGATGCACTTAGGATTTGCTGAAACACAAACACATGCCCACCACACATATATAGCATCCTAGACCTAGACAGTGGAGGATCTGGTTCACTGGGCCTTGGGCAAGGCTCTCCGTACTTTTGACGAGTTCTCAGGTGATCTGAGGGTAGCTAGTTCACTGACTGTCCTGTGAGAAATACTGACTTGGAGCTGCTGCCTGGAATAGGAAAGAACTCAGACACTGGTCCTCAGCTGGCTTGGGTTTGGCTTTAGTACTGATCATCGGTTAAGCTTCTTAACCTCTTTAAGCTTTATTTTGCACATCCTTAAAACAAGTCCAATGGTACCCTTCTGAAATGTGTATTGGTATACGGGATGAGAATGAAATATATATTGAATGATTACATTAAAATTATTACAGGAAAGACAGATTGTCATTTGTCACCTCCTGCTCATTTTGAACACGCTTATTTCATTGTTCTTGCTACTTTCTGAAGCAGCTCTGGAAGTCTTCTTTCCTAATTGTCTTTCAAGTTGTGATCAAAATTATAATGAATAGTGTTTCTGAGGCCACCTCCAAAAAATACCAGGCTTGCAAAGACATTACAGTATGTTCTCATCCAGTTTATTCACTCAATCTGGCATTGTGCAACTTCTGGCTGTTTCCCAAAGTCAAAATGAGAGAAAATGTTTTGAGTTGATGCAGGGCATTGAGGAATCTAGCGCAGACCAACAAAAGACACTCAGCAGCGAGGCCTTTTAGAACCGCTTCAGAAGGTGGCAAGAATGGTAGGATAAGTGTGTTTCAACACATGCAGGGAGATTCTGAAGAGATTAATGAAATTTGCCTTTTATTTTAATAATTTAAAAAATTAAACATTCACCATATAATTTGATCACACCTAATAAGTCAAACTGCAGCTCATGGCTGGGTACGTGACAGGAGCTCAATAATCACAGTTATTAAGAATATTTTTACTCCTGTAGTATTTTTAAGAATCATGTTCAAGGAAGCTCTAACGTGACTTAAATATTAGACAAACTCCTGAAAAGCAGGAAATGGGAGAGTGAAGCCAAGACTATAAAAGAAATTTAGGATTCTGGGAGACAAATAACTACCAACTGCTGTGTCAAATAATTATGTGTTTGTATCTGTAGTATCCTAGTTTCTATTTCTGTAGCATTTTTCTCTTTTTTATTTAAAATACATCGTGAGACACTTCTTTAATCCCCACAAATGTGATTTCCTTGTGGATACATGAGTAAAAATATGAAGAGGAATAGTCCTACTTTATAATTTCTCCTTACCTATGTGAGGTGTTGTAGTAAGAGACCACTCTATTGTTCAGCAAGTGGAACCTCCGGTTTCATTCATTCCACCCTCCTGGAAGAGTTGGGCATGTTTGTGTTTGTGCTTGTGTGGGAAAGATGGCCATGGTCATTTTCATCATCTAATGCAGAGTTCATAAACAGAAGCAAAATTTTACCAAATTCTTCTGCTTATGCACCAAACTGTTTGCAGACAAAAGTGTTCATGAACCGAGTGTTCATCAAAAGTGTTCATCTCCCTTTCCCTCTTTTCCCTTGGCTCCTCTTCCCTCTTGTAGTGTTTCAGTGAGCTCCCTCCAGCATGGAAGTGTACTATGGCAGCTCAGAACTTCAAAACAAGTACAATATCCCCAGAGAAGAGAGGAGAAGACATTTGGCTTTCTCTAAATTAGCTTTTTTTCCTTTGCCTGGTTTTATTTCTGAAGCTTCAATATGATGGAAATCTGTCCTTGAGATAGTGGTAATAATAAAGGGAAAAACACCTACAAGATATCTTCTGAAACCCCACTTATCAACAGTGGAGGAAACACGGATAGACATTGAATGTTTCAAAGCAGAACTCAGTGGCATAAAGATATAGGAAAGGAGTCTTGCATCAGAGTGCTGGTGGTGGTGGCTGCTTTGTGGTTGTGTGGCTTGTAAAGTTGCATCAAAGCTTGTGCTTGGAAGGAGCTCTTTTTAGAAAATATTTTCCTAGTGTCATCATGAGATTTGTACTAATTTTGGAACATGGGGACCCTACATTTTCATTTTATATAGTTCTCTACAAGGGCTTTATTTTTATTTGTTTATTTGTTTTCTTTTAAAACTGATCTTGAATGTAAATAAGGGTAGATTTTAGGAGAGACATTATAAGTAGTGGTTAGAGAAGACATTAGAGGGCTGTAAACACAGCTATGCTTTGGTTCTTACTCCGAAGAGTATTTTCATTTACTTATTTTTCCTGCTGGGTAACAACAGATCACAAGTGAAGGGAACAAAGGGAGAAGAAAAAAGACCAGTGAGAATGGAGGTCATTTTAGCACTTAGGTGAGAGATAGAGGAATAGATGATTGTGGAAATGGATTTCTCCAAGGCTTAGAAAGAACACCACTGATACATATTTTGGAGGCAAAGCCAGTAAGATTGAAGTTTAACAAAACAACAACAAAAGCAGTGATGTGATGAACTTCATCTGCAAGCCAGAGACTTCTTCTTGTCAAGCTAGAGGAAGGCTCAAGGAACTGTGCTAGTGAAAACAGTAAGTTGATCCTAAAATGTTTGGTGCTGACCATGGCAGTTTTTGAGCTTAGAATCTAATGACTAGGCACACTGAGAGTTCTGCTGAGCAGATTTCAGACTGCACAAGGTCATCCAGCAATGTACCTTGTCCACAGGGACAAAGGAAGCACCTAACTTGCAGCTGTAGCCTAAGATCACCAATGACAACAGTTATTGATGGCTGTCATTTGTCTCGATTTGGTAGCAGGCAGATGATAACGAATGTATGCAGAACAAAGAGGCTAATGCTCAAGCAGGTAGGGAGTCCAAAGCTGTCGAAAGACAACAGCAAAAGAAACTTACTCACAGTTAAATGATTCTTTACAGAGCTCCATTTGTTGTCCAGATTAGTGTGGACAGCACTTAAATATTTATAATGGTTTCTTCTTTTTTTGTATTTTATTTGTCCCTTGGAAAATATTACAGAGATGAATTTCTTGGTTGTTACTGATGATTAAATTCCATAATTAATTTTAAACTAAACATGACCTATTGCTATTTCTTTAACTAATGAGGGTCCTTGGAATTCACATTAGCCAATTAATCAGCATGACTATGGGATACACAGTAGGGCCTCCTGTTCTCACAGCCACAAAGTCAACAGCCCCTTCAAATGCAGAACCTCAGGCTTACTCTACCCTCGCCCTTCCTGGCTTACACCGTGTTTGCTGAGGTGACATTATTTTTCTTTAAATTCTTGAGATTATTTTGGTCATTGAGCTGAGGGTGTCACACGGTATTGAGATAATGATCTTCTATTGTGGTGGCCCCATGGTGGGCTTTTGTAATTGTTCCATTAAAGTGGAAAAAGCTACTTTGGCCACTCTTAAATGAAAAATGGTACTGCAAATCTCTGTTGACACTTTGCAGTTAACAAGACTACAATACTGGGTTGAAATGAAAATTGATTCCTAAAATTGTCACTGCCTACCCATCCACTTTCCGTTCAAAACAACTGAAAGGCAGGGCTAAGGCTTTTGCATTGCTTTTCCTTGCTGTGCTTTTGTAATGCAATATTTCCAATGAATGACGTGAACAGAAGGGGATGACAAGAACATAAATTCCTTCAAAAATAAGATAATCAAGTAAAGTGAAACTGTCTTGTATTAGAAGTGAGCCTTTTTGTCTGTTTGCATGTGTCAATTAAAACCAAGGTCTCAGAAAAGCATTGACCAGCAGATAAATATATTTGTTTCAATTTGTATATTCAAATGGTCTTAGAATCCACTTTAAAAAGACACAAATATTTTTCTTGGAAATGCAGATACTTCCTGTATTTATGGAAAATAAATGAAATCTCTGTTTGTTTTGCCCATCCAGATGTGGACTTTTAGATGGAGCAAACGATGAATTAGACTTGCTGGTGGCTCCACTTGGGGACTAGCCATGAGTAAAATCCACCCTCAATGAGTAAAATCCACCCTCCTCCACCCTCCATGTTTCCATTTTTGTTTTTATTCTCATTCGTTTATTTTTTGTCAGTGTATGTTTGTAGTGCATGTTTACATTCCTTGTGTGGGGTTGATACATGCATGTAATACATCTCAGTTCCTTTCTACATCCCATTCCCTGCTTCTTCCAGCCCCTCCCTCCATCTCTTGATCCCCTTTCCATTCGAGAAAGATCTAGCTCCCTACTTATTATTATTATCTTTCATTTTGCTCTTTATAATTTGAATTTATCATATAAAATAAATCATGTGATATTTAAACTTGTGGGTCTGATGTGTTTTATTTAACATTATAGTCTCAAGGTGCTTCCATTTTTGTATAAATGACTAAAGATGATATTTCTTTATGGCAGTGTAGTACTCCATTGTATATAAATACATTTTCTTTATTCATTCATCTGTGTGCTGTTATTAAGATGGTATGTACTTATCACTGTAATATAATGTCTTTAATTCTTTGGAGACGATACCCAGAAGGGAAATACCTAGGTGAAAGAACTGTGGCAGACCGGCGGTGGCTGGAAAGATAAGAAGTATGAAATATAAATGACCTTTATTTTGAGAATGTGGGGAGAGACACCCCCGATCCCCTGGGGCGCAGCATCGGTCCCGTCCCCGCCCCTCAGGGTCGGCAATCTCTCCGTGGAACACGTGGAGTGGGGGCATACATGTAGCTTAGGTTGGGGGTGGTGCCTGAGGGGCATTAGTGATGCACAGGTAGCTCATTGGTATTATTTTGGCGCCAGAGGTAAATTTCTAGAGGTGGGAGTCACCGGTAAATTCCTAGGGATGGAGAAGATAGGTTCCACCTGAGGCTTTACCAGCTACAGTGTCTTGTGGGCCAAAACTCTTTCACTAGGTGAAGTAGAATTTCTATTTTTAGTTTTTGCAGAAACTCCATGCTGATGTCTACAGTGGTTGTATCAGCTTACATTTCGACCAGCAATGGGGAAGGGGTTGTTTTCCTTGTGTCTTACAAATTCTGGTATGTTGTACTGGCATTATTGTTTAGTTCTAGAAACTTATTCCTTCGCTCGTTTCTTCTGTAACTCACTGATTATTTAAGAGTGCATTGTTTAGTTTCAATGTATATGCATAATTTCTGTGTTTTCTTTTTCCACTGATATCTAGTTTCATTATGATCTGATAATATGCATGGCATAATTACAATTCTTTTGCATTTACTTAAGCTTGCTTTGTTACCCAGTCTCAGGATTATCTCTGAAATATCAACTAGTGATATGAATCCTAAAGTTTGCTTTACTTCTGCCGCTTGTCACTGTTAGGAACCACTTCCTTCATTTCTTGTGTTTTCAGTATTTTAATAGGATTTTTTGTGTGTGCTCATTTAAATCTTGGCTTTAAATTTTTCCCAGATTTTTTTTCCTCTGCCCTCTGGAGAGCCTTCAGGGTAAAAGGAAATGTTTGTCTAAAAGTACGTAATTAGAGGTTTATTGATTTTCCCTCACATTAACCCATTGTCTTCCTGTCTTTAGGTTGTTTATAAAGCTACAAACATGTATTTAAGTGTTTATGGGCACAGAGTATGTAAATAATTATTATAGATTCAAGAAAACACATAATCACAAAATGAGCTGGTTGTTGATGCATTTAAAGATATTTGACTTTTCTCTTAGAATTAAAAAATGGGACAAAGAAATGTAAACATAGTGTATAGTGTACATATACATCACATAAACTTGGACTAATCTAATCCACTCATTCATCTACCTATCATCCTCCCTAACAGAAAGCACTGAGGTATGTGGTTTAATGGCAACATCTGTTAATCCTGAGAATGATTTGAGTTGTGGTTCCATAACTTCTAAAGTTGCGCTGTAATTTTATTTTTGTCTAAGTAATTCTACCTTTTTCTGTCAATCTAGCCCACACGGTAAAAGCTACCCTACATGGTGGAAGCTACCCCAATTTTGAAGAACTCAGTAAGCTACATGGTTTACAGAGTTATCATAAGTCATAAGAATGATTTCCTTAAAGTCTTGTCAATTTTATTTCAATATCACCCTAATATATTCTTGTAGAAAGCTAGTATTTTTAAATGTAAATCTAATTTTCCCTTAATAAAAAAGTGTCTCAGAACTTGAGTACTACAAAGTATTTACGCAAGTAAACGTTTCCCTTTCTTCTAGTCAATGTTCCTCAGAAAGTGTGATTTGTACTCAATCTTTAAAATACATTCCTGGAAATTACAATTAAAACTTCCTAACTGGTATGAGGTACTGACTGTGGTCATGTGGATAAAGACAGAAATTAGAGTGAAAATTGCTGGAAAGGGAAATGAGAGTTAGTGTTTTAGCATAAAATTTTATTAGCTTAATATTTTCTTTCTTTTTTTCTTTTATTTTATGAAAAAAAAGTCTAGCAAAATTTCATAACAAAATAATAGGAGAATAACAATAGTTAATATATTTCATGTTGTTATCCTTAAAGTAGTTGCTCAGGGTACAAGATATGGGCATAAAAACTCCAACTGATATTAGCACAAATCTTCTCATTTAATGAACTAAGAGACACAACTTAAATTTTCTTCATAAGTGAGAAAGTGCAACAGTAAACACAAAAAAATTTGATGTATAGTTCTTATTTCTAGTCCCGTGTCTTAGAAATACAGTATCAATAACATGTACAATCTTAAACTTTCTAGTAACCACGATTGAAAAAGTAAAAACAAATAAGTGAAATTAATTTTAATAAGACATTTCAGTTTATCATGCTTACCTATACTATTATCATATAAATCACAACCAATACAAAAATTAGAAATATTTATTTTATATATTTCTTCAGACAAAGTATTGGACATTTGTATATATTTATGGTTGAAAGCACATCACACTTCTCACTTTGAATACAATATTTTTATTGGGTATTTTTTGTGGTGTTGGTGTCAAATCCACAGCATTGTTTGTGTGAGGCAATAACTCTACCATTAAGCTATAGCTCTAGTGCCAGGGAAGTTATTAATCTATGTACATTGTATTAAATTTATAGTTGGAAAAGTAGATTTTTATACTCAGTAGTATGCAAATCCAAAGTTTTCCAACAACTGCATTGAATATATATATGAATATATAGTAATATATATATATATATATATATATATATTATCCTTTAACATTGTATCTGTATTAAGAAAACTAGTTCATTTCTTTTAACAGAACTAGTTTGACTTCCACACAATATGATATCAGGCTCATATCTGTGTATGTTTGAATAGAATAAATTCATTACTCAAGTGCCAATTCAAGATGATTAGTATCAATTCAAAAAGCCGCAACATAAACAGGAAAGCAACTCTTAAGTTTTTCCAATATCAACAAAATATCCCTCAAAATTTTCTTGTAAGTTTTACATTTAATTTTATACAGCTGGCAACTACAATGAATATCTTCTACATGTTGATTCCTATTAGAGAATGTATAAAATCATCATTACTGATTTGTACTGTGAGAAGCTTATATTTTAAAACAAATTCATATGCTTCTCTTGTAAGGACACGAATAAGCTTTATGAAGCTCAAAATTCATATATAGTATAATGTTGAAAAGCATAAATAATTCTGCTATTTTAAGTTTTGATTATTAAATATGAAACTTTTAATTTTGTTTTAAGAAAAGTTTGACTCAACAAATGAGTTGCAAATTACATAAGATATTAAAATCATTGTTTTTATTATTATCATTGGTTCTTTAAATTGGCAATGCAGTACTACCTTAGTACATACATGCTAGCATTCATTGACAGTATATGTATTCATTCCATGAAAATAGATTTTAGATTATGCTTTCATAGGTTATATTTTAGAAAACTGAACATAAATATTCTCAGTATATATCTTACAGTCGAGTAAAGCAATAAATGTATCATCTTTTTGTTTCAAAGTTGCATTAACCTGAAATACCACCTATCATAATAGAAGCCATTTTTTCACATATAATTTAAATTCTTTTGAAGACATAAAAAGTTGAAAAATATCTAGTAACTTTGAAACTGTTGGTGTGATTTGACATTTCTTAGTAAATCTGGAAGTCTTTAACATAAAATATACCCAAAGTACTAATCTGGTAATATATCCTATACAACTCATTTAATGCTAAAATATTTACAATTTTTTTCATATTTGAGTCATTTGCTCCTTGATGTTAGAAAATTTGCATTTTATAGTCTATTGTTCACTGAATTTTTTCATGATTTGGCTTTTTGCTCTAGCACAATATTAATAAAATATCTTAATTTCTTTACCATGTTACCAACTAAAATATTTCTTCTTTTTTTGTGTATGTTTTTAGTAAATGAATCTGAACTATTGAAAGCTGGCCAAAATTACAATTAGATCCTGTTAAAAAAATGTGTCAAGTATATTTATGAAATGTTTAATCTGGATTTTAAGTGCCTAATTTCACTAATTCTTTTTTTATTTGAGTAGGAAACTTATTTCCAAACAATCTGATGTGGAAATTTATTATTGAACAATGTTTTCTCATGAATTTCATGACAATATACATAGAAGTGGTGAATTCAATCATGGAGAATAACTTCTGAGAGCTCGGGGCAAGAAAAGTTTGGAAGTTAAATTTAAGCTTCAGAATAAATGTTCTCAGTTTAATCAGCCATGTCTATCTTGGGCAGGAGTGGGAGAGGTAGCAAATATACTATCTATTTTGAAAAATCTCCCATCTGGGACTGAGAAGTCTAACGGCTTCCTAGGCTAAAGCAGTCTAACTGCTTACGTTGGATGAATTACTTACATTTGCTGTTGAAAATTATGTAACACAAATTGTTTTACAAAGAACTAAAAATTCTCCATGACCCAGATAAATCACTGTTTTTCTCACAGCCTCCATCTTTACTTGCTTCAAATTGTTTTACCTATTAAATCTTTTTTTCTGCTTTTTCAAAATCTGTTGGTTCGTAACATGGCTTCTCTGTGGTGGCACCCTTTCTAATTTTCAGCATGTTTGTATCACTGTTCGCCTCTTTCTCCCAATTCTACCTGGCTCGAGCGCTCCATATTTCTCTGGGGAAATTCCTAAGAGCAGTGCTGTCACTGGTCAGCCTAGTGGGTTAGATATACATTCCTGAGCCAATCAGCTGTGCACAAGGGTAGGAAATACGACCATGTGGCCGCAGTGGTTCTACATAGGATGGATCCTGCACCTCAGAAAGAGATGCAGGAAGGCCAGATGGTTTTAGTTGACATCTGAATATAATGGTTTGGCATTAAAAAAAATAACAAAACTTCTGTTCTGATACATTGTTACTTAAATCTCTTAAAGATTTAGAAGAACTTTCAAAGTAAGGAGGGAGATTTATGAAAGAGGAATTTTTTAAATAGTATGGTAATTACATTGAGCTACATCTCCAGCTGATTTTTTTGATATTCTCTTTTGAGATGAGTCTTGCTAGTCATTAATTTGCCCACGCTGGACTTGAATTTGCCATCTTTCTGCCCTAGCCTCCTAGAATATTAGGGTTATAGGCCTGCACTAACATGTCCAGCTTTTCTTTTCTTGGTGATGTTGCTGAGAATGGAACAAAGGGCCATGTGCATGCTAAGCACGTACTCAACTGTTGCCAGTCAGTTGCAGGTCTTTAGTTCAATTTGTTTTGCTCAATTCTGGAAAATCATAAATTAGTAAAGTGCAACTCTGATGGTGGCTCCAGACTTTGAGTGCCAATGGCTCTCGGTCCTTACTATTATACTTTTGGGCCCTGATATTACCAGTTAGCAACAGTTAATGCCAGACACTATTGGTCAGCACCGCTAATTGTTGGTGGCTGCTGCTGGTGGATGATGCTGGTTAATGCTTGATGTCTTTGGTCAGAACTGCTGGTTGTTCTGAGCTGATTGTCTCTGGAGCTCTTTAGGACTAACAACACCAAGTGTTTATAGCTCTTTTAAAAGCAACTGTTCTTGGCTATGGATGTAGCATGCACAAGGTCCTGCCTGGGTTCAATACCCAGTACCAATAAATAAATAAATAAAGCAACTGCTCTGTCCACACTACTCAGGATGAGAATCCCAAGTATATTTGCAGGACCACTGAAGCAAGGCTTTATTTGATCAGAACCTGTGCTGCATCACATTGTAGCATAGTTGTCAGTATGCAAGAGAGAGTCTTCCTATGCCAACCCCAGAAGTGTGAGGGCCTTTGATTAGTCCATATACAAATCCACTTATTTGTCCAAATTCAAGGCTGTGATTCACTGAAATTCAAGCTTGCTGATTGGCTTGAATTGTTCTATACACAAACTTTTTGATCCAAGTCTACTACAAGTCCAAGTTCAATTCTACTGCTTCATTCAAATTCAACCTCCTGGCACCAGTTGGCTCACGGGTGTCAGGATGGCCGAGTGGTCTAAGGTGCCAGACTCAAGATTTATAGTATAACTATAGTTAAATCTACTATAGCTATAGTATAAACAAAACTCTTTATAGGCAAAGAGATAATATAGAAACCATTGTTCGTTTTCTATTAGCAGGTTCTAAATACCCTGTAATTCTTGCATTCTCTTGAAAGGCTTCACACTGTCTAGATATGCTTGATATTATAGCACACGAAGTTACACTCAAATAATTTAAGGAAAGAGGCACTATGGTGACTACTATTATGTTAGATTATCTGGTGGTGAAACACAATGATGCTTGAATTGCTCGGTTCTGCCCTGAATTGTTCTATTACAATATCCTCTCTTATCTCAATCTTCCCCCTATTTTTAAATTAATCTATTTTCTCTCATTTTTTTTAATTAAGGGAAAATTAAATTAAAGATTAACGGGACATATTATAGTAACTTTTTTGTTGTCCTATTAACTTGACTTGAACCCCAGTATTGCTCGCCCCATCTTGTTCTGTCTGATTATTATATATTCTATTTGTTTGATAGTATCAAGTTTGAGGGTATAGGCAATCACTTTGAAAGCAATAAGATATACTATGATGCCCAATATGGATTGACTATCATCCTTTTTTTTTTTTTTTGAAGTTCTGTAAGGTCCTCAGTGTAGATTTTATTGGTTTTGTTCCATATTGTTTTGATCAATTCTATTATACCCGATGATACAGACAACTCAATTTGAAAATAGTAAGAGGCACAATGGTAACCACTTTTGATCACCTGCTATTCTATTTTTGCATCACGTGTTATGCCCACCCTTCTGTTCTAACTGACTCTGTTTTGCTTAGTCACATTTGTTTTTATTCTTTTCAAAAAAGTAATAAGAACCATGAGAGTAATAAAACCCTAAAAGTCTAATTGTTACTGTAAAAAAGAGAGGAAAGAAGGTGGACTAAGGGATATAACCACAGGTATGTTCGAGAGTGTAGAACAGAAAACCATATACCTGAGCTTTTGTTTGATCATTGAACGGAACTGTCTCCAATTCCACTGTATGAATGTTCACTTTATATGCTTTAATTTAGTGATATGGACAATTGTTTCTGGGAAGATAATGTGTAGCCTGTTAACTGGTGATTTTGTATTGTATATATTTTTTTCTAGAAATACTGTATTATTTGTACCCTTTTACTGCATTGTTTTTTAATATCCTTTCTTTTTTTCTTCTCTCTTTAAATAAAAAAACAAATAAACAAACAAAAAAACCAAACAAATTCAACCTCCCTGTAGTCAAAGGAGACACTTCTAGTAGTGCATGTGGTATGTTCAGGAAGATTGCCCTGTCATGGTGGCAGTTCAGCCAGCTGTTTGATAGGTGTCTCATCTCTGCAAAAAATGGAGTGTCAAAATCAGGAAAGCTAGCTGTGTGCATCCCAGCTTGGAAGTAGGCTGGGGATATTAATGATGAGCCTGAACCTCTTCCTGGCCTTTGCCGTGTTGAGCAGAGTTTCAGAGGGGCAGCAGCAGTATCTGGGCATCAGCAGTCAGGAAGGAGCACCACAGCTGACAACCCAGTCACACTTGTGTCATAGTAGCCCACTGGAGGCCACAAGATAACCTTTGGGCTAGTAAAAAAGACAGTGATACAAACTGTCCCAGTCCTTCATTAGAGGACCATAGAGAGCCAAGGGAAGCAAGGATGTGACAGCTGGTGCCCAAACCACACCCTTCTCTGGTTGCCATAAGAGGAAAAAGGAAAGAAATAATGTTCTAGTCTGTCTCATTATCATTGAGCTACACCCAAAGCCTCTTCTGAAGGATAAGTCTTTTAGCCAAATATATGAGGAAAAACAAAACAAGGATTTTAATATTGCTGTACTCGTCACACTGAGCAGGTTCAAACTAGTTTTTGCTCTTCTGCCATTTTGCTTCTGGAAGCACTGTTGACTGTAACGTCCTTCACCTGTCTCTTCCTCTAGATTCCTTCTTTGACCGTAAGCTTCTGGCTAGCCTGTCTGTAGGTAATGCTCCCTCTGCTGATTTGGTCTACACACATGGAGATCACTGTCATTGACCTCTGAATCTGTGTGTTCCACATCTGCAGATGCAATCAGTTGCAGATGGAACATATTACTCAAAACAGTTTTCTTTTGTACTGAACATGTAGAGAACTTTTGCTTGTTATTATTCCCTAAATAATATAATCCAACCATGTACATTGCATTTATAGCATATCAGGTATTGTAAGTAATGCAGATATGATTTATAGGACATGTGGGTAGGTTATGTGCAAATGATACAACATTATATAAAAGACTTATAGGCAGATTTTGGTATCCAAGAAGGGGTTTGGGAGCCAATCCTCTTCTGAAATTAAGGAGTGACTGTATTTTGCTTAAATGTGATGTTTGAGTCTATGTTTCTACTTCCAAGAACTGTTTTACGTCTTTGAATCGATTACAGTCGATAAGTAAATACTGAACTTGTGCTGTGCTCAATGTTTTGGGGAATAGCAGTGTGAAAAACATATCTGTCCTGTCCTCCAGGGAGGTGAAGTCTAAAAGGAGTTTTATGACTTGTAACTTAAGTCATACAAAGGAAAGCAAGGTATTTTGAGAAAGTACTATTTTTCAAAAAAAAGAAAAAATTCAACAAAAGAGGATAAAGCAATATGGTTTCAGTGAATATTTAACACCTCCTCTGCATTGTGTGGTAAAGGAAGCTGTGATTTACAGTAACTGGTGATTTCCATAATGTAAATATTCCCATCATAACTAATTTCAAACTACTAATATGAAATTACCAAAGTCAAAATTGGGAAGAGATGAGTAATAGCCAACCCGTGTTTTGATCATGCAGTTAGGGTGCACATATCTTGAGAACAACAGATAGTACTAAAATGTAATAGAATAATTAGAAAAAATAATTTTATTTTTAATAGAGTGTTTAACATTGACTTTACAGATTTTTCAGTTGGTACGCTTTTCTTGCTTCTCCTGCTTTATCTTTTGTTTTCCTCTTCTCCCTTTCTCTTTCCTCCTCCATTTCCCCCCTCTTCCTCTTCTTCCTCCCTCCGTCTCTGCCTGCTTCCCTCCTCCCTTCTTTTCTTGTCATTTCTTTGTACTGGAGATTGAATGCAGAACACTGAACTATAGCCCCAGCCCTTTTCACCCTTTTATTTTGATACAGAGTCTGAATTGCTCGGGCGGCCTCAAACGTGCACTCTTCCTGCTTCCCACATCACACACCTGGGATTACAGAGGTGCACGGGGCCTGCCAGCGGTTGCTAGTCTTGAGCTAGGACGAAGCTACTCCTGAACACCACTACACAAAGTGTTCTGAAAATTCTATCTCTAAAAGGAGAATGGGATAGATCAGAAAAAAGCTGTTGTGTTCTTAAATTGAGCTTAGATCGTATGTGGAATTTTGGGTAGAGAGGAGAGCCATATTTTTCCAAGAGAGTAAATCAGGAAAAATAACTGACAAAAAGCTTGGACACAAATAAAACTAATGAGTAAACCATTTCAAAACAGTCATAGCTACTGAAGTAATTCAGTGTTAATCCTCATCTCTGAGCCACTCATTCTGAGCCAACAGCAATGATAACAACAACAATCATAATGACAGCTAATATTTTCTGAATGATAGCTCAGTACCAGGTACAGTTCTCACTAAGGAAACATTTGTCATCTCTTGCACAAACTTTCCGATTTCTTTGTTTACCTCGTTCCTGAGTAGCCACCACCTGTCCTGGGTGAGGCCATTCCCCTCTGGGCCTCTCCCTTGCCTCTCTCTCCATTGCCTTTCCCACCACAGCACAAATCAGCATTTGTCCCCGACATGGCAAAAGCCCTCTGCTCAGAGTAAAGAAGTATATCTCCAGATCCATGACTCGGAGCTATGAAAATAGCACATAGAGAACCTCATATCTCAGGAAAGATGGGAAAGAATTTTTTCTTTGAAGAAGTAAAGAGTATTCTGTGTTTAAATTGGAAATGTCTGACCTGTTTTATTAATTTACCTTCTGCTGGCACTCATGTGTGTTCAGGTTATGGGTGCTATGTCAGTGAGCAAGATGGTTACCTCAACAAGCAGGAAGACAGAAGATGACAAGGTTTGTAGTCAAGAATTTGATGTACGTAGAAATTCTGGAGATTTCAAGTATATAAAAAATAATTGTAAGTCATTAGAACTTAATAGGCATCAGGGTGATTGTGAGACAGTCTCCCTGAGCATGAGTTCTGAGTAGCTGGAATTACAGAGAAAGACTTAGTTTTGTTTCTTTTTACCAGTTTCCACACAGCCAGACTTTTGGGAAGCAGTATTATTTCTTGTAAGTTCAACTTTTAAAAAGCAGAGAAGCATGTCACCATATTGTTACACAGACTCCAAGCATGATAGGAAATTGATCTCCCCAAAAAGCAAAGGCAAAGTGAAGATGGATGATATCTCAAATACTACAAACCTAGTGGTTCTTTTTTTATTTGAAAATCCATTTATTTTCTCATAACCCACCTGTTCTGTTGTATTTGAAAGCAAAGTCTGCTTAGGGAGAAACAGTTTCTATGGCTCCAGTTTGAGATTTGTTTCTAAGATGAATGAAATATGCAAGTGGAAGGGAAAAGAGAACACACTTGGGGGTTATTTAACTTTCATAAAGATTAAATACCATGCTCATCATAGGAGCCAATGTTAAATGAGAAATTCTATAGCTAGAAACACTCCAGTGAAACAACATAGCTTGTTAATTACAACAGTAAAATTGTGTGTGTGTGTGTGTGTGTGTTTGTGTGTGTGTGTTATGTGAATGGAGGGATTAACTAAATAAGGGCTTATTTTCTTGCAATTAGTAATTTGCTTGCTCCTACAGAACACACCAAAATCAAATATCCTTTCCTTTTAATAAGATATGCTGAATTCATCAACATTATTTCATATTAAAGATAAACCAAATTCTTTGCAAAGAGTAATATGAGGGCTAGGACTTCAGACTAATCATCTTTCTCCCATTCCTGCCAACAAAGAAGTCAATAAATAAGTTTAGCAGACTCAATTTCCACTAATTTATAGTCAGCTTGTTTAAATTATTACTATTTGGCCTCCATCATTTCATAGGGGTTTAATTGTGCTTGTAAATCAAGTTTCTTTCAAACTCATTTTTTTATTTACTTCATTTTCCTCCCCCATGTCTCATCTTGCATATGCTCAAAACATATCAATAATTTATGCCAAAACCTTTGTTTTCTCCTTTGTAACTGCACACATGTTCTGCATTGTGTTGTGATGGCAAAGAAAATGTGTACATTGAAAAGAGGTCTTGAATTTTTCATGAAAATTGGTTGGGACCAAATGGCATTTTGCGGATCTTTGAGAGAACAAATTTATTTTTTTAAAAAAGGGGTTCAGAACAGAATAAAAGCAAGAATAACTAAGTATTAACAGAGATAAGAATTGCAGAGCCTGTTTTGTTTATTATGAATGAATTAAGCATCTGTGTGTATCATCTAATCCTCATAACCCCATAGCAAGGAAGGTCTCCTTACCCTCAATTTACAGATCAGGGGTTTGAAGTTCAGCTGCAAAAAGTAACTTACTCAGTGTCACACAGCTGGAAAGTAACCGAAAGGGACTTTTAACTCGGCCCTTTAGAATTTAAAGCACAAATAGTCTTCATATATAATCCCTTCTGTAGCTTTCTCATACTTGGACCACATTAATTTAGCTAACTCAGTTTTGTTTTATCTCTTTAAGTCTAGAACTGGAAGCTCTAACTTTTTCTTTGAGACAGGGTCTTATTGTGAGACCAAGGCTTACTTTAAACTTGCTATATAGCCTATGCTAACCTTGAATTTGTGATTCCTTCTGCCTCAGCTTCCCAAGTTCTGGGATTTTAGGCATGCACCATCACATACAACTTTTTAAAATTAAAATATTTTTTCATTTTATCTACCCTCCTCTATTCTGCATGGCTCTTAACTGATCAGCAGCTTTATTGATCAAACCCAAGTGTCAGATGGAATGTGTAGAAGAGAAGGAAGAGGAAAAAGCACTCATGGATGCTGTTGTTTGTTGAAGTGCAGTGTGAGATCTTCCTCGGGTGCTATTAAGTTAATGGTATTATCAACTTAATGTTTATCAACCTGCAACCATATGTCATATGTGTAGTTACATATGACATATGTAGACAGCAAACATGGACTGCGTGTGTCCCATTTTCTGTTCATCAATAAAGCTTTCCTGAACACAGCTATGTCCACTCACTATGTAGAGTCTGGGGTTCCTCTTGTTTTCCTAAATTCTTTTTTTTTTTGTCTTTTTCATTTTTATCAGTACCGGGGATTGAACTCACGACCGCCTGCTTGCAAGGCAGGCGCTTATGCCCAGCTAAATCCCCTGAGCTACATCCCCAGCCCCTTACTGTACTCATCTTTTGCCGCTAGTTCTTGACAATCAATCCATTGTCCCTTGTTCTTTCATATTAAAAAAGTAATTCTTTCCTGGAATGCCAAAGATTCCATTATTCATACATTTATTCAATTATTCAACTATAATGAATGTATCTCAAGTTTTATCCATGTGTTGTACACTATATTGGGCTCTGAGGATGTAGGAGTGAACAAAAGTTGGGAGTTGGTCTTCTATTTGTTGACTTTCTGGACTTATTCCCTAATTGGTCCAGGACACAGTGTGTTAATCAGCTTTCTGTCAAGGTGACAAAATACCTGACAATAACAATTTAAAGGAGGTTAAGTTTATATTGGCTCAGGGTTTTAGAGGTTTCATCCCATGGACAGCTGGTTCCATTGTTTATGGTTGTGTCAAGGCAAAAATATCATGGTGGAAAGGTGTGGTGAAGGAAAGCCATTCAATTTATGACAGTCAGGAAGTAGAAGAGAGAGGTCAAGAGGAAGGGTTGGAGGCCAGTTACAGCTCCCAAGGCCACACACCTGTGACATAAGCCCTTCATCTAGGACCCATTCCCAATCGCCCATTCAGCTATAAGTTCATCGTCAGTGGGTTAGTTCATTAAATGAGGTTTGCACCATCATCATCTGATCACTACCCAAAGACCATCAGCTGAAAACCAAGTCTTTAACAAAATGAGCATTGTGGGGATATTTTAGATCTCAGCCATCACCACCAAGAGTGGAGAACAATTCTATTTACTGGGCTCCACCAGCCTTTCAGTAGAGTTCACAGTAAGGTCTCTTTCTTGAAATGGTTTTGCATCCTTATCACGTATTTCTCTATTTGAAGGGAAAGTTTGAATGGGTTTCTGTTTCCTAGAACTCTCCAAAACTTGGAGGTCAGAGAGGAAGTCTGCTAAGTGAGTATTAGCTTTTCTTTTTTTCTTTTTTTTTTGTCTTTTTCCTTTTTATCGGTACCGGGGATCGAACTCATGACTGCCTGCTTTCAAGGCAGGCGCTTATGCCGCTGAGCTAAACCCCCAGCCCCTGAGTATTAGCTTTTCAAACTTTATTATTGGGAAAAGCAATGAAACAAGATAAAGGGAGTGACTTTTATGTGGCTAACCAGGTTTGTCCCGGTTGGATTATTGGCTTCTTTCATGTTCCTTCTCTGTATATTTTTCTTTTTTGATCTTATCTTTTAGGAATTATCACTACTTCCCCAATAGATTTTGGCTCTGTCCCAATATCTGTCACAAAGTGCATACTGCTGACGTATCTTTGAGTGTCTTTCAATGTCCATTGCCACCATAACAGTTTCCAAATACTAGAACACACCAGCTCCCTCCACCCTGCTCTACGTGCTCCACCGAGACTACACCCTTTGAGATAAACATGGATAATAGATGCAGTTGAATCCACTATGCTGCTCACACCTGAGTAGGGAAATAGCTGCAGGGTTAGGTGGAGGACACATTGTTAGAACAGCAAGGTGGCTTCTCTTTCTCTGCCTTTAGTCTAGCTCAATTTATGATGTTAAGGACATCTTTCCTTAACCTACCTCTAGCCTCTGTCTCTCCTCAGTTTTGACTTGGTTCTCTGATTCTTGGACTTGAGTTTTTATTTTATGGTTTTAAGTCTTCCTTTACCTTGTACTTCGTACCTGTTCTTAGTTTGATAAGGTTACCACACAATGAACAGTTATGGAAGATTTGTTACATATTCAGTTTTTAATATTTTAATATTAAATATTAAAATATTTAATATTTTAATATTTTATAAAATATTTATAATATTTTATAGTCCTCAAAGCAATCTTCTGAGATTTGCTTACTATTACTAGTAGCAGTATCTGTATTAATTTTCCAGACAAGGGGAATACCAATGGGTTTAAGTATTTTGTAAAAGCTACCCAGATTGTATATGGTTGGAGATTCCAAGCAGGTCTGTTTGGATCTGTAGTTCTATCCCAACTCCTTCTTCCTACAGTTGAGAGTTGATTTCTGTTCTTGCCTTTTCTACTTGTACCATTTGGGGATCCTGTTTTTGAAATTTGCTTTAGCAGCTATGCCAGGAGTCTATAGACTTTTAATGTAAATGTCTGGATAGTGAATATTTTCTGTTTCTGTTTCTGTAAACAGTTTCTGTTACAACTATTTGTCTCTGTTGTCATAGTGTGAAAGAAGTGAGACAATACATAAACGATGGGGAACAGCTATGTTCCAATAATGTTTTACTTATGGACATTACAAATTTGGATTTCATAAAATTTTCACATGTCACTAATTATTCTTCATTTGCTTTTTTTCAATCATTAAAAATATAAAACCATTCTTCACTCATGAGCAATATAAAAATAGGCAGCAGGCTGAATTAGGCCTCTGGGCCATTAGTTTGCCAACCACTGCTCTATACTGTATTATTTCATTTTGGGTTTATAATTTTTCTGACTCAATCATTTGCTACCATTTATTGCAAACTTATAGTATGTCAGTGGTTGAAGTATTGTTATGTATGTGGTCTTTGCAGAAACCTTTTAAAAGAGATGCTAGTTCTATGTTCACTTTGTAGTTGACAAAAATGAGCCACAGAGGGACGAACTACATTGCCCAAGGCTGTAGAAAGCTAGGAAATGGTGGCATCCATATTAGAACCTGGACCCTCTGATTCTTGGGCTGGCATTTTAAGCATGAAGTTATGTTTCCTCTCTGGTTCCTATGAGATAATGTATATAAAGTGTTTTGAGAACCAGGAAAGGTTATATAAATATAAGTCAATAACTATTGTAATTATTCCTGTTACATCTTCATCCAGGTTTCTGAAGGGATTGGATTGTAATCAAACTGATAGTAATCAAAACACAAACACAAACACATGGTATCTATGTTTCTGTTCATCTTAGCATTAAACATTTATAAGCATTAAATTTCCATCTCGAATAAGCAGTGGAGTGGCCTTCTATGCAGTGTGCCATTTGCTCTGGTCTCTCATGAACTTGGCATTATGCCTCAGTCCTGATTAAAATCAAAACAAAGCTGCAATGTAAGAAAGAAGTTGCATATCAATAAGGCTTGTGATTAAGTTTTGTAAAATTTCTTCACTCATTTCTTTCAGGTTCTTAAATTAGATAGCAGAGAGACATGATTTAATTATTGAGAATACTTTGGAGCCAAATGGAAAATTATACTACTACTTAGTCAGATGCCAGGGTAATTAGAGCCCAATTATTTCTCTCATTTGGCACTAATGAATGAAGATCAATTAAAAAAATAATGTAACTGTGAATTGCTTTTATTGAGCAGAGAACTCTAAGCAGCTGAAATTGTCTAGTCTTTCAGTAAATGAAAATAGTGTGTGACGGCAAGTCCAAATGTGATTGTCTCTGTGTAATTTTAGAGCAATTTGATTCTGAAAAATCTCACAGATGGCCTAAGCCTTGTCTTAGAATCAGTTTCTGGGTACAACATACTTTCTTCCATGAGGTGAATCAAAACATGGCTCAAGACATTTTTATTTCCCCAGTGATAACATCAGGCTTGCTGGCGAGACTCTATCATTGCTTCTGGGCAGCTCTTGTGTGGACCGAGATGGAATGTCTGATTCGCTTGGCTATTTCACTTTTCTCCTGATTAGTATATCCATTTCATCAAATGCATTCTGAAAGCAACATTTATTTTACTGTAAAAATGTGATTGAAAGAGACATCTTCTTGATGAAAATTTTAGAGTCATTTTGTGGCAAGATACCTTAGAGTTCGGAGTTTTAAACGTCTAGTTAAATAGCAGTCACTAAAACAATCCAACACTATTGTATTGTTTTTCTGTGGCATATACTTTGTGAGATGAGTGGTATAAGAATTTTAATTCCTTAGTTTTGTTTGTGGTCTGAATAAACATCACTATACGGTAGGAAAAAGACAGTCTCAGGAATCAAGTCACTTAGAACAGTGGAGTTCTGCTTATATCAGACAGTGGTTCAGTCCTCTTAACCCACTCCAGTGCATACACTTTTATGAACTAATTCATTTTACAACTCAGAGGCATACGTTATTCCATTATACCCTCAAATTACAATGGAAAATAAATTAAGTAGGTTTCATCCGCTAAAGGCAAATGAAAAAATGAAGTCTTAGTTGCTTATAAATCCCCAAGCCCCGTAAGTAGGGCTATGGAGCCCAACTATGATCTCTGTGATTGATGCTCCTTGGAGATGCGCTGTATGCAGTCTGCCTACTCATACATACTCATTTGGACTTCTTTTTGTTTTTTTTGTCTTTTTCATTTTTATCAGTACCGGGGATTGAACTCACGACCGCCTGCTTGCAATGCAGGTACTTATGCCGCTGAGCTAAATCCCCAGCCCTTCATTTGGACTTCTGATTCAGTTGGGAAGGAAATGAGAAAGAAAAAATAAAAATCCAAGAAAAAAAGAAAGAAAATGTAAAAGAAAATTCTGAAATGCATAAGTAATAATGAAGGCAAGCTGTAGAATATTTTCATTTCAGCATTTGCCCAAGCGGAAAAGAATTGGGAATGGCTGAAGTCTGAGTCGTCTGTGTTCACAGATGCCTGGAAAAGTGGCTGGGCACGGGAAGACTGAGAAGCACACATCTGGTGCACAGGCCTACACTGTGACTGCGCAGCTGCACTAAGGGGGGAGGCCTAGTGATGGGAATCGAACTCAATGACCAAGTTTGGCTTTTGCCCCTTTGCCTCCCCATCACACTCGTAGGTACCACAGAATTCTTAGGTAAACTCTGCCGATTCCTGGCAGCACCTCCCACAAGTACAGCTGTAGGCAGAATAAGTGCCGAACTTAGGCTTCCCTGTAGCCAGGTGTATTAAGACACCACCACCCAGTTACGCCATCTGCATTGTCCTGGAGTTATGGGAATGGGATTGAAGGAAGGTGGCATTTTTTTCTTGTGTTCCTTCAAGTGAACACGATTGAAATATTTCACATTGTTTTCGCTCTTTATTAGCCTGTTTTCATTAAAAGTCAAACCAAATATATCAAGACCTTAAAAATTGGGAACAGCCTGTTTTGTTTTTATTTGTTTTTTACAAATGAGAAATTTATCCAGTGTATTTGGGCTGAAGGTGAGATGAAGGAGAACAGATCCTGGAGTTCAATTTTGACTTCTCTGAATCATAAGCCTTTGGATATGTGACTCTCTAAAACCTTAGTTTTCCCTTCTTTAAAATGAGACTACTATAATTAACTTTGCAACAGCATTCTTATAGCCCTGAGAATTCATCAGGTGTTGCAGGAGAAGGGCTCCACGTAACAGCTGCCACATACAGAGGCTCAGGAAATGCGAGCTGTGATTGTGTCTCTCCTTAAGATGAACTTAGCTATATCCTTAGGGAGATGTTGGAGAGTGATGTTTTCCCAAGTGCATGAGGAAAAAGGGGTGGAAACGAGAGCTGTGAAACTACTGTAGCTGAAGTTAGTAGTTTGCTGTTCATTAATTAGTTTTTAAAAAGTCCAATGTGTCCTGTTATAAAATGACTCCATAAAAGGCATGGAAGACGGTGGTGAAAAAGTTTTCAATAGATCTTGCATTTCAGTGAGTGGAACAGAGAACTAGATCATCAAGATAAATACATAATATAATATGTGCTGCATAATAGGTAAAAGAGAGGATGGAGAATGACTAGATCTACAAGTAGCAAATGTGAGGCCTGGGGATGAAACAGTGTGGAGGAAAAATTTTTCTCTGATGGGATGATATTTGAACAGTGCACTGAAGAGGAGGGAGTCAACCACATGAGTAAGTGGAGAGTTGATTTCCTGGAAGAGATCAGAGTAAGTGTAAAGACCCTGTGGTAGGATAGAACTTCCTGAAGCAGCATAAGAACTTTATGAGTGTATAGCAGACAGTGTGTTTTAGGTGGGACCACTGGTAGAAGATAGATCAGAGAGAGAAGCAGGCAGGCA
Organism: Cavia porcellus; assembly: GCF_034190915.1. Taxonomy (NCBI): domain Eukaryota; kingdom Metazoa; phylum Chordata; class Mammalia; order Rodentia; family Caviidae; genus Cavia; species Cavia porcellus. The sequence goes on from NW_026947496.1 coordinate 56,309,195, forward strand.
CATGTACCCTTGTAGACCAAGTTAAAGACTTTGGATTTTATTCTGGGTGTGTGGTGGAAAGCAAATGAAAGATTGAAAGCCAGAGAGGAATTGTCTGATTTTCATTTTTGCAAAATCACTTTGGTTTCTGGTGGAGGACTGATTCCAGGAGGCAAGAGAGCATGTAGAGAGAATAGGGAGAAGGCTACTGCCCATAGGAGATGAGGGTGCTTTGTACTTCAGCACCTGCAGTGAAGAGTCTGAGGAATTATCTGGTTAGACACAAACTTTGAAGATATAATGGAAGGATTTGTTGGATGGGATACGGGTGCAAGACAAATGGAAAAGTGAAAAGTTTATGGCTTTATGATTTGGGATTGGAGCAAATAGGTAAGTGATGGTGTTCTTGACTGAGGTGTGGAAGCCTAAGACACAATTGGTGTGGATGATCCATCAAGAATTCTACCTGAGATGCTTGCTGAAATGTTAAGGAAGTCCCTGGATACATGAGTTAGAACTGTACAGGGGTACTTTGACCTGGTGATGCTCCCTTGGAAGGTTTTAGCATTTCAGATTTTAGTACTTTAGTATTGATTAACTCAAGAACAAAACTTCACTTGAGTCCTTCCCTCATATATGCTATATTTGGATTTTGGGCATTGCTATAGTGTTCTAAATAACTTGGGGGAGCTTACTAAAAATGCAACTGCTATATTTTTAAAGAAAATTCTACCTGCTTTTGATGGCTTTTATCTGTTAGTCTTTGTTTTGCAAAATAAAGGTACACATTCTTAATATGTCCTTCCCCTTTGGCAGCTTTTCTTACACTGGAGAACACAGCACTCCTAACACTCAGGACTATCTATGTTGAACACACTGTTTACCTCAGTCTTCAATCTTCAAAATAATAGGAGAACTCAAATGTACAGATTGGTGCATGGGGTGCGGTCATCAATTCCAGGAAGAAGGAAAGCAATTAATGGTGACTTGGTCTTGATGTAGCTAATTGGAGAATATACTGTCTACATTTATAGCATTTCAGAGAGTCTGCTAATTGCAGTGACTATGATCCTCTTTTAGGAAAAAGGCATGTCCTTGTGCTTACTGCTTGGAAATGCTGAAGAGGTCCTTAGAGGAGGGGATGTGGGTAGAGATGGGAAATAATGGCAACTTTCAGTTGAAATTATAACTTAGTCTTGAAATTATGATGGAAGCAGCTCAGGATTATATTGCTTATAAGTAGCAAATCGTATGTAAGCAAAAAGAGTTTCCCAGCTCACACAGCAGAAAAGCTAACTGATACATTTCAAACAAAGCTGGATCCAAGGTCCAAATTGAAGTTGTCAGAATTATCTTTTTAGTTTTGACATGGATTGCAACACAGGTCAAAGCTGTTGTTCCAGTATTATGGGAAAGAAGGGCAAGAGATAAAGACAGAGATAACAAATGCCTACAAGAGCAGGACAAAAAGAGAAAAGTGGATTATTTGTTCACAGGTAATTTGGAAGATGAAATTTGTGTTTGCAATCAATTATTTTAAACAAACAAATAAACAAGCATACAAATAAACAAACAATGGATTCTTTTTTTTTAAACAATGGATTCTTAGTAAAAAGGGTAAGTTTGGCCAAGACTTGGTCTTCAAAAGTTTTCTTTGTGGTCTGAGGAGGAGTCAGAATGGCTGATCAAGGTGACAAAGACTTGATTAGACCCAGTAGGGCTCTCCAGTCATACATTACCATGCACAACATATTCAGGAGTTAAAGGAAGACTTCGGTTTTAGAATATACTGAAGAAAAGTTTAAGCTTCTAATCCTGTTATTCTGCAAAGATGGTAATGACAATGTGGTGCAGTAGAAAGGGAGTCTGATAGAATTTCAAGCCACAGTTCTGCTGCTTCTCAGTGATGTGATTCAGGAAAACTTTACTTTCTTAAGCATTACATTTCTCATTTGCATAATGAGGGACTAGTGGAGTCTACTGTTGAGAGCTGTGTAAGGAACAAACTAACTTCTTTTGTATTGTGCCTGGAAAAGTGCCTGGCTCACCAGCCACTCAGTAAAGGGGATATCTCCACCTCGTGCTCACACTCATTATCATTGTCCTTATTTTGGCTAAACTGATTTCATGGCATGTGATAAAATGTATACAAGACTGGGTCAAGACGTTTTATTATCTGCTTGAGCTTAAAGGGATTATGTCTCATCTAGAAATAAAACTTTATAGAGTGGCTAATGGTTTGGCATTAGACACAGAAAGGTTTCACTCTTTTACATGGGACCAGGGAATTCTAGAAGTTAACCTTTCCAAGCCTCAATTTCTCTATCTAGCAATGCTTAAAGAGTTGTGAGAAGGGGGCTGGGGATTTAGCTCAGCTGCATAAGCCCCTGCCTTTCAAGCAGGCAGTCGTGAGTTCGATCCTCCTCACCGAAAGGAGGAGGAAGGAAAAAGACAAAAAAAAAAAAAAAGTTGTGAGAAGAATAATTTATCTGTGGTGCTGAGCATAGTTCTTAGTCCTTGTAATATTGCAATAATAATAGCATGAATAATATTATTATCACTGCTCAGGAATTTCTGCAAAGCAGCCCTGGATCCTGGGTAAAGAAGTATTCTCATGCAAAAGCAGAACTGTCTCTTGAGAACAAGGCAGTTGTCACATGCTTAATCTACTCCACCATATGGATCTCCTTAGTCATCCTTGTTGGTTAGTTGGAATGTGACATCAGAGTCTATTTGCCAACTGAGCGCCTTTGAAGAATGGAGCCTTGACTTCATTCTCTTAACAATTTATTTGTAAATGCCTGGAACTGAAGAGACACAAAATGTTCTGAAAATTCCACGTGTAGATCTTGTCCCAGAGTGATTCCGTGACTGTTCATATCCTGTTTACAGGCTTTAGCTATCTATTTTGGAGACTCTGAAAGCACCGGTGAATGAAACAAACTAGCTTTTGGATTGCCTAATATAGTTTATAGTGCAACCATAAAATTGGAACCATTTACAGACACTAAGACTTGCAAACATTTCCCGCAGTTTTATTACTCAGGGAAAAAATGTGTGGGGTTCACAATTACTTTAAAAAGCATTAAAAAATTCAAATGGCATTCACAGAGTACACAGTATAGGATGTAAGCTTTTGTTTGGTACCATACTAAAACCCCAACTTCCAACTAAAACATAAGCTCATTTCAAAACATCAAAAATGACTGGCTTAGACTGTTTGCTCTCTCCTCTTAAAAATTGTTCTATATTTAAGGAAGAATTTAGCAATTAGATTATTGCTATGAAATAGCAATCAACATCTGCCTTATATATTTTTTCTAGCATCAGAGATGTTTAATTTGAATAAAAGCTTTCTCCCCCACAATCTGAAATTCCCCCTGAGTTTTATCTAACTCTAAAGTCATTATCTTACAGTAAGGTCTGAATTTAGGGGTAAAATAACAACAAAACCCAGCAACTCCAACCTAGGGATCTTACGTAGGCGGCACTTTTCTGATGCTATCTGGGTAGAACTGTTTTTTGTCATCCTAAGGCTTGAAGAGAGAGATCGTTGTTCTGTTACTTCTCACTCCCCAACTCCTCACCCCCACCTTATTACTCTCTCACTTGAACCCCTGAGTATTCCCAGGCCGGTGCGTGTCAGGACAAGATACTCTTATCATAAAAATGAATGCAGAGTTCATGCGTTTATCTTTGTCTCTCTGTCTCCCTTGAAGGATCCAGAGGAAGACAAATTATGAATGAGGTGTTTTTATCCAAGTAAAGTTGGGATGGAGATAAATGGTTTGAGGTGGAATTAGGTGACAAACAGAAACAACTATGCTGTGGAGAGTCTTATGGGGAGAGAAATCTATTGTACGGAGTCTCACAATTGTCATCATAGAAGGGACTCTAGAGGTAATCTAATGCAATCCATCAAGGCACAGCAGGACAACTCAGAATAACTGAGAAAGTATGAATTCCTTCCATGTTATTGATACATTTAGAGTTTTAGGACACAGGTTAAGGGTGTGGAGTTTAGGGTGACAGAGCTTGGTTTAACCTTACTTGTGTTACGTTTTGGTTGCATACAGGCAAGACATGTCACTTGTTTCAAATACAGGGCCCTTGCTTCAAATGGAAGAGAGTAGTAACGTTATTGGGTGGAGTCCCTGGGGTTGGATGTGGACTAGCGAACATCGGTGTGTGATGGTCTGGGGGTCCTTCATCCCCCCTTCCATCATTCATTCATTCATTCATTCATTCAACAAATAGCTGCTAAATATTTACAATGTGACTCTATTGTTTTTGGCCCCTGTTTATACAATGATAAACAAGACAGTCAGATTCCTGATTTCATGAATTTTATTACTTTTATTATTATGAAATTCCAAGCAGTCGAGTCATATAGCCAACCAGTAAAGGATTCAAAGTAGAGCAGAGTCTTGAATTTCCTCTCCCAGTCTCCTCCTCTGCTTCATTATATGTTATGTAGCTGCCTGCTCAGTTTGTCACCAATTTTCTTAAGAAGCATTAGTGTTTTTATCTTAAAATATTGTTTTCTCTGCCTGGTATGGTGGTGCATGCCTATAATCCCAGCACTCATAAGGCTGACGCAGAGGGATCACCATGAGTTTGAGATCAGCCTGGACTAGAGAGTGAATTCAAGGGAAGCCTAAACTGTGTAGCAAGACCCTGTCTCAGACAAAGCAAAGCAAAACAAAACAGCTCTTCAAAATTTATTTTTGAAGCATTCCAGATTTATAAAAAGTTGCAAAGACGGCGCAGAGGATTTCCCATGTAGCTCACTGTTTCTCCTATTGGGATCTTCCTTTAATATGGTTCATTTGACATGATCAATAAGCCAATCAATGATATTGAGACACTGTTTTACTACAGTTCATACTTTACATGCTTTATTCACATTTTCTTAGTGTTCTTTTAACTGAATGTTCCTTTACTATTCTAGGATCTCTTTTCTCTACTATGACTAAATACCTGAGAAAAACAATTTAAAATTTAAGAGAGCTGGTGTCCAAAACAGAGAAAATGTATGAGGTCAACTATAATAGAAGCAAAGCTAGAGGGCAAAGGATGATCACCCAAGTCTGGAAAACTGGAGGACACAGAAGCAAATGAATGACAGAGAAACTGAAGGAATATTGAAGTGATAAAGATAAGAGACAATATTTACTAACATGGAAATGTCATAAAATCAAGAGATAGTTGAGGAAAGAGAAAGAAGATGAGAAGAAAACAAAAGAAAGGTAAAGAAACCTAAATAGTCAAGAAAAAAAGGTAAACAAAAATAACCACAAAAAAAGAGAACAAAACAAACAATGGAAAAAAGAAAACACAGCCAGCCGTAAAAAAGCATAACCAATCAGAACAGAAAAAAAGTAGAATTAAAATTCTTCTGTTGTTCACAGTTCTGTGGTATTATTCAAGTCAACTCAAAGAAAGGTGCTGTGTACTTCACCCAAGTTTGTGTAATATGGGGCTGATCTTGGCTCCTGGATGTGGGGGCTAGGACTGCTCTTCTGTGGCTTGAGTTCTCCCAGAGCCTTTGATATGGAATGCAGCCCCACCTGCTTCTGTTCTGCATGTACTCTACTCTGATATTTATGATTTCCTTCCTTGTGTTAGGTTTAGATTTGAATTGGTCTTGTTTTGCTAGTATCTTGAGGTGCCTCATATGTTATTTATTTGAATTTGATCTCTTCTTCTATATAAACATTCACAGCAATAAAAGAATTTAAAAGTGTAGTTGTCTCACCTCTGCCTTCACGGCACACCTCTTGTATTCTGTCCTAGATGTTTTGCATTCTGTGATATACAGTGCCCTGGGGAACTCCATGATACTCCCACAGGAATAGTCCATGTAGCAAGAATTAACCACATAGAACAGGAGCCAAGTGATAAATAAATGCTTCCTCTTTGTGCTTTGAAGTTATGAGTTTGTTCAACATTTTCATGGGATTGTGCATCCAGTCTCTCCTATCAGTCACCAATACAGTAGTATGTCCTTGTATTGGTTTCACTCATTCCCTTGCAGGGAAAACTGTGTTTAAAAGCCTCACTAATGTAACTGTATCTTGTGGGTCATTGTTTAATTATCCAGTGGCCCTCCCTCATCAGGGGCTGAGGCTGTGTTCCAGATTGCAGCATAATAAGGTCACTCGGCACTGTGGCTTGAGAGAGCTTGCTGAAATTGGTGGAGTTCCCCATAAGGGCAGGGTAGGATCAGAGTATGCACAACTTTTCCAAGGAACTCTCCTTCCTTTTGAAACAGAGTTTTCTGTTTTAATTAATGTCTTGCAAAACAGTAGCTTAACAAAGGGTAGGAGGTTTGCTGAGTTAATATTGCTGCAGCCTGTAAGTCATCTACTGCTCCATAAGTAACTCCTAAAAAATTTACTTACTTGCCAAGCTAGATTTGTCTAAGTCATGTTTTAGACATTCAGAAATCTCTCAATATAGAGGAGGCAGACATAACTTTTACATCTCATCAGAAAATTTTTGGACATCTCTATTGATCTGTTTATGCAAACTCCCAAATAAGCTATTGGTATCTATTTTTTTTATTAAAGTCCAGTTTTGTGGACATCTAAAACTAATAAAAATAACATTAATAAAACTATTAATATATGTAACTAAAATTTTCTTAATTTTAGATAAATTAAGAAAAAATAGGTAGAAATGTTTGCTATTTTCTTTCAAGTGTTACATGTGGTATTTTCAAAAGCATTAAATGTTCTGTGCAGATACAGTATCAAAAACATTCTCTTCCAATCAGATTGTAATTCCTACAGAGAACTGTAGAACTCTTTTTCCATGAAAATGTGTACCCTCATTCCCTTCTCTTGCATATGGGTCAAACTTGATGACTGTCTTCTAAAGAAAAGAATCAAAAAAGTGAAACTTTTATGACACTATATTATGTATTAAAAGGAAGTAGAACTCTGGTCCAGTCTTTCTTTCTTTTTTCTTTCTTTCTTTCTTTCTTTCTTTCTTTCTTTCTTTCTTCCTTTCTTCCTTCCTTCCTTCCTTCCTTTCTCTCTTTCTCTCTCTCTTTCTTTCTTTCTCTCTCTCTTTCTTTCTTTCTTTCTTTCTTTCTTTCTTTCTTTCTTTCTTTCTTTCTTTCTTCATTTCTTCTCACCCTCTCTTTGCTTATGTTGCAGCCTAGTCACCGTGTTATATGGAAGTAGCCCTGGAAGTGTTCACAAATGAAAATGTGATCTTTCATTGGTTTCTATTTCTAATGTAGTCTCACAAGTCCCAGATCATTGCTTCCATTTAATCCTATTCTTCAGAAGCTAGTCACCAACTTTGGCCCATATTCAAGAAGGAGAACTAGATTTTTCATTTTCATATAAGCTACTTCAAGGAATTTATGTTTCAAAATTAGCCCAGCATGCAGAAAAGTAACAACTTCCCCATCTTCTCGTGTAGCTGTGACATTATTTGTCAGGTGAATTATTTAATTCATGATACTTGAACTTATTTTGCAACACTGCATAATAGAACTTTCCGTAGTAATGGAAATGTTTTATATCTGTTGTTTGATACCTAGATGAATACTGAACATTAAAATGTGATTAATGAAAATGAATAATTGAATACAAATTGCTTCATTTAATCTAAATCTCAGCAGGCACATGTGAACAGTGCTTACTGTTTTGGGCAGTTGAGTTCTAGAATGATAAGGGATGAAGCTGAGATTCCAGCAATGGTGTAAGCATTGGGCTGGCTTTCTAGCAGAATTCCATGGCATTCCAATTACAAGTAAAATGCTTCCAGGCCTGATTGCATTCAAAAGTACAAATAGAGATGATTTGGCTGAAGATGTCCCAGAGAGAATAAACTTCCTGATGTGTGGGTGTGAAAAAGCAAAATAATCACTGGTGAGAAGTGTCAGGACAACTCCTCTGGTGGGCAAGATGCTAGAACTGTTTAGACATGCAGATCCTTGCTCAACACCCTATCGCTTGACACAGAGATTCTAGCCAATTGCTTTTGGCTCGAAAAATGAAGAATCTTCAACACTAGATCTCAGAGGATGATGACTTCGGAACTTCCTGTGTGTGCCTGTCTATCTTACCTGCTCCTCCTACCCTTTACCCTCCTTACCCTTATCCTTCCTGTTCTTTAGTTCAAAACTTGTGATTTTGGAGTGTGTAGTCACAGTGTTGAAAACATCTTGGCTATCCCATCAAAAATAATGAGCAATCATCATCCAAGAGGATTTTTTAAATCATGACCTACTGTGCATAAGGCTCTATCTAGACATTACAATAAGAATTAATCTCCACCCTTGGAATGGTACCATCTAGCTGGTAAGGTTTCATAGACCAGCTAACATTTATGGAAAGTTTGCTGTGTGCCAAATGTAGGGCTATAATTTTAGTGAATATGATCTCATTTGATCCTTTTTAAATCCCATGATATGGATACTTTTTAATGCATGTTTTACAAAGGTGTGAGGGATTATTTTACCTCCCTTTTGTAACTAAGAAAACAGGCTCAGTGAGGTATAATATCTTATTCAAAGTAAAACATCTATGCTGTGACTGTGGGATTTGAATCAAGGGTTGCTGAGTTCCAAGATACACTTGTCACTGCTCAACAGTGCTCATGTGCCATTCCTCTGAATAACACTTCCCACTTTTTTGGGGACTCATGTTTCATGAAACCAATTTGTACATAGTTGGGAAGGCTTTGCAGAGTTTTGGAAGAACACAAAGATTTTGGAGTGCACTAAAGTGAATGTGGTATCATTTTCTTGTCAACTCCACAGACATCCACAGTAGGTTGAAGAAAGAATTCTCAAGAGATACTGTGAGAAAGTTTTGTTTTTAGTACTATCTATGGACAAGAGATACTGTAATAACAACGATGAGGTAACTGGAAAGGGAAAAGTGGTAAATGGAAGGTTCTTTGGAAGGTCACAGCCCTGCTGTGAAATGTTGAGTCCTGCCAATTTGCTAGACCTAGGGCGGAATGTTCTGTGAGGTGCACATGTTTTCACTGACTGAGCTCATTGGAAAGACTTGAGGAGTTGCATTCAAATGCCAGTGTAAACCTTCCTAACACTGTGAACAGATCTTGATCACCATGAATTCAGCTGAAAGATTTTGATTGGCTGTAGCCAGATATGGGGGAATATCCCTACTGAGAACACAGAGAAAGATAAAGAAACTCATGAGATGATTATCATCTGAAATTCAATATGAGATAGGTATTCGTTACTTAAGCCATGGGCTATAAGACTTAGGTTTGAATCTCAAAGCTGTTGTTTACAAGTTATGTAACCTTAGACAATTTATGTAGCTTCTTTCTGATTTCCTCACTGGAAAGGTAGAGATGATGAGGAGAAATGTCTTTCGGGTTAGTTATGAAGATTAAATGAAATATTTCCTGTAAAATGCTTAGTGTAGTGCCAAAAAGATAAAAACTTCTCAATAACTGATAGCTGCTCTTATTTTTAACAGGTCAAAGAAAACAGAATGTACAGTGAAATTTTACATAGCTTTCAGTTCCAGTCCTATTGCCAGCTAATAACAATGCAATCTTGATCAGGTTATCTTGGCTCTTTGTGCTTTTGTTTCCTCACTGACAAAATGGAATTAAGAATAATTCTTGTATATCATGTCAATAAAGATAGTCGGATAATGTGATACATGTTGGCAAGAATAGGGAGAAATCAAAAGCCTTGTGCACTCTCCTCCCACCCCACATTGGTACTAGGGATCAAACTCACCACTGTGTACTTGCAAGGAAGACACTTATGCTGCTGAGCTAAATGCCTAAGCCCACCCTTGTGTACTCTTAAAGGGAATGTAACATGGTATAACCTCCATGGAAATTACTATAGCCTGCCTCAAAAAGTACATACAGACTTACCATACAATCCAGCAATTCCGCTTCTGGCTATATACTCGTATAAGAGATATTAGAGACTAAGGACATTTTTATGCTTGTGTTCATAGGAGCAGGATTCACTATAGCTAAAAGATAAAAAGCAATCTAAGTGCTCATTGATAGATGAAAGAACAAATAAAATGTGTTATATGCATACAATCAAGTGTTACTCAGCTTTTAAAATGAAGAAAATTTTGCAAATTCATCTACAACATGAATGAATTTTAAAGATATTACACCAAATGAATTAAGCTAGTTATGAAAGAGAAAGAATTATATTTTTGCTTTTACACGAGGTACTGAGAATAGTCATATTCTATTGAGACAGAAAAGAGAACTATAGTTGCCACGGGCTAAGGGAAGAAACAATGGGGAATCAGTGTTCAGTAGATGCATATCTTTAGTTTTTGTAAGACGAAAAGCTTCTAGAGCTGGCTAGTAGTGGTGCTTGCACAATAAAGTGAATGTGCTTAAAGCCACTGAAGTATACAAGATGGATAAGATGGTCAAGTTTTGTATATTTATTTTCCACATTTAAAAGGGTAATTTGTGTCAACTTTTTAGACTGTTTCTCAGTACTCAGTATAAAGCTTTGCTATGATGGCAAAGATGAGGCTGATGATGACAAGCGTTACCTTTATTTATAAGCACCCTAACCTCTACACAGCCCTGTGTAATGCTATGTAAATAAATATTCATTTTCTCCTTGCGACAAAGACAATAATTAGCCAGCAATTGAACAGAGGATTAGGACTCAGGTTAATTTACCTTTCAGATTACTCATAATGCTGATTTTTTTAATGTATAAGAGAAATAAACCTTAATGACTTGCAATTTCTATCTCTCTGACTAAACTTGCAGTATTCAAATCAAGGGGACAGAGATGCAGGAAAACAAAACTGAGGTGTTATTTTTTTCAAAATCAATTTTTAAAAAATCAGATGCCTTACTACAGATAGAATTTGGAAAGTACTTCAAAAATAAGTAACATATGCCATTCCAGCATTAGTGAAAAGATTTAGAAAAAATTCTGTAAACCACTACACTGTAAGAAATTTCCCATATGTTGAAAGTATTAATGGAGTTTAAACATAAGATGCCAAACGACTTGAGCTTTCATCGTCTGGGAGATGACGTATTACCACTGAGCGTAATCCGGAAGGTTGGTGAGGAAAAGAATGAAGAGACAGGTTTATTCAACTTTGCTAATTTCAAAAGCTGAGGCTTGTCTTTGGGTGTTTCTGAGAATCCAGATCTGTGTGACCGAGGTGCTGCTTGAGATGGCAGACTACACGGGCTCAATGGCATGCTGCTATGTTGTGTTAGTAGGTGATGGGAGCTGAGGGTGGCAGTGGGATCATGGCAAAGGTCTCTGGAGTCAGGTCATCATCCTACAAACTGCTTAGTAGTTGGGTGGTCTTGGACAAACTATTCCTCAGACTTGGTTTCCTCTCTGAAAAGTGAAAATAATAACACCCATCTCAGGTTTGTGATATTCAAAATAGTCAATAATAAGATAATGGATCATAATTTAGATCATTAGATAAAATTACTTAGATAATTAATAAACAGATTATTAGACAGGAAATCAGAGAATGCATGTATGTGCTCAATAAATACACTGATGAAAAAGAAAGGAGGAAGAGGAAGAGAATGAAGAGGAGGAGGAGATGGAAAGGGAGGAGTACGAGCAGCAACTGTTGCCACCTAGGAACCAGGAAAGTTGCTTTTAGGACATCATAAATTCTTGGTGGGAAGGAAGAATAAGTGGAATGTTCAATACTAGATGTGTTTACTTTCTTGCATCAATGTGACAAAAATTACCCAGATACCTCCAGCAGACATTTGCTTATAGTAGACTGGGCAATGTCAGTGTAGCTTATGACTGCTTCTAGAGTACTTGTTTGAAACATTTTATCTTTATATCTCTGTGTCTGGCACATATGAGGTTTTCCACAAAAGTATAATGAATGAGTGAATGAGTGTGGAAACATTGTTATGAATTAATTAATGAGTACACTGTACAGTAATGCAGATGTTCAACTTATAATGAATACAAACCCTGATGAATATAAACCCATAAAGTTAAAAAATATCATGTTGAAACGCATTTAGTGCACCTAAGGTACAGATCATCCTAGCTCAGATGCACAGTGTCCTGCAAAATTTTGACTGTTTCTCCTTGTAACTGTGTAGTTGACTGAAACCTCTGGCTCATTGCTAGTACCCAGAAATGTAAGTGTGCATAGGACAGTAAATTGTCAAAATTCAAAATTTTAAATTTAGTTTCTACTGAATGCTTTTACACCATGAATACAGTTTAAAAAGAGTAAGTTGAGCAATCAAAAGTGGGGGACCTTCTGAACTTCCTCAGTAGTGTTGTAGATTTGTACCTGATGCTGCGCTAGGGCCTGGCATTGGAGAGAGGACAATCTACATGAAATAAGATTATTGACTGTTGCTATGGTTTACTCTTGGTCTCCTCCACAAAAGCAGTGCTCCTGTCTGTCTTATTCACTAACTACTAAATATCTGGGCTCGAACAGTATTTGTTCAATAAATGAATGAAGGAATTGGATCTTTCCCATATTAGAAACATGAGGAATGCTTTAACATGGCAGCCACTTTGTTTGCCACCATATGTTGCAGATTGATCTGAACTGTTTATCTGTCTGTTTTTTTTTTTTAAGGATTTAATTGTACTTCGTGTTATTTGCACTTTGCAGACTCATCCAGTTCTAAATCACATGTGGGCCTTTGGGTGACACTTCTCCTAACCATGGCAACCACAGAATTTAACATAAGTGATATTGCTCAATTTTTAAAATAAAATTATTCTGGAATAATTTTAGATTTCCCAAAAAGTTGCAAAGATAGTACAGTTTTATATACCTTTTACCCAATTATTTGTAATATTAACATTTTATAATTACTATGTTATATTTATTGAAACTAGGAAATTATTAGTAGTATCTTACTATTAATTAAACTCTAGGTAGACTATATTCAGATTTTATTCTTATACCAGTAATGACATTTTTCCATTCTAGAATTGGATATTATATTTCCTTTTTTTTGTTTGTTTTTGTTTTGGGGACAAACAATTGTTCATTAGGAAGAATTGCTTTCTAAGAAAAACTCCACTAGCACAAAAGATTAAATTTTGGAATGAGTTTGCCTCCATGCAAATATGTTTAAAAATCTACCAAAATATAATAACTAATTTAGAATTTGTTTAATATTCATGAGAACCTATGCTTGTCAAAATAATCTACAATATTTAACAGAGAGATTAGTACAGGAAAATTATTTAAAAGAGTTGGAAATATGAACTATTTAATGGCAGTTAGCTGAAGAATTTAAAGTACATGCAAATATATAAATAAAATATTCTAGTACAAAAAAACATGTTTGCTTTCTAAAATATTAATTTAAAACACGAGTTGCCCTATGAAACTATTTTTGAAAATAAATATTTATTTTAAAAAATAAAAATTCAATCTCTGCTGCATGAGCCTGTCCCTTTGGTAGATTCCCAAATGTCGTGTATAATTAAGATTGCTTGAGAAGACATTTTACACTTAATAGTCTGAGATTTTCTCTGCTAATTTTGGCCAAGAATTCATTTTATAAGCAAATCACTACTCTCTAAAAGAGAAATGTTGATAAATTCCAGACTTCTGTATGGAGTTACAGCACTATACTGGAACTGCACTGAGTTATAGTTAATTGTGTAATCATCCGTGAATATGGCATGTCTGTACACTTCAGCAAAGTTATTTGTTTATTATTTGTTTGTTTACATTTTCAATGTTGGAATTGAACACAGGCCTCATGCATTCTAGGCAAATACCCTATAATCGAGCTACAACTTTAGCCTCCTATCATCTGCTTTATATCTAAATATAGTTTGAGCCTTGAATGTACCCTAAAGTCCCTATGTTAAAGCGTGCTCTACAGTCCCTGACACTATTGAGAAGGGTAGGACTTTCAGGAGCTAGGGCCTAGTAGAAGGAAATTAGGTCATAAGGGTCCTTAAAACAGATACATGGATTCTAGCTCCTTTTTTTCTCTCTCTTTTTTTGCACTGTCACAGGCTCAAAGACAATGGGGCCATATAACAATGGCCGGAAGCTTTTAAAACTGTGAATGCAAATCAATCTTTCCTTCTTACGTTTATTATCTTGAGTATTTTGTCACAATGATGAAGAGCTAACTGACATAATCTGTAAATTGGTCCTGCATAGAAAGGCCATCTCCCTCACCTTGACACCCCTGTTGGCAGTGACAATTATTTTCAAACCAGACTGCAATTATTTTCCATTCTACACTTGGCCCTGAGATTGGCTATCGAATTAACATGGGGTGTTTTAAACTATGAGAAGAGATGCACTTGATATTTTTCAGGATTTTGGACATGATGTATTCACACTTCCACTGCAGCCTTAGAGTGATCTGGATCTATTTAGCATTTCTCAAAGCAAGCAGAATGTTTCTCAAGAACAGAGAGTGGAGTTGAGAACATCAGTGTTGAACTTAAGTGAAGTTACACATCTGACCTCTCCTTTTGATGAGTGATGTGGCCATGAACAAAACTATTTAACATTTCTGAACCTATTACTTTGTAAGATGAAAAAGTAATTACCATTTTAGGTTATTGGGAGAATCAAATAATTTTTCTTCTTGTAATGCAGTGTTAGGAATGTAGCTAGCACTTTATAAATGCTAACTGCTGCTATTATTGTCACTAGCATTGGAATGTTAATAGGCCTTCCTAGCAAGCACATTTGGGAAGCAGAGCATTCTAGGAAGTTACTGTAGTATAGTATTCCTCATGGGAGTTTACATCTAAAATCTCTAGCCAGAGAGTACACAATGTAGAATTTAAAAACTCATTGGATCAAAAGACTCACTTTCCATAAGTGACTTGTATTAGTTTCCAACTTGGCCATAACAAATTGTACTCCTCTACTCTTCTCCCCAATGAGATACATTCTGAGACTCCCAGTAGCTGTCTGATGAATACTTTTAAGCCCTGTATATACTGATTTTCACTATATATACCTACCTGTGATAGGTTTTAACTTATAAATTAGGCACCCTAAGTAGCTAATAACAATGACTGTTAAATAGAACAATTATAACAATATATGATAATCTAACAGGATGTTTTTTATTTCTGGACATTTTTAACTTAATATTTTTGGACTACAGTTCTCATAGATAATTATAGACAAGAGATAAGTGTATCACAAACTTAGTGGCTCAAAAACCCCATGAATGTTTCTTATGGTTCTGGAGGACAAATTCTGCAACGATTAGACTGCATCAAGGTCCTGGCCAAGCTGTGTATCTTGGAGAGATCGTAGGAGAAACACTATTTCCTTATTTTTTCCTGCATTTCTTGGCTTATGGTCTCCCCTTTATATCAAAACCCAGCAATGCAGCATCTTCCTGTCCTCTGCTACACTCCCTTCACTGATTTTGGCCCCTCTGCCTCCCTTGCATGAGGACCTCTGTGATTAGATTAGCCTTCGAGCTCCTCATAATCCCAATATCCCAGCTGTGAGTTTAATCATTTCAGCACCTTTTTTTTCATGTAAAGTAGCATATGCACAGGTTCTGGGGATTAGCACATGGACATTCTTAGTGGGTAGGGGGCTGTGACATTATTCTGTCTAACATTCTGCTTCAAAGATATAGACTCTTTCAGAAATAAGTTGAAGAAGACCTTGGCTTTTTGTACTCAATATTCTGTCGGATTGGAGAGAAGAAGGGAAGGAAAAATAATATAATTAGATCATATCATTTAAACAAATTATAAGTATGGGTGATTTACCAGGCCAAGTGACAGCATTATATGGATGGCAGCCTTTCAAAGGTGTGTGGCAGTGGTAGAGAAATTGTGGGAAATTCCAGGCTGTTAAATTTCTTTTTTGATCAGCTAGGACTACATATGGGACCATTCCAAACACAAATCCAGAGTACAGGACAGCTAAAGTATAGAAATCCTTGTTTTCAAAAGTGAGTGTGCACCGGAAACACCCAAGGGGTGGTAGGCCAAATCCAGTCTCTGATTCTACACTCTGCACCAGGGCCAGTGACAGCTTGCAATTTAACAAGTTCTCAGATAGTTCTGGCACTGTGGTCTGGAATAATATTTTGAAAAACACTAGAGTGGATCAAGTAGTTTAGCTCCAGAGCACAGAGCAGGACAGAGAAGGATGAAGGGTGAATTTGGAGGGGAAAACAAGGTATCTTGTGCGATAGACAATAACTGAACTAAAAAGCATTTGTCTTTAGTGCAGTGGGAGTGTCAGGAGCCTGGAAGAAGTGGGGACGGTTGCACAGAGGAGGTGGAACTTCACCAGAGGGTTTATAAACATTGGACAAGGAGGGAGGAGGGGGCAGGATGTGGCATTCAGGGGAGAGAAGTGCTTTGACTGGGTACATTGGAGGTCCCTTTCAGGCAATTTCATTGTCTAAGAACAGCATTCTTGCTCAATGAGAAAATAAATTTTTAGGGGCAACTGGAAAAGCAGTTACAATACTTTTTCCTCATTCCCAGTTTCTCTTTCTATGATTTTAGCTACCCACAGTTTCAGCAAGTTGAAGTCTTAGTTACCAACAATTGTGATCTGAAAATACTAATGAAAAATAATGAACAATTCCTGAGTTTAAAATTAGGTGCCATTCTGAGCAACGTGTTGAAATCTTGTACCAACCTCATTTATCACCCCTTGCATGTGAGTCATCCCTGTATCTAGTGGAGCCACTCTGTATATAGTACCTACCATTAGTTGTTGTATGGTTATCATATTGACTGTCACAGTATTGCAGTGTGTATGTTCAAGGAAATCTTACAGGTGGAGCTTTTAGAGTGTGTCACCATGCCTATGTCATTTCATCTCATCACCAACCCAATGAGTCATTCACAGCATCACAGGAAGGATGTCAGCGCACAATAAAATACTTTGAGTAGAAGAGAGATCAGATTCACAATAAAAAGAAACTTTTTTACAGTAACAGTTGTGTGAATCTGATCATGTTTCAAAAGAAAAGCAAAATAAGGGAATAGAAGGGGGGAAAAAAGAAAAATAATATTGAAATGAACTCCCTCCTGCAATAAACTGGCAGTGTGGGATTAGAAGAGTATGCCATGTTTGCATTCAATGAAGTGATCACTAACAGTATCAAAAGCTTATGTACATCTAATGTCTACAGAGTGCTAATTAGTTATACTTCTTTCAATGTGTAAAATAGCTGTGTAAAGTATTCACTTCTATTTTGAGAAAAGAAGCAAAAGAAAAAAAGATGGAACTTAGAGGCTTTCAGAGTTTACTTGAGGTTATATAGCTGACAGATGTCGATGTTGGATTCACATCCATGTTGGATTCATTTAAAAAGTCTGTGCTCTTTACTCTTACTGTCTTCTCCTCCAGTATGTGCTCCTTCTATACTCTTGTCTCTGTGTCACTTTTTCACTTTTCTGTGTGTGAAACTTTTTGAACTGGTGGTTTATATCCAGTATTCTTCCTCCTGTTTAAAGCATTAATTACTGCATAACATTTTGCCCTCAAGCGTAGCAGATTAAGACACCAAATAGCTACTATCTGATAGTTTCTGTGGGTCAGGCTCTGGAAAGTTTTTTCTGGAGGAGTCTCATCCAGGTTCTCTAAGTCAGCTGGGGCTAGACAGGCTGGAGGGCTTCGTTCAAGATGGCGTCCTCATACTGTTGCTTCAGGAGGTCTCTGCTTCCTGTAGGCTGTTGATGGGGCTTCAAGACATTTGCCCTGTGAGCCTCTTTCTTCACAGCATGTCTTTAGCTTCTTTTTACAGGGCAAGTAGCATCCCTCAGAGTAAGTGAATTTAGAGAGAGATGGAGAGAGAGAGAGAGAGAGAGAGAGAGAGCAAAATGAAAGCTAAAGGGCCTTTTATGAGCTAGCTTTGGAAACTACTCCATATTGATTCTGCAATACTCTGCTGGTTACCCAGACCAACTCTCTTCTGTGAAGGAGGGAACTATCAGATAGAAGGTTGAGCAGAGGGTGAGAGCACTGGGGATCTAGGCAAATACCTAACATTTGGCAAGCTTGCTAACACACTTATTGTTGATTTGTTAAAAGTTCTTTATTTTTATCTTCCTCATCTAGGTTTCAGAAACATTCAGTAAACCCTGGGTTGTTCTTTATTATTATAGTTTCTTTGCTGGATTTAATAATCTCTATCTTCTATTTCTTTCTTTCTTTTTTGTTTTTATACCAGGGATTTTATATCAGGACTTTGTGCTTGCCAGGCATGTGCTTGTGCTGCTGAGTTATATCCCTGCCCCCCCCCCCCAACTTGTAGTTCTTTTCTGGATTTTTCATGCAGATCTAATGCTTAGCATAGTGTTGGGCACATACAAAGCCCATCTTACTAGATACTCAGGAAATCAATGAATACCTACCATGATTTCCAGTTTCCTTTTTCCACTATAGTTTTCTAGGTCATCGTCACCAAGACTCTGTCACAAGTTGGACATACTTGGGCCAATTGATATGTTTTATTTGGCCCAAAGAATTTTGATGTTAGGAGCCAACACTTGAAAATTCGTAGTTTCACAGTACATGAATTTCTGATTTTATTGAAAGATTAGAAGATCTGCCATAGAAATAGTTTCTATAGTGAAGGGGAGAGGTCTCCTGTAGAGATGGCAGATGTCCTTTGGTCCATCTTGGTCCTCAGCATTCTTGTCTCTCCCTGAAACCGAGGCTCCTTCAACTTCTGTTGTTGACTGTGCTTCAGATATGATTTTTCTAAAGTGCAGAGAGCCCCTTACAGCCTATGCGTCTGTCAAAGTGGGAACATAAAAGATGAGCAAAGTGATCATGTGATTTTTTTCTTACTCTTCTCTGGCTGAAGTAGAGAGAAGACTTAGTGATCTGTGTTCTGTGCCCCCAAGCTTAAGACAATAACTTTGTAAAATCATTTGCCCAGCATTTCTCTGGTGCCTTTATCTTTGATTTCTTTTCTTCCTTATCAGTAAAGGACTGATAAAAGGAATAAAGTTGATGTTTAACCGCAGGAGAGATTTTGCCTCCTCTTCAGTAAAAATATGCTTCAGTCATGCATGCATGTCAATGACTTCTGTTCTAGAAATTTATTTACCCAACTCTTTGGTTCTACCATTGGAAACTCTTCTCAGATTTCTACTCATCTCCCTATTTCAAACATCCCAGCATGTCTCCCTCAGAGCTCAGGTTTCTGTGTGTGTGTGTGTGTAATCAACAGAAGGACGAGAAAGTGAGAGTACCATAGGTAATGGCTGGATACATCTCCGAAGGGCAAAGTGAACCCTAAACTGAAAAAAGAAGAAATTTATCACCAAGAGGTAAGTGATGGATGAATGAATGAGAAAAATTAGTTATAGCCATACAAGTGTTTTTGTTGGTGGATTGACAGGAAAGTAAACGGAAATTTAGAAGATCCTCAAGTTTATTTCTATGAATATTAGTAATTTTTCTGCACTTAATAAGAGATCCAATGAAATGTAGTCAAACGAAGCAGGGATTTCCTTTATCTCACTGAAAAAAAAATATTGGTGATAGTGTTGTAGGACTGGGATGGAGGCTCCATAAAGTCACTATGAATCCAGCTTCTGACTATCCTTTTACTCTACCAGTCTCAGTGCATGACTTTCACCTTTACGTCATGAGTTGGTTGCTGGAGTTCCCTCACCTTTAGCTTGGGGAGCAGGAGGGAGAAGAACAAGGGCAAAGAGCTCTCCCAAAAGTCCCTTCCTGGGATTTTTGTATCTCATACATCAAAGTAGCCATCCTGTGTGCCCAGAAGCACAGAAATGTAGTTTTGTCAACTGGACACATAGCTCAGGGTACAGGTACAAAGAATCTAAGGATGAACAAATACAATTTGCTCTGCCAAAACTATTTTAGAGAAAACAAGGAAAGTTTATTTACTGATCATAATGCTGACTATATGTTGACTCTATGCTAGAAGTCTGCTAGAAAGAATTTCATTAAGTAGTCAAACCCAACATATTAAATAAGTAATAATATGTCATTCCTGTGTAGAGATACATTGAGGCTCAGAGATATTAAGTAACTCGGTGGAGATCACAAATAGCCAAGTAGGTAAGTATTTCCAGAAGGGTTGACTTGTCCTAGAAAATTTACAAGAGATGAGATATCTTTACTTGATAACCTCTTTGAGGTTCTTATTACTCCTAGCAAGGTGGAATTCTTATAGACTAACATGAAATGACCTATTCTTTCTTATTTATCTTTAAAGCTGCAATAAAATAGCAGTTGAAAGTGTTTGAGAAATATAGGCAAGCAACACCCTTCTTAGATGTTTGGCTTAATATTTTTTGAGGCACTACAATATATAGGTTTTTTTTTTTGAAGCTGTGCTTTGTTTATGCAAGTCAATATTTACCTTACACTTGGATAGTCTTAGAATTTCTTAGGGTAAGAAAGTTCACTTATTCTAATTAAACCAGGTGTATATTTTTCCTATAAACTAAACAATTTTGATTGTTTATAATAAAAAGAAAAAAAAAGAATACAAGTTGTAATATGCCAGTTCTTTCTTATTTATAAAATTAAACTCAGCAATTTATGAGTGAAATTTTTACCGAAAGCATATTAGTCATAAAATTCATGATGGGAAATTTGGAAGTCCAGTCAGACTCAACATAGTGTCATAGGCTTTGTGCATTATAAGAAACAAAAGGAGGCTTTCATCAAATAGGCATACAAAACTAGTGGCACCCAGGAGATTAAACTGTGGATAAAATGTTCAAAGTCTGGGTCACATAATAGAAGTTGTCGTCATCTCAATCGCATTCATAGTGCTGAGCTAAAACGATGTGTTTTTGCTAACTCATCTAGGTTTTTCTCAGGCTCTTCCTGAAAGAATATTCAGATATTGTTATGTAACCTTATCTTCTAAGAGTCTGCAGTATGCAAAATATAGAGTAGAATTCTATATAGGATATAGAAGATTTCCAAACGCAGTGATCATTGTATATCTGCCATACCAAGCTCATGGTGGTATCTCAAATATTCAGTGAATGAGAATATTAAGCAGTTTTCATTGCTGTAATGAAATACCTGAGGCAGGCTAGGTAAAACAAAAAAGAGGTTTATTATTTAACAATTTGTAGGATCAAGGGGATGGTGCTAGCATGAGTTATGTTCTGGCAGGAGCCATCTTGGGTGCTTCACATCATGGTGCCATGATGCCATGATGGCTCATGGCAATCCTCAAATTACATATGAGAAAAATCACATCTTGATAAAGGAGACCAGAAAGAACTGGATGGGACCAGGTTCAGAGTTTTATAGTAATCATGCCATGAGAATGACCAAGAAATTGCTCCAAGAATGTCCTAATCCCCACCTGAAAGCAATATCCACAAATGATCCTGAGACCTCCCACTGGGTCCCACTTCTCATTACTGCCCTCTGGGGACCAAACTGTCAACACATCAACCTCTGGTGGTGGTGGTAGAGGATTCAACATAACAGTGAATGAAGGGGTATCAGATTTCCCAGTTCCCATTAAGGTCTGAGATCTAATTAGGACTGCCTGTGGCTTTAGACCTAGTGGCTGCTCCTGTGTCTCTCTCACTTCTCACTCCTTCGGTATCTTGCTTCTGTTAACCTCAGTCTGATGAAATAGTCTTCTCAAAAATAACCCTACTTCTTTCTTATCAATTCTTTTAATATAGTTCTTTTTTCTACCTGGTGTCATGGCAGTACCGACTTGGGTCTGTTTGACCTTGTAGAAGCCTCTTATATGCTAGCATGCTACACAACCTCTCTTTGTCTCTCCTTGACTTTGTCTGTTTGGCTTTTCCTTCATTGTTATGTAGAAAGTCACTAATGCTCAGTTGTCCAGTGAACCTTCCTTTCCTAGATTTCTTCTTTGAGCATCTAGTCTATACAGTTGTCTTAAAATGGAATCCTCTGCTGTTTATTCTTAACCTGATTTATATGCCCTCTTTTCTCATCTAACACTTTTTGCATCATCTAGCAAATGGAAGACTTTTGCACACATGTCTAAATTGGAAGTGATACCTAGTTCTTAACATATACACACATACTTATATACTCACACACTCATATTCACACCCACACCCAAACTCTCCCACACTCACCCAAGCAACTCTATTGTAATGAGTTTCCAATTCTGGATCCTGCATCAAAATGTTCCAAGAAAGAATCTTCCAAGTAGTTTTGAGCTTTGAGCTTATTACTCAGTCCTAAAATACTGTCAAGGCCTCCTTTTGTGATGCCCTTTCAAGAGTTTCTTCCAGAACATTTAAATTTTTTATTTTAAGAACAGTTTTAGTCTTACAGAAAAGAGAAGTGCTACAGAAGATTCTTATATATCCATTACTCACCTTTTCTTAATATTGACATCTAACATTACTATTTTTCATTTGTCCAACATTAGTATAATACCATTAACTAAATTACAGGCATTTTCAAATCTTATGAGTTTTCCTGCTGAGGCACTCTGTTACTGACAGGATCTGATATATCTTGAGTACCTCCATTCTAAAGTCAATATATTTCCCTTCATAACTAATAAATATCTTGGGACAGATACTTTGAGACTATATAGATATACATTTTCCCTCAACTTTTGCTCACAAATTTTAACATTCATTAGTAGGTATTGTCTATCATAATTATTAATGAGCTATTCTAACAGTGATTTTTGTGTTTCTTCATTCCCTTGGCATTTATTCTTTCCATCCTATTTGTGTTTAAAATGTCACAATAGTCACAAATAGTTTGAGTATTCAGTCTGTGCTAGACTGGATCAAGCACTTTAATGTTTGTCATCTGATTTGATGCCTATGGTTAGTCTTTGAATTAGGTATAGTCACCCCCTTTTACAAATTAGCAAAGAGAGATTCAGAGAGGCTAACTTATCACAGCTGCAATCCCACTTAAATTAGTCTTGTACTAAAACCTGTTCTTTTAATCCCTACATAATGCTGAGTCACACTGGTTAACACAATGATTAGAAATCCTGTAAGAGAGTTTCTTATCACCAGAACCCCTCATCCAGTGACTCCCAGGTTCAATTCATTTCCCTAGGGTCTAACATGCTGTCATGTTATTCTCAGACTACTTCAGAGTCCCATTAAGTTTGGGATGTGGTCTGAAACTCTTGGTGCATGGTGAAAGAATCTAACATCTGATCCTGAGTGAACCTGCCATCCTTTGTTGTGTTGGTTCTCCACTCCAATCAAATTCTCCTCTTACTATGGCCTATTAGTTCACTGTACTTCTGATTCTGCTTTGTCTTTCTATTTCTGGAATGTTTTTTTTTTTTTTTTTTTTTTTTTTTTTTTCTGTATGTGTTCAATTCACTGTCCACTTCCTAAAGCTAATGTCCTTTGTGAAGGGACAATCCTATCAGTTTTATTTTCACCAGACATACAGAATCTGGTTCCATCCCACTTCTATTGTTCACACCCAAGTTTAAGCCACTATTATCTCATTTCAGGATTATTCCTGGTGGTTTTACCTGTTCTTGCCCTCACCACTCCCCTTAGCTCATCCTCAGCATAGTAGTCAGAATGATCCCTTTAAACTGTGCATCAGGAGCCACTCCTCTGCCAGACTCTCAATGACTCCATTTCCTTGTGAATATAAATCAAAGTGCACACAAAGACCAGCAAGACCTGGCTGAATCTGGTCCGCTTCCCCACCTTCACCTCTGCAGCTTGGCCTCTCCTTTCATCTTTCTTTGATCCATTCCAGCCAGGTTGATCTAAACATTGTTGCTGAAATGTCCCAGGCACAAATCTTACTGCAGGCCTTTTCCCTGACTGGTCTTTCTGGTCTTCCCTTAGCTAGATAGCCACATAGCTCATTCTCTCAGCTCTTCCACATGTTACTCAAACGTTGGTTTTTCTCTGAGTCTGATCCTAACTAGTGGAACTGCATTTCCCATTTCTTTGGTCTTAACCACTTCCTGGTTTCCAGAACACCTACCACTTTCTAGTAAACTATACTTATTTTACATCTAGGTTCTCTGGAGATAGGCCCTGGTCTTGTTTTACAGCCCAACTTTCTGTCTCGAGTCTTAATGCTATGATTTGCATTTGTGGTCTGAACACAACTTTCAAGGTCTCAAGTGTTGCGAGCTTGGTCCTTAGAGTAGCAAAGTTGCAAGGTGGGGGCCTCATGAGAGACTGAAAGACTGGACAACTGCTGCGCTCTGCATCCCTGTCCCACCACGTAGTCTCTACCTCTCTATACTTTCCCACTGTGGTGCCATTCACTGTGAAGTCCTTTCTAGAGGTGAGCTGGGGCATGTAAATTGTCCTTGGATTTCCAGATTGGGAACTAAATAAAGTTCTTTTCCTTTGTAAAGTAGCCAGCCTGAAATTCATTGTGACAGTAGGAAGTTAACTAATTCAGTCGGCACTAGGAAAGCAATAACCCTTACCTATTTTGCTGACTAATGTATCCCAAACTTCTTGGACAGAGCCAGGTCTTCAGGGAGTTACCACTGAATGGTTGGAATATTTCATTCAAAATGACCTCCTCCTCCTATATCCTGTAACATAGATGATGTCTGAATCATCGCTCATGTATGTACTACTTCACTTCATTTTTAGTAGCCACAATCTGTCTCCTTCACTGGACTATAAATTTGTTGAGGTGACATCTCCCAATGATATAGCCTACTTTCTTTGGCACACAAAAAGTAATTTTCTCTTATGAAGGTTGCTTTTCTCACAGCTGTCAGACTATATAGTTCTCATTGGGATAGCATTACCCTTATCCCAGGGATGAATGTGTGGTCCATTCTTATTTGACAGGACATGACATTAGACTAGCAAAATGGTTTGATTTGTTGATCAACTCAAGCAAGGCATCAATGGGGACAAGAAACACATATTCTACAGAGATTGCTAACACTTCTAGTGCTTCTTTTTGTCATTCTTCTGTAGTTTGACTCTTGAATGTTTTCCAAAGGTCCATGTATTAGAAACTTGTTTGCCAGCCTGCTGCACAAATGGGAGGTGGTGGAAGCTTAAGAGGTCGGGCCAAGTGGAAGCAGATGCTTTGGAGCATAACTTTGAAGAGGATATTGGGACCCTGTCCCTTTTTTTTCTCTCTTTGCTTCCAGCCACCATCAGAAGAAAAGGCCCCTGTCTTGTGTTCCTTCTATGATATACTATGCCAGCACAGGCCCAAAGAGACAAAGTCAAACAGCAGTAATTAAAAATTCTGAAATTCTGAAAACAAACCTCTCTTTCTTGTTAGTTGTTTATGGCATTTGGTTACAGTAATGGAAAGCTGACTAACATACACTTCTTGTTAACTTCCTGTCTAGCTGAGAGAACAGAGAGAAGTGGTGATGGATGGGTACTAGGGAAAACATTTCCTAGGAAGTCTAGCCTTAGAATTTCTAGAAGCTGGGCGGAACTACTTTTGTTTTTCTAGTGCCAATTTTACTATCAGCTCTTATACTATTTATTTAATCTCAGTCTTGAGATTAGTAACATAGGACTCAAAGGGGCTCACAAAAGTATGTACAACTTTGAGACCAAAATAATTCAAAAATAATTGAAGAAAAGAAGATGAAAGAACTAAAAACAGAGAAACAAAATACAGTTAGTGTACACAGCATTTTCCAGGAAGTCCTATTTACTTTTAGTGATAAGCCACGCATTTAAGGAACAAGGTCGAAAGAACATGATAGCTGGCAACAAGAGTCACAGTACACATAAGATAAGAGATGAAGAATTGTGAAATTCCAGAGTAGAGGGATGAGCTTAGTTTTTTTTCTTGGAACTATAGGTTTATTGGAAGGACTGCATAAATGAATGCAAACAAACTGTGCATAGCTACCCAAGCATTCTCGCTATTGAGACTACAGGGAATTATCTTTCTGACACTTGTTTATGTGGAATTTTTCAGGATCACAGAAAACACTTATCCTGGCCCCTTTTAACATTGTGAACATCCTAAGCATATGTATATTTATTAAAGTTTTTATTTGAAGTAAGACAATTTCATTCAGTTTATATGTATATTTTGTCTTGTACAACATGTGTATTGTTTACAAAGCAGATTGTGTTTTCCATCACAGACTCTTTTTATATTTCATGTTTATAAGCTCCTGCAGGCTAAAAGATTAGTCTTATTTGTTTTTCTTCTTGTACAAAACTCAAATTGTAGGCGGTTAGTGGTTATATATTGAATGGTAACCTACTGCTCTGAATTCTTTTATTTTTTCCTTTTTGGTTCTATGATCCTGCCAATATGGTAGTTTCTTTGTTTACTGAGCTCATCACTTTCAGAAACCTTTTCTTTCATCTCATCACAATAGGTCCACTCCCAGAGTTCCATATTAGACTTTGTTGTTATCACCAAGAGCTATACTTCCTTTTTGCTTTCCAATTCATTTCCGCAGCACTAGTAATAATTGCATCCATTCTTTTAAGATTTCCAACCATTAATCCTGCCACTTGGTCTTCCTTCCAGAATCCTTTGCTGCCTTCTTTCCCTGTTCCCCAGGTGAAAGTCCAAAGGTTTCCAGTACTGTTCCTTCCTTCCTTGTATAAGCTGTCAAATTCCTGGCTTTTCACCTGGAATATGCCATCGCTAGTCACATATCCAACCCAGCCTCAGCCAGCTCCATGCTTGGTCCTCAGCACGCATATCTGATAGTATCACATATACATAAAACATATAGCTATGCTGATAGATTTCTTATTATATTTAAAGCCACAAATGTCAGTGGAATCTGCTAAATTGACAACTGTATTGTCTTTATTTAGTTTATTCTCTTTATTCAATTTGATGACTCTCTTGTGCTTATTACAATTGCTTTTCTTTCTTTCTTTCTTTCTTTCTTTCTTTCTTTCTTTTTTTTTTGTTTTTGTTTTGTGATGTGGATGAAACTGAGGGTTTCATGCATACTAGGCAAGCAATCTATTATTACTCATACCTTGGGCAGTTAAAATGTCATGTTTCTCTAATTATGAGGTGGAAAAGAAATCTCCCACCTCTGTGCTCACTTCTAAACAGGTAGGGCTCTGTGCTATCATGCTAAGTCATACTTTATGGCTCTTCTGGACCAGGGTACTGCCAACCTCCCCACTGCCTTGTATGCTGGGCCACCTTCTTTCTCATCAGTGCATATACTTTCCTTCTGCAGCAGATTCTGCTCTCTTCTATATAACCCAGGATATATAGGAAACATATATAGGAAACCCCTTTATTTTGGATTGTCTGTACCAGCTTACAAACACGATAGACAAGCTTTTTTCTTTCAAAACATTGCTAGGTCCTGCTTTCCATTCTCTGTCATTGTTTTATTTTGTTGTATTCCTTGATTTAAAAATTCTCATTAGAACACTTACTCTCTTCCCTTCCTCATGTACCATTTTTCCCAATCTCATTTCAGTCGGGAGTAAGTTTCATCCCCACGACTTCACTGAAATTGACTTTATGAAGGTCATTTAAGTCTTTCATTTTGCCAAGTCCTATACTCAATTCTCAGTCCTTGCCATTTGTCTATGAAGCAAATGACCACTTCTTCCTTCTGCAGACATTTGCCTTTGGGTTCCTTCATTGCCCCAAACTGCTGGTGATTGAGAGCTCAGCCCTTGATCTTCTTTTCTGTGTTCTCGGTATGGATGTTCCAGATGATCTTGCCAAGAGCACAACTCTTTGTTTGTGGTGGATTGGAACTGGTCATCTACTTGTAATTCTAGCTAACTGAATTAGCATGGTGCTGAGCATGAATAGTCCACTTAAGGATTGTTGCAAGATAAAAAGGAGAATTGCAGAGGAAAAGTTGTGTGTTGCTGGTTCTCCTAGAGGAGCTTGTGGAGCTTCTTTTCTGATATGAACTTGGCTGTTCTTATCATCATAAGAGCTTGGGACCTTGTCACTGAAGATGACTATGGTCCACTTTAGGGGAGCTCTGGTCTTTATCACTTATTGGCTTTGGAGGGGAAGATGGTATGCTGTTTAATCTCCAGGAGAAGCTAGTCATGCTGGCTTCCTGACATAAACTTGGCTGTTCTTGTCATTGGAGGAGCTTGGGACTTCATCATTGCTGAGGATGGCTGTGGTACTTGTCAGTGGAGCCCTAGTCTTGATTTTGAGTGTTGGTTCTTGGCTGCAGTGCAGAACCTCAGCTTGCTGGCACAGGTCCTTCATCCCACTGGCACACTTTCTAGCTTTCATTGCTGACCTTTGGGCCTTTCTAGCACAGATCCATGAAACAGGACTTGCCTGAGACATTGTCATGGGCACTAGGCCTCTAGTTGGACTTGTCAGGGACACTGTCATGGACTCATGCAGGACATTGCCATAGGATCCATGCCCTCAGCTTGATTCCATGAGTCTTAGTGTTTGGATAGATTTCCTGTACTCTTTCTTTTGTATTTAACTCTTGGGTGACAGTTACAAAATAATACTTATAAACATTACGTGTCCTGTATTGTCTTGTTCTCCTTGCAAACTCCAGACTACAGCAGTATTCCAATACGGACTAAACTCCAGGAGTGATCACTTGTCTATCATTTTCCCTTTAACTCCCTTTGCTCTAGAAACTCTAGCCTTCTTGATACATCTTGGCAATGTCAAATTTATTCTTGGACGAGGATATCTGCATTTACTATTCCTGCCACCTGAAATCTTTCTCCAATAGATTTTTATATGATTTGCTTATTCATTTCTTTTAATTTTCTACAACTATCTTTCCTTAGAGGAAGAGATGCATCTCATTTAACGTAGCTTAACTCTATCACTCAGGACTCTCTTCTCCTTTCATTTTCCTCATAACACTTTTGACAAATGAGCACTTTATATGTTTGTCTGTTTTTTTTTTAAACTTATTACCTTATTAGAATTGAAGCTCTCTGAGCACATGGAGCTTGTCTTGTTCAATGGGGGCTATTTAGAATTTAGAACAGTTTCTAGTGAATTACAGTTACTAAATATACACTAATTAAATGAACACATAGAATCTATCACTTATAGGAATAATTATTTGTAATAGACATAAGACAAAATTTTGAATCCAGAAATAAATGAGCCTGTTTCTGCCTGCAGGAAGCTCACAGTCTTGTGCACAGAACTTGTATTTAGCATGTCCTTCTCTAGCTATCAGTATCAGTGTCAACTGAGAATTTACTAGAGATAAATTCCCAGGCCCCACTGGGACCTTCCGAACCAGCCACAGCAGGGGAGGATGGCAGTCACTGTAGATGAGTCTGGCTGGCAGTTTTGACGTGCGCTGTGGTCTGAGAACTATACTTTCAGTGTCCAGTCCAACCTCAAATAAGCAGCGGTAGCAAAGTGTGGGCCTGTGCCTTTGGCGACAGCCAGAAATTTAAAGAAATTCTTTGTTAAAGGTAAGACAGCTGTGCCACTATAAATAAATCTCCCTAACCTAGGTGTCATTTTCCCTTTTCTGATGACTTTTACAGTCCTAAAGCTAGCAAAGTGACATTCTAAACAGAAGGGAAAGGAAAACAAAAACAAAGCAAAACATGAACAGCAGGTCCAAGACCAAGACTTGCAGCCTTGTTCAACCAGTTTTTAAAA
Source organism: Cavia porcellus (assembly GCF_034190915.1). Taxonomy (NCBI): domain Eukaryota; kingdom Metazoa; phylum Chordata; class Mammalia; order Rodentia; family Caviidae; genus Cavia; species Cavia porcellus. The sequence goes on from NW_026947496.1 coordinate 56,338,678, forward strand.
TCCAGTTGAACAAGGCAATAACTCTTTGGCCTGGCCCACGCTCTATGCTGTTGAAATGACAGAATCTCTAGACTGATGGAACAACAGGCCCAGTGTTGCCTGGCGAGAGGCAGCGGAACACAGACAACAGCTGCCACCACTCACAAAGTGAAGGCTTCACACAACTTGGAGCGAAACCTTAGCAGCAAGTCAGCCTGGTCAGGGAAGCAGGCCAGGCAGACTCGGTCCCTCTCCATCAGCAGTTACCACATGTGAGCATCTCAGTTTGTAAGGCTTCTGTCTAGAGCAATACCTGTTTCCAGCATAGCTTTTGGTTAACCCTGGGGGCCTGTTTCCCTTCCTCCCTTGACAAACACCAGTCAGCCTGCCTTGCTCCCTCTGATTTCAACGACAGATAAAAGAGGACCTCCTGGGCATTTTCTTCTCATATTTATCCACTGAGCAAGACTTTGTGAAGCATTTTAATTGGCCTAAATACCTCAGACTATCAGCTGATAAATCAGCAGGAGATTCTTAGAAAATTAGTTTGAGAGCCAGGAATATAGTTTAGTGGCATAGCGCCTGCCTGACAAGTGCTAGGTTCTGAGTTCGATTCCTAGTATCAAAGGGAAAAGAAAACAAAAAAAAAAAAAAAAAAAAAAAAAAAAGAAAGAAAGAAAGAAAGAAAGAAAGAAAGAAAGAAAGAAAGAAAATGGTACAGTGGGGCTGGCATGTTCTTTCGTTGTATGCACAAGGCCCTAGGTTTGATCCCCAGCATCACACACACAAAAATTAGGTTGACCTTAACCTTATTTTACAACTTGGAATAAAAGTGAAAAAGAAAAACAGACAAAACAATAGCAAAGAAAGGAAAGAAAAAGAAAAGTTGATCAGAGTCATTGTGGTGAAAACATTGTCTATTTCAAATCTTTCAGGATTTCGGCTGTAGCCCATATGAAAACAGTTAAATGCTATTCAAGGAGAATCCAGTGTGCAGGAATATGATAGGGGAGGTGGAATGGAAAATTCTGTAATTACTATGTTCATATTTCATGGTGAAATCTATTCAAGATTAAGTGGATTCTAATAGAATGGTACATGTATCCAAAACATTTGGGGGCAGCTTGGTTGGGTGGGAAGGAAGAATGATTTAATCAGGCCCCAGACAGAGTGTTCACAGAATTCCTTGCTTTATGTAGCTAGTTTTGAATTTCTTCTTTCACAACACTGAGCCACTGGTCGTAAAATCAGCCTTGTCAGGAAAAAAAACCTGGTCAGCTGGGCTTCCCCTCCAGATCCACACGTGTGGGTTTTGATGCCCGCGAGTCCTGAGTGTTGAGATAGCCCCCTGAGGCTTTGCTCCTTTACAGAAGGCCCTCCGTGGGTTTCACAGGCTTTCACTGTATTTGGAAATCAGTTTCGCTGGAAGTATACACGACGTTAAACCACAGGTTGAGTTTTCAGTATGTTGTAAACATTCTCACAGCAGGAGCAAAAATAGCCCATTTTGATTCATGGCCTGCCAGTTCTTGCTCTTAAGAGTGGCCAAGAGGAGCCAAGGAGCAGGGAAGGAAAAGGCCAGAAAAGGGGACATGAGAGAGAAAGAAAGAAAGGGTTGGGGAGGGAGGGAGGAGAGGAAGAGAGTCTGAGATGAGATTTTAGAGTGAACAAGCAGGCGTAAGTACCTTGGAATGTGCCACCTAAAGCCTTCAGTGGAAGAATCACAGCGCAAACTCCAGTAATAAAAGACTTCTTGCTTGTGTGAAGATAACTGGTGACGGCAATGCTGCTGGCTGGCTGCCTGCTGTGTCTCATGACTGACCCCAGAATTGCACTTGGATTTGGGTTCATGCAAATATGAACATCAGACAGGAAACAAAGGCTCGGCTGACAACTGAAATGAATGTCGCTGCCGGGCTTGTCTATCCTTATGGCAAAGAAATGAGGGCTTTTCCAGGGTTTCTGTGTTCTTAATATATCTTACACTTGGAGACTAAGTGACAAATGGGATCCGTTTATAAATGGAGAGAGAGAGAGAGAAAAATACAAGAAATGATGTTCATGGTGTTTAGACTCTGTATATCTAAAAGAAAATGACATTCACAAGAAACAGCACTGATTAGGTTATATTTCAATTGGAAAGTTTTCCTTTGATTTAGCTGTGCGTACAGTTTTATTGTTCTCTGTTTTTTCACTGCAAGTTTATGGAGTTAAACAGCATTTTATCTCGTGGCATTTTAAGTTTTAAAAATGTAAAAACCTGCTTAATTCAATCGCATTTTTCCTTATATTCCCTATTCCCCTGAGTAGCTCACATATTTTAAAAGACTTTGCTCCTAAATCTCCCACACTCAAGTGTAGATCTGCTGTGTGCCGTCTCAGCTCATGTTTGCATTATGTAATGATACTGTGTTATTCGAGGGTTTTATGTATCATCAGAAAATTCCTGATTTCTTGCCTTCGATCTGGTTCTGGACTCTAAATCTCAGCTTCACAGTTCATTAATCCCTCACCTTATGGCATGATATGCATTTTCTCTGTCATTCAGTTTCCATATTTATAAAATAGATATAACAATAATGTCCACCACACAGGGTGGCTGGGTAGGTTAAATGAGTTGATAAAAAGTAGGCACTTAGAGCAATTCCTACTGTAGTACCAGGAGTCTCTGAAGTGCCAATAGAGATGTTAGTTTTATTCTGAGTCATTTATTCATAAAACCAATTTTTAATCAGTCAGCTCCTCTGTGCAATACTTCCTTTGGTTTTTGTAACTATGATTCTCTTTCTCTGTATATTTTCTTTTTTTTTCCCTTAAGATCTCAACTCAAATATCAGTCTCCCCTGATCCTGGAGTATACATCAAGTTCTCAGTGTCTTGAATTTCTTTCCTTAATCACATTGATCAGAGTCTTGTTACACATTTCACTTTTATAATTTGGCAAAAGCATCACTTTCATAGGAACCATGTACCTCATAGAGCATATAAATAAGTGAGATTGCACAAATTTCTACTCACCATTTTATCCTCAGTGACTAGTAAAAAGTACGTTTCCTAAATAATTTCTGCCTGAACAGATGGGTAATTAAGTCATTTTATCAATGTATTGAGCATTCAAGTATAAAAGATCAATTGTTTCTGCCTTTTAGGAGTTCATAGCCAATTAAAGGTTACAGTCCAATCTCTAATCAACTTCAATGGCACAGGTGCATGATGGAGAAAGTCCTACTTAAGGCAATGACAGTGTATTGGCTCATCTGGTTCACTGACCTAGTTATCTGCACTAGCAGCTTCTGAGCAATTGAGGCATTGTATTAGTCAATTTTCCCATTGCTAAGACACAATACTTGACACCCACAATTTAAAGGAGGAGAAGTTTAATTTGGCTTGCAGTTTTAGGGGATTCATCCCATGGTTGGCTGGCTTCAAAGCAGAAACATCATGGTGGAAGGGTGTGGTGGAGCCAACCTGCTTAGTACTTGGAGGCCACAAAGCAGAGCAGGGAAAAGTGCCAAAGGGGCCATGGCCTCCATATTGTACTGAAGGTCACCTCCATGGCCCACCCAGGCACACCCACATATTTGTTCTACCAATCCTCTGGGTGGATCCCAAAGCCAATCAAACTGACACTCCACCTCACCGCCACTGGCATGATCCCCACACAATGAGAATCTGGCTAGTGAAGCTGGTAATGACCTCAGCTCCTTATTATCAAAGTTTGATTTGGGACCCTTGAGTTTACATTAATGTTAACTGAAAATTTTAAGAAGTATCCCCTCAACTTTTTTTCTAAATAGCTTAGTCTTTTATTGATAGTTCTTCTGAAAAAATTTTCCCTCTTTCTAGAAATAATTTTAAATTTAGTATTGAGTTTGGGACTACTTGTGATTCTTAGAGGTCTACTCTTTTGAAGGTTTGACCTAAGTCTACTGTTCTGGGCATGACACTAGACTGCATTTAAAAAACATTCTTGGTGTTTCACTACCACACATGTTCAATCTAACCACACAGTGTAGAGTGAAATGGATTTTTTTTACATCTCAAAAGCTAAAACCAGTAGAATTTTTACTTTGTTTTAAATTCGCAAGAATGGTAGCTCTATAACAATGGATATCATCAACATGTATCCATTTAATACCCATTTATTAACTAGGCCACAGTATACAGGACTTTTCATGAGACTTAGTATCTCTTCTAATAGATGATTATCAGACTGAGTTAATTTGTCACTTATGGACTGTGCTCTGGCTTTTTCTCTGTGCTCTGTGTAATACTTGCATCATAGAGTTTCCATGAAGTTGAAGTTGATAATGCATGTGAAACGCTTAGAAGAATGTGGTAGAGAGTAAGTGTCCAATAGTGGTAAGAACAAAGATGAGGCTGCTCTATGCTCCCCAGCAGTGATGTCCATAATGGTCTCATCTTAGTAATTTTCTTTAAAGTCATCCTAGAATAAACATCTATGAATGTAGACTCAGTTCCTCTCCAGAGAAAACCATCTTAAAGGTAAGTCACACAGAACCTCCATGTTTTACAAGGACAATGACCAACATACACTTGAAAGTGATCAAGTGCATAAGGAAGCCCAGCACTAAGAGTGAGAAGCAGCAGAGACATCAGAAAGCAAAACAAAATTATAAAGACTTTGGAAATTGGACCCATCAATGAAAGACTATAAAACAAAATTAAGAATTATTGTCTAAAGAAAGGAAAATTTGCAAATTGCTATAAGCAATAAGAAATTGAAAATAGCAATAATGAACTTAAGGTATCATTGCTTCTGAAAAGGGTTTTGGCCCAGACAGGACACTGTAGCCAGGAAAGCCTCCACCAGAAGCAGGAAGCCCTATCTCCCCCCCTAGGAATTTACCTGTGACGCCATCTTCCCGCCCCTGGAAATTTACCTATTGTGCCAAACCAAAGATCAATGGGCTGCCTGTACATCCCTAATGCCCGCCTTAGGTTCCACCTCAAACTGAGGCTATTTACATACCCCCACGTCTCATGTCCGCCCGAGAGATAGCTGGTCGCCAGCAGTGGGGGGTGCCGGTCATCTCTCTCCTTGTTCTCAGAATAAAGGCCGCTTTTTGTTTTATACTTCTCATCTTTTGGAAATATTTTTCATCTTTTGGAAATAATCCTATCAGCTTCACTTAAGATAGAAAGCTTCACTTTAGCAGTTGAATCAGCTTCTTTTGCCAATTTCACTTTTTAGGTGTAAACCTTAACTTGAATTCTAATCTTACAGTTGATGTCCTAACAAATGGTCTTTGTTATTTCCTTTCCATGGCAGGAAGGAGGAGTCTACTTTTTGATCTCTTTAGTGAAGCTGGAAATCTTTCCAGGAAGAGATGGAGGTCCTGAGGCTTTGACTTGGCTTAGAGTTGTAATAAATTTTGCAACCTGTCCCCTGTCTGCTTCAGTCCTTAATCCATAGAAAACAGGCCTCACCAAACTTAGACCTGGCTTTAGGATCAGTTGATTCAGTATAGCAAGGAACTCAGATTATCTCCGACTTTCTATATACACTCCTGGCTTCATTCAGAAGCGGGTTCCACTTGTTAGTACCACATGTCTCTGAGGGGCAATTAGAAACATGTATATTGTCATTTAAGGCTGATTATAGAAAGATAAAGAGATTCTTTCCAAGAGTACCTGATAAAAGTCTTTGATCTGATAGGGCCAACATCAACCAAAGTGACTACTCTATTCTAAAACTACTCATTGACTTAAAGTTGAATTCCTGAACCAATCACTTGTAAAGAAGAATTAGCTTATGTAAATAGTTTAGACCAATTTTTCATGGTTGCCCATGAAACTAGCACCCTGTTAATACATTTAAGAGGCTGTTACTGTCACAGTGATTTGGAGGACTAAGTCTCAGCTAATGTCTTACAAATTACAAAGCGTAAAAAGAACTGCAATATGTTGGATGTAATAAAAAATTACCTTCTGATCTGTGGGACATTTTTTAAAGTAACAGCTTAATATAATTTACATATTGTGGAACTCACCTATTTAAAGTGTATAGTTGAATGTTTTTTAAGGTTAACTATGACTACGATTAATCTTAGAACATTTTCATCAATCCCTGTCTACTCTAAAACCCCAGATACTTATAATTACATAACCACCCTGGGAAAGCACTTATTCTGTATCTATAAATTTGCTTGTGCCAGATACTTGACATAAATGGAATGAAATAAAACATGGCCTTTGGTGACTAGCTTCTTTCACTTGGCATAATATTTTCAAGATTCATTTGAGTCAGTGCTCCACTCCTTTTCAGTCTAAATAATATTTTATTGCACATATAGCATGTTTTCTTTATTTGTTAATTGACTGATCAATGTTTTGTTCATTTCCACTTTTTAGTTATCACTATTGTTGCATTGAATATTTTCCTGTACATACACTTTCATTACTCCTATGTATATACTGTACCTAGGAGTGAATTTGCTGAGTCACATGGTGACCATTTAAATTTTAAAGAAACTGCTAGATGTTTTCCAAAGCAGCTGTATCAATTTACATTCTTACCTGATCTATAGGTGGAAATACCCCTGCTTATAATTATTTGCGTGCATTATGTGACCTTTACTTACATAAACACATAAAACATTGTTTTTCAAGATATGGATACACACTGAATTTTCCAAGTGTGCCTCCACCCTAAGGGAAGGCTGCCTAATGCTTTGGTTAGCAACTTTACCAGGAGTTATTTGTCATTTCAGAACAAGACCCATGACTACATCCATACTATATGGGTAGTACCTGAGTTACCCACAAAACATACTTTATATCAGTCTATATTCTGTGGCTTTCAACTAAAGATGATTCGCAATGGAGTTGCTGCTGGGATTGGAGGCTGTGTCCAAGACGGTTGCTCTCTCCTGCAAGGCATGGGAGAGTTCCCACCACAAACAGTATCCTGCTGCCAATGGCAGAGGCCAGCACTGGAGTTAAGAAACCCTGGTGTCTACTCACAGTTTGCATATTCAGCAGCGCTCTTGCTGTCATCCAGCCAAGTATTCTATGCTTTAGTGGAGCAGGACTTGGTTATTGTCTGATGGAAATGCACACAGCACATAAAACTTCATACTATACATTGAGTCAGGATATGTTACTTGGTACTATATTCATATCATCCCTGAATTTTATTTCTGGAAAATACAAGGAATGCTGACATTATTTAATTCTACTATAGTAAGTGCTAGAGTTCTGACCCCTCCCATCCAACACTGAGGCAGGCTAAGGATCAGCTTTCTCTAAAACCTCTAGGTCCTCCAGGGGAGGAATGGATACCAAGAAGAACCTGGGTTCTGTGAGGAAGGAGGAAGAGAGGACCCCTGTGTGGTCAGTGGATCCTGCCATAAGGTCAGTGCTTGCCAAAGTCCTGATTTTTGATATCTGGGAAGCCTGACTTCATTTTCTACCCGAGTAGCTTGTAATTTTTTTTCCTCTTTTCTCCTCCCTTCCTCCATTCTTCCCTCTACTCTCCCCCCTTCTTTTGCCTTCCTCTTTTTTCTTCCCTCCCTTCCTTTCTTTTCTTTCCTTCCTCAAATTTATTTCAATAGATTCCATTATTTGTCATGAAAAATATTCTGAAGTAAAACAAAGACAGATGGAGAAATAATTATATTTTGGCAAAAATAGCATGGCATTCTCAAAAGTGTAAAGAAAGACTGTACTAGATACAATTTAAGCCAATCTCGCCTGGTGTCTCTTATCAGCAGATGTTGCTGTGGGATTTCTCCACCTAAGAAGATGGCATTAGATGGAGAAAACATAAGACGGTGCACAGGTTGCATGGGGGCAGCAGCAACTCCACAGAAAAGAGCCGTCTTTGATGAGTAAGAGCTGAGAACATTTCCTGCCTGTGGGAAGTCAGAGCTGTGAAACTTTCCTGTGCTCTGCAGCCAAGCCATTGATTTCTTCCCTGTTCTCCAGAAATGGAGACTGTTCTATAGTTAACAAGTTTAACTTTTCTTTGCAGAATTTCGGACTTCAGTGTGCATGAGAATCTCACACATGCATTTAGGAGTTCAAATCAGACCCTGGGTTCTGTTCTCAGGGACGATGACTTTGGTACATCTGCTGGGTGCCTGAGAACCTGCATATTAAACAAGATGCTTCCTTCCTTCTCTCCCCATCTCTTTCCCATTGTGATTTTGATTCACTCTTGGAGAATTCTACTTTATTAGATGCAATGATCTGGCCTTTTTTTCCCCGACCAAGGCAAGAGTTGGGAAAGAAAACACTGCCAGGGTTTTTTCCTGCTGCTGTGAGCTGACTCAGATCCGTTTGTCAGCTCAGTTTTCTGACTGCTTACAGAGGGCCAGAAAGTTGGCTCTTTTGGGGTTGGCTGACATTTCCTCTGCGATGGAATTTCCTTTGCTGCAGAACCTGTGGCCTGCATCTTGCATACTGCACACAGATTCTGCTGCTACTCAGGCAGGTTTTCTTGAACTGAGTTCAATCAAGCCACAGGCAGAGATGAGCCCTTCAGGTCCTAAGAATTCACTGGTTGCAACATGAACATCATGGAGGAGTTTGCAATTGAGAAGAAATGTCTATCATCAAGGATATCAGGCCATTGATCATGTCAGTTGCCCTATGAATGTACACTATCAGAGGAGTTATTCTTTGATAAAAGCCAGGTTTAGAAGATGATGGATATATTTATACATGTATATAACCCCTGATGGGCTGAGATTTCTGTCTTTACAGTAGACTTTGATGTGGAGAGAAAATGCATTTGCAAAAATCCCTGTAAGAGCAGGCTTGGGTGCACTCCCTACCCTCAAAGGCATTTTGAACTAGATAGAAAGCAGGTCCCCAGGATACGAAAAGTTGAAGTGCTGCGGCAAACAGTCTTTTTTCAGCCAGGACTGTTGGAGAGTTTGGAGAGGTAACTCAGAGTTATGAAAGTGAATCAGAGAGATATTTGTTTGGTAGCAGATGGTTGACTTACCTTTTTCTTTCTGGGAAGGCTGGGGATTTCAAGAAGAAAGAATGAAGGACACATAGTAATGCCAGGACTAGAAAGATTGGTGTCCCCTGCAAAGGCCAGAGGTCTCCTAAGGAAGAACTGCAAGCCATCTTAGTGACAGAAATGATGCCAGCTCTTTTTGTAGAGCAAACATCCTCACTGTTCTCACTCATGCCCATGACGGACACTGCCAGTGAGTCACAGTACTGTTTCTTTCTCTAAGAAGCCATTCACAGTTAATCGGAGTTAACACCAGAGGTGACATAGAGATGCCTAAGCATTCTACCAGGGAGGATCTGAAAGAATGCCCCAAGTCAGATGAGACCTAGAAACAAAGCAAATGTCAAAGAACTGTCACAAAGTGATAGCAGCCAATGGTCATTCTTGTTAAAAACTCACTGTATTGTTTTTAGTTTCTTCATTACATGTTTATGCCTGCTGTAAGACTGTAACATCGCTTAAGAGAGGAGCATTCTCGTTTATTTTTCTCGTTTATTTTAGCTCTGCAAGAAGTAAATTTTCGAGATCCAATTTGTTCTATAATGTGCGGAACACTTTCTTATCCTGTGAATACTGCTTTGCTAATATTTTGACCTCTCCTTTGTTAATACAGTTCTGTATAGAGATGTCATATGGACAGTACTTGCAATGGGTTCTGCGATATCCCCAGTTTGGGGGAGTTTTGTAGAAGTTCAGTGAAAGCTTTATACCAAGAAAAATGCCATGATTTTTTTTTTTTCCTTAAAGAATATGAGAACTTTTGGATAAAGTTCTCACTTGTACATCCTTGCATATACATTTGAATAACAACAATACCTGTTGCTTATTTTAGCCTTTGTGATGAGGCCCTTATTTTCTCATTAAATTTTGCATTACAATATGTCTTTAGCATGATTTTTCTAGAAGAGAACATTGAGGCTCAGGTAAGTCAGGAAACTTGCCTGCCATTACATAGCTGAGAATTGGCTGAGCTAATATGCAGATCTAGGAGACTGAGCCCCAAAGTGTCTGTTAGAAGCTGGCGCTTGAAATTTTCTACCTAGTTCAGTGAACTTGGAAGCATGAGAAGGTTCTGTGCCAGGAAGGCTTCTGGCCAGGCTCCTGTGATCTGTTTGTCTCCTAATTACCTATGTAGAAATTTCTGCTATCCACCATCTCTGCCCTGCTGCTTGGAAGAGAGTGGGCTTCTAGAAGAAAAGCATGCAGAAACTGTAAGCCGACACCTCTCCCTGGCCATGTCCATGACTTATGAGCACACATCAGACACACAGTTGCTAAACACTCTTGCAGGAGACTCATTTTCCTCGGGTCCCAGATGCCTGAGAGTCCAGAAAGAAAGCTGGGGCCAGCTCTGGGGTCAACCAAGCAAACAGATGGAGATGAGCAGAGGTGACACCCAATCACTCCTTGGCATCTGCAGGGCCTGTCGCCGGCTGCTCTGGCTGGCCAGTGCTTTGACCCAGCTAATCCTGCTGGTCATCCTCATGCCAGCTGCCTTATGTCACTCAATCTGCCCTCGAGGTGACTTTTGCTGGCAGAGGCTTTCCTTCCGAAAGCCAGGAGGACAGAGTTTTAACTGCTTGCTTTCACTGTGGCCTTGGGTCCGCCTCTGGTAGAGCTTGCATGGACTCTTTAGTCTGTTTTATGCCTCATAAATGCTCAGTAAATGTTGTCCTTATTTAGTAGTATCTAATGTGCCATATGACAGGAAGCTTAAGGTGATGCTAGTCTGTCTCCATGTACTTCCCTTTTTGATTATTTCTCATCAACACTGTAATATACTTGCTATGGTTAATGCAGTCTTTTGGAATATCAGGCTAGAAAACTGAAGGCAATGGGCTTATGCTGGGGTGGTCCGTTGGGTCCATGGCTACAGATTTCATCCCTTCCTCCTTCTGTCTAACAGTCACTGAGCACCTACTATATGTCAATTACCTTATCTTATCATGCCAATTACCTGGCAAATAAATAGTGAAAAACCCAATTTCATTAGAGCCCTGTGTAATGTACAGTCTAATAGAAGAAGATGAAAAATAAACTTCATAGAAACAGCAATATAATCACAATTTGAGCAAAGCTGATAGAAATGTGTTGCAGATATATGAAGATCCAGAGGTTGGCATAGACTTGACTCCTTCCAGAAAAGGAAAAGTGGCCACTGGGACTGGAATGACATGGATTCTGGGGATGGAGCAGGGTCCTGGGAGAGTGAGACAACCACAGGGTAGGCCATAGAGCATAGATCCTGCTGGGGGTGGTGTGTGTGTGTGTGTGTGTGTGTGTGTGTTTTACTTGCATTTCAATAAAACACGTGTGACAGGTTTAAAGCAAAGAAATGACATAAACCAGGTGAGGTTTTTTTTCTTTTTCTTTTCTTTTTTTTTTTGGTGCTGGGAATTGGACTCAGGACCTTGTACTTGCCAAGCAGGTGCTTATGCCACTGAGCTATATCCGTGGCCTCAGGTGATGTTTTAAAATAACTTGTTGTCTTATGGTTTGGAGGCTATTTTGGACAGAGCTGGAGGGAAAGAACTGTGCATGGACATGCCTGTTTTTTTCTTGTATTTAAATTCATTTTTTCACAAACAAGGAGACCACACAGAAAGTGGGACACATCTGAGAAGGATAAATACCAAAAGTATATCAAGACAACGTATATGACTTGGTGTCCTCACAACCGAATCAGTGAATCAGTTAATCTACCGTAGCCCTGTATACAGCATGCATTTCCCCTGTGACAGTCTCTCTGCCACTTTCAATTCTTATCATCCCTACACTCGATTGCTGTTAGTTGCAGACGTGCCTTTTGTTATCTGTTCTTTTCTAGATATCTCTTTACACCTTCTGTGGCTTGGGACCATTTCTTCCTTTGCACCTGAATGCCAAGCAATGATGGCAGACACTTACGGTATCTCTCAGTCCTTCAAGTTAATGCTAGCGCACTGTTTTATACCTAATAAATGCTCCATAAATGTTGTCTTTATTTAGTAGTAAAATTATTACATCATTTAAGGTACATGAAAAATACATCACTTAACGCTTGTCAGAAAGGGGGCAAGGCCCCTGGGAAGCTGCAGACATAGAACAGATCAAATCAGGTTTCCACTTTTCTGAGAGTCAGAAAATCCTATGGCAGTGCTGAAATGCAGAGCTGGGGAAATTGGGACCAAATGCTTTTGGGGCCCGTGTGTTTCTGGGTGGGGGCGCCTTTACAGGCTTGTAGGCCACATGGCAGTTTCAAGTTTTTCATATACAAGACTTGGAAGTGAAAGTCAGATGTGATTAAAAATACACATCTTGCAGATGTCTGGACGCTATTCAAATCTCCAAAAGTGTGACAGAAAATTCACTGCTTTCCACATTTCTAGGTCAGGGGAATAAAAGGCCACCATGGCCACTTTGTCTCCTTATTGAATGGGTGTGTTCAAGTGACGTTTTAAATGTACAGTGTTACCTCAGCTGCTTATTTACCTTTCTTAGTGGCCCTATTTGCACCTCTGACACAGAAAACAGACTAACAAGAGGGACATTTGATGTTTCCCAGGAGATGAAAGTCATTATTTTTAGCATATGGTAAATAAATTTAGATGACGGCAATATGTATATAAGCATAATTCATGGAAATGAAAAATATGAAACCCATGATAGTGCCTCCATGATACTAAAACAATTTTTATACATTTTCTTACATTATCATTTTTAAAAGAGAATTTTAATTTTATTTATTTTATTTTTCCTAAGCACTTGCTAACTATATCTAGCCAGCTGGCTTGTTTGTAATAACCTGTTTACTTTGCATCAATTTAAACATGTGACCTGAACATCTGTCTCCTTCCATACTAATTTATTTGCTCCCACTCTTTGTGTTACCGTGAAGTTGCAATCAACATCTTTTTCTCTAGGACTCACAGGAGTTGCGGAGACCCCAGAGGTGTGTCCTTGTGAAGGACTGGATGGGTATGTTTGATTTAAAAATTCACATTTCCCACCCAACCACAAAAATAAAGAAAGAAAAAAGAAAAGGAAAAAATGTCTATGTTACACAGGCAGAGATCAAAATGGAAAAGAAAGGCACTTTGTTTTGCCTGACAAAGATGGGCTATCAATTTTCATAAATCTGCATTCCCAAGACAACTGCTCATGTCTGGTTAGAGGTCTCTGTCTTTGAACTTACATACCAGAAAGTATTTTTCGCCATGTCTCAAAAAGATAAAATACAGTTAATAATAGTACACGTGTAATTTAGGTAATCTCAGGGAGGTAATTTTGTTAAATTCTTTTTAAAAATTTTATTAATTTTAACAATTCTAATTCTCCCTTTTAAGGATGGGGTTGTTGTTGGGAAATGGCTGCAGACCTGAGTCTTAAATAAACATAACATGCAAATATTCTTTCTGTTTACCCAATTTTAGAAATCATAAAACTTACACATGTATATAATATATGTATATGTTTACATATATATACGTATATATTCCTGAATTATAAGATGAACTTTTACATATATTAATTAAACAATGAAAACCCAGCACAACTCAAACAGTATTGAAAATTTGTGGTTAAAATATTGTGCATTAAAGAACAAAATATTACATTTTAAAATCTTTAAGTCTTATAATAGCTTTTCCTTGGTCTTTTTCCTTCTTTTAACATTCTCTTACAAAAACCCCTAGGCTTGCTATGTTTTAACACCAAGCATGCTAATGCACTGTGTCTGTTGAACTTAATCTGCTTCCCAGCAAGTTTTATGGCTGGATCTTGGAGACAGACAGAGCTCGTGTTACTAAGACTGCCTAGTACACATACAGGAGTTGTATAACTAGATCCCATAAATCACTAGGCATAGATCAATTGAACAACACCTGGAAGGAAGCCACAAGGATGTTTAAAGTTGACAATTATTCCTGTATGTTTATAGTATCTGAGAGTGTGAAGGTTACATTATTAAGAGTCATCTAGAACAAAGATCTTTACCTGATTGATAAGCTGAGTTACTTCACATGCCTGATAGACATTTAGCTTTCTTGACCTCTCCCTGGAAATTCTAACTGAGCAGAATGAGGTGGGTCTTCATAAAGTGAATTATTCACAGCTGCCTCAGGTGTCTCTCAGTGCCGTACAGTAAACCATGCATCACACCTGTATTGTTCAGAGTGCGGTTCATGGATCAGCAGCTTCACTGTAACAGAGAGACAGGTTATAAACTCAGATTCTTGCACTCTTTCCAAGGTCAAGATCCATTGCTGACTCTGCACTTTATGAAGATGCTCAGACGATTCATGTGCACAGCAAAATTTGAGGAGAAAGTCCAGGGCAAAGTGAACTAGGGCTACCACTGCCTTTGTTATAAATAAAAGAATTACATTTATGGAGCCACAAGTTCCATTTTACTTTGTTGCACTTTATGGAAATTTGTTAAATATTTCCTATTTGTATTTTGAATCTCATTTTGGGGGGTGATTTTTATGATGCTGAACCTACTGAGTGAAATAATTACTCTAGTTACATAGGTGATTAATCTTGGTACTATCCTGAGGTACCCAGCACAGTTATTCATGATAGTGTTGCTTGAAGTACCTAACTGTGGGACTAAATGATTCCATCATAAAGCCTTGTGAATCTAGGGGAAGCTGTGCTGATTGGTGGCTGATGGGAAGCACCTAAAACATCCTCATTTAAGCCAGGGTGTATTAGACAAATCCCAGAGTTGGAGAAGGAAAAAAAAAAAAAGGAGGGTTTGACTCCTATTATTTTCAATTAATAAGAGTATGTTCATGGGCTTTTAAAAATTATTTGGGACTCAGCTTTCTCATGTGTTAAATACAAAAATAAGAAGGCTCATATTATATGACAAGCACACTAAGATGCTTGTGTCTCTGCTACATATTTCAAGGTTGTATTATATCACTGGGTTGGTCCAATGAAGTATAGCTGTTTTCTGTTTTATTTTTAATTTAGATATAATTTAAACATTAAAGAACTCATCCTTTTTAAAGAGTAAAGGGAATCTTTTGGGTTTGAGACTAGTTTTGGTGGATTCTTGGGGTTTACTAAAATTACAAGGACCGTGAGATTTTAACAACAGCTGTAGTCTGTGCAAGCATAAGCAAATTTAGGAGGCTGGAATGGATTTCATTAAATTGCACACTGGTCTTGACATTATTGAAGTATATGCAGTATCTTAGGATGAATTCTCTGTGCTTGATCACCAAAGTTACTTCTCACATACATATGATTTCATTTAATATTTATAATCAAGCAGTTAAGATCTTCAAGACTTTAGAATGATACCAGTATGCTCTGAAAGCCAGAGGTATTAAACAAGGCCTGCCAACGCGGGGTGGGCGGGGTGGGCGGGGTGTCAGGTCACGATGTATGTAGTCTTGCCTCACACTTCACCCTTGAATTCATTCAGACTGAAATGAATTTTCAGGATAGAAATATGAGTTATCAAAACAAAACTAAATGGAGTTGAACAGTGGGGGAAAAGAGTAAGGTTGGCTGCTCTTCTCACTATGGGGTAAGATCTCAGCTGAATTAAATCAAAAAGTGAGATGCTAATTATGTATATGCTAACCCATTAGGAATATTGGGGTTTCAAAAATGCTTCCCTCCAGTGATAACTTGTATTTTGGCCAAATGATGCAGTTGATAAAAGTAACACTTTTTAAGTTAATTCAGGTGGAAATTTAGCTCAGTGGCATAAGCATCTGCTTGGCAAGTGCAAGGTCATGAGTTCGATCCCCAGTACTAATAAAATAAAAAGAGCATAAATAAGTGAAATTAATTAAATTAGTAGAACAATTTTTTTTTCAGTTACCATGTTCAGTGTTGAGTGGGTTGCTATCAAACGTTTATTCGTAATCACTGCTGGTGACAGTGTAAGTTTTATAGCAAGAATCTTCAGGAATCTATATTTCTTTAACCTCTATGTTTACTATAATGCCTCAGGTAAAGTGCAAAACAAATGTTATCAACAAACACTTAACCCTAGTTTTCTTTTTCAAACAACATAAGTTAGTACTTTTGAACTGTGTAGAAAGCAAGATTGAGCAAATAAGTACCTAAATTGTGAATAGTAGGAGCCATATTTCAGATTATTGGAAAAGAGAGTTATAGATTTACACAGGGCAGAATCTAGAATAAATACTGAGCTATTAAATTAGTATTGGTGGCACTCATGATTTTTAATGTATAGCGATATGGATATAACTATAAATATGGATTCAAATAGAGGTGATATAAATACATACACATATATAACTATATATATTCATATGAAAAGTTTATATTTTCTGGCTTTGTTGCTGGAGAGGACTTAGAAATATTCACAGCCTAGTAAGTGCAAGAACTTTTTGGAATCCTTGGAAAGTTCTAATATAACAAAACAAAATGAAAACAAAACAAAACAAAACAACCCATAAAAATGTGCCTAGAACATCATGTTATCCCAGAAGTACTAAAATAATTACAAGAAAGTGTCAAATATCTGTATGTCTAACTTTTAGAGTGCCTAGTATCCAAATCTGGAATAACTTGGACATTCAAAATAGTGAATGTAACATATTATGACTTACTGAACAAAGTAAGAAATCACAAATCCATATGTATATAGATTACTTATTTCATTAAAGAAAATTTCTCTCTGTAGGAGAATGGCATCTTATAAGTCCAAAAGGAATGATGCAGTCAGAAAATTATCAAAATCATAACTAATTCAATCTAGAATAATCAAGGTACTAAATATTCCATTTGAGCATTTGACCAAGTTATACCTCTCTTGTGTACATTCCTGAGTTAAAGACATCATACTATAGTGACACATGTGGGTCTATGTTTCTTTAGCTCAATTCACAATAGCTAAGCTCTATAAACAGCATAGATGCCTGCTAATGATAAATGGACAAGGAAAATGTGGTACATATACATAGTACAGTATTATTCAGCCATAAAGAAGAATGAATGTCATCTGCAGGAAATGAATGGAATTCAAGACAGTAACGTTAAGTGAAATAAATCAGATGCAGAAAAGAAAATATCACATGGAGTCTCTTATATGAGAAACCTAAAATGTAAATAAATAGAAGAGTAAAATAAAGGAGACATAACAGAAAAGAAAGCAGACTCTTGGTAAATGGTTTCAGAAGGGTGTTGAGGTAAGGGAGAGGTTAGGGCGGGGTGGTATTGGATGGAAAATGATCATGATACATTACATGCATGTGACCATCCCCCCAAATGAACATAACCATTCTGCAAATGGTTATTGCAAATACACACACACACACACACACACACACACACAATTAGTGGGAGAACCAAATGGCAGGAACATGTAGAAAAAAACAGTTGTTTAATATGTTAATGGAGATATTTTTGAAAAGAGTTAAAGAGTTAACTATGTGTAGATTTTCAAATTGTTTATAATTACTGCTAATGAGAAAGAAAAACATTTTCTTTATTTTTATACTGTCTAATTTAAGATTGTCCATAATTTTAAGAAAGACTAGGATTTTGAAGAAAACGCTTGTTAGTCAAAACCTAGAAAACTTACTTGACGTAGAAAATTGCTTCAAGGGCTGGTTACTTATTTCATAACCAATTAGTATGCTAATTATAAAGTGCATCTTGTCAGCACTTTAGTGCTTGCTTTTTACTGCGTGCATTTCAAAGTGAGACAAGTACACCTACACTTCCTTGAACACATTTTATCTACTTCAGATGAGCCTTCCTTCTAAGAAACAGAAATTTACACACCATACATCCTTCCCCTTCCCTGTGCGAGGGACTCTGTGTGAGTCCCTCGCACAGAGGTGAATTCTGGGGTACTGGCTGATGCTTTTTACAAGGGATGAGAGTTCACCCTCCAGCTGCTAGTGATGATTTCTTATTCATTTAGAGCTTGTAATAAAAAATGTTGGCAAGGGTATAACTAAGCTGAAGATCACTTAAATGAAGTTTTTAAAGCATTCTTAGTCTTGAAATATCTGTAATAGAAGGATCTCCACAGATATATAATTGACTAGAGAAGATTCATTTGTAATTCAAAACCTCAAACCTGTGTGATAAAGGACAGAGGGACAATGGTTCCTTGGTTAAGAGCCTTTTCTTTGGAATCAAATACATGGGTATTCATTGAACAAAGTAAGAAATCACAAATCCATTTGTATATAAATTACTTATTTCATTATGTATTTCTTCTTTGGATGTGGTTGATGGAAGAAACTTGCAGTTTTGAAAGAAACAGATTGTGCAGAATGTTACACTTTCCTGAAAGAAGATAGCAGAATAGTAATTTATAAGGGAATGTCATTAATAGAGTACCACAAATGGTCTGGGTTTAGGGTTTACCGAGAATGGGTTGGTAATGAACGACCATGAAACTGATTTGGTGTAAGTAATCCTAGAGGCAGGGCTGCAGGTAAGCTGGAAGGCTTGGCAAAGGAAAACATAAGCCAGTGTTTCCACTAGGGATGCCTGGAAAAGAAAGAGGCTGGAAAGGAAATATCCATGGGTGTTTGATTGCCAAAAAGAACATGACTCATCAGTGAGAGAGTTTGTTATCTGAGTCTCTATGTTCCTTCTTGAAAAGTGATATTTTCCAGAGTAAGATAGAACTTGAAGCAAAGGAGATGAGGGAACGGGGATTGGTTTCATTCCAAGGGTGAGTGATACCAGACTATATTCTGCTACCAGTACTCTAGAGAGAAAGTACTGAGTTTACCTCTAGACTGCATTACTGGAGGACAAACTTGATGAGCAATTAGATGTACTTGAGACAAAACAACGACAACCAGTCACTCTCTTCCACTGAGCCCTTACTCCTGAAATCAAGCCTTTCTTTGTCTCGCCACATTTTATTCCAGAGGTTGAAATCTTGCTTTAACCTGAAGACCACTCCACAGACCCTGCCTTACCTGAGAAATATTCCTGTTCTTCCTAAGCTGGAATTGATTGCTCCTCTTCAATGTTTTCTTAGTCTTTTTGTTCTTGTTGTAAAAATCATGTCTTGCTTTAATATAGGATGACTTCTACTGTAGCCCTGGGTATATATGTGGCCTTTTCCGCTACCATGTAAGCTCTCTGAGGACAGGGATCAAGTCTTTTCATCTTGTTTCTAGATCAAGACTCAGTGCCTGCGCAAATAAAAAGTCGATGCATACCTGTGGGAATCAAGATGTCTATCTGTATGGAATACGTGTATTGTATCACAAAGACTGTGGAGTGTGGATAGGAGACATAGTGGGAAAGGGCTAGGTAGAATTGATGCAGCATGGAGCAGCTATTATCAACAGAAAGAAAGGTTTGCTCTGTCTATCTTCTTTCCTCTCCAAGGGACTTCTGAGCTGATCTAAATCAACATAGGTACTCAAAGGCATTGATACTTAAGGGGAGCACAGTGCTGCTGAAAGATACCTAGTTAGGACTCTGAATGTCCTTTCACCTGATGGACACTGGATTTCCATGCACACTGGTCTCTTCACTTGTAAAGTAAAATCAAAACATTTGCTCTCCCTTTCTACTCATTTACTGTCAAGATCCATGAGCTTATAGTGAGCATTAATTGTAAGTTCTAAGATCCTCCCTATGATGTTTTCACTGGCATTACTGGCACTGAAGAGGGTTAGAAATGCAGAATCCCATGTCCATCCAAGGTCCACTGTATCCGAACCTGCTTTTTCATGAGGTTCTCTGGCAATGTGCGTGCAAGAACATTATATATCCTCTCAAGAATGATATAATAAAATATGCAACTATTAATAAGGTGTATGAGGTATGGGGAAAATGAATATGGGGCCAAAGGAATCAGCATTAGAAGGGGAGCCAAACAGATGAGTGGGAAAGCAATACTGCTTACACGAGGGGGAAAGCAATGCTCTCTTCTGTTATGCTTACAGTAGTAGGCATGCAGACCTCTTAGATATGATGTTTGCCCAATGTCACCACTTTTCCTGTCTCCCTCATCAAAACCAATCTGTTCTGTGTTTCTCTTTATGGAGAAATTCTGCCACACAAAAAGTAATATATAGTAGTGACCCAGTTTGGATGGCATTAAGGTGATATCCTAGACACTGGCAATATGTTATCTGTCTTCCTAAGGTAGATCTTTTATCACAAAGAGTTACAAGCAGGGTGAGAAATCTGCAATATCAAATAGGATCCTAAGTGGCTCATTAAACAGTACAGATAGTTGATGATGGGTATCACTAAACATAACTTTGTGTATTGCAGAATAGTGGAGCTATCTCTGCATCATAAGTGTCAGATTCTATAGCAGTCCCTCTCTGCCAGCCTTGTCGAAGTCTGGAGGAGTCCACATTTGTAATCCTGTGGAAAAATTATTGGAACTCCAATAAGTAATTCCAATCTCCCACTTACAGTACAATTCAGGACAAGAATAAAGAGATAGACACCTATCTGTAGTGTGGGAAGCTAAGGAGGTCCTAAATCCAACTGGAACAATAGCTAACTGGAGCAAAGGCCTTGATTCAAGGCCAAACTTAGGTTTTATTAAATTGTGATGAGGGGAGTGGCTTAAGGATGAGTAACTGTGAGAATGGAATGCTATGACTGGGCTAGGCAGGAGGCATGACAGCATCTCTACATTATGGAGAGAGAGAGATGGAGAGGGAGAGAGAGAAGTATGCAACAAGAGTAATCTGCATAACACAGTTTTAAGGAAGTATCTTGTGTTTTGGGGTCAGTGCTTCAGTTTATTTTGTAGCTTTTGTTTTTAAAAAGAACAAGATAAAACAAATCAGAACAGAACAATGTAAGCAACATGGGACTTCAAAACAAGGCAACAGAAAATCAACAGTAGCTATGATAATGTCTCTTTGTTCTGGTCTCTTGTCCCATGGAACAATTATTTCCTCTCCTTTGATTTTCAGTCTATGAATTTCCTTTAGAGTTTAAATGTATTTCTTGTATATAGTCTATTGATGGATTTGTTTCTTAACCCACTCTCCCTGTGTTTCTTATTATTGCTGAACTGAGGCCATCTACATTAATGATTACAATCAGCATACATTAGTTTGTTTCTGCCTTGCTATCCTCCTGATGTGGGCTATCCATTTTTACCCTTCATTCAAATTGCCTGTTCTGTTTGGATCTTCCTCTGCTGCTGTTCCTGGAATCATGGTTATCTTTATCTTTCTCTAGAATATCCTCCAGCACTCTCTATAGGGTTGATTTGATGTTCATGAATTCCTTCAGTTGTTCTTTATCATGGAAGTATCTTATTTTTCCATCAATTTTGAAATATGGTTTTTCAGGGTATATCAATCTGGGTTGGAAGTTGTTTTCTTTCAGGATTTGAAACACCACTACAAACTCTTATTGACTTGATGGTTTGCGATGATAAGCCTGCTGTGATTATTATTGGTTTTTCTCTATAGGTGATATGTTTCTTGTCTCTAACAGTTTTTAATATTCTGTTCTTGTGTTGAATTTCTGGGATATTGATTGTTATATGTCTGGGTTTAGATTTACTTAGATTATGGCTGTTGGAGTTCTATATGCCACACTTATCTGTATGCTGCATGCTGTAAATAGCATTTTTATTTATTTGTGTTAACGCTTGCATCTTTACTGACACCAACCACTCATAAATTATTTTATTTGCATCATTTTTCAGCCATTGAGTTGTTATTTCCTGATTCCTTGTTATTTTTAAGAGATTCTTGCTTTATTGATCATTAGTTGTGATCCTGTCTTCAAGCTCTGAAAGTTTATCCTTAGTCTCTTTCAAGTCTTTTTGATCATCTTTTTAATTTCCTGGATATCTCTTTGAATCCATTTCACACATTATAATTCTTTTCTATATTGTTCATTCAAGGTTTCTATCATTTTCTTATGTTCCTCTTTTTTTATCTATGTCTTCTTTAGATATACTGAGCAATTCCTTCATTATGTTTTTGATTTCTTCTTTAACCTGCAACATTATTTCTAATTTGATCACTTTTACAGTCTCATGAAGCTGTTTCATTACTTCATTTGCTGTCCTCTCAGAGATTTCAGATGTGTGACTTCCATTTTATTCCATGACTGTACTTCCCAGACTTGTTCTGTATGGGCTGGATGTTTGAGACTTCTTTTTGCTCCTTCCCTGACATTCTCCTGACTTCCTCCCAACAAGCTGGTTGTGGAGTCCCACATGCTTCCAATGTTGACTGCCCTTCCACAGTATAAAGGAATGGGACATGCACCTGAGTTTCTCTGACCTCAGGTTTACAGGGTAGGCTTCTCCAGACCTGTGCAGCTACACTGATGCTTTTGCAGTGGTCAGGAGTGCCTAGGGATGGCGCTGCTGCTTCTCTTGTGATAGCTCAGACCCCAGAATAAAACCCAAGGAAGCAAGAAATTAAAATTGGGGGGGGGGCAAGGCTTTATTTTAGGCCAGGCCTGGTGATGCAACCCCTGGGAGCCAATTTGGAGACTGTGTGCCTCACAGCTGGGGGATTAGGCTTTTAAAGCTGAAAACCACAGGAATGTTGCAATTGCTGACACAGTTAGGTAGCATCTAGGCTTTACAGAACTTCCTTGAAGTTAAGCATTTCTTAAAGAACAGCATATTTTATTACAGATAGCTGGATCAGGGGTAGGGGAGGGGGTTACAGGAAACTGATACCTAAGGCTTTTACAGCTTTCTCAGGAAATTGAAACTTAACCTAGAAAGATAGGAAGGGAAGGGAGGCTGAGCGGTACATACAGAACAGAAATGAGGCGCAATGGTTAGAACTAGGCTATAACACTCTCAGCTGGAGTATCTACACCAGGATACTTGCGATGTTGGCAGGCACACAGGGGTTTGTTTGTCTAATTTTCCCAGTGGGTGATAGCTGCCTGAAGGAAGCAAAGATCTCCAATGGTGG
Organism: Cavia porcellus; assembly: GCF_034190915.1. Lineage (NCBI taxonomy): Eukaryota > Metazoa > Chordata > Mammalia > Rodentia > Caviidae > Cavia > Cavia porcellus. Next base: position 56,361,520 of record NW_026947496.1, read on the forward strand.
CCTATGGGTGCATGGGGCCTTCCTGGCTATGTGTCTGTGCTCCTGCTAACTGCCCACAGAAAGCAAGCCTTCTGATTTTGGTGGCCAGCAGCCTGAGGTGGATCTGATTGGGTCTCTCTGTTTGCACTGGCTGCCCACAGGAAGCACAGTGTTTCAGTTTTGATGTCTAGTTTTCATGCCTTGAGACATAATGAGTTTTTCTTTCTTTGTCAAGTCTTAGTCTCAGCCAACAGTATGGTGTCATTTGGCCTCACTCATGCATACTAGTTGGAAGCTATAGTTGGGGCATCACTGACCTGTCACATCACTTTAAAGACTAAGCATCAGCACTTTGGATACCTATTTGCATTGCTTAAAGCCAATTGAGGGGATAAATAAATATTCTAGAACACTCTATACATATCAATACATGGAAATAGGGCCAGTTTTAGTAAAAAGGGAGACAAATGCTCTTCTTTCAAGGAGAGCTGTACTGGTGGTCCTCAAAAAGATTCATCAATAAAATACTGAGGAAAAAGCTAGGCAAAGGCTGGAAATCATAATGAAAAGTATATAGTTAGCACCTACTTTGAGCTGGGTGCGAGGGTTTTCATTTTTACAGATACTATCTCATTTAATTCGTATTTTATAAATACCTCTCTTTTATAAGGACAGAAGCTAGCTGTCTCAAGAAACTCAGCACCACTGGCGGCTCCCAAGACACACAGCAAAGGGACACCAGGTGACCTGGAAGGTTTGGACCTAGACCCTTAATTGGGGCTCTTAATTGGAGGACTAAGGACACAAGGTGATCCATGAACTTGAAAAGTGACATTTCCATAAGCCTCTCCAAGAAAGCTAGCTTTTCCTTCCATTAGGAAGATAACTCATAGGTGACACATCCTAGGTTATTAGCTGTGCTTTTCAGCAGTGGAAATCCTGGTTATTTGCATAAACATGGTTGTTGGAGAACCTCAGTATGTCACTAAACTCATCGGTACCATACAGTTGTGGTGATTGGGCCTGATGACACTTACAGAAGATCACAGAGTTGAAGATACAATGGAATGGAGCCTGGAGCTCAGGTTGGATTGATGGCAGAGCTGCTGGCTGATAAAAACACAAGAAACATACCTCTCTAGCAAAGTACCTAGTGTTACTTTGGACATCTAATATGTTTGACGCCTTCAAAAAAAAAAAAAAAAAAAAAAACCAGAAGTCAGAGAGGCTGGTTAGGATACAAAACATAATTTTTCTTTTCATAATTAATTTCTACATGTCATAACATTTTATATGGAAAGGCATGACTTGGGATAGTAACTAGGATATTCTTTAAATGTATTCTTGATTTTATACTTGAAAATAAAATCAAAACATCGAACTGCTTTCATCACACTTTCCTTTCCTTTTGCTGAATCACAAACATCTCTAAAATGAAGATATGATGAGGGTTAATTGAATGAGATCCCATAGAAATTTTCCAAGTGTTTATCAAAATGCAGAGTGGAGAATTTTTGTACTCATAAAATTTCACTTTTAAGAACAAATCATATATTTTCCTTTATATTCCTAACAACAGATTCTAAGGAAAAGATAAATTTAAGATATATTTGAGCTGATACTATTTAAAAAGGATAAAAAATAGCATGAATTTATAACAGTTTTTTAGAAAAATTGCCATTTTGTGCTCTTTTCTAGATATGCCAATTTCTACCAGTATGAGCATGAGGACTACAGAGTGATATAATATTAACTTGTAGCATAACAACTATCCTTGAATTCACTTTTGCTTTGCTTCTGTTCTGGTAGTTATGATGTTGGGTGCTAAAACACATGTGATAGTGTGTATCCCAGGCATTTGGGGACACAGATGCTTAACTGCTAACAAGGAGCATTTTTAAAAAAATGGCTGGATCAAAACAGCAAAAATCCTTTTTTGCAATATGGACTATTAATGCATCTGTTCTAATGATGTCATAATTCTTTCCATTTACCTGAAAAAATGGAGGGAGAGAATATCTAAATTCACAAGGGAAGGAGTATTTCAAAGGTTTTAAGAGCACATATCTGCTGTCAGCCGTGCTTTCGAGTGGAACCTCCTCCACTTGCACGGGTAGCTGAATGTTATTTAACCTCTAGTTCAGGTTTTCGATGACATGAGGTCATCAACAGTTTCTGCATACTGCAAATATGATTACTGGGAGAAGTGGATGAGATAATCCATGCTGAGTTTTTAGCTGGGGTGTTGCAGAGGAGGGGAAAGTTACCATTATTCAACCTAACAGGTATTGGTTCTTATGACTGCTTACAAAAATGAAAGGAATTCTGACTTCAGTTATGCATGGAAGCTGTGGGCAAAACTGGGATTAATTAAAACTGGAATTGGTTTAAAAGTCATCCATCTCCCCCATGACTTTTGCTCAGTTGTCAAAACTGTGGTTTTACATTTGGTTGGATAAATTTCTCAGAAGAAAACAGTCAGGGCTCCTTAAGGAAAGGGATCCTGGTATTTATGGCAGATCTTTTAAGATGCCCTAAAATCTTGCCAAGAATTGATTTTTTTCAGAGTTTTACCAGCTCCAAGAACTTGAAAACCAATTTCTAGAGCACTATGGGAAATTTGATAACTAGACCAATGTGTAGTGGATAATGCTCCCCAAAGATCAGTAACATCTTAGATGAAGCTGTGGTTGACACTTCTGTTCTTAATCAAAATGTTTCTGCTTTAAAGGCCGGCCGTGGTCTTGACTCTGAATTGATAGAGTATCCTGTGGGAAAATGATAAATTGCACATGAACTTTTTCATCTTTAGGTAATTATGGTTTAATTTTTATTGTTTATGTGCAACAATGTGGGTGAAATTTTGTCTTCTCAGCAGCTGGCTGGAGAATTCTTTTAAACCGAAGAACATGGCCTTTGCTGAGAAGTTACATTCAGCCAGCTGTGGAGAGGGAGAAAGTGTGGGGCTGGGAGAAGGTTTCATTCAGGAGGAAGCAATGACTCCACATTTACATGATGGAGAAGCGAGAGTTGAGACAGAGGTCCAGAGAAGCCAAAGGGCTAAATGGAGGAGACATGAGACAGAGTAGGAAACCCATTGGCTACTTGGAAAGGAGTCCACCTATAAGAGAAAAAAAAAAAAAAAACTTTTTTCTTATTGTTGTTTTGTTCTGAGATAAATACTATGGACTCTGAGATTAAGGCATTCTGTCTGTCCTACATGGAAACTTCCATTGCTCACTAAAGTTCATGGTTCAGGGAAATTCTTTGTGGAAAATGCACACAAGTCCTGTGTCTGCCTTTAATAGAGAGTCTGGAATAAAGACAGCCCGAGTGGGAGGAAGCTCACATATGGTATGTGCAAAGTGGCAAAGCTAATTGTGGAAATATGAGAAATTATGAACAAGTAAAAGGAAGCAAAGAAACCGTCCAGATTTCTACCACCCCAAGATAGCTATTGTTAATGTGTTGATGTCTTCTCATTTCTGTTCCAGATTATTGTGTACATTTATGTCATTCTATTATGCTTCTCTCAAGAGAAAATAGATCCGTTCAGTATGCACACTTTATAATCTCTTTCATTTGTTTGACAATATGTTGGACCCTGTTTCTAACGCTAGGGTGTCACTGGTAGATGATGGGTAGGATATCAGTAGTGGAAACATTGAGTTCCAGGCTTTCATTATGACAATCACTGCTCTGATATCCTAGTAGCTAAATCTTACATGCTTATCCAATTATTTCCTTCAGATAAACTTTCCTCCCTTGTCTTTTTCTCCCTTCCATCCCGTTTATCCATTTCTCCAACAAATAGTGACTGTCATGGTCAGCTTGGGCTGCTATAACAAAATCCTACAAACTGGGTGCCTCAAACAGTAATTTATTTCCTTTAGTTCTAGAAGTTGGGAAATCTAAGATCCAGGTTCCAATTAATTTATTTTTGAGGAGACCTCTTTTTCTAGCTTTCTAGCTCATCTCTTTTTCTCACAAAGAATAAACCAGAAATCCCATCAAGCGAGCTCAAGCCCTCTGATTTCATCTAAACTTGATCCTCCTGGAAGCTCTACCTCCAAAGACCATTGTATTTGGAATTAGAGCATCAACACAATCCATAAGAGTGACTGTTTCCTTGGTGTCAGGCCCGGAGGGAGGGTCTGAACATATATGTCTATTTCTCTATATGCTGAAGACATAGATATTAGTTAAATAATTACACAGAAAGAATTTTAAAGTAACTGTTGCAAAGAACACTATGCCAAGCATTTTAGTATTTTTTTAAAAAAGATTTACTTAGCTCACAGTCCTAGTAGCTTAAGTTACAATGCTAACATAGGCTCAGTTCTGGAGAGAACCTCATGTGGGAAGAGATCATATCTCAAGACAAGAAACCACAGAATAATTCAGGTATGAAACTTGCTTTTATAGTAATGTGCTCTTAATTAGAGCTGACTCTAGGTCCCACTAAACTACCTAAACTCTGTCTGAGGACAGTGCCTTTAATAATGCAATGACCTCTCACTGAGCTCCACTTCATAAAAGGTTCTAAAAGAAAGTCCACACTTTACCAAACTTCCAACACAGGGACCACTGGGGACAAATCGCACCCAAACCCTAGCAGTAAGAAGATACATGGTTGCATGGGGACCTGGCATAGGGGACTTAGATAACTTAAGGAAATCACTGAAGACTTCACCAAAGAAGGGCTGCTTAACCTGGGAGGTGAGGCAGGGATGGGAACTAGGTGAAGCGGCAGGTGAAGAGGGCAGAAGGAACTGCAGGTACCAAGGCTCAGGGCAGGAGGCAGTGGGTGAGAGCGAAGGATAAAAAAGGTCATATTAGGGAACTAGATGTAGCCAGGAGATTGTAAGCAACTCTGTTTTAACAGTTTATGTGTTTTTCATCCTTATTCTGAGTAAAATTGTCCTTAAGGAATGTTCTATCACATTCAATTATATTGTTTTCAATACTCCATTGAATATTGATCCATTTGTCAATATAGTATGGAGAAGGTTACATGAACCTGAATGAATCTGAAAAAAAAATCATATAGTAAATACTACTTTATAAGAATTTGTGACTCCTCCTTTTGACATCCCATATCTGAGGTCTCATCCGGGTTGGGTTTACAAGAGTCACCCATGGGGGCTGGGGATTTAGCTCAGCGGCATAAGCACCTGCCTTGCAAGCAGGCGGTCATGAGTTCGATCCCCAGTACTGATAAAAATGAAAAAGACAAAAAAAAAAAAAAAAAAAAAAAAAAAAGAGTCACCCATGTTGCAAGGTGAATACATATTTAGGTGGCCTCAACCACAGTGGGTAGATTTCATCATAGGACTGTCCTGCCAGTCACGCAGCCTAGGTACTGTCATTCTCAGACAACAAAAATATGGTATCTATAGAGAGAGACATGTGAATTTAACACAAGAATGCTACTGTAGAACTTCATGATTTTCATTGACAAGCCACAGAATCAGAACGCATTTTCATGAAAATTACCACTGTTGCTATAGCTATTTGTTGACAACTACCAGGAAACTTCCAAAGAATTTCCTACTCAAAAGCACTATTCAGCAGTCAATTTGGTTTGCCTTATATTTGCCACTAACCTATCTGGTACCTCTGTGTGAATTCAAAAACGGTACCCCTCTGGCAGGGGCATGGCTTGGTAGTCTTATGTGCTGTCTGTGTGATTTAGGAAAGGTAGACTTCCTTTGGCCTGATAGTGTATGGTTGGTGAGAGGAGTGTAGGGTACATTCACCTTTACCAGCTCCTTCCTGGGCACCTGTGTGTCAGGAGTCATTAATAAGACCCGGCAAATGATTTTGCTTTGCCTTATGGCCAGGAACATAGAAGATATTATCCATGGTTGGTTGAATCTGTAGGTGCAGAATCCAAAGGCATGGAAGACCAACTGCTTTGCTTTCCTTTTTAGATGCTTTTCTAGCTTTTTCTTCTTTTTATTCCTGGTTCCAAAGAATTCAAATTTACAGTTTTTTGTGCTTTCAGCAAAGCCGGACTGGTAACAACCTAAAATGATCATGCTTAGTTTTTGAAATTAGTCTTTTCTTAACACATGTTAAGTAACTTACAGGAAAATGGACAGAAAAGTTTTCAAGGAAGGTCCTTCCCTGTAGCTGTTGAGTGGGGGATATGATGGAGAGCAATTGAGAAGAACATAGTGCTCAACTGAATTAGTTTTCTTTTGTCCTTGTTAAATCTGTACCCAGCATGTTAAGTATTGGTCCCATGTAGAAATCTTGAAGATGTAGGGGTAGGCAGAAAATTCATGAACAAAAATCAAACTTCACGGGAAATATTTCCTAGAATCAATAACTGGGATCTCATCTTATTAAAACGTTTTTGCATGTCAAAAGAAATCTCCAACAGAGTAAAAAGGAAACCCATGAATTTTGAAAAAAATCTTAGTCAACTGTCCCTCAGACAAAAATTTCTATGTAGAGCATATAAAGAATTTTAGAAACTCAGACCCCAGAAATTCAAAGACCCAATCCAAAAATGGGCATCTGAGATGAATACACACACACTTCTCAGATGAAAAAATATAAATGTCAAATAAACACATGAAAAAATGTTCAGCATCATTGGTCATTAGAGAAATGCAAATTAAAACAACACAGATTCCATCTCACTCCTGAAAGGATGGCCAGGATAAAAAAAAAAAAAAAAAAAAAAAAAAAAAAACCACCAATAACAAATGCTGGAGAGGCTTTGGGGAAAAGGAACTCTGCACTGCTGGTGAGATGTACACTGGTTCAATCACTGTGGAAAGCAGTCTAGCAGTTCCTCAAAAAACTGGGATTAGATGCCCCATTTGGCTATTCTACTTCTGGGTATATTCCCAGAAGAATTGAAAATGTCATATCACAATGACACATATTCACCTCATGTTTATAGCAGCACAATTTGTAATAACCAGATCTTTGAAACAACCTAAATGCCCACCAACTGAGGAATGGATAAAAAACATTTGGTACTTTTACATAGTGGAGTACTATTCACCTATAAAGAAGAATCACACTGAGTCTTTTGTAGGTAAACGGATGCAACTTGAGACCATACTCATAAGTGAAATAAATCAAACTCACATGTGTAAGTACCATATTGTCTCCCTAGTATAGGAGTAAAAGTAAATAAGATACAAAATCTTCAATAAATATTGTAAAAGGGTATGAATCTGCTCAAGTGTATATATACACTTAAGATAGCTAAGATGTTTGTGCTATTAATTCTATTAGTTCTGGGAACAAAACAGCTAACATTCATAGAATTGGATCAATTTTTCATGTTTATATCTGGTAATCTGAGGAACTCTTTTGAAGATTATTATATAAAATAACCTTAATTATGCTCCTTCCACCCTGTTTTGAAAGGCTATATTGTCATTGTTTTGGGCTCTTTGTTATTGTTGTTTATTTGTCCTTTTTGTTTCTTTTTTTTCTAGTAACTTTCTTTGTTTTATTTTTCCCTCTTAATATAGAAAGAATAGAAGTACATGTAGAGGCTTACACATGCCTAGAACTTCTAAATAGTTTATGAGAACTGATTGGATTATGCATGATGATATGAACAGCTACTTTGAAGAAAAAGAGACATTTTGGTAGCCATTGTTGATTTCCTAATCTTCATGCTGTGAAGTCCAGTTATGTTTTTATTCTTTGTTTAGAGTGGCTTTAGTCTTTTTTTTTTTCTTATTTAATTTCAATATATATGAAGGTATGGACAGCTATTTTGAAGAGAACAACAGACATTATGGAAGCTAATTGTTGATTTTCCTACCATCTGGTTTTGAAGGCCTGTAATACTTTCATTCTTCTGTTTTATACTAATTTGTTTTGTTTGAATTTATCATGTGTGAAGATATAGACAATTAGAGACATTATGGTAGCCACTGTTGATCTCCTATTGTCTTGCTTTGAAATCCGGTGTCACTTGCATTATTTTCTTCTGATCTGCTTTGTTCTGTTTTACCCTCTTTAAAATAAAAAAAATGCATAAATATTGGTCCCATAGAGGCCAACTATTAAATTAAGCCTGGCACCAAATTTGTAACAATTGTTTGAGATAAAAAGCTAGCTGGATCTCTGCAATTGGAATATGTGAATATGATCTCAAAAAAATTCCTGGCATTCACAATACCATGTGGGTATTTCATCCACCTGTTTCTTTTGAATCCTTAGATGCGACTTGAAGGATGCTTCATTTCTTTGCATTTATATTGCTCCTTTCTTTGTAGCACTGTCTTTTCCACTTAGAGGCAACGTGATCTTTTTCTCTTAAATTGGTTTCAAGATAAACAAAATGAAGCTTCTCTCACAATGTGCCAAGGTTTGTTGGGAATAACAATAAAGAGAGAATGGAAGAAAGATAAACAAAACAACAGTTATTCAAAGCAGGCGAAGGAACAATGTAGAAACTAAACTGAACGTGAAGCAGAAGACTGTCAGGGCTGGCATGCTGGGGTAACACCAAAATTTCATGGAAGAATTTGGGTGCATAATGGTTTCATTCCATAAAGTTCTAATTCTCATCTCTTTTCTTTATGTATTACGCTACAGAATATACTCTCTAACCTTTCAGTGGTGTATAATAAGAAGTATTTATTTCTTGTGCACCAGAGTGTGGGTTGGCAGTAGCGGCTTTCTCTCCTGTAATCAGCCAGGTAGCCCTATATCAGCTGCCACTCAAGGCCAAGTCTTTTCTGTGCTCCTGCACACCAGGTCTAGACTGTAGGGACAGTGGCTTCCAGAAACATATTCTTTTCATGGACGTCAGAAACCCTGGGAGAGGAAAATGGAAACACATGGCTTTTCTTAAAGCCTTTCTCAAAGCTGACTTACTGTCATCTTACCCAGTTTGTCTTCTTGCCTTAATTTGCCAAATGCAGCCATGTAGTCAATCCTAGGTCAAAGTGAGAGAGGCAGGGAAAATAGTCCTCCCTGGACAATGGTGATGAGTGAAAACTAATGGCATTGGTAAAAACTTGATTTCAAGGAATAATTATATCTTTTCTTACATACTTTTTGATTTGTAAAATCAGCCTTTGGGCAATATTGGCAAAAAGAAATCCTGTCTGCCAAAGATCAAATCAAGGTTAGCAACCAACCTAATTATTGTTTGATTAATAAATTTCATATATTTATGGGGTATATTTTTTTGGGTGGTATTGAGGACTGAACTCAGGCCTTCATTCTGAGCTACATCCCTAACCATTTATAAAATTTCTTTTAAAATTTGTTTTGTTTTGTTTTGGGACAGGGTCTTGCTAAGTTGTGAAGTCATCCAGGCTGATCTGGAACTTGCAATCTTTCTGCTACAGCCTTCCAGAGTGCTTGGGTGTTTTAAAATAATAAATAAATAGGAATAGAAATAGGCAAATCAAACTAATTAAATGTCCCTTATTTCATATAATCATCTTTATTTTGGGGGTGAGAATACTTAAATTTTATTCTCTTAGCAATATTTAAGCCTACCATACATTGGTACTGATGATAGTCATGATACTTTACAAGAGATCTGAATGTATTCCTACCTTGTAGATGAAATTTTGATTAACATCTCTCCACACCCTTGTTCCCCTCAGAGCTGGGTACCTCCTACTCTTCTCTCTGCTCCTATGAGCTGAACATTTCTAAAGTTGATATGTAAGTGAGAGCAGTTTGCATATCTCTTTATGTCCCTGACTTATTTTACTTAGTATAGTATGCTCCAGTTCATCCATGTTGCTTCCTGTGACAGGATTTCATAGATGAGTAGTATTCAATTATATGTATGAACTACATTTTCTTTGTTCACTCATCTGTTGATGAACAGTTATATTGTTTCCATTTCTTAGCTGAGGTAATTTCATTCCCTTTTGATGTATACCCAGTAGTAAATTTCTGGATTACATGGCAGCAAGTCTGTTGCAATCAGTATTATGATTTGTTTATCCAACTTGAGTAAGAACCACCTAGTTGATTAATAAAGAGTTGGTGTGTTTGTTGATGATAGATATAGAGACCACAAACCGAGGAGATATGACTCATTCTGGATACAGGTGCCACCAACCAATGGGCTTGTAGCCTGGATGGAATAAAAAAAAATAGGAAAGAAGAAGAAAGTTTTCTCTTCTTTTGGAGGCACTCTGGTCTTCACCAGTTGATCACCAGTCTCTTCAGGCTTCCAGGGCGGACTCCTCAGCCTTCCAAAGAAGATTCTTTAACTTTCTGACTCAGACCACTGGTGTCTCTGTGGTGAGCTTCTATGCCTTTAGCCTTTGACTGTTCTTGGGTCCTCTGGCTGTGAAGCATGCAGAGAGCCACTGAGATATCTCTTCTCCTGATCCTATAAACCTATATATTCATTTTATATTAATTCTGTTCCACTAGTGAACCCAAGCTAATACACATATTAACTACCCTTTTTAAAGCACAAATAAATTTAATAATCTCCATAAAATTATAATATTTAGTTCAGCATATTTTAAATATCTGAATGTCAGTTAGGAAATTGCCATCATTTGTTAGGCTCTTGAATGTTTCTGTTCCAACCAGCTTGAGAAATAGCCTACTGTGGTGGATGTGCAGAGCTGACCAGATTACATATGGCAACTATTTCCATTACCTTTTTTCTTAATTTTAAAGAGAATAAACAAAACAAGACAGAACAAAGAAGATTAGAACAAAACAATGCAAGCAACACAGGATTTCAAAACAAGACAACAGAAAATCAACTATGGTTACCAAATATCTCTTGTTTTTAAAATAGTTGTCTCTTGTTTTTTAAATAGTTGTCCAAAATATCTCTTGTTTTCAAAATCTTCCCACACAATGAATTCAAACAAGACAAAATAATATAAAACTGATTAAAAGAATGAAAGCATTACAGGCCTTCAAAACCAGACAATATGAAAATCAGCAATGGCTACCATAATGTCTCTTGTTCTTGTCAAAATAGCTGTCTAATCTCGGAGTTTTTGTTACTGGTGTAAATCATGGATCCACAAAGTATGGTCTGTGAGCCTATTTTTGTGCTATCTGTGAACAGAGGATGATTTTTACATCTTTGTATGATTTCAAAAAGCAATAGAATATATTCTGTGATATGTGAATTATATGAAATTCAGATTCCAGAGACATAGAAAAGCATTATTTGAACCCAGCCATGCTCAGCTGTTTACATGTTGTTTTTGTCTACTTGTGAGCTCTAGCTACAGAGTTGAGTAGCTCTGTTGGCCACTATGTGACCCACAAAGCAGAAAATCCTTACAATGTCTTTACTTTGCCAACTCCTGGACAGCATGATTTACGTAGTCATAAAATGTCATAATACTATGTTGCGCCTAAAAGGTGTGAAGCCTAACACTTTTATACCGCAAGACATAAAGGGAATATAGTATTTGATGTGTTCATTTACCTCCTTGAGTCTATGTCATTCTGTGACAGCAGGGAATTCAGGTGAAGTGGCCCCTGACTCTCCTTTAACACTCTACATAGATTTCAACTTGGATCCACCATTTTTGGTAACAAAGACAAAAGTATCTCCTTGCTGTTCCCTAGGTAAAGTGTTCCACCGTGTTCCCTAGGTGCATCTCAACATCGGGGAGGATTAAACATCCAGACATTCAATGGTTGATGAGCATATCTTCATACTGTCTCCATCCATGTATCATTAGACTTTGAGTATTGCCAAAAACAGCCCTCTGAGCCCTTCGTGGACCTTGATTTACATTTGACAGTGGTTTATGCCAGCAATTTATTTTCTGCCTATTGTTTTTCATACACTGAAGGGTTTTTTTTTGTAAGCTGAGATTTTGATTTCATTTTGTTTTATAAAAGCAAATGTCATCCCACAAGGGGAGACAGATCTTGTTATAAACACATGTGTGGAGGACTGTAAAACTTAATGAAATTCACAACCAAACATTATACTAAAATGGCCTCAGGACAGAAACAATCTAATCAGCCTCTAGTGAGTCACAGATGATTGGCTGGAATGGTATACAGGTGGCTGAGGGCACAAGGCAGTTGGCATCTTGCCTCACAACACACTGGGGACACAAGTTTTACAACCCAACTCTGCATGCCCTGTCCCACTTTATTGTTTGTGTATTTCTGTCCAAACCTGCTCTGGCAATATAGCTGCACAGAAATTATAGTCTGCAAATCCCACTCATTAGGAGAAGTTAGCAAATATTTTACTGCCTGAATAAGGACCAAGTCTTTTGCAAAGCGGAGTCTAGATGAGGTAAAACTAAAATTTGGGCTCTTTGGCTGAGTTTTGCAGCTTTGCAAAGGAGCACAAAGGAATGACTCCCTTTTCTCCCCTTCATGTCTCACAATCTTTTGCTAATTCTGTGGAGAGAATAGAGAGTATTTTCTATAATTTGTACTATATGCTTTATTGAATTGAACAGTTATTGAAAAAACTTGGCATGACTTTTAGTTAATAAAATATAGGTTTCTGAGCAGTTTGAAGGAGTAGAAACATGGTGACAGTTTTCCAACTTCTTGCCTCCAAATTAAATCATGAGCTATTTCATAAATCATAGAATACTGTAATCTTACTAAAATTAACCAGAAGGTCATTTACTGCACTTGACTGGGCTCTGATACTGAGCAAGGTGGATGAGAAGTAAGAGTTCCTTCTAAAAGGATAATGCACGTCTTTTCATAGCATTACTAATGTTAACAGAGAGAGGAGAGAGGATCATCAGCCTCATGAAAAAGTTTAGAACAGGGCGTAGCATACAGTAAGTGCTTCAGTAATATTAGCTATTATGATGAGCGTTATTTGGTCTATGTGCTCATTTGCCTGCCTAAAACTCCACAATCACAAAGTTATATAATAAGATAGTGGTATGAAAACCAACATTTGCTGAGTGCCATTGTCTAGATTTTATGTAATTTCTCCTGTTTACTATCTTATTTAATTCTTATAATCTTATGGTAATAGATACTATTTTCACAGATGACAAAGCAAATTCTAAAAAGACAACTAACTCAGGGAAGGCTTGTGAACTGCATGTTGGTAGAACTAGCATCTATTGCTGATAAACTGATACTTTAAAAGCTCGGGGTATATGCCAGGGATGTAGCTCAGTAGCCTAAGTGCCTGCCTGGCAAATGCAAGGTCATCAGTTTGACTCCTGGTATCAAAAATAAAACTTCACTGTGTGTATCTAGTTCAGCCTATATTTCTTACTAACTGTGATCTTAGGCAATATTATTGCTTTAAATTTCATTTTTTGTCTGCAAAAAAGTGGATATTGATAGAAACTACCCGACAAAGTCAGTGGAAATAAATGTTAAGTAAACTATTAATACACAGAGATGTTTGCATGGTACAGAGTATTGGAGAGACAGTGATCAATGACTTTAGTAATTATCATAAAGATCTATATGCTTCTGTGTTTTCTCTTCAGAACATTTATCATGCTGATAACCCACATCTGACCCCTAATAGAGGTTTATCTTAGCAACAGTGGTCACCCCACCCTGCTGATCTGTGTGTGTCTGCCCTGCATAAAGGCTTAAGCACAAAAAGGTATATTCCAAAAATGTAGAACTGTTTCTTGGATGGCCAAATAAATCCATTCTTATATCTAAGTCATTCATCCTTGTTGGCAAGAAAATTGGAAGTTTTGAAATAAATTGTGTCTTAATTTCAAAGAAATTAAAATGTCCAGAAAACTACTCCCTTAATTAATCTTAAATAACTGATGCCTACTGGACAGCTTTAGTGGGGTGTTTTTGTTTAGGAAGAAAGAGAGGGGACTATGGAAACAGAAAGTTATCAAGGCCAACCTCTTCTTAATGTTCATGGCAACAGCTCCATTCTGTTACCCCCATTAGCTCTTTCTCTGGGTAGCAAACTACGTAAAACCTTATAAACACTATTTAATCACCTTTGAAATTCACAAAATGAAGATTCTCATTTCTATTTTCTTGGTCGAACAAAAGAAAGAATGTTCTGAAAGGTTGAGTGCTGTCCTCTAGGTCACACAGCAGAAATACCATCCTGAGTAAGAAGTTGTCACTGTCTAAGGGGAAGGCATTCCTAGCAGGGGGACAGCTAGACCTGAGGCTCAAGAGGGACTGTGGATCAGGGACTAGACTGTGTTCTGGGCTGGAATGGGCAACAGTTGACATGGGAGGAAATGAAGTCAGAGAGAAGACATAGATGATACAAAGCACATCCTTCCTGGTCCCATCTGCTTGGCCTAGGTCCTATTTCATGACCCCTTCTGTGTGGCCCTTTATTTGAAATTCCTTCTCAGGAACATTTAGAAAGTCTCAGTTCCTCATTCCAATGTAGACATCCTGGAGACAGGAGAGTTAGAGGAAGATACTCAGGCATCAGCTGGCTGGAAGGGCCTAGATCACCAACCGGTGAATCCCGCAAAGGCCAAAGATTATTTAGGTGGCCACCAACCTATAGCACTGGTTAGTCATGCATAGAAATGGGAGCCCAAAGTGATTTGGTTGGCCAAGATCCCAAGTGCAGCTAACAGAAGGGCTCTTTGGGGGACAGTAAAGGCTGAACAAAAGCAACAACCAATCCAATTTTTATTAAATATTTTTAAATTCACTTCAATCCACTTAATGCAGTTTCATCAGTACAAAGTAATTATCTGCTACATGAAGTCATAGCAGAGGACACAAAAGAATTTTATGACACTGAGTGAAATTTCAGATGTCTTAAAGAACAGAAAGAGCAATAATGTTTGGATTAAAAAACAGGGCTTTGCAAACTTCCTACGAGGACTGGGTAGTACAATTTTAGATTTTGGGGGCCATATGGTCTGTGTTGCAGCTACTCAACTCTGCTTATGCAGTGTGAAAGCAGTTACAGATAATATGGAATCAAATGGGTGTGGCTGTGTTCCAATAAGACTTTATTTACAAAAATAGGTGTCAGTCTGGATTTGACCAATAGAAGCAATTTGCTGCCATCTTAACTAGTGAACACATATTACCATTGCTACTGCAGAAGTAACTGCCACAAACTGTCCATATTCACTTCTAGGACCTTGTCACCTGCTCTGGTGTAATACTAGTATAGTGTAAGTAGCGTTTTCCCTATTTACAGATGAAGACATAGCAGTCTTGCTATAGAGGGAAAATGCATTACCTACGTCACACAGTGACTATGTTGCAGAAGTGAGAAGAAAATCATAGAACATGATTGTACATGCCATGTTCTCTCTATCACAAGACTATCTCACAGGACAGGTAACGTAGACAACAAACACCATTTAACTATTGGTCCAAACCATTAACAACCAAGGGGAATGTAACGGAGATGTTAGTCATTGTGGATTCTTACAATGTCTATTTCAACTCTGAGGTTGGAATAAGGAAATATGTATCCCCTCTGCCTGCCTTGGTATGTGTAGGGACATCCCTCCAGAGTTCCAAGCTTCCTGACTTGTAGAGTCTTTGTTTCTCTTGGAAACAGTGAGGGGCTTTATAAATGATAGAGGGAGCTTTTAGGCCATGGGAGAATAAATCACCTACCCTATTTCAATCAGTGTTCGGGAAAATTCAAGAATAAAACAAATAGAACAAAATGTCACAATACTCCTTGTGTCATATGAAAGTTTGGGACTTGCAGAGAGATAACGATGCCATCTCTTCACTATCCTTCCTCCATTCTTTCATGAGCTCTTCTCCCAGGGCTCCATTTTATCATCAGTTATCATTCTGTCCACAGAAAGCAAAGGAGTCTCAACTAATAGCCTCTGCCCTTGTTCCCTTTGCCTGAGAGTCTGCCCCAAGATGGTCACATGCCTGGTGTTGCCTGTCATTCAGATCCATCTCAGTCCTCAGGTCTTTCAAGAAAATTTTCAGGGCTCTTTGTCTAAGTTTCCCAACTCTGGTTCTTTCCATGAGACATCCACCTTTGATCGCGTCTTCATTGTACATGGCCTTCTTTATTTATTCATTTATTCATGTATCTATGTGGTTCCTGTTTTCTCTGATGAGACGGCAAATTCTGAGGGAGCAAAGATCTTGTTTCTCTTGTTCGGCCTACTCATGGTGTCCAAGACAATACCCAGCACAGAAAGGCCTTTCAGAGTGTTGAATGACGCCAGACCTGCAGCAGCAGCAAAACACATCTATTGAGTGCTTATAATCAGGCATGCACCAAGCTAAGCCTTTGGAAGCATCCTCTCACATAATCCTCTCAACAACTCCAATTCCTCATCAAATATTTACTATCCCCACTTCACAGATGATACAATGGAGGTTTGGCAAGGTGGACCCTGCAGGTTTTGAACCACAAAGTGTTGTGCAGCAGTGCCACCATGTCCGTTCAAGCCTATCTGACTTTGAAGACACTGCACGATATGGTGAAAGTGCTCTAAGTAAGTGGCCAAGAGCCAGGCCCAGAAAGACACACAACCCTTGCAGCTCCACTTACACACAGGCCCTGTGCAATGGCCAATATGTTACCATCTGGGTCCAGTTCACAGGGATGTTGAGGAGATGCAGCGAGGTTCACTGTCTGGCATTTGCAAGGAAGTGCATGATACAGTGCAAGGGCATGTCTCTTCTTGGTATCCTTGCAGGACAAACAGGGCTCAGACCAATTGTCTTTGACATGTACAAGGCAGCTTACTAAAGAGAGAGCTTTAAGGTGGGACTGTAGATCAAGACGGGCGTCTCTTCCTCCATCTAAGCTTGCATGCCTAGTTCCTAATTTGGATGTGATCATTGTCACCTCTGCCTCATTTTGTGAGCTATACTAAAAAATGAAGTTTCATAGGGCTTCTCAACTCAGCCATCTCCATTTGGGCTTTTGCACATTCGTTTTGCACTTCTGGCTTTGATGTTGGGCCCTGATCACTGGCTCTGGGAGCTGGGAGTCAGGGTGTATGAGGTTAAGCATGTGGGAGGAAAGCTTTGTGTTTGAACTGGCTCAATGATTGATTAACCCTTTCCACAGCCAATCGAGTGAAAATAGATGGCTCAGCGGAGCAGCTTCCAGATGGGTACTGGCTGCAGACCCCCTTCCTAAGAGGCTGAGCTGGGGCATTACTAAATTCTCTAGCAGACTGAGCTCGACATGTGGCCGTATTAAGATGCAAACCTGCCACATGCAAATTTGAGTATGTAGAGTTCATTCTCTGAGCAAATTTTATTCTCAGGATTCCCAGATGACAAACAAACCCATCCAAATGCAAAGGATGAAGATAAACTCTAAAATAAGGAATGTTTACAACTTATCTTCATCTCAATTTTTCATTTTGTGTTTTGTAAACTTCAATGTCAATTCTTGAGTATTAAACACAAGTGTATAGAAAGAAATGGGAAGGATAGAAACAGGAAGGGAGGGAGGGAAAAGAGGAAGAAGGGAGGAGCAAGGAAGAGAAGTTCATGAAATATGATCCTGTTGCTTTCACAGTCGTGTGTAAAGACATATTTAAATTTCTGAAATATCATTTAACATTTTAAGTATATAATATCCTTCTTTTTCATTTATTGCATTATTGCAAACAGACTAATACTGAGATAAAATCAAAATAAGCCAGCTCTATTCTCCTGCTTAAGTGAAAAGTGTTACCAATATGTTTTCAATCAGACATCTTTTCATTATTTTGTGCTTTTTACGAAGCATACCAATGTTTCTTTTGAAGAAGAGAAAGGAAAATGTGAAATTGAACTTGTCTACTTTATGACTCTGACCATTCCAGCGCCCACAGTGACTGCTTTAGAGAATGGGGACACTTTGTTACCCACCATCATAAAACTATATGTAAACTGGGACTGATGGCCACAGCTGGGTCTAGCTCCTCTCACAACCTCAGAAACCAAAGCCCAAACAGGACAAATATGTGCTACTCTATTTCTTTAGTCTGTTTGGAGTGGGAAACTGGATGCAGATGCACAGAATGGTTCAATCATGACTTGGGCATATGTTAAAAGCAAATAAAATGAAGCCACAATTGTGAGCAGTAACCCAAGATGTGCCATTCACTCATTGCACAGACAAAAGGTCAGTATGTGAACTTCAGCTAGTTCATCATTTGGCTAGCTGACCAATGACACAGAGAAACTGTGATGTACCTCAGGTCTGGATAAAGGTTGCATCATGGTTAGGATGGATTGTGTGGACTCCCAAAGCCACTCTTCCGTCATTCACCTGTGGCAGACATCATTAATCAATGCCAGCACTCTTGCCCAGGGATTCCATAATGAGGACTCAGAATCTTGTCAAACTCAGGCCCTACCTATTCAGTCTATTGGTGTTAGCGTTGTTATTGCTTTGCAAAATTCCTGGGGTGTGTGTTCAGTTGACTCAAAAGAGTCTTGCATTTATGTTAGTTTCTGACCATTGTAAGTGCTCCTTTTGGTATTTGAACCCTTGTATCTTTTCTTCTTCGACTGGTCCTAACCTGGGAGTTTTGGGTTCTATTAGTCAGTAGCCTTCCTCCATACATCCCTTGCCTTTCTTTAACTTTCTCTCTGTTTGAGTTGTGTTTCTATAATTTACAACTGAAATAAGCTAGAATAATATAATATTGTCTTAGTTACTTTTCTCACTGCTGTGACAACATAATATGCACAGTTTAAGGGAGGAAAGTTTTACTTTAGTTCGTAGTATGTAGAAGTTTCAGGCAATCGTTGAATGGCTCCAAGGTAGGGCAGCATGGCAGGGGAGAAATAGATCATGACATGGCAGGAAGAAGGCAACAAGCAGTAGACCTTCTTTCCCTTGCATTCCACCCAGGCTACAAGCCTATTGGATGGTGCCACCCATACCAGGGTGGGGCTTCCCATTCCTCACACCCAGAACTATGTTAAACTAATCATTGGACTAATTAAATTTTCATACATTCTAAATCCATATTTACACACTCTAAATCCAGTAACCTCACAAAATCCCTACCTAAGAGCACATGAAGCTATATGGGGGCATATTAGATAATATGGAAGATGCGGAAATGTAAAAGTTTGAAATAGCAATGGGTCTGTAAAACAAAACTTGAGATGGGTCTAGATTAACAAAGAGGGAGTTGTGTGCTGAAGATAACTCAGATACAAATAGGAACATCATTACAGAGATGAATTCTGTGGTTGAATCTTGGTGCACCTGGGCTCTGCTGAGAAAATAATCCTAATCCTAACCCTAACCCTAACTCTAACCCTAATCCTAATCCAGGATGCATATTAACAATATTGACATATTCAACACATTTATTAAGCATCTACTATGTGCAGGCATTGTATGGCGGTGTTATGGATACAGTGATAAATGCAATCAGGTGTCTGTATTCATAGAATGCACAAGAATCTAGCTGCCAGCATTTAATGTTGCTAGGTGCCACAAGAGGCAAAGCAGGTAAGGGAAATAGAGTGATTATGGGGCTGAGGAACATGAACATAATTTAGATACACTGGCTGGGAGAAAAGATATAAGTGAAATGTGAGATAAATTCTGTAGATATAATGGAGACCCTAAAAAAAGTAGGACTAGAGGTATCATTTGATCCAGCTATTCTCCTCCAGTGAATTATCCCAACAGAATTAAAAGCATCATACTACAGCAATGTATGCACACCTATGTTTATAGCAGTACAGTTTGCAATAGTCAAATCTTGGAAACAACCCAGTGCCCGTCAACCAGTGAATAAAGGTGTGTTTTTCTAAACACAATTAAGTACTACCCTGCCATAAAGAAAGATACACTTGAGACATTTCTAGAAAATAGATGCACCTTGAGTCTGTACTCTTAAGTGAAATAAATAAGAGACACAAGTAAATACTGCTTTGTTTCCCTTGGTGTGAGAAACTTAACGTGTAAATATGGACCAAAAAGCATAACAGGCATTGTGAAATAGGAAGAAAATGTTCAAATGGGGAGTGGAACACAGAAAATAGGAGGGTTAAGAAATGGAAAGAAAAGTAAAAAGAGAAAAGAAGGAAAACATGGAAATAAAGCTTTTGAAAATGGTGAGGGAAGGAGAGGTTAAAGGGAGGGTAGAGGATAGGAAAAAGGCACAAGTTATATGGTGTACAGGTACACATTCTCTAGGATGAATGTGCTCATTATGTATATATAAAATGTACCAATAAAATCTGATTAAAACATTAAAATTTTATTTTTCCAGAAAAAGAGATGATGAAGAAAGTGTTTTCTTCAGGTGGAAAGGGAAGAACGGCAGCCTCGTTGGAACAGGATAATTAACATGTTTGTGGGCAGCAAGAGGATCAGTGGGGTCAGGGAAAAGAGAGGAAGGACAAAAAGTGAAGAAGGTATGGTCAGAAAAAGGTCAGAATCCATCGGGAATTTTAGGTCATTTTATGGTGCTTGTTTTAACTGTAAGAACTATGGATATCTGGGTCACTGTCTTGATCTGACTTGTTAGGTTGCTTTCTAGAACTGGTGATCGGGGGACAAGGATTGAAAATTTAAGATTGCAACAGAGGCTATTGCGAGAGTCCCAGCAAGCACCAATAGTCACATTTAAGGTTGGATTGTGAGTGTGTTTTCAAGGTAGAACTCATAGGAGTTGCTGACACTGGTGATAGCATGTGACAGAAACTATGGTATCACAGAGCAGCAGATAGAGGAGTAGTGGTGAGCCTATGGCACGTGTGCCACAGTGGGCTGTTTGTATCACTGAAAGTTCAAAAAGTTTTGCATCACTGAAATACAGGATAGAGCTGAAGAGTTGGCTTGGGACTTGGCTGAGGTCAGGGGGCAGGAGTCTCTGAGTCCTTCAGCTGACTAACAGGTGGGAAGTTAGACATGAGAGTTTAAGGTCTGAATGGGATCTCATAATAGACAGAAGATGTTAAAAGTTGAGATGGGCAACGTTGCCTGAGAAATGAGTTCAGGTAGAGGGGAAAAAGTTCAATGGAACCTAAGATACTTTCTTATTTATAGGCCAGGAAGAGGAAGTTGGACAGTTAGAACTATAGTGTTCTGTAGCCAGCAACAAAACAAAAATATTAACCTCTGTGTTCTGTTCTTCATATTTTACCAAATTTCATCTCACTTAGCACAGTATTTTTTAATAGATTAATACAAAAGCCTAAGAGAAAGTGCATAGAATCACTATGGCAGAACTTTCTGGATTAAAGATAAATCTAAAGACAATAGAGTCTATGAATTATGATTGCAGGCTGAAGGGCAGGTGCTGTGGAAGCTGAAGTGAATTTCAAGCGCTCAGGCAGATCATCAGGATTCGAGAGGCACAGGAGTGAAGCCAAGGTGGCAGGGCACCTTGAAATGAGCAAGCATGGGGAGCTGGGTCAGCAGCAGTCAGTGCAGTAGCCAAGGGTTTGCAGTTCCAATACCCGGAAAAAAGGGTGGGAAGCCCCAGTCCACATAGCGAGAGAGCAAGAGAGGGATTGTCAGGTGAGCAAATGTGTATGTACAGTAACATTAGTTGATTAGCCACTGCACAGTTCCCCAGAGCATCACTGGGACAGTGCATTTGTTTACATACTATCCCGAGCATCGCTCAGACAGGTACCATTTTAACCAGTCAGTTCTTGTTTGCACAAGACACACTTGTACATCTGATGAATTTGTTTTATAGAAACTTTTTTACATACTTTTTATTTAGAATATTATATTTGGCTTTGATCTTTCTTTCTTTCTTTTTTTTTTTTATCGGTAACAGGGATTGAACTCACGACTGCCTGCTTGCAAGGCAGGCGCTTATGCCACTGAGCTAAATCCCCAGCCCCTGATGTTTATATCTATTGAAATCTAATAATAAGTTCTGGTTATTTTATTTTACTAGTTTATGTTTATTTTATTTTATTTGTGAAAAATAATCTATAATTTTATGCTAAAATCTACAAAAACTCTTATTGCAAGTACATTAGAGAGAATGTAAGCAAAAGCAGCAGCAGCAGCAGAAGCAAAACCCTGCTTATTGTCTTCCTTTATCTCGTGTACAGGCCGTGAGCCATTCTCTGGTGCTGCCCATAGGGTGAGGTTTCCATTATGCACCCCCTAATTCCAGTAGCACACCTTTAATCCATACTCGCACAGCCTAATTCAGCCACTTTCAAACTCCCCATCTGTGGCCCCACGTGAGGCTTTTGGGGAACATCTAGATTCAAGACATAACAAGAGTCTTCTTTTGCCTTATTCCTGGTATTTTCTCTCCTTTCCTTTGGAGAGAGCAACAAATTACAGAAGCAGAACAAACTGAAGGTTCGTAGCTGGTAGTATGTGAAAGTACTTCAGCCGGAGAGAAGAGCTACAGGATAGAGAAAAGCTGTCTACTTATAGAAACATCCCGGAAGCCAAGCAAGACGTAGCTGTTGTTGTTCAACATTTTCTGCTATGTACAAGATTAATACCTGGATTTCTGAAAATATTTCCAGGGCAGAGTCCATGTCTTAACATTCTCCATAAACTCTTTTTGTTTTTTTTTGTTGTTGTTGTTTTGGTAGTACTATTGGGTTGATCGCATGGGCAGTGTACCACTGAACCAGAGTCTCATTATGTTGCCAAGTAGAACTTGAACTTGCAATCCTCCTGCCTCACCCTTCCTGAGTGCCAAGATTATAGGTACATTCATACCTTCTTTAGGGTTTAATAGTGTGCAGCTGTGCAGAGTCCAATGGGTTTCGGACCCAACAGTTTTTTTTTTTTTTTAACTGGCACAAGCACATTTTATTTTGTATTTGTAGCCTTCCTATCCCCATGGACCCAGGAAATATTAAAGCTTGGTTCTATCACTTGCTTACTTAGGACGCTAAAATTATTCACCTATAAACAAGAGCATAGGTCAGCGTAAATAACAACTGCCATGTCAGAATGCTTTCCATGGTTTACTTCAATCTTACAGTAACTTATGAGGTATGATCAAAAAACACAATAAATATTTAAATTTGAAAAATTGATAGGAAATAGCCCCTCCCCCACACACTTCAAACATGCTTATCCCCTTCAGTCTTGACACTTTCTAAGATTTTGGAAGTTTTATTTTCTATGTGTCTTTACAAGACATAATCAAAATTGCTGCCACTGAGTGTGACCCAAGGGAAAGGGAATGTCACAAAGATCATTACAGTGTGTACTCATTTACCTCATTTACTGTACCTGACTCCTGGTTCTTTCGCAAAGTCAAAATGATTATGAAAGGTAAACATTTTGAGTTAATTCAAGTCATTAAGGCAGCCACAACAGCACAACTAAAGAGACTCATGAAAAAGGATTTGCAGAACTGTTCAGAAAGTGGCAAGAGTAATGAGTAATGAGACAACTGTATCTAAAGTATGAACTTCGAGAAGGATTAATGGTAATTCATATTTTATTTGAATCAGGATTGTTAGGTTACTCCTTATTTTACAAATGGAGAACGAAGACTTAGCAGAGTTTAGCAATGGGTCCAAGATCCCACAGCTTATCAGAGGAGGAGTCGCAATTTACCCCCGGTTCTCTGTGTGATTTTACCCTGGCAGATGTGCCGTGTAGCAGACGGGAGGTGACTGTGAGCTGGGTGCGGTTGGGATGGAAGAATATGATTGGAATGAGGGGCTACTTGGCCACGAAGGCCCTCGTGCAGCTGTAGTGAACCTATGGCACATGTGCGACAGTCAGCTATTTATTACTGAAAGCTCTGAAAGGTTCGCCATCAGTGTCCTAGCGGATGTTGAGCAAAAAGATTGGCAGGGGTAATTTGGAATATACCCATTGAGAAAGTATCATGGTCTGCTTGCCTGGGGTTGGACATCTGTCTAGCTAAGCAGTGTCCTGATGGTTTAGCTAAACCTATGGAATTAAAATACAGTACTCTTTGTTGGTTCAGAGTCTGTGTTTAACCACCTTCATTCCTTACAGAAGGAAAGTGGGAAACGCATATGTATTTGTGTATCTGTGCCTAGCCCAGTACACTAAAATCACACACAGGGAAGTGTAGGTCAGATATCTTTATGTTCAAAAATGAAATCCGAAGTGCTCCAAAATCTGAATCTTTTTGAGTGCTAAAGTGATATTACAAGTAGAAAATTCTACACCTGTTCTTTTATGATGGTTCTCAGTCAAGACACTGGCTCACTTAATAGAGTGTATAAAATCATCTTCAAGCTATGTGTATAAAGTATATATGAAATGAAGATGAACTTCATGCTTAGCTTGAGTTCCTTTTCCAAGATATCTTATTACATGTACATATGAGAACCCCAAACACTTTTGGCCCCAGCATTTAGGATAAGCGGCACTTAGACTATTCCTTCTTAGAACAACTCAGCAGGACAAGTACGTCTCTATGTTACAGATGGGAGACGGAGGACGCAGGTGAGCAAGGAATGAGGTCAGCTGACACCAGGCTGCGCTTGATTGCCAAGCTTTCCCTCCATCCCAAACTCTTGAGTGAAGGGTATTCTTCTTCCTGTCTTCAAAGTCAGTGCAAATCCAGACACATCTTTTCTTGCCAAACTTCCCTCTTCTTCCCCAGTTCCACCAAAATAGTTCTGGGGCACTTTCAAGTAGCAGAGGCCAATATTTCTTTCTCTCCCTTCTGTTTCCTCTCCTTTTAAAGACGGTTAAGCATCTGATACTTTGTCCTCATTTTCTTTCCCCAAAGTGAAAGTTGCTGTCTTTTTGTTAACTGAGAACTGCAGGAAAAAAATTCTTGGGAAAGTCATGTGCTTTTTATTATGGTCTTGTTTATTCATGTACTTGAAACACATTTATACTGTTAGGCTATTCGTGGAATAAAACATTTGAATGAAAAAACAAACCAGTGAATTTGGTAGTCTTCTTAAGGAGACAAAGAGAAGCCTCCTAGAGAAGCATATTTAATTCTTCTTGTCTCTCTTTTCCAAATTCAAGAACCCTGTTGACCACTGCCATGGGTTGAGATGGATGCCAGCCTCGCCATGTGAAAGTCATCTTGGCCAAGACTTGGAGTTTCTTGTCATCATTATAAAGGAAAACAAGTTACCCAGAGCTTACTGGAATCAGGGGCAAAACAAAACACAGTTAGTGTCCATAGTGACCCACCTACAAGTTTGCATGGAGGTGAGGGTCAGTATCTCTGGCTATTAACTGTTGTAAAATAAGCATTCTACAGCCTTACTGTTCATAAGATGTCAGCAGCATCAGCACACAGGAGAGAGTTTCAGAAACGCCTCAGAGTCTACCTCAAGCCTTGCTGAACTAGAATGTAGGTGTACAAGATTTCCAGGAACATTATTGCACACTGAATTCTGAGAAGTACTAGTCTGATAGACATTTTGCATAGTCATTTAACACCCACTGGAAACAGATACTCATATAACTGTTTGCTAAATGAAGACACAAAGATTCAGGTTGGCTAACGAGCCTGGCCAACTTCTCAATTAGTTACAGGTTCAAGTTTGGAATCTGAATCGTGTTTCATCTGACTTCAAATCTGGTCTATTTTTTACTCTATTGCACTGACTTCATCCCTGCCCCTTGAGCTTAGTCAGTTTACAGCTTTCAGTTTAATCAGAGGAAATATCAGACCTGAGAATCCATAAGGGCGGGCTCAGTGAAGCACGAATTGGGGTCCCTGATAATGGGTGACCAAGATCAGGATGAGGCAAGTCAAATGAAGACAACATCTTCTAAGTGAGAACACAGAAGTGCGACGTGGAAGATCTGAGCTGTTCCGTGTGTGCCAGACCATGGTGCTGTGCCCTGGAAATGAATCTGTGAATGATGAGAGAGGATTAGAGGACAGGTATTTTCCACCCTCTCACATCTCTGACATAGTGGTAGAAAAATCAGGATTTTTGTCTTTTCTAAATTCCCTCAATCAAAGCTTGTAAAGAATGACCTTGAGGATGCAATCATGGGCATTATTTGTCTTACATAGCCTAGGCCAAAATAATGGTTCACAATGCCCCTAAAATTTGAATTTCTTGTCAAACATATTTTTAAGGCTTTTGTGAAAATACAATACGCACAAGGAAGAGTATACTTATGTGTGCTTGCTCTGCTCAATAAATTTTTGCAAGGAAAATGCACCTGTATAATCAGCATCATGATCAAGAAAAGAGCATGAACAACACTCCAAAGTTCTGCTCTTACTTTTCTCAACAGATGAACTGATATCTTGACTCCTAGTTGCATTGATTAGGTCATTGATCAATGTTCAATAATTGAACAATTTCATGTGAAAATCTGGGATTTCTGGCTTATCTTGAACATTGAAACATGTAATAACATTGGGTTCATGTTCCCACAGGGCAGTAAACCACTGGAGATGAGGAGGTAGTGTCCTATTCGAGGTGGAATCGTCTCACTGATTTGCAATTCTCTACCCTCCTCGCCTTGCTATTCAGGACCTAGACATTCATCGTATCTCATTGTTCGGGAGATTTTATTTTACTCTCCAGACCCTCTTGGGGAAAACTGCAGATACCAATCCAGATCATCACTTGGTTTTCCTGGTGACCAGCCCAATACTAAGGCTACCCTAAATTACTTTGGTAGCATGAGCTCTTTTTGCTATGAATAATAGGACATAACTAGTACCGAGGAACTTACAGGCTTCAGGAGCTCTGTGTCAGAAACCACAAAGAACAAATATAGTCTTATGAATGAATGATAGTATCACAAATGGAAGTTATGATAATCCTTTCTTTTTAAGCTAGTACATGCTTGTGGTATATAATACATTAGTTTTGGGGAACTCGTATATATACATGTCACAGCTTGTTGATTATCACCTCTTTCTTCCTGGGCCCCCTTCCCTACCTCCACAAAGTCTACTTTCCTATTTCCTATCATATCTAATTAATTATTTTTTTGGTACTGGGGATTGAACTCATGACCTCAGCTTGCTAAGCAGGGAGCTAAACCTCCAGCCCCATCTCTAACTAATTCTTGATAATCCTTTCTCATTCTGACAATTCAAATTTCAGGGTGCCAAGTAAGTAGTTACACATGTTTGCCGAGTTAATGCAAAAGGAAACACCGTGAGTTTCTCAAGAGACTTCTCCCTTTCCTCAGAGTCTTTGTCCAGTGTCTTTTCTGCTACAACAGAATACCTAAGGCTGATTAATTTAAGGAACAGAAATTTATTTTTCAAAGTTCTGGTGGCTGGGAAGTACAGGGTCAAGGGGCCTGCATCTGGGAAGGTCTTCGTGTTAATATAATGAAAAGTTCCTGGGATACGGTGGAACAAGGCTGTGATGCTAGAAGTCTAGAAATGTAGCAACTTAGTAAAACCCTGTCCAAAAAACAAAGAGAATACAGGCCTTCTTGGGTTCAATTACACACACACACACACACACACACACACACACACACACACACCCCTGAATATACACATGTAAAGGAATGATATTGGACCTTTATCTTACACCATACACAAAGAGAAAGTCAAAACTAAAAATAGAATACAACTTAAATGTAAGACCTGAAAAAAAAATTAAGACCTGAAAGTTTCAAACAGCTAGAAGGAAATAGGGGGAAACTTGACCTTAGTCTTGACAATGATTTCTTGAATATAAAAAGATAAGAAATAAAAGTAAATGTAGACATTCTGGAGGCCATCAAACTAAAAAACTTCTGCACAGTTAAAGAAACAATCAAAGGTAAAAAGGCAAACTATGGGAAAGGAAAAAATATTTTTAAACAATATGTAGAAGAAATACTATGCAAAATGCATGGAGCACTCCTTTAACTGCATGAAAAAATAAGATAACTCTTAAAAATGGGAAAAAGATGTGAACGGGCATTTCTCTAAATGTCTGCCATTCTACAGAAGAAGGACAAAGAGAGGGCAAGAAAGAGGACAGGAAGAAATTTGTTCTTTTTAAGGGATACACTCTATGGTAAGGTAAGGAATCCTGTCCCCCCAAAACAGCTTTAATTCATTCCTGAGGGTAGCCCTGGAGCTTCAGCCATCTCTCATGAGGGCCAATCATCTAGCATGTTCCACTGCAGATGACTGCAGCATACAGTTCTGCGGAATGGACTGTAACAGCTGCACTCAGCGGGCATTGGCAGGGGCTCTTCTGCAGGGAGCAGCCCAGGCAGGTTCACAGGAATGGCTGCAGCCAGCCCCACATTCTGAGGACTGTCTGACATCGCTAACAACTCTTTCTTTAATGTTTCCCCAGTTTATAAATTGGAAAGGTCATTTCCATGGAATGGCTGTTGGTCTGTGGAACTCTAAAAGCAAGGAAATCTAAATAGAGTAGAAGCATTTCATGTGAGGGAAGAATAAAAACCACAAAGCAGTCATTGGACCACTTCCAAGGCAGACGGGTGTCTGAGGACGGCAGCGGCCAAGCCACAACTGACGTGTGACTCCTTTCTCACAGGCGTAGCATCCGTACTGGGGGGAGCCCCACCCGCTTAAAGAAAGCTCCAACAGAGAGAAACAGTCTGTTTCCTAATGAATAGCACAGGTATAGAAAGATACAGGTTGAAGATTCTGACTAACTCTTTCTTCAGTAGCTAAGGAAAAGTTACAGACAAAATTTTGTCAACCCATCAATGATAGACTCCCCCCCCCCCTTAAAAGTTCCTAGGTAATGAGGTAAATTCAAGGCGGGATAACATCTAACACGTTGTGTTGGTAAAACTGGATATCCATGTGCAAAAGAATGACACTGGATCTTTATCTTACACAGTCCACAAAAACATCAGCTCAAAGTGGGTTAAAGTTTAAATGTATAGCCAGAATAAAACTCCTAGAAGAAGACGGGAAAACCTTCTTGACATTAGCCTTGGCAAAGATTTCTTGGATGCTATGATGAAAGCACAGGCCAAAATAGGCAAGTGGGGTGACACTAAATTATAAAGCTTCTGCACAGCAAAGGAAATAAAGAGAAAGGGGGGGAAAAAGCCAGACTGTGGGATGGAAAAATATTTTTCTACACCATATATAATAAGGCAGTACTATGCAGAATACTTGTATATGACAGACTTAACAGCAGAATACAGAACAAAGACTAATGTAAAAAATAGACAAAAGATTTGAACAAACATTATGCTCAAAGAAGAGAAAAATAGTTGTGAGGTATGCAAAGGGGTGCCTGATATTACTGATCATTAGAGAAATGCAATCAAAAGCCACAGCTCCTCATATCTATTAGCATGGTTATTACAAAAAAGAAAACATAATCTGTGTTGGTGAGAATGTGGAGAAATTTCATTGTGGAAATGCAAAATGGATCAGCCACAATGAAAAAGTGTGAAATTTCTTTAAAAAAATACATTTAAAAATAGCATACAATTTAGCAATTCTACATCTATGCATATTTCCAAAATAATTTAATCAAGAACCCAAAGTAATCTTTGAACTCTCGTGTTTATTATAGCATTATTCATTATAGACACGATGAAGAAACAGTTTAATGTCCAATCCACAAATGAGTAGTATATTCAAACAATGGAATATTATTTGGTCTTGAAAAATGAAAACTTGTAGTGTATAATAACATGGATGAAGCTTGAGGACACTGTGTTGTTTAAAAGGCAGTCATAGAAAGAAATACTGTACAATACTACTTATTACTGCTTATAAATGTTGACTAAAATAGCTAAACTTACGGCAACAGAGATAAAATAGTGATTGCCAGTGACAGTGTGAGAGTTACCTGATTGTGTTAACTGGAGTAAGAAACACCCAACTAAACTGGATCAGCATAGTTCTGGGTGTGGCTGAGGGGTTTACTGAAGATAGAAGATCCATCGCAGGGCAGCTTGTCTCCTGATTCTGTAAAGGGGAGATGAAGAAGAAGGATCTGCCGTTCTTTCTTGAGGGGAGCTCCCACCTTAGTCTTTACCTTGGACATCATCTTCTGGCTTCCAGTGCAGACCCTCCACCTCCTGATTCAGGGGACACTTTCACAGACACTAGTGAGCTCCAGGCCTTGACTGGATCCTCCGAAGTACAAGCAGACCTTTGCCTTCTCCCACTGCTGCCTCAGTGGGCTGCCCCTGCAAGCCAATCCTATAAATTCTTAGACATTTTTATGTCTTGCATTAAAGCTGTTTCTCCAGTAAGCACTGACTGACACAAGGGGCATGGAATTTCAGAAACATGTGAGGATTGGCTGTACACCTTTGTGCCCATTGTTAACGATACTGCACTACACACTTAAGTATTTGTTAATAGCTCATGTACATGTTCTTAACAGGATTTCAAAAAAAGAGAGACTGAATACAGCATTTGATTTTAAGGAAAATGAAAATAAAACCCTCAGTGAAAATAATCATCATTTTCCAGCCCTGCAGCATGCTGATCAGTCTCTAAAATGAAAAACATCATAACTAACATTAATCAAACACTTCTTGTGTGAGCTAATCTTCCTGCTTAGAAGCCAGATGACATAGTTCATGTAATTTCAAAAAGACCTTAGGAAGTAGACGCTATGAAAGTTCCCATTTTTACAAATGAAGAAATTGAGGCTAAGAGGAATCAGGCAATGTGACTGAATTGTAGAACTAGGGCACAACAGAAAATTACCTCAGGTCAACTCCCGTCCTCCCCTTTAACATCCTGTTGCATCGTCATCGTATACAACCAGCCTTGGGAGTTGCCTGTGAGTGCCTGCTCCCCTCTCTCACCTTTCTACCTGGGAAGACAAAGAGAGCTTGACTCTCAGGTGGCTGAGCATATAGCTTGGCTCAGGTTTTCTTTGTCAAATGGTATCCCACGGAAAGTATGAGTTGCTGTCGCAGGAATAATTGGCCACCCAGGAGGGAGAAGAACTTTTATGCTTGCTGGAGTCTGGGCCAGACTCTTTTGGACTCTCTTGGCAACCCTCTACCAGGATATATCTTTGGTAGGTTTTCTATTTCAGAAAGATTACTGCTAAAATTATCTGGGTTAGGAATGTGACAGAATTCTGGACCCCTAAGCATTCAGCATGGAAATAAACAGAGTTGATTATCTCTATTTAAACTTAAATAAAACCGTATGAAGAGCTCAGCCAGATCCTCCCCCACCATCCCCACCTCACCTCTTATGAAAGACCAGCGATTCTTGGAACATCTATTACAACAGAACTCACCCCCCTTTTCTTCCCCCTGAAAAAAAGTCCTTGTAATCCCAGCTGTGTGCTGCAAATCAGCATATGCCTCTAACTCTTTCCCAAATGTCTGAGGCCAAAGAAACCCCAAATACATTTCCCCCAAGCCGCCATCTTCTGAAATTTTGAAAGTGTGTACATTTTCAGAAATCTAATCAGGATGGTTAGGATTCATTTGTGCTTTACTCATCAAAGTTTTATATTGCAAGAAACATTTGATGTCAAGGAAGTTTTTCAATTCTCTCCCCCTCCTTCCCAAGTCTTTTATCTTGTAACCAGGAAGTCACATTTTGCCAGCCGACTATGAACTGTAACCACAAAAAGTTGGAGATTGGTTCAAAGCTTAGGATTCATGAGGCTTGAATATGTTTTAGCCTTGGCAGAAGGCACTCCTTTCTCATTTAGGAGGAGCGTGTGTCCACAGGGGCTGGCCGCAGCAGCTGTGCTCTTGGAGATAGGGCTGGTGGGCCGTCCCCACAGTCGGAGGTATGTCTAAGGAAAACAGCCTCGTTCTGGGAGGTTCTGCCCAGAGCTGGAAGGGAATTTAGTTCCATTTTCCTTTCAGACGCAGTTGTGGAAATAGAGTCTCTGCTCCCTCTCCCTGTGCTCAGATAAGAAGGCTCACTATCCATTCTATTCCAATGTTTGGAGAAGAGCTAATTCACACTGAGTGTCCTAACTGCTCAAAATTAAGCTAGTTGATGGTTCTCTCTCCTTAGTCCTATTTTCTCCTTATAAACATTCTTTCCCCTCAATTTTCAGCCTTCCAGAGCATAGAAAGTCTTTTTGCTTCACATATCTTGTGGCTTTTTGCTAGTATTGTGCAATATATATATATATATATATATATATATATATATATGAAATTTGTATTCCTCCCAAGTCTTCCAGAAAACAAAACAAGGTACCCCGCAAACTACTTTTTTTGTTTGTTTTGGTACTGGGGATTGAACTCATGACCTTGCACTTACCAGACAAGCACTTTTTGGGGAAAGCTACCCATTAAAACATTGTCTCTATCTAAAACTGTATGTATCTTTTTTAATACCTCTTGAATTCATCACTTCCATGTTTATTCTATCTCTGTTTAATATGTGGCTCTCTGACAGCAGTTTCCAAACTAATCAGGAACTTTCTTGACTGTGGTTAGCCTTCTGGATCACCGCAGTCCAACAGTATCTGCAACGATGGACATCATCCATCTCTACAGTTTCCAGTGTGGGAGCACTGGTCGCAAATGACTGCTGGGCACACTGTGAACACAAGGAACTGAATTTCTGATTTTTAAAAAAAAATTTCAGTTAGTGTAATTCAAGTAACTATATGTGGCTAGTGACTGTTGTTTTCCAAAGCTCTAGGCTGTTCCATTCTTGAGTCATTTATTCCTTTTGCTTGAAAAGATGCCTGGCACATATTAGGGATTCAGGTAATACTTATGCAATTGTAACTATTGTATATTGATATAACAATATTGCTGTAAGGCAGGAATGGCTGACTGTAGCCATTTCCTCTTAATATTTATTATAAAAACAAAGCAAAATGAGGCACAACAACAATAGAACATGGCTTAGCAAAGATGAGAGGTGGGACAATAATGGGAACAATGCTCTGTTTAAATTCTCTGTCCTTTCTGCTTTCATTGGCAGTACTGAACTTTAGTACATGCAGGTAAATTTGCATGTAAGTAGTCGCAAATGCAAGACAGGGGGAACTAGCATTTTACAGAACAGCTGATTGTTTCCATATAATCAGATAGGTGAAGAGTTGTTTTTGTAAAAGCCAATAGAAAAGGAAGAAAGAAAAAAAATCGGCATACTGCTTATACATCTGTAGTACTATGCACATACTTAAAGGTTCTATTGGCTAAATGGATCCCACTGAAAAGGTAAGATGAGTACCCTAAAAGAAAGATTGCAACAGCCAACAAACTGGGCAGCTGAAACTCGATTTACCATTGTTAACTTTTAAGTTTCACAGCTTCAGAGTTTGGTAGAGAAAGATTGAGAGGGTGGGGGAAATGCTGCCATCTCCTGGTGGTCACGGACCACTGTTTCAGAACATTTTAAAAACCCAGAAGCAGTGGGTAATCACTTACAGCCTTTTGTTATTACTTAACCTTGCACATTAAATGTGTTTTAAAACTATTTTAACTTTGAAGAAAACATTAACATGCCTTAAAATATTGCCTTTTTAAAAATAAATAAATATAACCATGTGGAGTTCTTTCATCTGTCTTCTTCAGCTCTCTGGATTGTCTGCTGAAACAATCTGGTCATGTTTTCAGTTGGGTTTCCACCGATTCAGATTCTGTCGACTGTACCAGGCTGTAGGCTGATGAAACAGCATATTGTCATGAATGCTAGTCAGAGGTTCCAGAATTTCTTCCTCTCTTGATTAAATATATTTCTATATGTAAGTCAAAGATTATACCTGAAGATATGTGGTTCAGCTAAACAACAGGGTGCTGTGATTACACTGAGTTGGATACTTTCAGTCTAATGGAATTTTAAAGAAATGATGACAATGGTTGACAGAAGTAGATGAACAAATTGTACTTGCCCATTAGAATTTGGGCTGCCATTTTGCTCAGCCAGAAGTACTCACAAGGCAAAGTGGGCCATGGGGTTCTGATATTCTACTAGTTGGGCTCTCTTCAGGATGGTCTTGATCATGTGGTGAGGAACGCAGTGTGTATCCCTGTGACTCTACGTGTTTAGACTGTTGGGAGTCAGGAACACAGTGGGAACCTGGAGAAGCAGATGAAGATGACACCAGAAGCGTTTCTATTGTCTTGAGTTCATTGATACATTGAGCCTCAGTGGATTTTTGGTGACAACTGGCAACATGGCCATTCTATCATCACCAAACCTTTTTCCTTGTCAGTCCCTTCCCTGCAGGATCCACTGCCTGACTAGGTCACTGTTCATCTTTCAAACACACAGTCAGTCTTTACTTGATGCTCATCCTCAGAGACATCTGACTGAATCACACTGAAACATATTCATCACTTGGTTCATCTGTTCATTTAATAATGACTGCACTCCAGCTACATTCTGTATTTTTAGGGACATAACACAGAATGGGAAGTGGACCCTGACTTCAAAAGATCCATTGGTTTGTCTGATGTATATGCTATATCTTT
Source organism: Cavia porcellus (assembly GCF_034190915.1). Lineage (NCBI taxonomy): Eukaryota > Metazoa > Chordata > Mammalia > Rodentia > Caviidae > Cavia > Cavia porcellus. Next base: position 56,395,634 of record NW_026947496.1, read on the forward strand.
CAAGAACCTTTACTGGGTGTCCAGTATGATGGCAAACACTTTTTATATTTATTTACTTTTATCAGTATATGTTTTTAGTACATCATGTTTACATACCTTGTGTGCAGTTGGTACATGTACATAACACATCATAATTGCTTTGTTTATCCCCTTTCCCTCCCCTTGCTCCCTCTCTATCTCTTGATCCTATTTCCATTTGAGACAGATCTATCTCCCTGATTTCTATCACTTATTTTCTATCTTGTTCTTTGTTTTGGGTTTCTCATATAAGAGAAACCATGTAACATTTAAGCTTGTGTATATGATTTATTCACTTAACGTCATGGTCTCAAAGTGCATCCATTTTCCTACAAATGACTCATTTGTCTTTCTTCATGACAGAATAGTATTCCATTATAACTATTGCATTAGTTATTCATTTCTTTAATATTTACTTGGGTCTTGCTCTAGGTCAGACATTATAGTAAGTGAATAAATGAAATGGTATTAAGATGGTTATGATTCCTGGTCTCAGATATTGGTCTTTCAGAGAAGACAAGTAAACAAGCAACTATAACCTGGTATGTTTAGCTTTTGCAATCCATTTTGGCCATTCATTGAAATATTCCTCTTCTGTCAATTTTAGATGAAGCAAAGACTTCCTTTAATTATAAGAGTGAAAGAATTTTCTCCTAGAATCTCATGTAGCTACACCACAGGCCCTGCAGACTCGAAGTAGGGGCTCATTGCTTCAAGGAAGACACTAGGTATTTTGCTTATTCTAATGATGACTGTGATAATTTTCTCTCCCAACTTTCTCAAAGCATGCCGTAAGACATTTTTCTGTATTTTTCAGGCTTCCTTGGGATTCTCAGAGCCCTCATTACTCTTCTAGTAACTCTTTTTCTTTTCAATAAGCATGCATCACTTTTCTTTGTGTGCCATTGTTGTGTCCCACTGTGACACGGAGTGACATGGGTGTGACAAAATCACGTGCATCTCAAAGGCAAATGAGAATGACCCAGGTTGTTAGAGGAAGGGAGCTGAAAACAGAATTCCAGGAGGAGAGAACAGCCTGTATATAGCTCAAAGACAGCCCTTGACTTAGGAATGCTGATGCCAGCTTTTACTTGTGAGGAAACTGAGGCTCACAAGTAGCAAATACAGGTCTGATTATATAGCTCCTGAATTCAGCACTGTGAGTCTCTTCCAACTGAGTCCGAGAAATAGGAGTCTCCAATTCTATTTTTGAAAAACCTTTTATTAGGAAGTGAACAGGAGGGAGAAAAGTGCTCAACACATAAATGTAAAACATACTCAATTTATTATAAAGAGTCCTCATTTAATTGTCACTGCTTTTTAGGAGGTATTCTGAGCCCCTGGAAGATCCTCAGCGTCACTCTTCCAAACAACTCTCTGTCTGTCCTCTTCCCCGCGGGAACCGCTGTCCTGACAGTCTAACACGATAATGTTTTGAACCTGGTTTTGAACACAGGACGAATACAGTGCTATTTGTGAATGTTTGGCACCTTTAGCTCTACATTACGTTGGTAGGATTAATGAATTTTATGTGTAGTATGGCTGTGTAGTATTAACTATAAATTCATGTATCTAAATCGATGGATATTTGATTATTTTCAGTTTATGGCAATTACAAATTTTGTTGCTAAGGGCTTTCTCATAAATGTTTCTTGATGTATGTGTGAATAAACTTGTTAAATAGATATCTAAGAGTGGGATACTAGGTCACAGAACATTAATACGTCCAAATTTAGTAGATAATGAGTTTTTCAAAATTATTGTACCAATTTTAGTTTCCACCTCAAGTTTAGAAATGTTTCCCATCCTTTGGTATGGTGAATCTTTTCAGCTTTTTACTACTCTGATGTGATTTTAATTTGCATTTCCCTTGATGACTGGTGATGTTAAGCAACTTTTTTGGCCATTCCCCCAGTTCTATTTATCAGATGGCCATATCTTGGCATATATTTTAGGGGTAAGCATGTTAAGGTTGAATGCATCTGGTTTTCCAAAGATAGTATGGTGTTTTTCAACTCTCCAAGTTCATGGTTTTCATTATGTCTTTTTAAATAGACACCCTCTAGATTTGTGTGTCTCTGTTCTTTCTCACAAAGTGGCTGTCTTGGGGCAAATTTTATGTATATGGAGTCAGTTCAGTGTATGTACAAAGTGAGGGGCAGACCCAGGGAAAGCAACCGAAGGCCACTGATTAGGTCACTAATGGCCTCTTGGATGTTGTTTAACACTGGCCTAGGAAATATGTATATTTTCCCACACATGTGCTGGGTAAAAGTCTCAGTGGACGTGTTACTGTGAATTTACGACGCTCTGTGAGGAGTTTGGGTTAGTTATGTAATAAAAATTCTGGCATATGGAGACTTAGGTCTGGTTCCCACACATTAAAGGCTTGAGAGAGCATAGAAACGTTTTCTTAAGGTCAGCTTAGTGATGTCTCCAAAGATAAAAGGCACCTTCTGATTGAACATTTGCCCTGAGCATATTTTTGGCAAAGGATTCCCAAGTTCCATCCTCCTGGGATGATCAAATGGAATTCTGTTCTGTCTGTTGTTTTGACAAACTAATTTTGGCAGGAATATGGGAGTATTACAGCCCTTTTCTCCTTTAATTTCAAGATTTTATAATCATAGCAAGAAGACAATTGCAATCAATGAAAACCATCTAGTCAGAATACAGACCAATATACAAACAAATGTAAAGCAGCAACGAAGAACCAAGATTATAGTTTTGCTTTGGGATTTATTTAAAAGTTATTTAAACTTGGAGACTTTAGTCGGGTGAAGTCCATAATCCCTACTATTTATATCCTTTAAATCACAACAGACTGATAGAATTGTAACCTACTGCTCCAGTGTCATAACTGCAGTTCTGTGAAGATGCAGATATTAACTATTCACAACCTTTGAACAAAGCCCCTTTGAATTAGCCAGAAGTTTCTTTGTACACAACAGGCACTGAATATAGTTATCCTAAGGAAAGGAAAATTCAACCAGAGGATATTACCTGCTTAGACCCAGGAGACCAGATTCAGAAAATTTCCAGAATCAGGGAAGCTTCAGAAAGCAGTGCATGAGGGAGCATAGCACAGGTCACATGCCAGAAGGACCAGCCTGGCATGATACTGGTCCCATTGAGCCTTTTTTTTTGGGAAAGTGCATCTTGAGCAAACTGCATGGACATGGGTGTTTTTTGGCATTGATTCATCTCATGGAACCACCCTAATTCTCATTGCCTCAAAGCTGTTAGGATTTATGTATGTCTTTTAAGACTTATATCTAAATGTTTCTGCAAAGTGTCAAGTGCGCATAGATAGGACTCTTGGGAGGTGATCGAATTCTAGAGGCGTGATACTTATTGGCAGATTAGTTCACTGATGGGTTTATAGCTAAATGTGATTTGGAGGTGATGGTTGATTGGAGGAGGTGGTTTACTTGGGGTATCTATCTCCTTCCCTCCTCTTTGAGCCCTCTGTCTGCTTCCTCTCTGCCATGCCACGAGCTGTTGCTCCTCTGTCATGCCCCTCTCTATGTTAGTTTGCCACTTTGCCTTGGAGTCAGCCAACCATGGACTGAAACCTGTTCAAACTGTGAGCCAAAATAAACCGCTCCTCCTTTAGCATTATGGCTGTTGGATACTGCCTCTCAGCAATGAGAAGGCAATGAAGACAGACCCTTCAATTGGGCTGTTTTTCTTCTCTTCCATGGATTCAGTTAAGGACCTTGGCCGGAGTTTTCTTTTACTTGCAAATTGAAAACTCTAACAATGATGCAAGTGATGGCAGACATGGTACAGCTTGTGTTCTGCTCTAGGAAGGATAAGGCAGAAAGCACTTTTACAGCTTTAGTAAAGCCAGACTCCTGTAGTCCCAAGAAGAGGTCCTGTACTTGGCTAAATTTGCACTGTATCTCCAAGTGATGCTTTCTTTTAAGCCATGTAAGAATAAGTACTTTGTGCATGCAGGACCATCAGGAGATACTTGCTGAATTATGTGATACATTATTGGTTTTGAAACTGGGTTCATAGGTGTTTCTAGGAATCATGTAAAGGGTCACTGGGAGACAGGGATGAAGGATTTATTCCATCCTTTTACTTGAGTTTGTTTTATGATCTGGGATTTCTCTTAAGATTTGTTCAGGACATAAAAAGAATTAAGACGTGTTATGTACACATACCAACTTCCCACAATGAATGTCACTGTTATGTACTGAAAAACTGTGCTAAAAATAATAATAAAACTCACTACACTAAATCACCATTGCCTGTCACACTTTAATTCATCCAGGATTTTATTTACAGAAGAGAAATGTAGTTATCTGGTTGTGCTCTCATTTATTATTAGCCCAAAGAATCATATGCTGGAAGCTGGTTCTGGTGTGATAGTGTGGAAGAGGTAGAAGCTTTGAGAGATGGAGCTTAGAGAAAGGTAATTAGGACATGGAGGCACCTATGAGATGAATGTCCCTTTCAGAGTGACAGCAGGTCATGTGGCCAACCCTGTGCTTGGTTCCTACTAAACTAAACTGATTCCCTTTTCATTTCTCTGGTTTGTAGTGATGCAGCCAGAGGGGACCCTCACCAGGATGTTGGCACCACCTTCTTGAACCTCCAGAAGCATAAGCTAAACAAACCTCCTTTCTTTATAAAGGACCCACCCTCAAGTATTTAGTTATAGAAACAGAATATAGAATAATAAATGCAGATTGCTATTGCATTACTGAGAGTGAACCACATGTTTTACTTATATTATTCTATTTTATCTTTATAATCATCAAGTCAATTCACCTGTTGGTTAATTATTCACTTATAATGGTCTTTCTTTTTTGCTTTTCTTGTAAAACTTGCCATCGGTTTGACAATTTAAATTTCTCAAACCCTGGAGTTAGGTTAGGTTGATACTCACTACTGTTTGAAAAAGTAATTTTGTTCTGTAGTATTTCCTTCCTTATCTGGGTTAATTTTTAGTGGTACTCTTTTTCCAGCTTCTGATCACTGACTTTCAATTTTGTTTAATGGATTTTAAACACAATACATTTATTTTAAAGTAGAGTTTTACCTATAATATATAAAGGTTTTTAAATTATTTTCCAAAAGTTTTAATTTGTTTTCTTCAATGACTAATTACTAATAGCTGAACATTTAAAAATTCTGAGTGCATGCATTTGTGGGGATGATGTCTTATATTCTTATCACCTTGGTCAGAGAACATATGTGTAGGATCTAAAATTCTTTGATTTTGAGACTGCATTTCTGTATCATGACTGCTGATTTTAAAATTATTTATGCTATATGTACTTTTGGAAAGGATTAAAAGTATTTTATCACTGGGTGCAGGGTTTCAAACAGGCATTATATCAAACCTGTTAATTGTGTTTATAGCTTTTACATGCTTACTGTTTCTTGATACTTCCTGCGGTAGGAATGTTGAATTCACTTTGATGATTGCAGCCTGAACTATTTCTCTTTTTAGTTCTATTACTTTTTGACTGACATATCTTAAAATTCTTTGTGTACACATGTTCGGAATAGTTACAGCTTCCATTTATCATTACTTACTAGGCTTTTTTCCATGTCATTATGTCTTACTGCGTCAACTGTCGACTGTGAATTTTATTTCTAAATCTAATTCTCATAACCTTTACTTTTTAAATTGAAACTTTATATATTTGGATTTACTTCTATCCCCTTTCTTTGGGCTTTCACTTTGCCATAGTTTATTTCTTTCATGACTTCTCCTAGGCTGCTTGAGAGTAGATAGAGTTCATAGCAGCGGCATGATTTATGCTCAGTTCTTCAGGCTGCAGGAACAAGTGGTCCCTTCACTTGTGGACGGGCAATACAGTGTATGTTGTGAAGGAGAGAAAATATACTCACTGGCACTTTTTCTTCATATAACTCTTTCAAGAAAATTACTTCATTTAGTTGTCCATTGATTGATTGATTGATTCATTGACATAACATGGAAAAGCCTTGCTTTATACCTGGTGCAGGCTGATCAATGCTGAATATAATGGATATGACTTCTGTCCTCACAGGGCTTATGATCTAGGACAGAGACATTCAGTGCCATTATATATATATGCAAATTTTATTGCAAGGTATAAATGAAATAATTTAGATGCAGATGGTTCACTCTCAGTAATGCAATAGCAATCTGCATTTATTATTCTATATTCTGTTTCTATAACTAAATACTTGAGGGTGGGTCCTTTATAAAGAAAGGAGGTTTGTTTAGCTTATGCTTCTGGAGGTTCAAGAAGGTGGTGCCAACATCCTGGTGAGGGTCCCCTCTGGCTGCATCACTATAAACCAGAGAAATGAAAAGGGAATCAGTTTAATTTAGTAGGAACCAATGAAGTGGAGATACTTGTACTTGGAGGCTAATCTTTCTGAGAAAGGTACATCTTCATTAAAGCATATGCAGAGTGCAAGATGAGGCAGGCTATGATCCGTATTCACCCAAACATATTATTTCTTTCCTCCTTAGCAGAAATATAATTCCAGGCTTTAGCTGGTTGTGGAGACCATTGAGAATAAACTTTTACGGTGACAGCCCTTCCTGTAGCTGGCTGTGACTGTATGAGTGGTATTTGGTCAGTGGTATATAAATGGAAGTGATGTGAAACTCCACTTGGCTTTCAATTTTATTTGTCAAATTTTGAAGGTGATACATTTCTCTTAAAGTAGAACTTAAAGTAGAATTTTAAGAGAGGGAGGCATCTCTTAGAAGAATCTGATTTTTCCATTTCTGCTTCTAGTTTCATAGCACAAAGGCATGAGAACAAGATAAACTGTCTTGGGCTATAATGCAAGCTGGGAAACAAACAATGAGTAGTTTTATGGAGTAAGAAGACTGCAGGCTCCTAAATTTCTGGCAAAGTCAAATCTTAGCCTGTGCCTGGATTACCTACATGGACTTCTTTTATGGAAAAGAAATAGATTTCTATGTTTTTAGCTCTAAGGAATTTGATGTTTGGTAAACTGAAATTAAAAATTATTTTGAGAGTTACTACCCTAAGAAGTGACAAAGCTTCCTAAGGTAGTAGTTCAAAATTTAGTACACTACTAGAAAAAACAATATGGAAATCTTGTTAAAACATAGTCTCAGCTCTACTCTCAGAATAATTCTGATGTGGTCAGAAACAGAACCTGAGCAGCTGCTCTTTCTATTACACTCTGGGAGATGCAGTAAGTTCTAGTTCCCACTTTAAGAAGCAGTATTCTAGGGCTATGAGGCAAAAAATTGAAATCAAGGGACAAAATCCGGGTAGATTTAGAGATGCAAATGGTGCCAGGTAAAAATGGAAAGGAAGGCAGGGCCTAGATTACCAAAGAATTCATGGACCAGAAAAAGGAATGATTTCCTCTGAAGTGCAGTGGGAAACCACTGAAGAGTATTGAGTAGGCAAGTGACAAGCTCTGGTTTAACTTTCATAAGCTACTACAGTGATACCTTGTTATCCAACCCAATTTGTTCCAAATTCATGTCTGAACGTTGAAAAAGTTTGAATGCTGAGCATATCTTTTCTATAAGAAATAATAGAAAATCTAATAGTTGGTTCTGAGGCCCCAAAATTACACTTGTAAATTCATTTTTCTAGGATTTTAATAAATTTTGCAATGATTTCTCTTTTTAACTCTATTGCAATTCTCATAGTTTTTCTCTGAGGTTTACTACTAGTGTTGCTTTCTTTGGAGCCATAGTTACGGTATTTTATGCAAATAAAACACATAGATGAAATGCATTGATGCACTAACGGAAGTACTACATGTTGTATGGGTGAGTGGTACTTAGACTGATGCACCACCCTTGTCTTTCTGCACTGAGAGCCAATGCATAACTCTTGGCCCATATAGGTTTGCTCAAGTCAGATTTTCAGTTGACTATCAAGCAAAGGTACGGACACCAAGCAGATGCTTTTTAAATTTTGCTGTTTGAGTAGTGGAAAGTTCAAGATTGGAGCCATTCCACAGCTGAGGTATCACTGCACATGGAGAATAGACCACAAGAACTAAGCTACTTTGTCAGTACCCTAGTCTGGAGGTGTTTGCTTCTTGGTCAGTGATGGTAGTACTGGAAATAGATACAAGATTCAAGCTGGAAATAAAGTGCTTTGCTGATGGGTTCAATGTGTGGAATAAAGAAAGAGGAGGAATCAAGGATGATCCCAGGTTTTTCTCTTAAACGAATGGGTGGAACCTTCCCAAACTATGCTGAGCAGATTCCTGTGCAACAGACCACAAGCCAGAATTAGGGAGGATAGTTCACCACTCCCTTTTGTGGCAAATGGCACTTTTTGAAGAAGCCAATGATGGGGATTATTCTTCTACCCTAAGCTATTTACGACAACGTCCCAACCAGCCCCTGGGTTGGGTCAACTCCATCTACTTCAGATCTCTTCATTCATCCTTGTATCTCAGATGTGGTTTGGAATTATTTTGTCTGTTTGCCAGTGCGTGTGTGTTCTCTTTCTAGCAGGCAGTGCTGTGATTCTTCAACTGAAGACACAATGAGTGCTCAGAATTCTATAGTTGTGTAGGTGTCTGTGTGTCTTGACCAGTATGTATAAGTGGCCTATTTTCCAGCATATTTCAATTATAACTCCATTATGGAATAACTTCCACAGGAAGAAACATTATGCTTTTTTTGGCTTTAGCTCCCATAGTTTTTTGTTGCTCCAAAACTAATGTCAATAGTAAGGCCCTGTGTAATCAGAGCCCCTGTTACCTCTTATACTGTTCCCATTCTTTTTCCACTTTAGTTATATGGAGTTTCTCCTGATTTATACTCTCAACTTGCTTTCTTCTGCCTGTGATCTTTTTACTACATGTAGAATGCATTCTCTTTGGCAACCTTGCCATCCAGAATTAAGTTCGAATGAATGACAAGTACTTCCTTAAGGTTATTTTATGTCTCTCCACCTCCATTTCTGTAAGTCTGGATTTGGGTAGACCTTTTTTTTAAAATGCTCCTGAGGATTCATGACATTTATTTTACTAATTTATCTTAATTATCTATAGTTATTTATTATTTGACTTCTTTAATGGATTATAAATGCTGTCAGAGCAGGTAACAAGTTTACCCAATTCCCCTTGGTATATTCCCAGTGAAATACAAATCTTGTTTGTATTTCAGTGCATTTGGTGGGCAGTGTAAAGAAATCAGCCCTCTCTATCTGTGAGCTCTACATTTTCAGATATAATCCCTCATGGATAAAAAATATTTGAAAGAATATCTGCGGTTAAATGAGCATGTTTAGAATTTTAAGTCACTGTTCCCTAAATGAGTCTACAATTATTAGTTAGCATTTACAATATACTGGGTATTATACGTACTCTATAGATTATTTAAAGTGTACAGGAGGATGTGCATACATTATCTGCAGTTCCATGCCATCGTACATTGGGGATCTAAACATTTTAGGACTTTGGTATCCAGCCATGGGTGACAAAGATGTCCTGAAGCCAATCGCCTGCAGATCTGAGGGCTTACTGTCCAGCTTCCCGCATTCCCAAAATGCTGATTTTTGTCTTTGATTCCCAACAAACTCAAACTTCAATTTATACTTTAAAAGACATTTATTTGCAAAGTATTTCTGTTTAGCCCTTTACTCAATTTCGATAAAGGCCCTGTTTTGTGCAAAATTTCTTTCCCTTTCTATGTTTCCTTTCTTTCACCCTGAGTGCTTTCAGCTCTTATTTTGGATTTCCCTGTATAAATAAAACATTGTCTCCTACTTGAAAAGAAAAAGCAGGAACATTCTCTACAAGTACCCACCCATTCCGTGATTATTTTTCAGCCCCCTAGATTAAACTTAACTGCCTCCATCTTCAGATTGTAAAATTTCTCTAGCTGGGAGGTTTTCTGCTCTGTGTACTTTTATGACATTTTGTAAGCATTAATGATATGCCCCAGTATTTTTAGAGTACTATAACAGAGAATTATATATTAGAAAAAAATTAAAGCCATCCAGCCTGTAATCAGGCCTTAGAAGAACTGCTGAGTATCTCAAGTGAGTTTTGGATTTCTATAAAATTGGGCTTGGAATTTATATGGGATTTTAAATAGTTTGTATCTCTCTCATCTTAATGATCTCTTCAATTTAGGTACTCTCTCTGTTTCCATTCTGCAGAACAAGTCAGAGCCGATAAGGCCAAAAATAGACTGCTTTCTAATACTAGTACTTGTAAAGTGGAGAGAAATACGTCCAGTTAATAAATTTTAAAAAATCATTGACATAGTTAAAATGCAAAAAAAAAAATTCAATTAATATCCTACGTTTAAAACAAAGAGCTGAAAGATCTTACTTTGTTAAAAAGCTGGTAATTTCCATGTAGTCTGGCCTTTTATAGGTTTCTTTTTAAACAGTATTCCTGCAGAGGAAATTATCTCTGGGTAAAAATTGAGAAAACAGATTTGGGAACTCCAGGTCTTATAGTTAAAAACCTGGGAGGCTGAAAAATAAATCTAAAACTGAAGGTTTTATCAGTTGTGTTCTTACTAAAACCTAAATAGGTATCAGCCCTCAAGGAATTCATATTATGGTTGGATATTAGTTTTTCTATTATTGTAACAAGTATCCAAAATAATCAACGATGGACAAAGGATATAGCTCAGTGGCACAGCGCCTGCCTAGCAAGTGTGAGGACCTGAGTTCAATTCCTGGGACCCCTCCTCCCCAAAGGCGAAATAATAAACATACACAGAGCGTGGGTTGCTTTTAGGTTTGTGGTGAGGCAGTACATTTTTATGGAGCTTATGGCTGGCCAATCAATTTATTTCATGGCTAGGAACAAAAAGGAGAGAGGAAGAGGCCAGCATCTCACAGTTCCCTTCCAGGGCATATCCGCAATGACCTAAACAGTCCCATTAGGTCGCGCCTTCTAGTAGTGCCAAGATGAGGACAAGTCTCTATCACGTGGCCCTTTGTGGACACCGCAGATCCAAATCACAGTAGACAGGAATTGGAAAGTAAACAAACACACTGACAAGATGATGCCACAGGGCTGGGAACTGGGAAAATTATCAAACGGGACAAAGCAAAGGAGACATGGGCTGAGAAGTATTTCTTCTCTAGGTATTTAAAAACTGCTTAAAGTTTTCTATGTTATGAAAAAAACTTAAATATACAAATGAGAGAACAATAAAATAAAACTCATGTAACCATATCTCCCTTCAACAATGTCAGGTCACGGCCAAACTTATTTCCTCCATATCTCCAGCACTTCTGATTTTTTCATGTGCAAATACTTTATTAAATACTTCCAAATGACACATAGCTATTTTTTCTCATTTTAGAAACTACATCATCACGATCACATCAAAGGCAGCTTTATAATTTGTAATAATAGTTTAGGCTTTAAGTTAGAGAAAAAGTTTTTTGAGAGAGGCATGTTTTAATGAAATCAGAATGGAAAAATGAGGAAGTCATGAGAATATATAGGAACCGTGCAAAATTTTGTTTTTTAAAACAAATTAAGTGGTTTATTAGTGACAGGGAAAAAATAGATTCTAAAACCAGTTCTGATTGTTTTTTATAGAATAGGAAGCTTACAGGACATTTGCTTTTTAAGTAATGAAGATTATATTGCTTTGGTCCAAGATATGGTAAATTTTTCCCCTCTTCTCTAGAAGACAGATTGGTTGTAGCTTTATCTACACCAGAGTAGACTTTCTGTGGTATGTAGTATAAAGAAGACACAGAAAGAGGCTTAACAAGTATTAGGATGGGACCACCTCTGAGGCCAGCTCGCTCTCCACTGTAGACCAGCTATGTTCCCCCCTGGCTGCTGAGGTTTTTTGGCCTCCTTGTTCCAAGCCGGCTGGCCAGCCTCTAGATCCTGTACCCCAGCCTTTCATTATTTCTCTTTTGAAAATCCACTTAACCAAATTGTTCTTGATCCAAGAGACCAAAATACCCTAAAAACCGTTGCATTACCTCATCCCATGAACTGTGCTTATTTGTTCTTTCCCTGGATGAAGATCAGCTCAACATAGGAGTGGTGTTAATGTTCCTTTGCTGGCATTGCAGGCCAGTGTCCCAGGCAGGCAGCTGGCCAAGCCTTCTGCTGTCCATTTGAAATTCAAATCCCACTGAATAAGCTTCAGTGCCACCTTTGTCCCAAAACCCCAAATTCCCAGTCCATGTCTGACTGCTTGAAATTATAAAGGCACATATGACTGCGTAGGAAGATAAGCTGTGTTGAAATAACATCCAGGGTGGTTGTTAAATAAATTCAGGAAAACCAAGACATTCACTGTTAAGTTGAAACGCTGTCCTCAACTCACCTCCTGGGCAAGACGTGTGCAGAGAAGCCTCATGCCAGGAGCCCACACATACAACTTCCAACTCAGCGTTTAGGATTTTCAGCATTTATTTGTATTTAAAAATAATGCAGGCTTCCAACTTTTTGTAGCCTTTGAGCTGCTGTTGCAGGCATCTGGAGAGGTGTAATTTTTGCTTAGGAAACTTTTGGTCGATATAAGAGAACTATGGGTCTATTTTCTAGTTCGGCTCCTTACTTGCTGTGCATAGTTTTAGCAAGTTGCTTCACTATCTTGCACTGCTTTTCCCATATCTGCAAAATGGGGACATGCAGATTTGGATTGTGGGACTGCTAATATAATGGAAGGATTTGTTTGTTTGCTTGTTTTGGATAAGATCTTGCTACACAGTTCAAGCTGTCCTTGAACTCATTATGTGGCCCGAAACTCATGGTGATCCTTATGCCACAGCCTCTTAAATGCTGAGATTAAAGGCATGTGGCAACATACCTGGCTTGTAGTAGAAATTTTATAAAGCAGAAATACTTCAAGAAGAAACACAGCAGCACTTTATGATTAATGAAGGATTTGTGTGAAGCCAGTGACCCAATATGTTTGAAAAGGAATTTATCAGGCACTTAATCTATGTTTAGCATGTTTTTCCTAGTACCAAAGAAACTTGTGGTGTGTGTGTGTGTTTGTGTGTTTGTGTGTGTGTGTGTGTGAGAGAGAGAGAGAGAGAGAGAGAGAGAGAGAGAGAGAGAGAGAGAGAATAAGTCTGAGAAGTAGGGCTGGTGGAGAGACAATAAACACACAGACCAAATAATTAAACAGAAACACAACAAACTATGTGTCCTTCTGTGTGGTTAACTTCTCTATGTGGGGTGTCCTTATTAATGAAATGTGGACAATAAGAAGACCTACCCTATAGAATCCTTGGAAGATACAAAGAGATTGGACAGGCAAAGTGTTTAGTACATGAAGAAAGCTCTATAAATTTTACTTACTTAAAAAAAAGACAATTCCAATTTTTCTTCCTTAATAAAGACAGTAAAATTCTGATCTTCTCTTCTCTGTCAGTTTTAAGATGAGTTGTTTTTTTCCTCCTCATATGGCTAGTATCAGCCATCAAGGTTCCTGAGCAGGAATAACCATGTTATTAATTTGGCAACCAGTTGTGGAGGAAGAAGAATGGGGTGAGCGGTAGTGAGGTCTATTAAGATATTAATAATAGATATTATTAATAACCATTAATATTAATAGATTAATAAAATTATTAATAGATGTTATTAAGATATGTTATAATTAAGATGTTATTATAAACATCTCCAAAAGGAGGCATAAAAAAGTGACTGAGAAAAATCATAAAAGGCCTCAGAGTTTGCAGAGGGATCAGGACTAAGGACATAGGACTTGGTAGTATGTACTTACCCGCTGTTCTGTTGAATGAATTTACATTCATTGTGGATAGCACCACCTGGTCATGGTAGTCTTTCCAGTTTAGCAAGTGCTACATGGGTCTTCGTTATGCTCTTAAATGTGGTATAATACATGAGTTTGCTTTGGACATGAAGAGTTTGTCTCAGAAGGGAGGAAACTGACTTTTCCAGGAATGAGAGCTAAGGAAAAAGGATTAATATAGTGAGAAATCTCAAGATGGAAATGGCAGACAATTTCAAATGCCTGTTGTGCACAGAACCTGTGTGTGGGTGCACATGGTTAGTGGGGCAGTGGAAGTGAGGACAGAGAAATGATTCAGACCAACAGTGACATTGTTTTAGCTATTACTGTAATGAAACACCTTAGATAGTCAGCTTACAGAAGGGAAAAATACCTTTTGGTTCATAGTATGGAAGATTTCACCCATAGTTAGCTGGATCTGTGGCTTGTAAGCCTTTGGCAAGTGGAAGCACATCGTGGCAGGGGGATGAGACAGAGCAAATCCGTTCAATTAGTGGGGTGAAATTAAAGAGAGAAAATGATCAGGGTTTCATGATCTCCTTGGCAGCCATGCCCAATGACCTAAAAGCTCTCCCTATGGCCCACTCTTACAGGCTCTACCACCATCTACAATGCCACAGACTGGGAACCAAATCTTCAACACACAGGCCATTGGGAGCACACTTAAGATCCAAGCCATAGTGCTGATTTTTGGATCTTAGTCACTCAGTGAGGTGTAAGTCACTCAGTGAGGTGTTTTGTACACCTTATCTCATTTTATTCTTACTTTATAAAGTTAGTCATATCATTACCTCTGTTTTTTTTTATGTGAGAAAAGTGAACTTAAATGGTCCAATGTTACATAAAGGTGGATTTCAAGCAGGCAATGAGACTGGCACCCAATCATTACCCACACTGAGCATTTTGACTATGTTAGGGAAAGAAGAAGCAGGTAGAATTCAGTGAGCTAAAAATACAATGGATTTTAAAATTCAAATTCAGGGCTTGATATTTATTTAGTCTCAAATATGTTTTTGTGATCATCAAAATTGAGGAAAACCAGAACAATTTCTTGGACACAAGTTAGAGGGAAAAGTCAAAAGTTGTTCTTATTTGATAAGGGAAAAGAATCTGTGTCTGGCAGAAAAATGACTACGGGTTACAAGTTATAAGGAAAAGTTGTCTTTTCAATAACAATATCCTCCTGATAGTTACCTGCTAATTGTTGACATGCGGTAAGAACAATAGTCAATTCCGTGTTTGTGTGTGTGTGTGTGTGTGTAAACTTACCTGTTTTTATTATGCTATTTAGGCATTATGCTAAATACAGCTGGAAACTACATAAAGAATCATTTCACCAGAAAGCAACTAAGCAATTGCTTAGAATGGTTTGACTATCATATCAAATTCCTTTGATTCATCTTTATCTTTTCACTTTGAAGTTTCAGTCTAATGAACCAATTAGTGGAGCTTTGGAGAGGAGCTAATTTATGTCTCATAATATAGGAAAATATCTGTAATCAGATTTTTTATACATGAATGTGTCATGTGTCCAAAAGAAACACAGTTCTAGAGTAATATTTCTCTACATCACGTCTCTGTTAAATAAAACTATTTACTGATAAACAGGGGCTTTCAAAGGCATTCCTTTTCCCATTCAATAGTGCACAATGTTTATATAAGCTAATATTTATTTATTGCATACTTTTTCATTTTAGGCTTCATTTTTTAATCAATGTCAACTATAATCAGCTATTTGTAGAAGGGAATAGAAGACCCAATTTATGATATGACGACACACAGTAGAATCAGCCACTCTATTTAGAATTGAACAAAACCACAGTATTAGTTTTCTGTAAGTTCCAGAAAGGGCTTTGGGGTAGAACTTAGAGGAATAAAGCATTTTTTTCTTAGTCCCCTTTCCTAAATACTTTAACTTTTAGAAACAACACTGACTAGCCAATGAAAACATTTCTTTGATAAAGGGTAGGAATTTAAGATAAAAAACAGCTGGGCAGGTTTTTTTTTAAATACAAAGGAAACAACTTTGAACTATATAGACAATGTCATTTAAACCCAAACAGATGTGGTTTAATCTTGTTTTTGATCCTCTTGTAGATTTTTCTCAAAATGCCTGCATATGCATAGAAATAATGACTTTCAGATGTTTGAACATAATTTGTCTCTGTTAGAATATCACCTTGGTGCATAGATCATGTACACCAAATACTACAAGTCTTTGAACACAGACAGCAGGGTACTAGGCAAAAATTTATGTTGGTCTTTTGGTTTGGTCCAGGAAACTAAAGGAAAGGAAAGGAAACTAAAAGGAAAGGAAAAAAAAAAAACTACTAGTGTCCATGTGAGGCCATTTTAGAAACAAGGAAGTCACATGTGTTCTTCATGACTTTAGTAAATCATGATGATATTTTCAGCTCCTCACACTTGGAAATGCTTTTAAGGTGGATCCTATCATGTGAGCATTCTAAAAATAACACACATGGTTGGTTTGTGGACCTTTCCATGTCCCCACTGACTATTGTTATCTACAAATCATCTGATATCTTCATCCATTAGGGATCCTCATGTTAACAGTGAGAGAAGAAACTGCTGGAGAAAAACTATTTGAAAAAAAATGAAATGACAACACTGAAAGAATCTACTAAAATATAATCACATCCACTTTCAGTTTCAAAGACTATCAGAATGATTACTGATATTAGCCAAAAGAGTTGAATGAAGAATTGTACACAAAGAAATTTTTATAAGACTTACCTCATCTTTTCTTTCTTTCCTCTACTTAAATGAGTATAATGGTGCATGAAAGAAAGAGAATCTGTGAAACATGTGGTAAGACTTATGTCTCTAATGAGACTCCAAAGGGGACAAAAAATACTAGGATACCAGGTAACTGATACCCAGAACTAGATAATGACAATGGGAAATTTTATGGACAGCACTGTTCCAACTTAGCTTTTTCTTCAAGGTGCTGCTCTCTTAGTTTCTATAATTTCCTCGGTGGTCCTAAGCCTTAGGAATCTTTAGTGCCCATAAGTGAAATCAGAGGAAGTAAAGTATAAATACATGTTGGCAAAATTTTGAAAACATGTCTCTGGCATGGGAGGTGCGAGCAGAGGTTTGAAGGTGTAAGGTGAGCTGATGGTGGTGGTGGTGGATATGTGCTTGAGTCATTGGGCAAGAAGCCCAGTGTCTCTAATGTAACACATAAAAAGGATTCAATTTATAAGTGGTCAAACATTTTCTAGAACTCTTTTGGCTCTCTGGCAACAAACTCTTGCCCTGTGCAATGTCTCATCCCATCAAAACCTTCCTCGGGGCATAAGTGTAATGTGAGGTCATTCCCTAGCCACAATCTAATCTACAACAATGATCTGGCATTATATGCGAATGCTTATTATTTTAAAAATTACAGTTCTGTTTACACTGCTGGAGTCTCTAAGTCCTATCTAAGTCAGTGTGCTATCTGTCTGGATGTGTTTCCTGATCTCTGTGTGAGGAAGTTGCCCTTGTACAACATGACTCAGAAAGAAAATAGGAGACTCCAGTGCCCTGTGTGGTCGTGATTCCCACGCCAGGGGTTTCATGAGTGATGTTTCCAAACAAGAATCCAAGCAGCTGCCAAAGGATAGGAAAGGTGGGCACTGGTGAGACTGGAGAGCAATGAGTCAGAAATTCTGGAACCCGCGTGAAAACATGACTGGGGCAGTAGGGAATGGGTCATCAACTAAAGAAGGCACAGGGGAAGAAGCAAAGATGCCTGAACTGTGAGGCAAGATGGAGAGGATTCAAAGGGTCTAACCATCCATTTTGGTGAGTGGCTTCCAAAGCTGGGGAAGGAAAAAGGAGAAAAAAATGTGTGACATGTAAAACTTCAGAAGATGCCAAAAAGTCACTGATTAGGGAGCCACACAATGGGGTTCTAGTACTGGAACTCTAACTTGATGACTTTAGACAAATTAGTTCCACTTTGCTCGTATACTTTTGTCAAATGGGAAATCTGGATGCCCTTGAAAGACCCTTCAAACAGGAAAATGGTCTAACAGTCTTTTGTTGTTGCTTTTGATTCTATAAACACGTTTCAACTATATGATTGGCCAAAAAAGAAAACTATGGAAGCAGAAAAATACAGAGATACAGAAACCAAGAAAGAGCAAACATATAAATGAAGCAGTGATAATTCTGGCTTATTTTGAAGGCAATGATTGCATAGCAAGGGTGATGCTGTCTCTCACATTTGGTTTTAGATCTCAGTGTAAGAAAATTTTACTCTTCTGAAAAATGGATTGGTGTTTAAACAGACCAGTGTTAAACAGTATAATAATCTAAACTAATTATTTTGGGAACAAAGCTACATCTAATACAAAACTAGCATTCTCTCTGGCATTCAGCCAAGGAACTGCCAATCTGTTGTGATACAAGAGGAAAATTTTGTTAGAGGAAGATGGTATATTGGTCCTCAAGCAATGACATCCTGCATTTTCAAGCATATCTTAGTCTATTTCAGTTTTTACAGCTAAATACTGAAGATTGTGTAACTTATAAAGAAGGGCTTATTTAATCTCGTATTTCTGGGAACTGGGGCATCCGGTGAAGGCCACCTTGATGTGTTATAACATGGTAAAAGCAATCACCATGGTGAGACAGAGTAAGACCGCTAAAGAGAGCCCCTTTTCCTTAGAGTAACCCATTAACTGTTCAGTGAGTCAATCCTCTGGTAACGCTTCACGACCAAATCACCTTCCAAAGCTTCTATTTCTCAACACTGTTGCACCAGGGATCAAGTTTTTAACACATAAAATTTGGGGGAGACATTTGTTATGGTTTGTGTCTAGATGTCCACAACAAAGCCTGATGCACTCAAAGCTTGTTGAGAGGTGGCTGAATCTAGAGAACGTGATTGATTCGTAGTGCAATGCTGGCATTAAGGGTGCTGGGATTAAGGGTGGGTGACTGCTGAATCAGTCCACTGACTGGATTCGTACCACCCTAGTCCCAGTAGACTGGATACAATATGAAGGGGCAGAAAGAGCCCCTCCTGGGTTTTGCTTTGTTACTTTTGCCACCATGACTGTTCTCTGCCAAGTCACCCTGCCTTGGAGCCAGCCAATTATGGACTGAAACCTTACCAACTGTAAGCTGAATAAAGCTTTTCTCTTTTAACTTTTGGTGTTGGGTATTTTGTCTGTGAGACAACAGTGAGAAAAGTAACTAAAACAATGTTCAAATGCAACAGTATTATTCAAACTATATTTGAATTTTTATTCATGTGCTGACTTTAGAATGTGGAAGGGTTTTAGCTACTGTATAGGTGCTTTGGTATTGCAGGGCTCTCTGTTGAAACTTGGGGAGCATATTAAAGAACCATGAAAGAATGGGTGAAGTCATCAAGTAAGTCATCATCTAAGAGTGTATATAGAAGGTGATGATGATAATACAAATAACTAATTTGTGATGAGGGCATCCTATGAGTCAGTTATCATGTGAAACATTTTACATGTATTCTTTTCTTTTTCACAACAATCTCATAATTCATTCAACACCTCATTTATTTTATTGCCCACCTACTACATGCCAGAAATTCTCCTGAGCTCCAGGGAGACAGTGGCAAGCAGAATAAAATAAAACTTCTGCTTTCCTGAGGTTGAATTTTAGTAGGAGAGAGAGACGCCAGACAAATACATATGATGTCAGATGGTGCTAAGTGCTATAGATAACAATAAAGCAGAGTAAAGAGGAGAGGTTGCCGAAGGTGTGATTTAAATAGGGCGCTCAGCAAGGCCTCTCTGGCGAGCTGAAGGATAAAGGGAGTGAGTCGGGCCCACACAGAGAAAGCAGTAGAATTGCCCACTCTGCAGAGAGGGTCACTGTTCCTCTCAGAGTCACTTATTTAAATAGGAGAATGACCCCCGATAGCCTATCATGGCTCTTTTTTGCAGTAAAAAAAGAGTCCAGGTGAGAAGAGGTCAGCGACTCTGGCACAGATGGTCACAACCACACAAGTTTCTCAGCACACACGGCTGTACCTGTGTAATATCCAACCTGGTTGGCTTCTCTTTACTACACCGAACTAACTGAACGGCAAGCTGCATTGGCCTTATGTAGAAAACTAGTATATTTTTTGCCTTAAAAAAAAAAAAAAAGTCTGTTCTCTTTTCCTGAGTATCAGTCCATGAACAAGAATGCAATGGAGCAGAGTTTTCAGACAGTGTACAGAGTGGTAATGGATTCCTCAAAGAGGCTGAAAGGGACTTCTGTGGACAGGGAGGTCCAGTGATAGAGCACCAAGGTGCTAATGCTGGCTCTATCAGGGCAGCAGTGACTGTACCTATGTTAGGATCTGAAAATGAGTTTTCTGGCATTAGCGCAAAGGGTGCTGTGTGAAAGTTAAATCTCGTTATAAGATGTAAATAAAGACACTGCAGGAGTGGGAGGTTATCACCTGACATGCGTAAGGCCCTGAGTCCCAACCAGCACTGGGTAGCAGGGGGAAGAGAGAGAACTTTCAAAATGTTGGCTTTAAATGCCAAGTTCCTTAAAAAATTCTCAGTGGAATTAAAGCCCTAGGGTTAGCTTTAAAGTGCTGAAAAATAAACGGTGATACAAGTATTCTATTAGATGAGCATGCCAATTCATCCATGGATGGCTTGCCAACTCCGAGGAAAGACCTGGGAAGCCATGTCAGGAGGTTACGAGGTGACTTTGCTCTCCTGATGGACCTCATGGGTATTCATTTGTACATACCCTGATTCATATGTATGACATGAAGTTTAATTCTTTTTGCTAAGATTTATTTCTTTAAAAGACAATAAAAATTAGGTAAAAAGGGATTTCTTTCACTTGAAACACTTAAGAAAATGTATAAACTCTATGCTATTAAAGTTAGAAGGCTTATTTATTAGGTGACTAAATAAAAGGAAGAATTGGTAAGAGATATTGAAAGTCACAGTTTGATGCCTAGTTCATAGTTGACAGGAAGACCAGTTTCTCATGTTTCACTGTTTGTTGCTATATGGTTAAAGACAAAAGAATACCCAGAATTTATAGACATATTAGAAGATGTCTCTGACTGCAACTTAGTGTGTGTGTGTGTGTGTGTGTGTGTGTGTGTGTGTGTATGTGTGTGTGTGGTCTCAAAGAAGCAAGGCCTTTCTGTCTCCCAGATTCTCTCTGTAGGCCCATGGAGAAAGGAATAGCAGTTGTCCTCTCACATGCATTACCATTATCCTCCTTTGAAGGATTGATATCTCATTGCTGTTTGGTAGTCATATTACAAATATTAAAATGCTTCCTGGGAGTGAGGTCCTGAGGTCACATGGCTAAAGAATCACAAGTAGAGTAAGAAAAGAAGGAATACATTTCCTCTTCCTTGTCCTCTGTTTGCCTGCCTATGTATCTATATATCTATGAATCTATATATCTATGTATCTATGTATCTATCTATCATCATCATCATCATCATCATCATCATCTATCTATCTCTGTTAATTCTGTGTCTCTTGGAAGCTCTCTCTCTCTCTCTTACACACACACACACACACACACACACACACACACACCATCTGCAGTATAAGACAGAAGGAAAATTCTCTTTCTTGGACTAAAACTAAGTTTAGAATCTGTTTCCAAAACTGTGTAGTGTGTGGAGGACTTGGAGTCACTGTGAAGTCCCATACTAAAACACTAGACATCTAGTTTGATACTTTAGTTGGAAAAATAAGCCAATTCCAAGACAGATGTATGTAGGCAGCAAAAAATGAAAGCCTAGAAGCAAATGACAGTGGTTAATTGTTTTCAGCCAGCGTGGTATGTGGTCATGTAATCAAACTCTTGGTCAAGACATTACAGTTTGGAGTCTGTCATGGAAATCAGTTAGGTATTCTTTGTTCTAAGCAAAAGAATGTTCATTAACAGGAAAATTTAATAATGTCTTGAAATGTTACAAACAACTGAGTATTTGGTAAGAATCAATGAAAAAACTCTGCAATCTTGATTTTGCCAGACAGCTCAAGTTTGTGATTCTGTTGTTGACATCTTAGCTGGAATTTCACACCAAAAACTAATGCTTGCTAAATCGCTCTGAATAACAGTGATAACTACATCATAGCACATACAGTCTATGAAGCGGGATGCAGCCTTCATAAAGAATTTCCTAGATCTGCCTGTTTGACTTTTGGGGAAGTGGGCAGCCTGGCTGATATCCACATAGAACAGGGAAGGGAAGGTTTACAAGCAAAAGCCATGGTTCACTTTCTTAAAGAAGGAGAAAATATTTCTGGTTTGATTAAGACAATATGTATCTATTCTTATAACTGCTCTCATATGAAAATTCCTTTCTGGCATTTCTTGGGAAAATTATATATTTTTTTCAAATCCCATATTCTGAGAAAAATTAGGGTTAGAAATTAGAAAAATGGGAAAGAGGATTACAATTATCCATGGAGAACAAAAGATCAACACTAAACACAGAGATGTTACTCTTCAATGGAATTCAGTGATGCAAGAAGAAACCAAAAGCAGAAAAAGCTGACATAGAAAACTGAAGGTCAAAGTTAATATTTGCAGGTTTGGGGAAAGAAGGAGAAAGACAATCATGGTGCCATCAGTTTTGCTTACAGCTGTGGCCCTGTCTGTTAATGCGTCCTACAAAGAAAGCCAGTGTGATAGCTATTCAAACAATATCCTCTCCACTAATCCTATGATTGGTGTCCCCAAAACAAAGTTTGAAGGCAAAACAAACAAATAAAAAATTCTCCCATTGGCAACTTCTATATACAGAGCTACTGGAAGATGAGCATGTTATTTAAGAAGTAGCCAATATCTGCACACATTTTCCAGAGTCTTCATAATCAGTGTAAGCTATAGTTCTTTGTGAATATTATCAAACTTCTTTATCTTACTAAAGTATGTTTTATCTCCCTCATGTGTTAAATGTATGAAGAATGTTGGAAGCATTTTAAAATGAAAAGATACATCTAGGAGTTCAAGGACCAAGCTGAATGAGTGGTTACAAAGAGATGTGTCTTGGGCTGGCAATTTAGCTCAGTGGCATAAGTGCCTGCCTGGCAAGTGCGAGGTTGTGAGTTCAATCTCTGGTACCAGAAAAGAAATATCTGTCTTGTCAGGGACTTGGATGGAAATACATAAGACATAATAAGACATAATGGATTTGTGAGTGGCATGAAGTGGGGATACAGAAAATATGTGGTTGTGCAACTAGAACACAGTCAATGAGAGGACTGAACTAAATATAGTGATGTGAAACCGCCGAGGGGTAAGGTCCTGGCCTTGGGTCAAAAGTATAACTGTGCAAGTATAAGACGTGAACTTCAGGATTTAAACAGAGAAGAAAATCAGTGGGAATGAATTAAAAACAGGACTGTTGAAAACTATACTATATCATGTGGTGGATGAAGTAAGATATTGTATTAAGTAAGGTGCTGCACGTAGTCCAGAAATGCACAAAGTGCTCCGTAAATGATATTGTTGTGTGATTGCTTTTTGCTGTTGCTCAGATATGGGTGATGAGAACGGGAAGAATGTGGATGCTCGAGTGTGCTGTCTTTGCTTTGCTCCCCTGGCTTCTCTTTAACTCTGCTGGAGGGTTGTTGCAAATTGCAGATTTTGAGTCGAGAACGGAGTGGAGATAGGGACCCGCTTTAAATACTTCTTCCCTGTCTGACTCTTATCAAGATTATATGATAAAAACTTGTCATAGCAACCCTCCAAATTAAAAATTAGTTTTCTTATTTTCCAGAGAGCATCCCAAGGCTCAGCAAGTGACATGAGCGATGCAGTAGGAAGAGGCAGAAGTGGAACTTAAAGCTGCGTCTGTACAGTTTTCTTTTTCTAGGGAGGCTGCAAGGCACACCGAAGCAGTCCTATTTGCATGGCCAGCTCATGGGAGGTGAGCATGGAAACGGAGGCAAACGACGGCACTTTGGAAGGTTCTGGATTGAAAAGGAAGGGCAAGGGTATTCAACAGAGATGTGTATGTCTATACCACATTTCCAAATAATTGAAAATGCTAGTTTCCCTAGGCGCAGGTCAACAGCAATATCTTTGCTTTTTAGTTCCAGGAAAGTGCTTGGGTTTAAACTTCTAAATTTGCCCACAGACTCTGATGGATCAAAGAAAAGGCCTCCAATTTTAAGCGGCCCTACAAGGAAATTGAGATGTGAGATTAGCCGGTAAGTTCTTATTTCCCTTTCTCCTCAAAGCTATCATACTCAATTTAGGATAGAAAAAGTTTACAGGAAGACAAAAGTTCTTCCTTTGGAGATAAAAATAGAATCTGCAGTCTGGCTTCTTGATTTCAGAGTGAGTCAGCAGCTGGAGAAAATTACTCTCATCTTATCTCTAAAGCTTTTCTATTTGTCAGTCACCTTTTTAGTTAATTATTATTGTGATTTCAAGCCATCACAATGGTAGTGTCCATAATTTTAGCAGCACTTGTGTGTGTAGATCTTTTTATTCTGGCACATATTTAAAGTTTTTCCAAGTTACATCAAACAGAAATTTTAGCAGCTCTTCATATCTAAACTCTTCAGACTGAGCCTAAATAGTTAAAACTTTAGAAGAAAATTTTTCCCAAATACTCAATCACTTCACTTTTATTGCAAAATTTCCTGCTTGGAAAGACACTGCCAGTTTTCAAAACTGCAAAGAAAAAATGTCTTGGGGGACTATCTTTTGATTTTTATTTAAATATTAATTTTAAGTAGATCATATTTGAGAGAACATTAGAACATGTATTTAAAACATGATATATTTATTTTTTTATTTACGGAAAAATTTCTGATACCCAGAAGAGTTGAAATAGGCACAACTTATTATTATGTAAAATTTGGAAACTGTAGTTTGGTGAGTTTGAAGTGGCTCTTCTTTTGTGGTTTGAATTCTAAGATTGGAGGGCAAAAGCTTTCAGAAACCTTGGGGAATTACTTAACTTTTTCTGCATTTCTTCCCTACTAATACAAGAAATTGCTCTCTTCAGACTAAAAGTGACTGAGTAAAGTTACTTTTAAAGTAAAAGAGAGACTAAAAGTAACAAAACAAAACAAAAGAAACGATAATGACAATAAAAACAGAATGGTATTTTTCTTTCTTTGAACTCTAATATCCTTGGGAACAGGCACTTCTAAACAGAGATTTCTCTCCCTATCTACGGTGACCAAAAAGTCTGGTGCCAAGGATCAAACAAGCAACAAGGGCTGACCAAGCTGAATAAGGGAAATTGGGAAAGTTTTCTAGCATCCACACATTCAGATCAGAAGACTAACAAATATTTATGAGGTGGTCAAGTTGTGAATTGTTGGCAATAGGATGAGGTGAGGACTCTGCTAGTCATAGTATTTACTTACTGCTGTGTTTATATTAGGAAACATTTGCTTCTCACACTACATTTGGAGTGAAAATTTTTACAAAGCCTATCAAAGTATTTTGGTCAGTGTGTTTGGCATAGAGAATTGGAGAAGAAAAAGAGCTTTGTCCTCAAGTGGTGAAAATTCTCTCTTGCATCCTGGAAGAAGCCAAAAATGTAGAAGGGTAGGTCCCTAAGCTGTGCTCAGATAGGGTGGGCAGCAAGTGTCTGATTTGCAGCGATAACCAAGTTGTTAGCAACAAAACAGGAGAGAACTGCTCTTGCTTTTTAAATTCAAATTATGTTGGGGATTGAGAAGTGGTCTCAAAGACAGGAAAGTGGGATTACTCAGAGAGAAGGGATCTATATTTAAATTGGGAAATGTAATTTTGAATCACTTAACACCGCTGCCAATTTTTGGAGTTATAATGAAATAAAAACAGTTCTTTGATCCCAAACTTCCAATTCCTAATGTAAAAATTAAAATTTGCAAAGTTCTGATGTATTTTTTGAATATAAAATTCAGTGACAGAACTCCATGCAACACAATTTTTGCTTTTTTTCCTTGTGCATCTCTGCTGAACATGTAAGAATCAAGTTCACCTTTTGAATTTAAAAGTAGGCCTCATGAAGATGTATTTCAACTTGGAGATTTTAGTTAACTTTCAAAAAATTTTCTTATTAAAATCAGTTCTTTTGATTTCTATTCCATATTCACTTAAAAATAAAACCTTAAAATATAAATTCAGTAAGGCATTTAAAATATCCCTCAATTTCTGGTTACAGACACAGTTGATAATACGATACTCTGGTTCACTAGGTGAAAAGCAAACCTCACATGGAACATCTTTTGCTTACCTTATCAAGACACATTCTGATTCTTGAGTGTTTTAAACAATTTCCTCTGCCTTTTCTTTGGTGATTTCTTTGCTTGAAAACAATATCAGTGACAGTCCTGATTATGTTGTCTTGGTATGCAAGCCCCTTCCAGTGGGATGAATCCCTGTTCATGGAATTGTGGGTGGCAATTCAGACCACCCTGGCAGGTTCTGAAATGCAGGTTCCTGGCCCACTACAACTTTAACCTACAGAAATCTAAGAGTATGGGGCTCACCTCTCTGAGCTTTTGCTACTTCCCAGGTAGTTAATCGGAGGCAATGTTTCTTACCTCATATTATATTTATAATGATTACATGAGTTAATATAGATCAAATACAGAGCCAGAAACAGTTGCGATTCTATTATTATTATGGCTGGGGGGATGCTTTAGGTTATGGTTCAGAAGAAAGGAAATACAGAGAAAATTAACAGTTGATGGATGAGGAAGCCATGAGATCCCTAATGTCCTTGTCTGGCTGAGCTTTATCCAGCTGTGAATGAAGTCAGACCTCCCTGCTGGACCTTCCAGATTGTAGATCTACTCATCTCCTTTTTGGTTTAAGCTTATAACAGAACCCAGGGAATCCAAATTGGTTAATTGCACTGGATATATATGTTTAAAACACAGATTCTTGATCCTACTGTTAGAGATTCTGATTGTGTTGGTATGGGACGGACCCTGAAAATATTTATTTTCAGGACACCTTAGATGACTTTGCTATTACCCACCTACACTCCAGCTTTAGGGAACTACTGCTTTACATTATATGTTCTTTATTTGGCATTTTGCAGGACCTTTCAAGGCACCTTGTGAATCAAAGCCCATTAACTACTTGTTAAAAACACCCTCCAAGAATGTGAGAAATGAGCCAGAATAGATTCCTGCTAGGGTGATTATATGAAATTGGCAGGACAACTTAAAAAATCAGGATTGCCTACAAAATATTCTGAGCGTCACGGAATAGCTACCTTGTTTGAATTAACTCAGTATACATTTAAAATGCTATTTAGTCGTCTCTGTCTAGCATTAAAATTTTAGTTACATTACTCATTCATTTAGCAGCACTAAACCCATTTTATTACATGATTTCATATTTCATTTTCTGTTTGTTTTAAATTAAGACCTCTTTGTCACATATAAAGATTTTGTATTGAGACTGCCCCTTATGATAAATTTTATTTCAGCTGAATGGTCATCTAATAGGAATTTCAGTTTCATTCCAACCACATCAAGAGGTTCCCAGGGAACATTTTCCTTTTATATATTCAGGAGCTTGATAAATGGAGTGGGAATCCTGTTTATTAAAGACAGGCAGTAGAAGGTGCTGTCGATGACAGTATTAACAGCATATGCCATCAAAGTGGGAAAGAAAGTCCACCTGGGGAAGAACTTTCTTCATCTATTTGATGTTCACTTAGTAATTCTGTGTTTTTGGCCCTGCAAATATTACAATGGTTTCTTTGGAAATGTGCATCTGTGGGCCTCTCAGATAGATGGGAAAACCTATGTTCTTGATATACCATGCGGATTGCAGTCAGTTCTGACCACAGAGCTGTGGGTTCCCCTAGTGGAGAAAGAGATGCTCGCGATCTCAAGAAAGGAGAAAGGCGTCCTATACTTTCTGGAAAAATAATACACATTTATAGGTGGAAGATAATTCTGGCATCATTTAGCCCAGATTTCTTAGTTCTGAGGTCATGGACTATTAATATAGAAAGAGCAGAAGTTAAGTTTATAGCATCACTGGGAACCACGAAATATGTAACGAAGATTTTATGTGTATGTGTTTGTGACAGTTGGTAAGGCATTAAATAAGTACCTAAGCATAAGAGCTGTCGTGTTTCTCTCACCAACCCATTTTTCAGGTGAGAGTACTAAGAACCAGGCTCAGTGTCACACAGCACTTAATCAAAAATTAGCTCCGAATATGAGTCATGGCTGACACATGGGAGGCTGCTTTGAAACTGAAGGAAAGGGTCAGAAGTTATAATGGAAAAATCCGAAGTGAAAAAATCGAGCTTTGATTTCATAGTTTTTATTACATTAGAAAAAGTCACACTGGCATCTAGATTTTTCCAAAAAATTATGACATTTAGTAACAAGGAGCACACATTTCTTTGGCATGGGCTCACCTTTTCAACCCCAGTCTTTCTACTTTTTACCACTGTATGCTTGGTGCTTTCCTAATTTAACCTGGCTTCCTGATCCCTATAGTCTTTGAATTTATGGGGTATGGTGAAGCATAACATCTGCTGGCTTCCTTAGAAGACTGACAAAGCTCCTTTGGGTCTGGTTCTGTGCTTGGTGGTAGTTTATATAACAAAGTACCTTCAAATAGCATGGCTTGAAATGGCAAGCTTTTCTTCCTGCTCACACTGCACATCCACTGGCGATGGCTCAGCAGTTCTGCTATCATGGCCTTTCAAAAATCCAGAATGACAGAGCAGTGGCCATCAGAAATGTTGTTGGTGAGAGCTCTGGATGTTTTCCCACTGCTAAATTAATGCTTTGGCCTGATAGTAATATGTACTGTATGGTCTGCCAGTACACTGGTCACCACTAAGGACATGGCTCTATCTAATCTCATGGGCTCGGAGATGGCATCCCATTGTGTATGCAGAAGATTTGAAGGAAAACATATTTAAGGAGAACTCCTGATGTCTTTTGCTAGGAAGTTGTAAAAGTCATGTTTTGAGCTGTGGCACACAATTCCTAGAAATGCTAGATTGCTTTATTTGTCTGTGGACATCTTGTCTACAGTGGCAAAGCACTTTGTGTATGAGCAACATAAGGAACAAAGACTGTGTGAGCTTTAGGATGAGTTAGAGTCTGACTTATTACCTGGACTCGAGTTCTGCTGTCTCATCAGGTAGTATCGGGCCAGTTAGCTGTATAGCTGAGTCTGAGTTTCCTCATGTGTGACTTACAGTAAGAATAACTGTCTTAGTCCATTTGGGCTGCTTTACCAAAGTACCAGAGTCTGGGTGACTTATAAATAGCTGTATTTGTTTCTTAGAGTTCTGGAGGTTGGGAGCCTAAGACCAGAGTACCAACATGTGGGTCCTGGTGATAGCCCTCTTTTGGGTTGCGGACTGTCCACATTTCATTGTACCCATACGGCAGCAAACATCTAGGAGTGCACTGGGGCCTCTTTCAGAGGGGCATGGCCCATGGAGAAAGACTGTCTTCAATACATCATTACCCCCAAACACCTCTCCTTTTAATAGCATCATATTTGGCAAGGGCTTCACCATACAAATTTAGGAGGGGAGTGAACAATTCACTTTTTGTACTATCTTAAAGTTTGTAGAACTAATGACATTATAGCTCTTCTGGTTTTATTTTTTATTTGCACACGTTACAGTACATAATGTTTATATTCCTTGTGTGGAGTTGGTACATGCACACAACACACCCTAATTCTGTTTTGCATCACTTTCTCTCCCCTCCCCTTCCTCTTCCCATACTTCTTATCATCTATCATTCAGTTTGTTCTTTATTAACAATTTGGGTCTCCCATGTAAGACAAATGATATGACATTTAAATCTGTATCTTTAGTTTATTTCATTTAACATTATGGTCTCCTGGTGCATCCATTTTCCTACAAATAACTCATGTTTGTCTTTCTTTATGACAGAGTAGTACCCCATTGTGTGTAAATGCTGTATTTTTGTTATTCATCTGATGATGGACGTAGAGGCACTTCTAAGATTTAGCTATTATGAATTGTGCTGCTATAAACATGGCAGAAACATATTGAGAAGGAGAATAGCTGGGTCGAATAGAAGTTGTAGACTTTTTTTTGAGAACTCTTTCCACAATATTTGTACTAGTTTACATTTCCATCAACAATGTAGAAGACTTCCTTTCTCCTTGAAGCCTTGTCAGCTTTTGTGGTTCTTTGATTTCTTGGTGATATCCATTGGGTAAGATGGCATCTCAGTGTTGTTTTAATTTGTATATCTTAAATGCCCAAGATGCTGGGCATTTCTTTATATATTGTTGGTTATTCATTCTTCTTCTGTGATGTGTCTGTTCATTTCAATTCCCCATTTTTTGGATTCATCCTCATGGCTCTAAAAATGAACTTGTAAGTAGCTGTGTGTTTTTGGTAAAATCACCAAACTCTGAGCCTCAATTTTCCCATCTTCAAAATGGGAACGCACTGTGCCAGCTCCTTCAAGTTACAGTGAGTTAGTGGGGGTAGGCATGAAAAGGGGTATGCATCTCACATAATTAGGCATTTGATAAATGTATTATGTTCTTTTTTAAAAAACGTGTGATTGATATGTTGATGGACAAATCAAGAAAGACCATCATTAGCACCCCTTGTACTATGGACCAACACCATGAACACTTGATTTGACTTGCCTTTGGCATAAACGTTTTTACTTTATGAACCTCGTGGATATAAAACCCTCTGTTCAGGCTTCCTGTGGAATTCCTTGGAATTTCCTGATGGGGAATAACTCTGTTCTGAAGAATTGGCAGTTTTGTTCAGCTCTGATCTATGTGATACATTTGTGCAATACCCAGAAATTTTCAGTGTGGTCAGGGAGCAGCTGCCAGTACTGATCAGAGCTGCGCTGTCTACACAAAATCACTGGGAGCCTTTGTCTTAGTTACTTACATCCTCCTCTACTGATGCAATTGACTCCAGGAAGGCAAACAGGTTACTTTTGCCACAGATGCCCTCTTGTATATTCTAGACAAGTTCGGAGGAATCTCAGCTATGGACTTCATAATGACATTTCAGTCAGCAATGGACCATATATATGATGAAGGTTCCACAAAAATTATATTATTTAGTGACATCATAGCCATCTCAGTTTGCATAAGTACATTTTATGATGTTCATTTAATGACAAAAGTGCCTAATGGCGCATTTCTTAGAATATGTTCCTTTTGTGAAATGATTCATGACTACAAATTAGACACAGGCCAAAAAAATTCAAATACAGAGAAATTTACAGTTTGAATTCTGAGTTTTCAAATGACAAGGTCATTATTGGAGACATCAAAGGATGAGAAAGTACACCTTTGAAGACTACTAAATGTTTTATCATTTTATTTCATTTTCCTGACACTGCCCTATGAAGTAGTTATAATGTTTGATACATTGTGTCAATTCGAGAAATTTAGAAGTTTAACTAAGCAACTCAGCAGGGAGAGGGGGCTCCTGCTTTGTAAATATCCTCATCCTGTGCAAGAGATGGGCAGAGAAATGTTGTGAGTACTACACCCACCTGGGGAGGGGGTAGCCTGCTTACAGTGTAAGGCAGGAAAAGAGGCTTGCTCTCTCCCTTCTTTTGCTCTGGCTGCTTTTCTGTCTTCTGCTGCCTTGAACTGTTGCCCTGTGCAATACCACCCTGCTTTGGAGCCAGCTGATTATAGACTGAAACCTCCGCAAACTGTGAGCTAAATATAGCTTGCCTTTCCTAATTTTGGGTGTCTGGTATTTTGTCGCAGAGATGAAAGAAAAGTAACCAAGACAGCAGTTTTGCTTGTTCTCATTTTATAGGTGGGGAAACTGAGGCAAAGAGTAGGTAAGCAATCATTCAAAGTCACACAGGACATAAACTACACCTTACTAGCTCTTTCTAATATACTACAATTTCTTCTTGTCAGAAAAGTTTAGCTCTTAAATTTCAAAGCTGTTCAAAATGTGGCTTAGAGAGGTTAGTAAATTTCCCAGAGAGATTAAAGAACTTTGCTTAACTTCTCCCAGCTGGTGAGTGGGGAGCTTTGATTCCAAATTCATGCCTCCGCTCACCCCATAGCCTCCCAAATCAGGCAATGGTGGCTTCAAAGGTGGGTCCTCCAACCCCTTCAGATTCCACATTCAGCAGGAAGGTTAGAGACTCATTGGGAATGTCCCCAAAACAAAAAGAAAGAGCAAATAAATCTTAGCCAGTAGCTGGTAGTTTTGGAATAGAGTTTGAGTAGAGATTCGTTTTATCATGTGTCCCATGGAGACCATGTCACTAAGCTGCCCCTGCGATACCAAGGGGATTCTCATTTGAGACCAATCTTCTGGTCAAAGATTAATTTAATTTTTCATCTGCCTATTACAGGCAGCTTTTCCCTTCCCTACTTTGACTGTAACAATCTTTGAAACCCCCCCATCCTCACCCAGGAAAACTGCTTCCTGTAAACTAAAATTCGTGAGCGCAGTGCATCCCCTTTCAGCCTTTAGACTTCTGCACAGCAGAACAAAGATGAGGGGGCCAGGATTCCTTAAAAGGATACTACCAAGGGAGCCCCAAGGCTTCCACATTTCTCTTACCTGGGGCCCATCAGAGTTCTTCAGCACCAAGCTGGCAGAATATCCTCTGAAAACTTTTAGGGAAGGACAGAGCAGTTTCTCCATATGTCGGGGAATTTGGTTTGCAGGTGTCAAGATTCCAAACCGGACCTTACGCTTTCTACCCTAACTGGTTCTTGGCCAACTGTTTTTTTAACGGTGAAAGGTTATTCCTAATAGAAAAGTTTCCTTAGCATTTGGAAGCTTCAAAGCCTGATGGAGCTTTGATTGCAGAGACTAAATCTTGTGGGCCCAAACAGAAATGGCAGAAAGCATCAATCAGCTGCTCTCTACATGATGTGTGATGTAAAGGATGGTGGTGGTGAGCAGTGGAGGACTCAACAGGAACGGTCCTTCCTGTGAAGGACCTGCCACTGACATGAACGATAAGGCCTCCCTGTCCTGGAGTGTCTCTGTCCTCCCCAGTGGGAGCAACTTTCTTTCCTGTCAGGTGTGACCGCGTCAGCAGAGACATACATTCTTGTCTGTTCTCACTCTTAGTGACCCACTGGATGCACCAGATGTCCTCTCCCTGGTTGAGGCTGCATACAATGCCTTCACCTGCAAATACAAACAACACCTCCCATCATGGCCTTCTCTGTCTTGCAGTTATAGTGGAATTTTCCAAACTACAATCCTTCCATCTTATTTCTCTGTCTGTTAAGAATTCATTCGTAGGGATGGGAACAAGTTATTGAGCCCCCGTGTAGTTTAATTTTATGCGTCAATTTGATCAGGCAATGGCATCTGGTTATTTGGTTGAGTATCAGGCAATATGTTGATACCAGGCTATTTTAAAAAGCGTGATCGAAAGTTAAATTGCATGACTTTGAGTAAAGCAGATTTACCTCTGTAATGTGGGTCTTATTCAATCATTTGAAGGTATTGGGAACAAAGACATTTTCTAAAGAAGTAGCAATTCTTGGTTAAAACTGCAACCTCAACTCCACTGGATGTAATGCCTTCTGCCACTTGTTCTACCAAATCCAACTCCTTAAAGTAAATCTCTCCCTCTCTCTTTCTCTATGTGTGTTAATTTTATTTCTCTGAAGAATTCTGAATAATACAATCCTTATAACCTCAACCAATAATAATAACGTTACCTGACTTCAGTGGGTCCTCACTCAGGATTCGTGAGTGGTTACTCACAGGTAGGCAATAATGTTCCTTCCCTTTCAAAGATACAAAACTGATGCTTAAGACAATTAAGATGCAGCATTTGAGTTAAAATTTTATTGAAACAGTAGCTGATATGCTACCTCCAGACCTGAGATGAAAGGCATAGACAGTTATAATGCATAATTAACATTAATCTGAATATGCCTATTTGATTATAGTCCAGTTGGGCAAATCTTTGTCCATTTGTACCATATGTTGTACACCTCTCTGCTTCAATAATGGATGAAATAATACAGATTAAAGGTGATACTAACAGCCCCATGGCAGTTACTCAGGCCAGACTCATAAGTGCTTAGAGGGCCTGGTTTTTCATGCAATCTGTGGTTCTATGGAGCCTTGTCATTCTGATTATTCAAATACCATAATCAGCAATTCTCTAGGATGGCTATGTAGAACACATATTGTAAATGTCAGTTAAACCTAAAATTTGAGAGTACAGAAACATGTCAGAACTGAGCTTGTATGCCTGTAGTGACCTACTCTGAGAGGCTGAGCTGGGAGGATCCCAAATTCAAGCCCAGCCCGGGCAATTTACAGACTTAGCAAGATTTTATCTCAATTTGTTTTAAAGGTCAGGGATATAGCTTAGTATAAAAGCCTTGGGTCTGATCACCAAAACCACAAAAAAACAAATACACACACACACACACACACACACACACACACACACACACATTGGCTAACACTCAATCTGGGCAGTGCGTTATGTTCTTCATTCACTTATTCCATAATAATTCTAAAATGCTCACTTTCATGCTCTCTCTGGTTAGACAGAATCCTATATTCGCCATCTTTTTTTTTTTTTTCTTCCCCAGTAACTGGTGCCCTCACACCATGCCCTGATAATAAAGCAGTTGTGTTTCTCTGCTGACGTCTCCATGCCCACCTCTTGGAAATGCGTCTAATGTTTTCCTACTCCCTTCCTGTCTTGCTTGCTGCTTTCCTTGATGATGACTTAATTTTGTACACTACTACAGATAAACAGACTGATGGGAATTGAGTGGCACAATGGTTTTTGCTTCTTGCCAACAAAGACTTATTTTAAAGAATATCTTTTAAATACACCATCTTGATGCAGAGGGTACAGCTTGGATGACAGAGGTTTTCGAAGGGCATCATAGGTGAGTCGGGGTCCATGAACTTCCTTAGCCTCCTCTACTATCTCTTTCTGTTACTGATAGGAGCGCTGGTCTTTGTGAGAAGTCAGCATTGTGTCATCTTCCATGACATTCTACTTGTTAATGGGATGATTTCATCATTAAATAAAAAGAATAAAAATGTATGTGCATTAAGAAACTCATTCATGAAATATTTAAGATAGAAGATAATGGTTCATAAAAGCCAGCAAAATATCTCTTCTCTAGTTTTGGGAAATTTTACCTACAGACTTGAACCTGCCTAATCAATATCTACTCTTTTTCAATTTGTTTTTTAGTAATTCAAACAGAATTCTGGATAGTCTGGAATCCTGATCAAAATTTTGGTTCAGGTATATAGTTAGGAGACATTTTTCAGACTCCATGCGGTTAGCTATTATTGTGTTTACTGGTTACTGCTATTTGGTAGCCAGTGGTGCATTCCCTATAGGAGTGTCCAAGTAAAATGCATTTGCTTTCTGTGTCTTCATCTTCATCCTGTCTGGAAAGTAGCCATAAGGGCTGTACATCCACCAGCCATTTGGGAACAGGCAGCAACAATGTGAATTGAAGAATAAAGGTAGAACATAGAAACAGAAAGAGTTCAAATCCCTGAGGAACAAGGAATTACCCTCTAACTTTTGAATTATTTATCTCCAGAATTCTTTTATGTAAGAAAGATACATATTTTCACTTCACCCTCCTTCTTCAACTTTTGTGTGCATGAGTGCATCCTATGTAGCTGAACTTAACTGTAACTAATACACCCTCACATTTATTAAAATATATAAACTATATTAATCTAACAAAATTTCATTAACGCAGCCAGTTTCCTGCGCTCATTCACAGCTGTTTGATTGTCCCAACCAGTTAGTATGAGCAGAAACTGAGTCCCACTATGTTTTGAATCCTGGCTCTTATTTTGAATGTAGAATTTAAATTCTCCCTGTTGCATTATACTTGCTATTCGTGGATTGTCCAATAGTTTTAAGGAAACCAGTGTTAAGAGAATGTAACTTTAACTTTAAGTGAAAAGGTTTTTTTCCCTCTTTCTCCTCTTGTATTTATATCTTTGTATGAGTTAAATTATGCCTGATGTAATTTATTGTTCATTTTGTTTTCTTTTCTAAACCATGTCATTTTGGGAGAATTTAACACCTATAAAACTTTTGTTATTCTCACTTGTCCTAAAAAGGAATCGAATGAAACAACATTCTGACATCTTGGAAAGTTTGAAATTTTCTAAACTTCAACTGATCTGTTAAATGAGTTAGTTGAACAAGTCCGGATGAGCCCTCATGGAAAAACCATGAAATCTAAATTAAACTGAACAGAGAAAGCAATTTGCCAGCGGTGAACCTAAATTACAATTTGCCTCCTTTGGAGGAGAATATTCCGCCCTGGCCACAGGCCAGTGAGAGCTCCCCATGATAATCTATAGGATTGCACAATTTCTCTCCGGACACTTATGAAAAGAAAGATAACATTTGTTCTGCCAAAGTATGTGTACTTGCTGACATCGCTGAAATACAGATATCATCTGAGTGCAAAGTGAGCAGGATGTTGTCCTTCAGGTGCTTGGGAGGGCCAGGAGCTTTCCCGTTATTTTGCACACATGCACAAGGGAGTCTGACTTTCTGCTAATCGAGGGGCTTGACTGTTGCAGCCATTTCCAGCAGATCCTGGTGGCTGATAGGCATTGTGAAGATCATACCAGGATGCATGTAATCTGGTGAGAAATCCTTCCTTGTGATTTTCTGTAATGTTTCTCTCTTTCTCCCACTCCTCAAAGGAATGATGATTTAAGAGGGAAAAATCTGGAATTACTAGTGGGGAGGGAGAGTCAGCACATTTTAAATCAAGTGTAGCTGTCAAATGAATTATCTGCTTCTAGACTGAACAAAAAAAGCATGCCAAGAAAAGATAGGGAACAAATACTATATATTATTTTCTCAAATGGAACAAGAGGGAGGAGACTGTTTAAATGATGGAGATTATTATTGATTCATATTGGGTGCTTTCATGGCAGAAGACTCTGGGCACAGATATGTGGAGGGTAAAACACCAAGACACTTGTCAGCGAAGGACAAACCCAGATAGCCTTTCTTGTTAATAGAGTGCATTGCAGTTATTTCTTGGCATTTTATTGCTGAAAGATTTAGGTCCAAATTCAGCTTAGAAGGCCGAAGATGGTTTCAGTCTGATGATACAGGAGAAATTGAGTATAATCAAAGTTAAACATAGATGAGTGATGATACAGGAGAAATTGAGTATAATCAAAGTTAAACATAGATGAGTGGTACTAAGCATATGGTAGAAGCATTTGAGGATGAAATATGATAAGCAGCTCAGAAGCAGAAAATATGAGCCACAATGGGCAAATTGTTCAGTCATAGAGTCAATAAAGTCTTGCACAGCAGTCCTCAAAATATGAGAGGATCAAAAAATAATGCAAAGGAATTCCAAAATGTATTCCAGTGATCATCCTCCATATGTTTTAGGAATGCTACACACATGCCTGTGTATTCCAGGCATATATTGAAGCTTGTGACTGAGAATACAAGTGTAGAAGGTTCCATATAAACGTAGATTAAATTTGATAGCTTGAAATTTATTTAAAATTCTTACATTCACTTGTAAATAAAAAACCCTGCTTATCTGTAATATAAAAAGGAAAATAGACCACTCAAACATAACAAGTAGTGTTTAAAAATCTTTTACAGCTAGCAGTGGGGTGAGCTGGGGATAAGAAACTATTAGTAAATGAAAATATCAGGTTAGTAAGGGCCTTTGATATCACAATGAGGTAAGGTCTTAGAGTGAAACTTGCAGTCATGCTGCCCATGTTGAGTAAGTGGGCCGAGAGGTGAGATAAAAGATACAGTTTAATTTAATTCAGATCAGTGAATACATATACAGTGCCTTCTGTGTACCAAGGATTGTGCTGGTTGCCATGAAGCCCAAGGTGAAGTCAGAAATTCAATCTCTAAAGCCTTAAAGACTCAGGGAAGGCATATAGGTGTAAGTAAATGGTAGACAGAGATGTGAATTGTATGCAGTGAAACACATTAATTTCTATAACACATGTGAGGTACATAAATAAGGACAGTGTTATTTAACACTGTCTTATGGATGCAACTTTTTCTTGGAGTGGTAGGGAGGTTGAGGGAAACAAAATTTTAGGTAGATGTTTTCACATAAACCAGATATTATCTCCATGCCAGCACTGAAGATAGAACTTAAGGTTATATATATATATATATATATATATATATATATATATATATTACAAAAGCACTCTACCAATGAGTCACATATATATCCCATAAGCTTTTTAAAGATAATAAAGCAAGCCTGTAATCCCAGAACTTGGGAGGCTTGTTAGGACCATGAGGCCAGCCTGGGCTACAAAGTATGCAAGGCCAACCTGAACTACATAGTGAGACTCTGTCTCAAAAAGACAACAACAACAACATCAACAAAAAAGAAAGAAAGAAAGCAAAAAGAAAGACCAAATCAGAGATATATAGGCATACAAGTATAGAGAACAGGAAAGGAACTTGAACCTTAGGATTTCTGAGTTTATTAATTCCTGGCCTGAAATAATCACCACTAAGGCACCTGAGTGACTTTCTCTCTTACTTCTATGATTTAATCATATGCTTCAGTGAATAAATGGAGTTAGAACCATATCATTCATTAGTTTCTCTTTCATTTCCAATATGAAAAATTTTAGAATTTCATGGCTGTCTTTCAAAGTTTAGATTTACATATTCATTCATTTTTATCCATCCTGGTAGTACTGTACAGAAATATTCAGCTCATGCTTAGAATTTGCGAAAACTTTTGGAGTCATCTTTGATTTTCTTATATCACTTACTGAATTAGATAAGCTGAGAATCTACTCTGTCACCATATTTTAGGTGCTTAGAGAGCACCAACTAATAAAGAGATTGATAGCCTTACCTTCATGGAACTTATTCTGTTAGAGGAATAAGTAGTAAGTAATATGCATAATGATCAGAAATATTACAATTTGTTGAAAGGTAATAAATGGGGAAACTCAGAGCAGGTTAGGTGGGCCACGTGTGGGTAGGTGTATGTCTCATTTTGCCCAAGGCAGGTGCAGATTATTCCTATTGTCCCAGCATAACTATGAAATGTATACCCTTAAACTCTAAAACGTACCTGTTTATCTTAGATTCCACGTAAATGGGTAACTGTAGATGCAAAATCAGAAATGTACGGTGTAAATACATGTCTGTGCACTCATGTTACCATATTTAACTGGCCACAATAGGTAAGCTTAACTTGGTCAGCTTAGCACAGTTGAGTAGGGGGTTAGTAAAGCAAACTTCTGGGAGTATCTTTGCAAGTCAGGGAGGCACAACCTTGAGTCTACGTTTGGCCCCTTCCTTTCTGAAATGACTTCCTTCTTCGGCTTCCTGGCTGTTAGGAACTAAGCAGCTCTGTACTGCTATGTTCTTCTGCCATCTTGTCTCTGCCTTGGAGGTAGCTAACAATGGACTAAATCTTCTGGAACCATGAGCCAACATAAATTCTTCCTCTTCCAAGGTAGGATAAGATACTTTGACCCAGCAATGGGAAAGCTAACACGCATGTTAATCCAGGTACACTTGGCTGAGAGAGGAATTCTAAACAAAGACAGGGAAGAAGTGAGAGAGAAAGTCACTCAGGTGCCTTAGTGGTGATTATTTCAGGCCAGGAATTAATCAACTCAGAAATCCGAAGGTTCAATAAGAATTCAAGGGGTCAGCAGCAGTGCAGGTGAAGTGGAGTGAATAGAGGTGAGCAGGGCGAGATGAGGTTGGAGGGCAGGAGCAGGCAGAGAGACAGAGCAGGGTCTTTGGAAGGGAGCTGGGTATGCCAAAGCCCAGTGAAAAGTGTGGGGAATGACAAGTATGATGTTTAAAAGCATCTGTCTGCCAATTATTTTCTGTCTATTCTTTGAATGTTAGATGCACCCCTCCCCATTTCATGCAATTCTGGATACGACTGAATCTAGTGTTTTTGATTGGTCTGTTGTCTAGTGCTTGGATTGGTGGTGTGAGTGCTACACCTGCCCAGGGGTGGAGCCAGGATACAGCACAACAATGAGGAAGAAGTGTCTTTCTCTTTTGCTGTTCCTGCTTGCTGTTTATCGTGGCCTTGCCATGCCACCCTGCTGCTTGGAGCCAAATGAATATGAACTGAAACCTTCAACCTGTAAGAAATAAACCTTCCCTTTCCTAACTTGGGGTGTCAGGTATTTTGTCTCAGCAATGTGAGAGAAAAGTAACTAAGACAGAATTTTAAAAGTAAAGGCAGTTTCTCCTGATAGGAAGCTGCTACAGGAATCCAAGTCAGAGATGGCCAGGGCTTGGCACAGAGTGGTGTTGCTAGATGTATGAAGCAGTCAGATCCTGTGTACCATGCCATTTGGAGGTATTTCCTGATGGGCAGGAGATGAACAGGTGAGGTCTATCTTGCAGCAGTAACAAAGGATTTTTTCAAGAACTGGTCCAACAACCCTTGCTGCTTGATTCTAACACTTCAAAAAAGAAAAAAAAGTCACTTTTCCCACTTTGCTTGAAAGTGTTGCCCGCCCTTTCAAAGCATCTGAAAAAAAAAAAAAAAAAACAAAATCTATTGAAAATTTAGTTGATATATTAGCTGCTTCCATCTGGTAAACAGCAATGTTGTTTCTGATACAGATGGGTCAGATGAGTTGCAATGTGAGAAAGAGAATTTTTGTCAAACTTGAGTCTTCCAAGCAGTAGACCTCCCAATCGCAGTGAATAAGTAATAAATGTGTTAAGTGATAAGTTTACATTTGGAAATGGTGGATAATGGTGAGAGCAAGACATCCCAGTGGTGATGTATGATTGTGAGTGTCAGGGGACAAGAGCCTGCAGCTTAGCCTGTGCCGCTGTCACCGCATCCCTTCACCTCTGTGACATGAATGCTCTTGGCTATAAACATTTTACTGTGACTGCAGATCCGCACTTGTGTTTTCATCTCTGAAATTCTGTTACTCTATCAACAGGCGAGGGAAAGAATGTGATAAAAATTTCAGATTCTGAGTTCTCATGCACGTTTTTAATGGTCATCTCACAAATACACCTTGTGTATTTTTTGAAGTTGAGCTCAAGCACAGATGTGTTTGCTAACATCCCATTTCCATGGACCATCATCCAAGAGGGTTTTACCATCATGATTAATAACACAGACATGTATTTAATTTTGATAAAAAATTATCTATATCCTAAAAGCATTATGCCATTATATAAAAAAGGAAATACAATTATTATAATTAATGTTGCTTAGAACTTTACTGTGAGGTACCATGTTAGACATTTTACACAAAATCTTCGCCTAAATTCTGAAAAACAAACAACTAACACTCTCTGCATACATATTTTTTCATACCCATTTTAGAGAAGCAGGAGTAGTCATAGAGAACCAAACACCTTGACTGAAGTTGATGAGCGTTCAAGAAACAGAAAGAGGCTTCCCTCCCGGCATTTGGCTTCCAGGTCCTTAGTCACTGCACCTCATGTCCTCGTTGCACAGGGAAGGTTAGTTCAGTATTTGACTGTGGAGAGAACTCAGCAAATGGAAGTGACCATGTGATGATCACTGCAGCAGGGGGAATTCACTGCTTTCTGGATAACTGAATGAATCCACGAGCCTTGTACAGTGAGACATTGAGGTGTTAATTGAAATCAGAAAGAAATAAGCCCATCCCAAAGGATGAGGGAAGAGGGGAGAGAAGAGCTGAAGTCTGAAACTTGGAGTAACCACGTGCCCTAATTCAACCTTGAAGTGTCTGTTCTTATAACCTGGAGTAGAAACAAATGTTTCCTTTCTGAATCGGTGAATGACTCTTGGATTTTAGTTCTAACTCTTTAAAACTGTTTCTCCCACTTTGCTTCAAAGCTATGACTTCCCTTTCAAAACATTTGCAAAATGGTAAATCCTACCTCCACCGAGCCCATTGAAGTTTAGTTGCAAGCATAATCGTTTCTGTCTGGCGAAGATTAATGATGTTTCCGATATGGATAGTTCTGATTAATTGCTGTTGAAATCCCTGAGCTGAATGTCAAAGCTGGAAAATGAACCTTTAAATGAACTCCAAAGACAAGAGGCCCATGTATCCTTGAACATAATCCAATCAAAGAGATTGTGAAGGGAAACACCAGAGACGGTATTAAATTCATGGTGACATGAAAAGTCCTTGTTCTGTTTGTGAAAAACTACCAGGTCATCGTTCACTGAGTGACTGTCCTTTGATATTGACCTGATTGATGCATTAAAAATAACCCTATCTATAACATAACTGACTTTACTCATTAAACATACATTAGTCCTCCAAAAATTCTGATTTCCAAGTCATGATGCTCAAAGTTGTTTAAAAAGAACTAAATAAACAACACTTTAGAAAATAGGAATGTTTATTGTTTAAAATGTGAATTTGTGGGAAGAGTAATACTTTTTGATAATGTCTAATGGTAAATTATCATTTTTATTCAGGCCAGGACTTTGCTATTAGTAGACCTACACCAAAAAACCAAAACCAACCAACCAAAAATTAAATGGCCTACCTATAAACACTCGTATATGAGTGTTATTAGATAATAATATTACATCTATAAGTTATTTAAACTTAGACAAGCCACTAAATATTTTAGAGTTCTGTTTTACTCATGTATAAAGTGAAATCTTGACACCAGACTTTTATAGTATAAAGGAGTGAGCAAGTTGAAATGTGGTAATACATAGGAATCTGTTTTATGAGCTACTAGTTTGCAAATAATAGTTTGTAGGGTATTACTGTTTTTGTTGTTGTGTGCCTATTCCCCACTTTGTATCCAATTTATTTGACTTACGATGCCATGGGTAGTAGTAGTTATAAGCAAATCCTGGGGCAGAGTGCAGATGGGGGCAAATCCTGCAGATGTGCTTGATGTATTGACTAGTGAACTCTGTTTTAAGATCATGATTGCAGATTACTAAACTTTTCTATAAACACTAAACTTTTCAATAAACACTGACTTGTTAGGTTTTTTCTTTATGATGTACTCCATGTTTTGAATCTGCTCCATTTATTCACTATGAAAAATAAGATATAAGATTTCAGGTAAGAACTCTGCTCTCACCTAGTGATTATGAATTACAACCCCATAGCATTAGTGCTTGTAAAAATAAGAAAATATATCAATTGCATGTATATGAGGCTTAGACTAATAAATGAAATGTCTACTTATTTTAAAATAATACCAAGTAAATACTTATTTAAAGTAATACTTATTTAAAATAATACCAAGTAAACCTATTGTGTTCAAAGAATCTCATAGGGAAAAATATATACATGAAAAATTATATAAAAGTACATGTCTCTGTAATGTATCTATAAAAAGTCCTAAGTTTACAAATGAAAAAGAAGGTGTGATATCATAGATAGACACATCAAATTTTAATCTAAAAGGAAAAGAAGCAATAGGATACAGGGTCAAGTTAGCTTCAGTCTGAGAGATGCTCCTATCTACCAGACAATTTCACATGATCTGAGAAACGATACCTTCTAAATAACAAATGCAAGATAATGTAACAAAAACACAGTGGTTGGGAAACACCCCAGTGGTGGAAGATTGTAATTATTTGTTCAAAATAGTCACTGCTCTTCTTTGGGGCTGCCTCCCCTCTCAGCCAACCCACTGCAGCACCCAAGTGATCTGTGCCAGCTTACAGTAGATCTTTAAGGGCAGTGTCTCATTCTGTAATTACTCTCTTGGCCTTTTCACTGTGAGAGTGAGGCTGCCTCTGTGAAGGGCTCGTCCTTGAAGTGGAATTATAGACAATGACAACATGGAATGGGGTGATGCCTATTGCCAGTCTCATTACGTGAGTGAGAAATCATCATATTTTTCTAAACCACTAAGATCTGGGAGTTACCCCATCATAGCCTCATGAGATCTAACTCCACAGTGTGTTTATTCTGTTTTCTTATCTCCTATTTTACCTGTGAACAACATTTGCAAATGCCAAGAAGAGAGTTTGGCTAAAACGTTACACTAGTCTTGATGCCCCTGTCCACAAATTTATAGCTGAGTGGCTGGAGAGGGGAACCCACTTTCTTAGGTTCAGCATTAACACACTTATCTAGTTATACAGCTAGGTTCTCTTAGTTCATTCAAAAGAAAGGTTTGTGCTAATATTGTTTGGACAAGATATCATGCCCATATCTTGTACTCTGAGAAACTACTATGAAGACAACAATATTCAGTGTATTAATTATCGTAATGCTCCTATGAACCTGTTTTGAATCTGTTTTATTGCTCTTTTTATTTTTTTCTCTTTAGAAAAAAATAGAGTTAGTTTAAAAGAAAAGAAAAAAGCCACTTATCTACCAGGCTACAATGCATGCAGCCCATTAGGCAGGTGACAGATTAGGGACTATCCTCCTCTACTTTCACAGAAGGGAATAAAGTTTTGTATTAACTATAATGGGCTC
This sequence comes from Cavia porcellus, assembly GCF_034190915.1. Taxonomy (NCBI): domain Eukaryota; kingdom Metazoa; phylum Chordata; class Mammalia; order Rodentia; family Caviidae; genus Cavia; species Cavia porcellus. The sequence continues at coordinate 56,439,748 of NW_026947496.1, forward strand.
TGTGGTCTATTTATGGTTAGATGCTGCAATTTTCTTTTGGCTTTGTTGGCATAATGAAATATTTTATTTTCTTCTCTCTATTGGATTTTAATTATACATTTATACAGTTCTTTCAGTGATTACCCTCAGATTTCAATATGAATCTTTAACTTTGTGTATGTATTTCACATTGAATTGTGCAAGACACAATTAATGTTAATATCATAATGATCAGTATTTTCTGATACAGCTTTTATTTTGCCCTTGTGTGGTACTCATGCTTTCTCAATAAAATTCCATTATTTCATCTGAAAGACAAGCAACTGCCTTTATCATTTTTTAAAATAGAGCTGGTGAGGATTCTTAGAGTTTTTATCTAGAAATGTGTTCATTTCATACTAACATCTGAAGTATATTTTTCTTGGATGTAAAATTCTATGTTAATTTATTCCTCCTTTAGCAAGTTCAAAGACACTATTCTACATTCTTCAGTTTATGTTGAAAATTCAGCTCTTAGACTTACTTTTTCTTCTTGGAAAGTAGCAGTTCCTCTCTGTACGCTTTTAAGACTTTCTCTTTTACTTTGCTTTGCAGTAGCTTGACCGTAATATGTTCCACTGTGATTTTCTTTATGTATCCTACATGGAAGTCACTGAGCTTATGGAATATGTGAATTCAGCATGAGGTTAGTGGAAATGCAGCTTAGATAATTTCTTATAGTTGAGACACGATTCCTGACACCCACAATTTACAGAAGAAGTTTATTTTGTCTCAGGTTTCAGTAGTCTCAGTGCTTGGAGGGTTGGTTGGCTCCACGGCAGAATGACATGATGGAGGAAGAGCAGCTCACCTCCTACTAGACAGGAAGCAGAGAGGCAAGGGAGAAGCCAGGGAGGAGGACATTACCTTACACATCATGTCCACAGTGACCTTGCTTTTCTGACCAGGCCCAGCCTCCCAGCACTAAGCCAGCTGTAGTGCCCCTATACACTCTAACACTGAGCGCTGGGAAGACATCCAAACTTAACCACAGCAAGATATTTTGCACATTTCTGAGATTAAAGGCCCCATATAAGCAATATGTCAATCACACAAGGTAAGAATTATACAATAAAAAGAGAAACACTAAACTTTAGCCAAAATTTTAATACTCTACTCTTCACAAGATACTTTGAACATATGGCAAGGGAAGACCAGACTGGATAAAATATGTTCAATAAGTGTGTCTGACAACAGATTCATTTCTCCACTATATAAATTCCAACATCTCAATAGTAAAAAGTGAATCAAACTTATTAAAAACAAGGAAAGGTTTTTAGATAGCTATAATAATCAGTAAGCTCAGTGAAAAGTGTTGCATAGGGTTATCATTGCAAATTTAAATTAAATCTATAATAATGTACATTGCATGTTAGCTAGAGTGGCTGAAACTAAGTGTCCACCAAATGCTAACAATGATATTAGATTACTAGAAATTTCCTACTTAATTAATGCTAGTGTAAATTAATCATCTTACTTTGGGACAAATTTTGGTAGTTTCTAATAGATGTATGCTCTGCACAAACAACGTGTTATATCAAAAATCTAACGTAATTTTTCAAAAGCACACATATCTCGTTATTCATGTCCCTATAGATAGATGTTTGAGTTTTTACTTGGGATTTTTACTGCTATGAGCACTCGTGCTTCTCTTGTGTGGAAATAAAATGAGCACGTGGAGTAACAAATTACTATGTCCTGCAGATGGGAGGACAATTTGGGTGATCACAATGATGAGCAACTTTACAATATTTCTAAAGACGGAGAAGTGAAAAACTGCAAAAATACACACTGGCAATTTGTCCTACTGAGATCTGAGGCAAGCTTCAGAGATCAATTTCTGCCTTCCATCTACAAGATACTTAGAAACACGTGCGGCTCAGTGTTTTAGTTTAAGCATGAATTGTGCCCCCACCAAGCCCCACGTGTTTGGGGCTGTACCTAGGTGCAGAATGTTTAGAGTTTATGCCTGAAAGATTTTAGCGGGTGGAGCCTTGTTACAGGAAATAGGTCATTGAATGTGCCTTTGAAGGGTGTATTTTGTCCCTGGTTTTCTTTTCTCTCTGTCTTTCTGTCTCTCTCTCTCTCTCTCTCTCTCTCTCTCTCTCTCTCTCTCTCTCTCTTTGTCTCTCTCTCTCTTTCTTTCTCCCCGCCCCCTTTCTCTCTAGTTCCTGGATGCCTGCACCACACCCTTCTGCCATGATGTTTCTACCTTGGAGCCAACCAAACATGGACTGAAATCTCTGAAACTATAAGCCAAAATAAAAATTTCCTCTATTAAGTTGTTTTTCTCAGGTATTTGGTGACAGCAATGAAAAGTTGATGAACATACTTGGGAATGACTGGTCAGAACTGAATACTCATGGTGGAGGTCCCCTGCAGTGCCACATATAATCTAGTGATTTCTGGGTCAAAAAGCTGACCAAGTATTTCAAGATACCCTGAAAAATGAGCCAGTAGCAGTGGTTCTCTTATACAGCATGAAAATATTTTTGTATTTTAAAACTATATTAGTAACAGTACTTCCCAACTTAGTGTCAGCCTGTCCACCTCCCTCTAGCATGTTTGAGGGTGTGAACAGAAGTATTTGTGCAGCAATTACTCGGCACAGCCTCTGTGTGTTTCACTCTCATTGGCTGAGTTTCTAGTGGCTATTATTCATTCTCATTGGCTGAGTTTCTAGTGGCTATTATTCACTCTCATTGGCTGAGTTTCTAGTGGCTATTACTGGTCATTCGGTAACATGAGATAGCCTTCCTCATTGCATCTAGAAAATAATCCAAAAGTGGAACATTAGATATTTATGTTGTATAAAGGGCTTCGACTGTCACCAGAGACCCCAACTCAGCTGTACATCAGCCACCTACCATGTTGCACATTTGTCATCTTTTACCCCTTATCTGGTCACCAGGTCCTGACAGCTGTTCTGCTCTTATTAACCCTTAGTCTTAGTTTTTGGAAAAGTTTCTTTCTTTTTGTTGTACATTTTTATGTTTCTAGGTTACATCATGAGTATATTTATTTTCTTAATTATTTCAGCTTCCTCTAAGAATCTGGCACTGTAGAAAAATGAGCAACAATATCCTCGGTCTTTACACTGATGAGGCTAATAATCATATTAGGCAAATAGACATCGAAGGGACAATTACACTAAGAAATCCCATCTCTGTGAAATGTGGGGGAAGGGAGTAGTGACACCATAAAAATACATAGTGGAGAACTTTTTTGAAGGAAAGAAAGGCAGAGTAACTTTTTGCAAAGAGCAGTAAGAATGCTGAGATCTGAAGATTGAGAGGAAGGAGCTACTAACTACTGTGTAACATTACTAACATTCCCCTAGTAGTTACAAGAGGCTAGGATAAAGCAAATTTAAATCTCTCTCCTTTCTTAATATACATGTATAAAATACCTTAACATATGAAATCAGTGCCTAAAATAAACTGGCTTTATTTTGGCCTCCCTATGATAATGAAAGACTTCTGAATTAATGATGGGTTTCAGTACTGGTTTTATTGCTCCTCTGTGGGGTTAAAGACACCATGAAATAAAGCTAGGTAAGACTGTGTCTCCTTTCTGAATGAATAAGAGTGAATGAGAGAATTCCAGGAAACTCTATCAGTGTGGATTCTAGCACTCCTAGCTACTTGGAATTGTCATAAAGCTCACAGGTAGCAGACACTTATTTAAGTCACCTAAAATCTGCACAGAAGCATTGCTGTGTGAAAGGATCTAACATCTTCCAATAATCTCTCAGAATGTTGTAGCCAGGACTCATTTTAAGAAGTCACTTATTTTCTGAATTTGGTTGCTCTAAAGATTGGAAATTTCCCATTTCTGAGACTCCAGAAACATTTCACTGCATTGGCTTGGCTGGTAGCTGCTTTGTGAACCCAACTTAACCCAGCAGGCTCCATCTGTCACTCCACCCTAAGGGAGAGAGTGCCACTGAAGTGGCAAAGAACAGTGCAGCTCCTGATGGCACACCACTGCACACTATTGCTGACAACACAGTGCTGTGTCCTATAGTGAGCTCAACAGAGTGAGTGTTGTGGTCCCCACCACTATTCTCTGTGTCATCTCTGGACCTTCAGAAAATTTAGACAGCAGATAAATGCTTCAGGCCCTATGCCACTGCTGGTGTTACCAGCACTAGAGGTTCTTGCTGTTCTCACATCTACAGTGCTCAAGGAAACCTTCAGAATCTGATGGGAGCCACCACTTTTGTTGTAAGAGGGACCACTAGTGAGCATTCCACACACACTGTCCTATCCACATTTTGTATGAATCCCCACTATTGCATGAATGGAAGAAACAGTGGGTCTCTCTAACTTTATCACAATACACATTGTACTCAAACTCACCAATCAAAGCCAAAGAAATTATAGGGGAGAACAGCATGGTGCTCATGTAGAAATGCAGCCAGCACTGCAGAACAAAGCGACAGTTTTGGACTCATCGTCAGCAGAAAGCTCTTTGCTAAGGAGGTTACCCCATAAAAGAGACAGCCAATCCACCAGATGTACAAATCTCAATATAGGAACCCAAGAAATGTGTAAAAACAAACAAACAAACAAACAAACAACAACCACCAAGGTAACAAAACATCTCCAAGTTAGCATAGTAATTCAGCAGCTATAGGTCACAAAGAAATTACTATGGATTAAATTCTTGACATATTTAACAAGCGTGATTATAAAAAAGCTCCATGAGATCAAAGAGAATTTAGATATACAAATGAAATTAGAAGACTGTGCACATTATGAATAAGAAACTCAGCAAAAAATTTTCTGAAAAATATTCAAAGAGAAATGTTGGAAATGAAGAGCTCAGTAAGTCAAAAAATTCAGTTGAAAGTTTTACTAACAAACTTAGTTGACAGAAAGATTAACTATCAGAATCTGAAGAAATATCCCAATCAGGAAAAAATAATCATAAAAATTAAACAATCACTCCCAACCTTGGTTCCTGCACCCCCGTAATGGAGACAGTATTTAAAGCCTTTAAATGCATTAAATGCATCAAGTAAACAAATATCCGCATTTTCTGAGTACATTAAGGAGAAGCTAAGGCTAATTCTATGAAATGATTACAGTCTTGGGAAAGATAAGGGCAACTACATACACGAGAGCAATAGAAGCAAAATGGAGATCTTTTCCACAGCTTATTATTGTTATACTTTCAAAGTACAAGAGAAAGAAAGAATTGTAAAACCTGCAAGACAGAAGTGCCAAGTCACACTAATGTCGTCCCCATAAGACTATTAGCAGATTTCTAAGCAGAAACTCACAGACCACGAGGGAATTGAATAACATGTTCCAAGGCATTAAAGAAAATAGCAATAAAAAGGCACTAAAGAACAATAAACTCATCAACTCTATCTGGTAGAAATGAAGATCTTTCAAAATAATAAAAACTGTAGTTCCAGCACACCAGCACTGGCCCAGGGGGAGAGTTTGAGATCATCACTCCCAGTGGTTAAGTGCTTGCCCAGCTTCCAGTCATACTATACTAGGCTTGGGAGGTTTCACGGGCACAACTAGACCATGTCCAGCAACCTTCTTCAATCAGGGGAACTAAGGGCACGTGAGGTGAGTTTCAGCACATCAGTGGTAGCCAGGAGAAAGCTTTGGACCATCACCCACAGTGGTTAGGAGCCCACCCAATTTCCTGGAACACCAGAGGTGGCACAGGAGGTCCTATGGGCCTGATTGGGTCATGCTCAGCAAATTCCATTCAGTCCCAGGAGCCAAGGGCACAGAAGGTGATTTCCAACATGCCTAGGGTTAGAACATCATTTGAGGGGGCTGGGGATTTAGCTCAGTGGCATAAGCGCCTGCCTTGTAAGCAGGCAGTCGTGAGTTCGATCCCTGGTACCGGTAAAAAGGAAAAAGACAAAAAAAAAAAAAAAGAATGTCATTTGAAACATGGAAATATAGAAAAATGACAAAACGAAAGACTACAATGCAATCCCAAATCTCCAGCCCATCCCAAGAAAGCCTAGGAGCAATGTACATAGAAGAAAATATATGCCATACACCTGAAATAATAGCAACTGAAATAAAGAAGCAACTCCAGGAAGCTTAAAAGGAATTCAAAATAGAGATAATCTCCCAGGTAAAAGAAGAAATGATAAAAATAAAGAAAGAGATGCTGAACTAAAGAAGACACAATTAAAGAAGACACAGTTAAAAAATTAGAGGAACAAAGCAAAAAGATAGAATCCCTAGATGAACAATATAAGAAACAAACAGAATACATGAAGCAGATTCAAAGAGAAATAAAGGAAATCAAAAATTCCACTGAAAGTTCTCAAAACCACTTCAATGAAAGTGAAGATGGGATTCAGACCTCAAAGACAAGATTGCAGCTGGTGAACAGAAAGGAAAGATCTTTTAAAAATAACAAGGAATCAGGAAATAACAATTCCACAGCTGCAAGATGATTCAAAGAAAAACAACATACGATTGATAGGGATAAATGAAAAAGAAGGGGACAACACAAACGGTATCAAGAGGCTATTTGCAGAAGTAATAACTGAAAATTTCCCAAACATGAGAATGGAAACTGAAATTAGGATTAGTGAAGCATATAGAACTCCAAATAGCCATTACCAAAATAAAACTACACCCAGACATATAATAATCAATCTCCATTCCAGACATCCAACATAAGAATAGAATATTAAAAGCTGTTAAAGAGAAAAGACAGATCACCTATAAAGGAAAGCCTATCAGAATCACAGAATCACTTCTCTTTTTTTTATTTAAAGAAAGACAAAACAAAATAGAAAATGGGCAGAAAAAGTACATACTTTCAAAGAAAAGAAATAGACAGTAATAAATCACTAGCTGATGTATACATATTGTCCCCCTATAAATAATTGTTCAAGGTACACAAGTGGAACATATAAATGGGATTTCAACCAGGGAGACTGCAAACAGTTCTGTTAAACTATCCAGCAAAACTAAGTATTATGGCTATCAACCCTATACACTTAGACATGTACGTGTTTATCCATATCTTCATTTATGTTGAGACCTAACAGCTTATTAGATTAAAATACTTCTGAACAAAGATTAATAATATTGCTGGATTTCACATCATAACACTCTGGAACCAGGATTGGGTAGGGCAGTGCCACTTTCTTTCCTTCAGAGTTTTTGTTTATTTCATAATGTGTCATCAGATCAGTTCTCATTAACTGTTTATAGGTTTTAAGTAAGCATGAGTCTTAACATGTATTTCTATCCTTTCTATATTAGAGGGAGAAACATAACAAAGCAGGACAGAACTAAACTTTTCCCTACAGACATATAAAACTAAAAAGACATATAAATCTGCTGTATAGGGAGTTCTACCCTGGTCACTGTGCTGTTTTTGTTATCATCAACGGAATTGGCTATATCATCAGATAAAGTATAATTGAGCATATCAGTACATAATAGAAATACAACTTTGTAGATAGTGTAGAGCTGCAAAAATAGGTAGTAATCAAATCAGAATGGGTATTGTAGTGAATCATTGTCATTTTCAGTATAGTTGTCCATACTCCTCAACTTGTTACCATCAACCTTACAGTTTTGAATAACATCTGTCAATAATAAGCAGCAGTCAAACAAGCCAGATTTAACTAAGATCACTCATGATACAACAGTATAAGTCATACATGGATCCTGATTGAGTTAATAGGGAATTAAAGATGTCCCCTATGCAATGGACAGCTGTCCATGTCCCTCAGATCCAATGCTTGTATACAAACTAGGACAGAATGAGTTCCAATCAAGCAGAATGGTGTGAGTAATAGGAGTTTTAATTCCTGATACTATATCTTCTGCTGGTTTTTTTGAGGACTATTCCTCCCCTTTACTCCCCCAGAATGAACTATGTATTTTTGGGTCTCCCCAACACTTACAGTTTTGTATTGGAGGGGCAACCTGCTATTTACCTAAGTGTTTCTGAACTTTCTCACTCCTGAGCTGAATTTCTAGTTACACTTCTTCATTTATTAAAGCCTGACTGTTCAACCTATCCATAAATACTGGTCTAGTTACCTCTATTAGTCTCTGGTTCCCTATCACATTGAGTTCCATTTTCTCATGTTTGATTTTGGTCATTGTCTTAGTTACTTTTTACTCATTGCTGAGACAAAATACCTGAAGCCCGAAGTTGGGAAAGGAAAGGTTTATTTCTTACAGTTTTTTGAGGTTTCAGTCCACAGTCTGTTGGCTCCAAGGCAGGTGGGCATGGCTGGGCTGCAGTTCATGGCGGCTGCAAACAGCAAGCTGGAACCACCAAAGAGAAAGACACACTTTCTTCCTGCCATTACATAACATCCTGGCTCCACCCCTGTGTGGGTGGAACACTGACACCATCAATCCAAGCACTATACAATGAACCATTACAAACAATGCAAACTCATGAGGCCTGGGCCATAGACATAAACCACATATAATCTTCTTCAGGCTAATTATATTTCCTATAAAGAACCTCTCAGTGGACTCTATCTCTTGACCCACTCTGCCTGCAATTCTCTCTTTTTTCCCTTAAGTTAGTATATCTAGGCCATTTATATTATAAATTATATTCAAACTTCTCTCCCTCATTTCTGTTGAGCTCTTTCTGTCATTAGTTGTCAGTTTGTCTTCTTCATTTCGCTTTCTGCTCCATTCATTGTGGCCTCTCTGTCACTGTTTCTGGAATCTTGGTATTTTTCTCTTTTAGAATGTTCTGCAGTATTCTCTGTAGAGTTGAATTGGCGGTTGCAAATTCCCCTAGTTCCTCTTTATCCTGGAAGCACCTTGTATCTCCATTAATTTCTAGGGACAGTTGTGCAGGATATAACAGTCTTGGCTGGAGGTTATTGTCTTTCAAAGCTTGAATTATTTCACACCACACTCTTTGTGATTTGATGGTTTTTGCTGAGAAGTCTGTTGTAATTCTGATGGGTGTTCCCTTATAAGTGATCTGTTTCTTGTCTCTGACAGCTTTTAATATTCTGTTATTATATTGGATTTGTGGAATTTTGATTATTATATGCCTGGGTGTAGATCTGTTTGGGTTGTAGATGACTGGGGTCCTGTACGCCTCATACATCTGAGTATCTTTACCTTTTCCTATATTAGGGAGATTCTCCTTGATTATTTCTGTGAATAGACTTTGCAGTTCATTTGTTTTTATCCCTGCTTCTTCCTCCATGTTCTTAATTCTTAAGTTATAGATCCTCTTATCATCTTCTAGCCTTTGTATTGTTACTGCTTGTTTCCTTGTTATTTCTAAGAAGTTTTTCCTTTCATGCTCCCACATTACAAATCTGTCCTCCAGTTCAGCTAATCTATCTTTAGTTTCTTTCAAGATGTTATGCCAGCTTTCAATAGAGTTTTTAGTTTCCTGGTAACCTCTTTGAACCTGCTTCATGTATTCTATGTTTTCTCTATTTTCTCCATCAAACAATTCTACCCTTTCTTTCTGTTCTTCCATTCCACCCTCTGTTTTTACTTGGGAGGTGCTTAGCATTTCTTTAACTATTCTACTTATATCTTGCTTTACTTGGTTAAATACTTCACTTTTGAACTCGTCTATGAGGTCCCAGAGATATCGCTTTATGTCTATTGGTGCCGTGTCTGATACTGCATGTTTTCTTTCCTCATTCTCCTTTGCTTTTATTTTTCTGGATCAGTGTTCTCAGGATTGGGGATTGAGGACCTTTTCTTGTTGCCTCCTCTTCTCATATTTTTTGTTCCTTCCATACAGGCGTATGTAGGAGGCCCAGTTTCTTTCTTTGTGGGTTATAGTTTGTTTGAATTGTGCCAGCTATTCAAATGCAGCTAGGTGTTCCCACCCACAGCCGTGTACTAGGGAGACACAGACAGGACAGCCCATGTTGGGTCCACCCCTCCAGGTCAGTCAACAAGCTGAAGACTTCACTGCATTAGGGTGCACTGCCAGGCACAGAGACCTGGTTTGGGCTAGCTTACTGGGTCTTAGTTCATGGAGTCACCCAGGTCAAGCACTCCCCACCAATCCCACTTTAGAGGGGAATATGTGACTGAAGTCACTGCAGTCTCCTCTTCCAGCTAGTCTGCCCAGTCCCAGAATGTCCTCTGTTGGAGCTTCCTTACCTATGGAAGGGTCCCTGTTCCTCTCACTCACCACAGACCGATGCAGGGCTCCCCGCCAGCTCTGCTCTCAATTTGGTTCCCTGATTTCTGCTCTCAGAGCTTTCAGGTCTCTACCTCTGCTGTGCCGATTCAGATGCAGCAGTGGCAGGGGTATTCCAGCCACAGTTTCCAGAGGTGTGGGTTCCTGTAGTGACACTGAGACTTTAGCTGTTCCAGTCATGGCACCGGGATTATATTTCCAGTTGTTTTCTCTCAGCTTAGTTTGTTCCTGGGTCAGCAGGGTATATCCCTCCCTGCTTAGGACTGCCTACATTGCACCATTCCTGGAATCTAAACTGGCTATCTCAGAAAGCCACTGTAGCTGTTGTTATCTATCTGCCATGTTCTCTGCTCTGCCCACAGCAGACTTCTCAACACAAACAATGAAGTCAATAAGAGCATGGAGTGAAGTATTTCAGATCTAAAAGGAAAATTTCCAACCAAGACTGTTGTACTCTGCAAAACTGTCCTTCAAAATTGATGGAGAAATAAGATACTTCCATGACAAAGAACAGCTGAAGAACTTCATGATCACCAAACCAAACCTGCAAAGAATGCTGAAAGACATTATAGATACATATAGGAAAAAACCAATAAGCAAGGTAGATAATTAAACAGAATGGAAAGGTAAAGCCACAACAGGAGAAAGATAACATGTCAGCAATAAACCAATATATAACAGTTGTAACTATAAATGTAAATGGTCTAAATTCACCAATTAAAAGAAACAGAGTGGCAGAATGGATCAAGAAACAACATCCAACCATATGTAGTCTACAAGAAATCCATCTAACCTAAAAGGAAATTCATAGAGTGAAAGTCAAAGGATGGAAAACAATACTTCACGCAACAGGAACCCAACAAAAAGTGGGGGTAGCTATTCTGTTTTCAGATAATGTGAACTTCAAACCAAGAATGATCTGAAGAGGTAAAGAAGATCACAACATACTAGTTAGGGGAAAACTTCCAAGAGGAAGAGATAACAGTCTAAAATATGTATGCACCAAATTCCAGAGTACCCAGCTACACAAAGCAAGTATTAACAGAAATGAAAAATCAAATAGGCAATAACACAATTATAACAGGACACCTTAACATACCATTGTCACAAAGGGACAGATCAACCAGACAGAAAATCAGCAAAGAAATAACAGAACTGAATCACACCTGTGAACAAATGGTATACAGAGTCTTTCATCCAACAGACGTATACAGAGTATTCCATCCAACAACATCAGAATACACATTCTTCTCAGCAGTACATGGAAATTCTCTAAAATAGACCATATACTAGCCCACAGAACATATTCAAGTAAATGCAAAAGAGTTGAAATTATCTCATGCATTTATCAGATCATAGCACCATGAAACTAGAAATTAATGATAAAAGAAACTGAAAAAAACCCCACAAACACATGGAAATCGAATAATACACTCTTGAGCAATCAGTGGATCAAGGGGAAATTAAAGAAGAAATTAATCAATACCTACAAGCAAACAGAAATACAAATACAACTTACTGGAATCTGTGGGATGCAATGAAAGTGGTTCTCAGAGGAAAATTTATTGCACTGAGTTCCCACATCAGGAAAACAGAACGAAAACAAATAAAACTGATGCTACATCCCAAACATCTAGAAAATGAAGAGCAAGTCAAGCCCAACCAAAGGAAGGGTGGAAATTGTAAAAGTCAGAGCAGAAATCAATGCAAGAGAGACTAAGAAAACAATCCAAAGAATCAATGAATCAAAGAGTCGGTTCTTTGAAAGAATAAATAAAATTGATAAGCCCCTAGTCAACCTTATTTAAAAAAGGGAAGAAAAATCTCAAATTCATGCAATAAGGAATGAAGAAGGTGAAATCACTACAGACTCTGTGGAAATACAGAAGATCCTCAACACCTATTTCAAAAACCTCTACTCTGATAGGTTCCATAACATGGAAGAAATGGACAGATTCCTAGAAATATATGAAGTACCACATCTAGATCAAGAAGATGTAAAACCATTGAATAACCCAATTTCTATTAGTGAAATGAAAAATGTAATTAAGTCCATATCTACATAGAAGAGCCCAAGCCCAGATGGATTCATGCAGAATTATACAATAAATACAAAGAAGACTTAATGATGATACTCCTCAAACTCTTCAATGAAATCAAAAGGGAAGCAATTTTCCTAGGTCATTCTTGGAGGCGAATATTATTCTAGTACTAAAATCTGAGAAAGACCCAACTAAAAATCAATAGCATACCTATACACTAACAACAAAATCACTGACAGAGAAATAAGAGAAGCCACACCTTTCACACTAGCATCCAAAAGAACGAAATAGTTAGGAATTAATCTCACGAAAGAAGTAAAATGGAAAATTATAATATCCTGAAAATTATAATATTCTGAAAAAAGAAATTGAAGAGAATCTCAGAAAATTGGAAGACCTCACCGGTTCATGGGTAGGAAGAACAAATATCATGAAAATGGCCATTCTCCCAAAATTGTTATACAGATTCAATGCAATCCCAATGAAAATGCCACTAACATACCTAATAGATCTAGAGAAATCACTTTTAAAATTCATCTGGAACCAGAAGAGACCTAGAATAGCAGAGGTAATTCTCAGCAGGAAAGGCAAGGAAGGAGGCATCACAACCCCTGACTTGAAAGCTACTGTATACCAAATACACAATCCCATACTACAAAGCTACTGGAATAAAATCAATGTGGTACTGGAATAAAAACAGATCTGAAGATCAGTGGAATAGATTAGAAGATACAACCACACTGAACCACCTTATCTTTGATAAAGGGACCAAACATGTTCACTGGAAGAATGACAGTCTTTTTAATAAATGGTGTTGGAAAAACTGACTCTCCATATGCCGAAAACTAAAACTAGACCCATGCTTATCACCATGTACTAAACTAAAATCTAAGTGAATCAAAAATATGAATATTAAAACAGAGACACTAAATCTGTTGGAAAACAAAGTAGGTAAAAATATGGAAGACATAGGGGTAGGTAGAGAATTCATGAACAAGAATCAAACCACATGGGAAATAATTCCCACAATCAATAACTGGGATCACGTCTTATTAAAAAGTTTCTGCATGTCAAAATAAATCTCCAGCATAGTGAAAAGAAAATCCACAAACTGGGAAAAAAATCTCAGTGAACTGTCCGTTAGACAAAGGACTTCTGTTTACAATATATAAAGAATTTAAAAAATCAAACCCCCTAAATTCAAAGACCCAACCAAAAATGGGCATCTGAGATGAATATACAGTTCTTAGATGAAGAAATACAAATGGCAAATAAATACATGAAAAAATGCTCATCATCATTACTCATTAGAGAAATGTAAATTTTTAAAATTTAATTTTATTTAAGGAGAAAAAGAAAAAAAACAGGAAAAGGGTACAAGTTATACAGAATTCAGAAAGAATAAACAGTAGGGAATCACTAGTTAATAGTTTACATATTGTTATCTTAGAAATAGTTGTTCAAGTTACAAAATTAAAGCATATCAAGTGGACTTTCAAACAGTGAGACTGCAAACAGTTCAATGATCCAACAAAACTCAGTAATATGGTTATCTATCTTATACACTTAAATATATATGCAGTTATATCCTTTACAGCACTTTCTTTTCCTCTCTTTTGTACAATGACAATTACACATTTTGGGTTTTATTACTCCCACAGTTCTTATTACTTTTTTTTGAAGAGAGTAAAACCAAATGTGACATAACAGAACAGAGTCAGTCAAATCAAAAGGATGGACATAATAGATGATGTAAAAACAAAATACCAGGTGATCAACAATGGTTACCATACTGCCTCTTGCTATCTTAAAAAGAATTGCCTATATCATCAGTTATACTAAAATTGAACAAAACAGTAAAGAATAAAACCAAAACATTGGAGACATTACAGGACTTTAAAAGAAGATAATAGTCAACCAGAATGGGCATCATAATGAATCTTAATGTCTTCACAGTTGTTGCCTATACTTTTGAACTTGGTACTATCAAGTTAAGCAGAATAGGGGAAAATCAGTGAAAACAAGATGGTGAGGGCAATACAGGGTTTCAAATCAAGTTAATAGGAAATCAAAGTGGGTTACTATAATGTATCCTGCTATTTTTTATTTTTCTCTTAATTAAAAAGATAAAAATAAAAAAGTAAATAATTAAAAAAAGGAGATTGAGATAAAAGAGAGCATAACAACAAAACAGTGCAGGTCAAAGAATAACTATTTAAGCAAAATAGTGTTTCACCACAAGATATCCTGACATAAAAGTAGTTACCATAGTGTCATTTTCCTTGAAATCTTTGCATATAACTTCGTATACTGTAGCACCAAACATATCAAGACAATGTAAAACCATTCAAGAGAATGACAGTATTACAGGGTATTTAGAACCAACTATCAGAAAATGAACAATGGTTTTTCTATAATCTCCTTGTCCATAAAAGTTTTTGCTTATATTATCACATATAATAAAATCCAATAAGGTACAACCTATTAAGACCTATGGAGACAGAAGAATAAAAGCTTGATGGGACTTCAAAGAAGGTGATATTAAATCAGCACTAGCTATTGTGATGTTTTGTTTTCTCCAAAATAGCTGTTCCTACCATCCAATCTTCTCTCTCTCATTTCTGTTGAGCTCTTTCTGTCATGAGTTGTCAGTTTGTCTTCTTCATTTCACTTTCTACTGCATTCATTGTGGCCTCTCTGCCACTGTTTCTGGGATCTTGGTATTTTTCTCTTTTAGAATATCCTGCAGTATTCTCTGTAGAGTTTAATTGGTGGTTGCAAATTCCCCTAGTCCCTCTTTATCCTGGAAGCACCTTGTTTTTCCATCAATTTCTAGGAACAGTTGTGCAGGATATATCAATCCTGGCTGGAGGTTATTATCTTTCAAAGCTTGAATTATTTCCCCCCATGCTCTTTGTTTGATGGTTTGTGCCGAGAAATCTGCTGTAATTCTGATGGGTGTTCCCTAGTAAGTGATCTGTTTCTTGTCTCTGATGGCTTTTAATATTCTGTTCTTATATTGGATTTCTGGAATTTTGAATATTATATGTCTGGGTATAGCTCTGTTGGGGTCCTGTATGCCTCATACATCTGGGTATATTTACCTTTTGCTAAATTAGGAAAATTCTCTTGGATTATTTCTATGATTAGCTTTTGTAGTCCATTTGTTTGTGTCCCTACTTCTTCTTTTATGTTCTTAATTCTTAAGTTATAGATCCTCTTATCATCTTTTAATCTTTGTATTATTGCTGTTTGTTTCCTTGTTATTTCTAAGAAGTTTTTCATTTCATGCTCCCACATTACAAATCTGCCCTCCAGCTCAGATAATCTATCCTTAGTTTCTTTCAAGCTGTTATTCCAGTTTTTGATAGAATTTTTATTTTCCTGGTAATTTCTTTGAACCTGCTTCATGTATTCTATGTTTTCTCTATTTTCTCCATCAAACAATTCTCCCCTTTTTTTCTGTTCTTCCATTCCACCATCTACTTTTTCTTGGGTGGTGCTTAGCATTTGTCTAACTATTCTACTTATATCTTGCTTTATTTCATTAAATACTTTGCTTTTGAAGTCGTCCATGAGGCTCTGGAGATATCACTTTATGTCTATTGGTGCCGTGTCTGATATTGCATGTTTTCTTTCCTCATTCTCCTTTGCATTCAATTTTCCTGGATCGGTGTTCTCAGGATTGGGGACTGAAGACCCTTTCTTATTTCTTCTTCTTCCCATACTTTTTTTTTGAGCCCTAACCCTCTCTTAGGGTTCCTAGATATTCAATTCCTTCCTGATAGATACCTTGGGCCTTGACTCATTTCTTGCTGAGTTCTTGTTAACCTTAGGTACTTCCAGCTTTCCAGAGGTCAGGCCAGTGTGACATCCTGTGGTAAGACCAGGCACTGTGCCTAATACCACACAGGGCAAGCTTAATATGTGACCAAATTTCATTAAGATGAAACCAAAACAAGATTTTGTTCTTAAATACTCTGGGAATAAAGGCCAAGCAAATATAAGAACAAGATTATTTAATCAAAATTTGCTACAGCAAAAAAGATTCATGCACTATCATTTGCCTTTGGGCAGAGATTCGACGTGGAACAGATGAGGGGAAATCTTCACATTAAACGGGGAAGCCTCAGGTGCACTTGGAGGGAAGGTACTGGTTTGGAGAAGCCAGAGGTTGAGCAATAAGAAGAGAATTATCTTCTGTGACTGGTTAGAGTGTGAGTTTGGCTTTCTCTTCTTGGTGTAAGGGACAAAATGAGGGAAGCTGACGGCTACTAAAGTCTTGGCTCTTTTGAAATGATTTTTCACAGGGGTGGTTATTTGGTTTCCTGGATCGCTACTTATGATGATAGCAAGCCACCAGGGTCATATGTTTAGAGGTATTGGGGAACTATAGAAGTCACATGGACTCACAAAGTTGGAATTCTGTGGCAGAGACCTTCAGGTATGGACTGACAATCAGTAGCCATTTTTAATCTCAGATTATTTGTTCATTTGGGTTAAAGAGAGGATAAGGTCTGATCTACACAGAGTCACGCTACCAGAGGACATAACTAACCTGAAGATATTCAGTATTTCACCTTGGCAAGTGAACTGATATAGGAGCATGATAGACTACAGCATTTTCTTTCTCATGAGACAATGTGTTCTGGGGTATAAATGTTATGCTGTGTAATTAGACACGAAGGTTCTAAGTCAGAGTGATGTTTCCTGTAAACTTGGAAGGGGGCTTTTCCTGAAGACCCAACTATTTTCTCCAAAATACTTGGCACATTTTGAATCTTTGGAAATAGAGTGCTACAGAGCTATTTCAAAACCTCCATAGCACTCTTGATTATTCTGACATTCTTTAGGTCTAAAAACCCAAATATATAAATAAACACACACTGGTCATTCTCTAGGAGCAGGCATGAAGCAGAGGAAGGTTGCATTTTAAAGGAAATAATTCCATCTCTGCTTAGATGAAGTAACAGTCTCTTTCATTACCTTTCAAAAATAGGGAAGACATTTTTTATCTGGTAGAAATAGCACTCATCATGTCTGGTTCTATTTTACCCACTCTGCATGTGGGGATTTATCCCAGGAGCTTGTGCATCCTTGGCAAGTGCTCTATCACTGAGCTAAATCCCTAGACATGAGAAACACAGATAAAACTCCAGACGTATATTTATTTGCAGTACTAGAGAAAAAAAAGAGAGAATGGGTGAGAAACAATAGCTGAAGACATAATGAGAAGGTTTCAAAATTGACAAAAGACCTCAACTCATATAAATCAGGATAAATAAACACAATAACTCTTATACTTACTACAATCAAATTGTGAAAGTGAATGGAAAAGGGACATCTTAAAAAGCATCCAGAAAAAAAAGTAAAGTACTTCTAAAGGATAAACAATCCCAAGAGCTGACTTCTCAACAGAAACTGCAAAATCTTTTAGAAATGAGGAGAAACTGGTACAGCCCAATTGATCAAAATGTTTCCACTGAACAGTTCCATCACCCTGTTATAGCAAATTGGAATCCTAAAGGCCCATCTAAGAAAAATGAATATTTTAAGTTAATATCATTTCTGAACATTGAGAAATCTAAACATGTTGCACAAAGAAAAAGAACTTTATGCCCTTTATAAATTTTAAAGTATCACAATTGTTTTTAATGTTTATGAATATAAAATACCTAGTAAAACTAAAACTATGAGTCAAAGAGGAATTCACAGGAGAGTTATAGGAGAATATATCTTGCTTAATTTTTAAATGAAAAATAAAAGCACTTGACAATGTACACTAATGGATATAATTTTTATAGTTTTCTTTGTCCTCACTTTATTTTGAAACAACTCATAATAACATTAAAAAATAATAAATAGAGCCGGGCATGGTGGTTCATGCCTGTAATCTCAGCACTTGGGATGCTGAGGCAGGAGAATCATTGTGAGTTCAAGACCAGCCTGAACTGTATAAAGAGACCCTGTCTCAAAAAAGACAAAAAAAAATGATTAACACTTCAGACATGGAGGTAATTGAATATGTAATGCTTTCAGACTGGAGTCACTTTTCTGCACATCTTTTTCTCTGCCTGTGAAGAAAGTTTTTATAGTGAAAATTTATGGGCAAGGGGATAAAGCTGTAACATAAACAGATGGTGTGGTAGTTTGACCTTAACTTTCATTTTAAATCGTCTATATAACTTTGATTCAAAAAACCCCAGTAAACTGCATTTTAAAAGTGTTTGCTTTTTACACTGAGTTACACATTCACCTCTTTAATAGTGTCATTTCCTTGTGACACAATGACAAATATGCTCAACTTTTTTTTTTTTAAGTAAACCCTTTTGTTATTGTGGGAATATCAACACAAGATCTCACCAGCAGTCCTTTAAAGGAGCACTTTTTTACTCCCTGGACCAGCTAAGCCCTTCTTTCCATTAACAGATAATTAGTTTGACAATAAACATTGGAACATCAACCAATGCACCTTATCAAGCCTAAGGTAGAGCAAAGAGCATCAAGAGACTTTTTAAGTGATATATTCAATGGGTGATACCAGAAGGGGCCAAGAAGGAGGTAAATGACCTTTATTCCTACCAAAGGATATAAAGGCATATATAAAGAAATTGGCACAAGAATTTGAAAGTATCCCAAAATCCAAGGGCCCCAAAGTTTAAGTTTCATTATCTTCACAGTCCAAATGGTTTAATCAAAAAGCTTAAGACATAGATACCCCCTTGGACACAATGGTCCATGCCTGTAATCTCAGGTATTCAGGAGGACCATGTTTGAGGCCAGCCTAGGCAATTTAATGAGTGTCTCAAAATCAAATTTAAAGAGGTGAGTGGTAGTATGTGGATATAGCTTATTTACAGAGGGTTTCTCTATAGCACACACAAATTCCTGAGTTCAATCACCAGTACAGCTAACAAAGAAAAACAAAACATAAACAAATATGAATATTCTATTTCTCCATTATATTGACAATAACTGTTTTGATAAATGCATGAAACCATATATTCACAGGTCACTTTTACAGCATTGTTTATGATACTGAATGATTTCAGTCACCTTTAATTACTATTGATGGAAGATAAGTTAAATAAATTATTGCACAGTTATATAGAAAAATAATACATACGTGTATAATAAAGTCCACAAAATTTTTTTGATGTATGCAATCTACTTTATAGAAGATAAAGTTTGATATAAATAAAAGTAGTTCTTTTGAAAATAGGTATCCTTTCTAGAAAGGATGGGACAAATAGTTTTGCTTTTATTAGAGACACAGTCTAAGAAGTGATTCTTGCTCTTCACATCAAATACATAAAACTCATTCTAGATTAACTATGGATGCAAATGTAAACAATAAAACATAATACTTCACCAAAGTACAATAGGAGAATATTGCCTTAAAGAAGATCAAGATTTCCTGAGCAGAACACCAGAAATGCTTCTGTAAAAAAAAAGGGGGGGGGGAGGAATTTGAATTATATCCAGAGAACTATTTAAAAAATAATTTAAAAGATGTAAAAAAGCAGAAGATTGTGGCAGTAACTGTAGTGTCAATTGGACTAAGAAATGCCCAACAGATTGGTTTAGCACAGTGTTTAAAAAAAGACCTACTGAAGAAGGAAGACCCACCCTGGTGTGGATGGCACCAACCAATAGGCTTGTAGCTCGGACGGATTAAAAGGGAAAGAAGAAGAAAATTTGGCCCTTGCTTTTGAGGAGCTCTGGCTTCACCTTTGCTGTTCAATGTCCATCTCCAGGTTTCCTGCACATTCTTCAGCCTTCCAGAGAAAACTCTTTGACTTCCTGACTGGGCTCTAGACCTTTGGACTGGGTCCTCTGGCTCTCCAATGTGCAGATAACCCTGTTACACTACCCCACATCTGACTCTTCAGGTAGCCATTGTAAGCCTATTTTGTAAAGTCTTTTTAACATATATATTAAATGTATATATAATTTTATATATAATTGTAATGTATATGTATATATATCTATCTTTTCTTCTAATGAACCCTAAATTTTAAAATGACTTGGAAGCAGAGAACACAAGAACATCAATAAACAAAGAAAAGGCTGATGGTCTGTAACAGGAAAATGAGCACAATATTTGAACATGCATTTGACAGACAGGGGCTATCTAAATGCTTATAAAATCTAAGAAAAGTTTTTCACCTTCTGGAATCATCAATGAAATTCAATTAAACCGTATGAGATATTATTTTAAAAGTTAGAGAAGATAATATCCAGTACTGGCAGGATTCAAAAAAAGTAAAAATTTTAGGTACTGCTGATGATATATATGACCACTTTGAAACATTTTCGACAGTTCTTACAAAGCTAAACATATACCTACTCTGTAACCTAGAGAATTTATTCCCAGGGATGCCACTGGAATAAGCACACAAACTTCTGTATCAAAAGGCTTGCATTAGAGTATTAGTAACATTATTGATAATAACCTCAAACTAGAAGCAATCGAGATGCCTATTCTGGAAAGTGAGTGAAAAGTGGAGTGGGTGTACGGAGGAATCCTGTAAAGCAATGAGAGTAAACAAATGTATTGGTCCAGGAAATGCAGCAAGAGTAGATGGACACATAAGGACACAAACTGTATGAGTATATTAATGAGGAGTTCACAAAGACACAAGGTGAATCTCTAAAGCTAGAAGTCACTGGTGACCTGTGGGGTCTGCAGCCTTTGACTAGGCTTGAGTGGCTGTTTAGACTGATGACAGTGTCATACTTTGATCTGAGGACTGATTACATAGGTGTATTGACTTTGTTAAAAACACTGAGCACCACAATGATACTTCATGCACTTTTCTGGGATGTGTGCTACTTCCTTATAAAGCATTTGTTTTAGAAATTGTATAAAGCATTGAAATGCTGCAGTGAAAAACCTCTTTTTCAAACTATTCTTAGTCTTGAAGTAGAGGACGCTATAGCTTACATGTTAGATAAAAGAATTTAAAGAAAGAAAAAATATTCCCTAAAAACCAGAAATGATCTCACTATGTTAAATTCTTCCTTTTGTAACTTGTCTACAATGAGGTCTAAATCCCTGTTCTGAGTACTCCTTTTTGTCAGTTGGAAGCTCATTTAAATATTTCCAGGTTTGTACTGTATTTTGTTTCCCACAGCTCTTTATTTTTCAAGGGAAGATTTGATTAGTCTAAGGTTATTTTATAAATTGGAAAATATCAAGTACCAAAGAAACAGAAGCTGAATATTTCTACGTGCTGCGTTTTTTACATTTCTCGGCTTCTTTGCACTTTTTAAGGGTGATGGTCTGTATCCTAGAGGCAGGGTTCAACGCAAGATACTCTTCTGAATGACTAGCTGCGTGTCTTATTGGATCATATATCTCCACACAGCCCAATATGTTCCTCATGTTCAAGTGTGAAGGGACCTTAGCATGTTACTATGCAGCAGATAACTCTACTCAGTACAGAATGGCACTGCCTTCTATGAGCAGAAAGACAGACAGGATCTGGAGCTTGCCAAGTGCGTAGATAATAATTCTAAATATGACCAGGAAAATTTGCGCTGTGGGGAGACTGAAGGCGTTGACTCACAGACTTTGCAGTCTTCTTTTCTTCTTTCTACAGTATCTGTGGCTGTGAGCATTCAGGAAAGGGGCAGGCCATTCAAATTAACATTTTAGTTGTTTTCCTCATCGATTACAAATGTCTAGTTGGGGTAATAGAGCATAAGGGGAAGATAAGTATTTTAACAGACTGCTGTCAGGCAAACATTTTAGAGCCTTGACTTCCTTTTGACAAAATTTGTGCTATTAAAGGAGAAAAAAACTTCACATCAACAGAAACTCAAATCAGTATAGTAGTTGCTATTTTTTAAGGGTCATAACATCATTTCTTTGCTTAGTATCTCATGTTCTTTTGATACACAGAATTGCAACATTGCAGTCATGCCGTTAGTGTTCATGGTCCAGGAATCTGCCTGTGCCATGAAAAAAGCTATTTTTAAAACCATGGTCCAGTCTCCTTATACATGGATGTAATTATCGAACAACCCTAACATTAATGACGGTATCAGGAGTAGTTTCAGTAAAATTGTTCCCGGTTACTGAGTGCTAATGGTATTTCAAGCACTGCACTGAAGATGTAATTTTAAACAGCCTGATGGTATGATGTCTTTTTTCCAGAGGAAAATAGAGTAGAATCCCATCTTTAAGTTATTTAACTGCCATGAAGTAAGCCATAGTCCTTTGGAAAAGTGACAGAAGGAGAAAGAGGATCTGAAAGGAGGGGGAGAAACAGAGAAATATCTGGTGCTCAGGAGTCAGTGTGAAGAGGGCCAATGCATCTCCCCGTTCCTGAAAGCAAATGTCTTAATTAAAAAATGAAGAAGCAGAAACGTTTCATCGATGAGTAAATTATTTCATTTTCAACAGTAATTTTAAATGTCACTGATTTTGCTTTATGTTCTTCCATTAACACTGACCCTCATACTCAATCCAGCTCTTCTAACAGAAGGCCAACCCCTCACTGTTGTGAATTTCAGACAGTTTAACCACTTACCAGTCCATTTATATAAATTACAGGATGATAAACAATTGCACTTTTTTCATTAATTTTTATACAGCAATACAACAGGAAATATAAAAATGACAACTTTATCAAATTTACTCAACACAAGAATTGGCTGGTGGAACTGACTCTTGCCAAGGCTTCACGTAGGACACTTATTGGTATGTAAACAAATGTGCTGTTTGGGATAAACCTGCCATTGCTAAAGTCAACATTGTTAAGAAAACATTTCTCCTGAATTTGTTAAATCCCTTTCATTAAAATGATGTGATTACAGGCATAAAACAAAGGAGGAGTGTTCTCAGTCATCTTTTCCTTCCTGTAATACACACAGTGGTTTTAAAAAGAAGTGAATCAGAGCCATCTAAATTGGAGACTCAGGACTGCCTTTGGTAATTGTGTGACCTGTGGCATGTTATCTGTTATGGCTTGTGTCTCAACGTTCCCCCGAAGCCTCGTGAAGTCATGGGGAGGGCTTTTCAGAGTGGGCTGGATCTAGAGTGTGTGATGCTGGGATTAGGTATGTGATGCTCACGTCAAGTGTGTTTGATTACTAAATTACTCCACTGATCGGTTTTGCATAGATCTGGGTGTACATAAGGGGAAAGCTCACCCTGGTGTGAGTACTACCTCCCCTAAAGGTGTGTACCCTAAAGAGAATATAAAATACAAAAAGAGGGTCACTGAAGCTGCTCAGTGCTTCACTACTTCATTCTCTGATGCATTCCGACTTTTGCCTGCCATGAATTGTTTCTTCTTTGCCATGTCAGCCCGCCTTGGAGTCAGCCTACTATGGAATGAGACCTTACAAACTGTGAACTACAGTAAACTCTTCTTCCTTTAATTTTGAGTGTCAGGTATTTTGTCTCAGCAATGAAAAAAGTAACTAAGACATTATCTAACTTCCTTGTATCTTAGTTTCCTGGCATATGAAATAGGGATCCTAATAGGGGTCTATTAATACATTGGTTATGTGGATAAATAGCATATACACAGAGCTTGTTGCACATCTACCAAAGAAATCATAGTTCAAGAAATCTTAGTTGATTCCTGTCGATGTCCGCTCCCGGCCGGCAGGAAGGACACACGACAAAGTCTGGTAGTGGACAACCTTTTCTTTTTATTTTCCTTCTCCGTACAGCCTGCCCTGGGTTCTCCCAGCTGAAGCCTCCTCTGGTCCGCTCCCCGCGGCTCCTTTTTGTGCTTCAGTCTGCCCCAAAGCCTCTACCGGTCCGCTCTCCGCGGCTCCTTTTGGGCTTTTACTTCTGGGCTTCTACCTGGCTTCTTCTTCCGCCCAGGGGTGGCACCGGTATATATACGGGTACAGTGTCCAATCATGTTAAAGTAAGCAAGGCAAGCTGATTGGCTAACATCATCAGTTGCCAGGCAGACTATATTGTTGAGCGGGTTGTTTACGCGGTAAGCAGGAAACTAACATATTCGATGGGAGGGGTAATCTACCTCAGGCTTTGCTCTTTACCACAGGCCGCACGTCTGCCGCGCAAGGCGAGCTATCACAGACGCGGCTCCCAACATCTCCCCCTATTTTATTTTTTATGAATGTGCGCATCGTAGCCCTTCCTGGACTGGGTGCAGAGGCTTATGCCCTATGTGTAGGCCCACCGTAGGTCCTTGGCTTAGACCCTGGTTGGCCATGCCATGGTCTGCCAAGGCCCTGAGGCCCTCGTCCTTTTTCTAGGGCCAGGCACAAACTGGACGGAACCTGGATGCACACAAGCTTGCACTCATTTCCTCTCCGTAAAGAAATCCCCTCGGAGAGAAATTTAGACCTGGGCAGCATCTAACAGTCCAGCGGCTTACGTGCAGGATGGGGTAGGGCCTGGCTTAGGTCGAGTCGTGCTGGGGAGGCACGCTCTTACCCGTCATTGACTCACCTACCCTGCTGTGTATTGTCACCTTATGGAGGAGAATGAGGGATGCCCGCCATATCTAGACTCGGTCGTGGGCCAATTGAGCAAGCCATGCATATGCCTGAGGATCTTCTTGTCCATTTCGGGCTACCGCTATTTCTATTCATCTTATTGGTTGGTCTGTGATGGATCTCCAGTAGGGCAGGTCTGATCTTCAGTCGAGGGCTTTGTTGCCCGTGTCAGTCTCTCCGGTATCCACAGTGGTTCTCGTCCCGGTTCCTGTGGGAAAACACAAACCGCGCCTCGGTTCCAGCTGACCACTGGATCCGGGCCCATCCATTGTCCTGTCAGGACATCTTTCCACTTCACCCACCCTTTATGGTTGGGGGAAGGGTTGCAGTGCTCCACAGCTGGGGAGCGATTATCATTATTTAAATTTAAAAAATTGTGTGTGAATAGTGCCATGGATAATCGTGCCTTTGGGGCCAGGCCTTGGCCTACTCCCCCTTTTTGTTTTTTATTTTTTATTTTTTATTTTTATCTTTTTCGTTTTTTTTTTTTTTTTTTATTGGTACCAGGGATCGAACTGGCGATTGCCTGCTTACAAGGCAGGCGCTTATGCCGCTGAGCTAGATCTCCAGCCCCCATTTCCTCGACCGGCGTTTTTCTCAGCCTGCTCGGCAGAGAACTCTGCGTACCAGGCTCGCCAATCCAGGTAACTGCCCGAGGGCAGACACGCCTTTGCCAGCTGAATCCAGTCCGCGGGGGTGAGGGGCCCAGAAGACAGATTCTCCAGCATGGCAATGGTGTAAGGCGCAGTCGGCCCAAAGGTTGTAACTGCATTTTTAAGTTCTCTAATCTGCTTTATCTCAAAAGGCTCCCATACATTGCGTCCCTGGCCCATAGCTACTTGTACAGGAAATATCCCGTAGGGGCCACTATCTATCCCAGGTGGATGTACCTCATGAGACAAGCGTCCCCCCTGCCAAAGCCGCCTGTAAAAATACCGACCCGCCGGCGGCGGAGCATAAGACAGCGGCCGTGATTGGGCGGAAAATGGGGGCCCGTGCATCACTTCCTGTTCTGGCGAAAGGGGAGAGAGCTCCCAGGCGGCCGCCTCGTGGCGAGGAATCGCCTCCGGAAACGGCCCCCAAGGTGGGGCGGAAGGCTTCGCCTCCCTCTCGCGCCGGGGAGCGCTCAGGAGCTCTCTACTCCTCCGCAGACCAGGTTGAGCAGAGCGCAATTCGCGGGGCAACGCTGGAAAAGAACCCTGCGACTCCTTATTGAGCGACTTAGGCTCCTGACAGCTGGTCTCTTTGGCCTCCTTGCCATTCAACTTTCCCTCGTCCTCGGAGTCAGACGACTCCGAGGCTAGAGCCCCGTCCTCCTCCTTAGCATCCTTGTTCCCCTTGACGGACCCCTCTCGGGAGCTCCCTGACTGGGCCTGCTCAGATACCCTGCGTACTTTTGTAAGCTCTTGAGAGCTTTCTCCACAACCACCCTCGCTCTTAGTGTTGCTACCTAACATGTTTCCCATCTTTTAATATGTTACTCACCGCGTGAGGCCCAAGGAATCCGCCACTTACGCGTGAGCCTGAGGGGAGTCTAAAAGCCCTGTAGGTGCGCGCCACCCAGAGCCCAGGCTTATCCCCAACTCACCTGTCTCGCAGCTCTGTACTGGAGCGTTGTCCACTTCCACGTCTCGGGGGTGATCAGTCCCCGGGCGGGCCTCCAAATGTCGATGTCCGCTCCCGGCCGGCAGGAAGGACACACGACAAAGTCTGGTAGTGGACAACCTTTTCTTTTTATTTTCCTTCTCCGTACAGCCTGCCCTGGGTTCTCCCAGCTGAAGCCTCCTCTGGTCCGCTCCCCGCGGCTCCTTTTTGTGCTTCAGTCTGCCCCAAAGCCTCTACCGGTCCGCTCTCCGCGGCTCCTTTTGGGCTTTTACTTCTGGGCTTCTACCTGGCTTCTTCTTCCGCCCAGGGGTGGCACCGGTATATATACGGGTACAGTGTCCAATCATGTTAAAGTAAGCAAGGCAAGCTGATTGGCTAACATCATCAGTTGCCAGGCAGACTATATTGTTGAGCGGGTTGTTTACGCGGTAAGCAGGAAACTAACATATTCGATGGGAGGGGTAATCTACCTCAGGCTTTGCTCTTTACCACAGGCCGCACGTCTGCCGCGCAAGGCGAGCTATCACAGACGCGGCTCCCAACAGATTCCCCTCCTGGGTAAATACCCAGAAAAATTGAAAAGGTCATGTCACAGTGATATATGTGTACCTATGTTCATAGCAGTACAATTTGTGATAGCTAAATCTTGGAAACAACCAAAATACCCATCAACTGCAGAGTGGATGAAAAAAAATGTGATATTTTTATAAATGGAATATTACTCAGCTATAAGAAAGGATGATCTTGAGGCCTTTTTGGTAAATGGAGGCAACTTGAGAATATCCTCATAAGTGAAATAAATTAGACTCACATTAGTAATTATCACAGTCTCTCTAGTGTAAAAAATAATAAAAACTGACAGAGTAATGGGATCCACAAAGTGTAATAGATACTGTAAAAGTGTAAAGGAAGGAAAGTGCTCTAAAAGGTTTAATGGTGTAGTGTGTAAGATAGATGACCATATTACTGAATTTCTGTTGGATAATTGAACAGAAGGGTTTGCCCTGTCAGTGTTTGAGTGTCTAACCACTTTTTGTGCTTTGATTTTGTGACTTTGGCAACTATTTTCAAGATAACAATGTGTTATGTATCCTGGGGCTGACGGAGTATGTCCATAGGTGTGTCTGGCTGGGTTATGCTGTGGCCTTGGGGTCTAATTCCAGCCCCGTGCCCCTTCCACTCTGGTGGTGTTGCTCTGCTCTATAGCGCCATGAACTGAGTAGCTTCGCACAATCTGCTTTCTACCATGTGTGTGCTTTGGAGAATTCCCCCCAAATGTTAAGTACTTACTTTTTTTTTCTGTGTTTCTTTCTTGTTTTCATTTCAAAAACAAGACAAAAAAGATAGGAATGATACCAAATTTTTAAAAAATATTAGGAAATTAACACTAGTTAGTATATTGCGTATCATTATCTTAGAAGTAGTTGTTGAGGTTACAAGATTTAGGCATATAAAATGATCAAACAGTCAAACAATGAAAGCACATACTGGTCTCTTTGATGAACTTACAGATATTAGTAGTATAGTTATCTATCTTGGGTATGCGTTTATATATATATATATATATATGCATATACACACACATAGATATGTATGCTGATATACCTATAATCTTTTCCCTTCTTCCTTTTCCCTTTCCTCTATCCCAGGTGTTCTCTCCTTTTGAGCACTTTCTTTCCCTTTCATTTTCACAATGTCTATTGTACTTTTTGGATCTTTTTACTCTTTCAATTTTTATTTTTTTTACACTAAGGAGACAATATAATATTTAGATGTGTGAGTTTGATTTATTTCACCTATGAGTATGGTCTCAAGTTGCATTCATTTACCTATAAAAGCCTCAGGTTTATCCTTCTTTATAGCTGAGTAATACTCCACTATATAAAAATACCATATCTTTTTTATCCATTCCATAATTAATGGGCATTTAGATTGTTTCCGAGACTTAGCTGCTATAAACATGGGTGCACATATATCTGGAAAACTAGGATTGGAGTTTCTATTCAGTCCAGCTATTCACTTTCTGGGTATTTTCCAGAGGAATTGAAATCTTTTCTTATTTAAGTTGCAAATGTTGTATGTGGTGTTCAGAAACAGTAAAGCTAGCACAGAAAATTGGTACCAGAGCAATGGGGCTGTTACTGTGACTATACCTGCCCATGAGAATCACAAGCCTGCAGAACTGGTTTGCTGAAGGAGTTTGGACAGTTTTAAAGATGTGGGCTAGAGAAGCCTTGAAATGCAGGAAGCAGAAATAGATGGGTGATTCTGTTGAGACTTTGGGAGAAGGATTATTGAATTTCCTGTATGGGAGACAGCTGTCTTATGTTAGGCAGAATTACGAGTACACTATTGTCTTCATTTGGAGAATAAGTATTGTTCAAGGAGATGTACTTAGGTAGGAAATTAAGAAGGGGTTGAACGGTGGTGGTGAGGGTGGAATTTCAACTTGATTGGCTGTGGGATATGTCTGAAGGATTGGTGACAAACATTATTAGGTGTGTCATGGAGGCTGGGCCTTGGGCCTTTGCTCTTTCCTGGTCTTGTATTCCTGCTCTCTCTGGTGCTGTGATTCAAGGAGCTTCATGACGCCCTTCCAACCTGATGTTCCTGCCTTGAAGACAGCTGACTATGGATTGAATTTCCAGAAACCAGGCGATTAAAAAGAGTTAAACCTACAAGAATGGCAGTTAACTCCTTTTCCCTTTACATTGCAGGTGTTGGGTATTATGTCCATCAATGGGAATAGTGAGTAATACATCAGGCACTTCTCTCCAGAGGCTCTGATGGGTCACCTTTCCTGGCTTCTTTCAGGTTCTGATGGTGCCAGGCACTCACTGGCCTTTGGCTGTACAACTCCAATCTCTGCCTCTGTCTTGAAATGTCTACTTCTTGCATTTGTCCTTCTTGTGTATGTGTCTTGTAAGGACATTTGCCATTGGATTTAGAGGCTGCTGGAATAACCCAGGATGATTGCATCTTGAGATTCCCAACCTAATCACATCTGCAACGGTTCTTTTTCCAAATAGCGTCACATTTACCACCTCTGTAACTAAGATGGGGACATAGCTTTCCAGGCGCCATGATTCATGTTTGTAATAGGGCCTCCCTACTTACTTTTTTAACAAATTGCTTTCATATACATTGCCTCACTTAAAATTTTAATTCTTACAATATTCTTATGAAGAAGGAATATGAATAAATAAACACTAGCAACCTAATGAAGAAAGTAAAAACTACTGTAAGAGAGAAGGGAAGGATAAAATAATGGTAAGAGTTTGCTTTGTCTTTGGGCATACTTATGAAATGTTCATGGAACAAATTGTTTTTTACTTTTACAAGTAGAACCTTAAGAATGTATGGAATCACAAACTTTACATTTGTTTGCTATTTAATATGGGTAGAAATTAACATGATATACCTGCCATAATTAATACATAGTCTCATAGTGTTTAATACCTGTTTGTCATAATAAGTATCATTATAAATGTTGCTTTCTCAAGGCCTACTAAATAAATGATCAAAATTATTAATAGCATTCTTTTTGGGGGGCAGAATATTATAGCTGTCATAGTTAAATTATTTTTCCCTTTCTCTCTCTTTTTTTTTTTTTTTAAACACACAGTGGTTCTGATAAATTTTGCTGGAAGTTGTCAAATGTTATACAAGTGATGACATTTATGCTAGAACATCCTGCCACCTGCAGGTAACCAAGAGCTTCTGCAATTTGCAGAAAAATAAACTGCATCTGTTGGCATTAATTAAGTGGCCCCTGATGCAGGGGTCCTTGCTCAGAATCTTTGATGGCTCAAAAAACACTTCATACTTGTTGATCAAAACAGATATCCCTTGATACACACATAGGATTGATTGCAGAACTCCTCTTTGGGGTCAAAGTTCATGAATGCTTTAAGTCCCTTACGGAAAATGGTATAGTATTTGCACACACTGTCTCGTATGCTACCTTAAAGAATCTCATATAATACCTGATATCATGTAAATAGTTGTTATACACTATGTATCTAATACCATGTAATATATGACACCGCATTACACTGTATTGTTTAGAGAATCATGACAAGAAAGAAAAGACTATGCATGATTAATATATACACATCCCCTCAAAATAATCAATTGGCAGCTGGTGAAAATCCATGGAGGTAGAACTCACAGATATGAAGGACTACGTTATTTTCAGTAGTTTAGTCAAAAACACTCCTTTGAAGATGTTTATATTTTAATTTCATTCCTGAGTTTTGAATTACAAAATAAGCTCACACATCAAGTTTGCAATAGATTTTTTTTTAAAAAGATCTAATTTACTGTTTTTCCAGGTGTTATTTCTGGATAAAGAACAGAACCCCGAAACTTGTTGGAAATGAAAATTCTCGGGCTCTGCCCCAGGCTTGTGAACTAGAAACAACAGGGGTCAGGTCCAGCAAGCTGTGTGAGAGGCCTCACCAGGTGGCTCTGTGGCACACTAGAATCTGAGAGCCACTGGTACAGATGTTAGAACAGCATGGGTGAGCTTGGTTGGCGGAGGGACAAAGCTTAGGCACTTACAGTAGCAAAGCAGTCAAGGGAGAAGGCAGAGCCTCCGAGAAAGTCCTGGCCCAGCAGCATGGCTTCTTAAATCAGCAAATGGGAACTATACTTTCGATATGATCTAGATCTCATATATTGGCACCATTTTGATTTTAACATTTCAAGTCAGAGAATATTTTTTCTCTCAAGATTTTATAGGAAATGTTGGCTTAGATTGTTTTTTCCTTACTTTTACATTAAAGTCATTTATGAGATAAAACTAAATCTCTCCAGTAATTAAAATTTTATTTAGGCACATAACGAGAACACCAACTTTTAGAGTTAAGGAAGACATAACTTTACCTTATATAAAAGTCAGCAAGAAAAATAATCAATAAAACTAGGTCATTATTGTCATATACCCAAATGTACACTAACATAGGAGAATGTTCTAATTTGCAAATGTGAACTGAATCTACGGTATGGCCAGGGTCTCAGAAATTTTTCATAGCATGAAATAATAAATTTAGGTTTTAAATCTTCCACTAAAAGGCATCATAAAGAAGATAAAAATGCTATAAGCTTATGTGGAGAACTTGTGAAAAGTAGGGTAAGATAGGAAAAAATCCAAACAAAACAGCACCACAGGTGCACTTCCAGTTGACAGCAAAGCAGGAAGGGACAAGGACACCAGAACTTAGCTTGTTTTCACTTACTCGGGTCCACCTAGTGAAGACTAGCTAGAGCAGGGACGAAGGCCAGGTTTTCTAGACCTGGGCTCTCATCTTTACGGGAAACTGCTGTACATGGAGCTTGAGCCCTTTGCTTACCAAACCTTCCTTAACCTCAACTTGCTTCCTTAACCTCAGTTTGCTTCCTTAATCTCAGTCTGTAAGATATCGATAACAACAAAGCTTAGCCCATGAAGGGGTCCTGAGAATTTGATGAGTGGGAGTTCTCAAACTTAGTTGCACACTGGAATCATCTGAGGGCCTTTAAACACTACTGCAATCAAATGACGCACGTATGGTGCTTGGCCTAATGCGTGCCCTAAGAGGAGAGCATGATCTGCATTAGCAATTACTATTGCTGCAAGCAGGGTGTTTTGCTAAATGTCAGCCAAATGGACATTGAAATCAACTGGAAACCATTCTCAGTAGGCCTCTTGGGAGGCATTCCTAGGCGTTTAATCTGAATTGGGGATCTTGGCACATTTTCAAGCTCCCTAGTTAATTCTGATGGGGAACCAAAGTAGAGAATAGACGTGCTGTGCTATGAAACATGAATAAAATAGATGTCTTCTTAATGTGTCCACAGTCTTGGGACAGGGTTTAAACCAAGATGAATGTGAGTAAAACTCTAAGATCAGGACATTTAACTATGTGCTGGATCTATGCTAAATATTTTATAGCTGTAGATCACATCTCAAGGATAAACTCACAAGGGGTAGTTATTCCCACTGCTATCATGTCATCATCATCATTGCTATTGATTATCAAAATGTTAATGTCTGAACCATTTAATAAAAGCCAGAGTCCCTTGTTTCATGGAAATGGGAGATGATTTTGCAGTTACAATCATGCATACATGATCACAAATGAATAAATCTTTCTGTGATTACAACTGAGACACCTAATGTCTGAGGATATTGAGAAGGAACCAGAAGTGGAGGAGTATGATTCAATGATGAACAGTTTAAAATAGAAACATATTTGCAGGTTAAGTAGGGAGAAGCTCGGAAAAGTATAAACTTGCAGAATGCATGGTGTGACTAACTTTCTGGTAGAAACCAGGCCATGAACTAACTAATGTGGGGGTAACAGTCACCTCTTGTGGACAAAGATTACAACCCTCATTAAACAGGCAAGAAAGCTGAGGTTTAACAGGTTAAATAAATTGCCCAGAGTTGAGTCAGTGAAGTGAGAAAACTCAGGTAATAAGTAGACTGTGGTTGGGGCTAGCCAAGTCTCCCAAGGGAATTAGGAAGGATTTGACAAGAAAGATAGAGAGAGGGAGGGTGTTGTAGTCATAGTTTGCATTGAAAAATAATTTAATACAGGACACATGATTTATAGCATTATTTTATAACTGTCACCCAAAGAGGCAAATACAAAAAATGTGCAAGAAATGTGTTCACTCACTAAAGACTCAAAAAATCCAATCGAGGACCTACATCCCATGGCAATATATTGCATGAGGCCAGTTGAAGACCTAGAGCCCATGACAATGTCTCATGCAAGGTTTTTCATGGATCTACAATGGGAATGCCCAAAGGTCAGTAGTGGAAGTGAGAAAGTCTGTACCAGCAGGATGAAAGATCTGTGCCAGCAAGTTGAGGGTCTACACTGGAGCCAGGAAGCAATGCTCAAAGTAAGGACCAGAGCTCCCCTGAAAAGTACCACAGCTATCCTCAGTGACAACAAGGTCCTGAGCTCCTCTGATGATAAGAACACCCAAGTTCATATCAGGAAAGAAACTTGATAAGCTTCTGCAGGAGAACCAGCAACATGATGGAGAATCAACAACACTTCCTCCTCTGCCGTTCTCTTTTTCTGTTGCAACAGTCTTCAGGTGGGCCATCCAACTCAGTACCGTGTTGATGCAGTTCAGTTGGCATTACAAGTTGACCACCAGTTGTTATTCCACCACAGAGCGTGACTAGATTTGGGTAACATAGGGAAAGAGGGAAGAGTCTGCTTTGAGACAGTGTCTGGGCAAAAATGCCCAAACTGGAAGTGGATTATTGTCTTAGTTACTTTTACTCATTTCTGGAACCAAATACCCAACACCCAAAATGAAGGAAGGAAAGGTTTATTTCTTACAGTTTTTGGAGGTTTCAGTCCACACTCAGTTGGCTTCAAGGCATGGTGGTGTGGCGTGCCGCAGTTCTTGGCAGCTGCAAACAGCAAGGCAGAAACCAGCAGAAGAGAGAGACACACCTTCTTCCCACACTTACATCATATCCTGGCTCCACCCCTAGGTGGATATGGCACTCATACCACCAATCTGAGTGCTAGAAAACGAACTAATCACAAATGCATAATTGCATGAGGCTTGGGAGTCACTGACATAAACCATGACAACTATGAAAACAATGGTTTCCTTAAGAAATAGAGTCATTTTGGGCAGACTAAAAAACTATATCTACCATGAAAGGGTGCTGGAACATCAGACAGAAAAGGGAGGTGTCTGGCCAAACTCTAGAGGGCTATATTTTAGTAAGTTTAGACTTAATTTGAAAAACGGGGGAGGAGCTCCTGGGGGGCTTTGAAGCAGAGAAAGGTCTACATTTGGGAAGTGACTACATTTTAAAACATGCCTAACCTTGGTGAGTTTTTATTTTTCGCAGAAAAGTTGAATTTTTGGATTACAAAAGGCATTAGAATTTTTCATCTATCAGTTTCAAGTGGCCTTTGGGCCAGATACAGTCCAAAAGTACATTCGGCCTAGTTTGGTTTGTGATGTGTCTTACCTGTTTTGTGTCTTTTAGCTTTTAGTCAGAACATAAATTCTCTAGTTTGCAGTTTCCCGCCCCACAGAGAGTCCACTGTGCTTTATGAAATATCCAGGCAGTACTAAGAAACAAAAGAACCTCATATCTATATGGAAATAAAGCTAATTATGGTTAAAAAAAGGATTATCAGTGGTTTTCATCCTATCCCAAGTCACATTTCAAAAGCAGCATTCTTTAAAAAAAAATTTTGTGGGAGAATTCCTACTCCATGAACACGCATTTTCAATTTAAAATGTTCTAAAAACCACGGAGCTCAAGTGTTGGAAGCTGGCTGTGTTTGCGCTGAGCAGCCTCCTGTCCTTTATCACAGGGCATCCTTTGTCTGTGACGCACCCTTTAACTGTGATGTGTGTTCCCATGCCAGCTTGTACTTAGGCCAGTTGACAAGTTCTTATGTCCCGAGAACTGGCATTTCCATAAGAATTTTCTGGGCTTATGAAGATAGTAGGAATGGAAAAGTTAGCATAAGTAGGATAAAAGGCATATTTTTTGGGTTGTCTCATTAACTCTTTGCTATATTTTCTTCCTATTGATAAATTACAGATTAACTGGCTGGAATTTACATATAGGACTTTCATTTCACAGCACAAAGTATTTTGGCAGGGAGGGATCCATGATCAGGAACTGAAAACCTACAACTTAGGTATTCTTGTAGTTAAAGTATAAAAATAAAAAAAATTTTAAACAGTTTTCTTCACTTGGCAAGGCACCATTGTGCTGGGTGAGCTAACTGCTGCGGAATCTTGTGAAGCACAGACGGACAATATTGCTTTCTCTCCCCACTAGGTGTCAGTACTACCCACACACCCAGCCCTGAGAAACATGCACCTCAAGTCACCGCCAAATGTGCCCGGGGTGGCATTCTCTCCCTGCCTGAGAATCACTGTTTTATATCAATCTAATTTTGCTTTTCCATTTTCTCACTCCTACCTTTCTTAACAGTGTTGATAGAGATATAAAATTCAGCAGCAAATGAATTAAAATGATAAAACTAGACATGCCCCTTTTTTAATTAAAAGTTTAAGAGCATTAAAATGAACTTTACAAAAGTTGTAAATAGATGAGAAAAGTTATTATAAGGATCAGTAAATAATCAGAGGAGCTGCAAAGAAAAAGGAAGGGCAAAGAAAATGTTTGGAAACTTGGAAACTCTCTAGAAAATGAATGGTTATTTTTAATGTAGCTTTGGGATTAACATACTATGAGTAATAGTATAGGTTTTTTTTTCTCCTTTGCCTAGGGTAATTATGGTATTACAGCTAAACACTAAATCTAGAAAAGTATTCAAAGCTTGATTTAGGTACTGGTAACTAATAAGATGCAAAAAGCAATCATAAAAATGACAAAAGCTATATATACTTTTTCTTTTAAAATGATTATTTTTGGAACAAGCTAAGGAAATACATCTCCAAGTTTTCTTGTGGTTATTAAAGGGGAAGCTATGGAAAGAAATAGTTTGGATTTTCATTTGCTATTTCATCAGGTTTAAATGCATAGTAATTATATTTTCAGCATATAATTTCCATATATTGTTTAAAAATTTAGGTTAGAGTTCTTTAAAATAAATGATTATGGAATCAGGGCACTGTCAAACTGACAGAATCTTGGAGAATGCCTTGTCCAGTGGTTCTTCACCTTAGCGCATTTCAATTTGTTTAAGGGAGGCAACACTATGATTTTCAAATACTACAAGTGTTTCAAATATGTTTTCAGCTTTTTAAAAGTAATGGAGATGAGGGAGAGCTGGAGAATGCAGGCTCGGTTGAAAAGCCTTGCATGGGTCAGTTACTGTAATATAAAAAATGCTGCCCAAATTGGTGTTAGAGATAGACATTTAGGTTATTTTAGAGAAATTTCTCCATATTTTTGAGCCCCTGTAAGGGGACATGAAATATTACTGTGGACTGCTAAGTGACAACTCTAAATCCAGTCCAATTTATTTCTTTCCCAGTGAAGAAACTGAACCAGACATGACACAGCTGTCCATGATGTCACAGTAGCTGAATGAATTTTGGGTCCAAGTGTCACCTTGATTTTTTTCCCTCCTTAACTACTCAACATTATTTTGATACAACTGCTCACGATAAGTGCTCCAGTGTTTCAGGCACTGTGTTAGGTTAAACACATGTATGATCTCTGTTTTACTTCTCAAGGCGAATAAGGTCTAATCTTATCCCTATTTTACAGATGGGAAAAAACTGTCTGAGACATTGGCCAACAATGGTCCAGGCTGGTGGGAATTCGAATTCACCAGATTGCAAAGCTTGTGCTATTCATTCTTCACACCTGTTCTGCTGGAAACTTCTTTCCATGTTGTGCCAGGAGTTTATTCTACTTGGAAGAGCGAGCTCTTATCCTTGAGGGAAAAATCTCAACGCCCATGTATTGATGCTCTTTCGGTGCTGTATCCATCTTTGTTTACGATCAAAGCTGACCCTGTTTGAGCTCAGCTCTTCATCATGTCTGCCACAAGCCCAGGAAAAATGACAGCTCTGATGAAATGCCCTGGAAGCATATGTTGTGTTCCCCAGCGGTAGGCAGAATCAACCTACTTCAGGAACGAGAACTGTGTGCTTTTGTTCTTCCTTGGACTCAAGAGTCAGCAACTCCTGTGCACAGACAAGGGTTTCTACTAAAAAGCGCCATGAGGACAGGGCTGCTTTGCAATGGAAACGATATGTTTATGAAAACTGATGAAGAACAATGAAGAGCGGTTACCACTAAAAGCCAGTCAGAATCCATGAGCACCTTTGCATAAGTGACTCAGTGCTGTTTCCTCTCCTCTTTTGGATCTCAAGGCAACACTATTCCAAAGTAAGTTCCTTGGACTGAGACAATACTGTACTTTGACAATCCCAAAGTATAGAAGCATAACTTGCACTTTCTCTAAATTTTAGATGACAATCTTAAAACTTGCTATTTGTAATTGTATGCATGAGTGTTTGAATTATGATCAAAAACTGAAGGTACATTCTCTTAGTATTTATTCCCTATTTTGTAGAGTTCTTTGCTGAAGACCAAGAAGCTGACACTTAGAGCATCAGATAATCTCAGTCCAAGGAACTTACTGTGATGGACACATGATTGAGTTGGTACTTCCGATTCTTGGTTCCACATCTGTGGATCCAGCCAAACACAGAATGAAAATATTTGGAAATGAAAAAGTTGCATTGATACTGAAAAGGCGCAGACTGTTTTTGTTGAAATTATTTCCTAAATAATACGGTATATGACCTAATTATAAATAGTTTACATTGCATAAGGTGTTGTAAGTATTTTAGAGGTGATTTAAAATGAATGGGAAGATCACATAGATTTTATGCAAATACCGCACCATTTCATATAAAGATTTTGAGCATCCACAGATTTTGATATCTGAGAAGGTTCCTGAAACCAACCTCCCTTAGATACCCAGGGATGCCTGTATGTATTGGGAAATATAATAAAAGTAGTCATTATTATTGCTATGAGTTTAGAATTGCTAGGATAAAAAGCCAGAAAAGTTTTATCTTTCAGTTTTATACTCCAGAAGTATCTACCACTGTCATGTGGGCATGTCCCTTTAGAGCTGCTGCCCCTCTGCACTGGCACGGTTTGTGCCCAAAGTACACATATGCATGCAGTTCAAGATTGAGCAGTGCTTCCAGGGATTGAGGAGCCTGATCTGGAGAGACAGCACAGAACAAAGGAATACCCATAAAACTGCCCCTTTGTATTTCCATGGAGATGTGGGAAGCAAAAAATAAACTTAGCATTCTATCTTGTGCACAGATTCCATTAGATCTATAACTGACTTTACATCTCAGTAAGCAAGAGTAACCAATTTTATTGTAATTTATCCGTGTGCTGATTATCTTAAACTGCTCCTGATAAATAAGCAGGCAATTCTTCCTTCATCGTATTACCCCTTCATGATTCATACACCCATCCATGTACCCATGTAGCATCCCTCACCTCCCCATCCAATAGTTGCTTATTGAATATCAATAGTATGGCAGGTTCTGGGAGAGCACAGAGGACAGGCTAGTGATTGGTGTCAAGAAGTTTGTAGTTCATTATGGGAAAAGGATAAGGCACCAATACAGTATATAGAGTGAATAGAGTGTCTTAAAAGAGGAACTGTTGCTATGGGGGGACAAAGGTGGGAAGTTCAAGCACTAGTTTACCAAAGAATCTGTGAGTCATTTTTGTTCAAACATGTATAAAAGATTTTCAAAGATGCCAGTGTAGTGTTTAAATCAAAACCTTTGGAGTCAGGTGCAAATTGAAGACACGTATCTAAACTGTTGAAACTCCACATAACTGTGGGATCATATTGCTTTGACTTTTCAGTTTGTAATAGGACCATGTCCTTGTCCTCCACTTGACTGATACCCTTTTGAATATATCCCACTTATGATTTCCCTTTCATTCCTTTCTGCTATCATTCTCCCAATGTACATAAGCAATACCACTTCCGGTCTCAGGTTTTTGGACACTACTTCCTGCCTTGTTTCCTTTGAATATAAGTATTTTAGCAGTAAGAGTCATGGCTTTAAGTCTCAGTGGATTTGCTGTAATTTCTTTCTGATACTGCAGGCCTGAGATATTGTAGTAATTATAGGAATGTTTATTGACCGCATGGACTGATGGGAGGCTGCACAAACTGAGCGAAAGTAAGCACATCCTATGTCAGTCTCTTGAGCTGAGCAGCTTTAGAGCTGCATTTCTGCCTCAAAAGTGATTTCTTGAAATTTCATCTTTACCATTCATTACTGTTTCATTGCTCATGAAATGGCATCTCCCCAAAGGCAGACTCTTGGTATTTTTCTTGTCTGCTCCTGGAGAATTAAATAATGCAAACTTGTTCTAGTGAAAGGTTCCTGAATATCTTAACAGACCATGAAAACATTTTCTTCCTAACCTACTTTCAATTTTATAATTGTCAGTCATGGAAAAAGTCTGTATTTACAGTATCAGATTGTGAGTCCTATAATTATCTTTTCTGACTAATTTATTGGTAGGTCCCTTGAAAAAGTCACCTGTGGTTACAATCTGCATGTGGATGCATAAAACAAAAAGAAAAAGGAGGGATGACAAAGAGAGAGAAAACTAAAAAGATTATGGTGAATTATAGAGAAAAGTCAACTATGCAGAAATGTAGGTTTTTCTTTTTTGTTGTTGTTGTTGTTTTTGTCAGGCTAGAGTTCAAACTCTTGCACCTCAGAGATCTGGGAATAAAGGGAGAGAAATCTTGCCTTCCTGTGACAGTGAGCCCCACTGGAATGATCTCAAAGATCTTTGCTTCTGAAGGAAGTCTAGTCTATATAATACTCTAAATTAACAGTGAAGGTTTGTATGCTTTGACCAAGGTTATTAGAGAAAGTAAATGGAGATTTTATGTGTAAACAGTCCAACTTCAGCACCTGTGCTTCTACTAGGTGCTGACTGAATGAATCAATGTGTTAATTATTTTAAATTCACTATTTTACTTATTATTGAGGGTGTTACTAGTCCATTTGGGCTGTTATAATGAAACACTGATATCTGAATGGCTTATAAACAGTAGCCATTTCTTTCTCATAGCTCTGTATGTCAGATATCTAGATCATGGTGGCTTACAGGTGGCCACTTCTTACTGTACCATCCATAAGTGGAAGAGGCGAGGCAGTTCTCTGAGGCCTCTTTTATTAGAGAGCTAACCAGGTTCATAAAGTATGGTCACTCACGATGTAGTCACTACATAAGAGCTCCACCTCCTACTACCACCATGTTCAATAACAGGTTTCAACATGCAAATTTTGATGAGATGCTAACATTTAAATCACAGCAAGGTGCTATATAGCAGTGTTTTTAGCTTTGTAGATAAGAAGACTTAAAGGGATCAATTACTTGAGGACAAAGGCTAATTAGAGACAGACTCATTTAAATGTGCATCTGAAGTTATATCATTTAAATTTCTTCTAGGACAGTGATGGTGAACCCAGTGCCAAAGTGCAACCCCAAACC
This sequence comes from Cavia porcellus, assembly GCF_034190915.1. Lineage (NCBI taxonomy): Eukaryota > Metazoa > Chordata > Mammalia > Rodentia > Caviidae > Cavia > Cavia porcellus. Next base: position 56,480,086 of record NW_026947496.1, read on the forward strand.
CAACTCATTTATTACAAAGTGGTAACACAATTAAGCCTGAATACTGAGGTTTTGGTTTAGAAAAATACTGTTCTATATTAACATCTTTTATCTTAAAAGAAAAATACCATGAGTTTGCCATTACTGGCCTAGGAACTTTCAGAGATGGTTTGTAAAAATAAATAATAGCTACTAAAGTGTTTGTATTTCAGTTCTACCATTGGGTCCTCACCATGGTACATTTTTTTTAATTTTTATTTTTATTTATTTATTTATTTATTTTTTATAGGCTAGTCAAGTGAAGCAGTGGGAGTGGAGAAGGAACAAAGAAATCTGTAACTGGTTGTGATCAATTAGTTGTAAACACCACTGCACTCGGACCAGCCTTTATTTATTTATTTAATTTATTTTTTTTTTCACCATTGTACATTTTTTCTCATGTTTCAAACTTGAGGAAATTTGTGGGTGGGGACACTGAGATGCTGATGGTTTCTCAGGCAGACCCAGAAACAAATGAGGAGATACAAATACGAGGGGAAGAGCTGGATATAAATGCAAATACATCTGACCTTGAAGCCTAAAATTTTATTCTACACATTTTAGCTGCTTCTTTTCTTTTGAGTTCTGCTTCCTCTTTACTGAGCTTGGGTTTGTTCTGTGATTTCTAGGTATGAGTGACACTGCTGTTGCACAAAAAGCAGTTAATATTAGATGTAACTCCACTACCATCACAAGCTCTTTTAGAATTTAAAGTAGGAGAGAATCTTAGGGAAAGTTCAACAAATCTGACTCCTTTTTCTTTTCTTCCTTTATTCTTTTTTCCTTGCTTCCTTCCTTCCTTCCTTCCTTCCTTCCTTCCTTCCTTCCTTCCTTCCTTCTCTTCCTTCTTTTTCCTTAATTTAACTTTCCATGTGTATAATTTTTTGATAAATACAAGCCTAGGTGGAGATGTATGCCAAGAGCCTAAGCTGGAAATAAGTGAAGGTTCTTCTTTAAAGGGAAATTGTGAAGCACTGAAAACACTGTGTGTGACAGATCATCCAGAGAGGCTGGAAATATGCCAGGCTATATGAATGGAAACAATGATGAGATTGATATCTCAAAAATCATAAGAATAGCCTGTTGATTAAACAAAACAAAGTGTGTGAGACTTATTGATGTAAGGGAAATTGCCAACATGGCAGAGCTTTAGCAGTGTTTCAAAATGGGGAAGGTAAAGAGGGGAACAGGATTTATCAGGTTTTATGTGTTTCTAGGGTAGGTCTTAACCAAGTGGAGGAATGGCTGGGTTTGATGTTGTGTAGCACAGAAGGGAGGTCAAAATCTCAAGGAGGAAGGCATGTATTTTGTTAATAGGTTGATTAGTTGGCAATCCTAACTCCTGGGAGGATGTACTTCTTTCCAAAACAGTCAGTTAAGCTTTTTCTCAATCTTGTTTAACCTATAAATGAGCCAAACATGTCTTGTCCCAGAATTATCTTGCCAGGGACAGAAAAGTAAGCTGGTTTCAGGTTTCAGAAAAAAAAATTAGTGATATTCAAAAGTAAGTTAAAGTCCTGTAGCTTATGTCAGACTTGATTTGGACATGACTCTCCCAGCACCCAACCCTTCTACCAGCAGAGACATTGTTCTCAGCTCAGTAGCAGGGCCGTCCTTGGAAACACAGAATGTCATAAAGGAGATATGATAGTACATGGACTCATCCAGACACTGGGCCACCTGAAGACACCCAAACATTCACAATGAATGCCTCAAGGCCTTTGCCCACTGAGGCAGGGGCATCCAGAGAATTTTGACCATTGATATACTAAGATCATCTTATCTTTCAAGCACTACAAAGAAAGCCTGCTTCTCTTTTTTTGATAAAAATGGCCTTGTTTTCCTCTGTCTGTCCATACCAAGTGTGTTAGTCAGGGTTTTACTAGAGAAAACAGATATAACACAAGATATACAGATATATAAGAAATGACAAGATTGGCCTACAATGGTCAGCCACAGAGTCGGATGCGGAAGCCTGCAGAGGGTGTCTACACACTGGCCGAAGGATTCAATCCAAAGTTTGGAGTTCACCCTAGTGTCTTATGCAAGTCCACACCAGCAGGCTGATGGGTCTGTGACAGAAGGCCAACGGCTTTATGATGAAAGGCTGAGAAGTCTATGCCAGAAAACTGAAGAGTCTGCACTGGGAGCTCGGACATGAGGTCCAAACCAAAGGTGAAGACTGGAGCTTCTCCCAAGAATGCAATACTTCCTCCTTCCTCCTTTCCTTTTATACCTCCAAGTGATGAGCCATCCTAGGGTGGATCTTCTACATCTTTGGGTACAGAGTTGCTAAACCCATTTAGTTGAGCTTCTAAATGTCTCAAACTGACACAATCAATCAGCCACTACAACAAGTTATTAAACCATATGCCTCACTGTTTTCACATAAATCTGTTGAGTTGTTTCTGCACCACTTTGCTCTTTACAGCTTATATTGTCTCAACAGAGAGAACAGAGGCATATATATATATATATATATATATATATATATATATATCCAAAACAGGAGTCCTTGCTTTAGCAATCATCTGATGATTAGGGAAATCCCAGTTTGAGCTTTATTGTTCTCAAGAGCTCTCATTAGACAAAATTCCTATGTGTCTTCAGAGGTGACTTTTCCACTGTCTGGTGAATGTAAGCCATGGTAAATTAAAGTGATTAATCTGTATATCACTTGAAATATACAAATCCTAGAACCAAGGCAGCTAAGGTTGTGGAGAGGACCCAGGATTCTAAACGTTAAAGCAGCATCTCCTCCCAAAGCCCATTATCAAATAATAATCCTGTAGAGATTTTAGGACTAAACTAGGAGAAACACTTGAAATGTGGAATTTTGGCTAATATGACACCTGGAATTTCCTGCCATCTCTAATTGGCTGTGATCTCTTTTCTCTTTGGAGTTCCCCCCATTCCAATGACATCTCTGGGCCTTTAAAAATGGTCATCTGATAAGAAATTAATGAGGTTTGCCTTAGTTTTCTGGTAATGTTACAGAAACTACTGGATGTCTTTAGAAAGACAATTTATTCTCTTTATTAAGTTTATTTTACTTCTTGTTGTCGATAATCTGATGGTTGAATGAGACATTTTTGTGGGCATATTTGTATTTGCATAGTTGGGGGAATGCAACCTGCCTCCTTTTTTTTTAAATAACTTTGTTTAAGGAGGTGTTATTTTTAAAATAACTTTGTTTAAAAAGGTGATACTGCCAAGAAATACAGAAAATCAGATGTCTACCTTTTAGGCACTCCAACATCTGTGCTATCACTTTGTGATTTTTTTTCTCCATAAATACAGTATTTTTTTTTATAAAACTTGAATTACACTTTTTTTTGCTTCAAAAACAAACAAACAAACAAACAAACCAGTGTGTTCTCAGTATTGTTCATATTATAAACTTTAGCTGAATACTTAAGTAGTTTTCATATGAGGAGGCAAATGCTTCAGGGAACATTCCTGCATATCTATTTTGGTACCTTTATTTCAATAACTGCTTATATAGAATTACAAAATAACTACAGGAGAGTTACTACTAAGATCTAGACATATTATCATATGGTCCTCAGGGAAGGTAAACAATTATATGTTTTCCAAACTGTCAAATGCCACCTACTCAAAGAGACCTTCCATGACATCCTGAATAAAACTGTCACTTCTACAGAAACTCTCTTTATCTTAATTTGTTCTTTGTTTCACTGTACTTATCACTACTTGCCATAACAGATGCTTCTTTGTTTTTGGTCTCTGTATCCCAGAAGACTATAAGCCCCATGAAAGATAGCACTGTGTTGTTTTTTGCCCACGATTGTGTCCCTATCAATTAGAACAATGCCTAGATGATAGGAGGTAGTCAGTAATATTTTTTTGGCTGAATTAAAGACTGATATCTAATGCTAGATATTATCTTTTTTATTCTCCTTGGTTGAGATTCATATTCCAGTTAGCCTATTCTAGAATAGGAATGTACAGGCCCATGAGGGCATCTTAGTTAGTCCATGTGTTTTATGACATTTATTTCCCATCTGTTAAGTCATCTTTTCTTCAAATATCCCAGATTTATTTTAACCATGAAAACATTGCTATAGTGTCAGAAGGCATTTCATCACACCCATGGATATAGCTTAGATATGATGTTGGCAAACTTTTTCTGTAAAAAGCCAGGTAATAAATATTTTAGGTATTGTTGACCATGCAATCTTGGTCACAACTAATCAGCTCTACTGTTGTATGAAAGCAGGCCCAGCAAGTATATGAACTAATAGGTGTGAATGTGTTCAAACAGAATGTTGTTTACAAACACAAGCAGATTTAATTCACATGCCCTAGTGTGCTGACTGTTGCTTTAGAATCACAATCTTACTTTTTGTTAATTCAGTTTTACATAACAGCTAGACTGGCTGTGTCCAGGGAAAATGGAGTCAGACACACAATTGTGGGCCAAATATGTAACCTCAAGATTTTCTAGGAGCCACTTTAAAAACAGGGAAAAGAAATAAGTGAAGTTAATTTCAATAATAAAATTTACCCAGCCAAAAATATTAAAATATCATTTTAGCATATATTCAATGTGAAGCATTATTAATGAAATATTTTCATTTTTAAATGAAGTTTTTGCAAGCTGGTATTTTGCATATCCAGCCCATCTGGATTCAGTCCCACTGTTTCCAGAGCCTAGTAGCTATAATGGCAAGCAGCTACTGTATTAGGAAGAACTGGAATGTGTTTTCCAGTCTTAACACTACTAATATTTTAAAAATATTTGGCTGTGAGAGGAAGCTGTACAATTTATAACAGGATATTTAGCAGACATCATTTGTCCTATCCACTTGATACCAGAGATACCGCCCCAATTGAGATGTTAAAAAAAATTTCCTTGCTGAATGTTCTCTGAAGGGTAAAATTGCCCCAACTGCAAGTCACTGATCTAGAATAAACATTATGAAATTGAGTCAATAAATCCCCTGGAACTGAACATGATAGTACTACTTAGGTATATTTTAGGTCAGGAGTGAAGGGAGGAGTGGGCTCATATCTTTCTATAGCTCCTCGGAGATGTTTGCAGATGAAACAAGTTAAGAATCACTGTTTCACTATGAAGAGATATTAAGCTGTGTAGCTGTCTGCATAACAGTTTAATGGTTCAGGTTACAAATTCAAGCTTCTGTGTGTCCTTTCACAATGAAATCAGTTCACATGGCGAATCTAAAAAACCTAGTGTTCATAAACCTTGCCATTGTTTTCCTGACTTGATGTTTGTATTAGAGTATTGATTTTTTTAAACATTTAATTTCTGGATAACTTAGCAAGAAATTTCATGAAGAAGAAGGCTCTAAGAACTAATTAAAATACTATAGAAATGGAGAGGGATTCCATGCTACATTTTAGCAATGGAAGAATCACTATGATTGGTATCTCATGCTGGCAATATAAAAATGTAGTGAGATTGGGAGTTGAGAAGCTTATGCCTTTTACACATCTCTGTGACCAAAGCTGAGTGAGTCTGACTCACGTGCTTCCTCAGATTTAATTGAGAAGAAAAGGAGATAGAGAGCATTGAGGTTATTTTTCCCTTAAAACATTTGTTCTGATTTACATTCAAAATTCTATTTAACTGCTCATATCTATCTGCAAACACAGACTGGAGCAGCTCAGCTATGATGGGACGGATATTGAAAGCAAACTGTAATTAGCTTTCCCTATTTTCTCTAGATGATGTGACATATTGGAGAGAGTTGATAAAATCGCTGGAATACAAAGTACCTCTAGTGGATATGGGCATCCAAAATGAGTGACTGTCTACTTTCAATCTCTATTCTCAGGTGAGTGTCACTGTAGTGACATGCCTTCTTTCCAAACCTCTGAGGCAGAGAGGCAGGGAACTCGCATTCTTCATAAGAAGTTTATTTTTTAATTATTATTTATTTATTTTGGGGGGAAAGGGGATCAAACTCATTATCTCATGCTTGCCCAGCAGGCACTTGTGCCATCGAGCTACAATGCAGTTTAAATTCATGTGCTTTTTGTCTGGCTTTCCTGGGGGTTGCGTGAAGACTTCTAACTATCTGCCTCAGTTGAAATATTTTTCTGAATCACAACAGGTTTTTGTGCCCAAACTTAATTCTTTTTTCTTTTTCTTTTTTCTTTTAATTGGTACCAGGTATCGAACTCACGACTGCCTGCTTGCAAGGCAGGTGCTTATGCCGCTGAGCTAAATTCCCAGTGCTTCTTACTTCTTTGTTTAGTTGCACAAAAATACGGTGTGTCTGACTTTTCCAAAGGGAGATGATCTATCATTTGGCCCATATTCCACATTCAGGAAGGGCTTACATTCTGATATACAATTTTAGACTATTAATATCATCATATCTCAGTGAATTTACAGATACTAATTGAGAGGCATAGGCACAGGAAGGTGGTGCTAATCTTAACATTGTGCATTTGTGACTTTCTCCTGGACTACCTTTCTCTTAGTATGCTGCAACTGATTTTTTTAAACTATCACCTGTAATTGAATTATATATAAGGCAATTATATCATATTTCTGTTATTAATAGGAGCATATACACCAGTTTTGCAACTATGAAACTATACTATAATTCTGCTAAAGCAGTCTTGGCATTTCTTTGAATTTTAATATATCAAAATTTCTAAGATCACAGAGGTGCCTTGGGCTTCTCTTTGATGGCAGACTGACTTGTCCATTGCTTCAGACCAAAGGGAGTGAAGTTAGGGCAGTAGCTTGCAGGAAACTTGGGAGGAAGCTGAGGGAAAGCACTGTGGAACATCAGAAAGGAAAAAGAGAGGAGCCAGGGAAAGCCTTATGAGGTCAGGCTGAGAACTTTAAAATAAGAAACAAAGTCAAAGGTGCAGAGAGTGACTGAGACCCCCAAAGTGAAATATTTGTCCAGGGATGCTGTGGTTATCTGCCTCCTCAAGGGACACAGTACCAAGAGGCGCCTCACCTTGCTCTCTAACTGGAAGTGAGGTATTTGCGGCTCCACATGAGGGCCTGTTTTTCAGAGGAAGTGTTGCTCCTTCAAGCTCATGGGAAAATATCACTGAAGAATGTGATAGACAAGGAGATGTCACGAAGCCTGCCTCCTCTAAATTGTTTCCCCGATATTTCTTTCTGTTAATTCGGCTTAACTACCTATGGTTCTGAGCCACTTTGTAACATAAGACAACTTTAAAGGCAAACAATCTCCTTCTCTGGCATCTTGTTTACAATACAATGTAAGGCAGAATATGTTGTGGTTTTATTGTTGACTGTTAGGCTCCTAAAAAGGTTTGGGCTCATGTGTTAAAACAAAACAAAACAACAACAACAACAAAAAAACCTGAGACTTGAAATAGAAGGCATTTGGAATTTTATTCGATGAAAAATTCCATCAAGTTTTGCCACTGGAGGGCACCCATCAACAATATTCCACAAAAACCATTACTTCTGTCTTGAGTTTCTTTCTTAGAATTTGATGGAGGACTCTAAATAGAGCTCTGTTTTGCAGATTAAATTGGAGCTGGTTTATCCTTTCATAATTCAGAATTTCAAAGACCAATTCCTTAGAATAATTGGAAATCACAACATTTCATACTCATTTCTGGAATCAATATTTTTAGCCCAGTTCTCATTAACCTAGGGATGTTGCTCTCAAAGGATGTGACAAGGGCATATTTACCACATGCACTCAGCAAATATCGCTTATCATAAGATAAGATAAGCATGGGATGGCTACTTAAAGTGGTGAACTTAGTAACACGTGAATGACCAAATGTAATATAAATAAGTTTATTTCAGAAATGCTATTTTAATTTTGTTGGAAAATAGTTGGAGACATCTCGAAGTGGATATTTGGAGGATATTTCCCCTTTAATATCAGCACCTTCTTGGAGCATTCTTGTGCATCAGTGTCCTTATTAGAGTAATAAAATCATCTTCTCTGGTTATAAGATACTCTGTGGTTCTTTTACTGTCGAATGCTACTGAGACTAAACTGATTGAACTAAGGAAAAATGGCAGACATGGGTATAGCCATTCCCAATCCTTCTTGGAACCAGAGAGATCTGTTCTCTCGAAATGGTCTGTTATGGAGAAGCTAGCCTTTGACATTTCCCATTTGGAGTTCAAGTTATATAGATATGTTCTTTTCTTTATTTAACTCTGCACTTCATACTGTTTCTCAGGTGGCTCTCTGTTTGTATGCAGATATAGTCATTCTTGTGTTAGATCTGTTTACCAGTCTTTTGGCAGTTGCTCATTTTCAGTATTCACTCCAGTTTGAATCACTACAATTGTACACTGAGATAATTTCAATTTCAGTGCCAACATTCGGATATTAACTGGCAAAGATATCTGACAACTAAAGATGTGCACTTGGGTGTTAGATGGCTGGGGGATCCCTTACTGTGCATTGGCCAAATTGATTATTTACTTTCCTCAAGTTTGATATTTTACTACATGTAAAATGTCTTTTTAAAAACTCATCTAAATGATTTTGTGAAGAAATGATTATCTGCAAAAGGAATGCAACAGCTCTCCAGGCACATGGTCTTGCTGGACAATCCTCAACGTTAGAGTTTTTTGTGGAAATACCGGGTAACCACTATCTCAGGTGTTTTTGTATGAGGATTTGTGCTTGTGGGTGCTCATAATAGTGCATGTCCTAGTCTTGGCATTTACAACTTGGGTGAACTAAAGTAAGGAGGAATTAAAGATTTTGCAACTTCTTTCTATTAGTTATAAAATGGAGAATAATAATCTTTAGGCAGTGATATTGCTATTAAGATTAAATAAAATAATAAAAAGGGCTCAATACCATTCTCTTTATTACTTTTTATTACTTAATTATAAGATTTCCAAAGGGTCATCTGATTGTAGAGGTTTTATAAATTAGATTGCCTAAAGTAAAGATCACTGTTGGTAGAGAACAAATTCTGTTTCTCTGTGTCCTACATCAGTTCACAGGGACCATGCCATCACCTTCTACGTCCCTGCACATCCACTTCTGTTTACATGGCCTTTTGCATTGGAATCTACACCATGAACTTCACTTTTCCATCCTTGATTCCAACTTACATCACAAATGTATGAAGCATCCTTGATCCAGGACAGGAGGACCTGATCTTTCCTCTAAATCCTTATCATTCTTGCTGTTTCCCTCTGAACTGGGGCAGCTTCCCTAAAGTCCTGTTGGTTACTCCATATGCCTTGTGATGCCAGCAGAGTATTGGCACATGGCCAAGTTCTTTGAGATGGAACCTCTGACTTTTAAATCTGCACACATCACTTGCTTTACTCTGTATAGCACAGATTGATCATTTAATAAGTCCTGCTGGGATGAGTAAGGGAACCACTAATTTGGTATTGTGTTTTTACAAATATTTATTTTATGTCTTTGTAAGCAATTTAAAAATTATTTGAATTCAAGAATGTAAACAAAACATGACTGTTAAAAAAGATGGGGAATAAAAAAAAAGTTCAATTGTTATGTCCTTCTGTGTAGAAGAATATATCACTAGCTATAAAATGTTTTGCCAAAAAGGAAGAGCTTGAGTCTCACAAAGACTTTAGATGTAACCACAATTTATAGGAAAGAAGAAAAATAGAGGAAAACATTAATGACACTACGTGAATACAGTCGGCAAAGTCCAGACTGTAAGATACCCTCCCACAGATGCTAGCAAATGCTCTAACTATCATCTCCTTGAATACTTTCATTTTCTTTTTTCGTTAACCCTTTGAGAGACTGCAAGATCTAACCCACGGTCTTCAGTGCATTCTACCACAGAGCTACACCATGAGTCTTTTTATTTATTTAGTATGGTGGATGGAACTCATGATTTTGCACTTCCCAGGCAGGCACTTAAGTATTATCTTCTATTTAAAGGGAAAAACTGTACAAGAGAAATTGTTCTCTTTTAAACTTTTCATTTTAAATTGCCTAGCTCTGTAACTCCTTCATGGCTTTTTAATTACATTCTTGATCACTGTAACCATGAGAGCGTAACCGAACACATAGGATGCCTCAATGTACCATTGTACCAAGCTTCATAAACTGACGATCATTAATCTACCTTGTGCTCCATGATCTCACCCCCTAGCTAATCAGAAGAACTGCTGGGCTCTTGTGTCTTTCCTTTGTATCTCCTTTGTACCTCCTGCTTGTGCATTGTACAAAAGTCCTAGACTATCAGATACCGGGGTTTGATATTCTGGGAATGATCCTGATCAGTGTTTGTTGACATAAATAAATCTACTTCTAAATCCTGGGTGTTTGCCACTGTATCACCTCTAAATGATTTGACAGGTTTATAGTTCTAAAGGCTTAAAAACTGTATATGTGGCGCAGATACTTGCCCCACATAACAAATGACCTATTTTTTTCAATAAACAAATTACAAATAAAGAGAGACTGAAAGAGTCTAAAGTTGTAGATTGTATATTTAAAGTGAACTGATTTTACTTGGATTATTATGCAAACTGACTAATCATAAAACAGAAAACAACTAATAATGAATGGTTTAATTGGTCACACACACATATATACATATACAAATAAACACTAATATACTGTCAGATATGTAAATACATATACCCTGTCATATATATCTTTTAAATTTAAAAATTTTTTTGTAGTACTGGAGATTGAGTCCAAGAATTCATCATGTTAAACAAGTACTTCTGAACTACTTCTCTAGTCCTTAGTGACAATATTTTTAAGTCTGATGGTAGTGTTTTTTTTTTAACAATTTAAAACATTCTTGTCTTTTAGATATATAAACTCAAGTGACTTGTGGGTGATACCTGTTACTATGTCCCCCTGAAAATAAGACCTAGCTGGAAAATGATCAGCCTTGAGAGCTAGAGGTCAGAATGCCAGCCCCAGCAAGCCTGTCCTTGCCTTATCTGCCGTCACTATTCTCTCACTCGGTGGCCACTCTGCCAGGCAGGCTGATTGGGGTTGATGTTTTTATCTCTAGTTTTCAAGGCTGATTATTTTCCACATAGGCCTTATCTTTAGAGAAAGAGGTGTTGGGATTTTCTCCAGGATCAGAAGGGAAAGTTGACTGCCTTTTTAATAAGGTTTATGGGGCTCTTCTACATTTGAATGTAATTCTTTATAATAAAAAATTAAAGAAAAAGATGTACAGAGTTTGGAGTTCTTCGTAGGGTTGATTTCAGCCAAAAGATCCTTGTCACAGTACTTAACACTTTTGATATCAATTTCTGTATCTGTAAGAGTTTAAAATAATGCCTATTTCCTAGAGTGATTATGAAAACTGAGTTAATGCATATACAAAGTTTAATTAATGCCTTGCACACAGTGAAGCATCCAATTATTGTAAAATAGTATTGCTGCTGCTGGTACCTCCTGGGAGTGTCATGTGTCACTGTTAATGATATGGTACAGGAAAACAAGGGATAACTGTGTTGTTATGGGGGGTTGAGAAGCCACAGTGGGGGAGGTGGGACCACCAGGATCCCCAGTAGCCTGTTGGGTCAGTGGCCACGCTGGTGACATTATAATGGTGTGACCTGGGACAAGTTGTTCAGGTAGGCCCTGAATTTTTCAAACAGGAACAAGAATGGTATTTTCCAAGTGTCAAAGAATTGGAAGGCCAGGGAACAATAAGTAAAATCAAGTACTTACACTAAACCTGACAGTCGTTTGTTAAAATCAGATTGACAATAATTTTTTGCCACTGGTGAGAAATATTTTAGTAAATCTGCCTAACATAAAATGAAAAAGAGAAACAACTTTAAAAGTAACAATGTATCAAATTGTTGAACATCATCGGTTCAAGGAAGAAACCTACTACGATAATTTAGAGCAAGCTTATCCATAATACCTGTCTTTGATGAGATCAAAAGCTTGTTTCAGAATGAAAAGTACCCACAGCAGCTTTCACTGAAAAAGTCTTGCTATTGAAAAAAGTCATCAGAGGTAAACAGTATGCTTCGTGACATAGTGGCACAGCTCCTGCTTGACACAATCTGGTAACTAGTGCATGGTCTACATATGAATGCAGCTTATTTAGAGCTGCTCCTTGCCCCTGACCTGCCAGAGTCATTTGACTCTGTCTGGAAACATTTTTGATTGGTACAAGTAAGTGCACGTGTGTGTGTGTGTGTGTGTGTGTGTGTGTGTGTGTGTGTACTAATGGCATCCAATGAGCAGAAGCCAACAGGGTTGCTAATCTGCTAACCATCCCTCACCATGTCCCTCACAATGGGTACCTATCCAGCTCAAGGTGACAACAGTGCAGCAGTTGAGAAGCTTTCTTTCCAAACAGGCATTTACAGTTGTGCAGACATGGAATGAAACTCCAGTTCTGCCGCCTACTAACAGTGTGATGTGGAGCAGAAAGGAGTTTGCCTCTCTGTCAGAACCATTGTCCTCTCCTACAGGCTGCAGGCTTGTTGTGCAGAAGTGAGCACGTGCAGGTAGAAGTTTCACAGAGACCCAGAAAAAGCGAATGTTCGATGTGGAGCAGGTATTATGACTGTGTTCCATAGCTGCAGCTCTTCCCTTGGTGGTCCGTGAATTGGGACCCAAGGACTCATTAAAGTAAAAGCCAAGACGTGGTATTTTGTGTTTATGGCTTATACCAGCCTGCATGCCTTTCTCCATCCCTCCCTTCCATTATAATTGGTGGTGGATTCTTTGTATTTTGAGGACCTAAAGTGAAAATGGGTTGCATTTATTGGCGAAGATAAATTCAATTACTGGAAAGAAAGATAAACTTTATTGTGAGATAGAGTGCTCCACAGACAGAACTGAGAAATTAATTTCAAATTCCTCTTTTGTCCTTAGGATGAAGTATGATACTTGCTCAGGAGCCTAATGGTTTACAACTTAGGACTCCCACTGCATCTTCTCTTTTTCTCTGATGATTTTATGATTCTCTCTCACACAACATGATGGATTCTTGAGTATCCCAAACTTTGAATCTGTGCATTTATTTATTTTTATTTATTTATTTATTTATTTTTGCAGCTTGAGTGAAACCCGTCAGGCAGAGCTGTGAAGATGTGGTTCTTAAATAAAAAATATTTTTCTACTGTGCTAACAATTCACACATGCTCCACATTTCTCTTCTATACTTAGGGTCAGTGGGATACATCCATTTTTCTTAATTCTATCTGCCTATTTTTCCAGGCTTCCAGCAGCTTTTTATGGAGACACAGCATGGCTTATTTCAGGTGCCTGCAGAAGGGAGCTCAGGGCTGTGGAGGGGGAGGAGACACTTTCTTATTCTATTCCCATCACTCTATTAACAATAGCCTTTTAATGACTTGGAAACTCCTTGTCAGCGACCTTATGTGAAATATGGCATTACAAACACACACAGGAGACATAATTCAAACAAGAAAAGCAATAATAAACTTTCATACCATTTTTAAGTTTGAATGGAGTGTATTTTATTGAAAGCTCGTATATTTGTTCCCACCAGAGAAGCTATCCACTTGCCAAACTGTAAAATTTCTATGGAGTTGATATTCTTCCTTTAAAAATTGGATGTCTGTAATTTTTGGTTCAGGTGAGAAGATTACAATGTCAAAAGTAAAAATGTCACAGATTTTCAGTGTGAATGTATTGGTCAGCTTTGCATTGCAGGCACAAACTACTTGAGATACACAGTTTAAGGAGGAGCAGTTTACCTTTGGTGCATGGTTTCAGTTCATGAAAACTGGCTCCAAGGTGGAAATGTCACGGTGGAAAGGTGTGGGAAAGCAGAGCTACTCACTTCATGACAACCAGGAGGCAGAGCAGGGGAAGAATGGCAGCAGAGGCTAAACTTTCCAAAGGCAAACCCTCTATGACCCATTTCCTTCAACTGGGACCCACCCGCTAACAATACATTCAGCATCAATCCACTGATAAGTACACGATTCAGTCACCACCCCTAGAGTTTCTTAATTTAGTCAAGTTTACAATTAAGATTAACTAGCACAGTGAGTCTGGGGCTTCCCTTGTGTACATATGGTCATCAGTGACCCACAGGACTATTGCCTATTTAAACCTGTTGTCATAAAACTTTTGGAAAATATAAAGTATTACAGTTTTAAATATTTAATTAAATTGCAAAAGTCATGTTTAAATGAGTAACTAAGCCATTAAAAATGTTTAGACTTGGGGAATGCAAGTGTATAAAACTCTTCAAATATGATCTAAAGCCTAGTGTATGTATTTATTTTTAAAAATCTGATGGCCTAACATGCATGAGGTCCTAGATTTTGAGAGGAGAAGGAGGAGAGGGGGAGGAAGAAGAGGAGGAGAAAAATGTGAAATCGGTAGTTGTCTTTGTTTTTGTTGGTATAATCAAATTCCTGAACCAGAAACCAAATAACTTACAAAGATTAGAAAATGTATTTGTGTGGCCCTGAAATCTGGGCAGTCAAGAGCATGATGTTAAACCTCTGGTGAAGGCCCCTGCTGCATCATTATGGGGTCCTGCACATCATGTGAGAACACAGCAAGAATGCTCGCTCTGGCCTTTCTTCCTTTTCTTATATACTCATTAATGGCATCGTGGAAGTCCCAGCTACATTGCTTTTTTAGTTTTAATGATCACCCAAAGACCTCGCTTGAAAATATCACTAACATGTAAATGTGGGGATTAAGTTTTCGACACAGCAGGTTCTGGAGGACATTGCTAAATCACAGGAATGGGTCTGGATGAAATTCATTGCTCATGTCTTATCTAGAGCTTGGTCTACTCTTTGTCTATCAAGTCGTGCAAGCATATTCACCTTTTTCACTGTAACCACTGTGTTAAAACTTACCTAGAGCAGGTCTTCTCTCCTCTCACCAAAGCCTGTGTGACTTCACCTATCACATGATCATTTGTGACATGATGCATACTGTAGGGGAGCCTGTTTTGACTTTGAGTCAAAATTACATTTTTTCATCCAGTTTTGTTATGAAAATAGACTAAAAATTGAGCTCTCTTTCTAGCTCAATTTTTTTCAATTGAACCAGAATTTGGAAGAGAGTTGTGATGAGCACTGAGGTTTTCTACCAATAGCAATATCTTTATAAAAATAGCTCATTTTATTTGTTAAAGATTATCAAATATCTTCACACATTTAAATATCAATACTCTGTTCATTCATTGTATTTATACAATTACTCCCTAAGGCTAAGGAAATCTATTGTGTTTTCCAGAATAAGATAGACTTCTATATCTTATTCCCAATTTACAAGGGATTTAAAGTATGTAAGTTGCTAAAAAAAAAGGAAAAATTAAAAATGAAGTTATTAGGAAAAATAAAAAAATGATCAGCATAGAAATAAGTGAAATAGAGACTAAAAGAAATGCAAAATATAAACAAAATATAGATCTTATTTTTGAGAAAGACAAGATAGAAAAATGCAGAGGAAGGGGATATAGTTGGCACAGCAGCTGACAGGCAAGTGTGAGGTTTTGAGTTAGACTACTACTTCAAAAAGGGAAAAAAGAAAGAAAAAGAAAAAGAAAAATGCTTAACTAGACTAAGAAAAAGAGAAGTCAAACAAAGTTAGAGTTGAAAGGTGTAACTACCATTGACATCAGTGGACAACAAAGCATTATTATGAACAACTATACACTAAAAAATTGGGTGATCTAGAAAAAATAGACAAATTCCTGGACGCATATACCTTATCAAGATTAAATCATGAAAAAATATAAAACTTGAGCAGATCAATAACCAGAAAAAAGACTGAATCAGAAATAAAAGTGTCTTATCATAGAAAAGCCAGGGAACAGGTAACAATATTGCTGAGTTCAACCAAACATTTAAAGAAAAAGTAATATAAATTGTCATTAAATTGTTCAAATAATAGGAGAAGGAATTCTTCCAAACACTTTGAAAGCATTACCTTATCAAAATCACATAAAGACACAATAAAAAAGAAAGTTATAGGCCAATATCCTTGATGAACTTAGATGCAAGAGCCCTCAACAAAATACTATTACATTGAATCCAATAATGCATTAAAAAGATTATCCAATCAATCAGGTTGAGATTAATTCTGAAGATACTAGGATAGTCCACATATGCGAACTGATAAACATAATACACCACATCATATACTTATCAGAATAGATGTACAAAAGGCATTTGACAAAATTCTTACCCCTCCCTAAAAATGCTGAGTGAATCAAGTGTTCGTGGAAAATAACCAAACATTTGTAATAAGCCAACAACTGGCATTAGGGTGAATGAAGTTAAGCTGCAAGTTCTCTTTTTAAGATCTGGAATAAGACAAAGACACCTACCTCATCTCTTTCACTCCACTTAGTACTGGAAGGCTTGTTGGAACAACCAGGCAAGAGAAAGAAGTAAAGGCTTTCTACATTGCAAAAGGAGTCAAATCATCACTGTTCACAGATGATGTAAATTTGTATGTGGAGAATTCCAGAATCCCGCAAATGTATTAGAACTAATAGACTAATTATGCAAAGTTGCTGTTGCTGCAGATATGAAGTCAACATACAAAAATCAGCAGCATTGTCTTACACCATTAACAATTATCTGAATTAGAAAGCACAACCCCACTTATAATCAGCACACACACACACACACACACACACACACACACACACACACAATGCATTTAACCAGAAATAAAAGATCTCTACAGTGAAAATTTTAAGTCATTGATGAAAGAAAGTGAAGAGGACAAAACAAAAGTGGAAAGATGTTCATGTTCATGTATTAGAATAATTAATATTGTCAAAATGCCCATTGTACCCAAATAAATATATAGATTCATGCAATATCTATTAAAATACCAATGGCATTATTTACACAGCTAGAAGAAAGAGTCCTAAAATTTTTATGGGAAACAAATGACTCTAAATAGCCATGAAAATCTTGAGGAAAAGGAACAAAGCAGTAAGCATTACACTAGCTTGACTTCAAAATATACTATAAAACTGTAGCAATAAAACAAAAACTATGGTTTTGGCATAAATACAAATGTATGGACCAACGAAACAGAATGGCACTTTTAGAAGAAACTCACAAATTTACCAATATCTGATTTTCAGAAAAGGTACCAAGAGCACACCTTAGAGAAAGGACAGTGCTCTTCTATTAATAGTGCTGGGAAATTTGTATGCCTAAACACAGATTCACTACTTACAAATATCTCAAATGGATTAAAAATTTAAGCATATGGTGCCATGAAACTACTAGGAAAAACATAAAAGAAATACTTCAGTATGTTGGAATAGGCAAGAATTTTTGGACAAGAACTCAAAAGCACACGTAGCAAAAGAAAACTTAAAGAGATTGTATTAAACTAAAAATCTTTTGCATATCAAAATAAACAATTAACAGTGTGAAGAGACAACATACAGAATGAATCAACTATACACCTGACAAAGGATCAATATCCAGACTATATAAGGAACGCCAAAAGCTCTATAACAAAGAACTAAATAACCTACTCAAAATGGTAAATAAACCTAAATAGACATTCTTCAAAAGAATATGAATATACATTAGGTACATATAAAAATTTTCAACATCATTAAAGAAATGTAAATGAAAACCGTAATGAGCTATCACTTTACCCCAGTAAGATTGGCTGTTTTGAATGTGGAAAAGAGAGAATCCTTGTACACTGTTGTTTGGAATGTAAATTTGTACAGATGTTATAGAAAACAGCATGAAGGTTCATGAAAAAATTAAAAATAAGACTACCATGCTATCCAGCAGTCCCACTGTTGTGTAAGTGTATCAGAAAAAGATCTGTGTTTTTGTATTCTTGCAGCACTATTCTGAAGAGCACAATGGAAACAACTTATGCTATTTTAATCCAACCATTTTGTTTATCTAGTTGATTAATGAAAAACAAAAGGTACTACATGTATACAGTACAATAAGTCAGCCATAAAACCCAAAATCTGATCATTTATGATATTGCATATTAAGTAAAATTAGCCAGGCATTGATAAACAAGTATTGTATGATCTTGATCACATGTAGAAGCTAAAAATTTGAACTCATAAGATGTTGATCATAGAATAGTGGTTATTAGAATCAGAGGAGAGTAGGAGAAAAGGAAAGATAGGGTAAAGCTGATCTTGGATACTGTCTTAGTTACTTTCTTGTTGCTGGGACAATATACCCAAATCAACAAATTAAAGGATGAGAGATTTATTTTGGCTCACAGTTTATGGAGCTATAGATGTCCATAGGGGTCCAAGGCAGAGCTCCATGGCAGAGAAGAAGTAGTTCATGGTAGGACAGATAGGAAACAGAAGTACTTCTTCCTCCTCTCCATTTTTATCCTATCAAAGCTGAAAACCTATTGATCGGTGCCACCCATATCCAGAGTGGATCTTCCCTATTCAGTACGTTCATCCTCACACTAAGAACTATGTTAAACCAATCAGTGGACAAAGGGAGTTGACCGGCGCAGCCCCAATGAAACAGGAGATGCTCTTGTGGAGGACAGTTAACTGCTGGTTTATTTACGTGGGCTCTGGTTTATATATTTGGCCGTGACCAATCACAGGCTGCCACGAGGAAGCAGGGCGGGAATGGGATGCAGGCTCTGGCTACTATATTCAGCTGTGGCCAATCAGGAGTTGCCACAGAGTACGGAGTGAGCGTGGGTGCGCACGGGTTGGCTAATTTAAAGAGGAACGTAGCGCATTGCGGAAGCTGGCGTGGTCCTTAGTCCCGGCTGGGGTATGGTATGTTGAGCGCCTGCGCCCAACAGGGAGTGTCACATACCCGTAATCCAGTCGGTTTCAAAAACTTCACCTATGAGTGAATGAGAGGTTGGGGGAACATCTGGATAAAAACCATAACAGGTTCTGAGTTGCAGTTAGTATAATATAGTATTTATTTAAGGCTATAGGAAAGGATTTTGTATAGTTTTTTCCATAAGGTAAATACTCAATTATTGAGAAGGTAGGTATATTTCAGCTGAATTAAATATTACACTACATCTGTATCTGTGGAAACATCTCATGTAACCCAATTAATATGTATAATTCTCATACTTTTAACTATCAGTTAAAAATAAACTTAAATAACAATAAGCAAAAATATGAGTGTTCCTGAATAAATTGAATTAAAAGAACTGCACATAAAATATCAGGTGTCATAGAAAAACGGGCTGTGACTTCCTGCTGGGAAAGTGAAGAAGTATTTTAGAAAGAGATGAATCATGATAGGTCAGGTGTTGACATGAAGATAAAAAGATGAAGATGGCAAAAAAAAAAAATCAAAGCATTATAGGGAGAAGTGACCGTGACAATGCAATGTGTGGGAAGAATACATGGAGACAGTAAGGGGATACATAGTTAACGTCACTAGAGGAATTATAGCAGAAGAGGGAGACATAAGGGGAAATCAAGGGATGTGCACTGATAGGAAACTCTACTGTGAGGCTCAGAGTCAGGGTGGAACAGCGGAGGAAACAGAGAAGGGATGCCTGTAGCATTTGTCCTTTTCATGTCCGTGCTGTATGTCTCTCATTGAAGAGAAAATCCCAGGAGCTTATTCATCTTTAAGCATTTGTAGTTTACATTATTAAAAGAATAACTCAAGGGTAGGAGATCTATTTAGGTAGTTTCTGGGGGGCAGTAAAATTCTTCCCTAACTCTGGTTATTGATCCCTAAGAGTTAGGATAGACAATAATTGATTACCCCCACATCACAGTGGTTTAGAAAAACAAAGAATTATTTCCTGCTTACAATAAGTTCACTGAAGGTGAAAAGAAAGACAAGGGAAGATGAATAACTGAATATTAGCAATTAAATATTTCTATTTGGAATAAGCAAAGGTCATCAGTTACTTGAGTATGACTAAATTCAAGGGAACAGAGAAATGGAATATTTTCATGTCCTGTTACACTATTTTCAGATGACTATTACAGTATGCATCCTCATTTTAGTATTATAATTCACACTCCTTTAAAGTATGTACACAAAATACCCAATATCAAAAGTTAAAGGATGAGAGATTTATTTTGGCTCACGGTTTATGGAACCATAGACGTCCATAGGGGTCCAAGGCAGAGCTCCATGACAGAGGAGAAGTAGCTCATGGTAGGACAGATAGGAAGCAGAAGGACTTCCTCCTTCCTTCCGTTTTTATTCTATTTCACTTCTTGAGTGTTTAATCTCTGCCAGGCACAGGGCTAACCTTTTAAATACCTACTTACATGATCCCTTTAAATTCCTATAATATTTTCTGATGGTTTTAGCATCCTCTTGATTGCTCAATTTCTGCTGTTTATATTCCCTTTTGGATATGAAAAGCTGCCATGAATGTTCACCAACCATCAGATGTAGCCTTTGGTTACTCCAAAAAGATTCCACAGTGAGCAAGGAAGGATGGGGACCAGACTTCCGACTTTTGCTGCTGCCACTAACATGGCCATCATCCTTATCCTTGGGATGTCTCAAAACTGCTGCTCACTCTCTCCCTAAAAGGCATCATGCTCTATGCCTGTGAAAGAATATCATTGTCTTCTTTATTTTATGAAACAGAGCCCAAAAAACAATATGTTACTCACTCAAGATCACACACCTAATAAGTAGAGATGGAATTCATCCCAAGTCCAGTTTAAGCCAGAATTGATACTTACAGCAACCATACCACTAAAAGGAAGGGATAAAAGCTGAAAATTTGAGATATCCTTACAACATAAGATAGAAATGAATGCCGAAAACACTGAAGGAGAGAGTGGATCATCTAGAATGTGAGAAATGGAAAAACAGATCTGAATTAATTTATAGACATGAAATTCAAAGGTTGAGGAAACTTACCCAGCATAAGAAAAAAGGAGAAAATGAAAGTGATCCAGGGTTGCAAACTGTACAGAATCATTATGGCACAGTTGGGCAAAAGCCAAAAGAAAGAGCTGTCATGTGGGCACAAGTGGTGAAGTAATTTCAGTGCTGGATTTATCATATTTTTCTCTGCAAACAGGATGTTTGTGTTAAGATTGATATTGATTTTTCCATTCATTGTTAGTATGCAAAGCATACAGATCTCTGCTAGTCTTTGGGTAATAAATGAAATCTAGTTTTACACACATTTAATAATGTACGGCTCTAACAGATAGAAATTTTGTTTCATCCCTTTGCTCATTCAGACATGTATTAAGGACTTTCTAAGGTATATGATAAGCAAAGCAGAAAGGACAGAAGAATTCATGAAAATAAATGTGATCATGAAGGGAAGCAGTAAAGCAAAGTGAATGACTAAACTCAGCAGAGTGCCTGTGTTAAGGGACGTGTGAGAGAGACAGAGAAACTCAAAACAGGTGGCTGCTGAGGTGGGAAGAGAGCAGGGCAATAGAGAATTGAGTATTTGTGTGGTGCTTTAGGGAGAAGGAGAGGCTCAGCAGGGCCAAAGACCGCGGGGATGTCAAATCTGACACAAGAAACTTCATGGAAGAGTTCTGGATCTTTGAGGAGTAGGGCAGTTTAAAGAAAACCAATACTTTTTATTTCTTTTATGTGGGAAGCCGCCTATGAATGGCGCCCATTTCCTGCTTCCGGGTTCTTCCCGGCCTGAACAAGCCCGCCAAATTGTCATATCTGCCCAGTTACCCGTGACGCTAGCCTATCAGCTTGTTAGGCGCGCTTCTCTGTGATTGGATACTGCTTCCCCTTATAAGAGGTTGTTCCTGCCCCCAACGGCGGAAGAGGAACCAACGTTGAGGGTGGCGGACCTTGTCAGGTCCGGTTCGCTGTACGTAATAAAGTTTGAGAGCTGATCCTGCTCGAGTTTGGTCTCCTGTCTCCCGCGGCTCCGGTCATCTGGTGGCCCCCGTACGGGGAAAAAGGTAAAAGACTCAGCGATGTGCCTCTTCGGCCGGGAGGTGCGATTGCTGTCGCCTGCGGTACGACGGAGGACCTGGCTCAATAACAACGGAAGGCCGCGAGCGCCTCTTCTCTTCACCCTGATCAGCTACGTGAGATACAGCGGTTCCCGGGACAGGTGAGTACTGGGTCACCTGGGTTGGGTGGACGCACCTAACAGATTTTGAGCGCCACACGAGTGGACGCCGGTTTTTTTTTTTTTCTTTTCTTTTCCCTTTGCATCTGTTTTGCTTTCGCTTCGCTAATACAGCCCGACAGGCTTTTGATAGAGCTCGATCGGAATGCTCAGAGGAGCCCGGAGCCACTGCTGATTGTGGGTCTCCGGAGGACCCTCAGGGCTCTAATTCTGATTCGGATTCGGAAGGCTCAGAAGAGGAGGTCGTCTTTGCTAAGCATGACCCTCCTATACCGTTAAAAGAGGAACTTAGGGCTCGGGAAGATAAAAAGGGGAACCAAACACCACCCTGCCCGAGCTAAGTTCGCGACCCACGATCGCCCCTTTCAGGGCGCCAGGCCCCACTGCACTGCCGTGGCCGGAAGAGGAGTTGCTCCCTGGGCTGCCACCACAACCTATGGCACCGCCCTGGTTAGAGGGAGAGCTACTTCCTGGGTTGCCTTCTGCGCCCCCATCTGGGGAGGGAGGAGGACGTTCCTTCCACCAGAGGGTATGGTCGCGGCTTCCCTTTGAGTGTTCCGGTCTCCATGCATTCCCGGTACAAGTAGGAGGCAGGGGAGGAGGAGGATATTATGAGCCCTTAGAAATTAAACAACTTAAAGCTATCAAGGATGCAGTTTCAGCTTATGGGCCCAATGCGCCATTTACCATGGCGCTTTTAGAGGCATTGGCAGGTCTGCTTTTAACTCCTGGAGATTGGACCCAGCTGGCACGCGCCTGCCTCTCCCCCGGACAATATTTAGATTGGAAGTCCTGGAATGAGGAATTCTGTGTAGAGCAGGCGGCAGCCAACAGGGAAAATAACCAGAGAGAGTGGAACAGGGATATGCTATTAGGGCGAGGAGCCTTTGAGGAAGATCAAACTCAATACCCTCGCCAGGTTTATGAACAAATTAGCCGCTGTGGCCTCCAGGCCTGGAGACGGCTGGCTGGAAAGGGAGAACATACGGGTCACCTTACAAAAATTATACAAGGGCAGGGAGAGCCATTTTCAGACTTTGTGGCCCGCATGCTTGAGGCCGCTAACAGGATTTTTCCAGATGCTGAGGCGGCTCACCCTCTCATAAAACAACTGATTTTTGAACAGTGCACTAAGGAGTGCCATGATGTCCTAAGAACTAACAAAAATAGGTCCTTAGAAGAGTGGACACGCCTGTGCCGTGAATTGGGTGGCCATGGCCTAACGCCCAAAGGAAGAATATCATTGGCACTCTTTACCATAAATTTTTTAAACCTTAATCACAATAATCATTCCCCTGCCATGGAGCACAATAACCCGTCCCCGGCCGACAAAGGGCTGGTGAGATGGAAAGATGTCCTTACAGGACAATGGATGGGCCCGGATCCAGTGATTAGCTGGACCCGAGGTGCGGTTTGTGTCTTCCCACAGGAACCAGGTCGCGAGCCGCTGTGGGTCCCGGAAAGATTGACGCGAGCAGTAAACTCCCCACCAGTTCCTGATAAAGCACAGGAGGATAAGCCCGCGGACACAAGTCAACTCGACCCTTCTGGGACCGACGCTCAGCGCCCGAGACCATCTACAAACTAAAATGTCTGGTTTGGAGCTTTTTCTATTCTGTGGGTTCCTATTGATCACCCTTCGGAATTGTTCAGTGGGGGCCGCTTGGGGGACCACGGGATATTGTAAACATACTTCCTCCCTCTTTGCGCAGCATCAACTTTGCAATGCGCTGGGTGCTTGCTTAGACCTCTGCCCCTTTATGACACTTAATCAGACACTGAAAAATACATCCTCCGCAGCCAATAATTCCACTCAGAATATGACCCACCCGCTTAACTCCGATGCAAACCCAGCAGCAGGTTAAGATCACAGCTATGGCAGCCATGCAAATGGCAGCAGGTGGCCCATCAGGCCAGCAGGCCGCCGCATATCTCCTTCACATTTCAGAGCATCAGCTATAAGAGCTGAGTGGGCAAGCCAATGACGGGTAAGACGGGAAAAGCCCTCCCGGTCAACCTAAGACAGGCTCCACTCAGATATACATGGCCTATAAGGCCAGGGGTCCCTTCTGGAGTCAAATTATTGGCATTGAGATGCGAGACCAAGGGTACTGCAGTGCCATCCGCCCCAAAGGTTGGGGGGAAGGCAGGAATGAATGTCTATATGCATCCAGGTTCAGTTCACAAAAGCCTGGCCCTGCGAAAAAATGAACCACTCACCTTGAGCATGGTCCTGGCGCAAGGATATGCACAAAACAGGGTGATGCACAGCAGGGTATAGACCTCTACATTCTCTCATGCCTCGGCCTACAAGGTAGGCCCACTCCTAGGTGTCTAACAGCAACAAGGTCATAGACACCTTGGAGGGACCCACAGACCATCCTATTTTAATAAATAAAAAAGGGGGAGATGTTGGAAGCCGCCTATGAATGGGGCCCATTTCCTGCTTCCGGGTTCTTCCCGGCCTGAACAAGCCCGCCAAATTGTCATATCTGCCCAGTTACCCGTGACGCTAGCCTATCAGCTTGTTAGGCGCGCTTCTCTGTGATTGGATACTGCTTCCCCTTATAAGAGGTTGTTCCTGCCCCCAACGGCGGAAGAGGAACCAACGTTGAGGGTGGCGGACCTTGTCAGGTCCGGTTCGCTGTACGTAATAAAGTTTGAGAGCTGATCCTGCTCGAGTTTGGTCTCCTGTCTCCCGCGGCTCCGGTCACTTTTACCAAGTTTGGTAGAAGTAAAACAGAGAGAAAGATGGCTCTTTAGAGGTAGGAGGGCCATAGTGAAGTTTTCAAGAGTAAATAAGTTTACAAAGAAGGCTAGCAATAGAGGGAGATTCTAGATTGAGAGCAGAATGGGGGAGGCAGTCGTTTTTCCAGAATAAATTGGAAGGCAGTAAGAATGAGCAAAGGCTTGTTTATTCATTTGTTCAACATGTATTTACTAAATGCCTCCCATGTGTCATAAATTGATCTATATTCTGGCACTCCATCAGTAAGACAAGCAAACACAAAAATCCCACTTTCATCTCTGCCCTTACAAAGATTGTGTTCTGTGGGGAATCAGACAGTAGTCAAGTATCTCGGTACACTTAGTTACAGCATGTTTTTTGTGTCCTCTAATGGAGAAACCATACTGGAAAAAGGCTTAATATCCTCCTAATCTAATACATGTAAATAGGTTCTTTGTAAAGCAGTAGATTTTGACAAATTTTCACAGTTTTTCTCCGTATCCAGAAAGGCAAGTTATGGCTGGCACCACAGTAAATATAATTGATTAAGAAATTATTCAGAAATATGCATATATATAATAAAGAACAAGAAAAAGCAAGATTGAATCTTGGAAATTTTCTTGAGTCTTAGGTAAGCTTTTTGGGAATCAAATTGGAGCATAAAGATAATGATCAGTGCATTGAGTATAATGAGTAATTAATTGTCTTTCTTTTGACCAATTGATATTGACCAATTGACCCTTCCTATGTTTGCTGGGG
The DNA here is from genome assembly GCF_034190915.1 of Cavia porcellus. NCBI lineage: Eukaryota > Metazoa > Chordata > Mammalia > Rodentia > Caviidae > Cavia > Cavia porcellus. Next base: position 56,505,571 of record NW_026947496.1, read on the forward strand.
AATGTCTATGAATACTGTGGGGACAGCAGATTGTAAATTACACCACAGACACTGAACACACATTGATGTGTGACAAAGCTTCAAACAATCAGAAGCAGCCTTGCATGGCTTGATGGTTGCTTTGTGACCAAGTTCTGAGAGCAATAGTAGCTGCGATACACATAAAATCACAGTCAGTAGTGGTGTCCGTTTTCACCTCTAATCAAGTTCCGGTGTGGATCTAGGAGCTATTATTCAACCTCTTTCAATTATTTTCTGACTTCCCATATTTAACCTTTAAAAATAAATTCTCCACATTTTTAACCTGACCACTCTCACCTTTAACTGCTTCTAAGAACAACAGTTGATATGCTATCTTTCCAGGGATCTTTTCCATTTAAAAAATAATTTTTATTCAATTGGATCTTTATTGAACACTTAACACATGTGGGTGATATGGTATAGATTCAAAATGTCACCCAAATCTCATGTATCGACAGCTTGGTCACCAGTACAGCAGTGTTTAGAGATGAGGCCTTTCAGAGGATCAAGGAGGTCCTAACTTCATTAATGGATCGCACTGTTGATGGATTCAGACCTTAATAGGCTCCAGGGAGATGGGGGTTAGTTGGAGGAAGTAGGTCACTGGGAGTGTTCCCTTCAAGGGTACATTTTATCCCTAGACATCCTCCTCTCCTATATGGCTGCCCCACTATGTGCTCCTCGACAGGATGTTCTGCTTTGCCACAGGCTGGAAACAACACAGCCAAGTGACTATAAACTGAGACCTATAAAACCATGAGTAAAAACAAATGTTTTCTCCTGTAAGTTAGCTTTATCAGGTGTTTTCACAGTGATAGTAATATGACTAAAACAGCTAGGTATTTTGTTAAATAAAGAAGATACAGTGATGCCCAGTGCATTTCTAGTGCTAGTTATTGGATGGTTCATAGTTTTGGACAACCAAATAAAGCAGTTTCAGTTAGGTAAACTACATTGAATGATAGGACAAAAGGGGACAGGATGCAGCCTCCTAATTTACATCATCATTGATGCAGAGGGGTAAAATAAGTTGAAAAATCTAATGAGGTGCTTGGGATTAGGGAAAGCAGGATTCAACCTAATGAAAAGAAACTGCCAGGAACAAGATGGGGCAGAAAATATCTCAATGAATTGAAGTGGAACTCTGACTGCATTGGAAATCCAGGGAAACGAGTACTTCACAAGGGTTCCGGGTGGGAGACATTGGAGACTAATTCCAGATCCTTTTTTGTATGAGGCAGAACTCCTAATAACCAGCCAGGTCTTCTTACTTCCTAGACTAAGTGACATTGAGACTTTTAGTAGTCTGTTTGCATTCTAACATTATCAAGTAGTAATATGACAGAAATGTGTCCTTTTGAGGATTTTGACCTAAGTTGTACAGTCTAACTCATGAAGTTGCAGTTCAGAGTTTGCAGCCTCGGTTATTCATGGGTTTTTCCTTACCTAATAACTGTTCTCAGAAACCCTGCATGTTATCCCTAGGACAGGCTGGCTTGCAATGGGCTGCAGGACACAGAGAGACTCCATGTTGTCATCATTTGCCTGTACAAGGAAATGTCAGGGAAGCCTAAAATGAACTTTGCCCACAGATAAAACATAATGTTACACAGTTAGGCTGTGGTCAGGAGTCTAAGTAAAAGAGAAAAGACAATGTGGAAACTGTTCCTGTGAGAAAATAGAAGAGGGCTATTGATGTTACGGTTTGTGTTTCAATGTTCCCCCACCCAACCCTCATGCAGTCATGTAGTCACGGAGGTGGCTGAATCTAGCATTTGTGATTGGTTTGTTGTGTAGCGCTGGAACTGACAGTGTGAGTGCTGCACCCACCCAGGGACAAGACGCTGGTGTACAACATACGGGAGGAAAGGAGGTGTGCTTTTCCATCTTTTTGCCCTTTTTGCTCTTGCAGCTTATGGCCGCCATGAATGGCTGCTCCTCAGCCATGCCACCCTGCCTTGGAGCCTGCTGAGTATGGATGGATTGTGGGTTCTTTGGAGGAGTTCTAGTCTTCACTTTCAGTTTGGATGTCATCTCCTGGCTTCTGGCACAGGTTGTTCAGCTTCTGCCTAGGACTCTTCAATCTTCATCACAGATTCTTCAGCCTGCTTTGTAGACTCTTCAGCTTTCCATCATAGATTCCTTGTGTTTCATTGGCTTCCTTTTACTGACTTGCACGGGACACTCCAGTAAGCTCCAGCCCTTGGGCTGAACCCTTCAACCTCCAACGTGCAGATACCTTCTGCACACTCCCTCATCTGACTTTGTGGCTGACTATTGTAAGCCAATCTTGTAATTTCTTATACATTTGCATATCTTCTGTTATATCTGTTTCTCTAGTAAATCCTGAGTGATACAAGGGCTTGTTAGTAAGCACACGTACCATTTGTTGTACAGAGCAAATAAACAGACTTTGGCAAAGAGATTTATTTCAGAGGAAAAAGGATGTGCCTACAGGGCTGGGATGGGAGCAGACAGCTGACACACAGATGGCAGAGCAAGATGCCTGCACCAGCTGTGCAGTAAGGAGACTTACTGCAACTATCAATTCTCTATTTTTGTCTTACTAATTTATCAGTTAGACTTATCACATTTGGAAAACCCCATAGTTGGGAATACTTTGAAAATGCAAAAAATAGTGTAAGCAAAATTGTTTGTAGAATGCACCAGTGATCTGTGCTTTGATATGTGATCTGTACAGAGAAACAATACAAAAGTTAGTTCTGTGCATTCTGTACATCCATTGGCTCCCATTACTTTTGTTTCAAATTATGCCTGTTCATGAAGAACAGGTGTTTGAAATAAAATCAAGCGGAAAACCAGTATGAATTCAGTCCTTCTAAAGTCATGGCAAGAATTTCTAAAATTACTCTTCTTAGACAAATTGCTCCCATAAGTCCAGACAATTTTTTTTTATCTTGAGAGTATATGGGGGTTGCTAAATTTTCTTGCCGACACAAACTCATTTGCAGACGGGCTGGAAATTCCATTCATCATGTATGCAGGTCTCAGGATACTGCATGCTACATTAAAGGGTAACCTGGGAATGTCAAGGAGACGCTGCTGCAATCCATTGTAAGGACTATGTCGCCAGGCACTAGAGGAGGTTTTCCATTTAGCAATACATGAGGATAGGTCCATTCATATTGGTTTTAACAAACAAATCCACAATTCAAGTGAACGCATTGAAACTCATCTGTGTAAGTGATCTTTCAAGATAGAGAGATCAAAGGATTAAGCTGTTTGAGCTCTGAGACAATATATGCTAGTGTATACTTTTTAAAAGAAAAATGTCAGGAATATACAAGCAACTTAGACAATCTGAAATTGAAGAAATATTTTTCAATGGCTCTGTATTCAAAATATAATTTAATAAATATATATATTTTAGTGCTGGATACCAGAGCCTGCTACCAGCTTAGATTGATAGCAAGTTTACTTTGTAGAATGGAGTTTCTTTGGAGTCAAGGGAATTTGTTCTGAAACAAAAATCTTTCCCAGTTTTTCATAAATATTCCAACAGAATCTTCTGTTGCACCAGTGATGCAGGATAAGGCAAATCTCAAGGAAGAAAGCCAAGTTAACTGTACATTAACAACTTCATAAACACTTTGTTTAACTAGCAAATTTGGTGGTGATGTTTTATCACAAAATATTTCAGAAGTGTGCTCTTTACCTTTTGTGGAAGTCCATGCCATTTTTTTTATACTTTCAGCTGCTCAAATGAGAGAAGTAATCACCTGCTCAAACTGTGCTTTAGTCAAATTAAGACAAAACAAATCAAGGGATAAGGAAATCGTCTTAGATTATGTTTCAAAAACTGACAATCTAGATAGAAAAGATTAAAATTTTATCTACCAAATTAGTTTCATTTATCTTTTGAACTGAAGCTGCCAAAGTGTCAGAAATCAAACCTATCATGGCCAAGAAATACAGGAAGAAGACACAAGAGAAAACGAAAGCCCATTTAGCTGAAGGAGGCAAATACAAATAATGGAAAAGGACATCTTTGAGTTAATTTCTAGTGGTGAGTTGCTTGTTTGCTAAATAGTGGGTACGCGCATGTTTGTGTGAATCTGAATAGCTTACATATCCTGAATTCTTCAGCCCAGTTGGTGTCGAGAAAGTGGAACTTAAATACAGGATCAGAATTTTCATGCTGTAATTCATCTCTTTCATCCAAGGAAGTCATCAGGGAAGACTGTGATTTTTGTCCTTGCACTAAGTAGTGTACAGAAATTAGAACTCAAGAAAATCAGAGAGAATGGTTTATCGTCTAGGTCCTAAAGCCATGCCCACCAAATCCAGAAGATTCTCAACTCATTTTAATACTTAATTCTAATTCTGAGACATGAAGCTAATTTTTAACACATGCAGTACTATACCACTATTAATTATATCACAATAAAATAAAATTAAAGCTTTTGTTCATTTACAAACCATTGATTTGGATTCATTTTAATATGCTTCCCTGAACTGGAGCCACTCTGAGTCACTATGACTAGAGACAGTTCACAAAATGTGACAATTGCTGTAGTAAATTCTATTGTTCTTCTTACTCAGGATGAACTAGAGGAAAGGTTTTGATGACTTTGCTCCATTTTATAGAGAATATTCTAAGAAAGCAGAGAGAATCTGGATGCATTAATGTACTAGGACTGTGATAACAAAATGTCATAAACTGAGTGGCTTAAAGGACATAATGCTTTATTCATTAGTTCTAGAACTTCAAAGCTTAAAGTCAATGTGTTTGAATCATTGATTACTTTTCAACATTGGGAAAGAAGGAATCATTTCATGTCTCTCTCCTGGCTCCTAGATAGATAGCTAACTTTTCATCTGTGTCCAAATTTTTTTCTTATAGTGATAGTCATAATGGCTTGACTCCTCCCCCAAGGATCTCATTTTAACATGATTACCTCTGTAAAGAGTTTCTAAATAAAGTTTCATGAGTTACTGGGACTGGTGGGGGACACAGTTCAACCCATAACCACTATTGTGTGACATACCTCCTATTCCATGAGCTAATATCCTCAGATGCTATCACTGACTTTTTAAAATCGTCATTTAAGGGTCCAAGAGTAAAAAGACATTGCCCTAAGTCAATGAACTGATCAGTGAAAGGGTTAGAATTTGAGGCTTGAGTCTTAATAATTCTGAGACTTTAGTCTTTACATTCTACAGAGTTATAACACTGTTCATTGCATATCAGTATGTTTCACTATATTAGGCATTAAGGACTTTAGAGATCAAAAATATTCTTTTCTTTCGGCTTTAGTATTCTTATTGGGAAATGTCTTATTCCATGGAATACCTAGAAGTAACATATTTTAACGTATAAAATATATGTTATATATTAGTGTGACTTTTTTATATGTTAAAATATATTACTTATAAGGTATGTACTTATAAAGCATGCATGTAAGCAATACAGAGTATTGGATAGACCAAGATGTTTGATGGTTTTGATATCTTTTTCATTACTGAGAAATGGTTACAAATAGTAGAAAGCCACTGAAGAAAAATAGAAATGGCACTGTGGGCTTACATGGTTGAAAACACGGCAGGAAAATATGTTTATAAAACAGGGACTACAAGACAAAAGAAAATCGTATAATTTTGACAAAGATTTTTAACCATCAGAGAATCTCTAATTAGTCTATCTTTAATTCCAGTCTACAAGAATGCACTGCATTTTAAAGCACTGTATTTTTTAATATATTACTCTAGTATTTACACCTCTAACATTGTGAGAAAAAAGCTCTGAGGAATTCCTCTCTCCATTTTTTATTTCCAAGTGCCAAAGCCTTTCAGGCTGAGTGAGGACTGTTTTTATGAATAGATGCAATGAATTAGAAAATGAATTGAGAACAATGACGGACATTTGTTGGCTTTTTCATCCTTTCCTTTGATGAAGTAAACACTGTGTATGGTATCATACTTATTCTTTCATGTTATTAAATTTCTTGTCAAAATCATACTTAAACCTCAAGACAAAGATGAATTCTCCCACCGTGACTCTGAGCAGTTAAATTTACTTCTGTGTTACCCTTCAAGTTGATTTAGAGCTAACCTGTCTGCTTTTTATTGGCTTCCTGTACAGCAACGGTTTCCTTAGTCTCTTTTCTTTCACTCTAAATTGTCTGGTAGAAATATGTAATTTCAATTTGTACTATATGAAATTAGTATCTTTGAGAAAAATCTAGAAAGATTTTGTCACAAAAGAAAAACATTTCTCAGAAACTTTTGGATGAATTGCCCACAACTGGAGGGCACCAAGAAGGGGGGAACCAATTCTTAGAAAGTCACACTAATGAAAGGTAGAAATGATGGTCCAGACCCAGTGAGCAACTTGGCAAACTACTGTATTCACTGCAAAAGCAGGGGTTCCCAACTCTGGGACTTGGACCTACCCAAGCCTTTAGCCTTTTAGGAACCAGTTTGCATACAAGTGGGAGGGTGAACAGAGAGTGAAGCTTCATTTTGTTTACAGCACTTAGTGTGGCTAGCATTACCTCCTGAGCTCCACCTCCAGTCAGGAGCCTGTGCTTTCAAGTAATCTAGGTAGCATGCTCATTTGAACTATCCCCAAAGCATATCCTACCCTCATCCATCATGTCCAAGGAAACATGGTCATTCATGAAACCAGTCTCTGATTCCTGGTGCCAAAATATTTAGGGATCCCTGTACTAAATTCTGACCTTATATTCCTTCAGTAGCTAAGAACATTTGACTTAGATCTATGATTCCACATTTAATTTTTCTACTTATTTTGTTAATAAACAGACAGGTAGTGCATGATTAGGAATGAGGAAAAGAAAAATAACAGATGTTGGATAACTAGAATAGGTTTACTAAGAATCAGACCTAGATAGGAGTTTCATTTACTGATACTTCAAAGTTTGAGATGAGGGCAAATGACGGCCTTTGACAGAGAAGGCTTAACATTAGGTGCCAGATGATATTGTCGTAGTTACTTTTCTCATTGCTGAGACAAAATAGCTGACACCCAAAGTTAAAGGATGAAAGGATTTTTAAACTCACAGTTTGTAGAAGTTTAAGCACATAATCCACTGGCTCTAGGGCAAAAGTGGCACAGGAAAGAGGGCAAGAGTTCATGGTAGCAGAAGACAGGGAAAGCAGAGAGAGGGAAGGAGGGAGGGAGAGAGAGAGACAGAAAGAGAAAGAGAGAGAAAAGGAGAGAGAGAAAGAGAGAGAGAGAAAAGGAGAGAGAAAGAGAGAGAGAGAAAAGGAGAGAGAGAAGGAGAGAGAGAGAGAAAGAGAAAAAGAGAGAGAAAGAGAAAAAGAGAGAGAGAGAAAGAGAGAAAAGGAGAGAGAGAGAAAGAGAGAAAAGGAGAGAGAGAGAGAGAGAACAAATGTCTTTCTGTTCTTATATTGTATGCAGGCTACCGACCCCAGAGCAGGTGTAGCATTCACACCCTTAGTCCTAGCATTGAACAATGAATCAATCACAATTCCTAGATCCATTCAAGTCTGAAAAGCCTTCCCCCATGACTATATAAGGCTGTTGGGGGGCACATCTAGACACAAACCATAACGGATATCCATTTGGAAAGATTTGGATTGGGTGATAGTTTAGATTGATGGCCACTTCTTTGAACAACCATATTCAAAACATTATTATACCAGTAATGATGTCACTATGTGCCAGGTTCTTAGATTGGGCATTGGGGATGCCACAGGGACCAACATGTGGACTTACTCAGTTTTGTTGGAGAAACTCCAGAAAGAAAAGTGTACTAACAATTAGAAGCAATGCAGATTATACTGTACTGCAGCACACTGTACCATCCCATACCAGGCCGTATCATACCATACAATACTATATCCTATGACAAGATTAGGGTTCTGTGAGGTACACAGAGGTTTCAGAGAAAGAGAGGGTAATAAAAGCTTAGGAAGTTTATATGGGGAAATGTTACCTTAAAGAAGTGCTAAGAACAACCAAAACTGACATAGTTAGAGGGAGAGGAGAGTGTAACCTCAGAGATAGATACACTAGGGAGAATGAAAATGCATATAGATAGCCATGGGCTTATGGAGGATTTGGATAAACATCAAAGAGATCAGGTAGTGAATATTGGTGTTGCCCTAAGTCATTGTATACTAACACCACTGTAAAAGAGTAACTGGTTTGGAGGGGATGGGGATTTAGCTCAGTGGCATAAGCGCCTGCCTTGCAAGCAGGCAGTTGTGAGTTCGATCCCCAGTGCTGATAAAAAGGAAAAAGAAAAAAAAAAAAAGAATAACTGGTTTGGATACTGACTGGATTTCCAGGAGTTAGACTTGATAAATTAAACCAGTTATAGCCATCCCACAGTCTTTGTCTAGAGGTCTATAGAAATATTGTCCCATTTTATCCTATATGTTGTCTATACCATATTCTTGGAACTGTATTTAAGGAAGCAGAGGAAAGTCAAGTCCAGAAACGAAGTGGTTAGAATGAGCTGGGACAGTGAATGATTAGCAATGTAATTACAAATATGAGCACATACACAGCTCTTTCCTTCCCTGCATTCACAGTAGACACAATGCTTCCATCAGAGGGCCTGATGGAACCTAGATATAGATCTGGCAGTTTCAAGAGTTCTCCATGCACCTAGTCTCAAATAATGAAAGTGAGCATGCAGATAAATTTATTTGACATTCCTGACTTCCCTAGAAAACATAGGACAGCGGAGAGGTTACAAATCTGCTGGGAGACATCATGGGCTGTATACAAGCTTAAGTGTAGCAGAAACCAGCTGGAACATACCTGGTGTATAAAAGCAAAATAAAAGATAACACAAAGCAGTGAGATCTTTCTCAAATGGGAAGAGCAACAGGAGATAGAAGAAGGGGGTGGCAGGGGAAGGAAACTGGATAACACAAAAAAGATGGAAACAGAACTTTTGTAAATCAAAGAGAACCAAGAAATGGAAGGAATGGGGAAGGTAGAGGATGGAAAATAAATTTAGAGGTGTTTTGCACATAGAACATCACTTTATGATAAATGTGATCATTATGTGCTGCAAATGTGTTGTTAAAGAATAAAGAAAAAATAAAACGAAAAATTAAAATAAAAATTTCTCAATCTAAGTAATATTTATTTATAAATCAAATCCAGCTCATGAGTGACTTGTAACCTCAAATTTTGGAAATTACAAGAATTCTGTAAACATTTGAAGCCCTGTTGTATGAAAGAATGATTGTTTCTCTCTCAATGAGAGGAGAGGACCAACAGTTAGAAACTATGGGAGACACACTAGTGTATAAATCATTTTATGATTATGGAAAGCAACCTTAGCAAACCCAGGTAGTCAGTGTTCAGTGTTGTCCAGTGGGCGTTTGTGATGAATCCACGCAAGTGCTGAATTTATTTGGAAAATGATGCAATTCTGTGCATTTTCAAAGGAAGAAGCTCCAGGGCTCTTTCCAGGTTATTCAACAGATAGCTCCGAAAGTGTTTAAGTAACTGATGTCCTGTGTTTATTACACCATTTTCATTTCCTGAGGTATTTCTCCTCTGCATTATGTGGGACAGTGTGACCGAGTTCTGAAAGCAGAATGTGGATCAGGCCCAGGTCTAGCGTATAACACATCCACCCTCTTCTCCACATTCTCTCTTTCTTTCTTCTTGTTTTATAGAAACAAACCTTTATTCTCAAAGTTCTTGGGATTTGGTGTTGTCACTGATGCTAGCTTATCCTTTACCCCTTCGAAGTAATATCTGAACAATAAATTGAATAGATAATCCATCAAGGTTAAAATATTTGACTCTATGCCTCTGTTGTATGAATTATCACATATAAAGTGTTTTGAAACCTATCATATTTTAAGTGGAAGTTCTGTAAAGAATGTAATTTAGAATTGATAAGGATATATTTTGGGCTTTTACAGTCTTTAAGATTAGCAGATTAAAATACCAGCAATGATATACTTTTATACTTTTACAATAATTTCAAGTTCCAAATATATATCCATATTCAAGTTGCATCCATCAGCAACTTATTTATATGATCTTCTGTAAAGAACACTTATTGGAGAAGGCAATTTTCCTCCATATTTATGTTTCCAGTATATCTACAAATGATTGGCTCTATTACTGGTTTTCTGTGAAACCTGCAATTCTCTCCAATAGCTTTAGAGGCATTTCTCAGCCTCAGACAAAGTGTAGAATCACTTTTAAAAAAATTTAATACAGATGTTAAAGTGTCATTCAAAAAATTCAGATATAATTAGCTTTCATATTTTTGAAATTTTCCCAAGTGATTCTGATGCATTGCCGAGGAGAGAATAGTAATCCACAGGAATCAGTTTAATTTTCTTAGCACAGTTTAATCAGTTTTCAAAGTAGGGCTCAAGCCTGTCTAGTTTTATCACCCACCAGTCGTAGCACATATATTTTATGATCAATTGTATTATCTTTTCAATCTCTTTGCCTCTCTTGAAAATATATTCACCATTTTCCTTTTAGATACTGAAGTAGGAGAAAGCTGGAAATATAGCAGATCATTTGCTTCAAGGTCATTCACAGTGCTAGTCATCTTTATCTTCTTCTAGGATATAGACAGGAAAACCAAAATGTTACATTTTTTTGCCTATGGAAGATTTTTAATTTGGTCATGTGGTACTGTTTTTACTATTGAGATCAAGTTCCCTGGCAGAATTTTCTTTCCTGAAATAAAATATATACATATATTTTTCCTGTCTTCCTCCCTGGATGATATGCCTAAAGTTTAGTAGTACAGCAACCATCTCTTGATCATGACATAAACAACAGAAAGATGCTGGCCTACAGATAAAGATGAAAGCTCGGAAAGGGTCTGTAATGACATTGCTGAAATTTTGTGTCACTCCTGGATGCTCCTTTCGCTCCTTCCATCACCGTAGCAAAATACATTTTTGAGCCACTATAGTGAGTTTTTCTGTGACTTACAGCAAAATGTTTCTCTAAATAAAATTACTGTAATGAAGTCTTTATTTATTAGATTACTGTTAAAGAAATCCAATAATTTTGAAGTAGGAAAGCTTTCAAAAACAATTATGGTATAAGAGTCGAAGAGAACCAATATATTACAACACAAAGGGTAATTTTAAATTGAGCAGTAATTATACTTAGGAGCTGGGTAGGGGAAATGCTAGGATCATAGTTTGGGGATGACCAAATTACAGGAAAATGTTCATTTTTTTCAAAAGCCCTGTGAAATTCTTTTCTTAAATATCAGTATTATAGAAATTATTGTCACAGATTTATAAGCCTGTTTATTATCTGTTTAATTTATGAAGTCAGTATAACACCTCAGATTATAAAATGGTCAGTATTGGTACATAAATAATTCATGCAGGAATAATAAACTTTTTTTTTTTTTTTTTTTGGTTACCTGGAATTGAGCTCACCACCTTGTTCTTGCCAAAAAGCCACTGTGCCGTATCCCCAGTTGGGATTTATAATCCTTTTAAGTAAATAAGATTTTGGTCACTGGAGCACTGCAAAAATGCGTGATAGAATAAAAGGTCTTTCCTGTAAAGGATGCACATTGCACTAGTCATTCAGAGATATTCCTTTGATGATTTCAATTCAAATAGATTTCATGGTTGGGGCATATTGAATAATGAGAAATTTGATCCTGGAAAATTCCAGATATTTGATGTGGAATCCGGTACATTTAAAATACGACATTTATTATGCATATTCATTTTGAAATCAAATGGCTGGATGGATATAGTCAAATGGACTTTGGAAACCAAGTATTATTATATTCTGATAATTAAAATGAATCTATAGTGCACTTATCGTACAGTTCAAAATCTAAGGTTAGTACAAAAGGATTTGAAAGCAATCACCAGGTAAGTAAAAATTTAGCAAAGAAAATGAAAGGCAAAACTGGGGAAATAAAATGAATAGTAGCGCCAGGCAGCATGGGGTTTGAAAGGAACATTAATACTTCACATAATGAAAAAGAATATAGGTAGATAATAGTGAATATGATAATGGTGAAGAATAAATGATGGAGTTACTTCAGCTCACACTAGAGAAAATTGATAATAAATAAAAGTCAGTTGGCAGATCTTTGGGTGTTCTGGACTTTTAAAAGACCCATAAATCAAGTGCTTGTAATGTAAGTTTCAGGATGAGAAAAGCATATGGGGCCTGCATGTAATTTCCCAGGCTTCAGGAAAAATGCGTGTCATGTCTTCTGCAAAACAAAACCAAATTCAGGAAAGCTTTTTAATATACACCAGTGAAATAAAGATCAACAAAAATTGCCTTCTAAAAATATTTTTAAAGGAATTTAAAGGGACGAGGCCTTCATTATTTCCATTTCTCTACAGATTGCCTGTGTGCCTCTATTCTTTTATGCTCTTTTCAGTAAGCTCTAATGAGAAAATATGCATATGCACAATCTGGGCAGTGCTGCATATGGAAAACAAAATTCTTTGCATTAATTTGCCAGCTTCCTTTCTGTCAGCCTCACATATTTGAAAAACTGGAAGAAAGTTGTACAGGAAATTTCAGCTGATCACAGACATCTGGGAACTCTGAAAGATCAGGTCGTTTTTCATAATAAAGACCACTAGAGAATAATGGAACTGCGTGTGAGTTTGAAACCCTGTTCATTCTCTTGTCACTCTACCCTCAAAACTAACATTATGTTTTTTTGGAGCAGGTCTTTATAAGACAGTTAGATTGTGCATTCTCTTATTATCTCTAGGATTTTGCTCTGCTCTGCTCATGGCCCACGTAATAAATATTGAGTAGCAATTTTCAATGTGACAAAATCTCTGATGGATAGATGTTCCTCAGACATCACTGAACACTTCACACTTTGGACAAATAAATTTGGCCCTAGTTCTATGAATTAGAATACCAAGTGAAATTGAATTTCATTTTTGAAGACTACCCTGTGTTGGTGAAATCCAATTGCAGTTAATTTGTTAATTTTTGTGTGCATTATTTTTTCTATGTGATTAGTTTCCTTGGGTTCAAATATTTAGCAGATGCCTAAGTTTGGGCAAGTTAATTCATTCTTATTCTCTTTCTGTCTATCTGTGTCTGTGTCTGTGTGTCTGTCTCTATCTCTGTCTATGTCTCTCTCTCTTTCTGTGTGTCTGTCTTTTAGGATTTAACCCAGGGCCTTCATACTGAACTACATCACTGAGTCCCTTTATTTGTTTTTATTTTGAGATAGAGTCTCCCTATTTTGCTCTGGTTGGGCTTGAATTTCAGATCCTCCTGCCTTAGATTCCCAGGGAGCTGGAATTACAGGCCTTTGGCATCATGACTGGCTGAGTTTTCTCTTTTATAAAGTGGAGATCATAGTGAAATATAGTTCGAGGCTTGCTACAAGATTTCAATGAGATAATCCATGCAAATCAATCCACTTTTTTCAAGACACTGTCTCACTTGCTTTTTGTTACTGATTAGTGGATTAATGAGGAAGAAAGGACTTGTAAATGCTAATGACGTTCTGAATGAACTGAGTTAGTTGTAGATGCCGGTTAGATACATGAGTGTGTGTAAGACTTCAGTCAGATATTGGGGGATTTATCCCTCCTGGCAGTGTAGTTCATGAGGAGAGAATCTGCAAGTGCTTCCAGGAAGAGTATAGGACCATGAGAAATTACGGTATAATCTACAACTGAGGAAGCTCAAGGGAATTTGATTAGGTAATTTCAGCTTAAATATTACATTACTTTTTAAATTTTTTCTAGAATAGTGAAAATGTTAAAATGGGAAAATTTTTTGAACAAGAAGCAAGACTTACCATTATTCACAAATACACGTTTTTCTATCAGTTCTTGGGTAAACTGAAATATTCCAGGAAGCCAACACAGTTGAGATAAGATTGTCAGTGGCTTCAACCTTAAAATACACATGAGAAATTTAAGTTAAAAATTTAGAACAATGAGCCCAGAATGGTATACATTTTCTGCTCTAGTTATGTTTGTCCAAATGTGAAAGACTTTAGCCCACTGAGATTTTTGGAACTTACAGATAATTTTCAGGTGTTTTGAAATCATATATATTACAGGTAAATTAATATCCTTATAAGGTCTAATTTCATTGTGTGCAGTAGAATTTACTTAGACTTGTACAAATGTTTCTTCAGTAATATGTAATATTTGGCAGTTCCATCTGTGAGATGGATCCTTACCTATTAAATCTGCAAAAGTTTTGTCAGAAGAAAAAATGATATTTTTCTAATAATAGTCCCAACTAACATTATAAGCTAGGACATTGAAAAAGCTTTAGTATTGTTTGAAATTTTCATCATTTGAAAGATTTCAGTGCTCTGAAAAAAGTGATCTGCTGTGGTGGTGGAACTGATGGCATTAAGGGCATCACTGTATCAATGAGAAAAGTGTATTTTTACTCATTTATATTGCAAAAAAATTCCCTAGGAAAATAAAGAAAGGATAAAAATTGTACCCTAATACTTCCCCTGGAGCAGCATCATTGAACTCATTTGTACCGCTGGTCTTTTATTTACTAACCAATAAATGATATAACCCTTCCAATGACAACTTTGTTTGCCTTGATTTGTAGTGTCTTGATGCTTAGAAAGTAGAGAATGTTTGGTTTTTAGTTTTATTGTGGGGTGGGGGAGCCTGTTGTTTGATTTTCAGAATTAGATGTTTTGTATGTATTTCTAACTAGCTTTCTTTTTAGGACTTGCTTTAAAAATATTCAGCAGTATGTAGAAGGTCCTTATAAATTGGCAAATTCCCTCTTTGATTACTTCTGGCTACTCCCTAATCCAGATTTGAGCCTGACACCAAATAGAACAAGGCTCCTCTACGTTCACAGTTGAATCCAGCCCAGAATATTGTTTTAAAGGTTATTTATGGCCTATTTTTAAAACATTGTTTATTTTTTGTCTATGCTTTTAAAAAGTATTTTACTCATATATAGTAATTACAGCCATATATGGGATATAAAGTGATAATTCAATGTACATATACAATGTGAAATAAGGTAATTAGCATTCCTTTTTCTTTGAATACTTATCATCTCTTTGTGTTGGGAAACTTAACTTCTTTATTCCAATTATTTATAAAATACATAAAGTATTATTTGTATTTTTTAATCTTATCAATCTCCATTTAAATGAAAGATTTTAGGGTTTTATATAGTGTCTTTTCTAACTATCTTGCCCTTGAAAAGCCAGTATTGACTTGGTTACAGTTGTGGTAGTTAAATATTCTCTCGGTCTTTCTGTTCTCACTGTTTTCAGGCATTTTTCTTGTCTTGAGAGCTTATCATCTATCATTTAGTAAAATCTTTGGTTGAAATATAGTAATTTTGGATAGTAAATCTCTTGGAAATAGAAATTTTACACTGATTTTTTGGTTTGTCTTCTTTGTAGAGTAGTAATTACACGCTTGACTCAACTCTGAGCAGGGGTTTAAATTCAGCCTGCATAAATTTACCTACTTCTTTAGTAATCTTAAGGAATATTGTACCACATGATATTTTTTCAAAGTCCAGATTTCTCATTGTTTTTTAAAATTACTCATTTATTTATTTTAAAGAGAAGAAAAGCACTACAGAAAAGAAAAACAAAAACAAGAGTCATACAAACAACTACTACAAGAACAACAAAAAACCCAGAAAAATAATCATATAGGCTTTCAATAAAAGATGGTAGGAATTTAACAATGGTTTTAATGTTGCATATTTTTATCTCTAAATAGTTGCTGAGATTAGCAGATATAGACATGAAAATTGATCTAATCATATGAGAATTCACTGTTCTTGTCTAAGAACTAATAGACTCAGTAGTACAATCTTCTTAGCTATTTCATGTATATATAAACAAATTTATGTCTTTTTCCTTTTCCCTTCCTTCTTTTCTCCTTTCCTCTATCCCAATTATTTTCCCCTTTGAGAAGTTCCACGGCCTTTCACAATATTTATTGTAGATTTTGGATCTTACTGACTCAGTTTCTTACACGAGGGAGACAATGCGGTATTTACTAATGTGAGTCCGACTTACTTTCTTTCTATCACGAGCTGCTGAGTTGGTGTTTCTTTCCCTGGAGTCACCAGTAAAAGTTGATCACAATCCTGCCATTATGAATTAATGTCTAATTATGAAGTTTATAATCTTTTCCAACAAAAATTCTCTCACCTTCTGGAATGTTAGAAAACATTCCATCTCTTTGTTAATTAGAAGTATCTTAAATGTTGTCATTTTTGGAATATAAAAAGTTATGCATTAATAAAGTAAACTTGCTTATCTAGGTCAACAATTTTATATATTGTAACTGTGTCCCTCTTGAGAGGCATTTTCTAGTCCGGGCTCCAGATCAAACAGTGTGGGAAGAAGGGCAAATCAATTTTCTTCCTTCATGGTCTTCCTGAAGAAGATTTCCAGGCTAACACTGAGACTTGGCAATGGGAGTGGGAAATAAAATATGTTTTTTAAAAAACTATAAGCTATAAATCTTATAAAAAATCAATAAAATTCATCTAAAGTTTGTGTCAAGATTCTAAATAATTGTTAAAATATGCAATCACAAAAGCAGTCAAATCTGCTGATAATTCTCTGTCCAGATCTCTGGATATATTTTTTATCCAGAGAAAGAGAAAGGAGGATAGTTGTACTGAACTAACTCACCTCAAGGAAACCTCAAGCTTGTAAGTGATTGGTGATTACCGAACTCTCATTTCCATGGTAGGTTTTTGGAAAATAAAGCCCCCACAACACATCCCATAGCTTCCTCTTGTGGATTTATGGTTCATAACATTTGCATTAGTGTGCACATCCCTTCTCAGTTTCGTTTTCTTTCTGTCTAATAGTCATTCTGAAATTGGAATGTTTGTAGCAACCCCTACCCCAATTAGGGTCTAAGTACAAGTGTTCAAATACATTGCTCCACTTTGTAAAACTTTTATCTTTCCACAGTCCTTCCTTTTACCCATTGACTAGATCAATGAAATTCAAATGTGCCTTATTTTAAAGTTAGTCCTCTGTTTCATAAGTTTCTTCTCCTACTAAAATCATATAAACCCTATTCTACTAACCTTGGAATGAGAACTCAGCCCCTGGATAGATAATGGATGCTAAAAATAAGTAAATGAATAATGCTACATAAATAATTAGCATGACATGTAATGGGGGTCTAGATCAAAAAGGGAAATTGGAAGGTTTCCTGTGGATATTGCCAGAGAAATCGTGTGTGTTAAGTGTAAAACACACCTCAGACAGCTCAACAAGAGAGATGTTACTCAACATTGCTGCTAAAGCAAATAACTTATTACAAAATAGATCCTGATAGGGAGCATGTGTATTCATGGCATGTGTTGGTGTATAGGTTGGGATGTTTATAAAAATTTTAGGCAGATTGTCCCTATCTCAAACAAAAGAGGGGCAATTTTTAAATTTATTGGAATGATTATTGTGCACCATTTATTATCACTATACTATAGTAAGTAAAACAGAATAATTCAACCTGTATTTATGAATACTTGAGTGCTAAGTATATGTCAGACATTGTGTAAATGTGGCAGACAAGATAACGAATGAATACAATGAATAATCCAGCAACTCAATCTCATTATTAAAATATTAACTATATCATCTTTTACCACTTACCAGTTGTTTTGGGTAGCAAGCACAAGCCACAGATCACAAATTGAGAAGCATGAGAATTTATAAATATTTGATCTTAAAACTTTAGTGTTTTAACTAAAGGAGCTAGTGGGATACAAAATGTACAATTCACCTGGTGAAAGCGAAAGGGGAAGAATTGTTTAAAAAGGGAAGGCAGTGGACACTGTTAATCTTGTATCATGATTTGAAACCCATGTTGTTTTCATTGCTCTGTTTAGTTTGGTTATATTCTGTTCAGTTTGTCTACTTGTACTAAATTTGATGGCATGGACAGCTATTCCAAAGATAGCAGGATATTAACTTAATCTGAAATCCTATATTGCTTCCACTGTCTTGTATTGACTGATCTTATTTGAGTCTGTTTTGTTTGATTACTGTCTTGTCTTGACTGATTTTATTCGAATCTGATGTGTTTGATAGTATCAAGTCTGAGTGTATAGGCAACTAATCTGAAGACAATAAGATTCACTGTGATACCTATTCTGCTTTGACTACTATCTTCTTTTGAAGTCCCATAATGTCTCCAATGTTTTGTTTTTATTGATTTTGTCCTGTACTGCTATGTTCCATTTTATTGTACCTGACAATATGGGCAATGTTACTGAAGATAGCAAAAGACATTTTGGTAACCATGTTGATCACATTGTATTTTGGTTTTAAGTCATGTACTACTATGTTCATCCTTTTGCTTTGACTGACCCCATTTTGTTTCTCTCATTTGGTTTTATTCTGTCCAAAAAAAAAAAAAACCACACACACAGAAAAAAAACCTCTAGTGTTTTAGAAACTAACACATGCCTTCAATTCCCAGCACTAAAAAACCAAAACAAAACAGACTAAAATTAGTATATGTCAAAATATTACATTATTTAAAAGATAAGAAAATAATTTTATGAAATCAGAGATTCTCTATTTCCTCCTTTTCTCTCTGGAACTATGTCTAAATGCCAATGGTTGTCTATAATGCCCGTCTGTATTAGCTTATAGACACAGCTTTGTTTGAATGATGACTGTCTCTCAACACTAGCATTGATTGGTAAGCTCTTGTTTGGGACACTGGTCTTTAGCTTCTGTGACTACTGTGATTTTTCCTTGTTTTCAGTTGCCAGATAGTTGTAGACTTTCTGCTGTCTGCCATCTGGGCATCTAGAAAACTGTCTTCCATTCTTGCTCCATTGAGTAGTTTTCACTTCCAAACTTCTTGGTTCTCTCAAAGGAAAAACATAGCTCATTGCTTGGAATGCAATGTGGTAACTCAACATTTCAAGTTCTATTACTACAGAAAAGAGGAAATAAGTATGGTGTAGGTGTGCAAGGTAATGGGAAGAATCTGCTACCCTAAGGACAGGACCCTGTTGTTCTGTCCGTATTTCCCATTGTCCTTGCCTTTGGATTCAGTCAATGGTTCAGGGATCTTTGAAAGTGCATTGAGATCTGCATCCTCACTCAGTTCTGTTTTAGCAAGTGTGAGTTAGGGAGGGAGACAGAGGAAACAGAGTTTTCTCTCATGAAACACTCACCTTTCCCTATAATGATGATTATGTTTTTCTGAAAGCCAAAAATCAAAAACTGATCTTTTTTTGTTTTTTTCTGAGTTGTCCTTCTTCCTTAGTTCTGGAGCATAAAATGATTGATCCTATTTAGTTGGTCCTAAACAGTACATAGCCAGGAGAAGAAATAACATTAAGTACTAGGAGCTAAGACACTTTGACCAAGATATCAAAATATTACCTGATTAGATATGAATAGCTTAAACTCTAGTTTTAAATATAATGAATTCTAAACTTTAATCCTGTTACTCTCAATTAACTTTAAAAAATTTGAATTTCAGTACTTTCTTTTATAATTTTTTATATAAGCAGAGGACTCAGGGCTACAAAATTTACAAGTATATTGATGGCTAAGCACACAGTGTGAAAAAAATTCTTTGAAAAGTATTTAACAAGAAATGAAATTTTCCTTTCATGACTGATAGGCAATGTTAAAATTCAGGTTAAAATTCAACTTTTGCAATAGGAATATAATTGCATTAGTTTATGTATTGTTTTGGCTGGGATAACTTTTTGTGACACACTTGAAAGTTATGCAAAAAGCCTTTTATAACAGCATAATTTGTGCAACTAGAAATGGACCCACAATTTCACCAGATATAGTAAAGTTCCTAGTATCAGATATAGTAAAGTTCCTAGTATCAGATATAGTAAAGTACCTAGTATCTTTTGAGAGTTATCAGAAATCATAGTTCCTTTTTCTTTTTCTTTTGTGTTTACTGTGAATAGATTTTCAAATATGTCCAATAAATTCTTCAAATACATAAATCTTTTAAACAGTTATTTTTCTAACTTGTTTTGAAATTAAACACTTCACTGGAATTGACAGCTTTTTTTAGGTAAAAATTCATTGAAATGGTTAATCTCACAGATAATGGACTTTTGAATCAAGGGTAATTTGATAACTGTTTATTTGCAATCTATGCTGACTCGTTCTGGAGATGTTAATCCTATTGTTTTACTCAACAGTTGCTGTCAAGAGACAGTTCATCAAAATAGAATCTCATTAGTATTAATCCTAATAATTTACTCACCCAGATCACACATTCAATTTTGTCTGATTCTTCTTGACATCACAAAATGGTTTCCTACCTCTGATTTTCATAATGGGATTTCAACTAAATTCTCTCCTAATTAGATTATTCTATATACAGAATGAGATTTAATAACTCAGAAGGAAAATGATACCCCTGAAAGGGACATGGGTGATCATAAAGCCCAGCCCTTTGGATTTACAGATAACGAAGCAATTTATGTTACTGGTTCAAGGTTACACATCCATGCTTTGGGTATCAAATTCAATTGCAATAAAAATAAAATAAGCTGGTGGTTGTGTTTCATAAGGATGAATCACCATTACTCACATTTGACTCCTGCATACTAGTAATTAGTGTGTTTGGTACTGTGGCTTGATGAGTTTTTCTTTATATATTCTTGGTACAATGGATGCAATTTTTCTTTGGCCACATTTACACACCACATTGGAAACTGATGTTGAATTTCTCAATTCATTGCAATCGCTTTTCCTGCAACCCTGGAACAGACACTGCTTTCTTCACCTGAGCATGGAAGGAATATGATGGAGCTGGCTCATGCTTAGGAGTCATACTGTGTGAGCAATGAATAGAGCCAATCCTCAGATCCACACTTAAAACTCCGGAACTCTCACAGTATGACTTCTTGTGTGGCTGACACGAGGCTAAGAGCAATTTCACATTTCTTTCTCTCATGCTCATATACCCTAGGCCCTGTGCTTGTGGGGATGAACTTTTTTGTTATATAAATATAATTATCTCTTTTGCTTTATTTTTATTGAGTAGGAAGTGTAGATATTTAACTTAATAAAATTAAATAGCTCAGTGCAGTGTGTTTCTGTGTTCTCTTAGTAATTTTTGCTCATGTTCAATTCAGTTGAATATACATTTTGATGGAAGGTTAGTATATTCTTACATAAAATTTTAGGACCAGTCAAGTAAGACCCTCTGTCCTTTAAATGAGACTGATGATTTTTCTGAAGAAAATAATGGTAACCCTGGAGTGCAGAAACATAGAACTCTTGAAAGAGATGATCAAAAAGACTTATAGTCTGTCTTGAATTTTTTATGTTTCATCACAGTCATAGCTTTTGAGACTTTGATATTAAAGCTTGCATGGCTCTGGCCATAAGTTAATAGTAATAGGGTCTAAAAAATAATTGATAGTCATATAGAAATAGATGAGATCATAGGACTCACCTCCTCAAAACCATCCAACATGGAAAAGAAATGATTCTTGGTCATAGGGATTGTTTCTTAACCCTGACATGATATAGGACATGCTATATGAATGTTTCTGAAAGGCAGAAACATTAGTGTCATGGTTATTTTTCTCTCATTGCTGGGACAAAATACCTACCGTCCAAAATTAAGGGAGAAAAGATTTCTTTATCTCACAGTTTGTGGAGGTTTCAGTCCATAATCAGCTGACTGCAAAGGAGGATGGCATGGCACAGGGACAACACTTCAAGATGGCAGAAGATAGAAAAAGTAAAGCAAGAGTAAAAGGTGAGGGCAAGTCTCTTTTCCTCCCTTATATTGTAAGCAGTTTACCCCTACCCAGAGAGATGGTGGAGCACTTACACCATCTGTGTGTCCTCCTATTGCATAGGATGAGTATGCTTTCAAAGAGAGGACCTTAGCCCTTTGCTGAGTCCCTTATTTAAACGTCTAAACTTCTCAAATTCATGCAATGTATCAATTATAACAATTAGGAATTATAATATTTGGCAATGAATATCTTTTTCAAAGCATTATTTCACTGAAATGTAACATCAAGAACTAGAGCAGGCATGGTGGTGCCCACCTATAGTCCAGCAGTCAAGAGATTGAAGCATGAAGATTGCTGCTTTAGGTTGACGTAGGCTACATAGTGAATCCAAGATCAGCCTGAAGTACATGGCATGGTCTTGTTTAAAACAAAAACAGAAGGCTGAAACAAAACAAAACAAAACAAAAAACAATATAGAGATGTAGAAGAAATAGCAACAATATCCAATCTCCGGGCTGTGAGCACAGATACCAATCATAAATTTTTTAGTTTGAGAGGGTTGTACCTTCCTTTTTGATCTTCATGTCAAGAGCGCATAGCACATAGGAGGGAACTTTGGATAAGACTAAGCTACCTTACATCCTTCGACATAATTCTAGGAAATGGATCCCTACCATCTGGAAACACAGTTAACATGCGACAGCCCAAACTACTGTACTAAGCAATGCCAGTTATTTTCATGCAGATATTCAGAGTGCCTGCTCACACCATTTGAGAGAAAGCCAGAAGAAGAAGAGATTGTGCCTGCCTCATTTTCTACCACCATCTTGGTTCCTGAAAGACACTAAAAGGCATTCAATGAATTTTTGGGAAATTGATAAATGATAAAAGGGCTATCTGTTTAATTTCTCAATAACATGGCAAAGTCTAGAATTCAGAAATAATTTCAAATGCTTCATGTACCTCCCCTTTGGAACCTCTCCTATTTTTTCTCTTTAATGCTTTTCAGTCAGAAAACATTTTTGTTGCACTTATTATCCATCTGTTTTTTCTCCTTCTGAATTGATTTCCAAGTATTTCTAGATTTACCACTTGCTTTCTCAACACCTATATGTCTCTGAGCAAACTTTTAGTCTTCTAGTTTCATTAGTCCTCTCACTCAGTGCTTCTGACTCAGAGCATTTCTCACTCAGTCCTCAACATTTAAGTAGATTCATAGAATATCTTTCATTTGGAAAGAGGGGAAAGCTATACAAACTAATGTACGAGGATAATGCTTTAGCTATTGTTAAAACATTCTATTATAGTTCCAGCTTCCCAACAATATCAGGTCTGAAAAAACATGGTAATTTCACAGCTAAAGGGTTAACTCATCTTTCTGGAGAATAAAAGTGTCATTGATCTTCATGACAAATTGAATCTGAGTGTCTGAAAATATAGGCCTTGTTTTCCTTCTTTGATTTTTTTTTCATTATAAGGATGACCTTGTTTCTATTGTAAATCAAAAGCAACTAGGGCCTTGTGGCTTTCATAAAGTTATAAAGAACAAAAATGGGCCTGAAGCTCTGGTCCTGCTATGTTCCACAAGGAGGACAACTTACTTAGGTCCATTCTTTAGTTTCTATGTGTGGAGATTTGCTCTTCAAACTCCTAGTTGAGGAGAAGGATTGTGAACAATAAATTTCTCAATTTTTATTGTACTGTTTTTTCAATAAAACTTCATGGCTTTAATAAACCAAAATAACTTATTGAGACTCTACCTCAAAATAAAACTATGAAAACAGGTACTGCAAAAAAGCATCACAAAACCCCCAAAGTAGTAGTAACAGCTCAATCATATGTCAATTTTTCTTTTACTTTAATGTAACAAAAAGCTCAAAAGAGAAAGGAAAAGTATTAGTTTTGATTTGTACTTTCTAATTCATACAAATTTGGCAATATATTAAAAATTATTTTCTCATAGTTATATTATATTTGTCCATAATAAGGGTAGAAATTAGAGGTGTGAAGAGTGGAGGTAAAACTTGAATTCTACTAAAGTATTTACCGGGCACTGCACTTTCAAGAAGCATGAACTACAAATCCAATTATGACTAAAACTACAAAAGTGGTAATAGGAAAGTGCTATTAGGAGAGAAGAGACACACGAGTTTTAATTAGAACAAATAGAATTTTTACAAGAAATTCACTTGACTAATATTTATTATTTACTGTTGCTAAGTCTACCACTTATTGAGAGTTATGCTTCTTATACACATTAACATAATTACTATTTGTACTATCCATAAAAGGTGGGGATTATGTTTTTATGTTACAGAGATGAGCATCAGTGATAAGCAAGAACAAGGGGTATGGTCAAGGTCGTGCAACTGACACAAAACTGAGTCAGCTGGATTCTGAGACTGATGCTCTTAGTCACTATAATATAATTTTTCCTTTAAATATTTCTGCAGCATACATATAATTTTCAGAAATGAAATTATTTCCAATTTGTTGAAAACATAGTATTTCTTTTTAAAGAATTTTCTTCATAAAGATTTAAGTATGTTGAAAACCTTGGCTTATATTCCATTGCATAAATTGGGACTGTTTGAAATCTTGGATTTTAAAAAGTGATTCCATGTATTAACTCTCCAATGGCTGCCAAATAATATCCCATGCCACTTAAATGAGTAGAAATTTGACTTGGCTCATGGTTTCAGGAGATTCAGTCCATCATACAAATGAAATGCATGGTGCAGTTTCTTGTGTAAATAATTAGCAGGATACGATGGTAGTGGTCAGGTGACGAGCGTGCATCATGGTGATTAGAATGAGGATGGTGAGGGTAACGATTATGGTACTGGCAGAGGTGGTTGTGTAAGCGGTAGCATTGGTAGAAAGTAGTAGATCTGTGTTATTCTGGAAGACTTCACTGACATTTATGTATTTACAAGCCTCTTGGATATCTTGTCAAGGTATACACAGTAATTTAGTTGGTCTTGGTAAAGTTCAAGATTCTGAATTACTATCAGATTCTCTGGTGATACTAATGCTGTTGACCTAAAGATCCAGACTGAGAAAAGTCTGCTTCTCATATATGTGAAAAATAATTCATAGCTACCATTAAGAGTATTTTTCCAATGCAGTAAGTATATATAGTGACTTTTTCAGCAATCATTCTCTCTGCAAAGAATTTTGGCTTTACGACCATGTGCTTTGACCACTGAACTATTAAATTTAGAAAGTTTTTCACAGCAAGTACCCTGTGACCTCCAAAGTGGCACATAGATATGCAGATATGAGTCCTTCCTTTGAAGAATTTACAATTTCCCTAAAATGACAGGGCACACATGAATAAAACATGCATATGACAATACAAGTATGAATAAAAAAAGTGGGAAACTACGCAATGAGAAATCTGTGCCGAGAAGGGTAAAAATGCATAGAAACTGCTGTATTTGAGTCAGCCATGGTGATCATTACATAGGCTTTTGTCTTTGCCTAAAAAAGAGGCTACCATACAAATAATGCTTCTTTCAAGGAGCCAAAATAAACAACTATTCCTAAACAGTAGTGAGAAATAATGCCGAGCCTAAAGATGTGCAAGTGAAATTCCGTGGGAGAAATCACTGTCGATTTCGGAGGATGAAGCTGTGAATAGAGGGACGTATTACCCTTATTGTAGTATATTTGGGCCACTGCCAAGCTCAGGGTTTTTCATTTGAGTGGGGAGTTGCCGCCAGTGGTCATCAAAACATGAAGTAAGGAGACAGGGGGTTTGTTCAGCCACAAAGTACTTGAATATCATATATATGTGGCAAGCTCTCTGAGCTCCCTGCAGAACTGCACAAAAATGTGAATTGAGTAGTCTGGTATTGCAAAGCTCTGAAATACAAACCTTCAAAATGGTGGGCTGCTTCCAGTAATTTAGCAGGTTATGATGGTAGTGGTTAGGTGACTAGGGTAGAAGTTTAAAAATATCTTGTCTATATTCAAGAAGTGCTTGGATCTGTACGAAAAGTGATGCTGATGACAGTGCTACAAATACACCTCAGGAAAGAAAGCAGAAACAAACCTGGTGGAAAAGTTCGCATCAGAGAGAACATATTTCTTCTTTGATTCTTACATCAAGATTATTCTGAGGGAAAGTCAGTTGAAGAGCAGCATGCACAGGTAACAGTACTGACAGATGCACACGTGTGTGTTTCTGTGCACACAAATTCTCTCTCAGACACACACACACACACACACACACACACACACACACACACACACACACATGTTCACAAAGGCCTAAAGGCAAAAAATCTTTATCGTTTTACAAAAATTAATTAAAGCAAGTGAGGAATGAAAGCAATTAGGGCAAATGCTGTGTAACATAAAATACTTTCTAATCATTGCATCTAATTAAAAAGAAGAAATCATGACTCTTACAGGTCCTTAGTTATTATAGAAGAAGAAAATTAATTAGCAGACCAGACTTCTCAGCTGGACATTTAGGGATGTCTTTGTATAAAAGAGATGTCCAACTAAGAAGACAAAAGATCAATGGAGTTTTTGAGAATAGAGGCAACTGAGAACTCTGCATAGGAGAAGCTTGTTTGCCGATCAAGAGAAATGTTTATTGTTCATACTAGGATTTGAGAGAAAGATAAGTTAACTTCGGTGATTTGTTAGGTATGGAGACTTTTAGAAAATCAGTCAAACTTGTTTTATTTTAGGAATAAATGGACTGATCTCAAAGAATTAGCTTTGAATTCATTTATATTCAAGGATATACAGGCAATTTAGGCTTCAGGGTTTTTATTATGCACATAAATGATTTCTACCAACGTTGGAATAAAATCTATTGGTCTTCTTCTGGTAATAAGGTGATGAATATCAGTTTTTAATCTATTAATTCAACTTAATGGAAACTTCTGTGTCATAGAGTAATATTTTTCTTTTAGAATATTATTTTTTCTTGTTCTATAAGCAACACATGCTCATTAAATATACTATAGAAAATAGATTAAATCTTTAAAAAGAACAAAGATAAATCAATCATTTTCTTTTGATATAACTATGGGAAAAGGCACAATGATAATAAAGTTCTCACTTCTTATCCGAGGGAGAATTACTCCAGAACCATCTTTAGACACTCAAACATATGACATAAAATGCTGCAGCTCTGACATTTGACTACAGGCTTTCACATACTTTAAATCATCTCTAGATTACATGTTATCCCTAACATAATATAAATGCTATGTACATAGTGGTCATACCGTATTTTTTAGGAAATAATTACAAATTTGTTTTTAAATAATCTGCACATGTGCATCACAGATAGCCCCAAAGTTTCTTTATTTCAACTATTTTCAATATGAGTTTAAAACGATCTGTTGCTGTAGAACCCAGATACGAATGTGGGGAAACCGGACTGAGAGATTTTGAGCATTACAATTGCTCCTTTACAGAAGGTGATGTAATCAACTTTGACATCGCTCTTTATCATTTTGGTTAAATATTATCCCAAGTAGATATATGTTTGTTATTTCTAAAAATCACAATGGTGAGGATATTTTTGTAATCAGTTGGTTGAATAATACATAATCCATACAATACAAGCAGAAAAACCTAACTGTTTCTTGTCACTCATCCTTGTGAACTGGTGCTTCCCCATTTCCCGGGTGAAATCTCAAGCTAGTCTCACAGAGTTTCTCATTTGTAACGTGTAAATAGCCTGGCCTCTCCTCCCGCTGAAAACTTCTGCCTTCCTCCAGCTTAGGCCTGCTTTGGGCTTGCATATCTGACATGTTTGTATAATGGGGAGATAATGGAAGTCGCACTCAGCTACTTCACATTTTCTCTATTTACATTTCACTAGCAGCTCAAAATCCTTTCCCTGTTCTAGTTTCCTAAGGAGGGCAGGAGAAGAAAGATATAAAGATCAGACAATGTCTTACCAGACAGATTTATCACCATCTTGTTTGATTGACTTTTGGTGTGCCAAATATCCAAGAGTGTTTTGGTATTTACAGTGTAAGTCTGTGTATTTTCAAAATTATGTGTTACTAAATAATAGTTTTCACCAATTGCAGATGTAATTATGCCTATCATCTGGGTTCCTTTGGGTCTCCCATTCCCCTCTAGGAGGAGTAGCTGCTAAGAATGATCCTCTCCCTCTGGCCCACAGACTATGAGCACCCTTGCTGGCTCCAAGTTTCAAGAAGGCTAGGTGATCTCCAGGGAACTCAGACTCTGGCCCCTTGCCATAAAAGCCACTGTGTCATATCCCAAGAACCATCCTTGCACCATGAAATTCTGTGTCAATATTTCATACTGCCATGGTCGTTCTTTCAGTAACAGACCCTGAGACCAAGAGTGGCAGTGCAAACTATTTATGATCTCATGAAACACTGTGATAAGATTGACAGAGGGAAGGACAAGACACCAATAAAATAAAAATGTGCAGTGTTGTAGGCAAAGAGGACTCATTCTCAACAGGGAACATCAGGAGATGGTGTGGCACATGTCTAGTCAAAGATGAACCGATGCTAATGTACTCATTTAAAAATGCTTATTTATTTAAAGATGCTAATTTATTTCTGCCATTCACTAAGAGTTACTTCCAGGTGACCTTATACCTTTTTCTGTACTTGAGTCCAGCCTGTTCACAGTGCAAATGAGCTCAGGCACTAGAAAAAAATCTGCTGTCTAAAAGTCAGATGTGTTTGCACGTGGACACTGTTGGGTCAGCATGTCCTGGCATGCTGGTTGTCCACTGATTGTATCTACCCTTTACTTCTCAACTGGAGAAGAAGGAAGTTGTTTCTTCAATCCCTCAATACTTTTTATTTTTAAAATATCTATTTTGTTTAGTTTTCTATTTCTGTCTATTCAGTTACTCATAATGTAATACAATTTATGTAAGATAAAATTTTTCATGTAACATTTTAATTTTATATTTAAGGGATGTATATATGACATATAACCTTAACCTCTTCCCCTTTCTAGAATTCTGTCATCATTCCCAAAACAACCCTGAACTTCTAAAACAATAAGCCCACGTTTTCCATTTCCTTCCATACCTAGTAACTTTTGTTCTACTTTATTTCTCTGAATTTTCCACTCCAAGTAAGCCATATGAGCAGAATCATGTTGTATGTTCTTTTTACACCCTCAAAGTAGGTGGTAAGCTGGAAGTTCACAGAAGTAATTCCAGAGACTTTTAATCATGTTCTGTTCTGGTGGCCTAATACTTCTCAGGGCGTTCTTGGCTTCAAAGCCAAAGCCCAAATAAAGGCGATCTGTTTTGACAGGCTGTCTACATCTGTATAAGCTCATGATAATCCAAACACTGTGAATTCCATAAGGGGAAATCAGACATATGGTTTTGCCCATTAGCAGTATATCCTTCCGTGTCATTCTTGGGGGACTTTGATACATAAACTAATGTGATTATACAAAGCTTCAACTGGTAACAGTTTATTTTCCTCTTTGAGGTTTTTATATATGCTGAAAACCTGGAGGGAGATAAAAATAACTTTTTTATATGCATATTTAATCTCTTTGGTTAAATGTTTTCTCCTTCAAAAAGGAAAGTGATGTTACTAAGGAAAGTTTAAAAAAATTACAGAATGTACTGGACTTTAGGGTCAAGATCTGCTGAGGGAAAGAGCAAACTTGCTTCTTGTAAACGTTCTTATTATTTATTTATTTTTAAATTCCTGTGCAGTGTTATTTCCAAAAACAATTTGAGATCGGTTTCAAATGGTTTGACTGTGTTAATGAATGCAGTTTATATTGATGAAGTATTTTAGCTTCTTTGAATAAAAAAGTGATTCTTGACATAAATCTATTTCCTGAATATTTTTCTGCTTCAGAAAAAAGGAATACTGAGGGAAAAATGCTGGAGAAAGCCATGTTTATGAAGAGCTTTGCTCTTAAAACTTAGAATTCAGAATTATATGGGAGGCAAAGACAATAGAAAGGGGTGACAGTGGGGAACATGGCAAGGATACAACTTCTTTGGAAATGATAGTATTGAGAAATCTGTTTCCTAACAGAAATTTAGATTATTTTTAGACTAGGGCTTGGAGAAGGGGACTAAGGGCAAAATGTAGACAAATACCAGACTGAGCATCAAAGAGAACCATAATAGTCTTTACAAGAAAAGAACAGAGAGAACACACTCTGGATTAACTTAATCCATATTAGGACATGGAGAACAGAGAAAAACGAAATGAGCTTGAACTTCACTTACATGCAAATAAGGGGTAAACTGGGAAATACTTGCCTGGTTTCCAGCCTGCCTGGACATTCCATTTCTAAAGAAAATTCCATGTTGGTACCATTGCAAATTTTAGCCATATTTTTGGTGTTTATACATTGCAGAGGAAGCTAATTCATATTTATTATATGTGTATCATGGAAATGGGGACTGAAGAACATTCAGATTGGAAGATATAAAATCCATCACTCCTGCCTTCCAAGTTAGATGTATTCATGCTTTTAAATTGTTCTAAGACTAAATTTCAATGGCAGAGCATATACTGCAGCAGTTCAAATACCTTAATAAGCAACAGTCAATGACAAGCAATTAATTTGACCATGACTAGTCTGAAATTTGTAGAAAGGTGTTATACTCAAATTTGCTCTCATATCTTTAGCTTCAGCAAACAAAGAATGTACTAATCATAAGCAGCTCAGAGGACAGTGCAAACTGGGCAAAGCACCAGCCTGAAATGGCCTACTTTCTTCCTGATAACCTCTGTTAACTCCAGGCTGTCAAGTATCACCTATCACTTAAGGAAATTCCTGTCAGAATTCATAACCTCCTCATCAATGACCTCTAGCTAAAGAGCACCAGGAACACATCTATGGCTGACAATTTGGTATTATTTGAGGGGCTGCAGAGGAGAATGCACTTCATGGGAAACCATGAAGTATCTTAGCAGAAGAATGCAAAAAGGGACCTGATATAGGAACTGGGGTGGGCTACATAACTACAGGAAGAGTTTAAAATTTTGAAAGAGTTTAGGAAAATGGTACTTTGTATTGAGAACTGTCACAAAGTGGAGTAAATTAGGAGATTTGGTGTTGTCTAAGTCCAGTTTATGCTGCTGTAATAGAATCTTAGAGACTAGTATTTAGCAGACAGCAGTGTACTTGGCTCATGGCTCTTGAGGCTGAGGAGTCACATCTGGTGAGCACCATCTTGCTGCATGAGACCTTGGCAAAAGGTCGAAAAGCAACAGAGTCAGGGACAAAGTTAAATTTGTAGCCTCAAGTCCTTATATGACTGGCCTTAATCTACTCCCTCTTACCCTAAGCACCATCCCACCACCTAGCACTGTTGCACTGGGGGATTATATTTTCAAAATTTAAACATAGAAGGCATTTTACTGAATCTTTCAAGAGGGAGTGCAGCCCTCTTGTCACTGGCCAAAGCTGTCACTGATGAGGAAGCAGCAGTCACACATGTTAGCCATAGGAGAGAATGAACGTGAAGACATCTTAGGCTTGGTAGTTTGCACAGTGACCTTGTTTTTGTCTGTGCTTAGATAGAATTGTGAAGTAGACTATTTTTTTCTATGCTGGGAGTTAAATCCAGATCTTTCACACTGAGATAAATTTCCACTGTCTACTTTTTTTTTTCCTTTGAGACAGAGAGTCTAAGTTGTCCAGGCTGGGTTTGAACTTGAAATATTTCTACCTCAGCTTTTCATAGTGAAAGTCTTTTTTTTTTCAAATCATTTTATCAAGGTTGTGCAGCAGTATTGCCAAATGCTGATGCTCTATGAAATTACTCATGCGTAACAAGAGAACTTCATGTTCTAACAGCAGGAATAATCCAGCTTAAAGCAACATGAATATCTAGCTACTAATACCAGGTCCTCCTTTGGCTGTCAGATGCCATTTTTCTCTTTAACATTCATCATCTTTATTTATGGTTAGGTATTGTTCACACAGTTTATTCCTTTCCTTGTCTAGTTTAAACCTGAGCTGTCACTCAGGAACTCACTGCAAAGGCAGATCCTTGGCTCTAGTGCACTGTCTGGGTGATGACGGCTGTGAAGAGCTTGCCTACACTAGAGGCCCCAGCTTCAAGCTGTCATATACCTGGTAGGACTCTCTGTCTCTCCCTTTTTACCTCCAGTGATTCATCTCATGCACTGAGATGCCTTTTCTGGTGCCCATCTTTTCTTTTATTTTAAAGAGATTAAGAAAAAAGAGGATAAAACAAAGCATATCAGAATGGAACAATTTAAGCAACACAGTATTTCACCACAAGACAACCCGATATAACAGTAGCTACCATAATGTCTCTTTCCTCGAAATAATTGAGCATACCTTCATACATAATAGTATCAAACATAACAAAATAATATGAAATCATTGAAGAGAATGAGATTATTACAGGGCATTCAGAACCAAATAACAGAAAACGAACAATGGTTACTATATTTTCTCATGGTCCAAAAAATTTTGTTTATATTACCACACATAATAAAATCCAATAAGATACAATATGATAGAGCCAATGGAAACAGAAGAACAAAAGTATGGTAGGACTTCAAAGCAAGATGATATTAAATCAGCAATGTCTGTCACAATCTTGTTTTTTTGAAGACAGCTATTCATACCATCACAGATGATAAAATCAAAGAACCCAGGATAAAACCACTCCAACTAATGAATGTAAACATTATAAGGCTTCAAAGCAATGTAATGGGGAATCATGATTACCAGAAACTTTTATGTACTCTTACCATTTCTTACACTAGGAAGACTATACAGTATTTATACATGTGAGTTTGATTTATTTTGCTTATGAGTATGGTCTCAAGTTGCATTCACTTATTTATAAATATCTTAATGTGATCATCCTTTATAACTGAGTAGTACTCCATTGTATAAAAATACCACAACTTTTTTAGCCATTCATCAGTTGTTAGACATTTAGGTTGTTTCCAAGATCTGGCTATTACAAATTGTGCTGCTATAAACATGGGTCACATATATCACTGTGGTATGATGTTTTCAGTTCTTCTGGGAATATGCCTAGAAGTGGAATAGCTGGGTTGAATGGGACTTCCAATCCCAGCTTTTTGAGAAATCTCCAGACTGACTGTGCCCATCATTTTTAGATATTCTTCTTCCCTGGCTCCAAGCAAGTCAGCAAATTCTTTGTCAAAGCAACAGCCCAAAAGAACAATTAGGCCCTTTCCTTACCTTCCTGCAGTCTTCTCAAATTCTGGGCAATAGTTCCTTTGCTTCCCACAGATAAAGAGGGAAAGCTCACAGTACTGTTTAATAGCCTAAGAATTCATGATTATCAAGTCACAGGTTTATATAGACTATGTGCTTTATATTGGAGGTGAGAACTGGCTTGATCACTGAGGTGTCTTTACCAAAGCTTATTTGGTTGTTGTTTTGAGTCTTGGTACGGTGTTTACTTTCACTTTTCTGCTAGATTCAGTTAATGCTTTGTTGCTATTCTTGGTTGTGGTGTTACTGTTC
Source organism: Cavia porcellus (assembly GCF_034190915.1). Lineage (NCBI taxonomy): Eukaryota > Metazoa > Chordata > Mammalia > Rodentia > Caviidae > Cavia > Cavia porcellus. The sequence continues at coordinate 56,538,779 of NW_026947496.1, forward strand.
TAGATTTCTTAGTTTGTAACTCTAGACCAGTGAGCGAAGTTGTCAGAATATCATCCTATAGGTTTCCAGAGAAGAATGTGAATTCTCTCTAAATATTTAAATTCATATTTAGTCTTTATGCTAATTTAAATTATTAGCTCCAAATTTATAAAGGCATATCCACTTGATCTTGAGTGGAATCCAATCTCTGATTAATACTTCCCTCTTTAAGAATTTCTCTATTTTCTTTCTTTCTGTCTTTCTTGCTTTTTAAAAAAATTTTATTTAAAAGGATAAAGAGAAAAAAAACAAAACAAAACAAAACAGTGTAAGGGTACAAGTAATACAGAACTACAAAAAAAAAAAAAAAAAAACAGTAAGAAATCACCAGTTAATAGATTACACATTATCATCTTAAAGATAGTTGCTCAAGTCACAGGATCAAAGCATACAAAGTGGACATTCAAACAGCGAGACTGCAAACAGTTGTGTTCAGTGATCCAACCAAAAACATTAATATGGTCATCTATTTAACATCCCTAAACCCACTTGCAGTTGTATCCTTTAAAGTACTTTTTTTCCTGTCTTTTTTATAATAAAATTTACACACTTTGGGTTTTATTACTCCATAGTTCTTACTACATTTTTTGGGGAAGAGAATAAAGTCAAATATGGCAAAACAAAGCTGTCAGTCAAAACCAAGGATAGACATAGCACATGATGTAAAAACAGAGTACAAGGTTATCAACAATGGTTATCAACGATGTCTCTTGTTTCCTTAAAAAGAATTGTCTATCTCATTAGATATTATAAAGTTGAACAAAACAGTAGAGAACAAGACCAATAAAACCTAAACCTTGTAAACATTACAAGACTTCAAAGGAAGATAATAGTCAAACCAGAATGGGCATCATAGTGAATCTAATTGCCTTCAAAGTAGTTGCCTATAACCTCAAACTTGATATGATCATACAGAACAGAACGGAGTCTAATCAGTCAAAACAAGATAGTGGGAGTATTACAGGACTTCAAATCAAGTTAATAGGAAATAAAAAAGTTACTATAATATATCCTGCTAATTTTTTTGATTCTTCCCCTTAATTAAAAAATCATAAAAAATAACTAAATATTTTTTTAATGAATAAGGGAGAGATTGAGATAAACGAGGACATAACAACATAACAATGCAGGTCAAAGCATGACAGTTTCAGCAACCTAGTGCTTCACCGCCAAATAACCCGACTTAATAGTAGTTACCATAGTGTCTTTTTCCTTGAAATATTTGAATATAACTTCATATACTATAGCATCAAACATATCAAGTCAGTGTAAAACCATTCAAGTGGATGAAAGCATTGTAGGGTATTTAGAACCAGCTAACAGAAAACGAACAATGGTTTCTATATTATCTCTTTGCCTATAAAAATTTTTGTTTATACTATCACATATAATAAAATCCAACAAGATACATCATGATAAAACCAATGGAGACAGAAGAGCCATAGTTTTGTGGGGCTTCAAAACAACATGATAGTAAATCAGCACTAGCTATTATGATGACTTATTTTCTTCAAAATAGCTGTTCATTTCATCACAGGCAATAATATCAAGCAGCCCAGCCATTTCAATTAATAAGTGAAAACTTTATACGCCTTCAAGGCCATACAATGGGGAATCATGAATTACCACATACTTTTATATATTTGAATCATTTCTTACATTAGGGAAACTATTTGGTATTCACACATGCAATATTGATTTATTTCACTTATGAGTATGGTCTCAAGCTGTGCCCATTTATTGATAAATATCTCAATGTGATCCTTCTTTATAGCTAAATTCCATTGTATAGAAATATCACAACTTTTTTTTATCCATGCCTCAGTTGATGGACACTTGGGTTATTTCCAAGATCTGGCGATAACAAATTGTGCTGCTATAAACATAGGTGCACATATATCACTGTGGTATGATGCCTTCAGTTCTTCTGGGAATATGCCTAGAAGTGGAATAGCTGGAGCAAATTGGACTTCCAATCCCGGCTTTTTGAGAAATCTCCAGACTGACCTCCACAAAGGTTGTACCAGTCTACACTTCCACCAACAGTGTAGGAGAGTTCCTTTTTCCCCACATCCTCTCCAGCATTTGTTGTTGTTGGTTTTCTTGATCCTGGCCATTCTTGCAGGAGTGAGATGGAATCTCAATGTGGTTTTAATTTGCATTTCTCTAATGACTAATGATGATGAACATTTTTTCATGTATTTATTTGCCATTTGTATTTCTTCATCTGAGAAGTGTGTATTCATCTCAGATGCTCATTTTTGGATTGGATCTTTGAATTTGGGGGGGTCTGAGTTTTTTTAATTCTTTATATATTTTAAACAAAATCCCTTGCCTGAGGGGCGGTTCACTAAGATCTTTTCCCAGTTTATGGGTTTTCTTTTCACTATGCTAGAGATTTTTTTTGACATGCAGAAACTTTTTAATAAGAGGTGGTCCCAGTTATTGATTAAGGGAAGTATTTCCCGTGTGGTTTGAGTCCTGTTCATGAATTCTCTACTACCCTTAGTTCTTCAAGGTTTCTACCCAATTTGTCTTCCAATAGACTTAGTGTTTCTGTTTTAATATTCAGATCTTTGATCCATTTAGATTTTAATTTAGTACATGGTGATAGGCATGGGTCTAGTTTTAGTTTTTCAGCATATGGAGAGCCAGTTTTTCCAACACCATTTATTAAAGAGACTGTCATTCTTCCAGTGAACTTGCTTGGCTCCTTTATCAAAGATAAGGCAGTTGTGTGTGTTTGTAGTTGTGGTTGTATCTTCTAATCTATTCCATTGTTCTTCAGCTCTGTTTTGATTCCAGTACCATGTTGATTTTACTACTGTTGCTTTGTAGTATAAGTTCAAGTCAGGGATTGTGATGCCTTCTGCCTTGCCTTTACTGCTTAGAATTGCCTTTGCTATTCTAGGTCTCTTCTGGTTCCAGATGAATTTTAGGAGTGATTTCTCTAGATTTATAAGGTATGTTGATGGTATTTTTATTGGGATTGCATTGAATCTGTATAACAGTTTTGGGAGAATGGCCATTTTCACAATATTTATTCTTCCTATCCATGAGCAAGGGATGTCTTTCCATTTTCTGAGATCCTCTTCAGTTTCTTTTTCAGTGTATTATAATTTTCCCTGTATAGGTCTCTCACTTCTTTCATGAGAGTAATTCCTAAATATTTCATTTTTTTTTTGGTTGCTAGTGTGAAGGGTGTGGCTTCTCTTATTTCTCTGTCAGTGATTTTGTTTTTAGTGTATAGGAATGCTATTGATTTCTGAGTATTGATTTTGTATCCAGCTACATTACTGAATTTATTTATTATATCTAAGAGTCTTTCAATGGAGTTTAGTGGGTAGAGTATCATGTCATCTGCAAACAAGGATAATTTAACTCCTTCTTTTCCTTTCTTTACCCGTTTTATTTCTCTCTCTTGTCTAATTGCTCTGGCTAGTACTTACAGTACTATATTAAATGGAGTGGTGATAAAGGATATCCTTGTCTTCTGCCTGATTTTAAAGTAAAGGCTTTCAATTTTTGGCCATTTAGTGTGATACTGGCTGTTGGTTTGTCATAGATGGCCTTTATTATATTGAGGTAAAGACCATCTATTCTAATTTCCTGTAAAGTTCTTATCATGAATGAATGTTGGACCTTATCGAAGGCTTTTTCTGCATCTATAGAAATTATCATGTGATTCTTACTTTTGGCTTTATTGATATGGTGGATTATATTTATTGATTTATGTATGTTGAACCATCCCTGCATGTTTGGGATGAATCCCACTTGGTCATGGTGTATAATCTTCTTGATGATTTGCTGCATCCTATTTGCCAATATTTTATTGAGGATTTTTGCATCTGTGTTCATTAGGGAGATTGGTCTACAGTTCTCCTTTTTAGTTGGGTCTTTCTCAGGTTTTTTACTAGAGTAATATTTGCTTCCAGGAATGACTTAGGAAGGATTACTTTTCTTTCAATTTCATTGAATAGTTTGAGGAGTGTCAGCATTAGGTCTTCTTTGTATTTCTTGTAGAATTCTGCAGTGAATCCATCTGGGCCTGGGCTCTTCTTTGTAGGTAATGACTTAATTACATTTTCAATTTCATTAATAGAGATTGGGTTATTCAGCAGTTTTCCATCCTCTTGATCTAGCTTTGGTACTTCATATGTTTCTAGGAATCTGTCTGTTTCTTCTGTGTTATCAAACCTTTGAGAGTAGAGGTTTTCTAAATAGGTGTTGATGATATTCTGTATTTCAGTAGGGTCTTTAGTGATTTCACCTTTTTTGTTTCTTATTGCATGAATTTCAGCTTTTTCTTCCCTTTTTTTAAAATAAGGTTGGCTAGGGGCTTATCGATTTTATTTATTCTTTCAAAGAACCAACTCTTTGATTTGTTGATTCTTTGGATTGTTTTCTTAGTCTCTATTGCATTGATTTCTGCTCTGATTTTTATACTTTCCTCTCTTCTTTTGGCTTTGGGCTTGACTTGCTCTTCTTTTTCCAGCTGTTTGACGTATCAGGTATTCATTTTGTTTTCCTGATGTAGGAACTCAGTGCAATAATTTTTCCTCTGAGGAGGGCTTTTATTGCATCCCACAGATTCCTGTAAGTTGTATCTGTATTTTCATTTTCTTGTAGGTATTGTTTAATTTCTTCTTTAATTTCCTCAGTGACCCACTGATTACTCAAGAGTGTGTTATTCAGTTTCCATGTGTTTGTGGGATATTTGCAGTAACTTTTATCATTAATTTCTAATTTCATGGCGCTATGATCTGATAACATGCAAGGGATGATTTCAGCTCTTTTGCATTTGTTTAAATATGTTCTGTGAGCTAATATATATAGTCTGATTTAGAGAATGACCCATGTACTGCTGAGAAGAATGTGTATTCTTATATTGTTGGAAGAAATACTCCATATATGTCTATCAAGTCCATTTGTTCACAGGTGTGATTCAGTTCTGTTATTTCTTTGCTCATTTTCTGTCTGGTTGATCTGTCCCTTGGTGTCAATGGCATATTAAGGTCTCCTGTTACAATTGTGTGACTGATAATTTGAGTTTTCATTTCTGTTAATAGTTGTTTTATATAACTGGGTGCTCTGGAGTTTGGTGCATACATATTTAAGATAGTAATCTCTTCCTCTTGGAGTTTTCCCCTAACGAGTATGTAGTGACCTTCTTTGTCCTTTATGGTCATTGTTGGTTTAAAGTTCAAGTTGACTACAAACAGAATGGCTACTCCTGCTTTTTTTGGATTCCTGCTGCATGAAGTATTGTTTTCCATCCTTTGACTTTCAGTCTTTGAGTATCCTTCTGGGTTAGATGGGTTTCCTGTAAACAGCATATGGTTGGATTTTGTTTCTTGATCCATTCTGCTAGTCTGTTTCTTTTGATTGGTGCATTGAGACCATTTATGTTAATGGTTATGACTGTTAAATGCTGGTTTATTGTTGACATCTTATCTCTCTGCTGTTCTGTTTAATTATCTGCTTTGCTTAGTGGTTTTTTCCTTTGTGTATCTAAACTGTCTCTCAGTATTTTTTGCAGGGTTGGCTTGGTGTTTGTTAAGTTTCACAGCTGTTGTTTGTCATGGAAGTATCATATTTCACCATCAATTTTGAATGATAGTTTTGCATGGTACATCAGTCTAGGTTGGAAATCTTTTTGCTTTAGGCTCTGAAATACTTCTTACCGCTCTTCTTGACTTTATTGTTTGTGCTGAGAAGTCTGCTTTGATTTTCATAGGTTTTCCTTTATAAGTGATCTGTCTTTTCTCTCTGACAGCTTTTAATAATCTATTCTTGTGTTGGATTTTTGGGATGGTTATTATTATATTTCTGGGTGTAGTTTTATTTTGGTTATGACTATTTGGAGTTCTATAGGCTTCACTGAACCTGATGTCAGTTTCTGATCTCATGCTTCGGAAATTTTCAGCTATTACTTCTCTAAATATCCTCTTGACATCCTTTATGTTGTCCCCTTCTTTTTCATTAGTCCCTATCAATCTTATGTTGTTTTTCTTTGCATCATCTTGCAGTTGTTGAATTATTTCATGATTCCTTGTTATTTTTAAAAGATCTTTCCTTTCCTGTTCACTAGCTGAAATCCTGTCTTCCAGGTCTTAAATTCTATCTTCACTTTCATTGAGGTGGTTTTTACAGCTTTCAGTGCAGTTTTAGATTTCCTGTATATCTCTGTGCATCTGCTTTATGTATTGTTTGTTTCTTATATTGCTCATCTAGGGATTCTATCTTTTATTTTAGTTCCTCCAATTTTTTAACTGTGTTTTTTTTTAGCTATATTCAGAATCTCTTTTATTTCTTTTATCATTTCTTATTTTACCTGGGAGATTATTTCAAGGTTGAATTCCTTTAAAGCTTCCTGGAGTTCCTTATTTATTTCAGTAGCTCTTATGTCCAATATTTGAGGTGTATGGCATATATTATCTTCTATATACATTGCTCCTAGGGTTTCTTGAGATGGGCTGGAGGTTTGAGGTTGTAATTTGGTCTTTCATTTTGTCATTGTCCTATATTTCTGTGTTTCAAGTGTTATTCAAAAGCTTCCTCAGGGTCTGTTGGAAATCCACTTCTATGTTCGTAACTCCTGGGACTCTGGCACCCAGTTCCCCCAGGCCGCTGGGCCTCTGGACCCAGTTGTGGCCTTCTGCCTGCTTAGAAGTCCGTAGTTCCAGATAGGCTGGGCTCCAGAGACACTGTGCACCTACCTGCTTGCTTGAAACTCCACAGTTCTCCGAGCACAGCCGAAATGCAGAGGTCGATGTAGGCGCCTGGGGCCCACTTAGCCACTTCACTGCACCCGCAAGGCTCGAGGGTCCTGAACAGTCTGCACTTGGGGCAGAGTACACTGGGCACTTACTGCAGGCTGCTGGGCCTCTGGGACTGGTGATCCTTGCCTGCTTGCTGAGAAATCCACAGTCCTCCAGACACATGGAGAGGCGGATGCAGGCACCCCAGATCTGCCCAGCCCTTACTCTGCACCCAGATGCGAGAATCCCAAATAGGCTGGGCTCCGGGGATCTTCCTTGCTTTTTTTTGGCCTAGGGATTGAACTCATATTGAACTCAAGGCCTGCAACCTAAACTACATCCCTGGTCCATTTTTAATTTTGAGACAGAATCATTCTAAATTGCTTAGTCTGGGCTCAACCTTGTGATCCTGCCTCAGCCTCCCACAGTGCTGAGATTACAGATGTATACTGCCATGCTTTGTTTAAGAAAATTTTCCAAAAAGATTTACAGGTAATCCTCAGAAAAGTGTACCATGACTGGTTAACAATATCTGCCATGAGTATGGCAAAAGAAAAGGAAGAGAGGCATGCAATTGTTACTTATGCTAAAGGGAGTTATTTTGTGCTATAAGAAAGCAACAGACTACTTAGAAGCAGTTTATAATTTTGACATTTCTACTATCCAACTTGAAATTGTTTGCCAACAGATGCCAACAAATGAAAATGATGAAACACATACTACAGATAATTGCTGCATGAAAAGATAACGCAGAAATGATACATAAACTGCAGCCACAACTGCAACTTCAGCTGCAACTCTACCTAAACAAGGCAGAATTTTTAAAATTGCAATATACTTGACTTGTTTGAGAGTTTCTTCAGACCGATTTTAATAATTGGACTTTAAAATTTAAAAAATCATTTTTCTTATTGTGACTGAAAGTGAGCCTTGTTAAGTAAAGAATTGACTGAATAAGCTGAGATATTGAATTGACACTCATAAAAAATTAGATGAGGGAAACTGGAATTTAAATTGTATATGTGCCAACGAAAATTGCAAGAAAACATGGCCAACAAAAATTCCTTCTCTGTTAGAAGGATAAATTATCAATGCAATAAATATCATGAGAAAACTATTCAGAGAACTAAATCTAGTCAGTGTAAAAGTGGAGAAGGAATAAGCCATCATTGGTACTTTCAGCCATGTTATTTTGACATAATAAATCCTTTTGCTTTGGTGGTCAATGGAGAACGATCACAGAGCACTCTGGTCATCGTTGCTTTTTATCCATAAAGATTTTTGCAAGACTCCAAAGAGTCTCTGACATTTATAGTACGTTAGCTGACAAAAACAAATCAATAGAAATTTCAAAAAGGGTATTTGTATTGATACTTGGAATTAATCTGTTATCCATTCTGGGTCAGTAAACTGGTTGCAAGTGGCAGACAGGTACAAAGAATGTTAAAAGTCTGGCTATAAGTACATGCAAAAATTGTTGATTTAATAATCAAATTGATATAAAATGAAATTTCATGGTCTTTTAGCTATTGTCCCAGAAATTATTTAAATTCAAATTATAGCAGACAAAGGCAAATCACTCATTTTAAATACCAAAACTTAATATAAGCAATTCATTGAGCAAAACCAAAATTTCATTTTTCAGATTTGGAAGTTTACTGAATCACTCTTTTCTGTGTGTAGAGAAAAATAAGCAAACCAATTCATTTTCAGTTTATATCATAATGGAGACTAAGACCACATGGTTATCCAAAAAAACCTTTATAAATTCAGTTCTTGGTTTTTATGGCATAAATGGCCAAATGCAATACTAAGTAGCAAATTTTACATGTTTTCATTTTTTTTTTTGCTTATAAAGTTTCACTTGATGAGCATTTTATCAGTGAAATGGATATATTTGTAGTTAAATAATTTATGCCAATACAGTGTCATTAAACTATGTAATTTGGTACAATCTTATAAGCTTTATTTACTTCAGATGCTATATCTATTCAAAAGCAATAATAATAATGCTTAAAAACAGAATTATTAGGAAGACAGTTATCATACCTGTAAGACATGAAGTAAAATTTGTGGCACATAATAAGCGCACAATGAACATTAGTTACTCCTCTAAGCTCCCAAAATATTTATGCTTTTTGTCATTTAGTAAAACTATAGTGTGATATGCATACAAGTGATTAAGATATTTTTACACTGCAGAATAACTAGTATTTAATCTTTGGTAAGTTCTTTCCCAGTTTTTTAATTTAATAATAGTGAAGTTATACTAAGCATCAGGACAATTCAAATAACAATCACAAGCTCCCACTTCATATCTCATAGGACAATCGTTTCAATTAAAAAGAGAAAGCAGAGAAATCAAAATCCATATGCAGGTGTGGAGGGAATGAAAATGGTGCAGTCATTCTGGGAATGTCAGTTTCTCAGGTTACAGCAGTATCCTATCACCTAGCAATTCCAATCCTATACCCAAGAAGACAGAAAATATTTATTCATACAAAGCTTGTTCACAAATATTCACAGAAATATTATTTATAATGACTAACATGCAAACAGCCAAATTTACATCAATTGGTGAGTAAACAAGCAAAATTCATCTGCTAGAATATTATTCAGCAATAAAAATAGAAAAATGTAGCCATGCATGCTACAACAGATGAACACATGAAAATGCTTCAAAATGAAAAAAGCTGGTCAGGAAGGTCGTATATTGTATAATAGCATTTGTGTCAAGCTTTCAGAAAAAGCCAATCCCTACAGCTGGAAAATAGATTAATGTTCAACTAGAGCTGTGGGGTTGGTTGAGGTGGAGGTGATGAGGAGCGGCTGCTTATAAGTTGTGGTTTCTGTCCGAAATGATGAAAATGTTCTGAAATTGCAAAAATTAGTACACACCTCTGTAGATACAGTAACATTCATATAATCACACATGTAAAAAATCATAGCAGGTTAATCATAGCAGAAATTTGGACACTACTTAGAATATATAATAAAGAATAAATAGAATATGGGTATATAATAAATACCTTCACTATGGCTGTTGCTGACACTTGAAATCAGACAGTTTTTATAATCACCAGCCATCCTTTCAACAGGCATATGGCCTTGCCACAGTAGCATATTAACCCTTTCATATGAAGAATTTTCTTTGAAAGTTGAGATTTTGTAAGATCTTTTTTGTTTTTGAGGAAAATGAAGCAAAATGAAACATTTTGGAGCCTGGCAGCCAGGTTTCTTCTGAGCATTCTTTCTGACCTAAGTCTCCTTTCAGATCTTGTAGGGCTCCATTCATTTATCAGTCTGAGGACATGAAAGAAGTAGATCCAGCACGCACCTTGATTGCAGAAGTATACATATATTTGAGCAATGTTTTTAAGCTTATTAGGGGATTTAATCTGCTTTTGAAATAACCTATCCCTTTTGTGTGAGTCAGAAGCTTTGAACACCTTGTCTCTTTTTTTATAGAAGGAAAAAGGTATCTAACTTCATCTCTCCATATATGAGAGAGATTGGTTCCAAGGCTCACATGGTTGTCACACTCTGAAGATTCTTATTTAGATAAGGTGATGTAGCATTAGCATATAACCTATATGCATTCTTCCAATGAATACTTTAAATAGTCTCTAGATTGTTTATAATACCAAATCCAGTACAAATGTTATGGAAATAGTCATTGTACTGGGTTGCTTAGGGAATAATAAGAGGAAAAACCAAACCTGCACATGTTCACTAAGGATAGATTAAACATATTTTTTTTTTGACATGTGATTGGTTGAGTTCCCAGTTGAGTAACTTGGGGATAGAGAGAGCTGACAGTATAAACAGCCACAAACAGGTTGTCTGTGGGATGAATTGAGGCTCCCTAAGAAATGGGTATCTTGTTCCGCACAGTGACTTTTGAGTGGTTTTGCTCACTTCCTAAGTAGGGCTGTGTCCTTGCTTCCTGGTGATCCTTTTAAATCCTTAATGGCACAAACTACTGCAGTCACTTTTTGGTCTCTATAAGCACTTGAGTTTGTGGCTGCTAATTTAAAATTTTAAGTGCAGACACCTGCTAAAGTTCAGGTTTCTTGTAGACACTTTAAAATTCTAGAACAGCTGACACATGCAGATCTTTGTCTTTAGAGCTCTCTTTAGTTAGCTACCATCTAACAGCCTTTGGGAGTGTGCTCCATGCAATGTGAACTATTGATTCTCAGACTTGACATGTACCAGCATCCCCTGCAGTGCTTTTAAACTACAGATTTATACTTTAAAATCCATGCCCTGTGAGGTTGTGCAGCAGATCCCTAGAAATTAGTCTCATGGACCTGAAAGGATGCACAGTGAACGATTCCCCTTCGTCCTCTTATCAGCTCCCGGGACACCATTCTACTTTCTGCCCCTAACAATTTGGGGGATTAGAGATGCTGATGTGCTCATCACCCTAAACTAGGAGAACACTAACTGAGAGGGCTAGGTGGTTTCATACCAAGCACTTCAGTGCTCAGTGGACTTCACCCAAGGGATGGAGAATGTAACAAGCCAGAAGTTTAGTGGAAGAAGATAATTTCACGTGGGAGACTTATCAGACCACTCCTGAAACAATTTATCATTCTTAGTGTTCCTAGGAAAATGGATATAGCAGCTGCTCCCTAACATGTGTGGGGGTCCTGTACTGACAAATCCATTTTAAGTTGAAAATATAGTAAATCAAAGATGCATCAAAATTCTTACTCTCCTGAACACTCCAGTTTAGCACAATGGTGCACAACTGTAGAGTAGCACGGTTTACCCTCATGGTCCTCTGAGTGACTACGCACTGTGGCTGTGTCCTTCTGTCCAGACACAAGAGAAAGCATTGGAACATAGGTGGTCAGCCTTGGAAAAGACAAAAATTCAAAGGATGGTTTCTAATGGGTGTAGATTGCTTTGCAGCACCACAAAAATAAAAAAAAAAAGGTTAAGCAGAGCCATCAAAAGTTGGGAATCATCTGTGTAAAGAAAGTGTCATCTCTGGCTCTTCACGGAATTTTCCCCATGAGGACCATGCTCCGTAGGATACAGGAAAGCACGACAGACAATCAGACAATGGATCTGCTTCATGCAATTGCCTTTTTACCAATTGTCTCTCATCCATGCCCTCTAGAGAATTTTATTTTTTTCTTTGCCAGACTGATTACTCATTTCCAACAACCCAATACAGGTACAGAATTTCCTCCAGGGGCTTACTTAAATGTTGCAACTTGCCATGGAAACCAAAAGAAAAGAGAGGTGCAGTTTGCATTAGTTTTGTGAAGTCCACTTGCTTACGCTTTTTAAATTCCTGGTTGAATGAATGAGTGTAGCTCTTGCTTCCCAAAATCATAACCTGCACTCTGTTCAGGTGTTTTGAATGACAGGTTTACCTGGTCTTTCAAGGGCACATGTGAATTAAGTTTTATATTACAGTCCTGAGTCTATTTTTGCTAAATTATACAAATATTTAATCATTTATTTCTAGTAGATTATTTATATGCACATCTAGTCTGTATGCATGCCTATCATTCTTGTCCTTTATTCTTGACAAAAATGACTGATTAGAAAGGTTTCCTTTTCTATACGTTTCATTTATCTTCAATATCTCCCATAAATATTGAATTAAGCAGGTTTTATGGAACTTATCATAAATTGTAGTTTTCATTGAATGTAACTGTGACAGAGAAGAATTCACTACTCTCACTTCAATAACAATAACTCAAAGTTTCCAAGGCTTTAACCAGGAAGGTTCTTATACTATGTAAATTGTGGTTAGTCCTTGCAGCGGAGGTACGAGTTTGTTTTCTCATGTAGATCTTAACAAACTCAAAGGATTGGCAAGGTTATATTTTTATGAAATAAAAGCATTAACCATAGTTCTTTTTCCTACTATAGAAAAATAGACACTTTAGCTTTCAAAAAATAATTTTCCAAAAGTAGTTCTGCAAATTAGCATCTATTGGGCATGTATCATACATCAGTTATCTAGCATGTTTCACGCTATTTAATCCTTGTGATGACCTTATATGTGAATTCTTCTGAGATAATAGATGAAAAACTGAGGCAAGGTTAATATCAAATAAATACAAGAAATGTTATTTCAAACTGAGATAGTCACTGTGATGTACATGTGGGTTGAGTGTGTTCCCCAAAGTTTCATGTGCTAGATGCTTGGTCTACAGTGCTGTAGTGTGGGATTTGGGTAAACCATTTAAGAAATGGGGCCTACTGGGAGGGAATTACATCATAGCAGGCAGTGACTTTAGAAACAATAGATCCTGGTCTTGTGGAGTAAGTTAGTTCCCATGAGAATGGGTTTTTACTAAAGAGTGAGCCTGATGTCTGAATTTCTGGCTTCTTTTCTTGCCTTGTGATCTTTTCTAAGCTGCCACCATTGTGATGCTATCTGTAATGAGGCCCTTACTAGAAGCTAAAGGGATGTGGCTGCCCAGTCTTGGATTTTTCAAGCTTCAAATCTGTAAGCAAAATAAACTTTTCTTTATAAAATACCTAGTTTTGTGTACTTTGTTATAGCAGTAGGAAATGGGACAGCAGCAAATTTGAAGTTGTTTACATACATCCAGCATGCAAATACATACATCCACAGAAATTTATAAATATAACATTGTATTCAGTCATGAAAATCCAAGAAATAGAATTAGTATCTAATGTTTTATCACTAATATCACCAACTTCCTCTATCACCATTATTTTTACAGTTATTAAGTGCTACAATTATTAAGAGCATTTGATGTACACTATCTCAATTAAACTTCTCCAAACCCCATGAGAAGGAACTAATTCTGCCCTCATTCTGCAGATAGGAAAAGCAATTATCTTAACTTCCACATTGCACATAAATCAGAGCATGCCTGACCTTAGAATCTAAGCTCTTTACCTCTGCACCATAGCACCACGAATAAGAATTCTATCCCCTATGCATTTAGGTGCCAGAAAGGTTTTAAGGCATGGCCTAAGCATGATTCAAGAATGCTGAGCAGCCTTTGGTGAGTGCATTCTGGAAATCATTAACTGAGTTGTTGAAACTGTTCTGTTCCCTATTTTAATATTTCCAATGGCTGACAGCTGGTGTCCTCATTATAGGATTGTTAATACATTATTGAGCCTGGCACAAAGTGCTGGTCCCTGCTGAACAGAAGCTTTTCCAGCATATGTATGGAAGATAGTTAGCTATTTATGGATCTGGGTTTTATAATCAATAGTGAAGAGTTTGAAGACAAAGACTTATGTGCCAGGCCTTAAGAGTGCCAGCTAAGTTAGATATTCTGTAAATTAGTAAAAGAAAGTGGGTAGGATTCACTCTTAGGTGTCAGGAAGCGAGAAAGAAAACTTCATAGGCATCTGTCATTTCTGTGATCACATGCACATGTCTTATGAAAAGTAACATAATCTGTTTGCCATGTTGGGAGATTTCTCATTTACTCTAGAATCCTGGGAAACACAAACATCTCTTCTTTTCCAGGATCACTATAGAAATAATGCAATACTTTGATAGAAAGAGTTAGAAATTTTCCTTGGAAAAATGTGAGATAGTCTGATTTATGTCACCCCATCCCTTATCATGCATCAGTGTCACTGCCTCCATAAATAACCGGAGTAAGTGGCTGGAAAATGGCAGTCAAGGTGGCTGTTACATCCCAGCAAGGGAAGGTCAGTGAAACATCTGTTTTGCCTGCTGTATTAGAGCTCACTGAAACATTTCACAAGATGGCTATTAAATCTCTACTTTTTGTTTTATTTTCTATTTAATTGACATAAAATAATTACATGTATATACCTCAGTACTGTTTGATGTTTTGATGTATCCATACATTATGAAACAGTCAAATCTGGGTATTTAGTATATCAGTCACCTCTTGTCATTTCTTTGTGGCAAGAACATTCAAAATCGCTTCTATTTCAAAATAATACAGTACTGTATAGTCACTCTGCTAGTGTTTCATAACTCAGTGTGTATAAAGGTTAAGGATTGGGGCATAGCTCAGTGGTACAGTGTTTGATGAGGCCTTGGGCAAAGCCTTCAGCAGAGAGAGAGGAGAGAGAGAGAGAGAGAGAGAGAGAGAGAGGGAGAGGGAGAGGGAGAGGGAGAGGGAGAGGGAGAGGGAGAGGGAGAGAGACTAGCACAGAGGAAACTCTCAAAAATGGTATCCTCACTATTATGAGTTACACTATATCTATATTTCCATGGTGGCAAAGTAAATACACATACCTCAAAAGCAAAGATTATACTAATATTTTAAAATCAGGCTTGAATTTTTCTTTCTTTATTCTTCTATAAATTCTGACAATTTTGTATCAGTTCTGTTTCTGCTAACAATGGACAACTCTAAAACACTTTTACTTATTTCTAAGGATGTCAAACAGCCAAAAATTTACTTCATCATTGTCAATGATCTATCGGCCTGTTTTGTGCCAAACTCTGTGAAAGCTCTTAGGTACCCAGCAGTGTAAGAGGATCCTTATGGAGATTACAGTGAAATGGAAGAGGAAGACATGAAGAGTTAGACAGGAGAACATTCTCGTGCTAGAACACTGACTTTTGTTTGTTCTATTTTTGTAATACAAAGAGAAAGAGAGCATTCTGGGAAGTTGGAAGAGGTTTCGCAAAGGAAGTTGGAATACATATATTAGGCTTTAGATAATGAGGAGTGGGTAAATAGACTACGCTGGGGCATTTCAGGCAAGGAGAGCTGAGCACGCTAGGATTTGTTTTAGTGACAAGACGTATGCAAACAATTAAAACAGGGTTTCCTTACTGGATTCTGAAGAATTGTAGTGTTGCCCTTGGTAGAAGAGGTTCTATGAGTAAGTAACTGCGGGGAACACCAACTAAAAGGCATTTAGTGTATTAGACACCTTTTTATTGCTGTGTCCAAATATCTGACAAGTAGAATTGGAAGGATTTTAGCTCATGGTTTAAAAGCTTTCAGTCCATGGTCAGCTGTCTCTCATGCAGAAACAGTATGGTGGTAACTGTGACAGAGGAACATGACCACCTCATAGTAGCTTGGAAGCAGAGAGAGACTGTTGAAAAGAACAAGAAAGAGAGAGAAAGGAGAAGTGTTGCAAAGTTCTGCCCTCAGTGACCAACTTCCTTCCAGCAGACCCATTTCCTAAGATGCCCGTTGAGCCAAGGACTCATCAATGGATTCAGTTTCACCAACTTTGTTTTTGTTGCAGTTGTAGAGACAGACTGTCTATTTGGATCTTCAACTCCACTATTTAACTTCTTAATAACTATATGATACTAAGTGAATTATTTAATCTTTTACCTCAGTTTCCTCAGTTATAAAAACTAGAGAATATTGCTCTTTGTCTTATTAGATTGTATGTATGATATTAATTATTTATAATACTTGCTTAGCAAGGTTTGTGCTATATTAAATTATCCAACAATCATTTTCTCTGCCTTTTAATTTTATAACATTATGTCTAAAATAATACAGTGCTAAAAGAAAGTACATTATGTATTTTGATGAGATGAAGTATTCTTGTCAAAGTAGATCAGCAGGACTTGATACCCTGTGTCAAGTTCTGCTCTACAAGTCATCTTTCTTTTTGAAGAAAAATAGGAAATACAAGATATGGTAGACCAATTTCAACTTCAATGTGTAAAGTACCACCTCCACACATTTGACCCTTCTTTTAAAAGAAAATGAAAAAATACACTAGAAAAATAAAGAAACCTGGGTTCTTCATAATCATGACACAGTAAATAATGGAAGTTGAAACAAAGGTTTCAGCCAGGTTTAACCTTGGGCAGAGAGATCTTCAGCATCAGCTCTTTGGGTGAACGGTGTACTGCTCAAAGACAAGGCAATGATTTCCTCTGTAATGAGATCTTTCATCTTAAGGGCAGGTGGCCCTGCAAATCATTAACCCTTGCCGTACTTCAGAACTGCAGAGTGATGGCAATTTACAGTTTTCTATGTAAAGATCAGGGAGGAAAAGGCTAGTGTCTAAACTTGGAAGAGAATCATGAGCTATTTGGTGGCATGTCTGAGTCTGAAGCTCACAACCCCTTTCCTGTAGCAACATTTTGACGTGGCATCTGTTCTTGAGCGACACTTCTAATTTCTCTCTCTCTGCAGTTCTTTATGCCATTTCTCACTTTCAGTAAAACCAATTTACAGAATTCAATCTGCAAAATTCAAGAATGCTTCTCATTAATAATTGGAAGGAAGTACTTCTGTGAAAATTGCCAATTTAATACAGTATAAAACAAGAGAAGGAAAGAAATTTTTCCATCAGATCTATGGGGCATGAAATTAGGGCCTGTCAAAAGATTCCTGTTTAGTTTAAGAAGTGATGTGATTAAATGATTGAAATTGACCACTGAGAGAGTTTATATTTGACAGAACTCGAGAATTTGTACTTTATTTCCATAACTCTTGCTTTACCAATTGTTTGATTTGCTCTAAGAGGAAGCACAATGTACATTCAAGAACACTTGCTGGGCGTGGTGGCTCATGCCTGTAATCCCAGCACTCAGGAGGCCGAGGCAGGAGGAGCCTTGCAAGTTCCAGACCAGCCTGGGCTACAAAGTGAGCTCAAGGCCAGCCTGAACTGCATAAAGAGACCCTGTCTCAAAATGACAAAAAGAAAAAAAAAGAAAAAGAATGCTCACATAGATGTTTCAGAAGGCAGGCAGCTGTGGAGGCTAAGAAATCTAAGAGCCTGTCACCAGCACCTGGTGAGGATCTCCTTGCTCCATCATAAGATGGTGAAGTGCATCACATGATGAGCCAGAATGCTAGCTCTGTTGTCTTCTTATAAAGCCACTGATGCCTCATAGGAGTCTTACCCATCTTATTTATGGGAAACTTCATCTAGTCTTAACTTCCACTTCCAGTACCATTAGAACATGATTTAGGGGATTAAGTTCTAATGTCTGAATGACATTAGACATACACACTATAATAATTACCAAGCTACATTTGTGTAGCCTGCCCTTGGCACAACCTTGATGAGATTATTAAGGCAGCCTGTGACTCCAGAACTCTTTCTTGTCTTTTGTCTCATATTCCTTTACCTAATGGTTGCTAAGCCATGAAAATTCTTGCTAAAAGTCTGTGTTCAAGAGGATTTTCTAAATTTAAACAGACCCTAATTAACAGCTAATCAATCTGGGCAGGTGCTGATATCAAAGAACAGTACCAGGAAAGGTAAATTGTTGCTAGAAAAGTAAAGAAATGGGGAAAAATTCATGTTTACTAGGATTTCTCTCAGGGAAGCTCTAATTTTCAGAATTGCAGACTTATTCACAGCGTGACTGCACAAACAGAAGATCCACACAGATGGGCAAGGTGAGTGCATACCTGCCTGGGAAAGAGGTCTCTGGGATGTCACACCTGGAACACAGAGTGTGCAACATCCCACCAGAGAGGGAGGAAAGACAAGAACTTCAGAAAAACAGAAATGTGGGCACAGGAGTGGGATATCTTCTGGTTTTTAAAAGAAGAAAGAAATGAAGATTCTTACTTTTAAAATCTCACACTTTTTAGCTGGTGTTGAACCCAACTGTCTTTATGGACCAGTGATCGGGCAAAATATACTACTTAGATCACAAGATGTAAACATCTGTGGAACGTGATTGAGAGGGCAAAGGTGATCATCTAGCCTGAAGGAGTGTATGTGTATGTACGTGTGTATGAGTATGTATATGTGTATATGTGTTTGTGTGCTAGAGGTGATGATAAAAATGGTCAAATACAGTCAAGGAATGCGACTGAGTCACAATAATAACTGGCTCAATAAATCACCATCTGTGAAGACTGGTCTATCCATTAGGCGGAATGGAGCATTGCAACTTGAAGGCAGTGTGAATATGCATGGTGTAGGATAAAACCACCATTAAATTTAGAAAAGCAATCATATTTCCCATTTTTTCTCTTATGCAGTATATTTACCTTCCTTTAAATGTATGTAAATTAAATAGTTGAGATCTGTTGATTTATATAAATGTCAAAATGTTGACCAATTTTTAGTGGCTAAATATTTGGTGATGTATTAGATCTAGAAGAAAGAAAGAAAATATGAAAAGCAGCAAAAGTTTCAAAGGGTTGATTACAGAAGGAGCATGTCCATATGTAGGTGGTAGTTTCCAACTGGCAGATACTTCTATTCCTTTACCTTTATTCTTCTAATTCACTTTTATTACCTTCATTTTCACCAAAAAGAAACTAATTTGCATCACTAAAATCTTGATTAAGAAAATGATGTATTTCAGAACATACACAGGGTCCTTCACACATTAATACAGATTAGACAATCAGCTTACCTCTTTTAACACTTATGTAAAGTTTCTTACAGTGAAGAGATGAGTTTTCTGGAAACAGGTGTTGTGGAACATGAAGTAATTTGGCAAATCTAAAGAGTGAGTAGTCTAAGAAAAATCTGAGAGTGACGGGATTATATTTTAACCTAAGAACATATTCCTAGGATATAAAACAACCACATCCAAACAAATTTTCTACTTCAAACATGTTAAGTAAGGCAGTAGCAGAGGTACATGTGATCTCTTTCATTCTTTTTCCTAGTGCTCTTACTATTCACTGATACTAATGGTGCTGTGATTTGGGAAATAGTGTGAGTTAAATTGACTTTTAAGTGATTCTAGGAATTTGAACATTGTCAACACTGTGTGGAAAAATAGAAATAGTTTCACAATAAAGCAAATCAATGATATTTTCACAAACTGTAGAAAATAAAAAAATTACAGTAGACACATTTATGTATGCTTATATAGATATATTTATCTAGAGAGGGTGAGACACACAAACAAAGACATAATAGTGAGGCAAATGTTGAATTTGATGGATCTATGTGATAATATACAGTTCTTTAAATAATTATTCTTTTTATTTTGTGGAAAAATAAAACAGATCAGCAGAGGGCAGGATCACAAGTCAGGAGTCAAGAAATGTTCCCCAGGCAGGGGAAGAGAACCACAGTTTGTCAAGAAGCAAGCCTTCATTGGAACCAGTGGCACATGCAGGATGCTACCAGCAGGCAACAGCCAGACTCTAGCTCCTTCTGGCATGTGGGCTGGGAAACCCCACTCCGTCCCCCAACCACCACCAAGCAACCAGTTGATCCAGAGAAACACAGGCTGAAAGGATAGTTATTGAAGTAAAATACAACTTAATGCTTGTAGTGTTTTGTGTTTCACTGATTTTGCAGGCCTAAAGCCAGTAGTCTGATCATCTATTCAGAGAACAACGGTAAGCAGCGTGCATCTATGGGAGAGCTTCTGAAAGTGGTAGCCACTGTTAATTCCCTGTTATCTTGTTTTGAAGTCGTATCATTTTCATTGTTTTGTGAGTTAGGTTTTATTCTGTTTTGCTTTGTTTTATTTGATTTTGTTATATCTGATGGCAGGGGCAGCTATTTCAAAGAGAGCAAAATATATTATGGTAGCCATTTTGAATTTACTATTGTCTTGTTTTGAAGTCCTTTATTGTATTCATTGTTTTGTTTTTATTGGTTCTACTCTGTTCTCTTTTGTTTGAGTTTTACTATATCTGAAGGAATGGGAAGCTATTTTGAAGACAATAAGAGACATTCTGGTAACCATTGTTGATTTAATATTGTTCTGAAGTCCTATTTCTCTCACACTGGTTTGTTTTGCTTGGTTTTGTTCTCTTTTAAATAAATTTTTTAAAAATCGGATGAAACAATAAGAGATTGTCATAGTTAATACACTATATGACGTAAATATTCTTGAAAATATTTTATAAATTTGAAACTTGCTCAAAGTAAAAATGGTAAAAATATTAATGTGATTAGCTGTATTTGGTGCAAGTATAAGGTCTACATAGATTCACACTATAAGAAAGAGGTGAATATTGAAAGGCCACATTTACTGGACTTAGGCTGATAGACGTGTGTTGTACAAAGATGATTGTTGTTTTTACTTAGAAAATGATAGAAACCACATGCCACATGTGAGATAATAGAAAATAAATCCAATGAATTTTATGTCTCCTTGAATGATATCAAGTCCCCAACAGAAGCTGTTACTAATGCCATGCCTTCTTTTTACTTTGCCAATGTATATAGAAATAACCAGAATGAATAAAAAGGGAATTCATTTTCCATATCCATGTTCACGAATATCAAATCTGTGCTATTTTCTCTATTCTTCCAAAGACAATTTTAGTGTCTTGTGTAATCTCATCCTTTCTCTATGCATATTATTTTTTTTCCAGAAAAATCTTCATATATACAAACTCTTGTGAGTTCAACACAGTATTAAACAAAGCTAATAGACGTGATGATGTTAGAATAATAGGATAATAGGATAAGGTTTTAGGCATTTAATTAAGCCTCTCCTTTCTCCCCCTTACAAAAGCAAAGACAACTGCATGTTATAAATGGTGGCAGCTGTCACTGTGTTTGGTGACTACAGCCACATGAGATATGGAAATTGGGGCTCAGTGCTTCCAAGACTTAAGAAATTAGAAATAAGATCTATTAGGTTGAATGATCCTGATTTTTCATATTTAAAAATAATTTACAAATTTCAAATCACTGTGTGAGCTAATGTTATGCAGAAACAAAAAAATCTCCTTTTTGGATTGAGTCTCACTATGGGCCATCTGTTAACTATCTCTTCCCGGTGGTCCTATAATAGACTAAATCATATCCAACTACATTCATCTACTGAACCCTGAATCCCTTATGTGCTTGTATTTGCACCTTTAAGGAAGGTGATTAAAAGTAAATGAGATCATAATGGTGGGGATCTAACCCCGTATGACTAGTGTCCTTGTAAGAAGTAGAGGTGCCGAGATTGTTATCCATTGAAAACGGTCATGTAGGAGCATAACAAAAAGGCTGTCATCTGCAAGGTAAGGAGAGAGTTCTCAGGAGAAACCAACCCTTTTGATGTCTTGATCATAGATTTTATTTACCACTCCAACTGTGAGAAATCATTTCTATTATTCAACCCCATAGCAAAAAATACAATTTGCTATGACAGATGAATACATGTCTTGTGTCTTTTTTTCATATCTAAAGTAAGTATTTTAGTAGGGGGATATTATGTCATAATTCATTTTTTCTGAAACATTGGTTATAAGAGTCTGTGCCATAGCATTATGGCTGTCTGTGCCTAAAGAGGTGTTCTTAACCCACCATCCATACTTCCCAAGTTCCTGGAAAAGTTAAGAACATGAGAATTTGGATGGGGAAAATATTTTCACTAACTACTAACTGGAATTCAGCATTTCTTTCTTGGAAAATAAATCACTGTGACTTTGTCAAACTATTGAAATCAACTAATAGAAATCAAACTACTGCCAAATCATACTACAATTGTTATAGATAACTCAAATAATTCTTTAAACTCAATGCTATTTTGAAATTATAGTAATTACAAGACCTGCAGCTTGATCTTATTTTATTCATTAAAAGAAGCATGCATTACAAATGTGTTTTTAGTATTTTGATAACTATTTTACTTTGACTTCCTTTGCAATTTTATGTGCTTCATTATACTCACGTCAAAAGAGTTTGCCAGGGAGACTTTATAGGCTTCGCAGTGCTACAGCGCATCAATGACAAACAACTGTTAGATATCTACGGCTTAAACTATTTTCTGAGTGTAATGTGAATGTCCTGGCCTGTGTCAAAGAGTAATGTGAACTTTGTCCTCTAACCATAAGGTCTTAAAATAAATAAAGGGGGCATGAACTCAAGCTGTGAGAGAAAATTTATTTGGTTGCCCTGTGTTGTCAATACTAGGGGCATGAGTCAGCCGGGAAGGCCACCATGCTAGAGTGTTTTCCACTTAAGTAGCACAGTATGTCCTCAAGGCAGCTCCTTTCCGTCTTATATAAAACTCTCCCAGCTAAGCCAATCTTTCTTTTCCTTCATTGCTTATTCAATGTTTCCCAGCTGGATCCTTGGCTACAAGAATGAAGGCAAAACTGAGTCAGTCTTGTTTTTAACTGCACTCAAAATATACAGCAGAGGTCCTTGGGACTGACCAGCTGTTCAAGGAAATATGTATACACGATTGAGAGGGAGCATAACAGAGGACCAAGCGACAGAGCCAGCTCTTCGCCCATGTGCTTTTCTAAGTCTGCTCACCCTGGGATTGTGTTCTCTTCCCTATTTCCTCACCCAGTGTCATCACTGTTTGCTTTTCTCAGTTTTCTGTCTGATATCACTTTTCATTTAGCTCTAATTCTGATTTTATTTCTTCTCAAATATGTATGTAGGTGTCTGCGTGATATGTCAAATGTTAATGTGAGAATTGAGCTGGATTGTGAAATTGATTGGCTTGAGAAATGTAAACACACTTCTGGATGTGTCTGAGTAGGTATTATATCTGGTCCTGTCCACCTCTGGTCAACAAGGTTTGAGAAACTTTCCTTCTCCGAGGCTTTGTGTCATGATGCTTCTTCTTTGAAGCCAGATGACTAGAGAGTGAATCTTTTGAAACTATGAACCAGATAAATCTTTCTTAAAATGTGGTTTGGAAACGAGAAATCTGCCTAATAGAGAAAAATAATGCAAGAGAAGTGGGATCATTGCTTTTGCCTATATCTGACCATGTGTTTCAGAAGCACTTAGAACTGGTTTCATTGGAGGAGTTTAGCAATACTTGGAGGTGCAGACTAGAGAAATTCTATAATGCTGTAAGCAAAGCCTCATGGGTGGTTCTGGATAGAATTCAGAAGATCAGAATACTGTTATGAATGTAGACAATAAAAGCCAGGCTTTTGAGTTTTTTGGCTGTTGAATTTTGATATTGTAATTAAGATTCTATTGAAAATTGGACTGTAGACCAATCACATTACATTCTAGAAAATAAAGTGGCTACATTTGCACATATTCTGAGACTTTGTGGGCATGATTTTAAGAGCTATATTTAAGGATTATGAATAATTTGACAGTAGAAATTATAAGGCATCCAAAGTTCAAGTTGTGGCATGAATGCTGTTGGCTGCTGGTAGCCAGATTTGTACTGAGAATTGCAAACAAAAAGCACAGCAGAAAATCTTGCAACACTTAAATTTGGTTGGAAGAAACCATGCGCAATGCTGAGATCAAAGAAGATATTGCTGAGGATATTAGTGTTATTATAAAAAAACCAAGACCAACTTGGCAATCAGTAAGACTCGACTTTTTCCAGGTTGAACAGTGTAAAAATTTCATTTGAGAATATATCCTCCTGATCCAGAACAGCCTTCTAAGGAATTTGTTACCCTGAATTCATTTCACAGTGTTCACCCACCCAGATATTTCGAAGTCCCTGCAGGCATGGTCCAAGAGGAGAATACTTTACTACTATGCTGGTGGAAGACTTTGGTGCCATCTCCACGATGCCAGTTGTTCAATCATTAGAATGCAAAAATTGTGGAGTGAATGAGTCTTCCACCCTGATTTCAAAGGTAGGCTTGGGGAGCCAGATAAGACGCTACTGAGAAGAGGATGTTTGAAGCTGGTTAATGCAGCTAATGGTATAGTGGAGACTCTTAGAAGTCAGAAATTCTAGAAATATGGAACAGCTACTCAACAGAAGTTGCAAGCAGAAAGTGAACAGTGAGTGTAACCAGCTTGAGAGAGGCTATAAGGAATATAATCAACAAGACCATGGGATAGAGCTGCCCATGCATTCTAGAAGTCACATCTCATCACCATGTGTCCCAGGAGCCTACCTAATGTTTACTCTGTGAGACTTTTGGTCTTGCTTTAGTCTATTCTTTTCTATCCCTCTAGTCCTCCCATTTGGAATGGGGAGGCTTATACTATGTGACTTGTTTTTTATTTTTATAGGGGTTTAAAGTTGGGGGTTTGCCTTAAGACTCAGAGGAGACCTGGTATTTGGACTTCTGAGCAGTAGTGGAGTTATTGAGACTTCGGAGAGGGCATTAGTGCATTTTTAGTTGCATGCAGAATTGATGTACCATGTTAGGTAGCATTCTAAACTTGTGTTTATTTGGAGATTAAGTATGCATTTGGGTATCAAGTTGTCAAAGGGAGAATATTACAGTTAAGCTTGATTGTTAACTTGATTGACTTGAAAGCCCCTCATGGGATTAATGAAGCACACTTCTGGGTGTGTCTGCATGGGTCATAGAAGTACTATATCTTGTTTCTGTCCCTTTCCTTGTTGGTAGTTTTCTCTTGCTCTGTTCTTTTCCGCCACCATAAGAAAACAGTTTTGAGGACTCTGGAGAACATGGCGGACAGACAACAGCAACTTCTGAACGCTCTCTAAAGGCTCGGCTCAGAGGCCAGGAATGATGCGGACTAAGGAGATACGAACCAGTAGAGATATGCTCTGCTGACTCAGGAACGAACTGGGCTGAGAGAATCCAACTTGGAATACAGTCCTGGCGCTAAAATAGGAACAGAAAAATCTCGGTGTGGAGGCTCGACTCCGCGCCATTGGAAACCGCGGCTTGGATTTCCCGCCGCGCGGCGGCCGGCCACCTCCACAGCGGCTCAGCAAGGAGAGACGCGACCCCCGAGCTCTGGGAACGGGCATCTGGGAACGGTCTCGGAAACGCGAC
The DNA here is from genome assembly GCF_034190915.1 of Cavia porcellus. Lineage (NCBI taxonomy): Eukaryota > Metazoa > Chordata > Mammalia > Rodentia > Caviidae > Cavia > Cavia porcellus. Next base: position 56,564,127 of record NW_026947496.1, read on the forward strand.
GGGCAGGAAGGAAGGCTGACTGGTGGCGAGGTGAGCGAGGAACTGACTCCCTACCGCAGTCTGACTCCAGCGGAGGATTTTCTGGGCGCGGGCAGTCCTGTAAGAGCAGGGCGCGGTGGCAACTGCAGCCGCACGTTTCCCTCTCGGACGGGATTGGTGAAAGGTGCCTGGCCGGAGGGACGCTGCTGGCGGACTCCCTAGGCTGGCCTTACCCAGATCCCAGAGCCTGACGGTGGCCCGGAGGAGCCACCGACTTCCGCGTAGGCTGCCTCCTCCGCAACTCCCTGGGGCGCAGCGGTGAGCTGGAACAACTAGCCAGCGCAATTCGATCAAGCTGTGGCTGGCAGGCAGGGAAGCCGGGCCTCCTGTGTAAGATTACATTTTATAAGGAACAGAAAATATGGGGAAGGGAAGCAACAAAAAAGGCTCCTCGACCCCCAATCCTGAGAATCAGGCAATAGTGGACACTGTACCAATATACATTAAGCGCCATTTAGAGAGCCTCATAGACCAATTCAGGAATGAAGTTATCAATGACCTGAAGCTAGAAGTATGCAGAATAGTTAGAGAAATGCTAAGCACCACCCAGGAAAAAGCAGATGGTGGAGTGGAAGAACAGAAAAAGAGGGGAGAATTGCTTGATGGAGAAAACAGAGAAAGCATTGAGTATGTGAAGCAGGTGCAAACGGACTATCAAGAAATCAAGAAGTATACCCAAGACTGGCATAACAGCTTGAAAGAAACTAAGGACAGACTATCTGAATTGGAGGGCAGACTTGAAACATGGGAGAATGAAATGAAAAACTTCTTAAAAATAACAAAGAAACACACAGCAATAATACAAAGACAAGAAGATGATAAGAGGAGCCATAACTTAAGGATTAAGAACATAAAAGAAGAAGTAGGGACACAAACAAGTGAACTACAAAAGCTACTCACAGAAATAATCCAGGAGAATTTTCCTAATTTAGCAAAAGGTAAAGATACTCAAATGTATGGGGCATACAGGACCCCAGCTACCTACAACCCTAACAGAGAAACACCCAGGCATATAATAATAAAAATTCCAGAAATTCAATACAAGAACAGAATATTAAAAGCTGTAAGAGACAAGAAACATCACTTACAAGGGAAGACCCATCAAAATTACAGCAGATTTCTCTTCACAAACCATCAAATCACGAAGAGCATGGGGAGAAATAATTCAAGCTTTGAAAGATAATAATCTACAGCCAAGATTGAGATATCCTGCACAACTGTCCCTGGAAATTGATGGAAAAACGAGGTGCTTCCAAGATAAAGAGGAACTGGGGGAATTTGCAACCACCAATCCAACCCTACAGAAAGTATTGCAGGATATTCTAAAAAAAGAAAAATACAAAGAACCCAGAAATAGGGGCGGGGAGGCCACAACGAATAGAGCAGAGACCAAAACGAAGAAGACAAACTGACAGCTACTGACAGAAAAAGAGCTCAACAGAAATGAGACAGAGAAGATTGGATGATAGGAGCAGCTTTTTTTGGAGAAAATGACATCTTAATAGGTAATGCTGATTTAGTACCATCTTGTTTTGAAGTCTCATCTAGCTTTTGTTCTTCTGTCTCCAATGGTCTAAACAGGTTGTATCTTATTGGATTTTACTATGTACGATAGTATAAGAAAAAACCTTTTAAAGACAAGGAGATTATACAGAGACCATTGTTCATTTTCTGTTAGTCGATTCTAAATACTCTATAATGCTGTTATTCTCTTAAATGGATTTACATTGTTTTGATATACTTAATGCTACAGTATATGAAGTTGTACTCAAGGACTTCAGGGAGGGAGTCAATATGGTAACTATCTTTGGGTCAGGATTAGCTGGTGGTGAAACACTATTCTGCTTAAATGGTTATGTTTTGATCTGCCCTGTTTCGCTGTTATGCCCTCTTTTTTTCTCAATCTCCACTCCATTATTTACTTTTTTATTTTTACCCATTTAATTACAGGGAAAAATATAGCAGGATATAATATAGTAACCCACTTTGACTTTCTATTATCTCGATTTGAAGCCCTGTATTACTCTCACCATCTTGTTTTTGACTGAGGTTCCTATATTCTGTTTTGCTGGATAGTATCAGGTTCGAAAGTTTAGGCATCAGCTGAGAAGATAATGAGATTCATTATAACGCCCATTCTCGTTGACTTTTATCTACTTTTGAAGACCTACAATGTCTCCAATGTTTTGGTTTTGTCGGTTTTATTCTTTACGGTTTTGTTCAATTGTATTACAACTAATGATATAGGCAATTCTATTAGAAATAGCGGGAGGCATTAGGGTAACCATTGTTGATCACCTTGTATTATGTTTTTATATTATCTATTATGTCCACCCTTTTGACTTGACCGATTCTGTTCTGTTATGTCACATTTGGTTTTACTCTCTTCCAAAAAAGCAACAAGAACCGTGGGAGCAATGAAACCCAAAATGTGTAATAGTCACTGTACAAAAGAGAGGAAAAGAAAGTGCTCTAAACTATATAACTGCATGTATATTTAAAAGTATAAGATAGAAAATGATATCACAGAGTTTTATTGGATCATTGAACAGAACTGTTTGCAGTATCATTGGTGGAATGTCCACTCTACAAGCTTTAATTTTGTGACTTGAACAATTATTTGTAAGATGGCAATATGTAATCCATTAACTAGTGATTTCCTACTGCGCATTTTTTTATTCTGTAAATCTGTATAACTTGTACCCCTTCACTGTTTTTTTTTCTTTCTTTTCTTTTCTCCTTAAATAAAAATTAAAAAAAGAAAAAAAAAAAAAAGAAAACAGTTTTGATCCACCATGCCTTTCCACAATGATATTTCTATGCTGTAGCCTGCTGAAATTAGTTACCTAATTTCAGTGAATTTTTTTGTTGTTGGTACTGGGGATTGAACTCAGGGTCTTGCACATGCTAGGTAGGCACTCTACCACCAAGCTATATCCCTAGCCGCTTCAGAATAATTTTACCTTACCTGCCCTCAAATTAGGGCATTTAAAACTGTAAGCAAGTAAAATCTATTCTGCTTTAAATTGTGAGTGTCAGGTATTCTTTCCTAACCATAGGAGAGCTGACTAATACAACTGTGTTAAGGTCATGCCTGCAATACCTCATCAAATCCTCGTAATAATCCGATACATTGGGTTTTGTAGTTGTTCATTTTCCGGAAGAGAGAAGCAAAATTTAAAAATATTTAGCAAATAATAGAACACTCTTATTTTACTTTCTCCAATTTCAGAACCTAAGCTTTCTTAAGTCTCACTTATTTAAATCACGAATTCATCATCAATTAACAAATAATGAATAATTGGTAAGAACATTTTCAATAGTCTATAGCAATTCTAATGGAGAGCAAGAACATATATGATAGCAGCTTCCATGTGTAGTTGTTTCTTGTTTATAGAAACTTCATAAATTATATAACAGACAGGGGATGCCAGGTTAAAGTGATTTTCCTAAGGCTATACAACTGATAAGTCAAATAATTCTACTCTTTTCATGGCTCTGTCAAATTTTCATTTATTATACATGGGATCCCCTATGGTTCTATCAATCTTTCCTGGTCAAACAAGGCATAGCATTGATAGAAATGGACCAAAAGAGATTCTCCAATTTGCTCCAATAACCTGTCTCACTCTGAGAGTGAAATCTGGCCTCTCTGGGTTTATGTTCATAAATTTACGATAACACAGTGGTCAATCATCTCTAGCTATTTTGGAATGCTGTTTCTGTCATCAGCTCTACAAATTCTCCTAGCAAAAGGGCACATGTTCACTGTCTGTGATCCAATTTGACATCCCATACTTGGCTACTGTTATTCATAGTAAAGCCTGCCTAAAACAACTCTCATGAATGCATGACTTTTAAGTTCACCAAGGACTTGGCTTCCCAGTTGGTATCTGGCTTGACCTACTTGGTAGAAACTGACCATGACATAATAAGCTGGGGAAAATGCCCTTCAGCCTGATATTCTCCTTAAGAAGTTCTTAAGATTATTAACAAAACCTGTATAGCAAAAAAACAAAGAGCTGATGGTGTATTGCTTTTTTTTTAAAAAGGGAAAATTCAAAATAGAGTAATTAGAATGTATTAAAGTTACCTCGTTGCAGAAGGTTTTTATTGTTGTTGTATACCAAACTTTTTAGGGAGAGCTTTTCACTTCCTTTGTGGCCCTCTGTAGTATGATTAACAAATACAGTGAATGTTTAAATAAAAATTGAAAAATTACAGTAAAAGAAACATTGTCATTAGTGTTCCTGAAGTTACATCCCTTACTTTGAACACACTTATCTCATCATTATTGCCACTTTCTGCAACAATTCTGGAAATCTCCTTCATGTCTTTTTCTGTGTTTTATGACCTGAATTGATTCAGAGTTTATAGAAATTTCTGTCAAGTAAAAATATTGCATTGGGTCCTCATCTACCTTATTCACCAGATCTGATACTGAGTGACTCCTAACTCTTCCCCAAAATCAAAAAGTGACCACTAAAAATTTTTTTTGAATAGAATCAGACAGCTACTAAAGATAGTCACAAAAGAAGGCTTCTTGAACTGCTTCGAATAGTAGCAAGAGCAAGGAGATAAGTGTGTTCAAAGTGAGCGGAAGTATTTTTACACGTATTGATGGCAATATGTCTTTTACTGTGCTACATTTTAAAAACTTAAACATTCACCATATGTTTAAATCACACCTCATATATTTGGCTTGAAGTGGAGGGTTGGGATTTAGACATAAAACGCCCCTCAGATTTTAAGACTAATCAATTTAGTCACATTTTGAGAGGCATCAACCCAGTATTGGTTACCTCTGAAATTTGTGTATTGCTTTTCATTGTCATTCCCTCTTGTGGCTTCAATTAAAACAAACAACAGACTTGTTAAAAAAGAAAAAGAAAAGCCACTGGGTAACTTCACCCATTTTGTATGCTTCCCATTTTCTCATGGCTTTTGAGAGGAAAGAAACTTTGAGGTGACATTCTGTGATTCAGACTCTGCTTTTTGAGAGTTTCTCCCTCACTCTCAGGAGATCCTTGAGTCACATAAAAGCAACTCATTTATTCTTCTTTGACAGCCCAGAATTTCACAGAGTTTTACCTGGAGTGATGCGATAAAAAGTAAGCAGAAAATTGCAAACAGCAAATGACCTTATTTATTAGGTAGATACTGTGGTTTTCTTCTGGGGCCTATTTATGTTTACTTAATGATTTAGGAGGAAATCTTTCATAGAAGAGAAACTGATGCTGTGTGTGGTAGGCAGCCATATTGTAATTACCCAAATGGGCACATTCGATATAGCAGGAAAAAAGGCAGATTTTGCTTCCAGCCTCTGCTCTGTCATTAGTGAGCTACATGACCTTGGACAAATCTTCAAATAACTCTGTCAATATTTTAAGCTCTTACACCAGGGTAACAGCCCCTTCCTCACAGTGTTGTTGTACAGACTTTGAGCTCCATTAGGTCAGGCAAAATTATTACTTGTTCACTGATGCACCTTGATGCCCAGCATAGAGAATGGTGCATATTAGTGTTCAATAAACATTTGTGAACAAATAAAAGATGATAAAGTTTTTAATGCAGTTGTTAGTCTAATAAGACCCAATATATCACAGTTGCTATTATTGTTATTATCCCAATTATTTCTGCTTTATTTTCAAGTTGGCTTCACACAGACTAAACAGAATGCATGATCGACAGTCTATTCCTTCTGTTACCTGGAGCTTTATTCTCTTAAAAAAAAAAAACCTTTCAAGTCTTTGTGAGGGAAATTTCAGTGACAAATTTTAAATACTCATTGAGTGCAATCATTATATTCAATGTTAGCTGTTATGTAAAAAACATTCATGAATAGAATATATTTGTGTTATAAATGGGAAAATTCATGCTGACACTTTTCACAGCACAAAGCTTAATGATTCAAGTCATTTCTTTGGTTAGGTTTTAAGTGTAGACTAATGGGGTCTTTAAGAATTCTTTGAATGAACTCCTTACTCCAACTTTGGTCCTCCTTTCTAATATCGTTTTATTTAGCTCCTATCTACTTTACTTAGATAAGGCAAACTTTGTTGAAATTTCAGGGAAATTTTATCTCTTTAGTTAGTTATTGGGTCCTTTCCAAAGTTGTTTTATTTTTGATGTATCTCTTATGTCTGTTTAAGTGTTGCTTTTAGCTCACAATGGGAAATTTCTGTCCTGTAGTAAAAGCCTTATTTAACTACCAATGGAGAAATAAATCAAGGCCATGTTGAAAGTTAGGAGCAGGGAATGGGATTAAGAACAGTGGTGAGACTGTCTTTATTCAGGCTGTCCTCCTGCAGAAGCATGCAACGGGCTGGATAGAGTTTAAGAAACTGTTGACTGTTTCTCAGAGTAGATTAGGAAGAGGCTTTACTTCAAGTACTTATTAAAATTGTAGATTCCCGTACTACAGAATAAGTCTTGGGAAGAGGACATGAACTTTCATGTTAAAATAGGCCTTCATAGCAATTCCTGCAGCACTGAAGCACACAGACCGAGGGTCCACTAGGAACAAGTAGATTTGCAGCCATGGAACAAATAATCCCCTCCCTTCTTATAGGAGTAAATATACAACTTCTTTAACATCCAAAGTGCGTTGTTGAGGAATCATTCTAAAAGGATATTTAACCCTACTTACCAATCCTTAGCAATTAAGTCTGGTTCATAATTAGCATTAAATTCTTTATGAAATTAATTTCAAACAAAATGCATTCAGACTGAATCAATCATAAAGGCCTTTTATTCAGGCTAATAAAAAACAATAAAGGTAAATATGTTAGTTTAATATAACACACTGATTTTATATATCACTTATATCTTTTAGTCCTTAAGTATATTGTTAAATGATAGAGAACTTTGAATTCAGTCATTTTACTGAAATAAAAAAATACATTCCTAAGAAAGAAACTGTCATGATTTATCTAGATGTTTGTCCAAACCTCATGTACTCAGAGGTGGGACCTGTAGATGGTGACTGGGTTAGAGAGGACCATGCAGGCGATTTGGTGTCAGTAAGTAGGATCTAGTTAGAATAGTTGGATCATTGAAGGTGTAACTTGGGAGGATTTATCTCCTTCTCTGGCTCTGACATTTCTCTTTCTCTTTCTCTGCTTTCTGAATCACATGCATGAGCTCTTTCCTCAGCCATGCCCTCTGCCATGCCATCCTCCCTTGGAGCCAGCACACTATGGATTATAATGTGAGCCAAAATAAAACTCTCTTACTCTGTGCTGCAGATGGTAGGTATTATGTCTCAATAATAAAGATGGTAACTGAGAAACATTTCATTAGCCCTGTCTTTTCTATCTAACCCCAAAAGTATACCAAGAATTTCTTTCTTTAAATGATATGTGAAAACATAAAGTTGTAGATATATTTGCAGTGACATGTGATATTTCAATGTGTGCATACATTGTGTCATGTTGAATCAGGTTAAAGATAGCTCCTCAAACACTTATTCTTATGGTAAAACATTCAAATACCCTCCTTGTAGTGTTTTAAAATGCACAGTACATATTGTCGTTTGTGCAATACCACACCAAAATTTCCTATTCTTACCTAACTACAATTCAGTACCCACTGATCAACCTTTTCCTCATCATTCTCCTCTCTACCCTTCCCATCTCTGTTAATCACCATTCAACTCTAAACTTCCATGAGATCAATTTTTGTTTAGATTCCACAAATGTGTAAGACAATGTGGTATTTGCATTTCTTCTCTGCTTAATTTCATTCCACATAAATGATCTCCAGGTCCATGCATGTTATAGCAAATTACAGTAAGTATTTCAATCCTTTTGATGACTGTATTGTACTTCAGTGGCACGGATGTGCTATATTTTCATTATCTACTCACAAAATGACAAACATTTAGGTTCTTTCCATTTCATGACCATTATAAATAATGCTGTAATGAACACAGAGTGCAGAAGTCTTTCTGATATACTAATTTCATTTCCTATATATATAAGGTGTGATTAAAAATACAGTGATTACATTTAAAACACTTATTACAGTAAAATACATATTGTCATGAGTTTCTCTAAAAATACTCTCACTCACTTTGAATGTATTTGTCCCATTGCTTTTGTCACCTTCTGAAGCAGTTCTGGTAGTACTCTTTCTTGAGTGTCTTCAGTTGTGCTATCTTAGCTACCTAAATATACTGAATTAATTCAAAATGATTAATTTTCATGCTCACTTTGACTTTAGGGAACAGCCAGAAGTGGCACATGCCACATGGGGACAAACATTAATTGTTTTATGAATCTACTTTTCCATTAGATGGCACCCAGAAGCAGCATGTTTTTGATGACACCTTCTAAAGACATGAAAGAAAACTTCCAAACTACTTCAGCAAATGGCAAGAATAAGAAGATAAGTGCATTCAAATCTAGAAAGACTATTTTGATGGAAATTAATTACAGCATGTCTTTTAGTGCAATGACATTTTTGAATGTAAACATACACCAAATATTTTGATAAACCTTTGTATGTATGCTCAGTACTGAGATTTTTGCATAACAGGTTAGTTTTATTTTCATTTTTTAATAAGCTTTTGAACTGTTTTCTACAACAGTGGTACTAATTTATACTCTTCACTCAGTGCATCATCAAATTTTATTCACCACTGTACCTGCTGGAATTTTCAAAGCATCTTATGCATAGCTACTTTTCAACATTTATTGAATGTATTGATGCTAATTATGGAAAAATCACTTATAATAATAATTTAAAATAACCCTGAAATTCAGCATCAAAGAATTAATAAATAATAATAATAAGACAAAATTTAATAATTCCTGCAGAAGAATGTGGAGAACAGGACTTTTTATATGTAGAACTTAGAGATATTTTAAACATTTTTAGTTAATCTGTAGATAATGTAAAGTATCTATTCATATAGCACTAAACATTCAGTGCAACGGAATGTAACAAAAGAAGCTTGAAGTAAAAGTAATTTATTATAAATGTGTATTTCAATGTTAAGTGTTTAGACAACTATATCAAACACAGTGAAATGGTATACAGAGTCACTTAAATGTGATATCACTGTGAATGTAAAGCTGTCAGATGATTAGGTCCAGTTTCATATTGGCAATTCAAGAGCTAAGCCACCAAATTCCTTAGCAGTATAGTTTTCTAAAATGGTGAATAAGTCTTAGTAAAGTTTTGGAAAAAGGTAACTTTCCCTTAAATTGCACTTCTCTTGCACTCTTGACAAAAATCAATGACATATAGAAACAGTGCTAATAATACTTTATAGGTCATATAGAATTACTTTCTTACCTCAAATAATTACAAGTAAGTTTTTCAGTGACAGGAACGTCAAGCAAGATATGCAAACACTGCACCACATTCATTACATAGAATAATTCATTGCTCTCTTTTGTGTATGAAATAGATCACCCTAAATACTCATCCACTAGATGTCATGTGCAAGTCTGATTGTTTGGGCAGGAGAAAGGTAGACTCACTTCTTTTTTCAGCCTCAGATATAGCAGATGCTGTGTCCTTGCGTTTATAGGGTGGGCTTTTTTAGTGATAGTTCCCCTTCCCATATTCAGGGTTATCTCATGATCCGGGCTTAGAATGTCCTTTTGCTCCTTCCATTGCCAGTCACTAGGTCTTCTCTCAGGTGTTGAAGGTGAAACGATTTGTTGTCTTTGTTTCAGTGGCTTAAAGATTTGTCCCACATGGGGACAGTAATGAAAGACCACTTGAGCTTCATCTGCTTCCCATTCAGACTGCATTCCCTTTCCTAGCCTTGTCCTGGGAGGGACGCTTTTGAGAGTTCTTGCCTTGATTTCATCTTTCCTACGAGCATACTGGGACATCCATACAAGGGACAGTAGATATGTGATTTTTCCTGTGCTTCCCAAGGATTCTATTCTTTCTCACAAGTCTATAGCCAGTCTTTGCTGAATTCTTGGTTTGGCTTCCCATACCTGTCATAGGTAAGTAAGGGCTCTGATTGTCTCTTTTCTTGAATGTGCCAGTATTTCTTTAAACTTCAGATTTGTTACAGTTCATTCAGGAGTTCAAGGAAAACAGTGTAGATTATCTGGTATGATAGACAGCTGCAAGATGATGGAAAGAAAAACAACATACAATTGATAGGGATAAATGAAAAAGAAGGGGACAACATAAAGAATGTCAAGAGGATATTTGGAGAAGTGATAGATGAAAATTTCTCAAACATGACAATGGAAACTGACATCAGGATCAGTGAAGCAAATAGGACTCCAAATGGCCATAACCAAAATAAAACTACACCCAGACACATAGTAATCACCATCCCAGAAAGCAAACATAAGAATAGAATACTAAGAGCTGTCAGAGAGAAAAGAGATAACCTATAAAGGAAAACCTATCAGGATCACAGCAGACTTCTCAGCACAAACAATTCAAGAAGAGCATGAAGTATTTCAGATCCTAAAGGAAAATGATTTCCAACCTAGACTGATGTACCATGTGAAAACTGTCCTTCAAAATTGATGGAGAGAGGACCCTGGGAAACCAAGCAAGCAGCTCCCCTCTCTGGTAAGTGGCAATGGTGTGGCAGACTGCGGCCTTTGCAGGGGAAGAACAACCAGTATCTCCTGAGATCCACACCATATTGGAACTTAGGATGCTGGGAAACCAAGCAAGCAGCTCACCTCACTGGTAAGCGGCTGTGGTGTGGCAGACTGTGGCCCTTGCAGGGGGAGAGCCACCAGTGTCTCCTGAGATGCACGCCATGCTGAAAATTAGGACACTGGGAAACCAAACAAGCAGTTCCCCTCCTTGGTAAGTGGCTGTGGTGTGGCAGACTATGGCCCCTCCAAGGGGACAACCACCAGTGTCTCCTGAGATCTGAGCCATGTTGGAACTTAGAATACAGGGAAACCAAGCAAGCAGCCTGCCTCCCTGCTAAGCAATAATGAACCTACTGGTGCATGGCCTAGAGTCAATCATCCCACTTCTCCCCTTCTTCTCCTGTCCCCCTATTAGCAAATGGGAAACAGAAATCTGAGCATCTCTTGGGAGGTTGACCATAGCAAATAAGGGGGATTTCCTTCTACCATCTCTTTGAAGGCAAATATTTTTATTACTGTTTTGCTTTATTCTGATTAACGGTACTGCTCTACTCAATATTCTGTTTCGATAAGTTCTATAATGTTCAGTGTTTCATTTCATTTTGATATAAGTGATTGAAAAAACAACTATTGTAAAGATAACAAAATATACCGTGATATCTATTACTGTTATTCCAGTAACCTGCTTGGAAGTTCTGTACCAATTTCACTAGAAAAAAAATTGATGGAGAAATATTTCCATGACAAAAAACAACTGAAGAACTTCAGGATTGCCAAGCCAACCCTTAAAAAATACTGAAAGACAGTTTAGATACACTTAGGAAAAAAAATCACTAATCGAAGCCAGACAAACAGAATGGAAAGACAAAGATGCAACAGCAGAAGGATAACCATGTCAACAATAAACCAATATATAACAGTTATAACCATTAATGTAAATGCTGTCAATTCACCAAATAAAAGAAGCAGACTTGCAGAATGGATAAAAAGACAGCATCCAATCATATGCTGTCTACAGGAAACCCATCTAACCCAAAAGGATACTCACAGACTGACAGTCAAAGGATGGAAAAGAATACTTCATGCAATAGGACCCCCCCCCCAAAAGCTAGGGTAGCTATTATGTTTGCAGACAATGTGAACTTCAAACCAAGAATGATCAGAAGAGACAAAGAAGGCCATTATATACTGGTAGGGGAAAATTTCAAGAGGAAGAGATAACAATCTTAAATATATATGCACCTAATTCCAGAGCACACAGTTATATAAAGCAACTATTAATAGACATGATAAACTAAATTAGCAATAACAAAATTATAACAGGAGACCTTAAAACACTATTGACATCAAGGTACTGATAACCAGACAGAAAATCAGCCAAGAAATAACAGAACTAAATCACACCTGTAAACAAATGGACTTGATAGACATATACAGAGTGTTTCATCCACCATCAGAATACACACTATTCTCAGCATTACATGTGATATTCTCTAAAATAGACCATATACTGGCCTACAGATCATATTTAAATAAAGAGTTGAAAGTATCCCATGCATGTTATCAGATAATAGCACCATGAAACTAGAAATTAATGAAAACAGAAACTGCAAAAATTCCACAAAAACAAGGAAATTGAATAACACACTCTTGAGCAATCAGTAGGTCACAGGGGAAATTAAAGAAGAAATTAAACAATACCCACAAGCAAACAAAACTACAAATACAACTTACTGGAATCTGTGGGATGCAATGAAAGCCATCCTCAGAGGAAAATTTATTGCACTGAGTTCCCATATCAGGAAAACAGAACAAATACAAATAAATGACCTGATGTTACACCTCAAACATCTAGAAAAAGCAGAGCAAGTCAAGCCCAAAGCCAAAAGAAGGGAGTGAATTATAAAAATCAGAGCACAAATTAAGGTAATAGAGACTAAGAAAGCAATCCAAAGAATCAATGAATCCAAGATTGGGTTCTTTGAAAAAATAAATAAAATTCACAAGCACCTAGCCAATCTTATTTTAAAAAGGGAAGAAAAAGCTCAAATTCATGCAATAAGGAATGAAAAAGGTGAAATTACTACAGATTGTATAGAAATACAGAAGATCATCAACATCTATTTTGAAAACCTCTACTCTCATTGGTTTGATAACACAGAAGAAATAGACAGATTCCTAGAAACATATGAAGTACCAAAGCTAGGTCAAGAAGATGTAAGTCTGCTGAATAACCCAATTTCTATTAATGAAATTGAAAATGTAATTAAGTCCTTATCTACAAAGACGAGCCCAGGCCCAGATGGATTCACTGCAGAATTCTACAAGAAATACAAAGAAGACTTAATGCCAACACTCCTCAAACTCTTCAATGAAATCAAAAGGGAAGAAAACATTCCTAAGTCATTCCTGGAAGCAAATATTACTCTAGTACCAAAACCTGAGAAAGACCCAACTAAAAAAGAGAACTACAGACCAATCTTCCTAATGAACATAGATGCAAAAATCCTCAATAAAATGTTGGCAAATAGGATGCAGCAAATCATCAAGAAGATTATACACCATGACCAAGTGGGATTCCTCCTAGGCATGCAGGGATGGTTTAAACATACATAAATCAATAAATGTAATCCACCATATCAATAAAGCCAAAAGTAAGAATCACATGATCATTTCTGTAGATGCAGGAAAAGCTTTTGATAAGGTCCAACATTTATTCATGATAAAAACCTCACAGAAAATTGGATTAGATGGTCTTTACCTCAATATGATAAAGGCATCTATGACAAACCAAAAACCAGTATCATACTAACTGGCCAAAAACGTAAGGCCTTTACCTTAATATCAGGCACAAGACAAGGATACCCCCTATTACCACTCCTATTTAATATAGTACTGGAAATACTAGTCAGATTAATTAGACAAGAGAGAGAAATAAAAGGGGTAAAGATAGGAAAAGAGGAAGTTAAATTATCATTATTTGTGGATGATACAATAATCTACATAGAACAACCACAAAACTCCCTTGAAATACTGCTAGATATACAAATTTAGCAATGTAGCTGGATTCATAATCAATGCTCAAAAATCAATAGCACTCCTATACATTAACAACAAAATCACTGAAAGAGAAATAAGAGAAACACACCCTTCCCACTAGCAACCCCAAAAATGAAATAATTAAAAATTATTCTCATAAAAGAAGTAAAAGATCTACATGGGGAAAATTATAATACACTGAAAAAAGAAATTGAAGATAATCTCAGAAAATGGAAAGACATCCCTTGCTCATGGATAGGAAGAATAAATATTGTGAAAATGGCCATTCTCCCAAAACTACTATAGAGATTCAATGCAATCCCAATCAAAAGTATAATCAACATACCTCATAGATCTAGAGAAATCACTCCTCAAATTCATATGGAACCAGAAGAGACTTGAATAGCAAAGACACTTCTAAGCAACAAAGGCAAGGTAGGAGTCATCACAATCCCTGACTTGAAGTTATACTACAAAGCAACTGTAGTAAAATTGACATGGTACTGGAATCAAAACAGAGCCAAAGATCAATTGAATAGATTAGAAGATACAACCACAAATACAAACACACTCAACCACCTTACCTTTGATAAAGGGGCCAAACATGTTCATGGGAAGAATGACAATCTCTTTAATAAAGGCTGTTGGAAAAACTTGCTCTCCATATGCTTAAAACTAAAACTAGATCCATGCCTATCTCCATGTACTAAATTAAAATCTAAGTGGATCAGAGATCTGAATATTAAAACAGAAACACTAAGTCTATTAGAAGACAAATTGGGTAAAAACCTTGAAGACATAGGGGTAGGTAGAGAATTGAGGTTTGAACAGGAATCAAACCTCATGGGAAATACTTCCCTGAATCAATAACTGGGATCACATCTTATGAAAAAATTTCTGCACGTCAAAAGAAATCTCCAGTATAGTGAAAAGAAAACCCACAAACCGGAAAAAAATCTCAGTGAACTGTCCCTCAGATAAAGGACTTCTGTCTAAAACATATAAAGAATTTTTAAAAATCAGACCCCCAAAATTCAAAGATCCAATCCAAAAACGGGCATCTGAGATGAATACACAATTCTCAGATGAAGAAATACAAATGGCAAATAAATACATGAAAAAATGTTCATCATCATTATTCATTAGAGAACTGCAAATTAAAACCACACTGAGATTCCATCTCACTCCAGAAAGAATGGCCAAGATCAAGAAAACTACCAACAACAAATCCTGGAGAGGCTGTGGGGAAAAAGATCTCCTGCACTGTTGGTGGGAGTGTAGAATGGTACAACTATTGTGGAGGTCAGTCTGGAGATTCCTCAAAAAGCAGGGGTTGGAAGTTCCATTTGTTCCAGCTATTGCACTCTAGGCATATTCCCAGAAGAACTGAAAACATCATACCACAGTGATATATGTGCACCCATGTTTATAGCAGCACAATTTGTAATAGCTAGATCTTGGAAACAACCTAAGTGTCCATCAATTGAGTAATGGATTAAAAAATGTGATTTTTTATACAATGGAGTACAACTCAGCTATAAAGAAGGTTCACATTGATAATTTATAAATAAATGAATGCAGCTTAAGACCATACTCATAGGTGAAATAAATCAAACTCACCTGTATAAATACTGAATAGTTTCCCTGGTGTAAGAAATGGTAAGAATACACAAAAGTATGGGTAATCATGATTCCCCATTATATTGCTTTGAAAACTTATAATGTTTTCATTCATTATTTGGAATGGTTTTATTCCAGGCTGTTTGATTTTATTTTCTGTGATGGTATGAACAGCTATTCTGAAGAAAACAAGACATTATAATAGCTAGTGCTGATTTAATAACATCTTGTTTTAAAGTCCTTCCAAGCTTTTGTTCTTCTGTCTTCATTGGTTTTATCATGTTATATCTTATTGTATTTTATTATATGTGATAGTATAAACAAAATTTTTTATGGACAAGGAGATAATATAATAGCCATTGTTCATTTTCTGTTAGTTGGTTCTGAATATCCTATAATATTTTCATTCTCTTGAATGGTTTTACACTGTCATGTTATGTTTGATACTATAGTGTATGAAGGTACACTCAAATATGTCAAGGAAAGAGACACAATGGTAGATACTGTTATGTCAGGTTGTTTTGTGCTTGAAACACTGTGTTGCTTTAATTGTTCTGTTCTGACCTGTTTTGTTATGTCCTCTTTTATTTTAATCTTTTTTCTAAATAAAAAAGAAAAGAAATGACTTTGACCTTTTGCTTGGGACACTCAGTTCAGAAATAAATGCCCTGCCCATGTGACATTTGGGGAAAACTGCTAAGAGTTTAAATTGTACCTCATCTTCAATGAAAAACAAATGACATTTTATTCACTGAAATTGTATGGAATTCCTTTGTGTACAATAAACTTATGATCAGTTCTATTATTTTTTCCTACATTCCTTCAATCCTTTCCAGTTTCCTAATTTATTGTATATACTCACTCCAATTAGTTATGGATTTTTAAAATTTTTACAGCTTTAACAACTTGCAGCTGTATAGAGAGATCAAACCTAGTGACTGGAAATCAGTGAAAAGTAAGGATATACTCCAATTACTCCCTAGAAACCAAGAAGCACATTATGATAGTATTTCATTGTTTTAGTTTTGTTCTGTGGGTTAGTGTTTGTTTTCTTTTTTTCCCTTTAATTCATTGCCCATCATATTCGAGTTGTTCTTGTAGTACCTATTGGGTGGAATCAAGTACATGAATGCCTTTCTCCTTGAGATTCTCTTGAAGTTCTAGGTCTCTTGCTCAGGGTCATTCTGAATTTACTGGCTTACACTTCTGCATTGAAGACTATGGTAGTCCTGATTCTACTTCTTCCCCTTACTTATTCACTTTCTCCTTTGTTACAGCCAA
Organism: Cavia porcellus; assembly: GCF_034190915.1. Taxonomy (NCBI): domain Eukaryota; kingdom Metazoa; phylum Chordata; class Mammalia; order Rodentia; family Caviidae; genus Cavia; species Cavia porcellus. The sequence goes on from NW_026947496.1 coordinate 56,580,695, forward strand.
TTCTCAAATAACAGGTGTAGGGGTTAAAGAACTACTTTTATTTTCTGTGGTTGTTGCAACAAATTACCATAGACAGGTGCACCGTGACAACATATGTTTATTTTTTAGTTCTTAAGGACAAAAGTTGAACATCAAGGTAGCCACAAGTCTATGCTTTTTCCAGAAGCTCTGGTTGCCTCTTTTATTTTAGTATTTCTGGGTGATCCTGGGCTTCCATGGCTTTGTTGCTCCAATGTATCTCTTTCATTTAGATGTTTTCTTTTTCTCCTTTGTGTCTTCTAAAGACACTTTCATGGGTTAGTGGCCATTGAGATAATGAAGGAAGAGCTTATCTCAAGCTCTTTTACTTAATTACATCTACAGAGAACCTTTTCCCAAATAGATTCTAGGTGTTAGTACCTACACATATCTTTTTCAGGACCACCATTCAATCCAATATATTTTTAATTTTTATTTATTTATTTTCATTTTAAAGATAGTAAAATCTTACAGAACAAAGCCAACAAAAGAAAGCAGCAAAATTGGTACAGAACTTCAAAGCAGGATATAAGGAAAACAATAATAGCTAACATAGTATATCTTGTTATCTTCATCATAATTGTCCATTCCATCAGGTATAACCAAATCAAACCAAAACCAAAATGGAATAAAACCAATCCACACAGAATATTTAATAAATGAAAATAAACAGAACAAATCAAAGCAGTGAGAACAATACTGGATTTCAAGACAAGATAGAAGGAAGGGCCCATGTTTTCTGTATTATGTACTGTCATCCTCCCAAGAGAGGCTCATACTACTGACCCCAGGCCGACATAATCAACAAAACAATACCAGTATTTAGTTGATTTATGTACCTTAGTTGCTATCAACTCAGCCTGTCCCCTGAACCCACCAATTGCTTATGGGAGTTTGGGGGGCAGGGGTGTGTTTGATTCTCAGCCCGCATGACAATAGGCTCACTGGAGGTGCTACCTGACTTTTCTCTTCCTGGAATCCACTCAGCTTGTGCAATTTAGCAGAAAGTTGGCATCTTGTTGGTTCCTCTAAGTACCAGCATGGTTGATTCTCAGGAGGTGCTGAGTTTTGTCTTCCTGGAACCCATATGGCTTACGCAGTTTACCAGAGAGGCTGGCTAGTTGACTTCTTGTTGGTTCCTCCCAGTCTCAGCATGGCCAGTTCTTGGGAGGTGCTCTCTTTTCTCTTCTTCATTCCATTATAGAAAGGAAATTGGACCTTGTACACAGTAATTTGTGGTTCATGAATGCTTCCTTTTGTAAATAATTGAGTTTGCAAACAAAATATTCCTCAAAATTTTGCTTCTCTTTGTAAACTCTTCAGGTGACAAACAAGACTGTGTCCATCTTCCTCCCATAATCACAAATGATGCCATCTTCCCCAAAAGTGAAAAAGAAATTAATATTGTCAAGCAAGGTATTCTAAACCTTTGGTGGTTTTAAAGGTACAGAATTCTACATTTAAAATAATTTTACATTTGAATTCTAAAACCATTGTTTTTGTTTTTCAATAGTGTTGGTAATAAGGAATCTAAGGTCAATTTAAACCATATTTCTTAAAAATTAATTTTTCCTTGACACTATTAAAGTCTTTCTGTTATCTGTGGTATTCTTATATTTCACGGTCATCTATCTAGTGGGTCTAGTGGGCTATTTTTTATTCACTGGGTTGGTGCCAGTAACTTTCTCATTGCTGAGGCAGAAGTGCAAGGAAAATAGGTTTATTTTGGCTCCTGATGTTTAGTAGGCTTCAGTATACAAACCCTATGGTGGAAAAACCTAGCCAGAGAAAAGCTGCTAACAGCATGGTAGCTAGGAAGCAGAGAGAGAAGAAAGGAGTCAGGAGGGACATACACCTGTCCAGTTCATGCCTCTAGGGACCTAGTTCTAACTAGGCCACACCTCCTAAGAGCAAGTCAGCTGTAACATTCTTAATTACCTTTTACAAGTCCTATCTCCGAGTGCATGAGGTTTTTGGGAGACATTCTTTATCTAAACCATAATATTCTAGCCCTGGCCCCCAAAAGACTCATGCATATCTCTTTATGCAAAATGCATGTAATCTATATTTAAAAGTAGACAAAGTTCTAAAAGGTCATGTATTACTGAAAAATCCAAGCCCCAAGTCTCCTCTGAGTCTCAAGGCAAACTATTAGTTGTGAGCCCTTATTAAAACAAAGTTGAATACTTCCAACACACAGTGACAGAGTGCAAACATTTCTATTCAAAAAGGAAAACATGGGAACATAGTAAGGAATCGGACCAAAGCAAGATCAAAATACAGCAGGCAAACATGAAATACTATAGTTCTACGTCCAGCACTAAGGGAAAGTTGTAATTATGTCATGAAATCTAAAGGGTTTCATTGACCCCAATCCTATTGCATTGCTTGTTCTAGTTCTCATGGCTTTTCTTTGAGCTGGCTTCTTCCACTGCCCTGTGAGTTTCTTCAGATGTTTTATGTTCCTGTCATCTCCAAATTATTGTAGTCTCCACTGCACTTTTGGTTTCACCCTCACATCTTCATGTGCAGTGGTACCTTGGTTTACAAACTGTGTTATCTCCATGATTCTGGTTTCCAATTGGACAGGATGAGAAGAAAATGAAAATTTCCTCTAAGGTAAATATTGAACCTAACCATTTGAATTTGCTTTGATTCTAACTCTGTGACCAGAACTATGGAAATTATCAAGTTCATGAATTAAAGTACTGCTTTTATTGCCCTTTCAGTAGCAAACTTTCTGGCCTCCCAGGTTTTCCTTTAAATCTGAGTGGACGCTTTCATGACCTTGTAACTCTGTCATTCTGCATACTCGTAAACTCAGCACCACACAGATTATGCCTAGGTCTGCTATCAGCTGGAGCAGTAGCTGGATTTTTTTGGTTTGTGCTTGCAGCCAACACAGAAAGCCAGGATGGCTTAATACTGTAAACTAAATTTGAACAAACCAATTTATTGGTCTTCCCTTCTGTAGCAGGGAGCCCAGGGGATCTTTCCTCAAAGTAAAATCTTTCTTCTTTTGGCTCTTGGGCCTGAGAAGGATATATTCTTGTTTATTCCTGGAGTGCTCTCAAGGTATTCTTTCTGTTGTTCTGATACAAAGTAGTTGGCTTTGTTTTTGATACATTTTTTTCAACAATCAAACTTTCCTGTGCCATAACTTTACAAGGCCCAAATCTTTTTCTTTAATTCTAAAGAGAAAAAAATAAAATAAAAATTGGAAACAAGATAAAAGGAGGGTAACAATAGCTAATACCTTACATATTGCTGCCTTTGAATTAGTTACTCAGAGTACAAGATATCAGCATTTAAGTATCCAAAAAATATTAGAACAAATGTTTCTTTTTAATCAACTAAGAAAAAGTAGTGTCACAATAATCACAATAATCTATCTATATATATTTTTTTCTATATATATATATACCTTTTTCTATCTATCTATCTATCTATCTATCTATCTATCTATCTATCTACATATATATATATCTTTTTTCTATAAGACCCAGCTTTATAGGGGCTTCCTTCCTTTCTGATGGAACTCAAAATTTTCTATTCATTGAATTATGCCATTGGCTCTTGATTATTGATATAAATTTGGCTACAATGTTCTAGCTCTACCCATGCCACAACTGAATATAAAACTAATTTGAAATTTCTTTTATCACATTAGTCTCCCAGAAAATCTCCAGGCATTAGCAGAATGTAGACACTTTTTCTTTCAGAGCATAACACATATGGTCTTCAGTCCAAATCACAAGATAGTCCTGTTCTCAACTGAAATCTTTTGAGCCTGGCTTTTACTATTGACATGTCTATCAGCATTGTGGTCTTCTGAACTCTAAAGAGAATTTCCCACCAAACTTGGTTTACAATGTTGGTTTCTATAGCCAGGATCTCAAAACATTTCCTTCTCACACAAACCACTTCCAAAGGCTTCTGACCACAAGATCAGGAAGTCACAGAAATGATCTGAATTCTAGTACCAAAATTTGTGTCTATCATTTTCTTTTTGGTGACACACCCAAAAATTAAGGATAGATAGGTTTTTTTTTGACTTACAGCTACAGTCTTTGGTCAGCTGGCTCCAACACAGAAACTACGTGGTGGAAGATCTTGAATAAAGGAAAGAAGCTCACATCATAGCAGCCAGGAAGGAAAAGAGAGTAAAGCACTGGGGCTGGAGATATATCCTCCAGCTCATGCTCCCAGTGTTCTGTCTTTAACTAGGGCTACCTTCTAACACTGTCAGCTGTATTGCTACCATAATGCAATTTCTTTCTGCCAACCTCAACTCTGACCATGTAAAACCTTTTGGGAATGTTCTTTTATTTATTTTAAAGAGAAAAAAAACCCAATGAAACAGTGATAGAGAAGTTCATTAATAATGTAATAGGAAATTAAAAATGGTTAATATATTGAGTATTGTTATCTTCAGAGTAGTTATTCAAATAGGTATGCAAAGTTGATCAAACAATATAAGTACAACCTATTCTTTTTCAATAAACTGAAAGAAATTAGTTCTAAAATTATCTTAGCTAAGATATATAAATATATGTATTTTATTTTATTTTTTTTATTTAAAGAAAAAACAAAACAGTAAAAGGGTACAAGTAATACAGAATTTCAAAAAAAATAAACAGTACGAAATCACTATTTAATAGATAACATATTATCATCTTAGAAATACTTGATCAAGTTACAAAATTAAGCATACAAAGTGGGCATTCAAACAGTGAGCCTGCAAACAATTGTGTTCAGTGATCCAACAAAACCTTAGTAACATGGTCATCTTTCTTACATACATAAAAACACTTGCAGTTGTGTCCTTTAGAGCACTTTATTTTCCTCTCTTTTTTACAATAACATTTACATATTTTAGGTTTTATTACTCCCACAATTCTTATTACTTATTTTTGGAAGAGAATAAAACCAAATGTGACAAAACAAAGCAGTCAGTCAAAACAAAGGATGGACATATTACATGATGTACAAATAAAATACAAGGTAATCGACATTGGTTACCATAATACCCCTTGCTATCTTAAAAAGAATTGCCTGTATCATCAGGTATAATAAAATTGAACAAAACAGTACAGAACAAAACCAAGAAAACCTAAACATTGGAGACATTACTGAACTTCAAAAGAAGATAGCAGTCAAACCAGAATGGGCATCATAGTGAATCTTAATGCATTCAAAGTATCTGCCTATACCCTCAAAATTAATAATATCAAACAGAACAGGAGAGTGTAAAATCAGTCAAAACAAGATAGTGAGAGCAACATGGGGCTTCAAATTGAGTTAACAGGAAATCAAAAAAGTTACTATAATATCTCCTGCCAATTTAAAAAAAATTCCCCTTAATTAAAAAATAATAAAAAATAAATAAATTTTGAAAAGCAGGGGAGATTGACATAAAAAAGGACATAACATTACAATACAGGTCAGAAAAGAACAATTTAGGCAACATAGTGTTTCAACGTAAGATAACCTGACTTAATAGTAGTTACCATAGTGTCTCTTTCCTTGAAATATTTGAGTATAACTTCGTATACTATTGCATCACATATATCAAGACAGTGTGAAATCATTCAAGAGGATGAAAGTATTACAAGGTATTTAGAAACAGTTAACAGAAAATGAACAATGGTTTCTATATATCTTTGCCTACAAAAATTTTCTTTACACTATCGCATATAATAAAATCCAATAAGATACAACATGATAAAAACAACGGAGACAGAAGAACAGCAAGGTGATGGGACTTCAAAACAAGATGATATTAAATCAGCACTAGCTATTATGATGTTTTGTTTTCTTCAAAATAGCTGTTCATATCTGATCCGTCCTGCGGATCAGTCCGTGGGCCTTCACCTGGAGAGGGGACGGAGATGGGGGCAGGGCAAGAGAAAAGAGAGACCGAGACTTGGCGGGATTCCATTCAAGCCTTGTTTATTTTTAAAATGGCCACAACTTATATAGGGTGGAGGCAGGCCAATGGGGCAGGAAGAGGGCACAGAGTGTTATCTGATAGGTCATCATCACATCCGGATATATGACATTAGCAGGAGAGGATTATGAGTAATGTAGGCAGACATGAGGATCATGGGAAATGTAGGCTGAAGCAGGAAGTTGCTTACGTCATGCGAATTGTAGGCAAGGGGAGGATCATGGGAAATGTAGGCTGACACACAAAATGCCCTCAGGTGGGAGGGGCAGGGCAGCAACTGCCATTCTGAGCCGCTCCCTACATCTCCTCCCTTATTATTTTATATATTTTTTAGGAACATGGCAGGCCCTGGGAGGACAGCACTTGTCTTGGGTCAAGGACTCCTCATATGAACCCAATCGAGCCTTACCCGTCATGGGCCTGCAGGACAGCTGTTGGTCCTGGACCTGTCTTAGGTGGCCGATTGGCACTACATATGTGTCCTAGTTGCCTGTCTCTGGCTGCCTGTCCAGTGCCTCAGGGCATTTGGGCCACAGTATCATGTGGGCCATCGGTGGGTGTTCTTTCCCCATAAGTTTGTTGTTCTGCCGTTTCCAACTGATGATAATATACCTGAATGGGCTTTGCCATAAATGTGTCAATCCTGTTCTTAACGTTATTAATGTGTGTCATGATCCTCTGAAAAATACAAGGTCCTACAGTAAGCAGTAACAGCAAGGTGGCAAGGGGTCCAAAGAGGGGGGCAATGAAAGGGAAGAGACCCCCCACATGGAGGAGAAGGTGGTTTCTCCGAGGCGCTCTTTTTCTCTCGCTTTGAGGCACTCTCTTAGTTTACTCATGGACTCTTTGACGACTCCTGAGTGGTCAGCATAAAAACAACACTCTTCCTTGAGGGCAGCACATAAGCCACCCTCCTTCATAAATAGGAGGTCTAGCCCTCTTCTATTCTGTAGGACTACCTCAGATAGAGACATCAGGGATGCCTGTAGAGCTGTCACAGATGTTTCTATTTCTTTTAAATCCTGATCTACCCCTGCCTATAATTGAGCTAGATGCTGATTTCCCAACACTAGAGCTGTAGTCTCTGTTCCTATTCCCATTGTGACTCCTAACCCTAGTAATACAGCTAAGGTGAGTGTCACAGGTTCTCTCTTATATATATAGCCGGTCTGCGATGCCTGGAGGTAGTAGTCCCCTGGGTGCAAAGTTATGTGAGGAAGAACCTGTACAAGAACACAAAAATCTGTAGACTTGTTAAAAAGAGTAGTTGCTATACAGGGTGAGAAGCCAAAATTGCAGGCCCAAGACATTCCTGGGGGTGGAATGAGGTAATTATTTGGCTTGAACTCTGAATGAAGCTGGGCACAGAGTCGTGCTGCCAGTGCTGGTGGACGGCAGGAGTCCCCAAGACAAGTCCCTCTACTTGAGACATCAGGGAGAGTCAGCTTGTGGTGATTGCCCCAGTCACAGGCAGATGAGCTACAAGAACTGTTAAAGGTTAAATTGAGGGCCTTTCCTTCATAATATGGGAGAGGAGCAGCCAGGCATAATCAACAGGATTGGGTGAGATCAGGTTGGGTATGATTTAAAGCCATATATGCCCCTTTAATCAAACTGAATAGGTTAGAATGTGAATATTGAGGGGCAGGTATATGATCTACCTGGTGTGGCGGGGCTTGAGAAACCCTTATGGTTGGGTGACTTACTGTGGTTGTTTGAACAGCAGTAACAGGATCTGCATTAGACAGATTGTATTTTGGATCTGGATTATATTTTGGCTTTAGAGCAGGATTTGGGCCTATGGATGTGGATGAAATCTGTAGGGGAACCTTTTTTATGAGAATAAAATTTCCCATGTCTTTGCCTGACTCATAAACTCAAAATCCCCATGTGTGTCCTAGCCAGCCAGGGTCTTCAGGAATGGTGACAGTGATGTTTAGAACCTGACAGGGTCTTTGATTGGCCAGTGGGTAGTCATCTAGGCACCCTGGTGGCCCCCATGTCAGTTTAAGGTGTTTATTGGGGAAGGCAGGTTGCCACCCTATTGCAACTGTTTTGCAGCCCCAACGAGCACAAAAATATTCTCCCCGGGGAGTTACAATATGATCTGCCCCCTGTTGCTGCGGGATAAAGGTAGAATTGACTTTGTCTGAGACATTGGAGCCCCGGAAAGAACCAACAGGGTGTGGGCGCAAACCATGGACTTCCTGATCCTACCCAAGTCCAAACCACCTCTTGGTCTTTCCAGTAACTAAGTTCCCATTTCTTTTCTTTTTCTTTCTTTCTTTCTTCTTTTTTTTACCTCGACTTGTAAGAATGGTAAGCTCCCATTTCTAGGGTAGATAGGGTGGTATGGAGAAGGGAGCGTGGCAGTGCCACTTTTTCTTCTTTTTTAATAAAAACAACCCTACATTTATTGCCCCCAGAAAAACATAAAGGTAGATAAAACAATATGAACAAACATTTTACAAATACTCCCAAGGCAAACCACTTAATCAGCTGCCTTTTTTTATATGGGTACACACTGTAATTGACATTTATCTTAATGGCCTGCCATTGCTTCTCACTGCTGTCTTAATTCACTGATCATTTCTAGTTGCAGACACTTTGCAGCAGAGTAATATTATTTCCTTTCAGCATGATCCAACCCAGTTGTTTTCTTGACTTGGTTTTAGAATGAATTTCTTCTGCATGATCTAATCGCCGTTTTTTTTTTTTTTTTTTTTTTTTTTTCTTTTTTCTCTTTTTCCTTTTTATTGCTACCAGGGATCAAACTCACAACTGCCTGCTTGCAAGGCAGGTGCTTATGTCACTGAGCTAAATCTCCAGTCCACCACCTTTTTTTTTTTCACCACCAGAGTCAGTATGGAGGTGGCACCGTTTTGAGTATCAGGGCAGTGTATGCCATTTTGAGTACCGGGCCAGTGCACGCCATTTTGAGTACCCTCATGGCCTCCAGACAAAGGGAGTGGCGGCACATAGCCATCTTGAAAAGGCTCCGGGATATCGAGGACCACAGAGCCGGGAGGGTTGGGTGCCTTAGATAAGCCCGTTGGAGGCGGAGTACAATTGTGGGAGGCAGATAATGCAGCCTCACCCTGGGCGAGTGTCTCCGCGATCTGGGGATCTGTGTGACATTGTGCCAGCAGCTCAGAGATTAAAATCCAATATGAATAAGTGGTTACCGGAATCTTTTTTGGGCTAAAAACTTCATAATAGTCTTTAAGAGCATCTCCCCTTTCTTTTCCATCTGTTTAAATTAATGGTACCCTCTAGGGGGAACCATGGACATACTGAATGTATAAACTGAAACTACTTTATCAATTGTTTTGTCTTAACCTTAATCCCTCTAGTTTTGAGTGCCTCCCTGAGGCCAGTCACAAACAATTCGTGCCCACTGAGTGCTTGCCCCATGCTAATTCTGTTCAGTTACCGTGATTCAGGCGAGACGTAAGGTGGCCGTCTGCACAGATCACAGGAATGAAGTCCCGAAACAGTCACGCTAGCCAGCGCTTTACTCCCGTGAACGGTCTCGTGTCGTTATCCCTCATGCCAGGTCTGCCCCATGGTTGGGTGCCACTTGATCCGTCCGGCGGATCAGTCCATGGGCCTTTGCCTGGAGAAAGGACGGGGATGAAGGGCAGGGCAAGAGAAAAGAGAGATGAAGACTTGGCGGGATTCCATTCAAGTCTCGTTTATTTTTAAAATGTACACAACTTATATATGGTGGAGGCAGGTCAATGGGGCAGGAAGAGGGCACAGAGTGTTATCTGTTAGGTCATCGTCACATCTGGATATATGACATAAGCAGGAGAGGACTATGGGTAAAGTAGGCAGACATGAGGATCATGGGAAATGTAGGCTGAAGCAGGAAGTTGCTTACATCATGCGAATTGTAGGCAAGGGGAGAATCATGGGAAATATAGGCTGACACACAAAACGCCCTCAGGTTGGAGGGGCAGGGCAGCAGCTGCAATTCTGAGCCGCTCCCTACACATATCATCACAGACAATAATATCAAACAGCCCAGAATAAAACCATTCCAATTAATGAGTGAAAACTTTATAAGTCTTCAAAACCATATAATGGGGAATCATGATCACCACATACTTTTATGTATTTGTATCATTTCTTACACTAGGGAAACTATTTGGTATTCATACATGTGAGTTTGATTTATTTCACTTATAAGTATGGTCTTAATCTGAGTCCATTTATTTATAAATATATCAATGTGAACCTTCTTTACAGCTGAGTTGTACTCCATTGTATAAAAAATCACATTTTTTAATCCATTCCTCAATTGATGGATACTTAGGTTGTTTCCAAGATCTAGCTATTACAAATTGTGCTGCTATAAACATGGGTGCACATATATCACTGTGGTGTAATGTTTCCAGTTCTTCTGGGTATAGGCCTAGAAGTGGAATAGCTGGAACAAATGGGACTTCCAACCCCTGCTTTTTGAGGAATCTCCAGACTGACCTCCACAATGGTTAAACCATTCTACACTGCCACCAACAGTGCAGGAGATCTCCTTTTTCCCCACAGCCTCTCCAGGATTTGTTGTGGGTAGTTTTCTTGATCCTGGCTATCCTTTCTGGAGTGAGATGGAATCTCAGTGTGGTTTTAATTTGCAGTTCTCTAATGAGTAATGATGATGAACATTTTTGCATGTATTTATTTGCCATTTGTATTTCTTCATCTGAGAATTGTGTATTCATCTCAGATGCCCATTTTTGGATTGGATCTTTGAATTTTGGGGGTCTTATTTTTTAAAATTCTTTATATGTTTTAGACAGAAGTCCTTTATCTGAGGGACAGTTCACTGAGATGTTTGTCCGGTTTGTGAGTTTTCTTTTCATTATACTGGAGATTTCTTTTGACATGCAGAAATTTTTTCATAAGATGTGATCCCAGTTATTGATTCAGGGAAGTATTTCCCATGAGGTTTGATTCCTGTTCAAACCTCAATTCTCTACCTACCCCTATGTCTTCAAGGTTTTTACCCAATTTGTCTTCCAATAGATTTAGCATTTCTGTTTAATATTCAGATCTTTGATCCATTTAGATTTTAATTTAGTACATGGAGATAGGCAAGGCTCTAGTTTTAATTTTAAGCATATGGAGAGCAAGTTTTTCCAACACCCTTTATTAAAGAGATTTTCCTTCTTCCAGTGACATGGTTGGCCCCTTTATCAAAGGTAAAGTGGTTGAGTGTGTTTGTAGTTGTGGTTGTATCTCCTAATCTATTCCATTGTTCTTCAGCTCTGTTTTGATTCCACTACCATGTTGATTTTACTAAATTTGCTTTGTAGTATAAGTTCAAGTCAGGTATTGTGATGACTCCTGCCTTGCCTTTGCGGCTTAGAACTGTCTTTGCTATTCTAGGTCTCTTTTCACTCCAGATGAATTTATGGATTAATTTCTTGAGATCTATGAGGTATGTTGATGATATTTTTATTGGGATTGCATTGAATCTGTATGACAGTTTTGGGAGAATGGCCATTTTCACAATATTTATTCTTCCTATCCATGAGCAAGGGATGTCTTTCCATTTTCTGAGATCTTCTTCAGTTTCTTTTTCAGTGTGTTATAATTTTCCATGTATAGGTCTGTCACTTCTTTCATGAGAGTAATTCCTCAATATTTCCTTTTTTTGGTTGTAACTGTGAAGGGTGTGGCTTCTCTTATTTCTCTGTCAGTGCTTTTGTTGTTAGTGTATAGGAATGCTATTGATTTTTGAGTTGATTTTGTATCCAGCTACATTACTGAATGTATTTATTATATCTAAGTGTCATTCAATTGAGTTTTGTGGGTCTTCTATGTAGAGTATCATGTCATCTGCAAACAATGATAATTTAACTGTCTCTTTTCCTAACTTTACTCCTTTTATTTCTCTCTCTTGCCTAATTACCCTGGCTAGTGTTTCCAGTACTATATTAAATAGGAGCAATGATAAGGGCCATCCTTGTCTTGTACCTGATTTTAAAGTATGCCTTCAATTTTTGGCCAGTTAGTATGATACTGGTTGTTGATTTGTCATAAATGGCCTTTATTATATTGAGGTAAAGACCATCTATTCCAATTTTCTGTAAAGTTCTTATCATAAATGAATGTTGGACCTTATGAAAACTTTTTCTACATCTATAGAAATGATCATGTGATTCTTACTTTTGGCTTTAGTGATATGGTGGATTACATTTATGGATTTATGTGTGTTGAACCATCCCTGCATGCCTGGGATGAATGTCACTTGGTCATGGTGTATAATCTTCTTGATGATTTGCTGCATCCTATTTGCCAATATTTTACTGAGGATTTTTGCATCTGTGTTCAATAGGGAGATTGTTCTGTAGTTCTCTTTTTTAATTGGGTCTTTCTCAGGTTTTGGACTGGAGTAATATTTGCTTCCAAGAATGATTTAGGATTTCTTCCCTTTCAACTTCATTGAAGACTTTGAGGAGTGTTGGCATTAAGTCTTCTTTGTATTTCTTGTAGAATTCTGCAGTGAATCTGTCTGGGCCTGGGCTCGTCTTTGTAGATAAGGACTTAATTACATTTTCAATTTCATTAATAGAGATTGGGTTATTGAGCAGATTTACATCTTCTTGACCTAGCTTTAGTACTTAATATGTTTCTAGGAATCTGTCTATTTCTTCTGTTTTATTAAACCAATGAGAGTAGGAGATTTTGAAATAGGTGTTGATGATCTTCCGTATTTCTATACAGTCTTCAGTGATTTCAACTTTTTTATTTTTTAGTGCATGACTTTGAACTTTTTCTTCCCTTTTTAAAATAAAGTTGACTAGGTGCTGATCAATTTTATTTATCCTTTCAAAAAACCATTTCTTTGATTCATTGCTTCTTTGTATTGTTTTCTTAGTCTCTACTGCATTGATTTCTGCTCTGATTTTCATAATTTCCCCTCTTCTTTTGGCTTTGGGATTGACTTGCTCTTCTTTTCCTAGTTGTTTGAGGTATAACATCAGGTTATTTATTTGTATTCTTTCTGTTTTCCTGATGTGGGAAACTCATTGCAATAAACTTTCCTCTGAGGACGGCTTGCATTGCATCCCACAGATTCCCATAAGTTGTATTTGTATTTTCATTTGCTTGTAAGTGTTGTTTAATTTCTTCTTCAGTTTCCCCTTTGACTGACTGATTACTCAATAGTGTGTTATTCAGTTTCCGTGTGTTGTGGGATTTTTGCAGTATCTTTTATCATTAATTTCTAATTTCATAACGCTATGATCCAGTAACATGCAAGGGATAATTTCAAATCTTTTGCATTTATTTAAATATTTTCTGTGAGCTAATATATGATTTATGTTAGAGAATGACCCATATACTGTTTATAAGAATGTGTATTCTTCCATTGTTGGAAGAAACACTGCGTATATGTCTATCAAGCCCATTTGTGCACAGGTGTGATTCAGTTCTGTTATTTCTTTGCTGAGTTTCTGTCTGGTTGATCTGTCCCTTGGTGTCAATGTGTTAAGGTGTACTGTTATAATTGTATTACTGATAATTTGGTTTTTCATTTCTTTTAATACTTATTTTATATAACTGGGTGCTCTGGAATTTGGTGCATATATATTTACGATAGTTATCTCTTCCTGTTGAAGTTTTCCCCTAACCAATATGTAGGGAACTTCTTTATCTCTTCCGATCATTATTGGTTTAAAGTTCACATTGTCTGCAAACAGAATGGCTACTCTTGCTTTTTTTTGGTTTCCTGTTGCATGAAGTATTATTTTCCATCCTTTGACTTTCAGTCTGTGAGTATCCTTTTGGGTTAGATGGGGTTCTTGTAGCCAGCTAATGGTTGGATTTTGTATCTTGATCCATTCTGTCAGTCTGTTTCTTTTAATTGGTGCATTGAGACCATTTACATTAATGGTATAACTTCTATATGTTGGTTTATTGTTCACATTTTATCTCTCTGCTGTTGCATCTTTATCTTTTTGTTTTGTTTAATTGCTTTGCTTAGTGGTTTTTTCCTAAGTGTATCTAAACTGTCTCTCAATTTTTTTTTGCAGGGTTGGATTGGTGATTATGAAGTTCTTCAGATGTTCTTTGTCATGGAAGTATCTCATTTCTCCATCGATTTTGAAGCACAGTTTTGCAGGGTACATCAGTCTAGTTTGGAAATCATTTTGCTTTAGATCTGCAATACTTCACTCCATGCTCTTCTTGACTTTATTGTTTGTGCTGAGAAGTCTGCAGTAATCTGATAGGTTTTCCTTTATAGGAGATCTGTATTTTCTCTCTGACAGCTTTTTTTTTTTTTTTGTCTTTTTCCTTTTTATCGGTACCAGGGATCGAACTTACCGACTGCCTGCTTGCAAGGCAGGTGCTTATGCCACTGAGCTAAATCCCCATCCCCTCTCTGACAGCTTTTAATATTCTATTCTTATGTTGGACTTCTGGGATGGTGATCATTATATGTCTGGGTATAGTTTTATTTGGTTATGACTATTTGGAGTTGTATATGCTTCACTGATCCTGATGTCAGTTTCTGATCTCACGTTTGGGAAATTTTCAGCTATTACTTCTCTAAATATCCTCTTGACATCTTCATGTTGTCCTCTTCCTTTTCATTAATCCCTATCAATCTTACGTTGTTTTTCTTTGTGTCATCTTGCTGTTGTTGAATTATTTCCTGATTCTTTGTTATTTTAAAAAGATCTTTCCTTCCTATTCACTTGCTGCAATCTTGTCTTCAAGGTCTTAAATTCTATCTTCACTTTCATTGAGGCGGTTTTTACAGCTTTCAATGGAATTTTTGATTTCCTGTATATCTCTGTGCATCTGCTCTATGTATTTCGTTTGTTTCTTGTATTGCTCATCCAGGGATTCTGTCTTTTTCTTTAGGTCCTCTAATTTTTTAACTGTGATCTTTAGGTATGTTTCGCATCTCCTTCATTTCTTCTTTTACTTGGGAGATTATTCCTAGTTTGAATTCTTTTAAAGCTTCCTGGAGTTTATTCTTTATTTCAGTTGCTATTATGTCTGATATTTCAGGTATATGGTATATATTTTCTTCTATGTACATCACTCCTAAAGTTTCTTTGGATGGGCTGGAGGTTTGAGATTGTCATTTGGTCTTTCGATTTGCCATTTTCCTATTTTTCTGTGTTTCAGGTGTTATTCCAAGGCTTCTGCAGAGTCTGTTGGAGATCCTCTTCTATGCCCTCTCCTCCTGGGACCCTGACCACCCAGCTCCTCACATTGAAAGAGGGTCTCTGGGGGTGGGGCAGGCTGGCCCAAGTGCAGCCCCAGGAACTGATGGTGCTTGCTCACCCAGAACTCCAGAGTCCTCGAAGCACAGCTGCGAGTGGGGAGGCTGCCCTAGGCCCACCCTGGTCCAGTGCACCGGGAAGCCACAAGTTCCTTCTCTAGGCTGAGCGAGAGTCTCAAACTAGCTGGACTCCGGGGAAAGTGTGCAGGGCACTTATGCCAGGCCACCCAGCCTCTGGAACCCATGGCACCTGCTTGCCTGCTCAGAACTCCAGAGTCCGCCAAGCACTCTAGGGAGCATGGAGGCTGCCCTAGGCCCACCCAGGACCCGCTGTACTGGTCCAGTGCACCTGGAAGCCACAAAGTTCCCTCTCTGGGCTGAGCGAGGGTCGCAAACTAGTTGGACTCAGGAGAAAGTGCGAGGGACACCCACCCCAGGCTGCCCAACCTCTGTAACTGATGGTGCCCACTTGCCTGCTCAGAACTCCAGAGATTTATTTTATTTTCTCATATATTATGTATATTAGAAAATATTTTATATGTAATATATGTTTGCTTTTTTTCTCCTTTCCTACATCCTTGTTGTTCTTTCTTTTTTAATAGTTTCTTTCCATTCCAAGGTATGTATTATAGACATTTGATCACATTCACTCTTTCAGTTTAATACACTATTGAGACAATACTATGTTTACACATTAAAGTCTGATTAAGTTGTGAGTATGGTCTCAAGTTACATCCATTTACCTATAAAAGCCTCAAGTTTATCTTTCTTTAGAGTGATGGACATTTGAGCTGTTTCCTACATTAACTATTACAAATTGTGCTACCATATACATCGATGCACATATATCACCATGGTAAGTGGTTCTTAATTCTTCTGGGAAAATATCCAAAAGGGAGATAGCTAGATCAAATAGAACCTCTAATCCTAGCTTTTCTGAGGAATCTCCATTCTGATTTCTACAGTGCTTATACCAGTCTCCACTCCCACCAAACATGGAAAAGTGTTCCTGTCTCCTCACAGTCCCTCCAGTATTTGTTATTGATTGAGTTCTTGATGACAGCCATTCTTTCTGTGGTGAGATGGAATTTTGATGTTGTTTTAATTTGTATCACTCAAATGATCAATGATGCTGAATAATTTTTCATATATTTATTTACCATTTGTATTTTTTCATCTGAGAAGTATGTGCTCTTTTCAGATGCTCAGTTTTGGATTCAGTCTTTGAATTTAGAGGTCTGATTTTTTTTCAATTCTTTATATGTTTTAGATAAAATTCCTTTGTCTCAGGGGCAGTTGAGTAAACTTTTTTCTCATTCAGTGGATTTCCTTTTTACTCTGTTGGTGATTCCTTTTGAAATGCAAAAAACTTTTGAAGAAGGCAAGACCCCAGTCATTGATTCTTTGAAGTACTGCCTGTGCAGTTGGTGATTTTTTCATGAATTCTCTGCTTACATCTGTCTTCAAGACTTGTACTTACTTTCTTTTATAGTAGATTTAGTGTTCTGCTTTAATAGTTACGTCTCTGATCCATTTTGATTTTAATTTAGTGCACAGTGATAGATATGGGTCTAGTTTTGGTCTTCAACATGTGGAAATCAGTTTTTTAGCACCATTTTTTAAAGAGGCTATCTTTCTTCCAGTGAGCATGTTTGACACCTTTGTCAAAGATAAAGTGGCTGAATGTTTTTGTAGTTATATCTGCATCTTCTAATCTGTACCACTGATCCTTCAGTCCATTGTTTTTTTTTTTTTTTTTTTTTGCCAGTACCATTCTAATTGTACCAAAGTATCATTGTAATATAATTTTAACTCAAGGATTATGATGCCTCCTGTCATGTCTTTGTTGCCCAGAATTGCCTTTGCTATTCTAGGTCTCTTCTAGGCTCCAGATGAATTTTAAGAATGATTTCTTTAGATCTGTGAAGTATGCTAATGATTTTTTTTTTTTTGTACCAAGGATTGAACTCATGACCTCACTCTTGCCATGCAGGCACTTATGTCACTAAGCTAATAATGATGCTGTGATCAGGATTGTATTAAAACTGTATAATGATTTTCACAGAATGGGCATTTTCTCAATGTTTGTTCTTCTGATCCATGAACAAGAAATATATTTCCATTTTCTGAAATCATCTTTGACTGCTTTTTTCAGAGTACTATACTTTTAAACGTATTGATCTTTTGCTTCTTTTGTTAAATTCATTCCTAAATATTTCATTTTTGGGAGTGCTATTGTGAAGAGTGTGGTTCCCTTATTTCTCTCTCAGTGGATTTATTATTTGTGTACAGGAATGCTATTGATTTTGAAAATGACTTTCTGTCCAGCTACATTATGGAATTTTTTTTTTTTTTTTGTCTTTTTCCTTTTTATCGGTACCAGGGATCGAACTCACGACTGCCTGCTTGCAAGGCAGGCGCTTATGCCGCTGAGCTAAATCCCCAGCCCCACATTATGGAATTTTGTTATTAGATCTAGAAATCTTTCTGTGGGTTTGGGAATCTTCTATGTATAGTATCGTGTCATTTGTGAACAATGATGATTTATTACTTTTATTTCTTATTCTTTTTTTATTTCTCTCTTTTGTCTAATTACTCAAGCTAATGTTTCTAGAACTATATTGAATATGTGTGGTTGATAATGGACATTCATGCTTGTTTCATTCCTGATTTTAAAGTGAAAGGTTTCAGTTCATGTCCATTTAGGATGATATTTGAATGCACTTAATGCATTGTATTTCTTTCCAAAACTGATCATTCACAGTTTCCATCCTCTTCCTATCATCACTCATTTTTTATCTGTCTCTACTATGGATTGCCTGAGCAATTGCTTTAGAAATGGTGATGTTTCCTTTTTACCTGAGAAATTATTTCTGATCTGATTTCCTCTATAACCTCATGGATTTTTTTTTCCTTTATTTTGGTTGCCATCATTTCAGAAATTTTAAGTATGTGTCTTCCAACTTCTTTGTCTATGTCTCCTGGATTTGTTCTGGATGGGTTAAACAGCTGAGACTGCATTTTGTTTCTTTGTCGTGCCATTTCCAATTAAAAAAATGTTTATTTTCTTTTCTGTGATGACTTTTGTGAGTTTTTCTAGTGGATAGCTGTGTCACTATTATCAAAGCCTGTCTAGGAAAAGTCTGTACTTCATGGATGTCTTCTATTTGTAGGAAAATCTGGGTGTGTGTCTTTCCCAGCATCCTATCATCTTAGTTGGTTAAGAGTGGGATGTTGTTATCTTTTCGGTTCTGTCCCCTGTTCTGTGGTGCAAGGCTGTGGTTAGGTTATTACCCCAGAGTTTCCCAGTATTATTACAGAAGAAGTAATAATTGATTATAACAGATATGACATCCTAGCTAAACATCAAGCACAGTATAGTGACTGACAACCTGTAGTAACTATCCATTTTATTCTTTAAACCATAGAAGCAAAATCTATAGGTATAGAAAAGAACTGAGCATAAATTAGGGGTTTATATGTACGATGTTTCCCTTCGGTCAAGTAATTTTACCTTATGGTGGGGGAAATTTATGGAGGGCAGTGTATAAAACAGGGATAACTATAGAGCATGTAGAGGCAAGACTGGAGGACAAAGGATGGTGATACAAGGTTGGGGAAACCAGAGAAGGGAGTAGAAAAGAGACAATAGAAGACTACTTGAAAGATTACCCGAACTTGGTTTTTGGGTTTGGAGAATGAGACTAGTTTTCCATGGCCAGAGTTCTTCCCAGACATTTAGAAAACAGAGAAAAAAGAAAACAAGAAAGAGGAAAAGAAAGAATAACAAAGAATGAACGGAAAAAGAACAACAACAACAAAAAAAAAGATTAGGAAAAGACCAAGAAGAGAAAAAATTTTGAGAGAAAAGGGCTGATTATCAAGTCCGGATCCTTCCCGCACTGGTTGCCAGTCCTGCAGTCTTTGAGGAGGGGCAAAATGCAGATTCTTACCCACTTGTGATGTTCTGGATCTAAACTGTCACGGTTTGGTACACATTAGCTTTTAATTTTCTTTGAAATTTTTTAGCATTTGTATAAAATATCTTACATTTTGAAATTATAATTAATTTTTAAAAATTACTTATTGCCTTAGTTTTCCTTTTTAGTCATAATTCTTATTTTTTTGAATCACAATATCTTATTTGTCTTTGTTTTCATTGAAGCTTTAATTTCTCATTAAATATATAATATAATGCTTCTTCATTGTTTAAACTTAAAGATGAGGCGACAAGACTGACAGTGGGAAGGTGCATTACCATGAGTGGATTACCATGAGTAGATTTGCTGACTGATGATAAACTTTCCTGTGAGCTGAGTAGATAAGGGGACAGATTTTTCTTCTATTTTGGGATTCCTAAATTCTATAATGTATAGCTATTTTTGAAATATCAGGACCTGTACTTACAGACCTGTACTTGTCATCTTTTATTTAGAACAATCCTTCATTTTCCTCAGGGAAATGTCTTAGTCAGTTTCCTAGTTGCCTAAATGCAACACCTGACAACCACAATTTAAAGGAAGAGAGGTTTATTTTGGCCTACAGTTTCAGAAGTTTAGTTCATAGTTAGAAAGTTTAAATGCAGAAGCAGTATGGTCAAATAACTTGCTGCAGAAGAAAGCTGCTCACATTACAGCAGCCATGAAGCCACGAAAGAAGGGTATAAAGACTTCCAGGTAATGTTCCCAAGATGTAACATACCTGTAACTAAGCCCTGCCTCCAACTTCAAGTCAGCTATCGACTCATCCTATCATGATTATAATGCCCTTATGATCCAACCACCTTCCAAAGACATAAGATATCCTAGTGCTAAACCATAACAAGGAATAAATTCCCAACTAAACAACATTTCTCAGGCAGGGTTGGAATGGAGGTGGCTTGGCTTAATCTCTTTTTGACCTTCCATTTCTTTCAGTCTAGTGGCTATCATTTTTCAGTTTTCTACAAGTCCTCTGTCTTGGAAGCCACACATTCTTTTAGGTCTCTAGATTTCATAGCCTGTATTCTTTATCATTGATTTGCAATCATTTTTATTGTCTAAAAATGTGACTACTTATCTTTATCTTGTTCATCCATGAGTCTTTTCATGGTTTCCCCGTTAAAGGAATTTGGACACTTTCAACATTTTTGTTAGATTATAACGGCATCTTTGGAAAATAAACACATGAATGAAGGCCTTGTACCAATCTGAAGCATGAAGGATATATGGTTCTATGAAGTTGTCTGATATTGACCCAGGTAGATTTCAAGAGTGTTTGCATTATGAAATGGGGCAATCTGACATTTTGTGCTATAAAATGGACAGATATTTATGTGTTAAGCCTGGTAGGATAAAAGAAATAGAATTCCTAACCTTAGTTTCATAGTTTCTGGCAAGTCTATGTTTCAGTCATACAAGGAAAAAAGCCTTTAGACTGACTGATGATAGCCAGAGTAACCAAAGAGACTAGACAGGTACATGCACCAGGAGATTTGGATGCATTGGAGCAACTGGGAACAGGTCCACAAACAGAGAGTAAGAAGTTTATGCTCAGATCTAAACACTCCATCAAGATTGATGAGCTAAGTCCTAGTAACCGAAAGGTAATATTTCATACAGTTTTTATGATCAATTGAGTCACAAAATCATAAGTTCATCTCACTTCAATCAGCTCCTGAGCCTACTGATTCCAATTGCTTGTTACTGGCTCCCTCCTTGTATACAAATTTAAGCAGGCGAATGGAACAAATCTGTGGGCAAAGGGAATGTAGAAGATCCTCTTGTGGATCTCATTTTTTCCTTCCTTTTACATTCATAAGGTATTTATTGATTAACTATTTTGTAATCTACAAAATCTTATTAGGATAGCCTTGAAAAAGTTAAGTAATCATTAAATATATTATTGAAATTTTGAAAAATGGGATAAACTACACATACTTCATAGAGTTGATACCAGGATAAAGAATATTAATGCATCTGAAAAACTGGCAAAGTGTCTGAAATGATGCTTAACTAATTTTATTATTAAGATTAGCACAAATACACTATCTGTCATTGAGGTTATCAAGCATGGAGATAGACATGCAAATTAATACTCATATTGAAATGTGACAGATGTCAGAAACTAAAAAAATTTGAGTTTAATGGAAAGCAATAATAAGGTGGTAGGTATATACCTGAGTTTACTAACTTTTAAAAGTAGACTAAGTATTACAGATAAAAGGCAAAGATTATTCAACTGAATTAAGCACGAACTCAGATAAATTATGCTTGTGTTATGGTTTAAATACGTAGTGTCCCTCAAAAAACTTATATCTTGAGGGCTTGAGCCCTGATGCAGCAATGTTCAGAGGTAAGATCAAGAAAAGTGATGAGATAAGTTGATCCACTGATGAGTTTATAGCTGAATGGGCTATTAGGAATGGGGCCTACCTGAAGGAAACTTGTCAGTGAGGGTGTGTGCTGAGTGGTGTGTTCTTGCTCCTGGTCATTTCCTCCATTCCAAGTCTCTTGCTCTCTGATTCCCAGTTGCCTTTCTTCTGCCATATTCTTCTGTCAAGATATTGCTGCTTTTCCACGGGCCTAAAAGCAATGGAATAGATGAACCACAGACTCTAAATCTGCAACTTGAACCAAAATGAAGTTTTCCTCTTTTAAATTGTTATTCCCAAACACTTTGTCATAATGCTGACAAGCTGCTTAACAGGGTTTGCAAAAGGCAGTCTTAAATATAAAGATGTGGAAAGGTAAAAAAAAAAAGATGCAAAAAGAAAGAACATCCTACTATATAAACACACAAATGTAAAGAATGCTGTAGATGAAATACATTTCTCCTTTCCTTACACAGCTGTACAAAAGTGAGTACTGAGGATTTAGTAAAATGGTCTGCCATCATAGACCCATTTTCCAAATTGAATTTTCCAGTTGCCACTATTTCCCAACCATTGTGAAGGATAAGAAAGAGTGTGAGATATGCATACTCAACATTTTATTTTCAGGAATAGGAACTGTATTAATTCCTTCAGCTCAAATTCTGTTGGTCATAACTAATCGTTTACTGTATATATTATGGGTAACCATAAAAAAGGATAAAATACAGTCACTGTGAAGAGCCACAGACAAGGTTAAATGTGTGAGTTAAGACAAATCTTTTAGTAAATACAGTCCCTTCCATTTTTAATACAACAACAAGAAGAAGAATTGGTAGTGCTACAATGTTACATTTTACAGAAGAGACTAGATTTAATGGAAATGAAGATCACCTCAAATCACATAGCTAATAACCAAGATTTCTCATATCCCTGTCTATAAGATTCCAGAACCACTATTTTTCAGGAGTTTGTTACATAGACCTTGGAATTACTTTCCACATGCTTGAGTATATTTAACTCTTGCTGAGTTTAAGAGCACACTTGAAAGTCCAAGAAAAAGACCAGGCAGCAGAGTAGCTATCAGTTGAGAGCCTTGCTACACTACTGGCCACTGAGTTCAAGGCAGGCAACTGTGTTCTGTAAGGGCCTGGAAACCCTGTGTGCATCTCACGCTGGTAGGTCTTCTAGAGAGTGAAAACCATACTGAGATGGAGAGTAATGTGGTGGGGAGGAAAGTTGTGGGTAAATGTAGCCAAAAGAGTCAAAGAGAAAGTTTTGATTTCTTCTTCCAGTAAGAATAAATGCTACCAATTTTTTTCATAGAAAAATTTCAGTATCATTTGAAAGTATGATGGAAAGGAACTTGTTAAACTAGAATGAATATGTCAAATTAATGTAAGTGTGGATATAGCTCCAAAACTCAGCAACCACAAATCTTATAGTAGCTAGTAAAAGTGAAGAAAAGAAGCAGCGAAAGAGAATGAAAACAAAGAGATGAGACAGCATATTCTTGATTTTAAACTACTTTGACTTGAAGTGACTTTTTAATTTCCCTCTGGAACTTTTTCAGTGATGTTTTTATTTCAGCTCTCCAAAAATGTCCCAAAGCCTGAAAAGGCTCAAAGGGTTAACTTTGGTTGCTAGGGAAACTGCCTGAATTTGCATCCACTTTCACTGATTCCTGAGGGCAATCCCTGACAGATGCCAGGGTCTACAAGGGTACTGGCCTCCAAATGCTCTAACCTCACAGCACCAGCTCTCATTCTATTTCCAGATCCAGTTTCCATGGCTCTCAGATCCTATAAATTCTGAGCTCTCCCTGGGGGAAACAGACCTGAGTCTTCTGTTATGGTATGTTAACTTTGCCAATACAAGGGCCTTACTTGCACAATCCGGAATCTTGCATCACTTTTTTTCCCATTTTGGTTGAGTTTATTCTGTACCTTTTAAATCACATCAACATGATTTAATCATTGGGAGATAACCTGACAGAAAAAGATTTAAGGTGATGATTAAAGAGACAGTTATGTTTCTTTCACTCTGTGGTTTCTAGAAATGACATATCATATTCATTATTTTTCCTATTCCTTTTAATCATTTCAGGGAGTTCCTAGTAGTCAACCATAGGATACAACAAATTAGAGGGAAATGAGGAAAAGATGAAGTGATAAAATGCAGATAAAGATGGTTACTAAACAAAGTCAATATTCATTAAGCTCCTCTTGATGAAGGATGAAAACTCTGATGATACATATTTAAGTTATACTTACTGAAATTTTCCAGATGTTGATTTTGAAGGAGTGGTGGAGAAAAAAGGAACAAAACATTCTATTTATTTTGTTCAGCCTATGTGATAGATTTCAAGCTCAAAAATGTTAAAATTATATTTAATCAAGTAAAAGTTATGCAGCCCCAAATATATGACCTGTCTATATATGGGAAGTTTATTTCCTCAATAATGAAAGAAGAAAGAAGGATTGACTCCAAAGTCTTTTTTCCTTTGGAGTAATATGGTGTTACACAGTTATTAGACAAGATGTACAGCTACTAGACCCAAATACACTTGTTATCCTTTGTTTGAAATATGGCATAGGACATGTTTTTTTTGCTGCCCATTATTAACCTAGATCTCTTCATTAAACAGTACCCCTTTTCACTCCGGCAGACTATGGCTCTGCAACTGTCGTGCAAGGTGCTTCTGGTAAGTTTGCATAGGCCATCCTTAGAGGCTGGAGTGAGGTATAAGTCAGTGTAAACAATTAGACATTTCAAGGTTTTATCCATAGTGATTAGTTGGGGAAAGGTCATGTGATCTAATCACAGTCAATAAGAAGCATAGAACATGTCAAAGGTGGTGCTTTTAGCATCCATATAATGTTTTCCTTTTCATTAAATCAAGAACTCTCATGGGCCTCTGTATAAAAATGAGAATGCAATCAACTCAGCAGTATTGGTACATGATTTGTCTGAGTTCTTAATTCATCCATTTGAGTTTGAGACCAGCCTGGGCTACAAATTGAACTCAAGGCCAGCATACACTGTGTAGTTAGACTTTGTCTCAAAAAGACAAAAGAAAAAGAGACTCCTTTTTAAGTATTAATAGGAAAGGAAAACATTTACTGAGACTAACAAAGGAGAGTCCAATGGCAATAGACTGGATAAGATCATGCATGGGGTCCAGATGTTTGGATGGTGGTAAGCCACATAAAGTGTTTGGAAGGTCTAGTGGGTATTTTGGACCAGGTGTCCTAGTAGTACTTGCTGCTCCAGTTTTCTGCCCTCTGAACCTCATTACCAGAGACTAATGGTTTTATAAGCTAAACCACATAAGCCTTAATTTATCTTTTCCCATTATATGACTAGTATTTCAAGGAATAGCTACCTTAGCATAGGGGAGAGAGAGAGAGGTTTCTACAGATAAACCTGCTTCACCTAGTTCCCAGTGTCCCTTAGGCAGTACTTATATAATTTTACATAATATTTAGCTAGTTTGAGCAGGCTTTCACTGTCCCTTTGACTTGACAAGAGTCTTAGAAATACAAAATGGCCTTTCAGGGACTTATTCATGAATGCCCCATTTTTCTCAATAGGACTGAATGAGGTTGACTACAACTAAAGATAAAAGGGCTTCATAGATATATTTTCTTTAGCTGTTTCTCTGAGCAAATGTAATTATTGATCTGGTTAACTGCTTAGCCCTACCTCTTCCCAGTTTCTATAATGACTTAAGATTCTGTATGTGAAAGACTTAAGACCCTTTACTTATGTGTCCCTGACTTTAGATCCTAGTGATAGTAACCAAGTTAGGTCTTTTGAGTAACATAACTGAAAAGGATCCAAGGGATCACAAAATCTTCCTTCTCAGACTCTGATACAATATATCTCTGTATTCTAGAAATATTGAGGTCTTTCAAGAATACAGAACTACATAAAGTGAAGATTTGGGCTATAACTTGGCCCTCAGGCTGCTTAATCAGTAAATCCTGTTCAGATAAGCAAGTTCATAAGATTTCAGGATGACATTTTCCAGAACTCAACTTTGTTACTTTTTTGTACTCATCCAGTCATTTTGCTGAACCCAATGGACAAGAGAAATTCAAAGTGTCAAAATAACCTTTAATTGCAAGTGAAAATACAATCTTGAATGTCAATTGATACTCCTTAATCACCAAATGACAAATCACAAGAGCAGTAGACTTTATCTGACTCCTTTAAGGTTTAGTTCCTTTAAAACAAGGATGTTCACTATCACCATTCTACCTCAATATAGCATGCAAAACATTACCTGGAGCTGTCAAGCAAGAGAAAGAAATAAAAAGGTTACATACAGAAAAGAAAGAAGTCCAATTATCATTTACAGATAATATGAGCTTTTATGTAGAAAATCCAAAAATTTCACCAAAAGACTTTTAGAATTAATGACCAAATTTAGCAGTGTATCAAAATGAAAAATCAATAGTGTTCCTGTGTACAAATAATGAGCTAACCAACAAGGAAATAGTATTCATAATAGCATCAAGAAAAGTTAAAAACTTAGATATTAGCTTAACCAAGAAAGCAAAAATCCTCCACAAAGAAAACCATAGAACTCTGAAAAAGGAGACTAAAAAGGATATCAGAAAATGGGATATTATACCCTTTTTCTGGATAGGCAGAACCAATATTGTCAAAATGACTATACTTTCAAAACTGATATATAGATTTAATGCAATCACATCAAAATATCAACAGTGGGGGTATCCAGAAGATGCTGAATCAGTAAGAAGCAAAATAGAGAGCTAACCTGAGAGAAATGGCTCAGATGCCAGAATAAAACATCCTGGAGAAGATCAGATGGACGGAGATGGATCTTCTCAATCCAGGAAGAAACTAAAGGGAAAGAATCTGGTCAGACTCATGGCTGTGGAGCTCTCACCACCAGAGCCGCAGTCACACTGACATTGTGATTGGTGAGCCCAATGGGGAACAGAGCCGGCATGGAGACCTGCACTAATCCACAGTGTGTGCTTGGAATTTGACCCTCTTGCAGGAAAGGGGTGACTGACTGGATGGCATATTGTTATTGGACAGGACAGGTCTGAAAAAGGAATGGCAGTGACTTCAGTTGGTGGCTCCTTACCCAGAGCAGATTGGTGGGATCTGCTTGAGCTGGATCATGTCTCTGGCTATGACCCAATAGCCAGGGATGAAATTGTCCCCGAGTTGTCCTGAACCAGTTCTGTTCATGCGGCACACACTAATGTGGTGAAGGCATCTGCTGGTTGATTGCTTTGGAGGTGAGGGGCCAGCATACAGCCCCCCTGCTTGCACCTCAGTAACCAACAGCAAACTGGAGATGGCAGAAATCCCTAGCTAGTGTGCTTCAGAATAACCATAACCAACAAGGAAAGGGTTTGGGATCTCCACCACACACATGGAAGAAACCAGAAACATGATAAGAGAAAGAAGTAACAAAAAGCCTCCAGCCCCCAACCCAGGGACTATTGGTTCAGGAGAGGTAAATACAGAAGAGATTGAGGGCAGCAAACATGCAATAATGGACATAGCATCAGCTGACATAAAGAAATATCTTCATGACATTATGGATGAACTCAAAACTGAAATATTAATACAAGTAAAGCAAGCTATAAGAAAATTAATAAAAGAAATGCTAAGCACCTATCAAGAAGACACAGATGCAAGAATAGAGGAACACACAAAAAAAGGAGAGATATTTTTGATTAAGATTATAAAAAAAAACTAGAATACAAGAAGCAGATTCAAATGGATTACCAGAAAATTAAAAACTCCATTGAAAGCTGGCAAAATTCTCTGAAGAAACTAGAGATAGATTAACAAATCTTGAAGATAGATTTGCAATGTGTGATCATGAATGGGAAGATCTCTTAAAATAACAAGGAAACAGGCAGTAACAATACAAAGGCTAGAAGACAACAAGAGGAACAATAACTTAAGAATAAAAAATTTGATTGAAGAAGCAGGGGCAAACACAAAGGAAATACAGAGGCTATTCACATAAATAATTAAGGAAAACATCCCAAGCATAGGAAAAGGAAATGTTACTCAGATGTATCAGGCATATAAAACTCCAGCCAGCTACAACCAAAACAGATGTACACCCAGACATATAATAATCAAGATTCCAGAAATTCATCTCAGGAATAGAATATTAAAAGCTGTCAGAGAAAAGAAACAGATCACCTATAAAGGAAAACCCATCAAAATCATGACAGATTTCTTGACACAATACATCAAATCAAGAAGAGGTTGGAGCAAAGTATTTCAATCCCTGAAAGAAAATAAACTCCAATTCACATTGATGTACCCTGCAAAAATGTCTCTTAAAATTGATGGAGAAACAAGATGCTTCCAAGACAAAGAGGAACTGGGGGAGTTCATGGTCACCAATCCAGCCCTACAAAAAATACTGGAGGACATTCTAGAGAGAGAGAAAAAAAAAAACACGAGGAGAGGGCTCAATGAATGGGACACACAGTGGAATGAAGGAGAAAACTAGACAATGAATGGCAGAAAAATAGCATAACAGAAATGAAGCAGAAATGTTGGCAATAATCTCTAACATAGATGGCCTTGATACACTAAAAAAAAAAAAAAAAAAAACAGGTAGAGTAGATCAGGAGATAGGGTCCATCAAGATGCTCTGTATAAGAAATATAATTAACCTGAAAGAGGCTTTATGGAAAACAATGCTCTATGTGACAGGGAACCAGAGAGAAATAGGTGCAACTTGACCAGCACCTGCAAATAGGTTGGAAAGACATGATACTTTTGTGCAGCAGAGAACTACTCAGGAAATGAAGGAAAACCTTGAGGCTTTTGTAGGTAAAGAAATACAACTTAAGATCAAGCCTAGGGGTAAAAATGTTCAGAACCACTTAGGTAAATAGCAGGTTTCACCCTAACCTAAAAACTAAAGGAGTTAGTGGGACCCAAAATGTACAACGTGCCTGTAAAAGTGAAAGGGGAAGAATTATCTGAAAAAGGAAGGCAGAAGATATTGTTAATAGTGTATCAGGATTTAAAATCCACATTATTCTCACTCCTCTGTTTAGTTTGATTATATTCTGTTCCATTTTGTCTACTTGTATTAGATTTGAGGCACAGACAGCTACCCCCAAAATAGGAGGATATATTATGGTAACTATCATTTATTTCCTATTAACTTAATCTGAAGCCCTGTATAACTTACAGTGTCTTATTATGACTGATCTTATTTGAATCTGGTTTGTTAGATCACTGTTTTATATTGACTGATTTTATTAGACTCTGTTATGACTGATAGTATCAAGTCTGAGAGTATAGGCAACTACTTTGAAGATGACAAGATTCACTAGGATACCCACTCTGATTTGACTATTATCTGCTTTTGAAGTCATATAGTGTCTCCAATGTTTTGTTTTTATTAAGATTGTTATATACTGCTATGTTCAAGTATACTGTGCCTGATGATATAGACAATTTTATTGAAGATAACAAGAGACATCATAGTAACCATTGTGGATCACCTCGTATTGTGGTTTTATATGACTTTTTTCATTTCATGCTTTTCTAGGAATTTGTTCTGTTTTTTCTTGCTTTGTTTTGTTTTTCCCTCTAATGTAGAAAGGATAGATATACATATAGAGACTCATGCATGCATACAACTTCTAAACAGTTTATGAGAAGTTATTATATAATACATGATGAAATGAACAACTACTTTGGAGAAAAAGAGACACTAAAGTAGCCAGTGCTGATTCCCTAGCACTATGATGTGAAATCCAGCAATACTATTATTCTTTGTTCAGAGTGATTTTAGTCTGTTTTGTTTTGTTTAATTTCAACATATGTGAAGGTATGGACAACTATTTTGAAGAGAGTAAGAGATACTATGACAGCCATTGTTGACTTCTTTATTGTCTGGTCTTGAAGACCTAAAATGTCTTCACTATCCTGTTCAGATCAGTTTTATACTATGTTGTTTTGTATGAATTCACTGTGTGTGAAGATATGGACAACTATTTGAAAACAAGAGACAATGTGATAGTAAAGATTTCTGGTTGTCTTGCTTTGAAATCTATGTCTCTTACACTGCTTTCTTACGTTCTGTTTTGTTGTGTTTAATTTTATGCTCTTTAAAATAAGATTTTAAAAAAATCAACAGTACTCCTCATGGAAGCAGAGAAAACAATCCTAAAATTTATATGCACTCTAAAAGACCCAAAATAGTAAAAGCAATCCTGGGCAACTAGAGCAAAGCAGAAGTCACCACAATCCAGAATTTCAAGTTATATTATAAGCCTACAATGATAAAGACATTACAATGGCACAAAAAAAAGATATGTGAATCAATGGAACAGAACAGAGGATGTGGAAACAACCTCAGAAACATTTGGCCATCTGATCTTTGACAAAAGTGTCAGAAACATATGCTAGAGGAAAAATAGCCTTTTTAATAAATGGTTCTGAGAAAACTGACAAAGAAATAAATCTTGACTTGTATCTTTACCATGACCTAAACTAAAATAAAAATGGGTTAAGATCTAAATATTAAAACAGAAATACTTAACCTAATGGAAGATGAAATAAATAGAACCGTTGAAGTCGGAAGCATAGGCAGTAACTTTCTGAAAATAACGCCAGTTGCAAAATAAAACAATATCAAGAATCAACAAACAGGTTATATCAAATTAAAAAGCTCTGCACATCCAAGGAAATAATCAAGCTACCAGAATGAAAAAACAAGCTACAGAACGTGAAAAATTTTTTTTTCAGCTGCATGTCAGGCAGGACTAATATCTGCAATGTTAAAGAGCTAAACATAAAACCAGATCCCAATAAAAGACTTACTCCAAAAAAAAAAAAAAAAAAAAGCCAACTGAAATAAATAGGCACTTCTCACAAATGCAAATAACCAATAAATACATGGAAAAATGTTCAACATCACTGAGCGTTATAGAAATGCAAATTAAAAAACACTAAGGTAAGCTTGCAGTTTATGAATGGCTGTCACCAAGTAAGAACAAATGCTGTAAACCTACAGGGAAAATAAACACCTTTCTACACTGATGGTGAGAATGTAAATTAGTACAACCACTATGGAAGTCAGTATGGAGATTCCCAGAAAACTAAAAATAGAAATTCAATTCAACCCAACTATATATTCTCTTTCTGAAAGAATTAAAGACATCATAGCGCAGTGATTCATGCATACCCACGTTCAAAGCAGCACAATTCATAACTTCTGTCTTGAAAGGAACCTATATGTCCATCAACAGATAAGTAGATAAAGAAAATGTGACATATATACATACTGAAGTTCTATTCTGCTATACAAAGAAGAATAAATTTGTCATTTGTAGGAAAACAGATGCTCCTTGAGGGCATCATGTCAAGTGAAATGAGGCACACAAGCTTAAATATTGCATGGTTTCTTTTATATGAGAAGTCAAAAGTATAAATAAGTATAAATATAGAACAAAATAAAAAATAATAGGAAACAAGGAGATAGGTCTTTTGTAAGAAGAGTAGGGGGCCAAGAGATGGAAGGTGGGAGAGGGAAAGGAAGAATGAGATATAAAAAACTTAAGTGTTATGCAGATGTACAAATGCCCCATGATGAATACAATCATTATGTATTGAAAATATACACTAATGAAAGTAAAAAATGTTTAATTTATTCATATATAAGATGAGAATAATTATGATACTATATTTATCTTTATAAAGATAAATATTGTGTAGTACAAAATGTGCATATCATCTGCTTAGTGATAATCTCATCAAAAATAAACATTTTAATGTAACCATCAGTATTCTCATTATTTCTAATGATAATGTTATTCTATAGATAAACCTATAATATTGCCTCTAAGTAAATTATAATGCATACATGTATATTTTTCTCTGATATAAGCCGGCCTCAAAGATAAATATCATTTATTCTCCTTAATATGTAGAATCTAAATAAGATGACCAGAGAGTAGAAGGGAGCCTATTATTGAACAAGAGGAAGGGAAAACAGAGAGGGATGGGATGTAAGGGTGAGGTAAGCCCTAAGGAGCAATGATAAAGCAAAATATATAATACACATTGAGACTTCTCCCCCTAAAGATCTGTGAAGCTGGAGGAACGGCAAGGCAAAGTGGGTGACTGGGAGAAGAAAATAAATGAAGTATGTCATGTGCCTGTGTTAACCTGCCAAAATGATACCCTTTAATAAAAACATTCTCTCTAAAAAGCTTCTGTGTAGTTCTCAAAAAATAAGAGGATTCTACATTTTCTACCTTGAAAAAAAAAAAAACAAACTGCTTTGCTTCCAATCAATTGAGCTAAACTGTTTATTAGAAGAATGTTCTCACATAAATGGGCTGATGCTTCAAATTGTTGAACTGTGTCCTCCGTAAGCTTGATTAGACCGCCTATATCAGCCAGGTTACTATATTATCCAACTATCTTTTCTTAGCATTGCATTGAAATATGACTGGGATTTGCACAATATTTTCATGTCTCACAACTCATTATTTTTATCTCTTGACTCATTTTTTTATAAAAATGTTTTCTTGTATACTTCCTAGTCACTAAGCAGAGAAGAATGAAATAGAATAGTTTCCTAATGAGATTGAAAAGGATGTATATCTGAAAGCCTCAGAAGTATTAGTGCAGAACATTTCTGATAAATAATACTCAGCTGTTTTTGAATAACAAGAGGATTGTGCAATTTAATTCAAGTAAATAAAATACAGCCAGTTAACAGTTTTGGTGCTATATTCTTGGCTATTGGACACTATAAACTATTAAAATGGTCCCTTGACCTAGGTAGAAAGAATGAGGTAGCACATAGCACATTCTTTTTAGTATAAGAACAAAAGACAGTGTCTATAATTGTGTCCTCAGGAGATTTTCCCAACACACAATGCACATTCATTTACTATGAATTTAGTCAGCTCTTACAATGTCATCTTGGCAAGAGAATTTCTGAAGTAATGAAACTGTCTTCTAAGAACTAATAGAAATACATTTTCTTCTGTAGTCTCAGTGCACAAAGAGGTAACTTTTCTGTGAAAGGAAATGGAGCCAAGATCTGCAGAAATGCAAAACTTCAGTGACATACTGTTTTGCTAAGGAGAATTTGGTGGGATGACTTAGTCCTTTGCTTCTTGAGCATCTAAATCCTCTATGCTTGATAAGAAATACAATGCCCAAAAGTAAAAATATTTATGCAGACACCAGACACCCAAGATAACCAGGAATATATCCTTAAGCTGTTTTTTTCCCAGATCTACAAAATCATAACAGTGACACAGTATATTTTTTTTGGTGTTACTGCTTGCTTACTCTTAAATAATTGTTACGATAGCATAATAATTCTTCCACAACTGGGAGAATTCTCAGCAACTTCATCGTTAGCATGTTGATTAAAATCACTGGCTTTCACCGGGATCACAGCAATGTTCCTGATTTGATTTCCTGCTTGAGTTTTTGCCCTCTCTTTATTCCATTTTTAACATAATAACCAGAGAGACAGGACGTAAGCCTATGTGTTCAGAGCCTTCCATTGATGATGGCTTCACATTATTGTTTTAGTCAGCTTTCCCTGTTATTGGGTCATAATATCTGACATCTATAACTTAAAGGGCAGATTTGATTTCATTCATGGTTTCAGATAATTCAGTGCCTGGCCAGGTGGCTCCAAGGCAGAAATATTAAGAAGGAAGGGCATGGTGGAGAAAAGATGCTTGCCTCATAGTATCTGGGGAGCAGAGCAGGAGAAAAGAGCCAGAGAGACAAGGGACTAGATACAATACCGAAGGCCACACCTTGATAACCCATCCAGACACACAAGAGGTGTGCCCAACCAACCCCCCAGGAAATCAAGTTGATGCAATTAAGTAAATCAAGTAGATCAAGTTGACACAACAAAGCTTAACATTCACAGATATGCTCAGAGCAAAACCAATATTTTGTTGTGTTTTCCAAGATCCCCTCAACTTTTCCTGCTGATATCATGTCTTATTACTTTCATCAGATTCACTCTGTACCAGCCACACTGGCTGCTTTTCATGGCCCATCCCAGGTGTATACTTTCCCTTTTAGTATACACCACTGTTTCATATACATTGTATACACAGATGCCTGGCTAACTTATTTTCTTGAAGACTAGATACCTGCCATTCTCTCATTGTGGCTTTCATTGGTCATCTTGTCTAAAATTGCAATACAACTCTATCCAGTTCTTTCTTTCTCCCTTCCTGTCCCTCTTCTCTTCTTCCCTTTGCCCCTCCCCCTTTCTTTTCTCCTCTTATGCAAGTATCCCTTTTGAAGGTGATCCCACGAAGTTCTCTGAAGGCATGAGAAAATGAAACAGGGAAAGGAGGAGGCCAGTGAAGAGCACGCTAACAAACAGATCATTACTTTGGACAACAGGTGGCTCAAGCCACCTGGAAGCCCCTGAAAGACTTCGTGGGATATGATACAGAAGCGGTTTTCTGTGGTGTAAAGAAACGGAGATATTTGTCTATGAACTCCAGCTCTCCATATCATGACCTGAAACCGAAAGACACAGAGGAGGTTTTGCATTTGTGTGGGCACTGTCATCAGAGAACTCTGGGGTTGTATGGAAGGAGGCCAGAAAGCACAGATACACCATTAGCACTTCCTGATGAGTCCTTCTGCCTCCACGTTTGATTCTTCACTCCCAAGAGACCCCAAGATCAAGCAGTTAGTTTGCTTACTTGAGTGTTGCAGTGGCTCCCTACAACCTTCACAGTAAAATCTACATAGCCTGGATTATGTGTTAGCATTGTATTCATGTCACCCCCAACCACTCTTCTAGGCTCATTCCACTTTTCTGGCACTCAGGCCAGATTCCAGGCACACTGTAACACCTGTGGTTCTCACCGGAGCCACACTGATGAGAGCCCTGCACACAGCAGTTCCTTTTTCTGAAGGCCACTCATGAATCCTTAACAAATGATTATTTGTCTATCATATGTCAGGAGCTGGGCTAAGCCCTACCAATACATTATGGAATAAATCACAGCAGTCTTCAAAGAATTCCTTCAAAAAGGCTTTTACCCTTTTCCAGCTTTATTTTATTTATAATCACTCAAATATATAATGTTCTGTTTACTTTTCTTACTCATTTTGTCTACTGACTCTCTAGCCCACTAAAATACAAACTGTGCAAGGGCAGAAGTTTGTATTTTCTCACTTGAATTTCCAGTATCTGAAACAGCATCTAGCACATGGTAGGAACCAAATAAGTATTTGTTGACTGAATTATATTAAAATTATTTAATAAATAACTTTCCAATATTATATTGTTTTCAGGTATCATACTTCATAAATCATTTGCCTTTGACTACTAATATTACTTTTCCACCTATATATTAAATAAATAAATGAGACTTCACTAAACCTCTGTACCTTAATCCTTTCCTACATTTCTAATTATTTTCATATAATCAATTCCCAGGAGTGAAGTTGCTGGGTTAAAACCAATTTACAATTCCACATCAATACACATAAGGCAATATTTGCTTCTAATATCCCATCTGACACTGTATATAATCCCGTTTTTGCCTATCTTACAGGTTTAAAAAGTGGTCTCTCATTGTGGTTTTAATTTGCATATTTTTGCAAGTCATATAATTTCTGAAAATATTTGTTTGTGTTACTCTGTTTTATGCAGTTTTCTAAGGTCAATGTGAAGAAGTGAATACTAAAAGAACCATACTTCTCTGGGCTTGATACTCTCTTGGTCTCCATCCAGTTTTCATCAAAATCTGACTGCAGAAAACTCATCCTTAGAGGTAATAGGATACTTGGGTTATTGACAACATCCTCCTTGGATAGGACAGGCTATCTTGGTTACATAAACAGTACAAATCATTGAGTAAGCTCCCTAAGAGGAACAATTTCAAAAGTAACTTCCATGAAGAACTTGGGGAAAAGTTCCCAGCACCCATAGCAATATTAATTTATATGTTTTTGTTCTCATAAAGTAGCTCAAACTGTTGTCTCCTGTGATGTAATCTATATTTAATGTTAAGCAGACCAAGAACCCAGAAATCTAAGGTATTCTGGTGACTCGTTTATATTCACAATGGATAGCTTTCAGAATCCTCCCATACTTTCAGTACATGCAAAGGTACTACATTGTATGGGTGCTCAAACTCACGTACAAAATGGTTTAATATTTTCTTTCTTTCTTTCTTTTTTTTTTTTTTTTTTTTTTGTCTTTTTCCTTTTTATCGGTACCGGGGATCGAACTCACGACTGCCTGCTTGCAAGGCAGGTGCTTATGCCGCTGAGCTAAATCCCTAGCCCCTGGCTTAGTATTTTCAATAATCTACATATATCCTCTCTCCTTTATTTAAATCATATCTAGACTACTGATAATATCCAACAGAAAGTAAACATTTTGAAAATATTTGTTATACTGTATTGTTTAGGGAATAATGTCCAAATGAGAGTCAGTACATATTTCAGTACAGTTGAAATAATGGTTTTTATTCAGAATAATTTTGTCCCATGATTGATTGAAATTATAGATGTGAAACTCATAAATATGAGGCCCAAATTTGTATGCTTTTCCTTATTTTTGGTCTCTTTTGTCCTCTGAGTAAATATAGGCAAGTAGAGTGAAAAATGTTAAACCAACTTTAAAGAGACTTCCACCCTTTTTCCTTAACTTTTAGTCAAATTTGACTGTCCATGGATAGTACAGAGTTTGAAATTCAAGCCCACCACATAGGCTAATATTATTCTGTGAGAATCAATACCTCCAGGCAGCAGGGCGAGACAGCACATTGCTAGGTATGCTACTCACGCCTGTAAAACCCTAATGGCTCTAGTGTATAATGTGTATATTTTCATTAAATCATATCAGAATTCTGGTTACAGAAATTCAAGGTTGAAGCTAATTTCTCTTCCTAGTTTAAAAATTTATTAGTAGAGAAATAACGTTATCAAAGGCACTACTGCTATGATATCAACTAGTTTGAGGAACCCAGGGAATTTTTCTTTGATATTTTTCTAGAATTCCTCCCATCCATGAATTTGCTTTAAAGAGCAGGTTGTATTCAAACACATTAAGATCAACTTCTTTTCCCTTTCTTATGTTGTTTTAAAATAGACCCTTAAGTTTCAGAACTTTGTTGGAACAAAAGTTTTCACTTGAGGTAAAGAGGGGCATAATTTGTTTTTCTATTCTTGATTAGCTAAATTTTGAGGTTGGATCAAGTGATCACTATGCAAACTGAGAACCCATCTCTGTTCTCTGTATCAAATTCATCGTAGTTAACATGGACAGATGCTAAGAGAATCAATGCTAAATTGTCTCAAATTATGCCACACCTATGCTGAACTCTGTCCCCTTTGCATTAAAATGACAATACAGTGAAACTTGAAACTGTTTAGAATATAGCTAGGAAGATTTCCTACAGATGTTTTCCCAGACCAAGAAAATGAGCCAGTTAAGAGATCTAAGTTTCAGGCAGAAAAGATCTAACCACACAAGTCTCAGGCTTTGGAAAAGTGAGACAAGTGGCCAGCATATGATCTATCAAGTGGACATAGGTCAGGGAGTACTTCTAGCTTTGAGCACTCTTGTTTCCTATATTCATTAATTTCTTCATCAAGTGAAGAGATTGTTTTAAGCATTGTATATATTTCCAGATATGGAATAGGTGGTCAGGGGAATGTGGGTAAGCTGTTACTGAGGGAGAGACTCAAAACAAAAATAAATAGAACATTTAAAATCAGTGTTTGGTGGGAAGTGTATACCAAGGAATGAAGACGGTATGATAGTGAAGAACAGCCAGGATGGATACCATTGGTCAAGGTGATCAGGGAGGGTTCTCTGACATCAGTAGATATTGCAAATATCAGGAGATATATGAGATATTTCAAATATCAGGAAATGTTTGAAAAAATGGTATAGAATGTCCTTCAAAAGTCCAAGTGTTAAACATTTGGTCTTCATTTTGGTACTATTTGGAGATGGTGGAACCTTTAAGTAATGAGGGCTTAGTCAGAACATTTTAAGTTAGTAGGGCATGCCTTTGAAGAGACTTTGCTGTTTCTGTCTCTGTCTCTCTCTCTGTCTGTCTGTCTCTGTCTGTCTCGCCCTCTTTTCCCTCTCTCCACTCATAAAGTACATGGTTTTCCTCCACCAAATGCTGCTTACCATTGTGCACTATCTCATCACAGGCTCCAAAACAAAACAAAAAAAATCATCAGTTGTGAAAAGAAACCTCCAAAATTCTTCAGTCAAAATAGTCTTCATCATTATAAATCAATTATCTCAAGTATTTTTATAGTGATGAACATAGGAAGAGCTTTTAAGAATGAGAGGGTAGTAGTTAGTCAAGTAACTTTTTATTAACAGCAACGTCTCTACTCAATCTCCAGGATCTTACTGCTAAGGAAGGGCTAAAACTGGCCCCTCATCTGAAAGGAACCCCTGCCATTCTGTTTACCTGATAACTTTACAGGACCAGACCTTTCCTCATTCTTGCCATTCTAAGGGTCTGGGAGGCGATTATAGGTAAAAGGTTAACATACCCTTTTCCCCACTTGCATATGAACTTTTGGTTAATTGTAGGTAAATGGTTAAGATACCCCTTTTCCCACTTGCATAAGAATATGAAGTTTTGGTTAATTCTTGAGCTCTGTTCCCTTGGTAACTTGATAGCATAAAGTTAGCAGTTGCTAGGCAACATTGCTAATGATAAAATGACTCCCTATGGGACAATTACATTTAGACTGGGGAGAACATACCGGATACAAAGCCATAACTATGGACTTCTTAAAAGTGGTAAGAACTCTTGTAACTGGGCATGTTTCCTGGAAACTTTACCTATGTTGTTACCAGAAGAGATACTGGCTTTTACAAGGCAGAGCTTCTCAGAAATCTGCCTATTTGGTTCTGATCTTCTTGTACTTTAGCTATCACCTTGGGAGAGATGTAAGAAGACCATGACAGTTGAAACTTACAATACTGCAAGGATTCCTACACTTGTGGCCCTCCTGGGAGCTGTGCTTTCTAAATCTCTACCTTCTCATTATACTGAAAACATCTTGGCTCATGGTGAGTATGTCAGTCTGACTGTGTGCTTGAGCCTCAGAAAACCTCTAGCTCCTCTGTAGAGGAACACTTAATGGATGTGGAACCTTTAGAAAAAAAGTTTTGTTGCAAAAGCCAAATGCAGTTTGATAGACCTGAATTGGGAGTAAATCAACAAATTTAACCACCACCTGAAACTTGTTTCTTCTTTCTGCCATCTGCATAGTCTTATCTTCTCATTGTTTTCTTTAGATATTTGGTGGACTGATGTAGAAGAATCGAAGCATAGGATAGTATCTCCAGTCTCCTAGTTTCCATGGAACAATGAGCATGAAAATTATCAGGGATTATGTATCAAGCAGTCAAAATTTTTTCTACTTTGTAAAGGTACAAATAATTGCAAAAACAGCACATGCCCTCTACTATGAATGTCATTTTTAAAAAACAATAAGTAAAATGAAATCTTAACATAGATGTAGGAAGTGAATAATTTTGAAGTTAAATAGATTCAGCTTTATGAAGCTTATAATGTGCAATGAGACACAAGCCCAAAATAGGTAGACATGAAGAAAATTCTGTCTTAAAATCCTGTTTTGTTTTTCTTGTTGTTGTTGGCAATTAGGAGAAACCCATCATAGACTGACACTGTGATCTAGTGTTTGGGATCCCTGGACCAGATGTCTTCAAAGTTGCTTTTTATTTGAGATACACAGATTCAAATCTTACTCACTCTACAATCTCATTTCTATTGAGAAACTTGCTGCAGTATCACTGGGCAATCGCTCTTCTCTGAATT
The DNA here is from genome assembly GCF_034190915.1 of Cavia porcellus. Taxonomy (NCBI): domain Eukaryota; kingdom Metazoa; phylum Chordata; class Mammalia; order Rodentia; family Caviidae; genus Cavia; species Cavia porcellus. The sequence goes on from NW_026947496.1 coordinate 56,620,126, forward strand.
ATTTATATAAATGAAATCAATACCACACAAACTCAACTTTCCTCAAACTGTATCTTATATCATTAGCTAAATATCTCCATTGTGATCAACCTCTCAATCCATTAAGATCCTTAAAGAAAAGGAACAACCATTGCCTTAATTTCAACCTAGCAGTTATTTAGCAAAATCAGAGGCTAGAAGATGGCAAGCTTTTCCTTTAAAAGGCCAGATAGTATTTAAAGTGTTAGGGGTCTCTGTTGCAGTGGCAACTCAGCACTAAAGTAGCCACTGACAATAGGTAAATAGATTGCTATGACTGTTTTCCAGTGAAGGTAAACAGATTGCTATGACTGTTTTCCAGTGAAACTACATACAAAAGAAAGAAGCAGGCTGGATTGGCCTTTGGCCCAACTCCTGTTCTAGGAGGGGAAAGAACAGGTTGTTTACCTCATGTTCTATAGCCAAGTAAGGTAACTAATTCACAGAGATCTAAGAGATATTTCAAAATAACTAGAAAAGAGGAGCCTGTGCATTTCCAATGCAGAAATAAAAATACATGAGGAGATGGAAATGCCAAGACTCTGATTTTGTTATATATCATAGATATTAATTAAATGATAATAATATACCCCATAAATATGCATACAAATTAGGAGTTAATTAAAAATAAAGAGATAAGAAACAAAAATGAAAGTGGGAATACTGCAAAAATAAAAAAGGAAGAACAAATGGAAAAGGAAGAGAAAGGTTTGATTTCTGTGATTACAAGTAAATAATTGAGTACGATGCAAGAATGTCATATATGTAGAATCTTAACAGTTTTTTTTTTTTCTGAAACTAGACTGCTTGCACAAAAAGAGATTCACATAATATTAGGCTCGATTTTTTGGGTAGCATTCACATACTTTATTTTTTTTTAAAGCACTCTAGACGGCTGTTGCAAGAAACAGTATATAAACTTTGGTGATTGATTCATTGATTGATTGATCTGAGTGCTGTCCTACTGTTTTTGAAACATTTTAAATTGTCAGCAGTGGTTCTATCCCACTGTGCAGAAATTAGAGGCAGCTGCCAGTTTGTATTCTTACATGACAGCTTGATGCAAGCCTATTGTTTTAAGGTACTTTGTCCCCAGGGTACTGGATAAGAAATGATGGCCGACAACTGGTGACTTCAACTCTGTTTATTTGTATGGGAGTTACAGGAGAGCACATCTTTGCAATCCCTGCCCCACAGCTCATATTTAAGGAAATGGCATACATCAAGCTGTCACCAAGTACCTTTGAAATAATGTATTTCACAGAAAGACATTTATTAATAGAACCAGAAAAGGTAGTGTTTTGTTCTTACTGTTTGAAACAATATCAGTGCAAGTTTCTATTGCCTAACCATTATGCCCTTATATTTAAGGTAATGTGATTACAACTTGAAGAACATTTTTTCCGTTTAAGGTAATGTTTCAGACCTCTAGTAAATAATTCCCAGGAAATGGTCTCTAGTTAGGAATAAATTGTCTGTTCTAATAAATGATTGAATGACAGAAATATAAACAAACCAATAATCACCACTGAACATTCTGTAATATGTTGGGTGATATGAAGTTGGAGAATACAGTGCTTGGATATTTACATATTGGAACTGTAATATGATACTTCCTTTTGGAGAATCACAAACTCGCCACACATCATTTGTGTGGAGGTTCTTGCAAAGCATGGTACTTTAATGGGACAATCATCCTTGTGGCCACTGCTGTCCTTTGCCAAAAGCCAACCCACTCTACAGCGGCCAAAGAGAATATAGTGCAGAATCTCTTCTAGCATTTGAATCTATGAGAAGTTGCACAAAGATAGAAAATGCACATTTTTTCAATGTTCATGCCTTTGAATGTTGTCAGTTCCTGTGACCCATGTCCTTCGGGCCACCCTGTGCCCTGTCCCCTCCCAAAACCTCTAGGCTTCCTTGGATGCTGTAAGCTAGTCCTCACACTTCCAGTACATTCCGGTCTAAGTCAGCCAGAATCAGTTTCTGTTGCTTATCAGGAAAGAATCCTCACTGGCTAAAAGAGGGAGTAAGAATTTGAAGGAAGTGAGGTATGGTGCCACATGCCCGTAAACTCAGTTCTTCAGAAGGCTGAGGCAGGAGAGTTGCTGCAAGTTTTTAGGCCAGCTGTGCTATATAGTGAGCTCAAGGCCAGCCTGAACTGCATTTTTGAGACCTTGTCTCAAAAATGGAGAACAAACGAAGCAAACAGAGAATTTTAAGGAAAATAACAATTGAAGTTCCTTATACCCTTCCTGGAAGAACTATAAATACCACGTCAAAATGATCTTTTTTTTTTTTTTTTTTTTTCTGGAGACAGGGTGTCCCTCCATGATTCAGGCTAACTGAGCTCACTATGTATGAAGCCCAGACTGGCCTTGAACTCCTAGTGATCTTCTTACCTCAACCTCTTGAGAGCTGGGGTTACAGGCATGCACCACCACACCTGTCTGAAATCATTTTTATTAAGTATAAAAATGCTCATAGAAATATTAAAGGCTGCTAAAAATGCTTTGGACTGAGGAAAAAAACTTTTAAAAAATCAGTAATTGTTCTTTAATAAAGTTTACATAGTTTCTGTGTGCTACACATTGTTTGATGAACACAGGAAAATGCCCATTTGCCTTAGAACAGTCTGTAAAAGTAATAGAACCCATAAAAATAAGATCCATACAGTTATGTGCCTTATTTTATAGGGGAATTAGATAGGAAGTTGAGTGACTTTCCCTCTCAAGAAATCTGCGGGGATATGGGATTTCATTAGTCTTTTCTAGGCATCTTTCTTAAAATACTCTCAGTACTTCTGGACTTAAGTCAATCATCGGTGATTTACTAAGTGTTCTGTGTTCCGTTGCTTGCTTAACTCTAACTTTTTACCTCTAAGTTCCTGCCTTATTTATGCCCTACTCTGAATTATTATTTCAACTATCTGAATGACGTATTTTTTTCTTTTTTGGTGGGGCAAAGGGGGTTAGTATGTTCTAATGTGGACAAATAAGCTTTCCAAAAAGTATCTTCTGGTTCAATAGTTTCTACATTGAATATGGTAATGTGACTCTTAATGAAAACATTTCTCTCTCTCATTCTGATGAGTCCTTATCTCTATTAAAAATGATTAAATAACCGAATCATGATCCGTTCTCTTTAGGTGAAAATGAGTTCTGCATTCGTAATTTAAATATATAGCCTTAGAAATGTACTTCTTTGCTTTCTGTGCACTACATTCTATGGGGAGTAATTACATGCTTTCCCTGTTCAACAGCAATGGACTTGTAAAGCAATAATACTCTAATCAATGCCTTATGCTTATGAGCAGCCAGACTATCATTCCCTTTAATTTGCAGTACACTGACTTCTCAGAGGAGCATAAACGAATGAGAGCCGGTTTTCTTTCTTAACTGTAATTGTGTGTTTACCTTTAACCCTAGGATTTGATCACAACAAAGGCTGGATTGCTCCTTATTCTTCAATGGAACTTCGAGTTCATGGGTAAGATGCCTAATTGAAAGTGTACTCGGCCACCTGAACTCACAAAGATTAAGTAATTTAGGATGAAAAGCAGTTCCAGTGGTACTTTATAGGGACAATTATCCTTGTAGCAGCTTTGATTTTCTGAACCAGAAATGCAATTACAACACAATCTTCATCTAATACACTTTCAGAGAGAGCCAAGGAAGCATTCTTATATAGTAGAATTAATAGTGAAAAACACTTTAATAGTTGAATTTACCTTCCGTCACTAACCAGCCTGTAGTGTTGGGCAAATTCCTGGAACTGAAATTTAACTGTAAAATAAGCATAGTAAAATATAGTGGTCCCTTGGTTCATGATTGCATGTTTTTCCTATTTGGTTTGCAAACAGAAGAGTTTGACAAGATTTTGTTTTTGTTTTCAAATTCTGCTTTGGGTGACAAATATGATCATGACTATCTTTCCCCCATAACACAAATGTGGCCCTTTTTTTCAAAAATTGTAGAACAAATTAAGTTTGTGAACTGTGGTACCACTGTATGTGCTACATATTCTAAAGTGGATTTCATGTAGAATGTACAGTTATAAAATCTTCTGGTTCAGTTTTTCTATATTGCATATGGTAAAGTGACTCCTAATGGTATAAACATTGGGAAATATAAAGCCTTCTGATAAAGAGCAAGGGTGCCAGCACATCAGAAGCTAAATATCACTTGATTTTAAAACAAATCCAGCCCTTACCTCATTCACTCTCTGGTGGACAGTCTTTCTCACCTATTTGAGTATCAGTCATACCATTCAGGTACTAACCAGCTCCCAAATTGACATCAAGCACTTAGCAAAAGTGCTTCTGTTTTCCTAAAGCCTCAGTTCGGGGATAAATACTGAAGCATGAGGCACTGTCAGGAGTGCCACAGTACTGGGTTAGGGGCAGCATGTGATTGAAATGGTCCAATGAGAGCAAAGCTCAAGACTTCTTGATAAGAAGGGAAGAAGGTATCACATTTGCTCCAGAATGGATGTGCTGTGCAGATGTGAGCTGGGATTTACTGCAGCTATTTTGCTACCATAAGGGAAACTGGTAGCTGTCTTATGCTCTTAGTAACTTTTCTGAAAACAGGCATGTATAAGCATTAAAACTGTATTAATATACTATATATATATATATATATATATATATATATATATATATAATATATTTGTGGGTACTGGGGTACCTCATGATTGCCAGGCAAGCACTTAAATCACTGAAATAAACCCCCAGCCCTCAATTTATATTCTCAACATTATGAGGTATTAATTTTTTATCATTTAAGAATATAGTTAAAATGAAGTTTACAACCTTATTTCCCTATCCTCTAGCAAATCATAACTTATGAACCAGAGTTTAGAGAAAATTTGTTGGGACCATGGAAATATATTCTTCAATTTTTTTTTTGTCTTTTTCCTTTTTATCAGTACCAGGGATCGAACTCACGACTGCCTGCTTGCAAGGCAGGTGCTTATGCTGCTGAGCTAAGTCCCCAGCCCCTAGAAATATATTCTTGAAATATAAAAAAAATTTAGCAATATTTATTCTATAAAATTTATCTTGCATAGCAATTTATATAAAATTGAATATCCAATTGAGTTAAAGTGGCTAGAAATCCTGTATCATTCACTGCTAGTTTTTTTCTTAGTGATTTCAGGCAAATTGTGCTATAACAGAATTGTCTACAGCATTTCATCTCTATATAGGATGACTGGGGTTCAACCTCAAATTCTGAAATGACGTAGTCTCTTCTTTTTTCTTTATTACCTCAAAGAGTATACACTTAAGCTACTATTTGTATAAAACTATTTCTGCCTATAATGATAATAATGCAGAACTCCTAATATGATATACCTAACACAAAATATACTTGGGTGTGAAAAGTATTTGTTATCGACTTTAATTTTGTGAAATATATTTTCTCATTTACTTTTTGTGAATTTTTCACTGGGTACATTCTTTCTTCAGTTTCCTGATTCAGTTTAATCTAGACTTCTCTAAGAGAACAAATAGTAACATGCAGAGACTATAATTAAATGTTGTTTCTTGGGGTTGCTATAGACTTGCCTATAAAAATGAAACTTATAGTAAAGTTCTAAGAAAATGCTTCGCTGTCAACTAATCTTTCCATTAGAGAGATCAGAAGGAAATGCACGAATGTATTTGGGTCAAAACCAGGCGTTGAAGTGTTCAGATCAGAGAGGTCAATGGGGGTGTTGAAGTATACAGACACAGTAATAACAATTGTTGAAAGTCATCAAAAGCAATCTGTTCCTTTCATTTCATTTTTGCTTAATTTTTGCCAAGGAGGTGTCCATAAACCATAGGTACATCTGCTTTTTAAAATAATAATCTTGGGCTGGGGATTTAGCTCAGCGGCATTAACGCCTGCCTTGCAAGCAGGCAGTGATGAGTTCGATCGCTGGTACCGATTTAAAAAATAATAATAATCTTATGGCCATATAATTTTGTGTCATATAATTGATCCTTATGATGGGTACAATTCAATGGTCTTTAGTATAGTCAGAGTGGTGGAACTATCATCACAATTTTAGAACATTTTTTATTACTCACAAAAGCAGTTTTGTACCTGATTATTGATCACTTGTTATTTCTCCTCAAACATCTGAGCTTTTGGCAATTGCTAATCCATTTTTTATCTTTATAGATAGATATAAAGATTTGATACAAATGGAATTATAAAATATATAGTCTTTTGCAATTGGCTTCTTTTTGGAATATTTTATTTTCAATTTGTGATACCTAATAATTGCATTCATCTTGGGGAATATACATATATACATATGTATATTCTTGATCAGTTTTAGTCCCCTTTCTCCCCCTTTCCACATATCTACTTTCCCATCTCCACAAAGTCTACCTCTTTATTTTTGACATTTTTTTAAATTTTGCCATTCAAATTATTTTTTGGGTTTCTCATGTAGGAGAAACTATGTGATACTTAACCTTACATATGTCTGATTGATTTCACTTAGAATTATGATCACAACTCATTTTTTCTACAAATGATTCAAATTTATCTTCCTTATGGCTGAGTAGTACTCTAAGTTTCTTTCATTTAGCATGTTTCCAAGTTCGTTGTCTATTTATATATTTCCTTTTGAGAAATGCTTGTTTAGTTGTATTGCCCAGTTTTAAACTGTGTTGATTCTCTGCTCTTCAGTTTTTAAAGTTTTTTGTGTGTTCTGGATATCAATCCCTTGCCAGATGTACAGTTTGCAAATATTCTCTCCACTTGTATAGGATGTCTTCATACTCTATGACTTGTTTCCTTTGTTGTGCAGAAATTTTTAGTTTGATGTAACCCTATTTGTACCTATATTTGCTTTTATTTCCTGTTTTAGGAGTCTTATCCAAGAAAAGTAAATCTTTGACCAAACCAGTGTGCTAAACTCTTTTCCCAAAAGTTTCATGGTTTTGGGTCTTTTTAGAGTGTTTAATCCATTTTGAGTTAATTCCTGTAACTGTAAACTTTTGTTACTATGAACAAGAAGGAGACAAACAGAGTGGGAAGAATTTCTAGTTCACTGGATTCAAATATCAAATTTCTCAGTAGAAGGGGTATCTCTTTTCTATGTTTTTGACGTCTAAAATAAGTAAGCAGGAGTTACTATTGTAACTACACTTTTGATGGTAATAGAAGGGCTGTTTGGAAACATATCTCTAAGAAACATGGACATGAAACTGGGCCACTATTTAGAAAGGTATTCCAGGAGTCTGGGCAAGAGAAGACGGCGGCTTTGATAGGAAGATAGCAGTGTGAGTGTTTTGATAATTCTGGCAATGCTTTCTGAATACTTACCAAGAAAACATTATTGGAGGAAGAGAAACTAAGGAAGTGCCCATGTAACTGAATTTCTCATGGAAGAATGAAAAGTCTATAAAAGGAAAAACAAGTAACCAAGTTATACTTAATCAGTGGTCGTCAAAGTGCAGTACCTTCACCAGTAGCTCTGACATCACCTGGGAATTTACAATTAATTCATGTTCTCAGGCCTTGCTCAGACTTATTACATCAGAAACTCAAGGAAAGAGGAAGGGAGCAGAAATAATGGAAAGCCTTGTGATGATGATAATACATACCAGGGCTTGAGAACTGCCTTTTAGAATATAGAGTGACCTCGTTATTAGATAGATGAGAATTAAAGGTAAGTGTCCCCTAATAAGAGTGAGGATCTTTAGTAAATTTGGTAGCTCATAGAGAGATTATGAAAGTTTTATGAGGAGGGTGACTGATTAGAGTGGCAATTCAGGACTATTCAATTGATAGCAGAGAAAGGTAAAATTGCTTAGATGGCTTTGGAGGCTGGAATGAATTAAGACACTATCACAGTGGACCTGGTTGAAAATATATTGGTTGCATCTGAAAGTCATCTTTAGGAGAAGTTATTTAGGTCTTTGGAACTCATTTGATTCATGGAAAGAATAAGAAAAAGAAGTTTTAAAGTGTCTTTCTTCCCTAGATTTCATGGAAAGTAGAGATTTCATTAGCTGATAGAAGAGAGAAAGTGAAGCGATTATAGAGCACAGGAAGCAAATCATTGCTAGGGAGTGTATGTCAAGATTTCATTCGAGTCACCTATGATGTTTTCATTTCCATGAAATTGTGTACTTCATATGAAAGCAGAGAGGGTCACAGTCTTGTTTAAACTACTGCACAGAATTTAAAGGATACAGGGATGCCATTTCCTAAATTCTATTGAATGAATGAATGAATGAAATTATTATTGTAATAGATCCTCAGGCAAATAGGGAGTGTTTCATATGGAAGTTGGATGGATGATTTAGTAGTTGAAGAGCAGTTGGAGTCAGACTGTCAATTGAAAGAAATGACACCAATTTGGAAACTTTTTGAAGGAGGTGGTAAGATATTTCGTTATTGGGACAGTCAAGTAAAAAACAAATTTCAGAAGTGATGTTCTATGAAGAGAAGAGAATCGAGGGAAATAAATAGAGGAGGAAATTGTGGAGAGATGGGTGAAAACAATGAGATTATAACAATGAATGAACAATACTTTCAAAATGGCAACGAGTGTCAAAACTGTAAATTATTTAGTTAGAATGGGAAGTGAAGCAGGGATCCAAGGTTTAGATAATTAGGAATTTCTTTCTAGGGTGCTTTGGTGACAAGGTTTCAGAAGAAAATGACATTGAAGAAGGTTGAAGAATCTATCATAAGAAAAGGAGGAAGGAAATTTTAAGTGTTAGTAATAAAAGATGTACAACAGAAGGTTGAGAAAAAGATGGATTTTGAAAGATAAAGTAATTCCAAGTATGTTTGTTGGTAGAAGAGAGGCATTTAGTACAGAAAGAACTTTTTTATGACTTCTATGGATAACATGTTTTTGTGAGAATATGTCTGTCTGTCTAGGTCATGCAACTTTGACTTTTAAAAATTTAAAGTTATCATATAAAATAAAATTTCACTTTAAATTCTCTTAAAATAACCAATGATATAGAAATAAGGAGATATGGGAAGTTAGGCAGATAGGCCACAGGTCCTCAACACATAAACTAAAGTTCTTGGGTTAGGTTAGTTAACATATTAGAAGGCCCAAATGCTTATGCAAACTGACTACCAAGGCCTAATGGAATACAAGGGGTAAAGAAAAGCACCCTGAACAAAAGGGACAAACCTTAGAGGAAGTGAAGTGCAAATGAAGCAGTCTGCATTCTGGACACCAACAGCCTGCCTATAATCAAGAACATCCCTGCTTTATGTCATGTTCATTGGTCCCAACAACTGTCAAAAAGGCCAGTATACTGAAATATGTACGATGTACACCTTATGGAATCCACCACTGACTAGTAGGGAGCTCTTTCTTTTTATTCTTTCCAATAATTATAAAATATTTTAAGAGCATTAATGAAATCTTGATCAGACAGGTATACCAGAGAAAAGCACATTAGATTCTTTTATGAAGTATTCATCTATGTGTAAAATTGTACCCATAGTGTCTTCAAATTTTCATAGATGAATTTGTGACATCTTTGAGTTCATTATTTTTTAAACAAGCAAAAATCCTACAATACCAGAATAACACAGAGGTAATTAAGTTGATCTTTTCCATGACTTTCACTTCCTTTGATTCCCTGGTTTCTAGCACAATGGATGTATTGAAACTTTGTAAAACGAATGCTTTATTCTTACTAAGAATTTATAAGTACAATTTATAGCACAAACATCTAACTATACTTCTAATTTCTATATAAAGCCTAGCTAAGGGAGAAGTTTTATTTTCTAACATTTTTAAATAAAGAATAAAGTAAGTGTTTTCCAATATCTTATAACTGGAAAGTCATTACATTATAAGATTGTTTAGGTAATAAATAGAAACAAACTGATTTTGTATTTAAAAAGTATCGGTAACTTAATCAGGGGAAATAAGTGTAAAATTGCATTTGGAAAAAAAACAATCATCAAATACTTCTCTATCATTTGTATAGGGCTATTATATCACATACTCCACAGAGGATGGCCCAATGTAGAAATTACGTGAATTATTTCCCTGAGAGGAATGTAGTGAATAGCTATTAGCACTGTATGCATCACATTTGTATTAGCAGATGTCTCAGAGCTACAAATGATATATTGCCATGTAATATATCATTTTTATGTATTATTTTTATTTATTTATTTATTATTTTTATTTTTTTACTTAGTTTTTACAGGATTCAGGATTAAACCTAAGACTTTTACACAGAGCTGTATCCTCAGAGGCCTTTTTTGTATTTAATTTTTATTTACTTATTTAATTTATTTTTTATTTGATTGCTAGACAAGGTCTTGCCAAGTTGCTAAGTTGTCCATCCTGGCTGAGCTTGAACTCTGTGTCCTCCTGACTCAGTCTTCCAGAATGCTAGGAATGCAGAAATGCCACCATGCCCACTCTTTGTCCATTTTAACAATGGGAAATTTACCGGAGGTGCTGCTTAGGAAAAGCGAGTCCCTTGGAAGGTAAGCAAGGGGTAGGCTGTACAGGCAGGGTAGATTCTGGAACCAGTTCACAAGAAGCAGGCACTGTGGCAGGAATCTAGGCTGAGAAAAATGATACACTTGGGAATCCCCTGTCCTATGACTTGTAATTGCTTATCTTTTTCTATTCTCCATTTAATTGTGGACAGTAATACCTGCCCTACAAAAGTATTGTATATGTATTGAGCATCTGCAATTAAATTCTCACCACATAGCTCACTGGTGTACAGCATCTTGGCTTCTTTACTGATCACGAGCAGGGGCCCTAATGAGGAGACACAAGCAGTAGGTAGGCAGATGGGAGGAATCTGGACCAATCCATTCCTTTGCAGATTTGACTGTAGGAGATGGTTTCCCAGTTGATCCCATGTTTGGTCCTCAACTACTGGTAATCACATTCTATGTAGTCCCCTTCACATGGGGTCAGTCTATGTGTCCAGTGCCATGCAACAGAGGTAAAGGTGTAGTTCATATGACAGGAATTAGGCCATAAAAGACCACAGCTCAAGTTGCTGTCACACTCATGTCCTTTCTTTCCTAGATGTGTCACTCTGGGAGAAGGGAGTTGTCGTGTCTGGAAGACTCTCAGGAAGTCCATGGGGTGACCCACTGTGAAGATCTGGTTTTCAGTCAGCAGTCAGCAACAACTGTGTGAATGAGCTCTTCCTCCTCCATCTTCCTCCCGTTGGATCTCAGTTCCTGGTGTTTGCACAGCCTTCTGGGGGATGTGCATCTGCTTCTCCTCCCTTGGGATGCAGCGGCAAACTTCTCCCCACCTTTTCCCAGCTCCACTAAATAAAGGGCTGACTCACTGTGGCTTTCTCCTCTAGGGCAGACAGAGGGACTGAGGATGGTATTTTGTTTTGGCCTCTGTGCTGGACAGAGGCACTGAGCTAAGCAGACCAGGGATACTGTAGCTGAGAAAGCTGTCTGGCTCCCTTATTAAACTGGTTAAGCTTCCAGGTCGATCCCCCCGTTACCAGGATGTCCAAGTCTATTGAAGACTGAAGGCTGCTTATGGATCTCCACACAAAATGCAAGGAAACATCTGAAACATGCTAGATGTCGTTCTTGGCTGTTGTCACCCTTTTCCTCCTCTACTGTAGATCTCCCAGGCTACTCCTCCTATCAATCTGAAACTCTACCCTTTGACCAAAGACTTCTCTTTTCCCTAAAGTTATGATTTAACAACTGAAACTGGCATCATCAAGAACAGATGATACATAGGAAACACCACTGGACCACCTGCCTACTCCCAAGGTTTGTGTAGGCCTCTGCTATGCGAGGTCACTACTTATGCTGACTACTGTATTTTGTCATCCCAGGGGTTTCTTCCAGGCCAGCATGCAGAGGCAATACAGGGTCAGCAGGCAGGCTTAAGTCCTCCTCTTCACTGCCTTCCAGACTTTCCTTACATTGTTGGCAGGGGATAAGGTAGTGCAGGAGCTGGAGCAGGATAGCTCATGGATAGGAGCAGATACGTCAGGTCATGCTAGGAGAAAGATGCTTCGGACGGACATGAATGAGAGGCAGGGAGCTGTCCTGGATGGGAAGGGGTCAGTGCAGATGGCAGGCTCAATGGTCTCTTCTCTTTGGAAGGAGAGCTGAAGGGGCAGGATGGGGAAGATGGTGGCACCACAAGCTTTATCTTGAATTTGAATCCTATCCTCTGGTGGGCATCATATTCTAGGAGCAAACATGTAGCCATCTGGTGGTCCTACTTCCTGAGCCTTAGGGATTCAATAATGTTTAGTTGGTTCATACCCTATCAAGAATGTGCAAGATAGATAACCATATTACTAAATTTTTGTTAGTTCATCAAACAGAATAGTTTGTGCTCTTATTTTTTGACCGTCCAATTTTCTTTTTTTTTAATTTTTTTTATTTAAGAGGAAAAAGAGAAAAACACAAAACAAAACAAAGCAGTGTAAGGTTACATATAATACAGAACTACAAAAAAAAAACATAACAGTAAGAAATCACCTGTTAATAGATTACATATTATCATCTTGGAAATAGTTGCTCAAATCACAGTATCAAAGAATACAAAGGAGACATTCAAACAGAGAGACTGCAAACAGCTGTGTTCAATGATCCAAAAACATTAATATTAATATAGTCAGCTATTTAACACCCCTATACACACTTGCTGTTATATCCATTAGAGCTCTTTTTTTTTCCCTTCCTCTCTTTTTTACAACAAAATATATACATTTTGGATTTTATTACTCCTTAGTTCTTATTACTTTTTTGGGGGGGGGAGAGAATAAAGTCAAATATGGCAGAACAAAGCTGTCAGTCAAAACCAAGGATAGACATAGCACATGATGTAGAACAGAGTACAAGGTTATTAACAATGGTTATCAACGTTGTCTCTTGTTTCCTTAAAAAGATTTGTCTATCTCATTAGATATTATAAAGTTGGACAAAACAGTATAGAACAAGACCAATAAAACTTAGGCATTGTAAACATTACAGGACCTCCAAAGGAGACAATAGTCAAACCAGAATGGGCATCTTAGTGAGTCTTATTGCCTTCAAAGTAGTTGCCTATACCCTCAGACTTGATACTATCACACAGAATGGAACAGAGTCTAATCAGTCAAAACAAGATCGTGGGAGTATTACAGGACTTCAAAACAAGTTAATAGGAAATCGAAAAGAGTTACTATTATATATCCTAATTTTTAAAATTTTTCCCTTAATTAAAATAAACATAAGAAATAACTAAATAATTTTTTTAAAGAATAGTAGTTACCATAGTGTCTGTCTTTTTCCTTGAAATATTTGGATAAAACTTCATATACTATAGCTTCAAATATTTCCATATCAAGAAGCCCAGAATAAAGCCTTTCTAATTAATAAGTGAAAATTTTATAAGGCTTCAAGGCCACATAATAGGGAATCATGATTGCCACATATTTTTATATATTTGAATCATTACTTACATTAGGGAAACTATTCGGTATTCACACATGCGAGATTGATTTATTTCACTTATGAGTATGGTCTCAAGCTGCGCCCATTTATTGATAAATATCTCAATGTGATCCTTCTTTATAGCTGAATAATACTCCATTGTATAGAAATACCACAACTTTTTTATCCACTCCTCAGTTGATGGACACTTGGGTTGTTTCCAAGATCTGGCGATTACAAATTGTGCTGCTATAAACATAGGTGCACATAAATCACTGTGGTATGATGCTTTCAGTTCTTCTGGGAATATGCCTAGAAGTGGAATAGCTGGAATAAATGGGATTTCCAATCCCAACTTTTTGAGAAACCTCCAGACAGACTTCCACAAAGGCTGTACCAGTCTACACTCCCACCAACAGTGCAGGAGAGTTCCTTTTCCCCCACAGCCTCTCCAGCATTTGTTGTTGTTGGTTTTCTTGATCCTGGCCATTCTTTCAGGAGTGAGATGGTATCTCGGTGTGGTTTTAATTTGCATTTCTCTAATGACCAATGATGATGAGCATTTTTTCATGTATTTATTTGCCATTTGCATTTCTTCATCTGAGAATTGCGTATTCATCTCAGATGCCCATTTTTGGATTGGATCTTTGAATTTTGGAGGTCTGAGTTTTTTTAATTCTTTATATGTTTTAGACAAGAGTCCCTTGTCTGAGAGAGAGTTCACTAAAATCTTTTCCCAGTTTGTGGGTTTTCTTTTCACTATGTTGGAGATTTCTTTTGACATGCAGAAACTTTTTAATAAGAAGTGGTCCCAGTTATTGATTCTGGGAAGTATTTCCCATGTGGTTTGAGTCCTGTTCATGAATTCTCTACCTACTCCTATGTCTCCAAGGTTTCTACCTAATTTGTCTTCCAATATATTTAGTGTTTCTGTTTTAATATTCAGATCTTTGACCCATTTAGATTTTAATTTAGTACATGGTAATAGACATGGGTCTAGCTTTAGTTTTTGGCAAATGGAGAGCCAGTTATTCCAGCACCATTTATTAAAGAGACTGTCGTTCTTCCAGTGAAACTGCTTGCCTTTATCAAAGATAAGGTGGTTGAGTGTGTTTGTAGTTGTGGTTGTATCTTCTAATCTATTCCATTGATCTTTGCCTCTGTTTTGATTCCAATACCATGTTGATTTTACTACTGTTGCTTTGTAGTATAATTTCAAGTCAGGGATTGTGATGCCTCCTGCTTTGCCTTTGCTGCTTAGAATTGCCTTTGCGATTCTAGGTCTCTTCTGGTTCCAGATGAAATTTAGGAGTGATTTCTCTAGATCTATAAGGTATGTTGATGGTATTTCTATTGGGATTGCATTGAATCTGTATAAGAGTTTTGGGAGAATGGCCATCTTCACAATGTTTGTTCTTCCTATCCATGAGCAAGGGATGTCTTTCCATTTTCTGAGATCATCTTCAATTTCCTTTTTCAGTGTATTATAGTTTTCACTGTATAAGTCTTTCACTTCTTTCGTAAGAGTAATGCCTAAATATTTCATTTTTTTGCTTGCTAATGTGAATAGTCCAGTTTCTCTTATTTCACTCTTTGTGATTTTGTTGTTTGAGTATAGGAATGCTATTGATTTCTGAGTATTGATTTTGTATCCAGCCACATTACTGAATTTATTT
Source organism: Cavia porcellus (assembly GCF_034190915.1). NCBI lineage: Eukaryota > Metazoa > Chordata > Mammalia > Rodentia > Caviidae > Cavia > Cavia porcellus. Next base: position 56,635,238 of record NW_026947496.1, read on the forward strand.
ATTGTATCTAAGAGTCTTTCAATGGAGCTTAGGGGGTCTTCTATGTAGAGTATCATGTCATTTGCAAACAATGACAACTTAACTTCTTCTTTTCCTATCTTTACCCCTTTTATTTCTCTTTCTTGCCTAATTGCTCTGGCTAGTACTTCCAGTACTACATTAAATAGGAGTGGTGATAAAGGACATCCTTGTCTTGTGCCTGATTTTAAAGTAAAGGCTTTCAATTTTTGGCCATTTAGTATGATGCTGGCTGTTGGTTTGTCATAAATGGCCTTTATTATATTGAGGTAAAGACCATCTATTCCAATTTTCTGTAGAGTTTTTATCATGAATAAATGTTGGACCTTATCGAAGGCTTTTTCTACATCTATAGAAATGATCATGTGATTCTTATTTTTGGCTTTATTAATATGGTGGATTACATTTATTGATTTGCATATGTTGAACCATCCTTGCATTCCTGGGATGAATCCCACTTGGTCATGGTATATAATCTTCTTGATGATTTGCTGGATCCTATTTGCCAATATTGTATTGAGGATTTTTGCATCTGTGTTCATTAGGGAGATCAGTCTATAGTTCTCTTTTTTAGTTGGGTCTTTCTCAGGTTTTGGTACTAGAGTAATATTTGCTTCCAGGAATGACTTAGGAAGGATTGCTTCCCTTTCAATTTCATTGAATAGTTTGAGGAGTGTCAGCATTAGGTCTTCTTTGTATTTCTTGTAGAATTCTGCAGTGAATCCATCTGGGCCTGGGCTCTTCTTGGTGGGTAAGGACTTAATTACATTTTCAATTTCAGTAACAGAGATTGGGTTATTCAACAGTTTTACATCCTCTTGATCTAGCTTTGGCACTTCATATGCTTCTAAGAACCTGTCTATTTCTTCTGTGTTATCAAACTTTTGAGAGTAGAGGTTTTCGAAATAGGTGTTGATGATCTTCTGTATTTCTATTGGGTCTGCAGTGATTTCTCCTTTTTCATTTCTTATTGCATGAATTTGAGCTTTTTCTTCCCTTTTTTAATAAGGTTGGCTAGGGGCTTATCGATTTTATTTATTCTTTCAAAGAACCAACTCTTTGATTTGTTGATTCTTTGGATTGTTTTCTTAGTCTCTATTGCATTGATTTCTGCTCTGATTTTTATAATTTCCTCTCTTCTTTTGGCTTTGGGCTTGACTTGCTCTTCTTTTTCTAGCTGTTTGAGGTGTAGCATCAAGTTATTTATTTGTATTTGTTCTGTTTTCCTGATGTGGGAACTCAGTGCAATAAATTTTGCTCTCAGGACGGCTTTCATTGCATCTCACAGATTCCGGTAAGTTGTATCTGTATTTTCATTTTCTTTAGGTATTGTTTGATTTCTTCTTTAATTTCTTCTGTGACCCACTGATTACTCAAGAGTGTGTTATTCAGTTTCCATGTGTTTGTGGGATTTTCGCAGTATCTTTTATCATTAATTTCTAATTTCAGAGCGCTATGATCCGATAACATGCAAGGGATGATTTCAGCTCTTTTGCACTTGTTTAAATATGTTCTGTGAGCTAATATATGGTCTATTTTAGAAAATGATCCATGTACTGCTGAGAAGAATGTGTATTCTGATGTTGTTGGGTGGAACATTCTGTATATGTCTATCAAACCCATTTGTTCACAGGTGTGATTCAGTTCTGTTATTTCTTTGCTCATTTTCTGTCTGGTTGATCTGTCCCTTGGTTCAGTGGCGCATTAAGATCTCCTGTTACAATTGTGTTACTGATAATTTGAGTTTTCATTTCTGTTAATTAATGTTTTATATAACTGGGTGCTCTGGAGTTTGATGCGTATATATTTAAGATAGTTATCTCTTCCTCTTGGAGTTTTCCCCTTACGAGTATGTAGTGACCTTCTTTGTCCTTTATGGTCATTGTTGGTTTAAAGTTCACATTGTCTGCAAACAGAATGGCTACTCCTGCCTTTTTTGGATTCCTGCTGCATGAAGGATTGTTTTCCATCCTTTGACTTTCAGTCTGTGAGTATCCTTCTGGGTTAGATGGTTTTCCTGTAAACAGCATATGGTTGGATTTTGTTTCTTGATCCATTCTGCTAGTCTGTTTCTTTTGATTGGTGCATTGAGACCATTTACATTAATGGTTATTACTGTTAAATGCTGGTTAATTGTAGAAATGTTATCTCTCTGCTATTGCATCTTTATCTTTCTGTTCTGTTTAATTATTTGCTTTGCTTAGTGGTTTTTTCCTTTGTGTATCTAAACTGTCTTTCAATATTTTTTGCAGGGTCGGTTTGGTGTTCATGAAGTTCTTCAGCTGTTCTTTGTCATGGAAGTATCGTATTGCACCATTTATTTTGAATGATAGTTTTGCAGGATATATCAGTCTTGGTTGGAAATCATTTTGCTTTAGGATCTGGAATATTTCACTCCATGCTCTTCTTGACTTTATCGTTTGTGCTGAGAAGTCAGCTGTAATTCTGATAGGTTTTCCTTTATAAGTGGTCTGTCTTTTCTCTCTGACAGCTTTTAATAATCTATTCTTATGTTGGATTTCTGGGATGGTGATTATTATATGTCTGGGTGTAGTTTTATTTTGGTTATGACTGTTTGGGGTTCTATATGCTTCACTGATCCTGATGTCAGTTTCTGATCTCATGCTTGGGAAATTTTCAGCTATTACTTCTCTAAATATTCTCTTAACATCCTTTATGTTGTCTCCCTCTCTTTCATTAATCCCTATCATTCTTATGCTATTCTTCTTTGCATCGTCTTGCAGTTGTTGAATTGTTGTTTCCTGATTCCTTGTTATTTTCAAAAGATCTTTCCTTTCCTGTTCACTAGCTGCAATCATGTCTTCAAGGTCTGAAATTCTATCTTCACTTTCATTAAGGCGGTTTTTACAACTTTCAGTGGAGTTTTTTATTTCCTGTATATCTCTGTGCATCTGCATTATGTATTCTGTTTGTTTCTTATATTGCTCGTCTAGGGATTCTATCTTTTTGTTTAGTTCCTCCAATTTTTTATCTGTGTTTTCTTTAGATATATTTAGAATCTCTTTCATTTCTTTTATCATTTCTTCTTTTATCTGGGAGATTATTTCGAGTTTGAATTTCTTTAAAGCTTCCTGGATTTGCTTGTCAACTTCAGTAGCTATTATGTCCGATATATGAGGTGGATGGGATATATTTTCTTCTATATACATCGCTCCTAGGGTTTCCTGAGATGGGCTGGAGGTTTGAGGTTGTAATTTGGTCTTTCGTTTTTTCATTTTCTATATTTCTGTGTTTCAAGTGTTATTTGAAAGCTTCCTCCGGATCTGTTGGAAATCCCCTTCTATGTTTGGAGCTACTGAGACTCTGACACCGCGCTACCCCAAGCCATTGGGCCTACAGAACCAGTGGCCCTCCTCTGCCTGCTCAGAACTCCGCAGTTCCAGACAAGCTAGGCCTCAGGGACACTGTCTGCCCACCTGCCCCTTGGAAGATCCACAGCTCTTCAATCGCAGCCGGGTTAGGGTGCTCACCACAGGCCACAGTGCCTCAGGAGCCTGTGATCCCTCCCTGGTTGCAGAGATATCCACAGTCCTCCAGACAAAGGAAGGGATTTCTGCAGGCACTCCAGATCCGCCCAGCTCCTCCTCTGCAGGCAGATGGCTAGGCGTAGCTGGGCTCAGGGGTTAGTGTAGGCCCGCCCATCCGTCAGGAGCTCAGCAGACTTCCAAGTGTAGCCGGGAGGGATGGGGAGGCGGCTGTAGTGGCCTCTAACCCACTGCTCCACTTCACTGCACCCATAAGCCTGGGGGGTCCGGAACAGTCTGAGATTTGGGCAGACTGCTGGGCACTCACCATAGGCTGAGGTGCCTCAGGAACCTGCAATCCCTCCCTGCTTGCAGAAATATTCAGTCCTTCAGACAAAGGAAGGGGCTTCTGCAGGCACTCCGGATCCGCCCAGCTCCTCCTCTGCACGCAGATGGCTAGGCGCGGCTGGGCTCCGACTGTCCAATTTTCATGCTTTGATTTTGTAACTTGAACAACTACTTCTAAAAGTATGTAATATATCTATTAGTGATGATTTCTTAATGGTATTTTTTGACATTCTGTATCATTTCTACCCTTTTTTCTGTTTTGCTTTTTTCTAATTAAAAAAAAAAAAGAAAAAAACTATGGTCTTCCCATGCTTGGAGAGCAAATAAGGAAGAAGACTGTGGGAAGATATGCCCGTGGAACCAGGAGTACTGAAAGATCTGTTTTAGAATTGGACACTTTGTGTGGTTATGGTTGAGGAGGATTTGGAAGGCAGAGTAAAGAGCAGGAGGACTGGAGTATCTGCCTGGATAGACCCGCTGCACCAGAAGCCTGCCTTTTCCATGGAAATGGCTGTGACCTATAGCCAACTCAGAGCAGAATGCTGAGACTTCAAATAGCCACCCCTGGCCATTCATAAGTATCAATCTCCATAACACACATTAATAAGAATACTTGTAACCTTCTTTTGATTAAAGAATAGAAGGTCCTGGGGCCGGGGATTTAGCTCAAGTGGCATAAGCACCTGCTTGGTGAGTGCAAAGTCTTCAGTTCAATCCCCAGTAGCAAAAAAATAAATAAATAAAATAAAATACAATAAAAGGTCCTGAGGTCAGGAAGTGAGTTGGCAAATTATGAGTTTGAGCAGCCATATCTAGGCCAGTTTGTGTTCTGAATTGTTTGGTGACAGCATGTCATATACTGCAGTCACCTAACATCACATCCTGCTTGGGGAATGAATTCCTTCTCGAATTCCTTCTCTTTCCTTGAGAGCCCAGTATAGATACTCTGAATGTGAGGTCCCTGTGGCTAATCCTCCAGCCTTGGTGATGGTGCTTGGCTTCTAAATCTGCAGAAGTAAATGCTAGACCTCTACCTACTCTGTCAGCACAACACTAGCTTCCAAGACATATTGCCTCAGGTGTCCTACATTTGCATGCTCTTCTACAAGGTACAGTTCAACCTAAGTACTGATGATCTTCCGTAATTAGATGACTTTAGGGTACATAGCTCCTTTAAGATGTCTACCTCAGCTGCACTGGAGGCTGATGCAGTTTCTCCTTTTGCTGCACTTACTTAACAGGCACTGATGTCCCAGTGTCAAGATGTTAAGTCAGCAGAACATGGACAAAGGTGCCCTGGCCAGTGGTGCCCAGTACGTGATAATTAGTGAGGTTTGATAAGTATCAGTGCTGACATGGGGCCCACCAAAGATGGTACTTTGTTGAGCTCACTATCATACTGGGTTTACTATAGCTGTCCATGGGGACTGGGCATGCTTATGCTTTGCTACACTAGCAATCTCATCTGGATAAGACATTGCTGCCCATGAGGTCTTGGCATTGTAGCAATCCTGGAAGAGTGGAGTTTTTCATGGGTTTGTCTCTCTATATATCATAGAGAAAGAACATTCAAAATGGTGCAAAGTGAAAGTAATTTATTTGCAGAAGAAAACAGTACAAAGCCACTCCAGAGGAGTGGCTACTCATGCCATCACATATAATAAAATTAAACAAGACAAAATTGAGTGAAACCCAACCAAACAAAACAATATAGGACTTTAGAACAAGACAATAGGGAACTAAGAATGGCTACCACCTTCAGAAGGGGATCCCCTTAGACGCAATATTCCACATTGTTATCCTCTGTATAGATGATCAGACTACCAGCTTTAGTCCTGCAAAGTCAATAAAACACTAAGCACTACATGCATTAAGTTGTATTGTACTTTAATAGCCTGTGTCATCTCAGCCTGTGTTTCTTTGGATTAGCCAGTCTCTTATGCAGGGGCAGTTGGGTGGGAGAATTTGGCTCTTCTTTTCTCCAAGCCCACTCCCTGGAAGGGGTTGGCTGGTGTCTGGTTCTCCTCCCTGTGCCCTCATACATGGTGCTAACTCACAAGAAAAGGTTGGCTTCTTGTTCTACCTTTGGCCACGAATGGAGCCAACTCATAGTATTTTTGACAATCATTTGGGGGCGGCATACTAAAACAAATTTCTTCCTTAATCCAAAATCTGTGATTTTGTTATTTTCTTGGGAGTCCAATAGAATTTTGGCGCTTGAGGTTTTTATGGACAAAATCCTGGCCACGGCAATGCTGCACAGCACCTATGAGCTGGAGGAAAAATCACAGGTCTCTTCCTCTGTCAGCATGTAGGAGGCCCTCCAGATGTGTCACTTAGGTCTCCCCACTTGTATGTTCTTTTACAAGGTGTATAATTTGCCATGGATTTTGTTGAACTCTAGCAATTGGATGACTTTAGAGTTCTAACTCAGATGTAATGATGGTGGGTTTCAGTTTCTCCTTTTGTAACACCTTAGTTGCCACTAATATCCTAGTGTCAAGATGTTCTGCCAGCAGGACCTTGACAAAGACTCTAAGATCAATGGTGCCCAGCACTCAGTACTCGTCAATGGGGCTATTGCTGTGGTGCTGGCTGTGGAGCTCAGTCCTGTTGGTACTTCATTGTGCTCAGCATCCAAATTGCATGTTTTGTATTCTTTGTAAGGCTTTAGCATGATTTTACTTTGCTACATTCACCACTGAAATTAGACATCATGATGGAGGATACCTCCAAAACACCAAACCAATCATACAACATGCTGCGTACAAATCCAGGCCACCAACAAAACCCCTACTCTGGCCACTGCCTTGTATAGTTACTATTGGAAATGACCTCACTGACTTCTAGGAGGCCAGGTGTGAACTGGCCCAGTCACAATTGGTGATATCCACAATCTACTCCTTCTCTCTTGACCTCCAAGATCTTTTGTCTTTAATAAAAAATAAAGGTTACAAAGTTTCTTACTAATGTGGGCTATGCAGAACAACATTTAGGTTTTTAGAAATCAAAATTATAGGGTGCTACAAGTTATTTTGTTTCTGGTTTGGAAATCTGTAATATCTTTTGTTTTTAGAGATCTCATGATGACTACACTCAACATAATCAATTCCTTTTTCCTTAAATTCTTACTCATATCAAAATGATGCTGCAATTTCTCTGATAGAATTATACAAAGTTCTGTTTAGCAAACACAAAGAGGCATATTAATGCCGATAAAGTTGACAGGAAGATGCTTATCATTGTAGTTTCCCCCCAAAAGATAATCATTAGATTTCTGTTCCAAAACCTTTGTGATCAAAAGGAAATGGGTTAATATGTGCTGTGTTGAATGAAAAATCAAAGGAAAAGAACAAAGATACAAAGAACTCTGTCAGCTAATTCGAGTTCTATAGCCACAAAGCTGTCCTTCAAAAGTGATGGAGAAACTCAGACATTCCCAGATGTCAGGATTCAGTGATTTATTTCCCTTCTGCTAGGCTGTCCTGGAGAAAGGATTCCTGCATGTTGAAATAAAAGGGCATTAGACAGAGACTCAAACCTGTCTGAGGAAATAACTCTGATAAAGTAAACACATGGATATTTATGAAAGTCAGGACTAGTTTAGTTTTCTACATGAATTAAGAAACATGTATGAAAAAAAAAAACTAGCATGACTACAGTTTTTGAGACATAGTGTGTCAGGGATGAATAAAACTACAGACCCAGTCACTCAAGGAGGGTGAGGCTGGGGATGGTGGAAGGCAGCATTTTATTTATTGCTAAATTTAGCTGGCATAAATTCATACCATGGTGGGGTAACCTTAGGAATTTCAATGTAATGCCTCTGATATCCTCAAAGAAAGTATCTGTCAAGTATACAGAGATGAGAAAGAAACTCAAAAATTCACTTCAAAGAATGACACAAAAGACAACACTGCAGAAAGTGAGGAGAACAAGCTGTAGGCAAGTGGGAAATAAACAGCCAACTGACACAGGCCAACTTTTCCTGAAAAATAATTGCCTTTTCTATGAAAGGTGCATCACCTTCTTACTCAAAAACAGAGACTGAGAGGATAGATGGGAAACATAATTCAGTTGTAACTAAAGACAAATAGGTAGAAAAGGAAAATATGAAAGAATGGTCTGTTACAGTTGTGTCTAGAGTACCTCCCTCCTACCAAAGTTTTTGATGGGGCTTCTGCAGAGGTAGTTGAATCTAGAGTGTGTGACTGATTCATGGTTCAAGGGTTGGATTAAGGACGCCATGATTAAGAGTGATTGCTGACTCAGTCCACCAATTGGATTTGCCCTAATCTCGGCAGAATGGATGCAGTGTTAAAGGACAGAAAGAGTCTTTCCTCTCTCCATTGTTTCTTTTGCTATCTTCTATGACGATCCACTGGCATTCTGCCATGCCCTCTACCTTGGAGCCAATGAATTATGGACTGAAACCTCTACAAACTGTGAGCTAAATAAACCTTTCCTCCACTATCATTGGATGTTGGGTATTTTGACTCAGCAGTAAGAGAAAAGTAACTAAGCCAACGTCCTCCACATTGACTGCAATCAAATGGAAGAGAGTTAGCAATGCCAAGCAAGAATAGGTTTTCAGTCAAGACAAGGTTACAGGAGACAGAGGGACAGGATGAAGGCTACTAATAAAAGTTCAAGTCAGCATTGAAACAAGCATAGGAAAGAGTTCATAGTGATGCTATTGCATGTGTAGTCATCTCATGCTTTAGTTTTCAAGACTTTCTTGTAGAGCTGTTGTCTCTTCTTCCTTGGAGACATACTTCATGAAGTGACATTGATAGGTATCCTGAGATTTTGTTCACCCAGTGTTGTCAAGATTGTTTGGCAGGGAAGGGAGAACCCCATGTGGGTGGGGGAGGACATGGGCTAGGAATTTGGTACCTGTGCCTGAAGTGAGCAGTGCCCCACCCAGGTCAGGTGACCCTCGGGGACTCTGTGGACACAAAAGACTCACTGCCTCTCTGTCTGCTTACTGGGGATGCAAGAGGTCAGTAGTACTTGCCAGTCTAATTGATCCCTCTGCTGTATCCAGCCACCACTGTTCTTTGTGAAATAAGATCATGAGTCATTGCAAATATTTTGTACTATGGAAAGTGGTTTGTGATGTACACTTCCTTTTAAAGTATTCTTTTATATACACAATGATAGTAGGTAAGAAACTGGGAGAAGAGAGAAGAAAAGTGATTCTCTCCCAGCCCTTTAACTTGAGCACAAACTCACAATGTATCCTGTTGTATGTAATTTATGGTTTAGGTGTTGGGAGGCATAATAGAGAAGGGGAGGGGAGCAGGGACTTGGTCTCCTGCAAAGTCTGTCCTTGGACTGACCTTGTGAGCCTGTCCACAAGGCAGGGGAAGACCAAACCTTGGAGATTTCCTACTCATTGTCATTCAGCCCTTGGCTACCCCTAAGGGGAGGGCATGCTGTGCATCTGCCCACCCTAAGATGAAGCACCCCATTGTCAATTATGGCCCACACTGTCCCTTTCCCAGTATAGGATTAGGCCTGCCTGGGAAGAAGTACCCAGACTTGGGACACAGAGTGCTCGCCATCCTGAACTGTGCTCATGGTGGCATACATTTTCTGCCCTGCAAGTCTCCCCAGATGATCATGAAGCTGCCTGATGTGTCTGGTAGCCTTAGTCCTGAACCTGGACACATTTTGTCTCCAGTGACCCAGGACTCTGCTCAGCCAGGGTGACAGGATTCCTGGGCAGGGAAGGAGGAGTTCCAAGTCGGGGAGAGCAAGAAATTTGGAATTTACCCCTAGAGCATACTGTATCCTTCGCAGGTCAGGTAACACTGTAGGCATGAAAAATCCACTGTCCTTCTATCACTGACTAGGAATATGAGAGGTCAGGGGCCGGTACTCACAATTAGATTGTACAATCATATGTTAATTCCATTTTTAATTTTTAAAGAATGATTACATTGTATTTTCATCACAACTGTACTATTTTACATTCTTACCAGCAATGAACTGGAGTTTAGTTGTTTTAAGTCTGCAGTACTTGTTATTTTATAATTGTTTTTCTAATAGTTAGCACTCATGTCCATAGGCAGATGAATGGATACACACAAAAAGCAGTATATGCATACAGTTAAATATTATTTGGCTTTAAAAAGGAGCAAAATCCTATTTGCATGCTGCAGAAGGCATAAAGACATCATGAGCTAGACAGAAAAGGACAAAGATAATTGGTCAAATGCATAAAGAAGGAAAATAGAATGGTTTTTGTTGGAGACTGGAAGGAAGGGAAGTGAGAAATCATTTAGTAGGACTAGAGTTTTAGTTTTTCAAGATGGAAAGTTCTGGAAAGGTACCTCATAAAAAGGTCCATATATTTACTGCTACTGAATTGTATACTTATAGATGGTAAAAATGGCAAATTTTGTGGTATACTTTTTTGTAATTTAAAATAATAAAAACCAAATCTGCTAGTGTTTTAGTAGGTCAACCAAGTTTATGTGTAATAAAGATTGCCATCAATCATGGTATACTTGGAAGTTAATGAGTGCCATGTTCTGTCTCCCTTGCAACCTGGGTGCAGCCTACAGCTCCTAGCCCTTTCTCAGGGGTAAACAAAATCTCTTTTCAGCTGGAGCCACTGGCCTTTCTAATTACCTCTATTTGCTTCGACTACTGCAAATTTCATGCATAAAATATGATTTGCTACCCATCTTTTTCTTATAAATTTATAATATTGTTATAGTGGGTTTTCATGATTTCAAAAATTATTCGTCTTTCAGATATGTTTTTACTTAATGAGTTTGTTATGCCTCTTTTAAAAGCATTTTCATACCACACTTCCTCCTTCAAAAAAGTGTAATCTCTTATTTTTAAAGTTAAATGTGTTCCAAGGAGAAAATATCCATAATGTGGCTAACATTGCTGTCTTGTTTATCCTTCCTGCTCTTTTTTAAAGCAAAGAACTTTTTTAAAACTCAGCTCATACATTCAATATCCTTGAGGTAACTTACTTCTTTTTTTTGATTAATTATTACGTATCATTGTAAATAACACTGCATTGAAAATACTATCTATTAAATCATAGCAAGCAGCCTTGAAATTTCCTTAGTAAAAAATCCTATATGCAAAATTACTAAACTAACCAATTTATATATTTTCAAAATTTAACTATAAATGGTCAAATTATATTCCTTTTTTAAACACTATTATGAGAATATCTATTTTAGTGTACCTGTGCTAAGACTGTTTTTTTTTTTTAATTTTATTTAAGGAGAAAAAGAAAAAAAGCAGAGAAAGGGTACCAGTTATACAGATTTACAGAAAAAAATAATCAGTAGGAAATCACTAATTAATGGATTACATATTGTCATCTTAGAAAGAATTGTTCAAGTTACAAAATTAAAGCTTATAAAGTGGACATTCCAACAGTGAGACTGCAAACAGTTCTGTTCAATGATCCAACAAAACTCAGTGATATCATTATCTATCTTACACACTTAAATATACATGCAGTTATATCATTCAGAGCAATTTCTTTTCCTCTCTTTGATACAATGACAATTACACATTTTGGGTTTTGTTGCACCCACAGTTCTTATTACTTTTTTGGAAGAGAGTAGAACCAAATGTGACATAACAGAACAGAGTCAGTCAAATCAAAAGGGTGGACATAATAGATAATGTAAAATCATAATACAAGGTGATCAATAATGGTTACCATAATGCCTCCCACTATCTCTAATAGAATTGCCTATATCATCAGTCATAATAAAATTGAACAAAACAGTAAAGAACAAAACTGACAAAACCAAAACATTGGAGACATTATAGATCTTCAAAAGTAGATAATAGTCAACCAGAATGGGCATTATAATGAATCCCACTATCTTCACAGTTGTTGCCTAAACTTTCGAACCTGGTCCTATCAAGCAAAACAGAATAGAGGGACATCAGTCAAAACAAGATGTTGAGAGCAATACAGGGCTTTAAATCAAGATAATGGAAAGTCAAAGTGGGTTACTATAATATATCTTGCTATTTTTTATTTATTTTTCCCTTAAATAAAAGGATAAAAATAAAAAAGTAAATAATAAAGTGGAGATTGAGATAAAAGAGGGCATAACAGCAAAACTGTGCAGATCAAAACATAACCATTTAAGCAAAATAGTGTTTCACCACAAGATGATCCCGACATAAAAGTTGTTACCATATTGTCTCTTTCCTTGAAATCTTTGAGTATAACTTCGTATACTGTAGCATCAAATATATCAAAACAATGTAAAATCATTTAAAAGAATGACAGTATTACAGGGTATTTAGAATCAACTAACAGAAAATGAACAATGGTTTCTGTATAATCTCCTTATCTATAAAAGTTTTTGCTTATACTATCATATATAATAAAATCCAATGAGATACAACCTGTTTAGACCAATGGAGACAGAAGAACAAAAGCTTGATGAGACTTCAAATCAAGATGATATTAAATCAGTATTATCTATTAAGACATCATTTTCTCCAAAATAGCTGCTCCTATCATCCAATCTTCTCTGCCTAATTTCTGTTGAGCTCTTTTTCTGTCATTAATTGTCAGTTTGTCTTCTTCATTTTGTTTTCTGCTCCATTCATTGTGGCCTCTCTGCCTACTATTTCTGGATTCTTCATATTTTTCTTTTTTAGAATATCCTGCAGTAATCTCTGTAGAGTTGAATTGGTGGCTGCATATTCCCCTAGTTCCTCTTTATCCTGGAAGCACCTTGTTTTTCCATCAATTTCCAGGGATAGTTGTGCAGGATATATCAATCTTGGCTGGAGATTATTATCTTTCAAAGCTTGAATTATTTCCCCCCACTCTCTTCATGATTTGATGGTTTGTGCCAAGAAATCTGCTGTAATTCTGATGGGTGTTCCCTTGTAAGTGATCTGTTTCTTGTCTCTGATGGCTTTGAATATTATGTTCTTGTATTGGATTTCTGGAATTTTAATTATTATATGCCTGGGTGTTACTCTGTTTGGGTTGTAGGTGGCTGGGGTCCTGTATGCTTCATACAATTGAGTATCTTTACCTTTTGCTAAATTAGGAAAATTCTCCTGGATTATTTCTGTGAGTAGCTTTTGTAGTTCATTTGTTTGTGTCCCTACTTCTTCTTTTATGTTCTTAATTCTTAAGTTATGGATCCTCTTATCATCTTCTAGTCTTTGTATTACTGCTGTTTATTTCTTTGTTATTTTTAAGAAGTTTTTCATTTCATTTTCCCATATTACAAATCTGCCCTCCAGTTCAGATAATCTGTCCTTAGTTTCTTTCAAGCTGTTATGCCAGTTTTCGATAGAGTTTTTAGTTTCCTGGTAATCTCTTTGAACCTGCTTCACATATTCTATGCTTTCTCTATTTTCTCCATCAAACAATTCTCCCTTCTTTTTCTGTTCTTCCATTCCACCATCTGTTTTTTCTTGGGTGGTGCTTAGCTTTTCTCTAACTATTCTGCTTATGTCTAGCTTCAGGTCATTAATAACTTCATTCCTGAACTCGTCTATGAGGCTCTGGAGATAGTGCTTTATATCTATTGGTGCTGTGTCTGCTATTGCGTCTTTCTCAGGATTGGGGGCCGAGAACCCTTTCTTGTTGCCTCTTCCCATATTCTTTGTTCCTTATATATGCAAGTGTATATAGGAGGCCCAGCTTCCTTCCCTGTGAGCCACAGTCTGATTGAATTGCACTGGCTAGGTGTTCCCGCCCACCGCAGCTCACCAGGAAGTTGCAGACCAGGCAGCCTGTGTGGGGCCCGCCCCTCCAGGTCACCTTCAGGTGCTGGGATCTGGGTTATGCTAGTCTACTGGGTCTCACATAGCTAGGCACTTCTCACCAATCCTGCTTGAGAGGGGGATACGTGGCTGAAGTCACTGCAGTGCCCTGTTCCTGCAAGTCTGCCCGGTCCCAGAATGTCCTCTGTTGGAGTCTCCTAAACCGTGGAAGAGACCCAGTTTCTCTCACTCACCGCAAGTCAATGCACAGCTCCCTGTCCATCCTGCTTTCAACTCCGTTCACCGATTCCCGTTCTCAGAGCTTCCGTGCATCTCTCTCCCTGCCAAGCCGATGTAGAAGCAGCAGTGGTGGCGGGAAACCCAAATCGCGGCTTCCAATGCCGCAGGCTCCAGCTTCCATACTGAGGCTTTTCTGTTCCTGTTATAGCACCAGGATTGCATTCCCAGTTGGTTTCTCTCAGCCCAGTTCGTTCTTGGGTCAGCAGGGCATATCTCCACTTACTTATGATTCCTTACTCTGCACCATTCCTGAATTCTAAGCTGGGTCTTTCAGAGAACCTCTATAGCTGCTGCTATCTGTCCACCATGTTCTCCCGGAAATGCTAAGACTGTTTTAGAATTGAAATTTTTAATATTTCCTAAATTGTGTTATACTAAGATGCTGAAAAATTAAAATAATTAATTAAAAGATAATTAGCAAAAATAGTTAAGAGGATAGTTATTAGCAATATTGTCATTCTGTACTGAGCTTGTTACCCTAGTAACCAAGCACCAACCACATAGTTATAGATTAACTGACCACGTCCTTATTCTGTTCTGTATACCTCGCCCCCCCCAAGTAACCTGTGTGCTATGTCAACTTTTGTTCCCCCTCGTAAGAGACAAATGATGTTGTGTCAACCATTGTTCCCTTTATAAGAGACAAAGGTTCCTGGAATTGGCAGACCAAGGGCTATGAATTGGCTAATCACCCACTGTGAAATGCTTCTTACCTCAAGCAAAGGGGAACAAAGGCCCACCTTGTTTCTGTTTCTCATCACTATGTACTTAATGATCAATGAGCTAATCATAAATGAACTATAAAAATCAGTCAAAATTTTAACTCAGTTGCACAGCTTTGTGAATTCCATCTGCACTGTGTTCCCCGGCCAGCTAAAAATAAAAGCGCTTCTTCCTAAAAACGACGTTGTTTTGCCCCATCTTTTCCATATCAGGGGTTTTGCCCCATTTTTCATCTCAGGGGCCTTTTTGGGGAAGTACAACAAATTGGCAGTGAATTAATGTTGTATAATTAGTTTAATGTGCATTTATTTTATTACTAGGTTTATTACTAGACAAAAAGAATAAATTTTAACAATACATTTATGAGTCATGTTATTGTTTACTAATTTACTTACTTTTTCAATGTCTTATTAAGATTTAAGAGCTCTTCATATATGAGTCAATCTTTTGTTACTTACGCTTTTTAAGAGCAGAATGTATTTCTTGAGAGAAAGTCCCTGTCTGAGAGAGACACAGAAGATGTCCCAAGTAGGCTGCTGAGGACCCTGACATTTCAAGGAATTTTTACAGAGCAAAACCACAAAGTGAGGAGGGTCTGATGTGGGGCAAAATGGAAAATCACAAGGTGGGCTGGAGATGGGACAGAACTGCATTCAACCAGTAAGCAAACAAGCATAATTGCTCAGGTAAAATTGATTAACTCTGGATCAAATGGGGAAGTGAGTCATGCAGCAAGCATGCATGAATACAGAGCAGGATTTTGTTGCATATATTTTAAATGCCTTCTTCACTTGATTTTGCCTTTATATTTTACTTAAGGATTTCAAGGAAATTATAATAGCTTTAATATTTGTATAATTAAATAGATTAATGTTTTGTTTTATAGAAAACTCCTCCAAAGGCCCTTCACTTTGACTTTCCAGTGCTGGGGAAAAGATACATTTTCTCCATAGAACAGAAGCTTTGCCTTCCAGCCTAGAAATGAGACAGGCTTAAGTGGGAGACATTCTGACTTTTTGTGTATTTTGGGAAGACTTCCTCAACCTCTATTATCCATGTTGCTTTATGCATAATGTGGCTTATTGTTAGTAATAAGTAAAATAACATCTTTACCTCTCAGCATGGTGGCTGGATAGAAGTAAATGGTTTGCACTTCTAAGGACACTAATGATGACAACAATGACAATGATTTTATTTTATTTTTATTTCTGATAGCTGCACAACACATTTAACTCTCAGATGAAATTCATGTAGACACCCTTAGTCCTTAGCAATTTAGCATTATTCTACTCAAGAATTTTTAAAACAAAGCACCTTTATTTCATTTATTTATACAACCCAATTCTCAGTATTGGCTGATAAAACAAGTGTTTTAAGTTTAAGATTCACTGAAAATTCTTAAGAAAAAACAAACAAACACAATGCCTGGAGGCTGGGGGATGGTACATAATTTAACAAGAATCATGAACTTTCCTCACTCTGGTTGATAATAAGAGGCCACAGCTCCTTTCTGCTCACTTCTACTCTAGGGGGACCTGATTAGTCTCCTACCCTTCTCTAAACCTTCTGTTTTGTTGGCTTGTAAAACTTCTTTCCCCCTCTTCAAGAGATCTTCTTTCCTCAGGATATAAAACTGACTCTGCAGTTGAAGCAAAGCAATGCTAGATGATCTGCATTTCTGGGAATTTGAGACCCAGCACTGCTACTTCCAGGATTCCCTAGTTTCCCCAAGGGATACCTCCTGTGGGCATAATAAGTCAGATGAGGTTTATCATATGACTCTTGAAGCTGGTCCTTTTTTGTAGAACGGTAAATTGATACAGTGGCCTGAGACAAGGTCTTCATCCATTTTTGCCCTCAGTTAGAGACCCCACACCTAGGTAGTACTTTATCCTGTTTTCAGGAAGTGCCTTCATGTATGATAATTGATATAATCCTCACAAAAAATTTTCATAGATTTCCTTTGCAACTGACAAAATTGAGATTTAGAAGACTGAGTGAGTTGGCCAAGATATTATTCTTCAGTGACAGAGTTAAATCTCTACCATTATAAGCCTTCCTGCCCCCTAAGACTAGCAAAATGGAACACTGTCATTTCTCTGGAACTTTTCTATTTGTTCTAACCTACAAATGCTTTGATCAGGTAGGGATGTGTTCAGATTCCAACACTGGCCTTATGTGAAAATTTTGAGCAAAGTATTCTACCTACTCAGCCAACTGTCTGAGTTGTATCTAAAATAAGGTGGCAATTATCAGTGGACCCACTTCAGGATTCTTGTGTGAATTAAATAAGGGCATGTTATGAATTCAAACCTTATTAGCTATTATTAAAACTGGATCCACAGTAATGTCATTGGCTATTGTATCGCTTATTTAGTGTTCTGTCTGTTGAAGTCATTATTTGCCATGTGTTGAACCACTGTGCCACTGTAGAGGGAGGTCCTTACCAAAAGATGTTTGGTTGTCTAGCATTTACAAAGAATGCTAGACCCCAATGAAAGACTGCAGGGAAAGTTATTTCTGGCTTCTTATTTCTTATCTATAATCTAAAATACTGTAACTCCTGAAAATATACCTTGGAAACATTTTAGTTTACATTATTTCCACGACCTTTATAGCACTGCATTTGAATTTATGCAGACATCCAGTGTATAAAAAGTGACAGCCAACTTCAAGAAACAGTGTGGTGAAATCTGTTTTCACTCTTGGTGATATTCTTCCTTGAATATTCAGTGTAGTACCGTCAGGAGATTTTGAAGATCCCCTGAAGAAGAAAACTCTACCATCATGCTTTCTGTATCATGAATGAATTATTCATGTGGGTCAGAGTGATTCATAAAAAAGGTAAAAGCATTAGCTCAGAACATTCTTACAAGTAGTTTAACATGCAAGGTATAAGACCTGCTTATCTACACCTCAATGCTTATGGCCTCTGATGATTTGAATTTAAGTGACATATTTCAAGATCCTGAAATAGGTTGGAGATCAATGAGAAACTCTTATTTTAAGAAGTGTTTTGGAAAATTACTTATTAACTGCTTAGAATTCTCAAAAGTCCTTAGTGATTCTGTTTAAGCCTCTGTGTGCCAGTGTGACCATTTGTAGCATGATCAAATACTTGACTGTTTCAGAATATGTATCTAAGAAAAATATTTTTCAGGTAATAGAAAGGACTCAACTGAAATCTTAGATAGTTCTTCCAAAGCTTCTGCCTCAGTAACATCTCCACTGCACAGCTAACAAGCCAAATCAGGTGTAGTCAAAAAGAAGAGATAACCAAAGAGAAAGTTAATGACCCTCCTTGTCATTACTTGACTGAAAATTTAGTTTCTAGCAGACTATTAGGTTATGGAACATCTATCACACTTAGTAAAAAACTTAAATTTCCAGGGTATCTGGGGTTACATAAAGATGAACTGATCTGAAGAAAAATGAGGTAATTCCAGCTTTATGTAGAGTTTTCCTCAAGAAGTATCAAAAAGAAATCAAGTATTGAAGGTAACCATATCCTTTTGAAGAAGAATAGTCATGGAATCCAAACTTCAGCCAAATATATCCCCAGATTGTCACTTTGGTAAGATCAATAGCCTCACTAGATTTCTGTTTCCAGATAAAGATGGGAAATATTGGAAAATATATTTTTCTGCAGTGGTGCTCAACAGGTTGAATTAATTTTGTGTGCCAAGTAGTATCATTAAATACTGATAATACTAATGTCTTTTCCATTACTCAGCAGATTATTATATATTTCACAAGTCTTTTTTTTTTGTAATCTCATTCTATCTTCAGAAAGCTTTATGAGGGTAGGGGTTTTCATAATCCCATTTTATAGATGAAGAAAGTGAGACTTTAGGAAGTAATACACAGTAAAAGTCATAGCCATAACTCAAACTCTTATATAAAGTTTATATCACTCCTTTAAACACTTAAGAGTGACAGCCAATGTCATCATTTTAAAATAGACATTTGTTAATATGAAATTGTGAATATAACACAACCAGATTTAGCACAAAAAGTCATAAAACTCGGGTAAAACAAATTGTTTGAAGTTTTAGTTAATCTAAAAATATTTTTATTTTCTAATACAAGATTTTAATTATATGTATTTTGAAATATTGAAAATTTTACTGCTGTCTCTCCTCCATCTCCTTTTCATATCTTTTAGGTTTTAGAGACACCAATTGAAGAAGATTGTTTCAGGCAGATGATACTTCCTTTGCCAACACTTAACAAGAAAGCAAAGAAAATGTTAGACCCCAATAAGAAGTTAAAATTTTTTGATACTTTAAAAATGAATATTGATATAGCTCATTAGTGTTAATAAGGTACACAGTAGTTCTCAAATTTTAATGTACCTAAAAATCTGGCATTTTCCAGTTCCCCTTTTCTTGAGACTTTGTTGCTTAAACTAGTAAGACAGATTCTTAGGACCTATATTCTTAAACAGTCTCCAACAAGACTGGAACAGAAAATATTTGAAGGAGAATTCTTTCCTCTTAATCATCATTTTATCATTCTCCTTTGTACCTTCTCAATCCAATGTCTAAACAGCATCAACTATGATCATGTAGTTGCTCTGCTAAAGTCTCCTTTGGCTTCTAAATGCCTTTAGTATCCATTTCAAACTTGATAACATGGCCCATCTACGAGGTCTCTTTGGATCTCTTAAACTAATGTCTTGTTATTCACAAACTCACTCTGCTCCAGTACCTTTGGCTTTTTGCATGGCTCCAACCTACTGCTGCAGTCAATTCTGGGTCCTGGTCATCAGTCTCCAGCTTCTTTACAAGGCTGACTCTTTCAGTGATGCATGAACCACTCAGACATCTCCTTTTAGGGATCTTCCTTGACTACTACTGTGGTACTCGAGACTTTCTTGATATTTTCTCCATCAGGCTTAAATCTACCATCTACTGGCCTGGAGAAAGAATTCAGTAAGAAAATTTTCACTTCTTGGATCCCTGCCAACTGATAGACCCTAAAATATGTGAGACACAGCCTCATGTGTTGCAAGACCTTACTTTTCCACAACAACTGCATTGGTCACCCTGCAGATCCAGGGGCATTCCTGCACTTCACAGGATGAGCAAAAGACCCTGTGAAATTACAGACAAGCCAGAGCCACTTGTCCAAGGAGTATGAGAATTTGGCAACCTGTACCATCAATTTTAATGGCAAATACCTTGGTTCAAGGTATTTGGAATGAGGTACAGCAAATGAAGTACAGCTTTAGTAGGGAAACACAAGGCAAAGCAGAGGATAGTTGGGGTACAGGATTGTGATAACAAAACAGATCTCTTGAACAGTCTGAAATATCTGACTTCATTCTTTGTCACTGTTAATTTCTTTCATTGAGACACAATACCTTGACACACTAAGGAAGAAAAATTTATTTTGGCTAAATTTGTTGAGGTTTCAGTCCATCATCAATTGGTAGCAAGTTAGGGCAGCATGGCAGAGATGAAACAGATCGCAGCATGCTAGTGGAGACAGAAAGGTAAGGGAAAAAGACCAAGAGGAAAGGGAGGGAGATATACCCTTCCAGACCACACCCCATTGACTCACTTTCTTTGACCAGGCTGAACCTTCCACCAACAATTTACCTATACCCTCTCCACTGGACTAATCCATTGATGAGTATAACACCCTAATAATCCAGTCACCTTCCAAAAGCCCCATCTAGGAGCATACAAGGCTTGGGGAGTACATCTAAGTATAAGTGATAAAGTCACTTATGTGCTTTCAAATGAAGTTTAATCAAATATAAATTCCATAAAACCAATCTTCTTAGCTAGATCCCCAGATATATGATGTCTGTCACAGAGATTGTACTAAATTAAATCTGTTTAATGAATGGCTGAGTAAGTGAATAAATTGTGAGAGTGCACACATAATCAAAGCTTGTAATGTGCCAGGGACCTTTCAGATACTTTGCTTAAAAGTTCCTTTCCAGCCCTTACAGCAATCTTATGAGGAAGGTATTAAGAATTCCCATTTTTTAGGTTAGGATTAAACAACTTGTCCAATAACATGCAATTAATAATACACTCAAGAGGCCATATGTTTTTCCATGATGAAACAGTGAGTAAACTTATGAATAAAAACATAATTGTACAAGGGAGCGAAGATAGGAATGAATGAACAATAAATGCATAAATAAGATTGAAATGTGAAATCTGTTTGCCATTGAGGTGTAAGGAAAACAAAGTCAAAAATTTTAAATGAAACCCAAAATGATATTTGAAATGATAAATATAAAGAAATTCTCAAACATACAGTTTTTTCTTATCAGGGGAACTTTTCAGAAAATATCCAAGAAAGTCTAAGAATGGCTGCATTGCAAAGCAGCAAAAGAGTGCATTATTTTGCTCACAATGTGGTATGTTGAGGCACTGGTCATTCATGTCTCATTAATAGTGAGTAAGTGCTGCTTTGGAGCATCTGGCATTTTGACATGGAATATCAGGGGAAGGCTGGAGGACCAATGAGAACATGATTAGTCACCATGTTCTCTGTCTTCCCAAGTCCTCACTGTATCTGGGGTTGATTTCCAGGATCTCAGTATGCTGACTAATGTGTTTCAAGTAAAAATAAAATTGAACACCTGTGCAACTAACAGTATGGACTCCTCAAATTCCCACACAGATCCAATAATGGATACAGCTTGCCCATAAAGATGGTTTCGTTTCTCAGGTGAAATGTGGATAGGAGATTTATCACAGGAGTGACAGCATGATTAATGCATATTCGGTCATTTTTTCATCCCTAGTTTTATAGCAGTTGGTCTGTCTACTCTTTTCCAGTAGAATTTTGATTTAGAAGAAAGAAGTGAGGAAATGAGAGGAAGGGAGGAGAATAGAGGGCCTAGGGAGGAGGAAAGCGGGAACACAGGGTGGGATGGGAGAGGAGAGGGAAGAAGGGTGCCATCCTCTGAAAATAAGAAACCTCCACAATGTAACTCTTGGTGTCCTCTAACCTCTTCCTCTCCGATTTGAATGACAGTAATTGAAGTTTTAGTTTAACCATTTCCCTATGATCTCATGAGGACATGATGATTTTTATGCACAAAACAAGAGCACCAGTAGTTTGTATCATTCTCATCAGTCTTGTGTTTTTCTTTCTTCAAAAACTATACAATTTCTTAAAAGGTTAATTTTCATGTGAAGTTTATATATCCATTTGTTTTATATATGTGTGTTCATATATATTCTTTTACTTACGTATATATATGCATGTGTTGCATATATTTGTACATGTACACAATTTATATATTTTTAATTTTTGTGCCCTTTTAATTTTTTATTTTTGTATGCCCATAAGTCCATGCAGTGATTTGAAATAATCTATATAATATAAATAAGCTAATTGTAATTGACCTGCAAGCACATTGGAACTCACCTCACTTTGTTCATGTCCTTTGGACTAATTCAAGAACAGAATTGACCTTATTGAGGGATAGATTGCATGATATTTGCCTATTATCTAGTCCATAAAGGAAGCTCTTCATTTCGTAAAATAATCTTATTTGAGTATTCCTTCATTCTCCAATAAAAATAAAATATAAAACAGTTTAAAATGCACTGTATTCTATGTCATTATACATTACATGGTCATTATAAAACAAACTATATAAAACTTAAAAATTTTTTATCATCACATTAACTTCAACAATTTTTTGCAAATTTTGTTCTCAGTTTGATTTTTTTTAAATGAATGCTACGATTTATTTGCATTTTTTTTTTCTTTTGCACCAAGGATCGAACTCATGACCATGCCCTTGCAAGACAGGAACTTATGCCCCAGCCCTTCTCAGTTTGATTTGATTTTGGTATGTTCTTACCAAATTTAAGGTAAACTTTTCTTGCTCCATCAAAATGCTTGGATTCATCTTACCTTTTAAATTTTGCACTGAAATTAAGATATAATCTTTTATCAGTGACCTACAATATCATCCATTTTTTAATTTATATTTTTTATGCTAACTTTGATCTTTCTTTAATATTAGCATGGTCAGTTTTGTGGTAGTTTGGTTATCCAGTTGACCTCCTTACAATAATTTGTCTTTGCCCTGGAAATGAGGGCATGAAGGTGAGTTCAAGCACACTTTTGCACATTGGGGAGAGCTCTGGACCATAACCCAAAGGGGTTAGGACTCCACCCATGTTTCTGAATAGCGCTAGGAGGCACAAGACATCCCCTGGGACTGACTGAGCACTTTGGACCATTACTCCCAGCAATTAGGGCCCTGACCAGCATCCTAGACCACTAGAGCATGCACAGGAGGATCCTGTGGACCTGACTGGGCCATGCCAAGCAACCTCCAATCAGTCTCTGTAAGCTGGGGGTGCCCAATGTCATTTCCAGCACACCCACAGGAAGCTATGGAACATTGTTCAAAACCCAGAAATATAGGAAAATGACAAAATGAAAGAGCAAAATTAAATCTCAAACTCTAGCCTATCCCAAGAAAGCCTAGGAGCCATGTACATAGAAGAAAATATAAGCCATATACCTGAAATGCCTGAAATGATAGCACCTGAAATAAAGAAATAACTCCAGGAAGCTATAATGGAACTCAAATCAGAAATAATCTCCCAGGTAAAAGAAGAACTGAAAAATGTAATGAAAGAAATTCTGAACACATCTAAAGAAGACACAGTTAAAAATTAGAGGAACAATTCAAAAAGATGGAAACCCTGAATGAATAATATAAGAAACAAACAGAATGCATGAAGCAGATTCAAAGAGATATACAGGAAATCAAAAATTCCATTGAAAGTTGCCAAACCACCTCAACCAAAGTGAAGATATAATTTCAGTCCTTGAAGACAAGATTGTAGCTAGTGAAGAAGAATGGAAAGATCTTTTAAAAATAACAAGGAATCAGGAAATAGGAGTTCAACAACTGCAAGATAATGCAAAGAAAACAACATAAGGCTGATAGGGATAAATGAAAAAGAAGGGGATAACACAAATGATATCAAGAGGCTATTTACAGAAGTAATACCTGAAAAGTTCCCAAACAAGAGAATGGAAACTGACGTATGGATCAATGAAGCATATAGAACTCTAAATAGCCATAACCAAAATAAAACTACACCTAGACTTATAATAATCAACATCCCAGAAATCCAACATAAGAACAGAATATTAAAAGCTGTCACAGAGAAAAGAAAGATCACCTATAAAGAAAAACCTATCAAAATCACAGCATTCCCCAACACAAACAATGGATTTAAGAAGAGCATGGAGTGAAATATTTCAGATCCTAAAGGAAAATGACTTCCAACCCAGACTATTGTACCTTACAAAACTTTCCTTCAAAATGGATGGAGAAATAAGATACTTCCATGACAAAGAACAGCTGAAGAACTTCATGATTCACAAGCCAACCCTGCAAAGAATGCTGAAAGACATTCTGGATACACACAGGAAAAAAACCACTAAGCAAGACAGACAATCAAACAGAATAGAAGGTAAAGATACCAAAGGAGAAAGATAACATGTCAACAATAAACCAATATACATCAATTATAACCATTGATTTAAATGGCCTCAATTCACCAAACTGACAGAATGGAACAAGGAAAAACATCCAACCACACGCTGTCTAAAAGAAACCCATCTAACCCAAAGCAAAACTCATTGACTGAAAGTCAAAGGATGGAAAATAATACTTTGTGCAATAGGAACTCCCACCCCCAAAAAAGCAGGGGTAGCTATTCTGTTTGTGGACAATGTGAACTTCAAACTAGAATGATCCAAAGGAATAAAAAAGGTCACTACATACTAATTAGGGAAAACTTTCAAGAGGAAGAGATAATAATCTTAAACATATACGTAACAAATTCAGGAGCACTTAGCTATATAAAACAGGTATGGATAGAAATGAAAAATCAAAAAAGCAATAACACAATTGTATCAGGAGACCTTAACATACCATTGACACAAAGGGGCAGGTCAACCAGACAGAAAGTCAGCAAAGCAATAAAAGAGCTGAATCACACCTGTGAACAAATGGACTTGATAGATGTATACAGAGTGTTCCATCCTACAACATCAGAATATACATTCTTCTCAGCAGTACATGGAACATTCTATAAAATAATCTGTATAATAGGCCACAGAACATACTTAAATAAATGGAAAAGAACTGAAATCATCCCATGCATGTTAAGGATCATAGTGCCATGAAACTAGAAATTGATTATAAACTGCAAAATCCCCACAAACACATGGAAATTGAACAATACACTCCTGATCAATCAGTGGTTCACAGAAGAAATGCAAGAAGAAATTAAATAGTATCTACAAGCAAATGAAAATACAAATACAATGTACAGGAATCTGCAAGATGCAATGAAAGTAGTCCTCAGAGGAAAATTTATTGCAGTGAATTCCCACATCAGGAAAACAGATCAAACACAAACAACCTGATGCTATACCTAAAACATCTAGCAAAAGAAGAGCAAGTCAAGCCAAAAGCCAAAAGAAGAGAGGAACTAATAAAGATCAGAGCAGAAATCAATGCAATAGAGACTAAGAAAACAATACAAAGAACCAATGAATGAAAGAGTTGGTTCTTTGAAAGAATATATAAAATTGATAAGCCCCTTGTCAACCTTATAAAAAAAGGAAAGAAAAACTCAAATTCATGCAATACAGAATGAAAAGGGTTAA
The DNA here is from genome assembly GCF_034190915.1 of Cavia porcellus. Classification (NCBI taxonomy): domain Eukaryota; kingdom Metazoa; phylum Chordata; class Mammalia; order Rodentia; family Caviidae; genus Cavia; species Cavia porcellus. The sequence goes on from NW_026947496.1 coordinate 56,660,521, forward strand.
ATCACTACAGACTCTGTGGAAACACAGATCATCAACACCTATTTCAAAAACCTCTACTCTTATAGGTGTGATAACACAGAGGTAATGGACAGATTCTTAGAAACGTATGAATTACCAAGGCCATGTCAAGAAGATGTAAAATTGTTGAATAACCCAATCTCTATGAATGAAATTGAAAATATAATTAAATGCTTACCAACAAAGAAGAGCCCAGGCCCAGATGGATTTACTGTGCAATTCTACAAGAAATTCAAAGAAGACTTAATGCCGACACTCCTCAAACTCTTCAATGAAGTTAAAAGGGGAGCAATTCTCCCTAATTCATTCCTGGAAGCAAATATTACTCTAGTAATTACTCTACTATAATCCTGTTTCAAGTGGGTCATTATTTTATTATGCCAATTTGATCCTTGAAGGAAAATAATTATTATGACCTTTGAGGATGTATTTTCTTCAATTTGCCTCTGGAAATGCTAATGTGCTTGGGTCATTACCCCTCAAAAGAAAGAGTATTTTTTGGTGGCAGCCTCACTAAAGCTGTAATCTGAGATAAACCCAACTTAAAGAAAGAACTATAGGCCAATCTTCCTAATGAACATAGATGCAAAAATTCTCAATAAAATATTGTTAAACAGAATGCAGCAAATGATCAAGAATTTATGTACCATGACCAAATGTCATCCCAGGCATTATGGCTCAACATATGTAAATCAATAAATGTAATCCACCATATCAATAGAGTCAAAAGTAAGAATCATATGGTCATTTCTATAGGTGCAGAAAAAGTTTTTGATAAGGCCCAACACTCATTCACGATAAGAATCTTGCAGAGAATTAAAGTAGAAGGTCTTTACCTCAATATGATAAAGACCATCTATGACAAACCAAAAACCAGCAACATATTAAATGACCAACCATAGAAAGCCTTTACCCTAAAATTTTGTACAAGACAAGGATGTGCATTATCACCACTCCTATTAAACATAGTGCTGAAAATACTAGGCAGAGAAATTAGACAAGAGAGAGAAATAAAAGGAGAAGGAAAAGAAGAAGTTAGATTATCATTATTTGCAAATGACATGATCTCTACATAGAAGACCCCAAAACTCCATTGAAAGACTCCTAGATATAAGAAATAAATTTAGTAACATGGCTAGATACAAATATGAATGGCAAATAAATACATAAAAATATTCAGCAATTCAGTTGCAATTATTTTTGTTATTCACAGTCCTTATTTGGATTTATTTCCACTTTAAATATTACATTACAATTTGTATAAAGTTCACAGACTGAAATCATTTTTTCTCCATTGCACAAGGAGATACACAGATACTCTTTTATAAAGGTATCTTTATAAAGAGCAATTATGTACCCAAAGCTAGTGTGAGAGCTAGGAAAACTATTAGGGTGAATTCTATCCTTGTCTCTTTCATTAACCTTGGCAATATCACTAAATAGCACATGTATAATCATTGGTAACTCACTGACTCAGCAAGCAGAAACCTCAGCTATGGATTGCTAAGAATAAATGAAAAAGTGACTAATAATTGCAGCCATCTACTATAATCCTGTTTCAAGTGGGTCATTATTTTATTATGCCAATTTGATCCTTGAAGGAAAATAATTATTATGACCTTTGAGGATGTATTTTCTTCAATTTGCCTCTGGAAATGCTAATCTGCTTGGGTCATTACCCCTCAAAAGAAAGAGTATTTTTTGGTGGCAGCCTCACTAAAGCTGTAACGATGCTCTTAAAACTTCTGAGCCTAGCTTTCTTAACTCTTAGGTCAGTGCCAGCACAGATCTTTTCAGCATGAAACACACTTTACTCCCATTCAATATGTGTAGGAATTATATATTGTGGAGATACTTTAAAACAGGTAAGATAAGGTTTAAGAATCTAAAGAAGAGAAGCAGCGATTTCCTTATAATTTGAACCACTAGATCCCAGAAAGATCGCTTCACTTACTACTCAATGACAGAAATGAAGGTGGACATAGATCTTTAATTCTTAGTGTATATTTGACAGATATAAAACTCACAAAGAAAAATAATTAATCAGACCTCCTACTAATGACCACAATATTTTTTATAAAAAATCATGAATGATGATATTGAAGTTTTCATCTCCATTTGGTGACTTTTAAATTTTTTTTATTCTAATGTATTAGAAGAACTGTGACCATAATTATTTTTTGTCAAAAGGGTAGGAAAAATTTTATGCCTCTGGTTGATACATCCAGATATACAAAACACACAGAATGAATTTATTTTTCTAATGCATGTGATTCTGACCTCATGAGTCAATCTCCTTTAAAGAGCTGAATATTGGATTTTTCACCCTTAAGGACAGAAGTAGATGGGTTCTTAGTTCATTGTTTCACTATGCTTGAATGTTGAATAATTTTGCTGCATTTTACATTTGAGTGTAAATTAAAGATATGTCTTAGCATATACTGCTAACATGTTTATACAATTACTAAAGAAAGTAACCTAAATTGAAAACAGCTTACATTTGAACCACATGTACCCTGCTTTTGTCCTGTTACTAAGTTTCAACATAAAAAGCAGAATCAAAACAACAGCAAAAATCCAACAGATTCTAACCTTAGCTCTGTATTGATGTTCGTTCTATTTGTAAAATTGAATATATTTCTGAGATATGGTACTTAAGCAACTTAGAGTCAGAGTCTAAACTAGCATAAACAGTCCCACAAGGGAATGTTTTTATACCATCTATTCAAAAGTGGTTTCTGAACAAGTTTCCCTTAAAAATCAACATACTTCAGAGTAAGAGGAGAATGCTATGCTTATTCTCTCAAATTTCATGTCATCATTTGCACAATTCCTTTTAAAAAAATCAAACCAAATCATAGAATTGCTTTTTATCTACCAAAATTTCTTAGTGAATAAAACTTCTTATGAATCTGCACTAAGGAGCAAATTCTTTTCTTTACAAAACAAAACCCATCCTTGCTACCTATGAGTGGTTCAGTTCCAACAGATCTAATCCAAATGTACGTTTGTTAAATTGCTCACAGATGACAAGAAATTGCAAATCAATAGACATGCCTTTTCTTCTATAACTTGGATAAACTGAATAAAACTTATGAGGCATCTCTCTTTCATTAATGCACTACATTTATTCCAGCATCAGTGAATTCACACTCTCAAACGATAGCATGTTCCATGTCTTAAGTGAAATGTCTATGAGCAGATGCATTAGAGTGAATTTTCTCTTGCTCAGTTTATGATATTGGTATTTTGCAACATTCATTGGTGTTATTTGATAAAGGAATTTTGCCAGTAGCTCAGGTTGCTTTCTCAGTGATCACACTATTTGTCATTAACAAGGCAGCTGCTTTTATTAGCTTCCTGGCACCAGTGTGACTTGTACCTGTTTTGTCAAGATGAATGTAACCTTGAAGACTGTCTGCAGTTCCAAGGATTTTTTTTTAACCACTGACAACAATTTCATCAATTTTCCTCCCTAAGTCATGATTTCGAGCTTATTTAGGGTAGAGGGGTCACTGCTTTAAAAAATAATATGAACTATTTGAAGACTATTTCCAGCATTGGATAGTTTTTTAATGAAGTTGGAGCTTGCTATTTAATCATATTCAATATATTTACATGCTCATGTTTATGACTGTTACCTTTAGATGTTTTCAGCTTGATGAAATTATTCCTTAAAATTCCTTTTTCTCAGCACAGCCTTCCCTCTTACTATAGATCTTCACGGGAGTCCTGGCCCTTGTTAAGATTAGCAATGCTTTCTCAAATGCATGACACAATTTAATAAGTAAGCCTCTTTATGTGACTTTGAAATATTTTTGAATGAGTAGGACAGACAATAGGAATAAAATAGAAATTTAATAGTTGATTAAATTTTAGCTGAAGATCACTAATCGCCAGTCTTGGTAGAATATAGAATATTCTGCAGCGTAATGGAAATTCTATGACACATTAGGTCTGACCTTTCATATTTGTGAAATTCATGGTGGAAAATGTGTTTATTAACTTTTGCTAAAAGTCTCTAATCTTCTGTAATAGGAGTCACAGAGGGATCCTAGATCAGAAATCTCCAGAAGTTGGAGACCCCCATGTTGATAAATACTTGTGCAGAACAAAGACTGGTTCATTGTACAGCTTGTTCTTACCCTAAGCAACTCATCATAACTGGAGGAATGCAAGACAAGAAAATAGACTTTGGATGTCCAAATAAGCTTTCTGTCTTTAGTATGGCAGGCAAACAATATAGACCCCAGGAAAAAGAACACTGTGAAGTTTGAATTCTGATCTTTTCCCAGGCTAGTGCTGTGCGGTCCCATCCTCCCTGGTGCCATAGGACAGTGGTAGTGAATCACAGCTCCCGGTCACTCATGTGATGCCAAGGTTGTTCAGCTGACACTCTACAATGCACTGTTACTAAGCTATGATGTTCTCTAGGCTAGGGATATTAAATGCATTTTGACATACGATATTTTTCAACTTATTATGAGTTTACTGAGTTGTATCCCTACCCTAAATCAAGGAGTATCTTTATAAAGCAAAGGACTGATTGAGTACTGTAAAGTAATAGAGGCTGTTTGCTTTTGCCTTTCTTAATTCCAGTCTTCTCATCTTTAACTGTGTTTCACCTTGTGACAAGAAATCCTCTCAAGCACTATTTATTGCATGTTTGGTTTTAATTTTTATTTTTATGTGTTTATACTTTCTATAGGCTGTTCACAGTAATTGTAAACTTGAATGAAGTCCATTTAGGGATTTAAAAACCATGAGGCTTAGAGAGTTATGTTAATTTCCCTCCCAACCAATTGCTTTTAATTGGTTAAGACTGAGCCCAAATGCAGGTCTTTGCTACTCTAAGCCTGTGTGATTGGTCTGCATGTTAAATACCCTTGTAAAAAACACATAGCACCACATCTTATATTCTTGTTTTAAAATTCTTGAAAATTTACTATTGTCTATAGAAAAAGCACAATCCCTTTAGTGTGACACTGATGTCCATGGATACTCTGGATCACACCTGCATTTTTACCCGCATGGACCATATCACTGTGGAACATCTTTACCTTTTTTGCTTTCATACCTAAGCATTAAATTTCCCCCTTATTAGTCAGGCATTCTTTGCCGTTTTTTTTTTTTTCTTATACAAGTCCAAAGTTGTACTCACTTTGTGTTCCTCTGTACCCATGTTAGGCAGCATTATCATTTATTCTTCCGTGACAGACACTGCAAAAGCACAAAAAAGTGACATCTAAAATGTCTTACTCACCAGTGTAACTGTCTACCCTTGTGACAGTCAACAGAGTACAAAACCAACAAACAACTAACAAGAAAGTTATCTACATGTGGTTTTGGGAGTGTAGATTTAAAGATCTCCTTCCAGACAAAGAGTTGACAGTGAGCTTCCTAAATTAGCCCTTTATGTCTTAAATTTTGAGAATTTTTGCCCACACATAGTTCCATGGATGTGCTGCTGTAAATAGAAACACTGCTGCTTCATGGAGCTTTGAAAGTCATAAGAGACTGAGAATGCCTTTGAAAGAGTCTTATGTAGCAAAAGTTGAGAGTTTTCATCTTTCAAAGAATGGAGAATGAGCTAAGGCAATGAGGGTATCAGGAGAAGGGAGACCCTTCCTGCCAGGGTAACAATCTTCTCGTCCATCACATACTTGCACTCTTCTCTGAACCCTGGAACACTCTCTCCCTTTGAACATGTTTAAGGCACCCAGAAAAGTTTATACTAAAATTGAAATGTACCTACTCACTATTAACTTTTCTCTTATTTATTTCACCTAAGCATGCATATTTTTAAAAAGAAAAAGCTATTGAATAAGATAATTTAGTCTCTCCACATTGTAAATATTATCACTTCTCAGATTCTAAATTTTTGAAAATGAAGATTTTTTGTAGCCAAAATTGCCAATTCTTTCGTAGTTTTATAAATCAGTGTTTAGAAATTGGCGTAGAGCTGAGGCTATAGTAAGGCCTCAATATAAATGCTTTGAAAAAACAATCACTACTTAGAAACTCAACCACTAATGAACACTTAGATTATTTTCATTTTCCTCATATTATAAATAGTATTTCCACTTACATATTTAGTGATTTCTCTCAGTGGAGTTCCTAAAAGATATTCATCATATTTATGTGGTATGCATATCTCTGAGTTTGTGATAATATATTCCAATTTTATTTCATTTATTTCATATTGTTCTAATTTTACCTTTTCTCTGTCAGTATATGAATGTTTAATTAATTTTATTTTTCCAGATTTGAGAAGTCTTTTTTAAAAAAATATTTGAAGGAGTAACAGGTGTGTGATTTTTATCTTTATCCTGTTGTGACGCTAGATTTTTAGTCTATTTCTCTTATAGCCTCTTAGGATTCCTAGGATGAAAGGTAGAGGACACATATAGTGCTTTAAAATACCCTCACTTAACAAATCAATAAATATTTATTGAATTTTATATACACTGAGGGTAAAAATTTGAGGAATATGTAATTTAAATATAATCTGTATCTAACACAATCTAGTGGGAAAAGAGACTTGGGTATAAAGTATATAATATAGATGTGAGAGAATATTATTTATAGAAAGAGACAAGAAAGCCTCATTGTAACCTACAGAGCTGTCTATGAAGACCAGGTGGAGAAGCCAGGCTTCCAGCTGTCTAAGGAAGGCTTAGATTCTGGGACAGACAGGGAAGGTACACAGGGAGGAACGTGTGGCCAAGTGAGCATGTCAGTGTGTCAGTGGAACAGGCTAAAGAATGATGTGATAATAAGACTGGATGGCAAAGGCGAAGGAATGTGCTTCTTAATAGCAGAGTAAGGATTTGGTACGTAAACTGAGTTAATGAAGATGAATCTTGAAGAATCAAATTAAAAGTAGCAAAAACCTCACAGAACAAGATATTCTGATATCTTTTTCAACACTTATCTCAATCCTGTAGGGTAATTTATTTCCTACTTATTGGATGAATAGATTTACATTACTCCATGTCAGCAAGACATACAATTTCCATTTACAGGCAAGTGTATTGATACCATATATTGTTTTATAGTAGGCGAAGAAACAAAGAAGGAAGGAAGGAAAGAAAGGAAGAAGGCAAGCATTTAAGTCTAAGGTAATCTCAGAAAGTGAACATATAAGGCAGAATGGCAGCTAGATATGAAAAAAGCAGCAATAAAGATTTTTTTTATCTAGATATTCAACATGGAAGGGAGATGAAGAAAGCAAGAGGTTGAATTCCTTACATCCCACCTGATTACATAGTTTAAAGAAAATATGTTCTATAATTTTAAATAACATTATGTGAGTGCCCCTAGCACATTATCCCTAACACTTGCAATTATAGTGCCAAAACAATTAACTTAAAGAAAGAATCACGAAAAATTGGAATTTATTTTTACTGGCTTTTAAATCCATATTGGTCTGTTTCCCATTTAGGAAGATATTTTTTCTCCTTTTCTTGTGAAGTGGCAGTATTGTGCATTAGTATTGTTGAAGCAAGAGAATAGAGAACACAAATTAAACAGCTTATTTTGGAATGAGTGTCCTTTTAGATCTTTGTCTTTTGAAATTTAAAGGTCAGTAATAGTTTCTATATGTAAATTTAGTTGTGAAATACATTGCACATTACTGGCACCAGCAAATGGGAAATATCACAAATTTATCATGGGGATGGGTCAGGAGCATGGTGGGTCGTTATGCACATAGAATGACAACTAATGACAGTTTTAAAAATTCTTTCTTTTTTAGAGATTCTTTCACGTGCACTCAAAGATAAAATTTACTTTACTCATGTTTCCAACCCAAATTCAATATCTTCTTAGACAATGTAATGGGTTGCAATCCTTTATTCTGTAAAGAATCAACTGGACTTCTGCCCTTCAATAAAAACTTTAATAACAGCTCTCCTGGAAAATCTTTTGTGGTCAAGTCTTACTTTCAGTTTTGATTTGGATACTTTGTACTGAAAGTAGATGATCTGAACTGACAGGAAACACTGACACTGTGATATGTGAAGCTATAGGATTCTTTCTTTTAAGAGGTTTAAAGTGCTGTCACGTAGTTCTTTATTCTTTAAAATGTCAGTGGAATAGATGGATGCTGGTTTACAAATTACATTTTCCCATGCTCAAAAAATGTTTAATTTTCTCGTACAAAGCATTAATATGGAAGGGGAGGATAAAGGAAGAGAGAGAGAGAGAGAGAGAGAGGAGAGGGAGGGAGAGAAAGAGAGAGAGAGAGAGAGGCATCATCAAACTACTGGAGTTTAGGTTATCTAAGTTAGATTACCCATCATCATTGCTTTATAGTGAAGACATGGAATTTTAGACCACTGAAATTCAGGGGCTATTTGTTACTGGAGCATGACCTCTTCAACCCTGACTATACAGTATGAATAGTTACTATATACAAACACTCTTTTGAAATATCTACCAAAATTCACATTTAATAAAAATTTCAGATCAAAACCCTATTTCTAACATCTACTCACTGTGTAGATAGAGCAAAACATTTAATTTTCCTGAGTTTTAATTTCCATTTATAGATAAGCCAAAAGTACATATCTTACATTGCAACTGTAAGAATTAATAGGAAACCTTGATCAGTGTCTGGTCTTTATGATTAAATGGTAAGCAATAAATAGAGAATCCACAATGTATTATATGAGATAATGAACATCACAAAAATAGATCAGATGAAGTATTTATGCTCCTTGCTATCTTCTGCTATTTTGCTTCTGTCTTCTAAAACCTCAGTCCTGAAATTATGGGAACTTCTAGTGTGCTAAAAATAAATAATTGTTTGATTAATCAGATTAGTTTCATAATTTTCTTATTATATATAGTGACAAAGAGCAATTTTATTTTTTATCTTAATCTATGTCTTCCCAATTTTGAGTTGCTGATTCTCTTTTTTGGAAGAAACAGTTAAAGGTCTGTCTGTATCATATTTCTAGGCTTTTTGGTTTTTCTTATCCCCTAGGAAGAATGTGTCTCGTTATCACCATGAGATCCTATATGTCTTTCTTTCTGAAGCTTCTACTTTTCTTTCCAATATTGACTTGTCATTTTCTACTACGTTATTACTAAGAGATCAAAGATGGCTTTACATTTTAAAAAGAACTGAGCAGGCTTTGTTTTAATTTTTATTAGTTATCTGGGAAAAAGTCCATGTGTTTTTATGTGCCTGGAAATATTATTTTAATTGTAAAAGATCAAAAGCTTTCCCCCTAAGGTCAGCAATAAGACAGTATTTTTGTCACTGCTGATCAGCTCACTTCTAGCGCAATCAGGGAACTAGAGCAATTAGGCAATTAAAAAAGAAAAAGTCATCCAAATTGGAAAAGCAAAAGTAGAACTATTCCCCTTGTTGATGACATGGTTCTGTACAGAAAAGAAATACTAAAGAATCCACACACAAAAATCAATCCTATTTAATATAATAAGTGAATTTGGCATAGTTGAAGGTGTAGCATCATTTGATAAAAATTAGTTGCACTGGTAATGAATAATCTGGAAAGGAAATTTAAATGAACAGTTCTGTTACAACAGCATCAAAGGGAATGAAGTAATTAGGAATAAATTTGATTAAGGATGTCCTAGACTTATAAATTGAAAATTACAAAGCATTGCTAAAAGAAATTAAGAAGACATAAATAAGTGGACATTTTAACCATCAGGTGTTTTGCCATTGCCAGTATTTTATATATTATTTTATATTTTAATCTTGTATTAATTATAGCTATTTGTTGGAAGCAGAACTGCATTACAAATATCATTTGATAAGTGACTTCACACTAAGATCAAGATATTCTAGTTGTGGAAAGGATTAAAAGATACCTACAGCATATAAAATATATGGTTCTGTTTTTGTCATAAAGAAATTAATGGGTGCTCTGTATTATTTCCATACTTAATTACTGTCCTTATGAGGGTCATATAAAATCAAATATAACTTGTCATTCAAAATTCTCCAAAATAAGAGTATTAGAATATCTGCATCCTAACCTATCACTCAATTTAGAGACTTATTTTATTGTGTTACAAAAGTGTTTACTTTTTATCCCATCATCTCTATTAATGTTTCCTCAGTTTAATAACTTACAGTGAACACTTTCTTAAATATCATTTTCAGAAAATTAAAATCATAAGTTAAAATTAAGTCCTAATAAAATCCCCCCTCTTCTACTACATGTTTTATGAATACCATGGCCCCTTATATAAACTTAACAACGGTGTTATATGCATTTACACTTTCAGATGAGACTTCTCCCTATGGAAAACTTAACTGTCCAGGATATCAGACTTTATTGATCCAGCAGAATACAAGAGGAAATAACATGTGGAACCAGTTGAAATGACGAGTAAATTGAATACTTTTCAATGCTTCACTTTAGATGAAGGAATTGTATGGTATGTAAATTATGTCAAAACCGTAACAAAAGTCAAACAAATACATAATACTAAAATACATTAAAGTTGAATGTATATAGAAAACATGCAATGAACTGCAGTAAATATTTTAGATTATAACTATTTTAATATGGAGAAACCCCAAATAAGACACAGTTGATGTTTATGAACTATGACGTTTCTAAGATATTAAATCTACCATTATACACACGATGTAATTATTAATATATTGGTTAACAGTGTAATAGAGATTGAGTATTTCCATCCAAAATAGTTGGAACCAGAATTGTTCAGATCTTGGATGTTGTTAGTTATTGAAATATTGGCATAGATTATCTGTTGAGAATTGTAATCCAAATTTTCATGTTTGTCAGAATCTAAAATATTTTTAAGTGCTGATGTGACAGCCAAATTGTTTTAGATTTCAGAGTATTTCAAATATCAGATTTTTGAATTAAAAGACTTTTTAATCTGTACAACAATTTTTGATAAAATTTATCTACAAGTAACATCCTTCAATATTGGTGGCATAAACATTATTGACTTAAAAACTTCTCTGATATACATGTAGATAGTCCATGACAGATAAGGAGGCACAAAGTACATGATTCTATGCTTTTAATTTGTTCTTTCTCAATCACCCTCAATCATACCTTTAGCTTCATGGTTCCAATTCTAGCTATCATACTTACATTTTCATCTCAAGAAAAAAATATCGAGAGGAATATGCTTCTTTCTTTGATGATGGTTTCCAAAATCTGCACATAATTTTTCCAGTTTTTCCCATCAACATAGTGTATTTAAAGGGTATCTGGAGTCTATACTTGGCTTAGCAATAAGATTGACTCACGGAGAAATTTTAGTCAAGAAAACAAAAGGGAAAATTTGTGTTGAGTGACACTTTACCATCAATGTCCACTCAACAAAGAGGCAGGCTGCCCAGTACTACTTCATAAGTATTTTCATTGTTTTCTTGAGCAGAGAAAATAATTTGTGGAATTTTTCCTCTCTGACCTGGACCGCATTCTAAATTCTTCATGTCCATATTGCTTATCACTTAGGATGAATGAGCAGCCTTAAACAGAGCCACAGACTGATAGGGAAGGGGAGGAAACTGAGGATAGTTACATCCTAGTTGATAATCAATTTGATACTATGGAGGTGAATGAATTGTTGGAGCGCACAGTAAATTGGAGAAAACTTCCTTGTTTCATGTTGCACTTGGATTTTTGTTCCATTATTGCAACTCTGGAATTGTGTATCCATTGTTTAAAGATACCTTAGACATGCTGAGAAGTTAGAAAATCTGAATTTTTATTGAAAAATTAGATTTCATGAGAAATCTGTTTTTGTAGTGTTGCTTCTAATGTTTAAAAACTTTGTAACTTTCCTGTGGACCATTGATTTGGGACATTTGTCTGAAAAAAGTAAGATGACGTAAAAATGGTTGGCCAGTCCGACTCTGAACTTAATGTTGGAAATCATTAGGAAAAGTGATCAAAATGAGCAGAACTTATTGTCATCATTACAGGTTTATTACACATTAGACTGTCATCGTTACCGAGCATTTATGGTGGCAAGTATTGAGTTCATACCTTTTTGTGCTCATTATTACATCTCGTTCCTGCAAAGTGTTGCGTGCATTCTTTTTTACAGGCAACACTGGGTAGTTGAAGGCCAGAGTACTTAACTAACATGCCTAGAGTCACACAGCTGGCAAATGACAGAGCTGAAATTTGAATCTGGGCCTGTATAATGGCCCAGTTCAGGCTTGTAACCCATATGCAATACTGTGTGCAAATTCTTGCCTTCTTCAGCACAACATATGGTGGCTTTATCACAGTATGAAAATAAATACTTGACAAGTAGGTACACAGAATCTCAATATTTAACTTTAAACACAGTGTCACCCCTGTCAGAGAAGCAGCCTGGAGGACAGTGGCAGGAGTATTCACCAAACACTGCAGTGCTTCCAGAGGTCTCCCAGCTCTCAGAGTCATACATCATATTTAAACCACATCTGGAAGGACATCACACCACTCAGCCCATTAAATAAAAGGGTTTTTTGACAGTTACCACTTCATGGTTTTAAATCCACAGTAGAACTGTGCAACTTATTTAGCACAGGTGTTTAATTGTAACAAATTGGAGAAAATCCCAGTATTCAATGATCCTCAAACTAACACTACCATCTGGGTAGAGCAAGGTAATGATTTTCTATCAACAAACTGATTTATAAATTTCAAGGGTGGTGGCTTGTTGGGAGGTCTCCAGGGGCAGGTCAGGAATTTGGGCATGCGTGGATAAGGCAGAGTATTTAAACCTTCTCCCTGGTAACAAAATATTGTGTAAAGATGAACAAGACAGTTTTGTGCTTTTTTGGCCTTTTAATGCAGCATTAAATGCAGTATTAAATATTATAAACTTTTGAACATTTTGGTGAATGAGAGATAACACCACCATTGTTTTTTATTAAGGTAATATTATGTTGACTATTTTTGATAACTTTCTGTTTAGAAAGAGAATATAAGCATTTCTTTGGTTTTCTATTATGGTCACTGTATGTTTTGGTTAATCAAAAAACTTTTAAAAAACAGATCAAAAGAGGATATCTAGTCAATGTAAATGAAGTGTTAAGAATTAGATTTACCTTCTCTTCTGAAAACAACAGAAAAACTGGGCAGAGTATATGAATTAGTGGCTTTCAATACACTGAACTTTAGGAATGTAAGACAGTAATGTCCAAAAGACAGTAAAAAAAAAATCTGTGATGAGCTCTATAACTGACATTGTTTACTGACTTGAGGGAGTTTTCAGGCAACAACAAAGGAAGAGAGAACTGAGGGGGAAGGTGGTGGATTTTTTCAGTTGCAGAGACAGTGCTGAGTCTGGGGAGACCAAAGTTGTTAGACTGAAGAGAATACTAAAGACTAGAAAGCTGCACACAGAGATTTTTGGAGAATTCAGAGGATATCTCCAGATATTCAGTAGGGTTACTATACTAAAAGATGTCACTAACCATAATGAAAAAGCAAGTCTAAAATGACATTTTCATATCAGTTAAGATTGCTACTGTTTAAAATAAACACTCACACAATAAAAAAGCTGAAAAATACAAATACTGGCAAAGATGTGAAAAAACTCTTGTGTATTGCTGGTTGGAATGTAAAAAGTTTGGAGTCTCCTTAAAAATTGGTATTGTGTTCTAAAATTTAAACATGCACTCATCGTATGATCTAGATATTCTTCTTCTGGCTTTATATTTATAAAAATTGAAAGCAGGAATTGAATAGATATTTTTAAATCATATGCTCATGGCAGCATTATTAGCCAAACCACAAAAATTTAAACACACACACACACACACACTTTACACAACATACATCACACATGAACATTACTCTATTTAGTTTTAAGAGGGAATGAAATTCCAATGCACCTTATAAACTGGATAAATCCTGAAGATATTAAGCTAAAGTTAGTTGCAAAAGGACAAACAATAAGATTTTGTGAGGCTCCTAGTGTAGTCAAATTCATAGATTAACTTTAGGATGGAGGTTGCTAAGGTCTGAAGGGAAAGAGGAAATAAGAAGTGACTCTTTAATAGTTATTTAATATTTACAGCATTTAAATTAGAGAAGGTGAAAAGCATTCTAGTGATACCTAGTGTAATGTTTGCAAAGCAGTGTGAAGGTATCTAATCCTATTGAATTTTGTATGGGAATTTTATATTATGCATATTCGCTACAATGAAAGAAAGAAAAAAGAGAGTATAGTGTTTGTTTTTATTTATATAGAATTCTAAAGAAATTACATGAATTTATATATTTTAAATTTTAAAAATAACTGACATATATTAAAGTATACATATTTATGGGGTAACATGACGTTTTCATGCATGTACAAATAATCTCATGTTCTAAACACAACAAACATATCTATTACCTTATTTATCATTTTATGCTAAAGACATTTCAACTATTTTTTGCTAGCTTTTTGAAATATGTAGTTGTTGTTGTTAACCTGCAGTCACCTTGCTATGCAACTGAACAGGAGCACTTCTTATTCTTAACCACAATAGCACCCACTGATCAACCATTTAAACCAATTTATTTTGACTGTATTAGTTTTTTGACTGCTGAGACAAAATACTCAACATCAACAAGTTAAAGGAGGAAAAGTTTATTTCAACTCACAGATTATGGAGGCTTCAGTTTGTAGTTAGCTGACTCCAAGGCAGGGTGGCTCTAGCAGAGTGTCAGGGTCATGGAGAAATAGTTCATGATATGGCAGGCAGAAGGCAGCAAGCAGCAAGCAGCAACCTGCTTACTTTCTATTTTTTATATTCTATCCAGGCTAAAAGCCTATTGATTAGTACAACCAATACCCAGGAAAGAGTTTCCATTTTCTACACCCTTAATTCCAGTATCACACACTTAATTTATAATCACGCAAGCTAATCCAGCCATTTTCAAAATTTCCCTTCAAGAGGACATCTAGAAAAATCCATAAGATTCTGCTTCTGGCCTTTAAAAGAGTCACTTTATAGCCCTTTATGTAAAAGCCATTTAGTCCATCTCTAATAGTTGCCAAAGTTATAACAGTTTCAACATTTCTAAAAAGTCTAAATCCAAAGTCTCCTCCAAGATTTAAGGCAAACCCTTAGCTGCAAATTTCTGCACAGATGAAAAGTTAGGCTTTTTCAAGATACAAGGGCACAAGATAAACATTTCTATTCCAAAAGAAACACATAAAAAGAAAGAAATTGAATCTAAGCAAGTATACAATCTGGCAGGTAAACATTATGTACCATAGTTCCATATCCAACATCCAGGTTACTCTGTGACAAGTTGTGAAATCTAAAGGACTTGGGTGGTTCCATGCCTACTGCACAGCCAGTGGTTGTAGTTCTCATGGCTTCTCTCTTGGGCTCACTTTGCTCACTCCTTGCAGCTTTCCTTACAATCCACATTCCTAGATCCTTCACCCTCCTGGGGTCTCCACTGAACCTTAGGCTTCACACTTACAGCTTTATGCACTTCCCTCTCCTAGAGAATATTGCCTGGTCTCCCAAGCTTTCATCTGAAATATGTGTGGAAGCCTTCCTGACCCCACAACTCTTTCATTCTGCATGCACCTAAAACCAACACCACACGGAAGATGCCAAGGTGTGCTGACAGGTGGAACAGTAGCAAAGCTTCTTTCTCGCTTGGCTGTAGACATCAAGTGCTTAGATTGCCTGGTGCTAAGTATCTAATCTTGAGGAAAAAATTCTCTAGGCCACTACCATTGTGGAACATGGTGCCCTAGGCCTCTCATCCAAGAATGTCTTTCACCTTTGAAGCTGCACAGGGTAGAGTCCTGCTGGTTCCCGTAACATGCTCAAGTGATCTTTTCTATTGCCCTTTCCTTCTTAGAACTATGTCATCCTGTTTCTTCTTTGCTATCAGAGCTTCCTTTCTGGTCAAACTCAAAACATTTTAGGTCATCAATCTGCTGGACTCTTTATTTATAGATCTGGCTAAAAGCTACCAATGGTAGCCATGTCACCAACTCAACATTAAAATGCCTTGAAATTTCTTCTATAAAATTAATCAGTCCACCACCCTTAATCTCAGATTCAAGAAAAGTCTCTGGACAGGAGCAAAATTCAGACCTATTTTCTGCCACAGCACAACAAACGTGAGCTGGACTTCAACTACCAAGGCAGTCCTTACTATTAACTGAAATCTCCTGAGCCTGTTCTTTACAGGCTGCATTTATATTATCAATCTGGTCTTCTGAACTCTGACTAGACTCTTTCATCAAATTTAGTATACAACATTCCAGGGCTGCTGAAGAATCGTCCAGCAAATCTTCCCAAACTCTTTCTGCAAGCCAGTTCCAAAGTCTTCCAAATCACATGTCAAGGTAATGTTACAGCAACAATCCCACTTCTCTTGTGCTAAAACATGGCTTAGCTACTTTTCTCACTGCTGAGACAAAATATGCAACACCCACTAGTTAAAGAAGAAAATGGTTATTTCAGATCGCAGTTTATAGAGGTTTCAGTCCATAGTTGGCTTCCTCCAAGGCAGGGTGGCATAACAGGGGGGCATCAGAGAGGAGAAACAGTTCACGGCAAGGCATGGAAGGCAGAAGACAGTAAGCAGCAAGTCTGCCTTACTTCTATCCCTTTATATTTCATCCAGGCTACAAGCCTATTGATTGCTGCCACTAATACCAGGGTTTGGCTTCCATTTTTCACACTCAACTCCAGTGTCACACAGTTAATCCACATTCAACCACCATGTCCAGTCATCTTCAAAACTCCCCTGCTATGACCTCATGAAGCTTTGGGGGACAGCTAGAAAGAAACTATAGCAATTGATATAAAGTAAGTCAGTATTTTCCAGGGAATGTAGGTTAGGGAAATGTGGGAGGAAGAGATTATAAAAGTATATGTATAAGAAATGTTTTAGTAATGTGGATATATTCCTTATCTTTATCACAGTAATAGTTTCATGAGTATAAACATGTATCTAAATTTACACAATTTCACCTATAAAATGTATAAAGCTTATTATATATTAATAAACCCCTATAATATTTTAAAAATTAAAAATACATAGGGCTTTAATTAAAGACCTAAATGTAAGAGCTAAAACTATAAATATCTTAGAAGAAAATACTGTAACTATTGCTTGACAAGACAAATTCTCATGACTTAAATTTGACAAAGTATTCTTAAATACAGCACCAAAAATAAGAAATAAAGGATAAAAAAGTAGATAACCGGACATATTTTAAACTAAAAAACTTTCATACTTCAAATGAAACAACAAGGAATATGACAAAACATCAATGGATTGGAAGAATATATTTATGAACTGTGTAGTCAATGAGGGACTCATATTCAGAATATATAAAGAACACTTGCAACTCACTCAATAATAAAGAGAAAAATAAGTCAACTACAAAAGGGACAAGGGTCTAGTTTCTAGGTATATACACCTAGATTCTTCAGGTAGATGTACAAATGATTGATAAGCAAATGAAAAGGTCCTAGACATTATTAGTCAACAGGGAGACACAAATTAAAACAACAGTGTGATGCTATGCACATTCACTTTCATTTTGTTAAAAAAAATCAGATAATAAGCATAAGTAAGAATGAAGAGAAGTTACAACTCTCATGCACTGCTAGTGTATATGCAAAGCAGTGGTAAGACCTTGAAATGGTGAAAATGTACAAACATACACATTGCAGTGCCTCTAATAGTTGGACATAGAGTTATTACCTGAGTCAGCATTTCTACTCCTAGGTATCCCCTCAAATGAAATGAAAATATTTTCTTGCATGAATATTTACAACATCACATTCATAACAGTTAAAATGCAGGCACAAAACTAAAGCCCATCAAAGAATGAATAAATGGGGCTGGGGATTTAGCTCAATGGCATAAGCACCTGCCTTGCAAGTAGGCAGTTGTAAGTTTGATCCCTGGTACTGATAAAAAAAAAAGAATGAATAAACAAAAATGTGTTGTGTCCACAAAATACAATACTATTTATCCATAGGAAGAAATAAAGTAATGATATATGGTTTGACATGGATAAATCTTAAAATATCATTTTAAATGAAAAAAGTCAATTATAAATAATCAAATTTTTATGGTTTTATCCTTATGAAATATTCACCACAGATATCTATAGATAGAAATGAGATTGGTTATTGCTGGATATTGGACTGTGTGTTGGAAAGTGGGGATGGCTAAAGGATATTCATTTCTCTTGAAGGTAATGACAATGATCTAATATTGACTTTGGTGATGTGCAAAAATCTGAAAATATATTAAAAATTGAATTCTACACTTTTGGAGTGAATTATTGAGGTGAATTATTTGTTATATGAATTATAGCTTGGTATATGTGCTACAATATTTATAATGAAGTTTGTTTTTGTCTCTATCTCTAGTATATGACCATAATTAGAATTTCATTAGTCAGGATCGGCAAGGCTAATATTCAAATCTCAATTGCTTTAAAATCAGAAGTGTTTGTTTTTATTATCATATCTGTATCACTAGACAACTACTAGCTCAGCTTTGTAACCCTTATTCCACTATCCAGGCTTGTGAAATTGTGTCTAAATGGGACATTATATGGCAGAAGGAAAAGAAAATACTGGAAAATCTCATGTCAGCAATTAAGTGCTGTGTCTGAAAGTTAGTCCTTTTACTTACAACGTTCCACAAATCATTGACTTAAAATAGTCACATTGGGGAACAGCTCGGTGGGTCTGAGGCACCTGCACCTGCCTCCCCATTCCCAGCTGTGCTTGGAGGACTGTGGAGTTCTAAGCAAACAGGGAGGTGCCACTGGTTCCAGAGGCCTGGTGGCCTGGCATGAGTGCCCCACACACTTTCCCCCGAGTCCAGCTTGTTTGGGACCCTCACAGCTTCTGGGTGCACTGGAACAGCTCAGGCGAGTCTGGGGCACCTGCATTGGCCTCCCCATTCCTGGCTGTGCTTGGAGGACTATGGAGTTCTAAGCAAGCAGGTGGGCTCCAATGGTTCCAGAGGCCCGGCGGCCTGGCATGAGTCCCCACGCACTTTCCCCAGAGTCCAGCTTGTTAGGGACCCTTGCAAATTCTAGGTGCACTGGAATAGCTTGGTGGGTCTGAGGTGCCTGCATCAGCCTCCCAGTTCCCGACTATGCTTGGAGGACTGTGGAGTTCTAAGCAAGCAGGTGGGTACCACCAGTTCCAGAGGCCGAGTGGCCTGGCGTTAGTGCCCCGTGCAATTTCCTCCTAGCCCAGCTAGTTTGGGACCCTCCCTTTGCCCCAGCCAGGGAACCTCAAGGCTTCTGGGGTGCACTGGAGTAGCACAGAAGGTACTGGGAGCAGCCATCAGCCTCCCCTCTCCCAGTTGTGCTTGGCCGACTGTGGAGTGCTAAGCAAGCAGGGGGCACCTTCCATTCCAGAGGCTGGGCTTGAGACAGCCTGCTCCATCCTCAGTGACCCTCTATCAATCCAGGGAATTTGGTGCCAGAGTCCCAGGAGCTGAGACCATAGAAGAGGATTTCCAACAGACCCTGAGGAAGCCTTAGAATAACAATCGAAACACTTGAAACACAGAAATATAGGAAAACAACAAAACAAAAGACCAAATTAAGATCTCAAACCTCCAATCCACCCAAATAAACCTTAGGAATGATGTATATAGAAGAAAATACATGCCATACACATCAAATATTGGACATAAATAGCAATGGAAATAAACAAGCAACTCTGAGAAGCTTTAAAGGAATTCAAACTAGAAATAATCTCCCTGGTAAAAGAAGAAATGATAAAAGAAACAAAAGTGATACTGAATACACCTAAAGAAAACACAGTTTAAAAATTGGAGGAACTAAACAAAAAGATAGAATCCCTAGAAGAGCAATATAAGAAACAAACAGAATAAATAAAGCAGATGCACAGAGATATACAGGAAACCAAAAATTCCACTAAAAGCTATAAAAACCACCTCAATGAAAGTGAAGATAGAATTTAAGACTTTGAAGACAAGATTGCAGCTAGTGAACAGGAAAGGAAGGATCTTTTAAAAATAACAAAGAATCAGGAAATAACAATTCAACAACTGCAAGATGATGCAAAAAACAACAATATAAGATTGATAGGGATTAATGAAAAAGAAGGGCACAACATAAAGGACGTCAAGAGTATATTTAGAGAAGTAATAGCTGAAAATTTCCCAAACATGAGATCAGAAACTGACATCAGGGTCAGTGAAGCATATAGAACTCCAAACAGTCATAACCAAAATAAAACTACACCCAGATATATAATAGTAAACATCCCAGAAATCCAACATAAGAATAGAATATTAAAACCTGTCAGAGAGAAAAGACAGATCACTTATAAAGGAAAACTTGTCAAAATCACAGCAGACTTCTCAGCACAAACAATAAAGTCAAGAAGAGCATGGAGTGAAGTACTCCAGATAAGGTTGATAGGATTTTGTCTTGATTTCCAACCTAGACTGATGTACCCTGCAAAACTGTCCTTCAGAATCGATGGTGAAATAAGATACTTCCATGACAAAAAACAGCTGAAGAACTTCACGGTCACCAAGCCAACCCTGCAAAAAATATTGAAAGACATTTTAAATACACTTAGGAAAAAGGCACTAATCAAAGCAGATGATTAAACTGAACAGAAAGAAAAAGATGCAACTGCAGAAAGATAACATGTCAACAAAAAACCAACATATAACAATTAAAGCCATTAATGTAAATGGTCTCAATGCACCAATTAAAAGAAACAGACTGGCAGAATGTATCAAGATACAAAATCCAACCATATGCTGTCTACAAGAAACCCATGTAACCCAAAAGGATACTCATAGACTGAAAGAAAGGATGGAAAACAATACTTCATGAAAGAGGAGTGGGTTGCATGAAAAAAAAGCAGGAGTAGCCATTCTGTTTGCAGACAATGTGAACTTTAAACCAATAATGATCAGAAGAGATAAAGAAGTTCCCTACATACTGGTTAGGGAAAAACTTCAAGAGGAAGAGATAACTAACTTAAATATATATGCGCCAAATTCCAGAGCACCCAGTTACATAAAACAAGTATTAAAAGAATTGAAAAATCAAATATCAGTATCACAATTGTAACAGGAGACCTTAACACACCATTGACACCAAGGGACAGATCAACCAGACAGAAAATCAGCAAAGAAATAACAGAACTGAATCACACATGTGAACAAATGGACTTGATACAAATATACAGAGTGTTCCATCCAACAACATCAGAATACACATTCTTCTCAGCAGTACAAGGGTCATTCTCTAAATATAGACCATATATTAACTCACAGAATATATTTAAATAAATGCAAAAGAATTGAAATTATTCCTTGCATGTTTTTGGATCATAGCGCTTTGCAATTAGAAATTAATGATAAAAGTTACTGCAAGAATTCCACAAACACATGGAAACTGAATAACACATTCTTGAGTAATCAGTGGCTCACAGGGGAATTTAAAGCAGAAATTAAACAATGCCTACAAGAAAATGAAAATATAAATACAACTTACCGAAATCTGTGAGATGCAATGAAATATGTCCTCAGAGGAAAATTTATTGCACTGAGTTCCCACATCAGGATAATAAAAAGAATACAAATAAATAACCTGATGCTACACCTCAAACATCTAGAAAAAGAAGAGCAAGTCAAGCCCAAAGCCAAAAGAAGAGAGGAAATTATAAAAATCAGAGCAGAAATCAGTGCAATAGAGACTAAGAAAACAATCCAAAGGACCAGTGAATCAGAGTCTATTTCGAAAAATTCTACTCTCAAAGGTTTGATAACACAGAAGAAATAGACAGATTCCTAGAAACATATGAAGTACCAAAGCTAGGTCAAGAGGATGTAAAACTGCTGAATAACCCAGTTTCTATTAATGGAATTGAAAATGGTATGAAGTTCTTACTTACAAAGCAGAGCCCAGGCCCAGACAGATTCACTGCAGAATTCTACAAGAAATACAAAGAAGCTCTAATGCTGACACTCCTCAAAATCTTCAATGAAATTGAAAAAGAAGCAATCCTTCCTAAGTCATTCTTGGAAGCAAATATTACTCTAATACCAAAACCTGAAAAAGACACAACTAAAAAAGAAAACTACAGATCAATCTCCCTAATGAACACAGATGCAAAATTCCTCAATAAAATATTGGCAAATAGGATGCAGCAAATCATCAAGAAGATTATACACAATGACCAAGTGGGATTCAACCTAGGCATGCAGGGATGGTTCAACATACGTAAATACATAAACCTAATCTACCATATCAATAAAGCCCAAGGTAAGAATCACATGATCATTTCTATAGATGCATAAAAAGTTTTGATAAGGTCCAACATTCATTTATGATAAGAAATTTACAGAAAATTGGAATAGATGGTCTTTACTTCAGTATGACAAAGGCCATCTATGACAAACCAACAACCAGTATCATACTAAATGGCCAAAAATTGAAAGCCTGTACTTTAAAATCAGGTACAAGACAAAGATAGCCCTTATAATTGCTCCTATTTAATATAGTACTGGTAATACTAACCAGGGCAATTAGGCAAGTGAGAAAAATAAAAGGGGTAAAGATGAAAAGAGGAAGTTAAATTATCATTGTTTGCAGATGACATGATACTCTACATAGAAGACCCACAAAACTCAATTGAATGACCCTTAGATATAATAAATAAATTCAGTAATGTAGCTGGATACAAAATCAATACTCAAAAATCAGTAGCATTCCTAAACACTAACAACAAAATCACTGACAGAGAAATAAGAGAAGCCACACCCTTCACACTAGCAACCAAAAAAATGAAATATTTAGAAATTACTCTCATGAAAGAAATGAAAGACATATACAGGGAAAATTATAATACATTGAAAAAGAAACTGAAGAGGATCTCAGAAAATAGAAAGACATCCCTTGCTCATGGATAGAAAGAATAAATATTGTGAAAATGGCCATTCTCCCAAAACTGTTATGCAGATTCAATGCAATCACAATAAAAATACCATCAACATACCTCATAGATCTCAAGAAATCAATCCTAAAATTCATCTGGAGTGAGAAGAGACCTAGAATAGGAAAGACATTCCTAAGCAGCAAATGCAAGGCAGGAGCCATCACAATCCTTGACTTGAAGTTATACTACAAAGCAAATTTAGTAAAATCAACATGGTACTGGAATCAAAAGAGAGCCAAAGATCAATGGAATAGATTACAAGATACAGCCACAACTACAAGCACACTCAACCACCTTATGTTTGATAAAGGGCCCATACATGTTCACTGGAAGAACGACAATCTCTTTAATAAAGGGAATTGGAAAAACTGGCTCTCCATATGCTGAAAACTAAAACTAGACTCATTCCTATCACCATGTACTAAATTAAATTATAAAAGGATCAAAGATCTGAATATTAAAACAGTAACATTAAATCTATTGGAAGACAAATTGAGTAAAAAGTTTGAAGACATAGGTGTAGGTAGAGAATTCATGAACAGGACTCAAACCACATGGGAAATAATTCCCAGAATCAAAACTGGGATCACCTCTTCTTCTTCTTCTTCTTCTTTTTTTTTTTTTTTTTCCTTTTTCCTTTTTTTATCGGTACTGGGGACCAAACTCACGACTACCTGCTTGCAAGGCAGGCGCTTATGCCGCTGAGCTAAATCCCCAGCTCCAAGGGATTACCTCTTCTTAAACTGTTTCTGCACATCAAAAGAAATCACCAGCATAGTGAAAAGAAAACCCAAAAACTGAGAAAAAAATCTTAGTGAATCAAAGGACTTCCATCTAAAACATATAAAGAATTTTAAAAAATCAGACCCCCAAAATTCAAAGATCCAAACCAAAAAAGGGGATCTGAGATGACTACACATTTCTCAGATGAAGAAATACAAATGGCAAATAAATACATGAAAAATGCTCATCATCATTACTCATTAAAGAAATGCATATTAAAACCACACTGAGATTCCATCTCACTCCAGAAAGAATGGCCAGGCTCAAGAAAACTAACAACAAATAATCCTGGAGAGGCTGTGGGGAAAAAGGAACTCTCCTGCACTGTTGGTGGGAGTGTAGACTGGTGCAACCATTGTGGAGGTCAGTCTGGAGTTTTCTTAAAAAGCTGGGATTGGATTGCCCATTTGTTCCAGCTATTCCACTTCTAGGCATATTCCCAGAAGAACTGAAAACATCATACCACAGTGATATATGTGCACCCATGTTTATAGTAGCACAATTTGTAATAGTCAGATCTTGGAAACAACCTAAGTGTCCATCAACCAAGGAATGGATAAAAAAGTTGTGATATTTTTATACAATGGAGTACTACCCAGCTATACAAAAGGATCACATTGAGATATTTATAAATAAATGGGCGCTGCTTGAGATCATACTCATAAGTGAAATCAATCAAACTCACATGTATGAATACCGAATAGTTTCCGTAGTGTAAGACATGATACAAATACTTAAAATTATATGGTAATCATGATTTCCCATTATATGGTTTTGAAGACTTATAAAGTTTTCATTCATTAATTGGAATGATTTTATTCTGGGTGCTTTGATATTATTATCTGTGATGATATGAACAGCTATTTTGAAGAAAACAAGACATCATAATAGCTAGTGCTGATTTAATATTATCATCTTGTTTTGAAGTTCCATCATGTTGTTTTTCTGTTTTCATTGCTTTTATCATGTTGTATCTTACTTGATTTTATTATATGTGATAGTATAAAGAAAAAAATGTAGGTAAAGAGATATAGAAACCATTGTTAATTTTCTGTTAGCTGTTTATAAATACCTTGTAATACTTTCATCCTCTTGAATAGTTTCACACTGTCTTGATATATTTGATGTTATAGTGTACATAGTTATACTCAAATATTTCAAGGAAAGAGACGCTATGGTAACTACTATTACGTCGAGTTATCTGGTGTTGAAACACTATGTTGCTTAAATTGTTCTGTTCTGACCTGTATTGGTATGTTGTTACGTCCTCTTTTATCTCAATCTGCCCCCTTTTAAAATTTTATTTATTTTCTTATTGTTATTTTTTAATTAAGGGAAAACTTTTTTAAAAAATTAGCAGGATATATTATAGTAACTTTTTTGATTTTTTATTAACACTATTTGAAGCCCCATGTTGCTCTCATCATTTTATTTTGACTGATTTTACTCTATTTTGTTCTGTTTGATAGTATCAATTTTGTGGGTATAGGCAAATACTTTGAATGCAGTAAGATTTACTATGATACCCATTCTGGTTTGACTACTATCTTCTTTTGAAGTTCAGTAATGTATCCAATATTTAGGTTTTATTTCTTTTGTTCTGTACTGTTTTGTTCAATTTTATTATACCTGATTATATAGGCAATTCTTTTTAAGGTAGCAAGGGCCATTATGGTAACCATTGTTGATTACCTTGTCTTCTGTATTTACATCATGAAATATATACATCCTTTGTTTTGACTGACTCTGCTTTGTTTTGTCTCATTTGCTTTTATTCTCTTCCAAAAATAAGTAATAAGAATTGTGGGAGTTATAAATCCCAAAATGTGAAAATGTTATTGTAAAAAAGAGAGGAAAATAAAATCTCTAAAGGACACAACTGCAAATGTGTTTAGGTATGTAATACAGATGACCATATTACTAACTTTTTCTTGGATCATTGAACACAACTGTTTGCAGTCTCACTGTTTGAAGGTCCACTTTGTATGCTTAATTTTATAACTTGATCAACTATTTCTAAGATGACAATATATAATCTATTAACTAGTGGTTTCTTACTGTTTTTTTTTAAATTCTGTATTACTTGTATCCTTCTACTGTTCTGTTCTTTAAATAAAAATTACAATACAATACATATGTTATATATGTCAGCTAAGATAATTGTAGAACTAATTTCTTCCAGTTTATTGAAAAAGAAAAGGTTGTACTTATATTGTTTGATTAACTTTGCATACTTATCTGAATAGCTATTCTGAAGATAACAATACTCAATATATTAACCATTTTTAATTTCCTATTACATTATTAATGCACTTCTCTATCACTGTTTCATTGTTTTTTTTTTTTTCTTAAAATAAATAAAAGAACATTCCCAAAAGGTTTTACGTGGTTAGAGGTGAGGCTGGCAGAAGAAATTGCATTATGGTAGCGATACAGCTGACAGTGTTAGAAGGTAGCCCTAGTTAAAGACAGAACACTGGGAGCATGAGCTGGAGGGTATGTCTCCAGCCCCAGTCCTTTACTCTCTTTTCCTTCCTGGCTGCTATGATGTGAGCTTCTTTCCTTTATTCAAGATCTTCCACCACGTAGTTTCTGTGTTGGAGCCAGTTGACCAAAGCCTGTAGCTGTAAGTCAAAAAAACCCTAAAAGGTTAATTTTTGGGTGTGTCACCAAAAAGAAAATGATAGACACAAATTTTGGTACTAGAATTCAGATCATTTCTGTGACTCCCTGATCTTGTGTTCAGAAGCCTTTGAAAGTGGTTTGTGTGAGAAGGAAAAGTTTTGAGATCCTGGATATAGAAACCAATATTGTAAACCAAGCTTGGTGGGAAATTCTCTTTAGAGTTCAGAAGACCAGAATGCTGATAGACATGTCAATAGTAAAAGCCAGGCTCAAAAGATTTCAATTGATAACAGGACTATCTTGGCATTTGGACTGAAGACCCTATGTGTTATGTTCTGGCCAAAAAAGTATCTACATTCTGCTAATGCCTGGAGATTTTCTGGGAGACTATTATGATAAAAGAAAGTTCAAGTTAGCTTTATATTCAGTTGTGTCATGGGTAGAGCTAGAACATTTTAGCCAGATTTATATCAAGAATCAAGAGCCAATGGCATAATTCAATGAATAGAAAATTTTGAGTTCCGCCAGAAAGGAAGCCCCTATAAAGCTGGGTCTTATAGAAAAAAGGTAAAAGATTATTGTAACACTACTTTTTCTTAGTTCATTAAAAAGAAAGATTTGTGCTAATATTGTTTGTATACTTATATGCTGATATCTTATACTCTGAGTAACTAATTCAAAGGCAGCAATATGTAATGTATTAGCTATTTTTACCCTCCTATTATCTTTTTTCCAAATTTTATTTTATTATTTCCTCTTTAAAATTATAGAAAAAGATTCGGACCTTGTAAAGTTTTGGCACAGGAAAGTTTGATTGTTGAAAGAAATGCATCAAAAACAAAGCCAACTACTTTGTATCAGAACAATAGAAAGAATACCTTGAGAGCACTCCAAGAATAAACAAGAACATATACTTCTCAGGCACAAGGGCTCAAAGAAGAAGGATTTTACTTTGAGGAAAGATCCCCTGGGCTCCCTGCTACAGAAGAGAAGACAAATAAATTGTTTTGCTGAAATTTAGTTTACAGTGTTAAGAAATCCAGGCTTTCTGTGTTGGGTGCAGCCACAAACCCAAAAAGTCCAGCTACTGCTCCAGCTGATAGCAGACCTAAGCATAATCCATGTGGTGCTGAGTTTACGAGTATGCAAAATGACAGAGTTACAAGGTCAAGAAAGCTTCCACTCAGATTTAAAGGAAAACCTGGGAGGCCAGAAAGTTTGCTACTGAAAGGGCAACAAAAGCAGTACTTTTTTCATGTATTCAATAATTTCAGAGTTCTGGTCCCAAACTGAGTTACATTAGAACCAAAGCAAATTCAATGGTTAGATTCAGTATTTACCTTAGAGGAAATTTTCATTTTGTTCTCATCCAGTCCAGCCTTTCTGGTAAACTGCATAAGCCATATGGGTTCCAGAAAGACAAAACTCAGCACCTCCTGAGAATCAACCATGCTGGGACTTGGAGGAGTCAACAAGATGCCAACTTTCTGCTAAATTGCACAAGCTGTGTGGATTCCAGGAAGAGAAAAGTCGGGTAGCACCTCCAGTGAGCCTATTGTCCTGCAGGCTGAGAATCAAACACACCCCCACCCACCAAACTCATATAAGCAATTGGTGGGTTCAGAGGACAGGCTGAATTGATAGCAACTAAGGTACATAAATCAACTAAATACTGGCATTGTTTTGTTGATTATGTCAGCCTGGGGTCAGTAGTATGAGCCTCTCTTGGGAGGATGACAGTACACAATACAGCAAACATGGGCCTTTCCTCCTATCTTGTCTTGAAATCCAGTATTGTTCTCACTGCTTTGATTTGTCCTATTTGTTTTCATTTATTCAATATTCTGTGTGGATTCGTTTTATTCCATTTTGCTTTTGGTTTGATTTGGTTATACCTGATGGAATGGACAACTATGATGAAGATAACAAGATATACTATGGTAGCTATTATTGTTTTCCTTGTATCCTGCTTTGAAGTTCTGTACCAATTTTGCTGCTTTCTTTTGATTGTCTTGTTCTGTAAGATTTTACTATCTTTAAAATAAAAATAAATAAAAATTTAAAATATAGTGGATTGAATGATTGTACTGAAAAGATACGTGTACATACTAACACCTAGAATCTATTTGGGAAAAGATTCTCTGTAAATGTAATTAAGTACAAGAGCTTGAGATGAGATCTTCCTTCATTATCTGAATGGGCACTAACCCATGAAAGAGATTTTAGAAGACACAAAGGAAAAAAGAAAACATCTAAATGAAAGAGATACATTGGAGCAACAAAGCCATGGAAGCCCAGGATCACCCAGAAATACTAAAATGGAAGAGGCAACCAGAGCTTCTGGAGAAAGCATAGACTTGTGGCTACCTTGATGCTCAGCTTTTGTCTTTAAGAACTAAAAAAGTAAACATATGTTGTCACGGTGCACCTGTCTATGGTAATTTGTTGCAACAGCCACAGAAAATAAAAGTAGTTCTTTAACCCATACACTTGTTATTTGAGAACTGGCTGTAACAAAGGAGAAATTGAATAAGTAAGGGGAAGAAGTAGAATCAGGACTACCATCATCTTCAACGCAGAAGTGTAAACAAGTAAATTCAGAATGATCCTGAGCAAGAGACCAAGAAACTGAACTTCAAGAGAATCTCAAGGAGAAAGGCATTCATGTACTTGATTCCACCCACCAGGCACTACAATAACAATTTGAATATAATGAGCAATGAATGAAAGGGGGAAAAAAAAGAAAACAAACACTAATCAATAGAACAAAACTAAAACAATGAAGCAGGATCATAATATGCTTCTTGGTTTCTAGGGAGTAATTGTAGTATGTCCTTACTCTTCACTGATTCCCAATCACTAGGTTTGATCTCTCTATACAGTTGCAAGTTGTTAAAGCTGTAAAAATTTAAAAAACCCATAACTCATTGGTGTGGGTATATAGAATAAATTAAGAAATTAGAAAGTATTGAAGGAAAGTAGGAAAAAATAATAGAACTGATCATAAGTTTATTGTACACAAAAAATTCCATACAATTTCAGTGAATAAAATGTCATCTATTTTTCAATGAAGATGAGGTACAATTTAACCTCTTAGCAGTTTCCCCCAAGTGTCACATGGGCAGGGCATTTATTTCTGAACTGAGTGTCCCAAGAATTGGGTCAAAGTCATTTCTTTTTATTTTTTACTTAAAAAAAAAGAATAAAATAAAACAGGAAATAACAAAACAGGTCAGAACAGAACAATTTAAGCAGCCTAGTGTTACACCACAAGACAACCTGACATAACAGTGGCTCCCATAATGTCTCTTTCCTTGAAATATTTGAGTATACCTTCATACACTGTAGTATCAAACATAAAAAGACAGTGTAAAACCATTCAAGAGAATGAAAGCATTACAGAATATTCAAAACCAACTAACAGAAAATTAACAATGGCTACTATATTATCTCCTTGTCCATAAAAAATTTGTTTATACTATCACATATAATAAAATACAGTAAGATACAACATGAGAAAACCAATGGAGACAAAAGAACAAAAGCTTGGAGGGACTTAAAAACAAGATGTTATTAAATCAGCACTAGCTATTATAATGTCTTGTTTTCTTCAAAACAGCTGTTCATACCATCACAGACAATAATATCAAACAGCCCGGAATAAAACTATTCCAACTAATGAATGAAAACCTTATAAGGTTTCAAAGCAATATAATGGGGAATCATGATGACCACATACTTTTATGTATTCTTACTATTTCTTACACCAGGAAAACTATTCAGTATTTTTACAGGTGAGTTTGATTTATTTCACTTATGCATATGGTCTTAATCTGAGTCCATTTATTTATAAATATCCCAATGTGATCATTCTTTATAACTGAGTAGTACTCCATTGAATAAAAATAACACAACTTTTTTTTAATCCACTCCTCAGTTGATGGACACTTAGGTTGTTTCCAAGATCTGGCTATTACAAATTGTGCTACTATAAACATGAGTGCACATATATCACTGTGGTATGATGTTTTCAGTTCTTCAGGGAATATGCCTAGAAATGGAATAGCTGTAACAAATGGGACTTCCAACCCCCGATTTTGAGAAATCTCCAGACTGACTTCCACAATGGTTGCACCAGTCTATACTCCCACCAACAGTGCAGGAGATCTCCTTTTTCCACACAGCCTCTCCAGGATTATTTGTTGTTAGTTTTCTTGAGCCTGGCCATTCTTTCTGGAGTGAGATGGAATCTCAGTGTGGTTTTAATTTGCATTTCTCTAAGGAGTAATAATGATGAGCATTTTTGCATGTATTTATTTGCCATTGGTATTTCTTCCTCTGAGTGTTGTGTATTCATCTCAGATCCACCTTTTTGGATTGGATCTTTGAAATTTGGGGGTCTGATTTTTTAAAATTCTTTGTATGTTTTAGATGGAAGTCCTTTGTCTGGGGGACAGTTCACTAAGATTTTTTTCCCAGTTTGTGGGTTTTCTTGTCACTATGCTGGAGATTTCTTTTGATGTGCAGAAACATTTTAATAAGAGGTGATCCCAGTTTTGATTCTGGGAATTATTTCCCATGTGGTTTGAGTCCTGTTCATGAATTCTCTACCTACTCCTATGTCTTCAAGGTTTTTACCCAATTTGTCTTCCAATAGATTTAGTGTTTCTGTTTTAATATTCAGATCTTTGATCCATTTATATTTTAATTTAGTACATGGTGATAGGCATGGGTCTAGTTTTAGTTTTCAGCATATGGACAGCCAGTTTTTCCAATGCCCTTTATTAAAGAGATTGTCATTCTTCCAGTGAAAATGTTTGGCCCCTTTATCATATATAAGGTGGTTGAGTGTGTTTGTAGTTGTGGTTGTATCTTCTAATCTATTCTATTCATCTTCAGCTCTGTATTGCTTCCAGTACCATGTTGATTTTGCTACAGTTGCTTTGTAGTATAACTTCAAGTCAGGGATTGTGATGCTTCCTGTCTTGCCTTTGCTGCTTAGAACTGCCTTTGCTATTCTAGGTCTCTTCTGGTTCCAGATGAATTTGAGGAGTGATTTCTCTAGATCTGTGAGGTATGTTGATGCAATTTTTTATTGGGATTGCATTGAATCTCTATAGTAGTTTTGGGAGAATGGCCATTTTCACAATATTTATTCTTCCTATCCATGAGCAAGTAATGTCTTTCCATTTTCTGAGATCCTCTTCAATTATTTTTTCAGTGTATTATAATTTTCCCTATTTAGATCTTTCACTTCTTTCATGAGAATAATTTCTAAATATTTCATTTTTTTGGTTGCTAGTGTGAAGGGTGTGGCTTATCTTGTTTCTCTCTGTGATTTTTTTGTTAATGTATAGGAATGCTATTGATTTTTGAGCATTGATTATGTATCCAGGTACTTTGCAGAATTTATTTATTATATCTAGGTGTATTTCAATGGAATTTTGGGGGTCTTCTATGTAGAGTATCGTATCATGCGCAAATAATGATAATTAACTTCCTCTTTTTCTATCTTTATCCCTTTTATTTCTCTCTCTTGTCTAATTGATCTGGCCTGTATTTCCAGTACTATATTAAATAGAAGTGGTGATAAGAGACATCCTTGTCTTGTGGCTGATTTTAAGGTAAAGGCCTTAAGTCTTTGGCCAGTTAGTATGATACTGGCTGTTGGTTTGTCATAAATGATCTTTATCATATTGAGGTAAAGACCATCTGTTCCAATTTTCTGTGAGGTTTTTATCATAAATAAATGTTGGACCTTATCAAAAGCTTTTTCTGCATCTATAGAATTGATCATGTGATTCTTACTTTTGGCTTTATTGATATAGTGGATTATATTTATTGATTTACGTATGTTGAACCATCCCTGCATGGCTGGGATGAATCCGGCTTGGTCATGGTGTGTAATCTTCTGTAAATTTTGTTGTAAAAAAGAGAGGGAAAAAAAGTGCTCTAAAGGATACAACTGCAAGTGTGTTTAGGTGTGTTAAGATAGATGACCATATTACTAAGTTTTTGTTGGATCATTGAACACAACTGTTTGCAGTCTCACTGTTTGAATGTCCACTTTGTATGCTTTAATCCTGTAACTTGAACAACTATTTCTAAGATGACAATATGTAATCTATTAACTATTGATTTCTTACCATTTTTTTTGAAATTCTGTATTACTTGTACCCTTATACTGTTTTATTTTTTTTTCCTTTAAATAAGAAAAACATTCACATTGTCTCTCCAACTACAGGAAGCTAAGAAACTCAGCCTGACTTTGTTCCAAAGAAATAAGAACAACAGTCTTAAACATTGGTGAACAGTGTTAAACATTATCACATAACTAAGATTCACTAGGAATTTGGCATGTAGGAGCAGCTGTTCTAGCAATTACATTATTATTTCACAAAATATTTTGTGGTCAATCATCAGCAACATATTACATTTGAGCAAGTTGAAACTGGGAAGTAAAATAATTTTCCAATATTAGTCAAATAACTCGTAGTTGGGATCTGACTCTAGACATGAACACTAGAACCTATGTTATTGATTTATATACAATATTATCACCCAGGACTCATAAAGTACCTTTCCTTTGTTCAGAACAAGATCTATTACAGCTCAAACAGGATCATCCTCAAAATCTAGTAGAATGCTTGACACATTGGTGCTTAGCAGTACTTCCTAAATGTTTGAATGACCATTCATTGGGGAGCAACTAGAAACAATCTAATGTCACCAGGAACACCAGACAGATCAAGCCAATGCTAAAAACTATTGTACAATAGTCTTTCTTTATTCCTGTGGGATATGTTCCAAGACCCTCAGTAGACACCTGAAATCCTGGAAGTAACAGATCTACATATGCTATTTTTAAATGATATGTCTTAGAAATCCCAGCATTCCTTATTAAGTTAAGAATGTTCACATTTCACTTGAATTATTTTATGGTTTCTTTTTGGCATACCTGAGTTGCCAACATTGCTGGTCTTATGCTTTGGGTCATTCTTAAAAGTCATTTGACTAGGTGCAGTGGCACACGCCTGGAATTCCTTTGTTATGGTTTATATGTGGATGTCCCCTAAAAGCCTCATGCAGGGATTTTGGAAGATGACTGGATCATAAGAGTATTAAGGCAGACTTGCTGTTAGAAGGTAGAGCTTGGTCAGAAAAGGTGGGTCCCTAGGAAGGGTTTATTTCCTTTCCCGGCTCTTTCCTTGATGCTCACTGATTCCTATCTGCAGTGAGGTGACAGGTTTTTTTTTTTGTTTGTTTTTGTTTTTGTTTTTGCCTTGTCCAGGGTCAGCTAGTTGTAGACTGAAACTTTTACTGATTTTGAGTCAAAATAAACCTTTCCCCTTTCAGTTGTGGGTGGTGGATACTATGTCTCAGTGTTGAACAAAGTGACTAAGAAATTTATGCTCTGGGAGGCTTGAGGCAGGAAGATCACAAATTTGAACCCATATGAATAACTAATGAGGTAAATTGCCTCAAAAGTTTTTTAAAAAATGTAAATTAAAAGAGTTGGGAACATAGCTCACTGTGAAAATTCTGGATTCAATCCTCAGTACCAAAAATCAACACATTGATGAGTCAAATAAAAGTATAGATTACTTAACATAACAGTGTGTGCACTAATAACACAACAGTTGATATGACAGTGAAGGTGGCTGCTAAAGAATGGTGCCAGATATGGAATTGATATGCTGGACACATGGATGGCTCATGCCTTGGCCAGGGTACAATAGGAGGGCTCGAGCTTTCTCCATGCTTCTCAGAATGAGAAGTTTAAAACATACAACTGTTTATTTTTAGAGTTTTCCATTTAATGTTTTCAGAGTACAACTGACCTTGAGTAACTGAAATAACAAAAAAACAAAACTCCAGATAAGGGGAGACTGTTGAACAGTCCTGTGTTACTTTGTTTGTTTTGACAATATAGATCTCATTAATTACTCCAATTTACAGCAGACATTTGACTAGGTGAATATCAAAAAACAAATCTGACTTCATTATTGGCCTAAATTGGTAGAAGGAGGGCCCATTGAGAGAAAAAATGGGGAACATTCCTGAAGACAGCATGCAAAAGAGAAGCCTCTTTTTCAAGCTGGTGCTCTGAAGCCTCCCCTGAACAGCAGGAACTAGTCTAATGTGATAAAAACCTCTCTCTAGGTGGCATCTTAAAAGGAAACAAGTTTTCTAGTTCTGTGACCTTTCAGAAGAGGAATCTCAGCAGGAATCCTGAGTCTTGGCGCACACCCTCCAGCACTGGGAAATCTTTGAAGAGTCCAGCTTTGAAGAGTGCCTTCCCATTTACTGAGAGTGCATACACAATGAGGAGAACCCACCCAAGTCTGATTTACCAAACCCTGCTGAACTTCCTGCTAGATCTCTCCTTTGATAGAAGCTGCCTGGACTTACTTGGAGGTTTCCCAGAGCCTGTAAGGAGCCAATGGAGAGGGCACATTTTTATCAGGCTATTATGGTGTGAATCTTGCCAACAGAAAAATAATGGGCAAAGAAAGAATTCTGATTGTCCAGTTGAGAAGCTGGAAGCTTCTGAGGCTTCAGGCCAAGAGAAGGAAGGCAAATTGAACGACAAAATAAATCAAAAATATCATCACTGAACAATATGTTTGAAAGGGTTTAATGTCACCCTCTTACGTTTGCTAGGGTTTCCCCTAATTAACATACTGAAAGTTGATTTTTTAGTTCAGTGCTGCACTTTTCTTTCAAAGGCTTTATCATAGTTACAATATATGTATGTACGTATGTATGTGTGTGTGTCTATCTATGATTTTTAGATATTTTGGAGGCATTTTCCTTGACAAAGATAAGAAAGAATGATTTCAAAACATTTTAGAGTCCAAGAGATAGCACCTTCCAACACAGAGAAGGAGGAGTTCAAACATGGATTGTAGAGTGTTGTGCAGGAAAATTACAAATAATGCAGTTGTTGACACTGAATGCCTGGCAAAATAATAATTTTGTGAGCATTACTTATGAACATTTATCAAATAATCCCCTATCCTAGGAACTGTGCTGGAAGTTTTATATGCATAATCTTACTTAATTTGAGTGAGAAACAAGGCCATCAGCTTTCTGAAAAATTCCTTTCAATTAAAAAGCTTTTCTATAGAGAATGCAATTGAAAATTATTTTTGGGTTTGCAGCTGTGAGTTATTAATTGTGTTCCTGTTGTGGGGAAGGTCATGTTTTAAAACATCAACCCATGTGCCTTTCATTTTTGGTAGCTCCCCTTTTATCCTCTGGCATTGTCTAAGCAAGACTGGAAAGTGTTTGTTCCATTGGTCAAAAAAAGTACACCAGGAAAGTGCAGGAAGGAGGTTTTCAGCTTCAAGTTCCTGCCGAACTGATAACATAAACAGTAGACATGGAACAAATGATGATACTAGAGATGCCTTTTCCAGTTTCTTTCCCTCAGATTGTATGGGATTAGGATACACTGTGATCTTGTTAGGGTTTTCAGTGCAATGAAAGAGAAAAAATATAAAGTAAAAAAGTAGCCTTTATTTCAAGGATATGGAGGAGAATCCAAGACCATAGACAGCCTGGCACCCTCTGACTGGAACATGGAGTATGGGATATACATATAACCTCTAGCTGGGATGGCCCTTAGGGCGGGCATTGATGATGTGCAAGGAACTGATTGGGATGTTTTTCACACCACTAGGAAAGGAAAAGGGAAGTTGTCATAGAGGAAGGAGGAAGTGACCTCAAGGTAAACATTCCTTGGTTCTGTCTCCCACCACCTTAATATCATTTAACTTATTCTATGGCAAAACTCTTTCATTCCCACCTTTGTATTGTTAGGAAAAGGGCAAAGTCTCTCTCTTACTACTTACTGCTAAAAGGGGGCACTGTATTGGGGTTTAGGAAGGCTGATGGGATGATGATTGATGCCCATCTAGAAGCTGATACCAGGTGTTTAAGCCAGGACAGCTTCATCATTGGTGCATGCCCACCACTTAGACTGGAAAAACAAAGAGACAAGGTGCTATGAGGAGGCAGGCCACTATCATAGTTAAGTACCCAGGAGAGGTAGAAGGAAAGATGTCTTTGATTTAAATATGCCATTCCATCAGGGCCACAATGAGGTAGAATCTGAAAAATAAATGTGAGGTTAGGAGGAGTGAAATTATTAGAAGTGATTTTTCCCCCACCTGAAAGGGTGTAAGTTAAAAATGTAGGTAAGTGGGGCTCGTCTTTGGTCCAGGAGTTGAGCTGGAAAGAATAAGAAGCATGAGAAATATAAGCCCTTGTTGAATCATATTTGAGAAATTACAGAGTAGAAGAGGGGAAGGTCCATGGCTATGTCACTCTAAGGGAACTAAAAGCCTAAACTCCCAGGGATCTCACGTTTAACTAGACAGCTGAGGGTAGAGAGAATTAAGGCAGTTATCATGTAGAACAGCATGAAGATGATTTTACACATGATGTGGGAGTCTTTAGGAAAGACTGTCATGATTCTTTCTATAAAAAAAATAGATTATAAGGGATTAGGAATCAAATTGGATAACAAAATGTGACTTAGCCTGAGAGTTGCAGCTGTGAGGTCTTGGTGAGATGGAGACAGGTGGGCGATAGAAGATGACCACTCAGGATGGTTAGAGTCAGGATTGGGAAAGCACCACTTAGCTTGAGTGATGTGAAACCAGGATGAAAGTCCAACAACTTTGATCACAGTTGGGGTTGTGAAGACCAGGTAGGGGCCACTCCACCTTGGTTGTAGTCCTATGGATGATTTCCTGTAACAGGACTTTGGTAACTATATTAGCAGTCTCCCTGGTTGTGGGAAAGGCTTTTGCCCATCCTGGAAAAGCACAAACAAAGGTGGGAAGATATTTGAGAGTTTTGTGGTGGGGCATGTGTGAGAAATCTACCTTCCAGTTCTGACCAGGAATGTGTCTTGTGAAATTAATGAATAGGAAAGGAATGGGGTGCTATGTGTCCCTGAGGAGAGGTCCTAGCACAGAGATGACAGTTGTGAGTAATCTGAAGAATGATAGCCTTTAGAGAAGGGTATGTGACTACTGGGGCTAAGAGTCTGTACAGGGCCTCTGATCCTATAGGGAAACAGTTATGTAAGTCAGTGATGACATCTAAGGCCTGCTGATCTGGGAAAACAAGTTTTGATCCCTGGAAAATCCATCCCTGAGTGCTTTGTGTGTAACCCGGTTTATGAAGTAATTGTAGCTGCTCTGGGGAATAATTAGGTTGAGGTAGACT
The DNA here is from genome assembly GCF_034190915.1 of Cavia porcellus. Lineage (NCBI taxonomy): Eukaryota > Metazoa > Chordata > Mammalia > Rodentia > Caviidae > Cavia > Cavia porcellus. Next base: position 56,698,142 of record NW_026947496.1, read on the forward strand.
GTTTGGGACTAATGGGAGAAGATGAGAAGGATAAGGCCTTTGTGCAGTTAACTTGGCTTGTGAATCTGCAAAGGCATTGCCTTGAGCAGTGGGCTCTGCAGACTTCTGGTGTCCCCTGCAATGAATAACTGCTGCTTGCTTTGGGAGTTGTGCTGCCTCTAAGAGCTTAATGATAAGAGGCACATTAATGATGGGGGTCCCCTGAGAGTTGAGAAAACCCCTTTCTTGCCAGATAGTGGCATGGGAGTGTAAAATGTTAAATGTATACTTTGAATCAGTGTATATATTTTTGATTTTGTCCTTTGCTAGTGTAAGAGCCCTTATAAGGACAATAAATTCTGCCCTCTGGGAAGATGTCCCAGGTGGCAGTGAATTAGCCTCTATAATTTTTGACTGATTAACTACTTCATACTCTGCTTTCTTTTGGCTGTCTGTGTTTGTTGAACAGCCATCTATGAACCATGTGTCAAAGGTAAAGACAGAGGTGTGCTACTAATGTGAGGGAAAGGTGTGGGAGTCCTCTGTAAGAACTCAATATAGTCATAGTGATGGTGATCCTCTGAGGTAGGAAGCAAAGTTGCCACATTAGGAGGACCACTAGTTGCAGTAGAGATACATGGTCCTGAAAGAGGGCTAGATATACCTGTTGAAGGTGAAAAAGGGTCATCAGGGCAGGGAGTGTTTATGTGAGATAAGCTCACTTAGATGAAGAGGTGAGTGTACTGTAATATACTGACCTAGTGTGAACTTTTTAGATTCCTGTGTTAGTAGGGCTTCAGCCACAAGAGCTTGGAGACAAGGTGTCCACCCTTTTACTGTGCTGTATAAATGCATTGACAAGTAGACTACCACTTGAAAAGAAGGTCCCTTTTTGTGTCCTAGAACACTTATAGCATTGTGGCCCTGAGAGGTAGTATATAGAGTGAAAGGTTTTGTGGGGTCAGGAAAGGTAAGGGCTGGAGCCCTTAGGAGAGCCTCTTTCAATTTATGAAAGGAGGCATGTATGGGTGGGGGTCTGATAAGTAGCTTTGTAGAGGGGTTGAGCTCAAGCCACAAAGTTAGGAATCCAGAGACAAAAGAAATTAACTAAACCTAGGAAAGATATAACCTGTTGTTTACTTGTGGGCTCCTGGAGATCTCGAAGAATTGCCTTACAATCTTGATGGAACAAGCGATAGGAGTGAGAGAGAGACCTAGAGACATCAAATGACTTTTGGGGAAGCTATTTGGGCTTTAGCAGGAGAGACCCTGTACCCACGACTGGCAAGAAAATTAAGGAGACTAGTTGAATGCTATATGGCTAATGTATGGGATAGAGAACATAAGAGAAGGTTATCTATGTATTGAAGGAGAGTTCTAGGTGTGAGATCAAGTTCTGCAAGGTCAGCATCAAGATCTTGGGTAAAGAAGTGAGGACTATCCCTCTGTCCAAGTAAGTTGTTGAGACCTGTAAGGGTCTGGATCACTCCATGTAAAGGCAAGGAAATCCTGACAACTGGGGTGTAGAGAGATGGTAAAACAGACATCTTTAAGATCTACAACTGTAAAGGGAGTGGTGGAGGGGATGAATATGAGAGAGCATGGTATAAGGATTTGGCACCACTGAGTGAATTGGGAGAACAGTGCTACGGATTACCCTAAGGTTCTGCAGTAGACGGTAAGACCCATCAGACTTGAGTACCAGGAGAACAAGAGCATAGGGTGAATAGATAGGTTTAAGAAAACCATAGTTTAGGTGCTTGATTATAGGTTTAAGTCCCTGTAAATATTTGGGAGCTATGGGATATTGGGGAATGCAAAGAAAAAAAAATTTTTTTTTGTCTTTTTCATTTTTATCGGTACCGGGGATCGAACTCATGACTGCCTACTTGCAAGGCAGGCGCTTATGCCGCTGAGCTAAATCTCCAGCCCCGCAAAGAAAAATTGAAGGATCACTGAGACAAATTAAAATAGGCATGGCATGGGTAGCATGGGTGGGATTGGATGTCTCAAACATCCAATGAAGGAGAAAAGTGGACAAATAATAGCAGAAATGAGGCAGAGAAGGTGGGCTATAATCTCTAATATAGATAGCCTTAATACACTAACAAAAAGAAACACAGGCAGAGTAGATTAGGAGGCAGGATTCAGAGAGATGCTCTAAATAAGAAATATAGTCAACCTGAAAGAGGCTTAATAAACTGAAAGTCAAAGATGAGAAAATGGTGCTCTATGTGATAAGAGAAATAGGTACAACTCGTCCAGCAGCTGCAGATAGGTTGGAAAGTCATGACACTTTTGTGCCGTGGAGAATTACTCAGCTGGAAGGAAGGAAAACCTTGTGGCTTTAGTTAGTACAGGAATACAGCTCAAGATCAAGCTCAGGGGTAAAAAGGTTCAGCACCACTCAAATAGATAATACATTGCCTCCCTAATGTAAAAACTAAAGGAGCTAGAGGGACCCAAAATATACAAAGAACCCTGAAAAAGGGAAAGGGGAGAAATTGCCTAAAAAAGGAAGGCAGAGGACATTGTTAATAGTGTATCAGGATTTAAAAGGCACATAGTCTTACCATTCTGTTTAGTTTGATTTTACTTTATTCTGGTCTGTCTGCTCATACTAGATTTGAGGTCACAGACAGCTATCCCCAAAATAGCAGGCTATACTATGGTAACTATCCTTAATTTCCTATTAACTTAAACTGAAGCCCTGTATTACTTACATTGTCTTACTATGACTGATATTATTTGAAGCTAGTTTGTTGGACCCTGCTTTGTCTTGACTGATTTTATTCAAATTTGGTATGCTTGATGTTATTAGTCTAAGAGTAGAAGCAACTACTCTGAAGATGACAAGATGTAATAAGATATCCATTCCAGTTTGATTATTAACTGCTGCTGAAGTCCTACAATGTCTCCAATGTTGTGTTTTTATTAAAATTGCTATACAATACTATGTTCAATTTGATTATGTCTGATGATATAGACAATTCTATGGAAAATAACAAGAGAAAGCTTAGTAACTACTGTAGATCACCTAATATTGTGGTTTTATATGTTTTTTTTTCTTTTCATGTCTTTCTAGTAATTTGTTTGTTGTCTTATTTTGATCTGTTTTTCCCTATAATACAGAAAGGATAGATATACATGTAGAGATTCACACATGTGGAGAATTTCTAAACAGTTTACGAAACAGATTATATAATGAACGATGTAAGGAACAGATACTCTGAAGAAGAAGAGACATTAAGATACCCAGTGCTGATTCTGTAGCATTATAATACAAAATCTAGCAATACTGTTATTCACTTATTCAGAGTGATATTAGTCTAATCTCTTATGTTTAATTTCAGCATACATAAAGATAGGGACAGCTATTTAGAAGAGAATGAGAGACATTATGGCAGTCATTGTTGACTTCCCCAATGTCAGGTCTTGAAGACCTAAAAAGCCTTTATCATCCTGTTATGAGTAGATTAGTTTTATGATGTTCAACATGTATTTAATATGTGTGAAGATGGGGCAACTATTTATAAGAAAACTAGAGACAATATGATAGGCAGTGAAGATCTCCAGTGGACTTTCTTTGAAATCTGCATTCCTTAAAAATTGTTTCCTTATGATCTGTTTTGTTCCATTTTGTTATGTTTAATCTTATCCTCTTTAAAATAAAAAGCAATGCAAAAAAAAGAAGAAACTGACATGTCATTCATTTGTCATACACACATTTAAGTTTTACCACTGTATAAGTACCTCCTGTGCTGTTAGAATGTCTAATGCCATCTGATTTTTGGAGGATGGAATGTTTTATTAATTTTACCTTTTTATTTAGGAGATAGATCAGCTGCAATGTCATTTAATGCCAGTTGAGTATAGTTAATTATGGCCCCAATATGCATTGTATAACCTTTTTGTAAAAGATCTGGTGGATCCCAGCAAAATGAATCCAAAAGGAATTTATAATTATCTCTTAATTTTAGTTGTTGAACATCCAGAATATGGATAACAGTACAGTGTAGTAGAGGCAGTAAGTTTAACATAGAACATTAAATGGAACTACTATTTTCTATTAACCATGGATATTTTAACATTTGCACACTGAAGAAATTTGTGACATTGTTTGGACTGCTCACTATTTAATCATCTCTAAGTATAGCATATACATTACATAAATTTTTATTTAAAAATTATTATTTGAATGGTGACCTCATGTTGGTCTGACCTGAATCTTCTGTGGGAGCACAAGAAAAAGGCACACATCTGGATATGAAAGAAAACACTTGCTTGTCAACATAAACAATCCCAATTTTATATTTGAAGGCATGAATATGCCATCAGATCAGCAATAATGAATTGTCTTAGTTATATGAACTTTAGTTGAGGTATCTGCCATAAGGCTATGGAGATTATTGGGACCTCCAATTAATAAGCAAGAGCTGGTTAAAGTTACCAGTGCTCACTTTCTTATTCATCAATTGAAGTCCTGTCCAATGTTTCCTGACCCCCAGGGATTTTGTTTAATTAATTCTAGCATCTTTCCAAACAGCTGACAACCTAAGTGGAAACATGTTTTTTTAAAAATCTGTAACCCAAATAAACCTTAATTTAATGGTCTGAAAATGCAAAAGAAGAGGAAAAAGATTGTTGAGCTCAAATAAAAAGGAACAGCTGTTTACAGAGCAGGCAAATGGACAAACATGAACAGATGATCTGTACAGTATAAACAGACTGGACAAAAAGACAACAGATATATAGACTGACAAACATGTTATAAAATTAGAGTGCACTCAAATATATTTGGTCAATTTGAACTATAATAAACCTTTTTGTAAATTAATTAATAGAGATCTCTTGAAATAAGAATACCAGAAAAGGAACCTAATTTATGGCTAATCTGAGATAGATCAGAGAGGGAAAAAGGAATATAAATATTAACTAATCCCTTGGGGCCAGCCTGTTCCTAAAGCAACAGTAGAGACTGTGGCTGAGAAGGCTGTGGAGTAGATAGCCACCAAGTGGCCAATCATCCAGCAGGCAGGTGTGGGTAATTATTTGACGATTGGCTACAAAATGGCAACTTGTCACCATGCAACAAGGAAACACAGGCTGTTGGTAGCTTACTGTATGATCCGCTGCCAGTAACACCGTAAGGGAGCGCAAGATAGCAACTGGTCATCATGTGACCGGCAGCAGGATGGCTGCTGATGATCACACAAGGGGCCACAAGGGGGCAGCTATTGAACCTGAGACCCATCTCAAGATGGCGGCACCCTGTCACATGGAAGAGGGCTGCAAAATGCAGCTGTCTTCCATGAGAGCTGATGGTTGCTGGCCATCATGTGGCCTGCTGGAAGGCTGGAATGCACAAGACCACATATGGTGAGCCAGGGGAGAAAATGGTGATGCAGGGGAAGGGGACAAAGAACCCTCAGATAGAACAAAGGGCTCAGGTGGGGGGATTGAGAAGTTGCAGACTGGGGAGAGATGTCAAGGGAAGAATTAGAGGCCATTGTGAGGGAGGGAGGGGAAGAGGACGCACAGGGGGTATAGAAACCTCTAGCTTAGAAGGCTGCAGGGTTTGATCCTGGGGACAGGGAAGAGGGGGAGTAAAGATGTGGGGACACATCATCTAATAGGTCTGGAGGGGGAGAAGGAAGAGTTTCTGGTATAGTAGAGTTAGTTAGAAATATTTGAGCTGCCATACATGATTTAATGAGAAAAGAGCATGTCCTTAGGGTAAGGAAAGCCTGTACATATGGAATTTCTGCTAACTTGTCGCTAGTGTAATAAAAGTCATATAAATTTTTAACAATACAGGGGTCAAACACCCCCTCTTTAGGACATGGGCTGCCATTAAGCTTGTAGGTTGGCCAGGCCTCCTGGCAGTAAAAGATTAATTGTTTAATTTTTATAGTCTTCTTTAGGCCAAGAGTACTGAGGTTATGAACCAGGCACCCAGGCATGTGCTTTTTGGGGGCCTGGAGATAGTATTGCCCATGACCAAATTAAAAGTGAGTCAAAAGAACAATTTTGCCTCAGGATGTAAGAGCGTTAGTTCCCTACCAAGGAATGTGAAAATTATCCCAGATCACACTTAACAAGAGATCATCACTTATTTTGGAAGCATGATAAGAAAGGCTCCAATCCAACCTCATTGGTTGTCACCAAAAAGCATCGGTCAGGATCCCAGAAAATCAGAGTATCAACTCTGCCTCAGACTGTCCAAGGAATGTGAGAACTGTGATCTTGGCCCAGGGACAGAATGGGTAATCTGGTGTGGGCCTGGCCTATGATAACAGAGAACCCTGGATGGGAAATGCATCACTTATGATAAATGAGATAGGCCAGTGTTGTTTGCAGGCTGGCAGCGACAAGTTGAGCAGCACGTGTTGAAAATGGGGAATTAATTCAAGATATGGTCTGGTCCGTGGATTAACAGGGGAGTGGGAACTAGGAGGTTCCCAGCAGCCACTCACTCTGCCTTCCCAGTCAAGGAGCCATTAATGTTAGGGGTTTGATGCAATGAAAGAGAAATAAATATAAAGTAAAAAAGCAGCCTTTATTCCAAGGACATGGAGAGGAGTCCAAGACCATAGGCGGCCTGGCATCGTCTGACTGGAATGTGGAGTATGAGATATACATATAACCTCTGGCCAGGGTGGTGCTTAGGGTGGGTGTTGATGGCATGTCAGGAGCTGATTGGGACCTTTTTCATGCCACTGGGAAAGAAAAAAGGAAGTTGTCTTAGGAGAAGGAGAAAGTGACCTCAAAGTAAATATTCCTTGGTTCTACTTCCCTCTGCCTTAGTATCATCTAACTTATTCTAGGACAAAAACTCTTTCAACTCTCACTCAGAATTCTTCCACGAGGGAGTTTCAAAGTCAAGTTTACTGGTGGAGTTTCCAGCAAGTAGGCGGGTGCACACTATCCCCGGAGCCCAGCCTATTTGGGACTCCTGCACCACACCATCTGGGTGCAGAGGAAAGGTTGGGCGGATCTGGGGCACCTGCATCTGCCTCCCCATGTGTCTGGAGGACTGTGGATATCTCAGCAAGCAGGTGAGCAATGCAGGTTCCAGAGGCCCCATGGCCTGCAGTAAGTGCTTAGTGCACTCTACCCCAAGCCCAAACTGTTTGGGACCCTCCAGGCTCCCAGGTGCAGTGAAGTGGATAAATGAGTTTGAGGCATCTACATCTGCCTCCCCATTCCGGCTGCGCTTGGAGAACTGTGGAGTTTCCAGCCAGTAGGTGGGCGAACACTATCCCTGGAGCCCAGCCTATTTGGGACTCCTGCACCACACCATCTGGGTGCAGAGGAAGGGCCAGGTGGATCTGGGGTGCCAGTATCCACCTCCCCATGTGTCTGGAGGACTGTGGATATCTCAGCAAGCAGGCGAGCATCGCAGGTTCCAGAGGCTCCGCGGCCTGCAGTAAGTGCTCAGTGCACTCTGCCCCAAGCCCAAACTATTTGGGACCCTTCAGGCTTCCAGGTTCAGGGAAGTGCTTAAGTGGGTTTGAAACATCTACATCTGCCTCCCCATTCAGGCTGCACTTGGAAAACTGTGGAGCTTCCAACAAGGGGTGGGCACACAGTGTCCCAGAAGCCCAGCTTATCTGGAACTACAGAGTTCTAAACAGGCAAAAGAGGGCCACTAGTTTTACAGGCCCAGTGGCTTGGGGTAACTGGGTGCCAGAGTCCCAGGAGCTGCAAACATAGAAGGGGATTTCCAACAGACCCTAAGGAAGCTTTCAAATGACACTTGAAACACAGAAATATAGGAAAGTGACAAAACAAAAGACCAAATTACAACCTCAAACCTCCAGCCCATCTCAAGAAACCCTAGGAGTGATATATATAGAAGAAAACATATGCCATTTACCTCAAATATCAGACATAATAGCTACTGAAATTAACAAGCAACTCCAGGAAGCTTTAAGGGAATTCAAACTCGAAATAATCTCCCAGGTAAAAAAAGAAATGATAAAAGAAATGAAAGAGATTCTGAATATATCTAAAGAAAACACAGTTAAAAAATATAAGATTTTTTAAGAGCAATATAAGAAACAAACAGAATACATAATGCAGATGCACAGAGATATACAGGAAATCAAAAACTCCACTGAAAGTTGTAAAAACCACCTCAACGAAAGTGAAGATAGAATTTCAGACTTTGAAGACAGTATTGCTGCTAGTGAACAAGAAAGGAAAGATCTTTTTGAAATAACAAGGAATCAGGAAATAACAATTCAACAACTGCAAAATGATGCAAAGAAAAATATCATAAGATTGATAGGGATTAATGAAAAAGAAGGAGACAACATAAAGGATGTCAAGAGGATATTTAGAGAAGTAATAGATGAAAATTTCCCAAGCATGAGATCAGAAACTGACATCAGGATCAGTGAAGCATATGGAACTCCAAATAGTTATAACCAAAATAAAACTACTCCCAGACATACAATAATCACCATCCCAGAAATCCAACACAAGAATAGATTATTAAAAGCTGTCAGAGAGAAAAGACAGATCACTTATAAAGGAAAACCTATCAGAATCACAGCAGACTTCTCAGCACAAACAATAAAGTCAAGAAGAGCATGGAATGAAGTATTCCAGATCCTAAAGCAAAATGATTTCCAACCTAGACTGATGTACCCTGAAAAACTATCATTCAAAATTGATGGTGAAGCTTTGTTTTGTTTTGTGTTTTTCTCTTTTTCCTCTTAAATAAAAATTTAAAAAAAGCACAATAGCAGATAAAAAAAAATTGATGGTGAAATACAATACTTCCATGACAAAGAACAGCTGAAGAAATTCATGAACACCAAACCAACCTTGCAAAAAATATTGAAAGACAGTTTAGATACACAAAGGAAAAAACCACTAAGCAAAGCAGATAATTAAACAGAACAGAAAGATGATGCAACAGCAGAGAGATAACATGTCAACAATGAACTAGCATTTAAAAGTAATAACCATTAATGTAAATGGTCTCAATGCACCAACCAAAAGAAACAGACTAGCATAATGGATCAAGAAACAAAATCCAATCTTAGGCTGTTTACAGGAAACCCATCTAACCCAGAAGGATACTCACAGACTGAAAGTCAAAGGATGGAAAACAATACTTCATGCAGCAGGAATCCAAAAAAAGGAGTAGCCATTCTGTTTGCAGACAACATGAGCTTTAAACCAACAATGACCATAAATGACAAAGAAGGTCACTACATACTTGTTAGGGGAAAACTCTACCTTAAATATGTATGCTACCTTAAATATGTATGCACCAAACTCCAGAGCACCCAGTTATGTAAAACAACGATTAACAGAAATGAAAACTCAAATTATCAGTAACACAATTGTAACAGGAGACCTTAATATGCCATTGTCACCAAAGGACAGATCAACCAGATAGAAAATGAGCAAAAAAATAACAGAACTGAATCACACCTGAAAACAAATGGATTTGATAGACATATACAGAATGTTCCACCCAACAACATCAGAATACACATTCTTTTCAGCAATGCATGGATCATTCTCTAAAATAGACCATATATTAGCTCACAGAACATATTTAAACAAATGCAAAAGAGTTGAAATCATCCCTTGCATGTTATTGAATCATAGCGCTCTGATATTAGAAATTAATGATAAAAGATACAGCAAAAATCCCACAAACACATGGAAACTGAATAACACACTCGTGAGTAATCAATGGGTCACAGAAGAAATTAAAGAAGAAATTAAACAATACCTACAAGAAAATGAAAATACAGATACAACTTACCAGAATCTGTGGGATGCAATGAAGGCCGTCCTAGAAGAAAATTTATTGCACTGAGTTCCCACATCAGGAAAACAGAATGAATACAAATAAATAACTTGATGCTACACCTCAAACAGCTAGAAAAAGAAGAGCAAGTCAAGCCAAAAGTCAAAAGAAGAGAGGAAATTATAAAAATCAGAGCAGAAATCAATGCAATAGAGACTAAGAAAACAATCCAAAGAATCAATGAATCAAACAGTTGGTTCTTTGAAAGAATAAATAAAATCGATAAGCCCCTAGCAAACCTTATTTAAAAAGGGAAGAAAAAGCTCAAATTCATGCAATAAGAAGTGAAAAAGATGAAATCACTACAGGCTCTACAGAAATACAGAAGATCATCAACACCTATTTAGAAAACCTCTACTCTCAAAGGTTTGATAACACAGAAGAAATAGACAGATTCTTAGAAACATATGAAGTACCAAAGCTAGATCAAGAGGATGTAAAACTGCTGAATAACCCAATCTTTGTTAATGAAATTGAAAATGTAATTAAGTCCTTACCTACAAAGAAGAGCCCAGGCCAGATGGATTCACTGCAGAATTCCACAAGAAATACAAAGAAGACCGAATGCTGACACTCCTCAAACTATTCAATGAAATTGAAAGGGAAGCAGTCCTTCTTAAGTCATTCCTGGAAGCAAATATTACTCTAGTACCAAAACCTGAGAAAGACCCAACTAAAAAAAGAGAACTATAGACCGATCTCCCTAATGAACACAGATGCAAAAATCCTCAATAAAATATTGGCAAAAGGAGGCAGCAAATCATCATTAAGATTATACACCATGACCAAGTGGGATTCATTCCAGGAATGCAAGGATGGTTCAACATACATGAATCAATAAATGTAATCCACCATACCAATAAAGCCAAAAGTAAGAATCACATGATCATTTCTATAGATGCAGAAAAAGCCTCTGATAAGGTCCAACATTCATTCATGATAAGAACATTACAGAAAATTGAAATAGATGGTCTTTACCTCAGTATAATAAAGGCCATTTATGACAAACAAACAGCATCATACCAAACGGCCCAAAATTGAAAGCCTTTACTTTAAAATCAGTCACAAGACAAGGATGTCCTTTATCACCACTCCTATTTAATATAGTACTGGAAGTACTAGACAGAGGACTCAGACAAGAGAGAGAAATAAAAGGGGTAAAGATAGGAAAAGAAGAAGTTAAATTATCATTGTTTGCAGATGACATGATACTCTACATAGAAGACCCCCTAAACTCCATTGAAAGACTCTTAGATATAATAAATAAATTCTGTAATGTAGCTGAATACAAAATCAATACTCAGAAATCAATAGCATTCCTATACACTAACAACAAAATCACAGAGAGGGAAATAAGAGAAACCACACTCTTCACATTCGCAAGCAAAAAAATGAAATAGGAATTACTCTTACAAAAGAAGTGAAAGACCTATATAGGGAAAATTATAATACACTGAAAAAAGAAATTGAAGATGATCTCAGAAAATGGAAAGACATCCCTTGCTCATGGATAGGAAGAACAAACGTTGTGAAAATGGCCATTCTCCCAAAACTGTTACACAGATTCAATGCAATCCCAATAAAAATACCATCAACATACCTTATAAATCTAGAGAAATCCCTCCTAAAATTCATCTGGAACCAGAAGAGACCTAGAATAACAAAGGCAATTCTAAGCAGCAAAGGCAAGACAGGAAGCATCACAATCCCTGACTTTAAGTTATACTACAAAGCAACAATAGTAAAATCAACATGGTACTGGAAACAAAACAGAGCCGAAGATCAATGGAATAGATTAGAAGATACAACCACAACTACAAACACACTCAACCACCTTATCTTTGATAAAGGAGCCAAGCAGGTTCACTGGAAGAACGACAGTCTCTTTAATAAATAGTGCTGGAAAAACTGGCTCTCCATTTACCAAAAACTAAAGCTAGACCCATGCCTATCTCCATGTACTAAATTAAAGTCTAAATGGGTCAAAGATCTGAATATTAAAACAGAAACACTAAATATATTGGAAAACAAATTGGGTAGAAACCTTGAAGACATAGGGGTAGGTAGAGAATTCATGAACAGGACTCAAACCACATGGGAAATACTTCCCAGAATCAATAACTGGGACCACCTCTTATTAAAAAGTTTCTGCATGTCAAAAGAAATCTCCAGCATAGTGAAAAGAGAACCCACAAACTGGGAAAAGATTTTAGTGAACTCTCTCTCAGACATGGGACTCTTGTCTAAAACATATAAAGAATTAAAAAAGTCGGACCCCTAAAATTCAAAGATCCAATCCAAAAATGGGCATCTGAGATGAATACGCACTTCTTAGATGAAGAAATGCAAATGGAAAATAAATACATGAAAAAATGTTCATCATCATTGGTCATTAGAGAAATGCAAATTAAAACCACACTGAGATACCATCTCACTCCTGAAAAAATGGCCAGGATCAAGAAATCCAACAACAACAAATGCTGGAGAGGCTGCGGGTAAAAAGGAACTCTCCTACACTGTTGGTGAGAGTGTAGACTGGTACAACATTTGTGGACATCAGTCTGGAGATTTCTCAAAAAGCTGGGATTGGAAGTCCCATTTATTCCAGCTATTCCACTTCTAGGCATATTCCCAGAAGCAGTGAAAGCATCATACCACAGTGATATATGTGCAACTATGTTTATAGCAACACAATTTGTAATCGCCAGATCTTGGAAACAACCCAAGTGTCCATCAACTGAGGAATGGATAAAAAAGTAGTGGTATTTCTATGCAATGGAGTATTACTCAGCTATAAAGAAGGATCCCATTGAGATATTTATCAATAAATGGGCATAGCTTGAGACCATACTCATAAGTGAAATAAATCAATCTCACATATGTGAATACTGAATAGTTTCCCTAATGTAAGTAATGATGCAAATATATAAAAGTATGTGGTAATCATGATTCCCCATTATGTGGCCTTGAAGTCTTATAAAGTTTTCACTTATTAATTGGAAAGGCTTTATTCTGGGCTTCTTGATATGGAAATATTTGAAGATATGGTATATGAAGTTATATTCAAATATTTCAAGGAAAAAGATAGACACTATGGTAACTACTATTAAATTGGGTGATCTGGTGGTGAAGCACTAGGTTGCTGAAACAGTCATGCTTTGACCTGTATTGTTATGTTGTTATGTCCTCTTTTATCTCAGTCTCTCCCATATTCATTAAAAAATTATTTAGTTATTTTTTATGGTTTTTTTAATTAAGGGGAAAATTTAAAAAATTAGCAGGATATATTATAGTAACTTTTTTTGATTTCTTATTAACTTGTTTTGAAGTCCTGTAATACTCCCAAGATTTTGTTTTGACTGATTAGACTCTGTTCTATTCTGTATGATAGTATCAAGTTTGAGGGTATAGCCAACTACTTTGAAGGCAATAAGATTCACTAAGATGCCCATTCTGGTTTGACTATTATCTCCTTTGGAAGTCCTGTAATGTTTACAATGTTTAAGTTTTATTGGTCTTGTTCTCTGCTCTTTGTTCAATTTATAATACCTAATGAGATAGACAATTCTTTTTAAGGAAACAAGAGGCATTGTGGTATCCGTTGTTGATAACCTTGTACTTTGTTTTTACATCATGTACTATGTCTATCCTTGGTTTTGACTGACAGCTTTGTTTTGCCATATTTGACTTTATTCTCTTCCAAAAAAAAGTAATAATAACTAAGGAGTAATAAAACCCAAAATGTGTAAATTTTGTTGTAAAAAAGAGAGGGAAAAAAACGTGCTGTAAATGATACAACTGCAAGTGTGTTTAGGGGTGTTAAATAGCTGACCATAGTAATGTTTTTGGTTGGATTTTTGAACACAACTGTTTGCAGTCTCAATGTTTGAATATCCACTTTGTATGCTTTGATACTGTGACTTGAGTAAGTATCTCTAAGATGAAAATGTGTAATCTATTAACTGGTGATTTCTTACTGGTGGTTTTTTTTTTTTTTTTTTTTTTTTTTTTTTTTTTTTTTTGTAGTTCTCTATTACTTTACCCTTACACCGCTTTGTTTTGTTTTGTTTTGTTCTCTTTTTCCTTTTAAATAAAATTTAAAAAAAAATAAAGTTAAGTTTACTACCTGGAAACCCAAGTATATGACCGGTGCCATCACCCCAGATTTTCCTAGAGTTCCACTGGTCTCAAGCAAAACCCAAATATTTCTCTTATTTCTGAATGGTCATGGCACTACCTGAAAAGGCCAGGATTAGGATACCAAAGCAACCACAAAGTGGTCCTTTTAAGACTCCAGTCATGTAGCTTTTTCAAAATAAGGTGAATGACAACACAAAATAAGGTGAGTGACAACACCCTAACATCTATCTTTTGCAAGCCAGTCTTCTCTTCTGTCTGGCAAATAAGAACTACTCAGGGTGGGGAACTAGAGAACACATGGATTGAGCAACTAAACTGAGTTCTACAAAAAGGAGAGCTATCTTTCTGCATGTGCAGGCTGGGGATCTGTCATCCACATTAGTATTTCTCCCCGGCTTCCCACCTAGTCTCAGAGCTCAAGAATATTATGCAAGAAAAGAATTAGGTTGTATGTCCCTGAATGTCTGAAGAGCTTTAGAAAAATCTCATTTATTTTGAATTTCAATTCTCTTAACTGTTAGAGTGAATGGAACTGAATTAAGCAGGTGTGAAGTCACTTCTAGGGTGGTTGAGGAGATAGAAGATACTCCAGTTGATGAGATCACTCTAAAAATTCCCCTGTCCCAACCTTTAAGTAGGGCAGTCCAATTTGTGTTCAATTTGATTATAGTTTTCCTTTCATCTTTGTTTAATGGAACTAAATTAGGGCTAGCTGCATGTATCATCCTCATTTCATAACAAATTTTTAACAAGGAATCTACTATGGCTTGGACCTTGAGCGTTCCCCAAGATTTGGTCCCCCAGGTGGCACCATGAGGAGGTAGGAGAACTTTAAGAGGCAGGGTATAGTAGAGGTTCTTCAAGGCATTGGGAGTGTGCCATTCAAGGGGATTATGGGACCCCGATACCCTCCTTGGTCTACTTTTTTCCTTGCCAAAAGGTAAACAGTTTTATTCCATCATACAGTCTTGCAATGTTTTCTGGCACTCCTGTCAGGGGGCTAAATGTGATGGGACTACTATCTCATAGACTGAACCTCTAAAATCATGAGCCAAAGTAACCTTTTCCTCTCTGTAAGTTAACTATCTCAGGTTTTTTTTTTTTTTTTTTTTTTTCAGTGACAGAATGGTGATTAATGGAAGGTCATTTCTGACTTTCTGTTTAACCTTTTCCTTTCATCTTCAGGCTCCACCGCCATTCTAGACAACAGTATTGACAACTTCACATGCCTCCAAAAATCCTAAGAGTTAAGTCCTTTTACATTTAGTATCCACTTGATTAATTAAGCACTTCTAAGTTTCTTTTTTCTATGTTTTAAGAAGGCACTAAAGGGTAAATTACATTTTAAACCCTTAAGAAAGATTTGTTGAAATGCTAATCCTTGTTAACCTGGAATATGACCCTATTTGGAGTTAGAGTTACTGGAGATGTCATTAGTCAGGATGAGGTCTTGCTAGAGTAGGATGGGTCCCTAGAGTAACATGAGTGATGCCATTATAAACAAAAGTGACCTGTGAACAGAGACACAAAGGGAAAATGTTACGTGATAACAAAGGCAGAGATGGGAATTATGCAGACGAGAATTATTAAAGAATGACAAATATTGTCAGTCTTAAGTTAAAAAATGACAAAAATTGCAGCTAAGAAGAGGCAAGGAAAGAGTCCCTTCTACGTTACTGAACAAGTGTGGTCCTGCTGGCACCTGATTTCATACATCCAGCCTCCTCTCCTGGAATCTGCTGTTTCAGGGACCAAGATCATGGTACTTTGTTTTGGCAGCCACAGGAGACTAACTCAGAAGGGAAACAACAAATGCTAACTTATGGACAATATAGTTCTGCTCCTCCTTAAGTGCCCAAACATGCTCTCCTCATCTTTTCCTGCCTTTCCTTGGCTTTGCTAAATAAACTTAAGCCCTATTCTCTCTTCCTACAATTTTATAGTCTACACCACAAGATAGATTATCAGAAGTTAGATGTCATTTGAGTATTGCATTTAAAAGAAATGTTTTCTTCTCAAAATAATCCCCCTCAAGTGTGGCAAACATAAATGTCCACAGTCCCACACACAACCAGAGATTGTCAATCTCAAAGAATATTTTGCAGTCAGGATTCCAGAGTTGGATTAACTCCTGATAATTTAGAAACTGTTTCTCTATGGCTTCTGTTTGGTGACATCACATACTTGATGGATGTGCTACTGAGATACAAGGAGCATAAATTTGGACCTGGAGGATTCAGTAGTCTTGAAAGCCAAATATTACATGGGGAAAAAAAGCATCAAAGGAACAAAAACATATGCTTCTGGGTTGTCACTGTGGCCTGTTCTCCTGTTAGGATTATTTAAATGACAGGGCAGATAGAGATCCTGTTTTGAGAATGTGTGTAACTCTACTCTGGGTTTGCTAAGTGGATCCTTATGTAGTTTCAGCATTCAAGTGGGTTAAAATATTTGATTGAGATTTATTTATGCACATACACATCCATTCTCTTTTTTAACACATCCCTTCTTGAAATTTAAAATATTTATTGAATACCTGTGATATGTGAGGTTCTGTATGTGCCAGAAATAGGATAGTAAATAAAACAGAAAAATCCCATCTTCATGGATTGCATAATGGTGGGGTAAGCAAGACAACATGCAAAATATATGAAAATATATATGATATTTTTAAAGGACTTCTATGAAAGAATAAAGTTATGTAGGAAAGAGGAATGGCAAAGTGCCCTAAGGAAGTGTACAATTTGTGATTTTTAAGTGAGGAGTTCAGGAAAGACCTGAGTCGGTGATATTTTGAGCTAATGTGACTTATTGACTCTGTGGTGTAAGGGGAATAGTAACGAAGTTAGAATTGGAAAATCTAGATTCAGCTCCGGTTGGAGACTGAGTTATGTCCCCCTCAAATTTATATGCTGAAGCTTTAACCTACAGCACCTTAGAATCTTATTCTACTTGAAAATAGAGACTTTAGAGAGATAATTGAGCCATAATCCAATCTAACTGGTGTCTTCATAAGGAGAAGAAGCAGAGGCAGCAGACTGCGGGGGCACAGGAATAAAACTGTGCACAAGGATACAGCCAGAAGGCACAGCTGCAAGGCAAGGAGAGAGGACCAAGAGAAAATAGCCCTGTGAACACCCACATCTTGGACTTTCAGGCTCAAATTTATCTCACTAGCTGGGCTGGTAACATCCCATTTAAGTCACCAAGATCTTTGAGCCTTCAAAAGCCCCCCTGTTTCATCCATGCCTCTCATGGTGTATTTAACTGCAGACAGGAGGAACATTTCAACCTGTCTAAAGGTTCCTCAAGCCAAAAACCTCTAACCAGGGTATACTGAAAGCTTTCCCTTTTACCTACCATGTAGCTTTCCCCTCTTTTTCATACCTTTGAGTCTCCATCAAACAGAACTGATGGCAACTGATTAACCTGCTATAGAAAATTCTAATGAAAAAATTTATGTTCTTATTTGGGTTATCCTTCATTTATGTCCACAAAGTCATGCTTAAAACACTTTAATTATGCTAACTGGTTTTATTGACCACACTGAATTTTTTTTAACTTTATCTTAGTTGTATAGGATGGTTACTTTGAAATTTAAAGTTTTTTCTGGATCAAATAGAAAAGCATTAAATATAGATAATAAACATTTATTGGACTAGATAGAGTCTTCTGAGTTTCTCTTGTTTAGTCTCTGGTCCTACTGTCATATATAAACTATCTCTGATATCCTCTAAAAATCTGGATTTTCCCTAGCAACATTAACCATTTCATTGTGTAACCTGAACGATCTGCCCTTTCCCATTTATAATAATTTCTACTTTGTTGCTTTCAAACCTATTCCCATTCTTTCTCTTCTCCTCAGGTGCAAATCAGCATACCCTATGGTACTGTTACTTCAGACACTTGAAACATCGTTAATTTGGCCCTGCATTTGTTTTCTTATTCTTAGAAAGTGTATTTCCTTTACTTTTGCAGTGTAATTCCTGTAATACTCATGAAATGCTCTCTGGAATCCTCACTACCTGTGATGTAACGTCACCTACATGAAGCATCACATGGTCAAACCTATATAAGTATAATCACAATCACACAACTGCTCAAAGCATATCATGCTAACATGCATTGTGGATTATATGAAGCAGAGATACATACAAAGGACTCCTTTTCCCATATAGTGGCTTCATGCTCGTGTTTCACATTGTCATGACTCTTACACACTTTCCCACGTTCTTTCTGTTATAAAAGCTTTATCTCTGAAAAATGTGTGACTCCTTTGTTAGAATCCGGGGAATGAATAGTTGAAGATGAAAAGCAACTCATTTTCTTGTAAAGCAGAAATATTATCATGTGTTGATTTGAACAGTTTTGTGATCTCACATACAAATAAGTGACTTACCTTCCAAACTTTCAAAAACACATCCACATCTTGCTTGTGTATCTGGAGAAAGATCTCAGTGTTCAAAATAACTGTTGACATAACTTCTGTATTTTGTTTTCCTGCTAAATAAGGCTGGCTATATTTGACATACTTTAATTAATACTAAACCTCTGATGTTACTGAATGCAGAGAAGTTCGATATTATGAGACTTTAATAAAAATGTATCTAATGAATTTTAGCTAGACAACCCTGTGGGCAGTTTCCACATACATGAAATGTACATTGTTAATTTCTTAAGCTGCTTCTCTGCTTTACCCCTCTCCTCTTTTTAAAAACCTGGATTCTCTTCACTATTCTGTTTATGTCTTTATCTGTCTTCCTAGATAATGGAATTTGAAATGAGATACTCATGTTAAGTAAATAGATATATTTTTGTGTACATTTTCAATTTAACAAGCCTAGGCTGAAGTCAGAATTAGATAAAAATCTAATTCTTCCTTGATTATTAATCTAATTCTTCATTCACTATTAGATAAAAATTCAATCTCTTTTATGGAAAATAATAGTCACAAGTATTATTTCACTAGCACATAGTAATTGAGGTTAGAAACTCAGGCTCAGAATCTAGAAAAACTTGGAGTCTGAACCCAGAATTATCTCTTAATAATCTAACGGGGAAAATCAACTTAGATTTGTCCATTTTAGTTTCCTCATTTGTAAAATAAAGTTAATAATATTCTATTTCATAGGATTGTTGTAAGTAAATGTAATAATACAGAAAGTTTTAAACCAAATATGTAGTACATACTAAGTCCTCATAATATTTCCCGGGAAAGTGGGAGTAAAGGCTTAACAATTTGATGGAAGAAGTGCAAATATTACCTCCATTTCCAACTATGACCATTAACTGTCAGATGGGCAAAGTGAGTTACAAAAAATCGCAAAACAAATTAATGAAAGTATCAGACCTGGATTTCAATGCCAGTAAGTCTGCTAAACATGATTAGTGCAATATTTTTTGTATCAACTTGACTGAGCACAAGGATGTCCAGATAGCTGGTAAAGCATTGCTTCTGGCTGTGTCTGTGAGATAATCTGGAGAGATTAGGATGTAAATGAGTAGACTGAATAAAGATCCGCCTTCACCAGTGAGGTAGGCATGCATCACACTGGCCTTTAAGGACCCAAACAGAACAAATTAGAAGAACAAAGACAGGTTCACTCATATATATTCATGTTCTGTCTCTCTGTCTCTGTCTCTCTCTTTTCTAATTATTTCTGCTCTCAGACACTGGAATGGGTACCATCCAATCTTTTAGCCTCTGAGGTTTGCCTATGAATCCAGATTCTCAGGCCTTCACTCTGGAAGTAGGAGTTACACCACTGGCAATGTTTCCCTGGTTTTTGGGCTTGAGAATGTGACTGAAATGACACAACCAGCTTTCCTGATTTTTCTATCTGCAGACAATGTACCAAGGGATTTCCTGGTTTCCATCTTCCCATGAGTCAATTCCCATAACGAATTTCTTCTTTCGTATCTCTCTATAGCTTGTTGGCTTTGTTACTTTGGAAAGCTACGGCTTGTATAATCTTCCTTGGCCAAAAGTATCTGACAGCTCAGCATGCATTTCCTTTTAAGAAAACAACCTTTATCCTTGGAGGCTTTAAGGTCCCTCTGCAGATTACCATTGAGAAATCCTTCCCTCTAGTGGCCAAACGGTGCAAAAAGAATCAGTGGGCTGGAATTTCTCCCATTTTTGTCTCTGAATCTTGAAAATGAACGAGCAGTGCAATCAGTTGACCTGTATTCATCACAACCTTGGTGGGTTATCCAGACCTAGATCTTTGTGCTAGGTCAAAAAAATTAGCTACACGAGTGTCAGTTTCTTGTCCAAAGAACTCCATCCCACAGTAATCGCTATTGTCACAAAAAATCATTGCAAAACAAACCATTCCGTAAGTCAGAGGCATGCAACAAATATTTACCTCCCTTTCTCACATCTACAAGTCAGCTGAAGTTTGGGTGATGTAGGCTTAGTCTCACACTGCTATTTGGTTCCAGGTCAACTTCCTGAGTTTGTAGCTTCCTTGAGCCAATTATATGTTATTCTCATGGAAGAGATCAATAGTGCACGCCTGATCATGCAAGCACATGTCAAGCCTCTGAATTCATCTTATCTTCTAATGCTCCACTCACTAAATCAGGTAAACTGGCTAAGTGTAAAGTCACAGAGTGAAAACATCCTCTACCTATAGTGTGTCATTGCTGAGTAATGACTTAAAAATACTGCCAATAGTCTGATTTTCATCAGAAGCACTGTAAGGAAAAGAACAACTTTTTGTCAAACCTATAGTTTCTTAACTGCAACAGAAAGCAGGGTTTTTTTTTTTTTGTCAGATTTTTACTTCATATTTCAGGGTGACCTTGAATTCACTATGTAGCCCAGACCAGCCTCAAACTCACAGCGATACTCTTGCCTCAGTCTCCCTGAGTGCTGGAATTACCGGCATACACCACCATGTCTGGCCTATAGAATGCAGATTAACAAGAATGAAATAAAGAGAAGCTTATTAGTACACTTGTTTCAAAGAAATGGTTTTGAACTCTAACATCTTCAATAGAGAAGAATAAGTTTTAGAGAAATGGCAAGACAGTGGAAGTGGCCTTTGAGTCTCTTGCAATGACAGCTTGTGAGATAGCAGATAAACGACAGGTAAAGGGCAGGTAAGTAAAATGTGGTGACGCAGAGTCCTCCAGTAGCCTCTACAGGCTGAGAGGGGTCTGACATTTTCTTCAGTGGCTGATCTTTTCCTTCCTGGCATGTGTTAGGGTAGGGAGTGGGAAAGGTTTTTGATTATTTTGTTTGTTTGTTTTCAGTTTCTAAAAAGTTTGTGTTTTTTCTACATTTGCTTCTGAACTGCCTATTGCTCAACAATGCTTTATATTGATATATTCTAGTGTCCCATACTTCTGTAATTTTCTTTTTGTAATGCAAATACCACTGGAGAAAGAAAACCATAAAACCCTCTCTGTTAACAACCTACCTTGACTTTAGCTGTTCAGTTAGCTAGGAGCCAGAATCTACAGATAGCTAATAAGAACCTCTGGAATGAGACACAGATGGATTCAAATTACCAAAGGGGTTTTAGGAGAAAGCTAAATCTACAAAGGGGCATATAAAAATTTAGGTGAGTGAGGTTGTCTGGATCTAAGAGGAAAGATTAGTTTTACAGGACATCTATATATCTACCTTCAATGAAACAGAAAAAGAAAATAGTTTACTGGTGCCTTAAATTGGCAAGAATGAATGGATCCTTGATTTATGTCTTACATACAATGGCTCAGATATTTTCCTATGCTTTGGTATTGCTGTACCATCAGCTTGGAATCATGCAAAAACTAGTACAAGGCCTTGTCTGTGGGAAAGCTGAGTAAAGTGTCTTGTGACTCTGATTCCAGGAGAGCATGTATCTTTAAGCATGTCTGGTTTTTATTTTTTCTATTACATTTTGAATGAGGTCATCAGAGTTGCCAGGCTGGGTCACTTCATGAATTACACATACTTACCGGACTCTAAGGAAGCCTTCAATGAGTGTTAATTATTGTGTTACTTGAACTTCAAAAGAATGGGAGAAGTAGAGAGGGCATGCCCATATCTGAAGTCTAGCCTTGTCTACAAGTGTTAAAATGTGAAGACATGTGAGAATTTGGAGTACAAATATGAAGGCAGTGGTGAAGTTTGGAGGCGGGGAATGTTTGCTATATTATCCTGTTTAGCTACTTGGAAAGATATAATAAAAATATAAAATGGCCTCATTTGGACAGAGTACAGTTCCACTCCCAAATGTATCAGCATCCATTAACTACACTTTTATGCAAATGAGGTAGATATATGGCTTAAAAGTCAACTGCTCTCAGAATAAAGAATAAATTCCCCAAGCCCATTTTAAGCCAAATAAATGACAAAAACTCTCATCAAGAGAGATGATTGACATTGCATAGTCCATGAAATTTTCCTTTTTAAAATCATGGCATTCTATAACATAAAGAGATAGTGATTATATTATGTAGCCCCCCAACTTAAGAATTAGGAAAAAGGTACTACTGGGAACACAATAATAAGATGCCCTACAATGAATGCAATTAGGCTGAGCCAGATTAGTGAATCCACTGAGGATGAGCCACAGGCTGATTATCTTGAATTTAATTTGCTGCTTTTGATATTTTTTCTCTGCATTTTAGCAATTCCATAGAGATCAGCTTACAACAGCTTCATTTTTCAATTGGTCTATTTTTTTTATTTGTGTGTTTTGTTTTTGCATCATGTATAAGAAAATGTAAGTACTCAGGACTATTATCAGTCTTCCAACAGTCTCATCTTTTCTAGTAAAACGTAACAGTGTATCATTTCACATTTAAATCTTCTTCCTTGGGATACCTCTAGAGCAAATATTTTTAAATAGGGCACTAGAACATTTTACAAATAGTGAGACTTGTTGAAAATGAACTTAAACTTGGTGAGTGAAATAAAACATCTCTGTGTAGCTTTTCTGTCTCTTGAAATACCAAAATTTCAAATAAAGTGACAAGATTCTATAAATACTCAGGAGGTGTTTCCTTTGTTCCGAGAACAGGCAGACATGGTTACGAGGGGAGAAAGCAGCACGTTTGTAACTGTTTAACTCTGAGTGAATCCCACTGACTCCTCATCTGTGTGACTGGACTGTGCCCCCTGTTATCTCTCTTCATACTTTTCATCAAGAAATTTTATACTGCTCAAGATACCATGAGTACCATCTTGCCTTTACCACACATTTCACAGAAAAGATAGGGATGCTTCCAAATTAGACTCCACCTTTGCATCTTCCTACAATCTCAAGAGTTTGAATCAGACTGTTTTCTTCTCTCTTTTTCAGCATTATTCAGCCCTACTTCTTCTCCCTCTTTCCTTTTCTTCTTCTTCTCTTTCTCCTTCTCTTTCTTCTTCTTTTATTTTTCTGAGAACCAGGTTTAATTTTTATTACCACACTTCAATGGGTGACTTTTTATGCCTCTTCCTTCTACTGTATTTCATAGAGTGGCCCGAAGTATGTATGGTATCATTTTTATATTAAAGACAATAGACAACAAAAACAATGATACAAAATTTCAAAAGATGATGGCAGGAGATAATGATGGCTAACACATTTTTGAAATTGTTATATTCAAAGTAGTTACTTAGGTTACAAAATATGGCATGAAAAACAATCATGCAGTATAAACAAAGATCTTCCTATTCAATTAACTAATAGAAATTAGTAGTATATCTATCTTCCTCTTTTCTCTTCCTTGTTTTCTCCTTTCCCCAATCCCAGATTATCTTTCTTTTTGAACAGTTTCTTCCCATCCCACAATATCTATTGTATATTTTGGATCTCATTTACTCTTTAAGTTTCTTACCCTAGAGAGACAATATGAGGTTTACACATGCAAGTCTGATTTATTTCACCAATGATTATGGTTTCAAGTTATTTCCATTTACCTATAAAAGTTTCAAGTTCATCCTTTTTATAGTTGAGTAGTACTCCATTACCACATCTTTTCTATCCATTCCACAGTTGATGGACATTTAGATTGTTCCCAAAACTTAGCTGTTTCCAATATTTCATGATGTTTTTATGATATGGTATTTTATGATGTTTTATGATGTATTTTATGATGTGATATTTTATGATGTTTTTAATTATTCTAGGATAATATTCAGCAAGGGAATAGCTGGGTCAAATGGGAACTCTAATCATAGATTTCTGAGGGATCTCTATACTAATTTTCACAGTGATTGTAACAGTCTACACTCCCATCAACAGTGGAGAAGAGTTCCTTTTTCCTGGCAGTCCCTCCAGCAGTTGTGATTGGTTGATTTCTTGATGAGAACCATTCTTTCTTGAGTGAGATGGAATCTCAGTACTGTTTAATTTGCATATCTCAAATGACCAATGATGTTGAACATTTTTTCGTATATTTATTTTTCATTTGTATTTATTCATCTGAGAAATGTGTTCATATCAGATGCCCATTTTTGTGGACTGGGTCTCTGATTTTGGAGGGCCTAATTTTTTCAATCCTTTATATATTCTGGATAGAAATCCTTTGTCTGAGGGACAATTGGCTGTTGGGAGCTCGACCGAGTGATATGAGGCCTGTGGTGAGGAGTGAAGCCTGAGCTAGATTGCCCCTCCCGTCGACCGAGTGATATGAGGCCTGTGGTGAGGAGTGAAGCCTGAGCTAGATTGCCCCTCCCGTCGACCGAGTGATATGAGGCCTGTGGTGAGGAGTGAAGCCTGAGCTAGATTACCCCTCCCATCGAGTATGCCAAGATGGCGCCCATTTCCTGCTCCCTAGCTAGTAAACAACACGCCCTGTAAGCTAGTCTGCCCAGCAACAGCTGACGCTGGCCAATCAGCTCGTCTTGCCTACTTTGATGTGATTGGTCGATGTGTCCATATATATGCTGACACCACCCCTGGGGCGAGAACACACACCAAGAAGAGGGACTGCTGAGAGAAGCACACAAGGAGCCGTAGGGAACGGACCAGAGGAGGCTTCCCTCAGGCGGGATCCGAGATCCCGGAACAGGGCGTACGGAGAGAGAAAATAAATCAGAGGCTATCCGCCGACTACTCGTGTCGTGTGTTTTTTCCTGCCGGCCGGGATCGACACCGACATTTGGTGGCCCGTACGGGGAACTGATCACCCCCGAGGCGAGGCGGACGACGCTCCAGTATTGCTCTGCAGGACAGGTGAGTAGGGGATAAACCTGGGCTCTGGGTGGCGCGCACCTACAGGGCTTTTTAGACTCCCCTCAAGCTCACGTGTATGTGGCAGGTTAGCCTCACACGGTGAGAACGGACTCCTCAGTGACAGGCATGGGCAACTTACCCACTAAGAGTTCCAAGTCACTGGTAAGAGCGGTGAAAGACCTGCTCAAGATTTCAGGTATATCAATGAGCTCCAAGACACTTACGGAGTTTCTCCAACAAGTAGATGAGGCGGCACCCTGGTTCCTGCCGACGGGGCACTTGTCCCTACCTTGCTGGGAGAAATTAGGTAAGGATTTAGAAAGAGCAGAAGAGGAGCGCCGACTCCCACTTTCGGTTCGGCCGCTCTGGGAGATGATTCATTCATGCCTCAAAGGGGAGAGGAATGGGGCTAAGGATAGCGCAGATGGGCTCTCTCAGGCCCGCCGAGCTTTTGAAGGGGCCCGTTCGGAGTCCTCCCGAGAGGGGTCCGTCGCAGGGAGCGTGCGGAGGCGCTCGCGAGAGCGAGGCAAGAGAGAGGTACCCCCTGCCTCGGATTCCTCGGGCTCAGATACCTCGGAAGGTGAGGACAATGAGGCAAGTGACCCCCCTAATCCCTTTGCAGCTTTACATAGAGACCTAGTCAAGATGCAGACAGACCTAGAGAAGGGAAGGAAACTCCTGAGCACTCCCCAACGGAAAGCCGTAGAGCCTTCCGCGCAACCCTGGGAGGTCCCAAACACCGGTTCCTGTGGTGAGATGGCGGCCTGGGGCCATCCTCCGTCACCCCCCCCCATGGAGGGAGTGGCCTGGACCGTTGTCACATGTAGGGCCACCATCTTGTCTGCCTGGCGACCCGCCATCTTGTGCCCCAAAGACTGGTCGGCCATGTTACAAAGAGATACAATTTTGTGATAGGGAGGGACAGACATCTCATGGGGAGGCACCACCCTGTGAAAAAATGCCAAGGTCCCAGGGAAGGTATTTTCGTAGATGGACATTTAGAATGGAACAGATTCCTCAAGGGGCGAATGAGTATGAACAATGTGGGCTTTATCCGGTGCTCCTAGCGCAAGGCCAAGGACCCAATTACTGGGAACCACTGGAGATCAAGCAAATTAAGGAGCTTAAAAATGCGGTTGCCACATTTGGCCCTACTGCTCCTTACACTATAACTATGTTGGAGAATTTGTCTGCCGGTGGCTTTCTGACGCCCAGTGATTGGACCCAACTGGCTAAAGCCTGCCTGGCCCCCGGGGCTTTTCTGGATTGGCGCGCCTGGTATACTGAGTTTGCCGCCGAACAGGCTGAAAAAAATGCGGCTAGGGGCCATAGGGGGCAAAATGAGGATATGCTTATGGGTAAGGGTCAGTACGCTCAAGATCAAACTAGATTCCCTCCAAATGTGTATGAACAGATACATAACATAGGCATCCGCGCCTGGAAGCAGGTAAACAACACAGGGGTGGCCTCACAATGCCTCTCTAAAATTGTTCAGGGCAACACAGAACCTTTTGTGGATTTTGTGGCCAGAATGCAGGAGGCAGCTGACAGACTCTTTTCAGATCCGAGTGCTGCTGCTCCTCTTATTAAACAGTTAATCTTCGAACAGTGCACCAAGGACTGCAGGGCAGCCATAGCACCCCATAAAGGTAAAAACATAGAGGCGTGGATTAAAATTTGTAGAGAAATAGGGGGGCCATTATCCAACTCAGGCGTGGCTGCCCTTTTAGCCGCCGCCTTACAACAGACAGGGCCTCAGAAGACCAATCACCCTGGTAAGCCCAGGGGATGTTTCCAGTGTGGGGATCCCAGCCATATAAGAAAAAACTGCCCCAAGACCGGACAGGGGGAGTTTATATCCAAGAGACAGAAATCAGACAGACGAACGGGAACCTGCGAAAGGTGCGGTAAAGGTTCTCACAAAGCAAAAGATTGCAGATCTATTTTTGATGCCCAGGGGAACCGTATTAGTGGCAGGGAGACTACGGAGCCAAAAAACGGCCAGAGGGGGCCCTCCTTACGGACGGGCCCCCACTCCCTAGACAGGACAACACAAGATGGCACCCCCCCACAGGGGCCACCCCCGGGCCAGCAGGCGTGGACCTCTGTGTCGCCTCCAGACTCCTATTAACACCCGATATGGGCGTTCAGGTGGTTGAAACCACCTCCAAAGGACCACTACCCGACAAGCTAGTTGGTTTAGTGATTGGACAGTCCTCCACAGCCCTCCGGGGCCTTACCGTGATCCCTGGAGTTGTAGACCCAGATTATTTAGGAAACATCAAAATCATGGTACAATCTCATATAGGGACCATAGTAATTGATAAAGGGGATAAGATAGCACAACTTTTACTGTTCCCCAGTCTCCATGAGAGACCCCGGTCCGGTCAACGGGTTAGAGGGGGTCAGGGACTTGGCTCCTCTAAGGAAATTTTTGAAGGGCTTCATATGACTCTTGATAAAAGGCCCATGCTATCGCTCAAGATTAACGGAAAAAAGATAACAGGACTCCTAGATACAGGGGCAGACCGTTCCATCGTCTCCAAGAAAGACTGGCCCCCTAGTTGGCCTACCAACACAGCTGACAACACACTCCAAGGATTGGGGATAGTGGCTGCCCCCCAGGTTAGTGCCGTGACCCTGCCTTGGGGTGATGAGGAAGGTCACCGAGGACATTTTCAACCTTTTGTCTTGCAGCTGCCAGTATCCTTGTGGGGAAGAGACGTTCTCACCCAGATGGATGTCACTCTTACATCCACCTGCTCTCCCCAAGCCAAAGGGATACTCAAAAATCAGGGATATGTCCCCGGCAAGGGCCTGGGCGCAGCCCTGCAGGGCCGGACATCCCCCGTACCTGTAGAAAAAAGGGAAGGTAGACACGGGTTGGGTTTTTCCTAGGGGTCACTGAGAAACTTCTCCTGCCCGCTCCAATTAAGATCACCTAGAAATCTCAAAATCCAGTTTGGGTGCCTCAGTGGCCCTTACCCAAGGAGAAGCTTTTAGCATTAACTGAGATAGTCAAAACCCAGTTTCAGGCGGGACACGTAAAGCCGTCAACCTCCCCTTGGAATACCCCTGTCTTTGTTATCAGGAAAAAATCAGGCAAGTGGAGGCTGCTCCATGATCTGAGGGCTGTCAACTCACAGATGCAGCCCCTGGGGGCGATCCAGAGGGGACTACCAGCCCTCTCAGCCATCCCTCGGTCCTGGCCAGTCTATGCCATAGATCTTAGAGACTGTTTTTTCTCAATCCCCCTGCATCCAGAGGACACCCACAGATTCGCCTTTACCCTACCCACCATTAACCAAGAAAGTCCTGATCAGAGATACGAGTGGGTTACATTACCCCAGGGTATGGCCAACAGTCCCACCATGTGTCAGATTTACCTTGATTCTCTACTGGCCCCCCTACGCGAGGCCTTCCCCAGAGTTAGGTGTATTCATTACATGGATGATCTGCTGATCAGTGCAAAAGATGTAAATAGGTTAGAGGACATGCTAGGCCAACTGGTCAAGGCCCTAAAAAAGGCCAATTTACATATTGCCCCTGACAAGATTCAGGGAGGAGACATAGTAACCTACTTGGGTACCAAAGTCTCCCCTACATCGATTTCTCCACAGAAGGTGACCATCAGAACAGATAATCTTACAACCCTAAATGACATGCAAAAGTTATTGGGAGATATAAATTGGATCAGACCTTACTTGCACATCCCTAATTCGGACTTAAAGCCCCTGTTTGATCTCCTGAGAGGAGATCCGGATATTGCCTCCCCTAGAGAGTTCACCCCAAAAGCCAGAGTTGCTCTAAAAAAGATAGAAGAGGCCCTAAGCAAAGCTACATTACAGAGAATTGACCCAGAACAGCCTTTTGAGGTCTGCTTGTTGCAGACCAGTTCTCAGCCCACGGCAGTGATTTGGCAGAAAGGACCACTTCTGTGGGTGCACCCTAAGGTTTCACCTGCCAAGATTATTGAACACTACCCGGAAACAGTTGCTTCCCTGGCTCTGGAGGCACATGGTAGAGCCATCCAGCATTTTGGCTCCACGCCTCACGCTATTCGGATGCCTTATACCGCTTCTCAAATAAAAATCCTGACTGCTTGCATAGACACTTGGGCCATCCTGAGATGTGTTTTTCTTGGGGAGATAGACAATCAGTTCCCCAAGGACCCCATACTACAGTTTGTTACTCAACATCCGGTGATATTTCCAAAAATCACCGCGTCCACACCACTTACTCCTGCAACAACGATCTATACGGACGGGTCAAAAACCGGGATAGGGGCTTATGTGGTCTCAGGTATGCCTCCGATCAGCATACAATTTGAACCAGATCAACCACAGGTGGTAGAGTTACAAATTGTACAAACCGTCCTCGAGAAGTTCCCAGGGGCCCTTAATATTGTTTCTGATTCAAAATACGTTGTTAATGCCATGCAGGTCCTTGAGACTGCGGGCCCGATTAAGCCAACCTCCAAAGTGACTAATTTGTTTTTGTCTATCCAGACTCTGCTGATAAATAGACACAACAAAATATACATCACTCACATAAGAGCACATACGCGCCTGCCAGGGCCCATGGTACAGGGCAATGCGGCAGCTGACGTAGCCACTCGCCCGTTGTGGATACTCAATATGTTATCTTCAATAGAACAAGCCCGTCTGTTTCATGACAGATTTCATGTCAACGCCAGGACGTTAGCCAACCAGTACCACATTTCCAGGGCTGACGCGCGGGACATCGTACGGTTATGCGGCTCTTGCGCCACATACACACCCGTCGTATCAACGGGAGTTAACCCCAGGGGATTGATTCCTGGCGACACTTGGCAAATGGATGTCACACATATGATAGAATTCGGATCTCTTAAATATGTTCATGTCTCTACGGACACCTGCTCTCATATTATATTTGCGACTGCTGAAACTGGCGAAAAGGTGTCTCATGTAATCAATCATTGCCTGACAGCTTGGGCCGCATGGGACAAACCAAAAATATTAAAAACTGATAATGGACCAGCTTATACAAGCAGAGCCTTTAATGAGTTCTGTGAAAAAATGGGGGTACAATTAAAACATGGCATCCCATACAATCCCCAAGGTCAAGGAATTATTGAAAGGGCTCATAGGAGCCTTAAAGATATTCTACAAAAACAAAAAGGGGGAATAAGTCAGGGCCTGCCCCCAAAGGCACGGCTCTCCATGGCACTGTTCACATACAATTTTCTGAACCTGAATAACAACAATCACTCCCCGGCCATGGAACATTGTAATCCATCTCCTGGCAATAGGGGATGGGTGAAATAGAAAGATGTCCTGACGGGACAATGGATGGGCCCGGATCCAGTAGTTAGCTGGAACCGAGGTGCGGTTTGTGTTTTCCCGCAGGAACCAGGACGAGAACCATTGTGGGTCCCAGAACGGCTGACGCGTGTGGCGAATCCAACGAAACATAATGCAGGAGACACTCCAAAACTCAACGGCAGCGGACAGCCTAATCAAGATCGGTCCGACCAGGATATTGCTGCTCGACCGAGGAATACCGTATGACTTATGGGACACAGTAATGATTATGCTCTCGATAGTAATTGGCTCTCTTTTAGGGTACGGTGCAGCCAGAGTGGCTAGGCCACGCCGCCTTCCGGCAGCCCCCTTCCTTCTGGTTTTGATGCTCACCACCACTACTGAAATAGGAGCAGACTTGGTGTGGGCAGCAATACATCATCCGCCAGCGCTAGCCGCTATCTCCACCACAGCCCCCTCTCTCCCAAAGTTGTATGCAAAAAACTGCTCCGCCAGATTGCCTTGCATACCAGATATACCGTTAACCATCAGACCCATACGTTTTGACCTTCCCATCACCAATGACGTGGTCATTTTTTCCACTAATAGTAACCCCTCGTGTCACCGGGGATCCTGCGTTAGCTTCCTGCCCCTCCTTGTAAAATGGTACAATACCTCCCTGACGGTGAGGTTGTCTGTCCCATCCCTGCATTCGCCTGGATGTTTTAAAGCTGGCACACTTAGCGGCGGAGTCATCACTTTTAACTCAACCTGCAAACCCCGAGCAGCCATGCACACCCGTCCCGATTTCCCCACATGCCCATACCGTGTGTCCCCAAGCCAAAAAAGACAGATGGTGGACCTGTCACAACTTTCATGGCAGCCCTGTACTGTCGACGGCGTGGGAGTGACTCATCTAAACATGTCTTGGTGGTCCCGGTTCTCTCCTCCATCCGGTAGTAACAACATATTCGCGTTGACCTGGTGGGAGTCCTACCTGAGAGTGAACAACAAGTGGGCAATAAGCTTCCCCTTCCCCCTTAATGAAAATTGGTTGTGCCTCTCCACCGGAGCCTGCATGGACTTAAGACCCATGCTCGCTATTAACGCTTCTGCCTCTAATAGAACCACCAATGTCACCCTTAATTCTGAGGCTGCATGCGTAAAACCGCCCTACTTATGGGTATTCTCTGCTGACATCTCCTTTAAGTGCAGTAACCAACCATGCTTTACAGGGAACTGCTGGAATGGGTCTTTCCCGTATGCTATGTTGGCTCTTCGACCCCCACTGATGTGGGTTCCCTTTAACGAATCTGTTTGGGTTCATCCCGTCTATCAGCAGGACCAACTACCCATGCTCAGACGTAAGAGAGATTTTGGGATCACAGCGGCCCTGACAGCACTGTTCGTGACTCTGACTGCGACGGCTGTGACGGCTGCCGTTGCTCTGACCCAGTCTACGCTGACGGCTCAGGCCTTTACCAATCTTACGGACACCACCTCCCTGGCGCTGAGAGAGCAACAAGAAGTCAACCTCCTCCAGCACAACGCCATAATGGCGTTACAGCAGCAGATCGACCTAATCGCTCAGGAAGTCCAGGGACTCTGGGAGGTGGCTAACAATTTATGTGACGCCAGATGGGCATTCACCCAGTTGTGCGTTACCCCCATCCAGGTCAACCGTTCGGCTTACAGGCAATTTCAGGATTATGTTCTCACCACCTATAATTCTTCCTTTTGGAACGCTAGCGTGCGCCTGGATATGACTATCCGGCAGCTAGATCAGATAGAGGTGCCTATACTTACAGCCTCCTTTTTTGATGATGTCCTAAGCCAGATAGGCTCCTTCTTCAAACCTTCGTCACTTCTTGCGTATGGGATCATTCTTGCTCTTGTGATTGTCACTCTCGTGACTCTTAGGTGCCTGCGGTCGATAAGGGCGACCCAAAAGACACATATGACATTGATGATGTTGCTGGCCCAGAGTCAAGGGGATTCCACACCTAGCGTTTTCTGGGCTCAGGCTAGAAAGGCACGGCTCCTTTAACCAGTACGTGGCTGCCCTCGCCATTATTCTTACGGATGTTCTAGTATTATTACGTACGTCTCCTTCCCCGTCGCGGCTGCGAACTTAGACTAGAAGGACCCCACGCTTAAGGCGTGTTCCCATTGATAATTAGAAAATAGTAATTAGTGATTGTAGTGAACGGGGATTATGGTTGGTAATTAGTAATTACGCGGTTCCTCAAATGTCACTCGGCTGACCCCTCCGTGTCTCCCC
The DNA here is from genome assembly GCF_034190915.1 of Cavia porcellus. Lineage (NCBI taxonomy): Eukaryota > Metazoa > Chordata > Mammalia > Rodentia > Caviidae > Cavia > Cavia porcellus. The sequence goes on from NW_026947496.1 coordinate 56,730,824, forward strand.
CAAGATATAAGCTTTAAGAGTTGAGTGGGCAAGCCAACGACGGGTAAGACGGGAAAAGTTCTCCTGATCAACCTAAGACAGGCTCTACTCCGAGGGTCCTCTAGGGAGTGAGAGTTATGGCATTGAGATGCGAGACCAAGGGTACTGCAGTGCCATCCGCCTCGAGGGTTGAGGGGAAGGCAGGAATAAATGTCTATATGCATCCAGGTTCGGTTCACAAAAGCCTGGCCCTGCGAAAAAATGAACCACTCACCTTGAGCATGGTCCTGGCGCAAGGATATGTACGAGACAAGGTGATGCACAGCAGGGTATAGACCTCTACATTCTCTCATGCCTCGGCCTGCAAAATAGGCCCACTCCCAGACACCTCACATGGACCCACAGACCACACTATCTTAATAAATAAAGAAGGGGGAGATGTTGGGAGCTCGACCGAGTGATATGAGGCCTGTGGTGAGGAGTGAAGCCTGAGCTAGATTGCCCCTCCCGTCGACCGAGTGATATGAGGCCTGTGGTGAGGAGTGAAGCCTGAGCTAGATTGCCCCTCCCGTCGACCGAGTGATATGAGGCCTGTGGTGAGGAGTGAAGCCTGAGCTAGATTACCCCTCCCATCGAGTATGCCAAGATGGCGCCCATTTCCTGCTCCCTAGCTAGTAAACAACACGCCCTGTAAGCTAGTCTGCCCAGCAACAGCTGACGCTGGCCAATCAGCTCGTCTTGCCTACTTTGATGTGATTGGTCGATGTGTCCATATATATGCTGACACCACCCCTGGGGCGAGAACACACACCAAGAAGAGGGACTGCTGAGAGAAGCACACAAGGAGCCGTAGGGAACGGACCAGAGGAGGCTTCCCTCAGGCGGGATCCGAGATCCCGGAACAGGGCGTACGGAGAGAGAAAATAAATCAGAGGCTATCCGCCGACTACTCGTGTCGTGTGTTTTTTCCTGCCGGCCGGGATCGACACCGACAATTGGCAATTTTTTTTTCCAATCTGTAGGTTTTCTTTTCACTCTTTTAGTTATTTCTTTTGAAATGCATAAGTTTTTTAAATGAGATCCCAGTTGTTGATTCTTTGAAGTACTTCCTGTGCAGTTTGTATTTTGTTCATGTAACTCTCTTCCTACACCTATGTCTTCAAGACTTTTTTCTTTCTCATCTAGTAGATTTATTGTTTCTATTTTAATATTTAGATCTTTGATCTCTATTTTGACTTTAGTACATGGTGATAGACAAGTATCTATGCTTAGTCTTTGGCATGTAGACAGTCTGTTTTTCCAGCATCGTTTCTAAAACAAGCCATTTATCTTACAGTTGACGTGTTGTGACCCTAGGCCAAAGATAAGTTTGCTGAGTGTTTGTAGTTGTGTCAGCATCTTATAATTTGTGCCATGAACCTCAGGTCTTGTTTTTCCCAGTATCATGCTGATTTTATCATGGTAGCTTTGTAATATAATTTCAAGTCAGGCAGGGATTGTGATGTCTCCTGTCTTGCTTTGGTTGCCAGAATTGCTTTTGCTATTCTAGGTCTCTTTTGGTTCCAAATTAATTTTAGGAAGATTTTCTCTAGTTCTTTGAGATATGATAATAATATTTTGATTGTGATTGCATTATCTTTATGTCAATTTTGAGAGTATGTCAATTTTCACTATGTTGATTGTTCCTATCCAAAATCAAGGGATAGCTTTTTTCATTTTCTGAAGTCCTCTTTGTTCTCCTTTTTCAGAGTACTCTAATTTTCAATGTACAGATCTTTTACTTTTTTTTTTTTTTTTTTTTTTTTTTGGAAGGTGTACTGAGGATGGATCTCAGGCCCATGTACTTTCCAGGCAGACACTCGACACTGCACCACTAAGCTAAATCCGTAGCACTTTATTTGCTTTGTTAGATTGATTCCTAAGCTTCAGTTTTTGGATGCTATTGTGAAGGATGTGGTTTCTCTTATTTCTCTCTTAGTGAGTTTGTTACTTGTGTACAGGTATGCTATTGATTTTTGAGTGCTGACTTTCTGCCCAGCTACATTACTAAATCTGGTTATTACATCTAGAAGTCATTTGGTGGAGTTTTGGAGGTTTTCTATGTAGAATATCATGTCATCTATGAATAATAATATTTTAAATTCTTCCTTTCCTATTCTTATTTTTTAAAATCTCTTTCTCTTGTCTAATTGCTCTTGCTAACATTTTAGGAACTATGTTGAATAAAAGTGGTGATAGTGGACATCCTTGTCTTGTTTTTGATTTTAGAGTGAAGGTTTTCAGTTTTTGTCCATTTAGCATGAGGTTGGCTCTTGGTTTGTCATAGATGGCTTTTATCAGACTGAAATAAAGATCATCTATTCTGATTTTCCATAGGGTTTTTTATCATGAATGAGTGTTGGACTTCATCATCATGTTTTTTCTGCATTTATTGAGATGATCATGTGAATTTTGTCAGTGGCTTTACTGATATAAAGTACTGTGCACATTGACTCGCATTATGTTGAGCCATCCCTAAATTTCTGGGATGAATCCCACTTGGTCATGGTGAATAATCTTCTCGATGATTTGCTGCATTTGTTTTGGTAGTATTTTATTGAAGATTTTTGTATCTATATTCATTAGAGAGATTGGCTTGTAGTTCTCTTTTTTAGGTTGAGTCTTTCTCTGATTTTAGGCAAGTGTAATACTTGCCTCCAGGAACAAGTTAGGGAGTATTATTTCTTTAGCAATTTCATTAAATAGTTTGAGAAGTATTGTCATTAAATCTTCTGTAAATTTCTTGTAGAATTCAGTTGTGAATCCATCAGGACCTGGGCTTTTCTTTGTTGATAAGTATTTATTTACATTTTCAATTTCATTAACTGGTATTGGGTTATTTAGAAATTTTGTATCTTCTTAGTTCAGCTTTTGCAATTCATTCATTGCTAAGAATCTGTCAATTTCTTGTTTTCTATCTTCTGTGAGTAAATATTTTGAAAGTAGCTATTGATGATCTTCCACATTCATAGGATCTGTAGAGATTTTACCATTTCATTCCTTATTGAATTAATTTGAGTATTTTATTTCCTGTTTTGATAAGGCCTGCTAGGGGTTTATCAATTTAATTTATTCTTTCAAAAACCAGCTCTTCAATTTATTAATTCTTTGTGTTGTTTTCTTAGTCTCCTTTGCGTTAACTTCAGTTCTGCTATTTATAATTTTCTCCCTTGTGTGGGCTTTGAGCTCATCTTGATTTTCTTTTTCAAGAAGCTTAAGGTGCAATATTAGGTTGTTTATGTGAGTTCATCATCTTTTCTTGATATAGGAATTCAATGTTACAAATTTTCCTCTTAGGACTGCCTTCATTGTGTTCCCATCAGTTTAAGTATGTTGTGTCTGCATTCTTGTCTAGCTGTAGATATTCTTTAATTTCTTCTTTAATCCCATCTTTTATCCCCTGGTTGTTTAGGAAGGTGATATTTAGTTTTCATGTGTTTATAGTTGTTATGGTTTCTTTTGCCATTAATTTCCAATTTATTGTACTGTAGTCACATAATATGCATGGAATGATTTCAATTCCTTAAGCATGTCCTATGGGCTGGTATATGGTCTGTTTTAGGGAATGACCCTTGTGTAGCTTGGAAGAATGTGTATTCTAATGGTATTGTGTAGAATATTCTGAAGACATCTATTAAATCCATTGTTCACAAGTTTGGTTCAGTCCTACTATTTCTTTGCTGATTTTTTTTGTCTAGTTCATCTATCTCTTCATGGCAATGATGAAAACTTACTTGATTTTTCATATGTATTAATAATTGGCTTATGCTCCCATATTTGGTGCATGCATACTTCTGATTGTTATCTCATCTTCTTGAAACTTTCCCCTAACATGTGACCTTATTTATCTCTTTTGTTCATTTTTGGTTTGAAGTTTACATTGTCTGCAAATGGAATAATTACCCTTGCTGTTTTGGGGGAGGTGTTTCTGTTTCATGGGATATTGTTTTCTATCCTCTGACTTTGACTATGAATTTTCTTGAGTTAAATGTGTTTTTTGTATACAGCATAGAGTTGACGTATTGTTTCTTGATTCATTCTTTCAGTATGTTTCTTTTGATTGGTGATTTGAGGCCTTTTAAATTGACAGTTATAACTGATATGATATTGGCTTGTCTTTCTCATGCTATCATTCTGCTGTTGGTTCCCTACTTTTTCTCTGTGTTTAACTGCTTTCCCTGCCTGGTGATTTCTTTCCGCTGTTGTTCCAGGAATGTGGACATTTTTATCTCTGTCTAGAATATTTTTCAGTACCCTTTCTATGGTTGGTTTGGTGATCATTAATTTTTTCATTTGTTCAATTTCATGGAAGTATCTTATTTTTCATTAACTTTGAAAGATAGTCTTACAGGATACATCAGTCTGGGTTGGAATTTATTTTCTTCCAGGACTTGAAATACTTTGCTCTAAGCTCTTCTTGACTTGAAGGTTTGTGTTGAGAAATCTGCCATGATTCTGAAGGGCTTTCCTTGATAGGCGATGTGTTTCTTTTCTCTAACAGCTTTTCATGTTCTGTTTTCATGCTGAATTTTTGGGATCTTGACTTTTATATTTCTGGTGTAGTTTTATTTTTGTAATGGCTGTTTGACTTTCTATACACTTTATTTATTTGCATGCAAAATTCATTATCCACACTTGGGAGATCTTCTGCCATTATTTCTGTGAAGACTTTTTTAAAATGTCATTTTCACTGTCTTTAGCTTTCTCATTGACCCTAATGAGAACCCTCCTGCTTTACCCAGGTGCTGGCATTACAGTTATGTACCACTGTGCTCTGCTTCCAAGCAAGCCCTTCTGGTTTGTTTTATCCCGTGACTTCCAGCAACACACCTCTCTCCTCTAATTGCAGATAGCTATGTCCTCAAATGCAATCCAGTAATATCATATCACCCAACTTTTTTGAACACTTTTTCTTCTGAATTTTGGTTTGGACAAAAGATTGTAACACTGATGAATTTGGGGAGAAGGTTTGGAGATCAAGGAGTGAAATATTAATTTTAGATTTTACTATCCAGTGTGTCTTCTACTTTTGTAGCTATTAAAACTTGTCTAAGTTTTTGACAGAATTTTTGTTCTAATACAAAAGAACAAGAGAATCTGGTTTGAATTGTTCTGTTTATGATTTTTCTTTCATAATACCATATCCTAAGTGGAACATTAACACAATTATTTTAATACCTTCAATCTTGTATCTGAAGGGAATTTCTGTCGATAAACATTTTAGTATGGTTGCTTTTTTTAAAGCCAAAGGTAAGCTAGAAAGGTAATTAAGATCACAAGTTTCATTCTGTTATAACTAGATACGGCAATTAAGATAATCCTAAGCATAAAGTGAATTCATGTTTTCAAATGATGTGTTCATTTTTTAAATTTCTGAATTATTTGGCTACTTCAATTTTAAAATATAAGAATGAATTGCCTACTTGTAATTTTAAGAGTATGTTAAATTTAAATATATATGCATTTTAAATTATTTCTGTAAAACCACATTTTAAATTTGAATTATCACTTTTACATTGATACATTTTAGAAAACAATCTTATTCAATTTCTTCCCATTGATATTTGACAACGGTATCTTTGTCATCATCAGAACTATATTTTGAGTTTATCTAAGGTAATCTTCTTACATCTTCATTTCTCTGAGCTCCTTAAGACTTACAGTTCACATGTGAAGCTATTTCTGGAAAGTTTCATTCATCTAACCCGAGGCTAGTTGGTTTTTATTCGTCCTGCAGGTATAAAGTTATGCTCTCCAATTATTGGTGGCCTTTTAAGTGCTCTGAAAAACCTTGTTTACAACAGGCACTCAATGCTTGCCCCTGTGGGGTCAGTCCTGCAGAAATAATTACTATACCCATTTTAAGTTCCCTTGTTAACAATTCTATCTATTATTGTTGTGAGCATTCCACACTAGTATTGATTGAGGTCATTCTAGCTAAAGCAAATCCTCAAGGGTTTTTTTTCTCTGTTGCTTAATAAAATAAAATCATTGAGAGATGTGATTAAACAGAATAATGTTTCATCCCTTTTCTCAACACAAGATGTCCATGTTCCAATCTTTGATATTGGGAAAAGTCAATTAAAGTTGCAGATAGAATAAAGGTTACCAGTCAACTTTGAAATGGAGGGATGATCCCAGATTATGAAGACAGACCCAAGATCATGGCAAGGGTCCTTAAATGTGAACCAGTGAAGCTTCAGTCTGAGTGCATTAGAAGAAAGTCTGGAGAAGATCTTGAAGCCCGAGAATCTAGTTTCAAAAATGAGATAAGAACTCATGAGCTGATGTGTCAGTGTGACTTCTAGAAGTAGTATAACACTCATTTGACAGCAAGGAAACAGGAATTGCAGTTCCATGACCACAACAGTGTTAATGATCAAGGACATGATTCTCCTCTCCAGGTCCTAGAAAGGAATGAAGTCTATGGACACCTTAATTTTAGGAATAAGGGACTTGTATTAATACCTCACTTATGGAACTAGAGGAACCCTCACTTCATTTTTATAATCTAGATCACACAGCATGGTGATAATATCACATAAATGCAACTCTTTTGGATGTCATACAAGATGTCTTACCAAAAGAGTTCTTAAACTTCCACTGTAACTTGAGTTCAGCCATCTCTATGCCTGTTCTCAAGGCAGTACAGGATTCTAGGAAATCATGCATTTTTCTGAAGAAAAATTTCATAATTTTCATCAAGTTCTAAAAGAACTATGTAAGCATAAGAGTATAAAAGTCATTTAACCCAACTAAAAATTCATTCTGAGCCTAATTCTATTGCTGATATTGGGCTCTAAGTGCCTGGAAAATGATGTTATCCTTCCAATATATTTGTGACCCAAGATCAAGATAGATATACCCTAAGCCTAAGAAGAAGTAAGGTCCCTCCAAACGATGCTCTTCTCTTGAAGGGACTGAGTCTTCTTTCCTCTAGTATCTACACCTTTTGTTCATTTTCCCAAGCTTTGGTCAACAAGAGTAACTTTGTTAGTGACTGACATACCAAAGTTATGCCAGAAAATATGATCAGTATTTGTAGAAGTGCTTTGGCATTGTATAGGATTCACTCCAGAATATGCTATAGAAAGCACATCCTCTGAAAGACAGACATTATGGATGGGTGTAATCTCTTTGAAACAAGAGAAGGCAGAGGACAAAGGAGGGAAGAAGGACATAGATAAAGGACCACTGTGATTCAGTCACTGGCAGAGAACATTTGAAGACCAAATGGTGAGCGTAAGGGGGAGTACACCCATTTATTTTCCCATCCTTCAGATGTTGTGTATGTGACCACTGAGGGTCCAATTTCTTTGCTCCTACCATGGCCCAAGTGCACCTTACAATACGTGGGAGAGAAGACTGAGATTCCAGGAACTCATGAATGATCTTCTACAGAACAGTTTTGTTAGCTCAAGGGCATGTAAAATTCAAAAACAAAATTTTTCTCCTCCCCATGGAAACTCAATAAAGTTGATTTTAGGCCATGGTAGGGTACAACAAAAGATTTTTTGTTTGTTTTTCTCTCTCTCTCATTTTTTTTTATTGCTTCAAAAAGCTTCCAGTTTTAAAGACAACCATTTACCTTGATCTGTTACCTTTCTCGGAAAGCATACTGTCCTGGTAAACAACCTACTTTCCTGAGTGGGAACTGTGTGGCTGATCAAAAGGTTCCCTTGGGACTGGTGATTCAAATGAGCAAGAAAGTATTATAGGCTGCCACTGGGCCAATTTAAACAGCCAATAAAGAAAATGGCAGGTGCTAAACTTTATTTGTATATCAGCTATTTCATAAATAGATTCTCTTATTCCTGATCATGTGCCAATCTTTTCTATAGTGGTCATTGTATTTACTAGTCGATTTATTTACTTTTGCATATATATATGCAAAATATATATTAGACAGGGTCTCATTGTGTACTTCAGGCTGGCCTTGAACTCACTAGGTACTCCAAGCTGGATTTGAACACCTAGATTCTTCTGCTTCAGCCTCCCAAATAGTGGGGTTATAGTAATGTGCTAATGAGACAGGCAGCTGAACTGGTTAGAAATATTATAGGCAGTCAGACAGGGCTAGGCCCTTGAAGAAGCTGGCACAGAGGACAAGAAGTCTGATGACCTTGGAGAAGATACACCTCTTGCTATGGGCCAGATCTCAGGACAGAAGGCAAAACAAGCTCAACCACACCCTTAAATATAATCCACAGGGATAAAATCTGGATCACTTTGAGAAGCCAGGAGTCACTATTCCAATCCCCTATAGGAAGAGTTATTGATACACGAAGAATGCTAGTTTGCTACGTGACTTGCTTCCCCATTTGTCCCTGATTAGGTCAATTTTACCTGAACAATTAAACTTATTGGTTGACCATAGCTCTGCCCTGCCTCATGCCCATCTGCTTTGCAAGTTTCCAGTTTTCTCCAACTTTAGACCTGCCTCACCTCATGATTTTACTCTATAAAAATCCCGAGTGTTAGAGTATTCTATTGCAATAGAGAAGCAAAAAGTACAAAACAAAAAGAACAAGTTTACTGAGTTGAGGACATTAAAAGGAGCACACAACCATGGTGGTTGGGCTGTCTCCTTCACCAGATACAAGGAGGCTGAGGGTTATATGACTTCTGATCAAAAGTGATGCATCTGGTGGATTTTGATGACATATGAGGAACTGACTGGAATTCTCTTTGCTCACAAACAGGAAAGAGAGTTGCAATTAGGGCTGGAGAAGGAGGAGGATGTGGTAAGTGTGACTACTTTGACCTTCCGTCACATTAGACCACCGTCATAACTGTACAGTAATTTATACTAGGGCAAGAATCTTTCACCAAGAAAACATAGAATCTTTGGCAACCCACTTGGGACCCCTTCTGCTTCTCTCTCTCAGACAGAAGCTTTCTTTCTCTCAATAAATATTTCTGCTATTAACCTCCATTGTTCCTGAGGTTGATTCTTCTATTTTAAGCAACACTAACTCATTCTGGACATATAGTAGCTTGGGAGTTCCATTCCCCTATATCACTACCTCACCTGGTTTTTATTGTTTATTAGATATAGAATATATTTAAGCACCATGTAGAGAAGCACTTCAATTTTTGGATATTTCCCCACCCCTATTATGATGTGTTTATAGTAACCTCATAATATGACAGAAGAAATTTTAGTGGATACCTTTTGAGATACTATGCTTCGATGAAAGATTTCCCCCAAAAAAGAAAATTCCTTTGGTGCACATTCGTAAAATTTTCTGGGCTGACCTTGTAAGCTAAAATATGCCCTGGTTGCTTATTGTCTCTATTTTCCAGAATCTAACTTTAGTATTTAAATGTATTAGTTTTAGAAATGAAATGAGTTTTGGAGAGCATCTTATCCATACATCTCAAGAATGTTTTACCTCAAGTATTGGTGCTTAGTGATTTTGTCCTGTCACCTGACACTTCCCATTGAGTGAGATTCTCATGCTCCATCTAGGTGTTGCAGCAAAATATGCCATGATAAATGTCTACTGTCTTGGCCATGGATATAGAACAACACATGGGAGAGAGCAACACTGATTTGATGGTTGCTAATCTGGCGTTAGCCTAACCTACTCACTTAGAGATGGCAAAACTAACTCCTGGAAGGGGAATCAATTCAGCGAGCATAACTGCAGGAGTCAATAGCGGAACAGGAAATAGATTCTAAGTACAGATCTGAGCTTTTGACACAGCCACACTGAGCACTTCAGACAGGATGAGGCTATATTTTTGCTTAACTGATCCCACACTCCTATCTGATTTCAGCTAGTCCACCATTAGATACGTCTTGTTTTGGTGTGTACCTTTTGTTTCTGTCATCTAAGGAGGGAATACTTTCTTTATACTTCCATATGAATTACTATGTCGTATAGTCTGCTATGACAACATCTCAGAGAATGACAGCAAAGGGTTCTTTAGTTCCGTGTGTTTTACCTGCATAATAAATGACATACTTGCCTTTTCCCTTGCTGCTATCTGTAAGATTAGCATGGTTTGTTTGCTTAAGGGCTTGTTTATCAGAGCCAGAACTATTTTTGGCACATAGGAGGCCTAGGATAAACATTTGTTGGCTTAATTAGAGTGATAGTCACATTAATATTACTGGACACTACTGAGTTAAGTTTCACACACTACCAATGGTGGACCAAATTCAATTGAATGCTGCTTTATGTAAATAAAGTTTTATTGGAACACTCTCTTTACATATTGTAGGTAACTATTTTCACATTACAGCGGCAGTGCTGAGTATAGCCTGTGTACAGCCTGAATAGCCTAAAATATTTCAAATCTGACCTTTTTTTTAAAAAGCAGTTAGCCTGTGTGGTTGTGCACTCCTCTGATCCCAGTGGTGGAGAGTTTTGGAAAAGAGAATCAACACAAGTTCCAAGCCAGCCTAGGCTACACAGTGAGCTCAAGGTCAGCCTGCATTATAAAGGCAAGACCCTATCTCCAAAAGAAACAAAACAATACAAAACAAAAACTATGTTGACCTCTGCTATATATCACAAACAGGGAAAAATAAAAGTCTGTGATGACCATGACCGTAGTTGTCTTTTTGTAATTAATCAAGATAATCTGTCAAAGAGGTGAATGGATGATGGGATATATTTGTGCTAAATTGTCTTCCAATGTAATCTTTAGCAAACCATGATAACGTCTGAGCACATTCTGCCTTCATCCCAGGAATACTTTTTGTCTGCCTACTAAGTGCCAGCCACCTTCACGGAGTCTTTGATGCCCTGCTGAACAAAAACAAAATGTTTGTGCCTTGAGACTGAAAAACAATAGAAACCAGATGCTAACCAGTGATCATACTAAATAAGGGAACAACGAGCACATTAACAGTTAAATGCTACAGAGGAAGGAAAGGGGAGCAGAGTAAAGGGGCATGTTTGGGGACCATTTTCAGGAAGAAGGGGTGTGTATTTTTATGTGGCACATAGAACATACATGAGAAGACAACTTTAAGCAAACTGGAAATAGGCCATTGACCATTCCTAGAATCACTCAGAAACTGGAAATGGACCATTAAACATTCCTGAAATCACTCATAAATAATAGGACAAATAGGAGAGCCAGTGCAAAGGTCCCAGGGCTTTCTGTTCTGAGAACAGTCAGCAGGCCCCCTGAGGTGCTGGGCAGCCACCCCAACAGTAAGGGGTTTTAATCAGAAACTTTAATTAGACAGGAAATATAATTCAATAGATTATGGAGACCCTTCCATGGGGCATTTTCCAAATGAGACACTGTAGAATATTTTCAAGTGGATTATATTTTATTGCTCCAAGTTAATTTGCTTTTCTCACATGTCTAGAGCCAGTCTTTCTATTTATGTGAAGTCTAAAAACTGAAGAAGTTTCTTTTTTGCTTAGGGGAAACTACCAGCGATTGAGTCCATTGGCTTCACACTAAGCTAGATGCCCAGTTTTTTATTTTATTTTATTTTACTTTTTTTTTTTTTTATTGAGACAGGGTCTCATCAAGCCACTAAGTTGCCCAGACTGAAGTTGACTGCCATTCTCCTGCCTCAGCCTCCCAGAGCACTGAGATTTCAGGTGTGTGGCATACCATGCACACCTTTTTGAAGAAAACTTCCCCCGTGTGACTTCCTAGGCCTCTGTTCCCTGAAAGGGTTGCTTTCCAAGCAGGAAACCTTCACAGAGACAACTACAATAGACTGCTGGAGAGTGAATCCTGGTTGTTTCAAATCACTGACTCTTTCTGAATCTCTTTCCTTATCAACAAAATAGACAAAATAACCATGCCTGTCTCACAGGGTTTCGTGAATATTGGATGACAATGTAAGTTAGGGTTTAACACAATACCTGCAAGCATTTCTATTCATGTTTCCTATTAATATTGCATGTTCTTTTTCTTCTGTGCTTGAACTCTTGCAGCAACAGGGAATATGTTTTCTCCTGTGGCAGCTCATTGCTCCTCTTGACATAGCTGGATGCTAGAATATTGAGCTCCAGTCCACTTCCCTACAATTTGCATTCAGTGGCCCTGGTTCTGTACCTTAAGGTCAAATACTTTTCATCCATCTCCTACTTGAAAGCTGTTCCGTGATTAAAGCTAATCACTACTCTGTCCCCCTCAAGTCTGTCTCTTCCTTCAGCCACACCTCATTTCACTCTATTTTCCCTTCCTTTGCCACACCAGTTTTCTCTTGTGACCTTGCTCCAATTTGTCTTACAACTATCTTCAATTACTTTTACACTTCTTCCCAACTTCTCTCGCTTTGCCTACTTTCCAATCTAATTAACTATATTTCTGTAGGTCTAAGTTTACAACCTGTGAATCCTATTCTGCATTGTTTAGCTTTAGTGTTTTTTGTTTGATGATTTTGCTATAAATATCTCACCTCTGGATTGATCAGCATGAAGGGTGGGGCAGGAAGCAGGCTTTCTCTATCTTGATCTTTAGATACATTAGTTTTTTGGTGTGGTTTTCATTCATATTGAACTGAAGGTTATCGTATTGGCAATGATTTGCTTCACACATGCTGAGGTCCAGCTTGACATAGTAGAGCAGGTAATAACTAATATTAATAAATTGGCCTAAAAATAACTTGAGAGAATGTTGTAGACCTACATGGCTTGTGGTGAGGCCCCCGGATGGAGTAGGGACAGATTGATCTTTAAGCCAACAGCCAGAGTTGAGACCAATGTCATCTCAAAGCAAGATAACACAGCAGATGAGAACTTGTGCAGATTTTGTCTAGCTCTGTAATCCAGTTAACACTCAAGTTACCAGTTAACCTTAATGCCTTGAGCCTGTCTGATTTCCCAAAAATGAATTGTTCTTCAATTTTGAGCCTTGGCTGCATCAACAGCTTACTCCCACTGCTTCCTGTAACCCACCAGCAGGTCCTTCAATCAAGCTGTGCACCTAATAAAAATCAAAGACATCATGCCTCATGGTCTTAGACTTTTGTTGGGCTTTGACCACATTGGTGGTGCTCCTTGTAGCTGAAACAGGTTTTGTCTGTTTTATTCTGTTGTGTACTTGTAAGCGGGAGACCAGTGGTCCTGGGCCTGGACTCCAGTACACACGTTGCTACAGAATACAGCCACAGAATGACATGACTGAGATTGCCTTTGTGAAATAAACTGGTCTTGTGGCACTAAAATAGGACTCTAAGTAGAGTCTTCCCTACTAAAATACATCAGCTTTGTTATATCATTCATCAATTCATCATGATCTTTTGCATTTAATACTATTTTAGATCAATTTGAAAACTGCATTGACAGTGACATCGTTTCTAAGTCCTTATTCAAGTTATTGATTTAAAATATTGAACATCACAAGACTGAAGGGAAAGCCTGTGCTGTATCCCTATGTAGCTCCCCAGACTGTAACAAAATCCCAATTGGTAAGATGATTCAACAAATTTTAACGAACACAGATCACATAAAATACACTGTATTTGCCTTTCTGACCATCCGTGTGTTTTGAAAAATTTTATAAACTCATTTCTATTCTAGATACACACTCTGCCGTATTTCATAATTTATTAATCAAATATTGGCACAGTCTGAAACAAAAATGACATGTATGAGTCAGGCTTGCTGTTTACCCAAAAACCATTCAGAAAATTGAATGGTATCCATCCTGTTCATAGCCGTTCTATGTCTGCTCTGGAGTAGACAATAATACCTATCCAATATTCCATTTCTTCCCCTACATTACAGAGATCTTTTGCAGTTAGTGCATACCATAGACATAGTTATGTCAATAAAACATGAAGAAAGAGACATTCATCTTTATGGCTTAAACCATGAAGATCCCATGCACAATTCTGCATTCTCTGTCCATGCAGGTGGTGTAGATCTAAACAGCGGAGTCTCCACTGCTTGGGTCCACAGAGCTGTGTGGAACAGATACAGTATGGGTAGAGAATAACATTTTTTCTTGTGTTATCACAAAAACTGGGCAGGGTTGTTACTATGATGTAACCCAGCCTGGTCTAACTCATTTCTTTCTCCTGACTTGAAAGGAAAGTCCAGACTGTATGATACACTAGTAAGAGCTGGATTTTTTTTTTAACATTGCTCTTTCTCTTTCCATCCCTATTTCATGCCACTTTGAACTCACTTTCTCATCCTTAGTCACAATGACTATCATTGTTCTATACTCTTCCTCTTCTTAAGATCTTTGCATATATTTGGCCCTGGAAATTCAAATTTCCTCTATCTCAAATACTTGTTTCCTCTCTCTGGATTCATTTTGTCCACTATGCATCATCTCCTTGGAAAACACTTCTTGATGCAGGCAAATCATGCTGGAACCCTCCCTAGTGGTTTTGTGGAATCCTGTTTTCATCTAATCACTTTGTACCCTTTCAATGATAAAATATACAACATGCTTTATTTAATCAATTGACAATTTATATAAAGTATCACTCTAGGAATGTGTTTGTTCTCATACTGACCAGGCAGAGCATCTCTCAGGAACATGTCCTTGCAGTCAGTAGATTCTTATATTGAATAAATTTGATAAAATTGTCATTTTTAAATTTCATGTTGTATTATCTTACAAAAATTAATGAAAAAATGAGTTTTTGGTCACCCTACATTTAAATAATTAGACTATTAGTTGATTAAGAGCTATTTTCCTTTCTTAAATACGAACTTCTTGAAGTAAGATCATTAGTTAATTCATAACTGTAACCTCAGCCAGCAAAATGGCCTTAAAGTTTTTACCACTACTGGATATTCTCATGACATTACGAAAAAAATCACCTAGATTTTACATTTATTTATGAATTCCACTAGTCCAGTTATCTGATTTCTTTTATCTCAAATGGCTAACCTATTTGACATTAATGAGGAAATATAATTACCTTCTCCTTAGCTTATCTACATCTCTGCATGAAGTATCAGACAGAAGCAGGGAATGAGTTAAAAGGGCAAAGATGTTCAAACTAAGTATCCAACCAGGTCCTAAGTCTAAAAGTGTGAAAATCCTAGTAGCAGTTGGGTATTGAAGCTATAAGGCTTCTCAAACTGGAATGGTTTTCTAACTGCTGAGAGGACACAGTGATACTTAAAACTCTTAACTCATCACATTGACAGTTTCTGCCTTTTCTGTAGCTATGCACAAAATCTGTCACAGGTCAGCATCTATCCGTACCTGTGAAAAACAGCTCAAAATACTGCTCAGCTCAGTGCCTCGAACGAAGTCTCAGGAAGAACCTTGAACATTTGTTAATTCCACTTTTTAGAGTCAACAAAATCACTTTTCTAAATCATTTGGCACAGCTGCCATTTGATTTCAAATGTCACATTCAAATCTAACTTAAGTATCTGTAGGATAAGAAATTTTCAAGGCTAAAAATAGTTTTGTATATGACATCTAATTTAGCTGGTGTCTACACTATTATGTGTGATGTCAGACATGCTTGCATTTTCATTGTCAAATACCAGAAGATACATTGATTTAGACATTATAATTTTACATATATTTTTCTGTACCTGTGTACTATTTTAAGCATTTTTAAGAAGCCAAGAATATTCTAGGCATGAATACTTCCAAAATGAAAATAAATAAATAAATAAAAGCTAGTTTGTAGCTATACAGCATGTTATAGTTTAGAGCTGAATATCCCCTAAAAGTCTCATGTGTGTTTGGAAGATGTTTAAAACAAGGGTATACTGCACCCATCAGTGGGTTTATCCATTTAGGCAGGTTACTGGGGCATGACATGGAGGTATACATTCTTGTTTTTGATCCCTGTTTTATTGCTCTTCTTCCTGACCATGGCATTTCTGGCTTGGAGCCAGTATTTCACAGACTGAATCCACTGAAACTGTGAATCAAAATAAACTACTTCTGTAAGTAGTGGGTATCAAGTATTTTGACCTAGCAACTGAAAATTGGCAAACATAGATTGACACTAGAGAGATTGGATTTTTGTTGTGATTATCCATGACCATGTGGTTTAGTAGCCTTTGGAACTAGTTTACAGGAGGAGTTTGGAAATTTTGAAGATGTTAGGAAAAGGATTCCCAGAATTCGGTGAGCATTGCTTGATGTGTGATAGTGATTAGTGTTCAGAAGACCAGGATGCTTATAAGAAAATGAAGATTGTTCAGGTCAGATGTGGGAGACAACTCCAGTGAGTCCCTTTGAATGCAAAACAAATTCTGTGACTTTGATTATTTGGAGACTCATTTCATGATATGTAAAAAGTTGGCTAGGGTATTTCCTTTTCTCTTCAATTGGCTCTAAGTATTGCAAATAAGGCTAGCTGATGTGCTGGTATGCAATTTCTAAAGCCAACAGATAGTCCTATTTCCTCACAAGGTGTTCTCCATACAGAATATGTACAGGATATGAGCACTCGAGATGTTAGAGCCAATAGCTCTGGGAATGTCCAGTGGGTATGAGATAAAAAATGCTATGGCTCCCTAGGGCATAGGAGTTTACATATCAGAAACCAAAGCAATAGCCTCTCAAGAGCAATTCCATTGCTACCTTGATTGGATTGTGTAAATTGATCTTTCTGCATATCTTTATCTCTGTAGTTTACAGAGATGCCATTCTTGCACCTGGCCAGCCAGCTCAAATTGCTCTCATAATTCCTGCCTCACTGTCACTCATCCCTGAGCCGGCCCCCTTCTTCACAAGATAATAAATTCTGGGAGAAGCCTAGAATCAAAGCCTTTGTCTGCATGTGCTCAAGGGGGGACTGGATTTGGGACCCCTTGGCTGCCCTTAACTTGGAATATGTCTTGGTGTCTTTACTCTCGTGGTGGGTTGCATTGGTGCTGGTAGGTTAAAATTAACTTGCTGGGATTCTAATAACGTCTCAATGAAATTACAAATATAACTTTTTGGATTGTGAAAAAAAACTAAAAAGAGCATTACAATACTTGGATGACTAAACTCGACATTTGGGATTACAATAGTCAGGTTCAGGAGATTTCAATTTTAAACAAAGACTCCACTGACAGCTGGAGTAGAGGTCATTGTGTTATACCCTGGCTGAAAATTTCTGTTAATTTTTCCCATATCTCAAGATTTTATGGGAGAGTGAGATAAAGGGTGGTAGACTAATTAATCTGGTAGAGCATATTTCAAAGAAGCTGTTTTTAGGCTGTGGCATGAGTACTGTTGGCTACTTTCAACCAGACATATAGTGAAAATCAAGAACAAGAAAGCATATGTGAAAGTTTGAAGTTTCATCAGAATGGAGGTGCTTACAAAGTTGGCTCAGGGTAGATGCTATGGTTTAGATCTAAAATGTTCTCCAAAAATCTTATGTGCTTGAAAGATGGTTGAATTGTGTGGGTGCTATATCATCAGTGAATTCACTCATCAATAAGCTGAGCAATTAAATGTGCTGTTAGAGGTTAGGGGCCTGGTTGGAAGTAGCTCATGGGGGATATGAGCTGGAAAGATATTCTCATCCCTGAATCTTCCCTTCTCCACTTTCTGGCTTTCATTAGTTGAACACACTTCATTCCCTTTGCACCATGCTGTAATGAACATTTCTCCCTCTGAACCATCCCATCTTGGACATAACTCTAAGCCAAATAAAGCGTTTTTCCTTTAACCTAAAGGTTGTGGATACTTTAGCCAGAAATAGAAAAGTGACTAAGAAGACACAGCACCATAACCAAAATAGTTTAGAATAAAGTCTCTTATTGATGCTCTCAGTTTTGATATTCTTTATGTTTCAAAGATGTGGAGAAGGGACCAGGCTCTGAAGATGTGTGGGTAAGAGGAAATAGGAAGTCAAGCTTTGGGGATAGGGTTCCTTTTCTTCTCCAGTGTGGTTCCTCATCTAATTTTATTGGTGGCAAGGGCTTCTACTGATATGCATTTCACTCATTTATTTTTCAGTATTTATCAAGTACTTACATAAGTATAGTATTTGTTTGTTACAAAAGCAAGTTACAGTAATTAAGATTCTAGTGGTAGCTAAGATTCTAAGACTAATCCCTACCGATCTTAGTCATTTCATATAGCATCCTGGATAACTGGTGAGCTATCATTCCAGCAGCTGAATTCTGTTGTAACCTGGATAAGTTTGGAAGCAGATTGTCCCTCAGAGCTTCTGGATAAAAATACAATCTAAACAATACCTTGATTTTGTCTAATGAGATCATGTCTAGAAATCCTTATTTAGCCCATCAGGACTGATGACTGATACTCCTGTGAGATCTTAAATGGGAGATGTTTCATGAAAGCTGTTAAGCTGTAATTTCTAATGCAGCAATAGTAAAGTAATATAGAAGTGAAATAAAATTAGAAATGTACTGGATTTTAGAAGTTTATTCATAAATCGGGAAAACAGGTTTTGCATTCCTGTATATACCTCTCTCCTCTGAAAAAAACTACATTTTTATATTTTTTATGTTTTAAGGTCTCAAATCAATATTAACATTGCATTCAGATTGTGAATATTTAATGTTTTGATCATGTGCCATTCATGGTGTTTGATCCTGAGAATCAAAACAAATTCAGTATCTACCCTCTGCAGGACTCTAATGTGAGAACTAGAAACTTATAGGACAGTTGTACCCCCATTCTGAGAGGAACCATCTTGGGATAGAATTTTAAAAGGAGTATTAGATCAACATATCTTACACTAGTTTTGGACGATTTCATCAAAGAACTGTGCTTAAAATTTTGTATTATTCAAGAAAAAAAAGGGTTTCAGAATTTAACTGTATTCTTTGAAACTGTGAGGCTGCTAATGCAAAAACAAAAATTCCTTTCCATATTACCTCTGTTGAGTATTATCGAAATCACTTCATTTGATTCCTTAGCAAAATTTCAGCAGTTGAGGAATTTGACAAATAACTGTTGATGAAAAAATTAAAATGCATTTCCTGCTTTTCCTCTTAAATAGATTTGCATTGGATTTGAGAAAATAGACTTTGGCAAAAGGAGGAAGTGATCGTGTTTCCAAAAGTGTAATGATAGAGAGGTGATAATGAGAATCACAAAGCAATTCAACATTATGACCCGTCCTGATCATTTTTAGGATAGTTAGGAGACAGAGTGGAGTGTGTGTCTAAGTATAAATAGAGATACAACTCAAATTCTCATTTGACACTTTGTACTTTGCAAGACAGTGAAGCAATTACATTTGTTCTCTAATTTTCCCTATTTTAAATGCAATTTCATATTTCTTTTTCTTGTGAATTCTAAATTGCCCTTCAATTTTATGAGACTTTCAAAAACATAGTACAAGGTCAAACTGTGAAAAGATATTAATATACAAAGTTCATATTTGTGTAAAGTACAACTATACATGTATATATATCTCCATATATGTCTCTTCATTTACATTGATTGAGTTAGGCTAATGCTAATTTTGAGTTGAAAAAAGTGGAATTTTGACAGGTGACATCTTTCCAGGTTTTTTATATCTAAGATCCTAGAAAAATGACTATTAGTCTTTGGTCTGCAATATTTAAAGTTGTACTTTGTTCATTGGTTAATGACTAATAGCTCTCACATAATAAAAAGCAGTGCCATTAATGCAAAAATTGATATTAAAAGGGCAGAAGTAAGAAATCCCATAAAATATAATTGCAACAATAAAATAAATGAAAGCACATCTACTGAGACACAAAAGATAAGATGAAAGGAGCTACTTGGAAAAGTTTATTATGTGAAGGCTTTATGATAAATACAACAGGGGAAACTTTATGGAAAATCTTGGAGATCTTTAGTTGCACTCCAAAGAGTGTAGGGAACTTAAAGGACCAAGCTACTTGTACATTACTTAGCTGCTCTATATACAAAATTTGAGTTACATGGAATGATGGACTGACTGAAAGCATACAAATGACTTACCTAACACACATGAAGCAAAGTAGCTACCTCAATTTGTAACCCATTTGAAATTACCATTAAAATTTCTCTCCAAATGGACTTCTTGATTGCATTTACTATTTTTCCCGGTTAAAAATTTACATGGTAAGTTTCTTAATGAGAACACAATTAAACTAGGTATTTTACTAGCACAGGTGAACTCATTCAAGGGCTGTAGCTGTTGCAGGCACCTAGCAGACAAACAGAGATCCATGGAAATGAGACATGAGATAGACTAGTATTGGAAGGAGCTAAACATTTCACACATGGTTATACTAAATGTACAAAACCCTTCAATGGTATAAAAGGCACACAGAAGAGCAACTTGCAGCTCAAAAGAATCTGAATGTCATCCAAAGAGGGGATCAAAGAACAGGAGAAGCAGTAGCAGCTTTATTTTGCTAGGCATTGTTCTAAGTGTATCAGGAAAAAAAATTAAGTCTTTAGTTTCCAAACAAATCTATGTTGAAGAATCACTTATCCTTGTTTCTCCTGCAGACATTGACAGAGAAAGTTTAAATTTCCCAGTCATATCCAAGAATTGGTGCCACTGGATTAGAACCCAAGAGTCTGAGTCCATATTTCATGCTCTCATCTACTGCCTCTCTAGAAGTGCCCGTGTAGACATTGCCTGAGGATACTTAAACACTCAGCTCAAATTCACAATTCTGAAAATTGAAGCTCCAAAATGCAAGGCACATGCTGCTTGGTGACAGCTATTCCTTGACTGTGTCATCTTCAGTAGAATAGCATTGGCAGGAGGACCTCAGGATCAAGATTACAGTGGGATCCAGGAAAGAGAGACACCTGAGTGAGATTAAGCTGCCAAATTAACTAACCTGACACAGTAAAAACCCAGCACAATCATAGATACATACTTGACATCTGTCTTGTATAAAGACTAGTTCCTTTTAAAATTAAATTCACATTTAAAATTAATAACAACAACTCTAGACGATACCTTGACTCTTGTTTGGAGCCATTTTTTGACAAATAATAATAAATTTGAACCTATAAACTCCTCATCTGGTTTTACAGAAGCCAAGACTACGCCAAGTGCCCTATTTGTCTGCAGTGTTAGAGCAGTCACTCCTGCTTCTGTGCTGTAGCTGGCAGGACTGGGCTTCTGGGCTTCTAATACAGCGAGTTTGTTGCCGGCTCCCCTGTTTAAGCAGTTTTATTACTTGTTATTACAAAATGATCAAATCTAAATATTCTGAGTTGTCTTTCTTGGTCAGCCCTAACTTACTTATCCAGATGTATATATTGTTATGTGTGTAACCTTCATGATTTTGCTTATATTTTTAATGTAGCCCCTACCATATTATATTGTAATGGCCAGTAAGTGTGTTTATTTCTCGCACTGGACAATAAGTTATTTGTGAGGGGACCCTTTTTAGTGAATGTTTGAATGTCTGACTGACTGGAATTCTACATGTTATGCACTCTCACCAGTAAACTTAAAAGGGAACAAAACAGCCATGGTCCCAGCCATTGTGGAGCTAACATTTTGACCAAGGAGTCAGATATTAAATAAAAGGACATGTTCATATGAAGTATCAGTTACTGTGATAAGGGTTAGGGATAGAAAGGATTGTTATTAAATAAGCATAGTTTCAAAACTGGGTTTTGACTTGGTTAAGTAATTAAATTTGATGATGGGAAAACAATGTGAATTAACCCAGCAGAGAATTGACATACAAGTACACGTGACATCATCAGCACATTGTCCTGGACAATGGAAGAAGCCATCAATTCAATTCACCCTTTATCAGTTGCAGTGCATTCTCCTAGGCACTGAATGAGTGGGCCCTTCCAGAACTGATAGTTAACTTTGAGAATACACAAGCACCATCCCTGAAAACGGCTAAGTTTTCTGCCTGTGGTTCCTTACCCTTACATAGTATTAATCTTTGGAGAGAAAAATCAGTTCCTAGAGATCAAGGCCACCTTGCTAGACTTTAGGAGATTTCTTATGAGAATAAAGATGCCCTGAGTGTATATAAAAGAGCAGCACTCTCATGCAACAATTTGGTAAAACAATAGCTGAATTCAGGATGTCGAATTTTAACAATGGGATGTTAATCATTTATTTTTTATCCAGAACCTACAAATCCCAGCTGCCAATTCCAGGGCCAAAATGAACATGTGGAAAACAGCAGGTATGAAGTGATAAATCTTGTGATTTATATGCCTTGCTTGTTCAAAGTCTCTCATGATTCATTTCAGCACCATGGAGCAATTGCTCCAGCAAAATATGTCTTTCTCATACCTTCATGCAAGCTACTCATTTACTATTCACTTTGTTTATCTTTTGGTATAGACTTTGTCAAAACACTTGCCTCTTAAGAACTTCCTCCTGCTAAACACTGCACCTTTGATCACCTGAAAAACATGTGAATGACTTTAAAAAGTAAGAACAAAGGGAGCTATTTAAAATCTTCCCAACCATTTGATCTCTTTGTTGATTACATTTGTTTGGGGTTTTTTGCCCCCATACCATGTCTTTATTTCAGGGTGCCAAAGGGTAGGCAAGATATTAAAATTACATATAAACCTTCCCTATGGTGAAGTTTTAAATGCTATGCAATGTTTATTAGCACAAATTGGTTTCAGTTAATTTCATGGAAAATGTAGCTTGACCTCAAAAGACTTTTTTTAGTCTTTTAGTTATTCATTCATTCATTCATTCATACATTTACTCTACAATTATATATTCATTATATTTTAGATACCAGTTAATAATGATATAATGGTGAGCAAATTAGGCATGGTACCTGCAATCATGACCAGGTTATGAAGAGATTAACACAGGCTAACACAATACTCTATTTGCCTCTGTTTGTGTCTGTGTTCATAAGTGTTGCACGCATGTGCAAATGCACAAGGGTGATCTGGAGTCGCAATAAATATTCTTGACTTCCCAAAGTCATGCCACTAAGATCACGGCATTAAAATACGACACTTACGTAGGTGACATGAGTAATCAGAAGCCAGGCACACAAAGATCTCAGAAAAACATTTTAATGCAGAGAAGGACCAGTTAAAAGGCCCGGTACAAAAATGAGTTTGGCATGTTTAAGAAGCCAAAAGAAATCCAAGGCAGATGAAACAGAAAGACAGTTATAAAATTTGAAACAAACCAAAGGTAGAAACATGGGCAGGCACTAGATCAGGCAGTTTGTTTCTATCAGGAGTTCTTTTTTTCAGTTGCTGTTATAGTTTCATTTTAAAATATTCCCAGTCTCCATTTTGGAGATGAATTTTTTTTTAGATTAATTGATAGAATATACTTTTTAATTAAAAAATTAAAGAATGAGATTAAGATAAAAAAGGACATAACAATATAATAACAGGTCAGAACAGAACAATTTAAGCAACATAGTGTTTGGAATACGGGCTGGGGATTTAGCTCAGCAGCATAAGCACCTGCCTTGTAAGCCCATGGTCTTGAGTTCAATCCCTGGTACCGACAAAAAAAAAAAAAAAAAAAAAAAAAAAAAAAAAAAAAGATTTTGGAACGTGATTGAATCATGGGGTCTTTATACTAGTGGATTAATTCACATAGCTTAATTTCTGTAGGGTGGCAGAGCCTTGTTGAAAGACCTGAGTCTCTTTGGCATGCCTTTGGAAGGAGTGTCTTCCTCTCTGATTCCTCCCTGATGTCTGCTCTCTGGCTACCATGAAGTGACAGCTTCATCTGCCATGCCCCTCCACCATGCTCTTTCTGCCTTGAATCCAGCCATTGATTAAGTCCCTTAAATACTGAGCTAAATCAAATCTCTCCATCTTTAAATTGCAGGGGTTGGGTATCATGTCCCAGTGATATGGAAAGATGACTAATAGAGGTACTAAAAGTTTAAGGATTCTATAGATCCACAAAGCCCCTGTTATTTAGAGTAGCATTTTGTTTGTGTATCTGTACATTTTCAAAGTAGTCTGATCTAAGAAATTCTAAGAAATAAAACCTGGTGACTTAGGATTTTAATCAAATCTATGAACTGGTGTAATGTGGTTTTAATAAAAATTATATGAGGACATAAAGATACATGTTTGGCTGTTTCAAAGTTTTTTGATACCTTACATCAATGTTCCTAAAATCTTGGTATTTCTGAATTTCAAGCCTAAGTGTTTCAGGTAGTGAAACCTACTTACTGACTGAGGTTTTGTCCTTTTTTGGCAGAGAAATGGAAGCACGTCATTAACACAAGCCAAAATTCATAGTTTAGCTTTTCTGAGAAGGTTAAATTTGGATGCAAGTTGTTTTCTTCTTGAATTCTACATCAAGGGAACACGGCCTGAGATGGGTAAACTAGATAATTTTTAGTCCTTGATAATAACAAAAAGCTGTAAAACTCTTTCCTCACCCTTTGTCACCAGTGTTTGATAACTGCTTTGTGACAACGGGAGCAGATATATGATACTGTACTCAATACTGCAAACAGATGATGAATGATAACATGTACAGTTTAGAAGAAAAATGGCCCAATTTCAAGTGTCCTTTCTGGAAGTTCTATGACTGTTGTGGGAAAACTTGCTAAAAATACTAAGGCAGTAGGGACAAGAATACCAGAATAAAATATAGTGGTCTCCATCCCTTTTCTGTCATGTTCTTAAGGATACTATTTAACATTCATCATTTTGACAAACCCAACCTATTTATTAAATAAAACTTATGATCATTAAATAGCTTCCCCAGTGCTGTGTCCATGAATACCGAATTCTGAGGAAGTTTATAATGTAAATCAAAATGCTGAAAAGTACCATTTTAAATGTGATAAATGCATCTGTCTGCTTCATTTCATAACTTTGCTGAAATGACCTGACATATGAATAAATATTTATATCAAATTTTATACTTAAAAAAGACTGCTTGAAAATGTTATGTTGTGGCTACTTATGAATATTTTCTTTATGATTATCTGTTGGTCTCTAGTAGAGAGCACATTTTAAATACACTGGATCTGGTATACAATAATTATATACTATACTGATACATTAGTCACCCTATAGCTGATAGAAAGGGACAAGTTCAAAAAACTTCTCTTTGTCTACATATTCTTAAATGATTAATTTAAATTCCCCATTAGAGTAGTTTAGATGTGAAGCATTCCAACCACTGTGGTTATGGCTGACCATGAATGCTGTCTTCCTGTTAGATTTTGGATAGTTAAACTAAATATTTTCTACAGTTTATATAATACTGAACAGATCTGTGTGTTTAGGGATATAGAGCAGTAGGATTGTGCAAAAGAAAAAGACGGAAGGTGAAGTAGGAGTGAAGGGGCTGAGAACTATCAAAAAAGACCATAAATATCGGAGGATGCAGTTAGAACTTTATCTTTATGTGATGAGGATCCACTGAGAATTTTAATCAGAGGAATAATGAAAATTGACTTTTCAGATTGATATGTCCAGCCAGTCAGCAAGATAGGCTTGCAAAAGTGTGTGCCTTTTCTTTTGCAATGCCAATATAGGACCTGCAAAAATTGCTTTCAGCAAAAGCAGGAATCTGTTCTTTCCTTGATTCTGTGTTAGATATGTGACTTCCTTTGATGACACTGCATAAATACTGCTGCTAAAAGGCCTAGAAGTCTCCTGGATGCTTTTTTGGAAGTGAGCTGCCATGCTGTAAGGAAGTAGATGCAATCCTGTACTACATGGTAAACTGCAAAATGAGGCAGAGGAAGATAGGTATGATTTTCTCTAGATGCTCCCCCAAAGCCTCATGTGATCTCAGGTGGGGATTCGGGGAGGTGATTGGATTATGGGGCATGATAGCTAACATGCTATTTGAAGGTAGGCTGTGGGTTGAAGAGGCAGACTGGTGGGCATGATCCAGGAGGGTACAGTTCCTTTCCCAGTTCTTACCTGCTATGAGGTGAGCAGTCATTACTATGCCCTTCTGCCATATTAGCCTGCCCTGGATCCCGCTGACCATGAACTGACATGTGAGCCAAAATAAGTCTCTATTCTTTTAAATTAGAGATGTTGGGCATTGTGTCTCACAAAGAAGAAAGTAACTAAATTGCAAATTTGAGGAACACACTGATATAGAGAGTAGAACATAAATTCTGTTCTCCACAAGAAAAGTCTGAGGCTCATAGACCTGTTCGGGGCTTTCTTGGTCCCTCGCTGCCCAGTTATGTCAGCTGAGTGAAGCCACACAAGTGACCCCAGAAGACCAGCAAAGAAATCAATCAGCACACAAAATTAATCTTGAAAAATGATGACTCATTGCTTTTGAGACATTAAGTTGAGAGGGGATTTATTGCACAGCATTAGGAAACCAAAATAGCCTCTCATAAAGTATTCTCACAGTCAAACTCAGGAAAGACTGAATTGGAGATATGGGAGCCAATTAAAGTTATATCTCAAGAAGTTTCATCTGGCATAAGAACATGGCTTGGGAAAAAGGATGAGGGCTTTATGTATGCTCAGCTTTCCTCCTCTCACCAAAGAAAGCATGGGTACAATAGGGTTACAGTTTTGGGTCTGCAAGTCACAAACAACTGGGCTTCCAACTTGGAACCCTCATTTACAAGCTCTTATTCCTGAGAACAGAGAGCTAATAATAGTCCCCAGATATGAAATGCACTAAGAAGATTAAATGAGGGAGCAAGTGAAATTACTGGGCACAGCGACAAACACATTCTATGTTCGCATGACGAATGTTTGGTGACACTCCCAATTCTTCCCTTTCTCTAATGCCTCCACGTACCTGCTGTGTTTTTCCTTCAGTACCTCCAGGAGGCATGTCAGAGATTAAAAATCTATAGAAAATAGAAAAAAAAATCTTGACTTTGAGTTTTAAAGCTTGAGGAATTTGTATTTCAAAAAACCTTGGAAACAACCTAAATGTCCATTAAATGAAGAATGAATAAAAAAGATGTGGTATTTTTATGCAACGGAGTACTACTCAGCTATAAATAAGGACTGCATTGAGGCTTTTATTCATAAATGGATGAGAGTTGAGACCATGCTCAGAAGTGAAATAAAACAGACTCATCTGTATAAATGCTATAATATCTCCCTAGTATAAAAAAACCTAAATAGTAAATAAGGTCTTCAATAGATATTGTGAGTAAGAACTACCCCAAGGGGAAAAATAATTAGGATATGAGAAAGGAGAAAAAGAAAGGAAATAGGTATAAATTTGTTTATATACACATAAAGTAGCTAAGATGATAATACTACTAAATATTTTGGTTCTTGGGAAAGAACAGTTAATTCTTATATGATTAGATCAATTTTATGTCAATATCTGGTAATCTAAGCAACTCTTTTGATGATCACAATATGCAATATTACAATCATTGTTAAATTCAGATCATATTGGTTTGAAAGTGCATACTGTTATTGTTTTGAGTCTTTTGCTGTTCTTGTAGTTGTTTATGTCTCTTTGTTTTTCTTTTTCAGTTTCTTTCTCTTTCATATGAAAAAATTAAATGTAACTAAAAACAAAACAAAACAAAAAGACCTTGCCCTGAGGTCCCTCCTCTGATGCTGAAGGCACTTGCCAACGCAGTTGCTTCACTTTCTTAGACCGCAAGGCTCTGACAGGGAATCAGGAAGATGGCTTA
Source organism: Cavia porcellus (assembly GCF_034190915.1). Lineage (NCBI taxonomy): Eukaryota > Metazoa > Chordata > Mammalia > Rodentia > Caviidae > Cavia > Cavia porcellus. The sequence continues at coordinate 56,758,276 of NW_026947496.1, forward strand.
GATGAGTGTCCGGCCTTGAATATGGGGCCCTTCTTTGTCCTTAGCATCTCCTGCTTCAGGGAGGCTAACTCCTAGGTGTGAGTGGAGTAAACATGAGAACCTGGGTAAGTCTGAGGGAGCTCAAAGCCCAGCACTTTCATGTCTCCATAATTTTGGGGAAAAGCAGTGAGAGCTCCAGGTTTCTTGGTGTCCTCAGCTTTGTTTCTATCATTTACAACTGGGAAAGGTTTGAATGGGCAGTCAAGAATTAGCAGGCATCCTGACTAGCAGATTCTTCTGGGTATCTTTGCCTTTCATTGTCTTTCAGCTATTTTATAGATCTGTAAGTTGCAGCATCCTGGTAGTAAGGCAAATAATTCTTATCCATAGAAATAAAAATTATACCCAAACTCACTTTACCTTTCCTGATGGACTCTAAGTATTCCTGTCCTTTTGACTTTTCCATAGAACTAGCTGTAACATGTTTATTTTATATTTCAATAGGGTATTCCTTATATCTCCATTAGTATGCTAGCATTGTCACAATAAGCTATCACAAACTAGGTGGCTAAAGAGACACAAACTGATTTTGTCGATTATGGAATTAGAAGTCTGAGAACAAGGCTTTGGCAGGACTGATTTCTCCTGAGGGCTGTCTCCTTGGCATATAGGTGGCTACCTTGTCCCCCTTGCCTTCACACAGTCTTCCCCCTGTGCATTTTCTTTGTCTTAATCTCTCTTTCTTATGAGAACACCAATCAGATTTAATTAAGGACCAGTGACAAGAGCTCATTTTACCTTAATTATTGTATTAAAACTCTGTCTCTAAATACTGTAGCCACAGTCTTAAATATTGTGGGTTAGGACTTCAATTTACATATTTGAGATAGGGACAAACACAATTTATCCTATAAGAACATTTAAAAAATTATTTTTCAATTGGAAGTTGTTTTTTAATGGAACTTTGCAATTGACAACTGTCCAAAGAGGCCGCTAGAGTACTCTTAACAGGGCTGACATCAGAAGTAAATAGCATAGAAATCTTTTCTACCACATGCACAGAATACTTCTCCCCTATCAGTCCTGCGTGCTTTAAGGTGAAAGTCTTATTATTATTTCTAGCATACTTATACAATTTTATTTTCATATTTAGACAGCTATCAGGGGATGAGTATAAAATTTTTTTCATAGGCCCACCATCCCTGAACTATGACATTTATATGCATATTTTCAAAAGAGTACAGAATTAAGAAAACTGTGCTGGGCAAAATTAAAGATACACTAATATTCCAAAGAGTTCTATGAAAGTAATCAAGGTTTAGAGGTCCACAAGTCCAGCATCCAGCTTTACCGTGGGCAGGTCAAACATGACTCCCCTGCCCAGATGCCCTATCATTGCCGTGGGGGTGAATTGAGTTGGAAATATTAGCAAGGGCAAGGTAAAAGGATAACACAGGTAAAAAAATCAAAGACACTAATAAATTCTAAATTCTGTTGGTAAACTCTGGTACACAGGAACAAGTCTGGCTTTTAGAAACTGGAAATTTCTGACAGTGTGGTAAGCATACATGGGAATCTGGGAGAAAAATCGCCCTTTGGTTCACATGACTGTGTGAATACGAATAAGTCTTCTTTCTGGAATCACCTATGCGTTTTCTGCCTGCTTTTCTACCCATGTTTAGAATGAGAGTACTCAAGAGACTAAGGTCTGGTCTTTGTTGCAGATGGTTACATCTCTAGAACAAAGTGAAAATTTGGAACTTGCCGGCTGTTCAATGTAGTATTGAATGGAATGAATGAAACTCATTTAACCTCTTTGCATTTTACTTTTCCTGTAATTAAAATAAGAATTAGGAAAACAAAATTAACTGCCAAGTGTTCTTATAAGATACAAATGTTAGAAGCTTCAAGAAGTTCCCAGACACAAGAGAAAGCCAACAGAAATTTTCTACCCGAATGTTCCCCCAGACTCTATGAAAACTGATTGCAGCCTTTGGCCACTGGTCTACCAAAGAGTGCCATAGGCTTTGTTCCTACTTTAAGTTCTAACTCTGGTGCCATTATAGTTACACATCATGTACAATTAGCCTGCTTCTTTTCTAATGATGAGCAAGAAAAAATTATCTAAAATTACTCTTCACTCAAGCATGTGCCCTAGAACCTCTCATGACAGTCACCTTCATAATCTACTAACAAACATTTGTTGAATGAAGAAATGAACCAGTGATGACTTTCTTTCACGAAGTTTTTATTCCTTTCCCTCTCTATTAACATTCTTGAAACTTCATTTTTCAAACAGTAGATTTCTGCCATAATCACAGATATTAACTTCATTTTCAGTGTGGCTGAAGGATGCTTCCAGATTCTGAAAAGGGCTTACTGGCCAAATGGAACGTTCAGATATATGACGATTTGCCAAAACCTTAACATGTCTAGGAAATTTCTAAGCTAGCCATTGGGGGGACCTCCACAAAGTGCCAGTATTTATTCGACGGTTGCTGGTTGGCTCACATCAGTGTCAGTTGTCAGGAGTGAGACCTGAGAACTTTCTTCTCTCTTACCTAACATGTTCTGAAGGCTCGTACCTGACAGTTTTAGCCACCGAAGAAGGGCCCAACAATGAACAGAAAAGTGGAAAATTGCCTAAAGCAGTAATAATCCTTGGGTGAAATCTCTTTCCCCTTCTTTTTAATTGTCTCTGTGGTACAAGGACCAAGAGAACCAGCTAAATTGTTACTCTGTGAACACAGTGTTGTGTATGGAGACTAATCTGGACTATGGTCAGTTTTATGACCCTCATTCCTATTTCTCTGCCCTCTTTTACCACATATGTACAACATGGGAAGTCAAAATACGTGAAATAGTACCTTGATGAAGAGAGGGAGAGATGAGAGAGAGAGAGAGAGAGAGAGAGAGAGAGAGAGAGAGAGAGAGAGAGAGAGAAGAGAAGAGAAGAGAAGAGAAGAGAAGAGAAGAGAAGAGAAGAGAAGAGAAGAGAAGAGAAGGAGAATCTCTGCCTCCCAACACGAAGCACCTTCACAAAATTCAAGGTCTTTTTTGTTTTAATTAACTATTTCCTTTGCTTTAGAATCACCCTCAGGAGGAACTTAAAAACTTCAGACTTCAGCATGAACAGATTCCCCTGAAGGCTCTTATGCCATTTTTCATTTGGCACCATCCACAGTCATACTCTCTAAAGTGTTTAGCATGGATTTTTTTTTAAAGTAAAAGCATCCCCAAAGGCAGCCCCTGCACCCACACACAGTTCACATTTTTTCTCTTTAAAAGCATTAGGGCTGGAACTGATTGCCAGCAGGGACTGGTGTTGCTTGAACTATTCCCTAGGAACAAGAAGAGGATCTTTGGAAATTGTGTTAACTCTTTTAGGTGACACATCAACACCGACCTTCATGCCATGGTGCGAGCTTAATCAGATGTCAGTGTTTACAGGTAGCATGGAGGTTTGAAAAGGTCACAGGATATTTAAACTTTCTGATTGTGTTATTCTCAGTGACATTTGAGACCCAGTTCATTATTTTTCTTCTGAAATTATTTCGATATTTTATGAGAAAGTTTCTTCATCAAGGAAGAAAGGCTTTTGCTTTTGGATTGGATTTTGGTGGCAGATAATGAAGTAAGAAAGCATTTTGAATATTTTGAAATTTTAGGAGGCATTGGGAGTGCTCCGTGCATTCTGTATCCACGGATTCAATCAACTCCAGATGGAAAATGTTGTCTAAAATTTGCTTCTGTACTGAACATGAACATTTTTCCCTTGTCATTATTCTCTAAACAACAGAGTATAACAATGATTCACATAACATTTACTTTGTATTAGGCATGAAAAGTAATCTAGGAATGATTTAAAATACATGAATTATGTGTGTAGCTTCTATGCAAATATTACACATTGAAAATCAAATAGTCGAGCATACACATATTCTCGTTCTTTGGGAGAGGGCCTGAAATCACCACAGGATAGCTATATGTATTTGGTCTTAAGACTGGGTCAAATTAAGTCCTGAGCCCTGTCAAACATATTATTGAAGAATTCTTAAGAATAGGCTACCTGGAGAGTCTCCAGTCATCTCTGAAAATGATCACAAGAGCTTTAGAATACATAAGTAACTCAGTTGAGCAGTAGAAAGAAGCAGAATTGTGTTTAAGGGAATTGTGTGCATGTGTGTGTAAGGGGTTCAGGCATATTGAGATTTTGTTTTACTCAAATATATTAAGACACTCAGATGTGTAAATGACAGTCATGAAAGAAGATAATTCACATTCTCTAAAAACAGAAAGCATGCCGCATCACAGAGACAAGCAGAATAGATTAACTGGGGACAGCAGATTCAGAGGCAGAGCAAACGAAGCAGGAGAAATGTCAACAAAGGTCTTTATTGCATTTACCACAAAAACAGGAGAACCTGGACAACAACCCATAAATTAGCCGGTTTGCATAGCTTCTGCAGGCTCTGAAGAACAGGGAGGGACTGCTCTTCACTGGCTGATGTCTGGCCCTGGGCTGATTACGGCTGGTAGATAGTGGTCCTAAGTGTGAGGAGTCTGGACTGGGTGATCTGAACACTAATGTCATACTTAAACATAAGTCATTATATCGCATCTGAACATAGATTTCTGTAATGCTAATAATTTTTATCCTCTATCACAGAAAAATATTATGTAAACAGAGATATCACTTTTATGTAAGTGCTGTATTTTCCACTATGCCCTAAATATATCAACATTCTCTGTTCAACTTGATTCTTCTACACTGTTGTTAGCATATTTTTCACATAGTTATTAATGAGAGGTGTTTTTTTGTTTTGTTTTACAGAACTTTAAAGTAGAAGAAATTAACACCTGAGGGGTAGATTCACTGGAGTTCATGAAGCCCTAAGATGTCCAAAAACATAGTATATTATTATACATATATGGAAAGTATATGTATCTGTGTATGTGCCTCTGTGTGTATTTGTAGTTTTTATTCCATGCTTATCAAACAACTTCAGATTTTCATTTTATTGCATCCATTCCTTGGTCAACCTAAAATCCAGGTGCCACCTTTAGCACATGGAATATTTGTGGGACCATTAAGAATCTCTGCCTTTCAGTGAACAAGGGGTGGACATCTGATTCAAGCTAATGTAAACTTTCTCTCCCAGAAAGCTGAATTACGGATGGAGTGATAAAAGAAGGAAGGACTATTGACACTAATTCATGCCCCAAAACAACAACCATTAGCTCACTGCCTGATTCCTATAGTTGCTTTGGGTTTTGTTCTATGTAAAGTTCAACTCTTCTTTAATTTCTCCGTATGAGCTTCCCCAGATGATTGCATTAAGATCATATTTAACATATGCTAGTTAGAATTGATTTCTATTGCTAGAGCAAAAAAACCCAAAAAATCAGTGAAGCAATTTTCGCATAGTAGAAAAAATGCTGGTGATTTGGAGTTTTCAACAGTTTCTATTTTATGGTGATTCAACAAAGTTTTCTTTTGATTTTGATTTTGCATCCTCTCAAAGGAAAAATGTTAAATGATCACACAAATACCCAGATTTTAGTTTTCTGTAACTGCTACATTTTCTACTCCTTAGTAATAAATTACTATTCCCTGTTCTGAGATTTCTGCACTAAAGTTAGCATGTTCACTCACGGTTATTGTCTCTGAAATCTCCGTGGAAGGCTGGACCCAGTCCCTGACCTTTAGATGCCATTGCTAGCTAAAGACCAATACCAGATACAGGCTCTCATCAACCTCTACTGATTTTCCGAGGTCTCAATGACACTTCAGGGACTGAAGCAGAAAGGTTAACACAAAATTACTTTCTGGACCTTGTGGTTATAGTAACAAGAGGAGAGCTATGGCAATGCTGCGTGATAGATGCCTGAACATTTATTTACTATATTTTGATACTATAGCAATTTAAGCCTTTTTAATCAGACCTTTCTCACCTACCAGCCTGCATGGATTTGTTCTCAAGGGTGTATGAGTAGGTGTGCTCATGATCTAGACTTTCATGCAATCTCTATGTACTCTGGTCAGACATTAGTTGGTTCAGGTCTTGAGGTAGAGTAGTCTTGACAGCTTGAATATTTTAAGAAATGGAAAGACAGCTAAGGGCTTTAGGAGGTATACTCAGTGCACTGAACTCTGCTCTTTCATCACTTCTTCAAAAAGAGGATATTTTCTCACATACAAGGACATTCGGGAGGCAGTGGAATGACTGGGAGACATCTTGCCTCTTGAAGAAATAATAGGTCATTGTTAATTCAAGATAAAATATCTTTTTCAAAACATGGTTTTGAAAGATGAGTGAAAATATACTAAAAACAGATATTATCAGAAGACTTGTAGTCTCAGGAAAAGAGAATGATTCGATTTCCCTTTAATCTACTATGTGATGTTTATTAATGACACATAGCAATGGAACTGTGAATCTAGAAAATCTCATGTTAGGTGAGGTAAACAGAGTCTTCAGAGATGTGACCACACCAGTGACAGTATTTGGGGTTTGACTCTGTGACATTGGCTTCCTGCCTAGGAAACAGATTTCAAGGTATTTTTGCACCAATCAAGAAGATTTAATTTAAGCATAATTAGTGTCACACAAAACTGGGAAAGCCTTTCATCTAACTCATCAAGCTCATAAACACGTCAGTCCCAGCATGCCACAACTAAAAAAAGTTAAAGAATGACTGTTACTCTGAGTTCTGGCCCACAGCTGTCCAATTGAAATCAGAATACACTGCTGTACTCTACCATTTCCTCTCAACTTTTGTTCTCTTTCTCTTACACTGGAGAGGCAATCATGTTCTGTGGATGAACAATAGAATTCAAAATTTTTTAACATACTAGTTATTAAGGATTTCAAAGGTTCCAAAGATTTTGCTGAGCAGTTTCCATGCTTTATTTCATTTACTCTTCCACTGCCAATAATACCATCCCATGTTTTTGGTGAGAAAATTGAATTATACCAAGTCCCTTTGGGAAATAAACAACAACTTCCCCAATGAGAAGATATAAATCTCAACTTTGATGACTGGCCAGTGCTGCATGATCTGGCCACTCTACTCTTCTGACAATATCTCTTAATATATTCTTACACACTTCCTTTATTTTATTCCTTGAACACTCTACATGTATTTATGTTTTATAGCCATTTTATTGGTTGTCTTACTCACCTACAATGCCTTTGGCCAGCTCTTCTTAAAGGAGTCCTTTATCTTCTCCAGATATCAGCTCAAATATTATACACATGGATAAAGTTTTTCTAACTATCTCTCTAAATGATACCTCTCCATCTTACCTCTCCATCTATTCTTTTCATTTAATATTGCCTTAGTAACATGTATCTTCATGTACAGGCATATTGTTAAGACATTTTTTAAATATGGTACCTGTTCCACTAGAATGTTAAACTTGAGATAAGAAACTTCAGTTTTATATATATATATATATATATATATATATATCAATTTCACACATAATATATAAACATTATGTATTGCAAACATATTTAAAAAACTAGGGATCAAGAAATGGGTGATGTGGGAAAGGAGAAAGGGAAAGGGGATGAAAGAAGGAATTCAAATGTGTTGCATATATGTATCAATTTCCCACAAAGGATGTAAATATTATGCATTATACACATGTATTAATAAAATAAAATTTTAAAAGAGAAACTTCAGTAGTGTGCATCACTCATCACTCAATAGACATTTATCAAATAAAAGCATATCTAAATGCACGAGTGAGCTTTGGAGTGTTTAGGTGACTCACTGAAGGTCATTTAACTGTTAATTGACAAGACTCAAAGGGTCATCTTAGCTCCAAAACTCTAATTTTTATTTATCGTCTGATACTGTCTATGGAGCTTTAAAACACACCAACTTACGTTCATCATTAAAATTTATGCTCAAGGAAGTGAGACTCCAGTGAATTGATGCGTGGAGATCAGAATCAACTGTGGGAAAATGATGTGCAAAGCTGACATTCAACGGCACACCATGGAATGGCCACATGAGTGCTGAAATATTAAAATGCTGCCTTAGTGACTGGTGAATAGGCACTGATGTGGATGAGATCCTCTCTTCTGAGACCTCTTTGGTTTCTGGAACTTTATCCTGTGATGTGTGTTTGGCACAATAACTAAAAGATTTACACTGAACACAGCAATGGGTTTTCTTTTTTTATTTTCTTTTTTTGTACTGGGGCTCTAACCCACAACCTTGCACTTGCCAGGCAGGCGCTTAGGCTGCTGAGCTAAATCCCCAGAAACAATGGGTTTTATGACACACTGCTCTGGATCCTGATTGATTAGATTCTGATCATTTTAATTATTTCTGAGAAACCACTGAAGACATTTATTGGAAAGGTCAGTTAGATGTTTAGCTTGTTCCACCCTTTCTCAAGACACAAAACCTAAGCTGGACAGCTCAACTGCATCATGAAAAGGTATAGGTTCTTTCTCCTTTTATTTCACCAAATACTGTTCATAGATTTTAGCATAATGAACAAAAAAGGACAAGTAGTCATGGAGGGTTATTGTGAATCAGTAATCCCAAATTGTACTGAAGTAGATTTAGCAACTGTAATAATCATTTTCCCTCCAGCTTTAGCTTTTAATTCCTTTTTTCCCCTGCAATCCCATTCATACTGAGTATTTCTTCAAGAGTAACTTGATGAATAAGCTAATATGAAAATTATCTTCTAGAAACAATAATGACCAACATTTAATGTTCACTTACCATGTACTGGGAACTAGGCTACGAAAACATCATTCCATTATTGAAATTCCAAGTTATCACTTGCATTTCTCACAATGTAATTCTGTAACAAAAGCATCATCATTTTTCTTGTTCAGGTGAAGAAACTGAGCATTGTAGGCATTTGTAACTTGCCCCACACTTTGTAACTACTAACAGTTAGAATACAGATTTGAGCCCTGGTATTGCTGATTACAAAGCAAAGTATTTAAAATACTTTGCAAAATTACTTCTATTAAAAAATAGAGACCCATTTGACTGATTTTCCAAGTTTTAAGTAAGATCTGAGCCAAGAGGAAAAACAGAAGTTTTATCTAGACATTCTTGTTAAAATGAAGTAATTAACTTTTTTGAATTTAAACAAATAATGCAGTAATAGTTATCTGTTTTTTTTTCTTAAAAATCTTTTTATATGTTTCTTTTATGCTGGCATATGGTAATGCTGAATTTAAGAGCTTCCTCTGGTCCCCACTGAAAGGAAATTAAGCCTTCAGATGAATCGAAACTCTAACACATGCCTGCATGTCCATTTTGCTAAGATTCTGTTCCTGATGTATTCATCAGTCCAAAATCTTAAGGGCTGCATTAATTGCTTTTGGGGCTCTGAGTTAATCCCTTTGCTTGCTCTGACTTATGACTACCATTAATAGACTTGATGTGATAGTGGCACAGGCACTTGAAATCCTGCCTAATAAAAACACCCAAAATAAAGTCACGGGGGGAGCTGTGGTGGGAAAAGAAAGGTGCTTAAGTATCATTGATTAGCTAATTAGCCAATGTTTATAAAGAACCTTAACAATTAGTCACACTATATATAATTTAAGGATCATTGCATTGATGCCCAGGTTGCACAGAGTGGAATGCGTCTTCTCTCTGTGGTAGTAGAGAGTAGTGACTGGCAAGCAAAATGCATACTGACTGGTAAAATCCTGATGATAAAAATACAAATTATCTGGGCATTCATCTACTTTTCTATACTTAAAACAAAATCTCGATCTAATTATCAAAAAAATATCCAGATAGATCTGTTTCCAAATTTTTCTAGAGATAAGTAATTCATGCTGAATATGACACAGGCCTTCTATACTCTTTAATAAAATCTAACAGACTTTTATACATTTGCCTTTCAACTGAAGTGTATGAGAATATAGGTAGAATATTGAGAATGAAATGAAACACCATATCTATTCCTTCTATCCACTTTCTGTGCCTTTCCATTTGACTTGACATAATTTTATATATTAATTGAGATGCCAAAATAAACAGTGATTATTGCTTATATGACTACCTCATATCTAGATACATATAATTACAAATCAGAATAGAATGGTAATGAGAGAAGAATGTTAGCCTACGCATGACAACCACATAAAATGGGAGCAACGTGCAATTTCAGGAAAAAACTTATCCAAGCATCTAGCATGTGCCAGATCCTGTCTTGGGCCTGTAATCTGTGTGATTTAACTTTATCTTTGGCATAAACTTCAGACAATGGGTATTACTTTGTAATCCATTATCACTGCTCCAATTTTCAGAGTGGCTGAACTACTCAAAGGCCCATGGCAGGTGGGTGACAAATCAGAAAAGTCCAAGCCACTCACTTCAATGGCCATCAACTTTCTGCTCTACATAAAGCTCCCCACAGACATATTTGCTTCTTTCATGGTTCATAAAGGTGAAAACTGAGCAAATCTCTGAAAAAGGATTGGATTAAAGAAAGAATGCATTCATTTGCAGATACATAATTTGCATAAAGATGTGAGATAGAACTGATAATGCAGACTAGGATGATAGTTTTAAAAGCATGAATATGTGTTCTTGAAGCACAGCCTAATCTGTTATACTAATCTCAAGAAAGACAAGTTCATTGAGAATGACCTTTAAGGAGGAGACAGTTTTTTGGTCAGATATTTGTTAACAAAACCAAGCATGACTGGTGCCCTTGTAGGAAAAGCAAACTCAAGCACAAACATGTCTGCGCCATGGTAATGGGAAGATGAGCAGACTGAGAACAACTGCCTTCAAATCCGGAGACATGTCTAGAACAGACCATGCCTCTTAACCCTCAGAAAAAAGCAACCTTATGAAATCTTGATTTTGAACTTTTCACCTCAAGGTCTCTGAGAAATAAATTCCTATTGTTAAAGCCTTTGAATTTGAGGTATTTTGTTTTGATACCCAAGCAGAGTAATGCAAAGACTGATACTCAAATCGAACTAAACTAGGGCCCCAACACCATGTTTCAGCTTTTCTGCCATATATTAGCTATCTATATCTTTAGTGCCCTCTCCTGCCATAGGAATTAATCTTCACTGGTTAATAAAACCACCAGGGAGAAGGGGTCACAATTACATTCCTCGTGGGGGAATGTTCCATAGCCAGAAAAGGAAACTTCAGGGAAGCAGTTCCCTGAACTTCAAGAAACAAGGAGAGACAAAGGTCAGGGACAGGAAAGAGTCAGCCAGACCTTGGTCTGAGGCTGTTTTGCACTGAGCACAGCAAATACCATAGTTTGTGGGTATCATGTTCTTAATTTCAACATCACTTATCCCAAAATTAGGATTTTATGTGCAGTATGATTATGATGACTCACTTATAGTTCATGAGCTCATAAACAATGGTTAAAACACAGTTTTTGCAATTTCAAAGTTTCCAAGATTTCTTTCTGCTACTAATGTTATTGATGACAATGTTTGTGTTACAATGATAGGTCCTTAGAATTGTACAATTCAAATATATACAACTGTTAATCTTGTACTTTCAAATGTACTGAGATCAGAAAAGAAGTAAAAACTTCAAATCAGGGTCAGCTTTATATATTTCAATAATTACATTTATTTTTCAATTTCTCATATCAAGGAATTGTTTACCTTGCTTTGTTTTTATGTTGACCTAATTTAAATATTTATCAAAGGTGCATAAATGCATGGATCTATCCATGTTGCTTCACATAGTATTTTCAAAGTCTAAAATAGTCATAGTAGTAGACAGTAATAGTAACATGGGCTATTTCATAAGCACCTACAGAACAAATAAAAAGATTTTATATCACCTAGAGTAAAGGAAAATTGATGACACCCCTTCACTGAAAGAGATTCACTGGCTAGAATTTTGGCTTTCACTTAGGAATGTATTTGTAAGTGCCTTTAAGCACACTTATTTATTTCCCTTTGACCCATATTAATTGTGGGAAATGGAAATAAATGCCAGAAACTTAGCAAGTAAAAATAGTAGGCTGAAACATCTAGGAAAACCAATTTTGACTTAATTGAAGACTATATTTTATTAATTTTTATCTAAATAAAAATGCAATAACTTCTCCTCGGAACCCAGTGTGGGTGAAGATAATAAATAGTTATACATTACAGTTTTGTTCCTCTTACACTGCAGATTTGATTTAAATACAAATGGTTTTCATTGGATCACCAAGTTGATATGCATTGATTATGTTTGCTTAAAAAACTATCACAGAGCAGATGATACACCCTGTGTGACTTGAAAAATAGGGCAGCCACATTGCCCTACATATGTTTTTACCTCCAAAATCCACACCTGTGAGTTCTGCACCTTGGCTGTGGCTATTTACAACTCTGAGCTGGCTCTTCATTTTGTTTCTCCCTGCTGTGGGGCAGCAGAGGCATCAACCAAGTGACTGATCTGATTGTGGATGAAGCTAACACCTGGAAAGAAAAGACAAATCCAAGAATAAAATATGAATGTGGTCAGCAACCCCAAGAAAAGTCTGCATCTATTGTAAACTACAAATAGCAGTGTGAGGTTTTATTTTGAAAGTGATCCCTCCATGACAGCCACATTGGAGAAAAAGCCCAGTGCAGTGGTTGCCATATTCCCAGATTTTAAATAGGTACCTATTTGAGAAGATACTGATTGTTTAAAACTGAGCTACAGAACAACTATAAAACATCTTCACTTCAGTGTTTCCAATGTTTTGCTCTCACAGTGACTGGGTGAGAGAGAGTCAAAGTAAATAGTTGCAGAGAGGCTATAGACTAGACACAGATCCCCTCAAAAATTTAAGCTTAGGCTGGAATGAAACAGGTCATGACTGTTGTAGTGAGAAACAAAGCCTGGTAAGTAAAACTTTCAGAGGAAGCTAGATCTGAAAATGTTGGCATTAAGTCCACTTGAACCCCTGCCTTATAGCCTACATTCAGGACAAACCAGAGGGTTGATTGTTTTCCCCATCTACCAACATGCCTTGGCTCTCCTGGTTGCCACCATCTGGTGTATAGAGACAGAAGGGACCCTGGATCAGGGAGAAAAGCTCACAAATACATAGGCCGTACAGCTGGATGGAGAAAACTGACTTCTGGATTGTGAGATGGCAGATCCTGGAAGGAGATGACTCATTCATAACCATAGAGGGACTTTTAAAAAATCACTCAATTTTTTTTCCTTTTTCCTTTTTGTTTTTCTGTTTTGTATTTGGTGTATGAGGGGGGTACTTAGAGATTTAAAATTTTTTTTTCTCCTTTTAACTGTCTTCTTCTTCCTATTTTCCTTTTTTTCTTTGTTATTTTCTTTATTGTTGTCTAATGCTATTAATTTATTTTTACTTTTCAACAGGATCCTGTCTCATATCTATTGCCTTCTCATTTTCCATTAATATTTCAAATTCTATCTTTTTGATTATCTTGCTACCCATCCCTCTATCTTTACTATTATAAACATTAAACTTTATGAATATTTAGATAGACAAATTAATGTTATTATTATCAAATTCTCTTCTATTATTAGTGGGGGTAAAGTTGTTCTACTTAGTAGGTATTTATTGCAAGTTGATGGTTGATTTTTCTTAGTGTTTATACTATACTCTTTTCTACCAAAAGGTTGGTAAATTATTATTTAAGATACATTAGTAACCAGTTTGTCTTTGACATTATTATTGTTGATGATTTTACAAGTACAGACAAAGTGATACAGTTATTTCTATTACTTGATATTCTTTGTCAATATCTGGATTACTTTTTTGTCATTTACGATACTATGGCCCATTCTGGGAGAACTGGTTACTGAGCCAACTTGCCACTTCCTCTCCAAATAAATGGAGGTGTTAGTATTATAAGACAGAGGCAAATGCCTACAATAGCCGTACCCAGAGTGCACAACTAAAAGCAGGCAATGACTAAAGAGATCTCCATATTATCACAAAATCTTCTACTATGATTATCTGGAAAGCCTCAAAACAACAAACAAACAAAAATTGGAAACATGACAATATAAGGCAACAGAATGCCTTAACAAATTCCAACCTCTCCCAAAACAGATCCATGAGGCATCAAAAGGGAGGAAATCAAAAGCCACATAACTAGATTATGTTTTAAAAAGAGTAAAAAAGGAAACAAACAGTAGATCAGTAAGTTGCTTGCCAAATTCAAAGAAGATATAAATACACTGATAATGGAGCCAATAAACAAAGCAATCAGCAAGTCTATAAAAGACATTAATAAAAATGCTAGTTGGGCTCCACAAAATGCTACAAAACATGAATATCCAGTATAGAAAAGAATTAAGGTTCATGAAATGTTATAAAACAGAAAATCAAGAGAGATTTTGGGAAGAGCCAGATGCCAGCCCCTTCCAACATGCTGGCACAGATACAAGAAAAGCTAGTTACACCCCCACCCCCAGAAGCAATTGGCTGATCTAGAGAAACAGAGGCTGTGATAATAGCTAGTGAGGTAAAATATAACTTAATACTTGCAGTGTTTAATGTTTCACTGACTTTGCCAGCCTAAAGCTGGTAGTCTAATCACCTATTAAGAGGATAGCAATATGATATATTGCATCTATGGAGGATCTCCTTCTAAAGGTGGTAGCCATTGTTAATTCTCTATTGTCTTGTTTAGAAATCCTGTATCATTCTCACTGTTTTGTTTGGTTGAGTTTTATTCTGTTTTATCTTGTTTGATGCTATATGTCTGATGGCATGGGCAGCTATTTCAAAGTTAACAAGATATATTATGGTAGCCATTTTGGATTTACGATTATTTTGTTTTGTAGTCCTGTATTGCATTCACCGTTTTATGTTCATTGGTGCTATTTTATTCTTTTTTTAAAAATTTGACTACGTCTGAAGGTATGGACAAGTTATTTTGTAGACAGCAAGAAGCATTATGGTATCCACTGTTGATTTCCTGTTATCTTGTTTTGAAATCCTGAGTCACTTACATTGTGTTTTAATTGGCTTTATTCTGTTTTATTTTTCTTGGCTTTATTCTCTTTAAAATAAAATTTAAGAAACCCCAGAAATTCAGGAGATTAAAAATTCTATTGACGGTATACGCAGTAAAAGCACTCATTGTGAGGACAGCATGTCAGAACTGTAATACAAGACTTTTCAAGTGACTAATTATTGAGAGATAAAAACATAGGAATATGAAAAATGGACCCAACAGCTGCTATATGATTCAAAGAAGACTAATTTGAGATAACTTGGAATTAGTTAAAAATTAGAAAGCAGCACAAGTGGCATTAAAAACTTGTTTGCAGAAATAATAGCAGAAAATTTTCCAAATATGGGGAAAGAATTTTATATACTGATAAATGAGGGATAGATAATCCAAATATCCTTGATCAAGTAAACTATCACAAATAGTCAAAATAATTATCTTGGGAGCACTCATAAACTCTCACATTTATCAGAATAGATGGGGAAGGTGGGCAGTACACAGGAGCTCTGAAAATTCTGGCCTACCTCAGACCTCCTCACATAACTACTGCCTACCCCACATCTCTAGCTGCCAAAATGACCCTGTTTTGAAGCATGTCTTCAAATTTTCCGTAACTGATTGGGCCCAGGGTGAAAACAAAAGGCTGAAGACAAACACATGTTAGCCTGGTTCAAGACAAGGCACGAAAAGTATATAGACTGGTGACTTTTCCTCTTTTGAGCTCTGAATCTAGAAAATACCTCAATATGGAGGCAGATAACAATGAGCCAAAAGCCAAAGGACGTAGGCTGAGATGGCATAATAAAACAAATAGGAGAGGTGTGAGCTGAAAACACGCGGAAGTCAATGTTAGAAGAAAGCTAAAACTGAGATAAAGTATGTGCACACCAACAAGGCAAGATTGGCCTCTTCTAAGACTTTGCTTTTGATGTCTACATATTTTAATTATTCAAGACTGGCATTTCGTCTCACCTTTATAAGTGAGACTAGGTTGTTAATGGAGGACACTAAGCTCTCTGGATTGCTGATACTGCACCATTCAGATCTACTTCTGCCCAAGCCTCTTATCACAAAAATCTCCATTATCCTGGGAAGATATATGTGAACTAAGCAGTCAGAGGAAACTGAGCGGGACAGAATGAGAGTCTTACTGGCTTCCTTATACTACATAATTGTGAGGATATTTGAAGAGTAACTGTATGGTAATCAAATTTATCTTTGTGGAGAGTTTTCTTTCAAATCACTTATTTTTCTTTAGACCTACAGTACTTTGGATAAGGACCCTCTTTGGGTTCTCATGAGCTCTAGCACTATTTTCTTTTAATAGTCATGGCACAATTTTTATCATGCTCTGGACTGTCAGGTTGTTCATTTCTTTCATGTCTTGAGGAGACAGGATACATACCCCTGACACAAAAAGTCT
This sequence comes from Cavia porcellus, assembly GCF_034190915.1. NCBI lineage: Eukaryota > Metazoa > Chordata > Mammalia > Rodentia > Caviidae > Cavia > Cavia porcellus. The sequence continues at coordinate 56,774,641 of NW_026947496.1, forward strand.
AGTCTAATATAAAGATTTATTGTGAGACAAAGGATAGCAAAGGGATATCAAAATAAATAATACCCAGAGAACTCACTTGACCATTTTGGAAATTCAATGCTTTATTTATCCTCTACAGTTTCTTTATTTTTCCTGTCATTTCCACAGTCTACTCAATAAACAGCCCTATGAATGCAGTGTGTGGGTTGAAAATTGCATATATATTCTCCTTTGATCCCATCTCTGTCCTTATGTGCTGTCATTCACTGCTGAATTGCTTCTAATTAACCTATGGTTATTTGTTTCATGGGAAAAGTAAAGGAAATAAAATGGGTTCTTTTAAATGAGGAAGTTTACAGCATTTTCCTGTTAGCTACAGAATTACTGTTTCATTCTAAGTACAAAAGACAGGAAGCTGTGGGGGGAGAGCTGCTATGTCATTGAAAATGTTATTGATCCTGCTGCTTATTTAGGCTTCATAGTGTTGATAATTAGAAATTAAAGGTCTTTTGCATGTGCATTTCCTAGGGAAAGAACACCAGACAACTTAAATTACATTCACATGTAAGAAAGGAAACCTAAATGAGTATTTGAATACTCTCTACAGTTAGATTATTGATTTTGTGTTCTAGGGCCATAATTATATTTTAGTAGTTTAAAATTATTAATCTGGTGTGAAAAATTTAAAAACAAGGATGACATGGCCAAGCCCAGTCGCATTTGTCATATACCTTGTCCTAATCAAGTAAGCTGTAATTCTAAACATGACTAGATGTTGGATTTGAGCAGTGCTTAGTACCAAAAGCCATCCTTACTCCAAGCATGCACTCTAATTCTTTGCAATGCAATCTCTCTGTCATTTTTCTCCCTGTCACTCCTTCTCTCTCTTTGCCAGATAAATTGACATAAGCAGAATAAAGACAATATTTTTTTCTGGATTTTTTGTTGTTATAGTTTCAAATGCCCCAGGAGAAGGCAGAAATAATTATTTAAAATAATTCTGTGAAACAATTCTACAAATGGATTTATCCAATTATCTGATTAATGGACATATTTTGAGCCAGAATTTATAATAGACAAGTTCATGAAAACTTCTGTGTGAGATTTAAGGTATCTTCATGATCCAGGTGAACAAAGAATGGAAAGAAGGACTTCACTTTCATTGTCCTTTGAGCCTAGCATCAGCCCCAGCAGGTATATGCAGCAGGATACGAATAGCTTTGGACCACTGACCCAAGGAGGTTGCCTAGGAACCAGTGTGTGCTTCATTGGCTCTTACAATGACTACAACCAGCCAGCTTTCCCTGGAGTATAAGAAGGCGTGTGGATTTTCTGACCATGGCACATAGTTCCAAAGACCTCACAAAGTGGATCTATGGGGTCAGTGCTGCTATGGTTTGGATATGGTTTGTCCCTCAAACTTCATGTGCTGGAAATTTGGTCGAGGTGATTGTGTCCTCTATGCAGATTCATTCTTATCTCATGAGAATGAGTTCTTGTTTTCATGGGGCTGGATTTGTTTCCTTGAAAGGAGATTGCTTTGAAGGTTGACTTTTCTCCTTTGTGTTTCTGTCACAAAACTTCTTTTGCATGTGTTTCTGTCTACTTCTCTCTCTCTCTCTCTCTCTCTCTCTCTCTCTCTCTCTCTTTCTCTCTCTCTCTTTGGCTACCATAATGTCTCTTTTTTTCTTCAAAATAGTTGACCATATCTTCACACACGACAATACCAAACATAACAAAATAGTACAAAACCAATCAAAAGCATGAAAGCATTATAGGATTTCAAAAGCAGATTAACAGGAAATGAACAGTGGTTACTATATCTAATTTTCTTCAAAAAAGTTGACCTTGTTATCAAACACAAAAATTAAATAGAACACAACAAAATAGAACCAATCAAAACAAAAGAATAAAGCATGATAGGATTTCAAATCAAGATGATAGGAACTAAGAAATGGCTACCATAATGTCTCATTTTTTTCAAAATAGCAGTTCATACCATAGCACATAATAAAAAAAAAACTAATTATACAAACAAAGCAAAGAATTTTAATACTTTAAAACAAGGTAATAGGAAATCAACCATGATTACTGTAATACATCCCATTATGTTCAAAATAGCTGTCCATACCATCAAACACAGTAAAATCTAACAAAACAGGACAGAACAAAACGAAACCTAACAAAACTGTAAAAACAATACCAGAGTTCAAGACAAGACAAAAAGAAGTTAAAAGTAGTTACAACCTTTCCCTCCCAGGTGTTTCCTCCCCTATCACTTTTGCAATAACTGTTTCACTTTTTGGATCCCACTAACTCCTTCTGTTTTTTTACATAAGGGTTCACCTGTATGAGTTCAAATTGTTTTGCCCATGAACATGATCTCTAGCTGTACCCATTTACCAAGAGCCTGGAGATTATCCTACTTTATAGCTTTGTAGCTTTCCCTTATATGAAAATACTGTCTCTTTCTTATCCATTCTGTGGTTGCAAGTTACCCTTTCTTTTTTCTAGTCTCTTGTCACATGGAACAATTGTTTCCTCTCCTTTGATTTTTAGTCTATGAATTTCCTTTAGAGTTGAAATACGTTTCTTGTATACTGTATACTGATGGATCTTGTTTCTATATCCACTGTCCCTGTGTTTCTTTTTAATAGCTGAGGCCATCTACGTTAATGGTTACAACCAGCATATATTGGTTTGTCTCTGCCATGCTATTGTACGGCTGTTGACCCTCCACTTTTCCCCTTCATTCAATTGCGTATCTTGTTTGGTGATCTTCCTCTGCTGCTATTCCTGGAAACAAGATCATCTTAGTACCTCTCTCTAGAATATCCTTTAGTACTCTCTGCAGGGTTGGTTTGGTGGTCATGAATTCATTCATTTGAACTTTATCATGGAAATATCTTATTTGTCCATCAATTTTGAAAGATAGCTTTGCAGGGTACATGAATCTGGGTTGGAAGTTGTTTTCTTTCAGGATTTGAAACACTTCACTCCACACACTTCTTGACTTGACTTGTGTTGACAAGTCTACCATGATTCTGATTGGTTATACTTATAGGTGATCTACTTCTTTTCTTTGGATGCTTTTAATATTCTGTTCTTATGGTGAATTTCTGGGATCTTGATTATTATATGTCTGGGTGTAGGTTTACTTTGATTATGGCTACTTGGAGCTATATATGCCTTACTTATCTATATGCCAGATCCTTTCCCCATGTTTGGGAAGTTTTCTGCCATTACTTCTGTAAATAGCCTTTTAATTTCATTTGTTTTGACCCCTATCATTTTTAGATTATGCTTCTTTGCATCACCTTGCAGTTCAAATTGTTATTTCCTGATTTCTTGTTATTTTTAAGAGATCTTTTTTTTTCACAATTGCTAGCTGTGATGGCTATCTTCAAGGTATGAAAGCCTTGAAGCTCTTCAGTCTCTTTCAAGTAGTTTTGCCAGCTTTAAATTGACTTTTTAATTTCTTGGATATCTCTTTGAATCTATTTCATGCATTGTAATTCCTTCCTATATTGTTCGTTGAAGGTTTCCATCACTTTCCTATGCTCCTTATTTAAAAATCTGTGTCTTCTTTAGACTTCTGAGTATTTCTTTCATTATGTTTGTCATTTCTTCTTTTGCCTGAGACATTATTTCTAATTTGATAACCTTTACAGTCTCATGAAGTTGTTTCTTTACGTAGTTGCTGTCCTCTCAGAGATTTCAGTTGTTTGACTTCCGTTCTTCCATGACTGTATCTCTCAGCCTTGTTCTGTATGGGCTCGAGGTCTGAGATTGCCTTTTGATCCTTCATCTTTTTTTTTTTTTTTTGTCTTTTTCCTTTTTATCGGAACCGGGGATCGAACTCATGACTGCCTGCTTGTAAGGCAGGCGCTTGTGCCGCTGAGCTAAACCTCCAGCCCCCTTGATCCTTCATCTTGAAATTCTCCTAGGTTCCTCCCAACAATCTCTTTATGGGACTCCAAGCACTTCCCACTTTGGCTGCCCCTCCACAGTGTAGGAGAATGGGACAGGCACCTGAGTTTCTCTGACACCCAGTTTATAGGGAGATAGCAGGGTATGGATTGGGCTTCTCCAGATCTGTGCAGAGTTACACAGAGACTGCCCAAATGAGCAAGTGTGCATGGAGATGGGGCTACTTCTCTCAGCCTATGTGTCTACACTGGGACCCCTGCAATGGAGGCATGCACACAGTGGTGTGTTTGTCTGATTCTCCCAGTGGATGATGGCTACCTGAAGGAACCAAGGGCCTCTAATGGTGGTCTACAGGTACACAAGGCTTACCTGGCTGTGTGTCTCTGCTCCTGCTGGCTCCCTACAGTAAGGACCGTTCTGGTGATAGCAGCCAGCAGGTGGAAACAGATCTGCTAGCTCTTTCAGCTCATTTAGGCTCCCTGCAGGAAGGCTGCCTGCCACTCTTAACGGTGCCCTTAACCTATGATGTAATATAACTTGTTACTTTAATGGGAACATACTAGATGCCAGGGTTATATTTTTTGGACTTTCTAGCCAGCAGAATCATGAGTGAAATAAACTGCTCGTATTGATTTATTTGTTATTTGTGAGAGGCATTCTGTTATAGCAAAATGCAATGGGCTAAGGTGAATCTATTACCCGAGAAACCTAAGATTCTCCAGTCACAAGAGCAGGGGGTCAGATCTGATAATATTCAGTCCATGTGGGTGTGACCATCATTGTGCTTAAAAAACTGTTAATACTTTTGTAATAGTTACATCTATATAAAAATTCAGAGTGAGTGGACAAGTAAAGGAGAAAACAAAATGTTACCACTTGTCAGAAGGAAAATTGTGGTAGGGGAAGCTGTTTCCTAGATCCAATTTCCATCACTTCCCTGTTTCCATTTTGATGTTTTTTCTTTGGTTCTCAGTGGTCTAAGTGAATAACATTCAGCTTTCTCACTCTGAAAGTCCCTCAATATCATCTGTTAAATATGTTAGATATTCTGGTCTTCTCTGTCCCTTAAAACTTATTGTCTTTGGTCAAGAGAACCAAAAGTAGAGTACTGAATGAGATTCCATCATTCTGTGAATTGGAGTTAGTATTTTACAAAGTGGGCATAACATGTCAGTGAAGAGATGTAGATCTCACGCTTTGAACATCATATTGCGTTATTCACTTATTTCCAAAACAAAACAAATTCCAGAAGGATATGGAAATTAAATATTAAAAACACAAAAATGATCTAGCACAAAACATGGGGAGAAGTTTAATACAATATTAATATTGAATGTGGGGAAATACATGAATGAACTAAAATAATATTAAGCAAACACTATTTTCAGCAAGGACTTTCTATTTATACATATTATTGGTGCATGTTAATATTATATGATGATGAAGTTTAACTTAGGAAGCTGATACATGCAATTAACATATCTTAGTTTTTACCCCCTCATCTCTTCCTCTTGCTTAGCTCCTTTCTCATCTCCAGAAGTTTATCTTCTGGTTTGTTGACCTCTATATTTTATTTTAAATATTTATTTATAAATTGAATATTTTTAGGTCTCTCATATAAAACAAAACATGCACTACTTAACTTAGTCTGGCTAATTTCACTTAACAGGACATTTTCTAGTTCTGTGCATTTATCTACACATCACATGATTTGATTCTTTATGCAGAGTAATATTGTACTATATATGTATATATGCCACGTTTTCTCTATTATTTCATCTGCTCACAGGCATCTAGGTTGTTACCATAGCTTGGCTCTTGTGAATTGTTCCAGTATAAACATGAATATGCATAAAAAACAGACAGACTTCAATACAATGGACATTATTTTTAAAGGTTCATTTTTTCTTACTTTAAACATGACAATTGTTAATGAAACAAGATTAACAACTCATAGAGGAAACATTGCAATAGTTATGAAAAAACTCACAGATAACAAGACAGCATTTTAAACATTTTATTTATTTATTTGTTTGTTCTTTGGACAGGGTCACAATACATACTTCAGGCTAATCTTGAATTTATTATATAGCCCAAGCTGACCTCAAACTCGTGGTGATCCTCCACCCTTGGCTTTTGTAGTGCTGGGATTACAGGTACCTTCCACTGACCGGAGCCGCGGGAGACAGGAGACCAAACTCGAGCAGGATCAGCTCTCAAACTTTATTACGTACAGCGAACCGGACCTGACAAGGTCTGCCACCCTCGGTGTTGATTCCTCTTCCGCCCGTTGGGGGCAGGAACAACCTCTTATAAGGGGAAGCAGTATCCAATCACAGAGAAGCGCGCCTAACAAGCTGATAGGCTAGCGTCACGGGTAACTGGGCAGACATGACAATTTGGCGGGCTTGTTCAGGCCGGGAAGAACCCAGAAGCAGGAAATGGGCGCCATTCATAGGCGGCTTCCCACATCTCCCCCTTTTTTATTTATTAAAATAGGATGGTCTGTGGGTCCCTCCAAGGTGTCTATGACCTTGTTGCTGTTAGACACCTAGGAGTGGGCCTACCTTGTAGGCCGAGGCATGAGAGAATGTAGAGGTCTATACCCTGCTGTGCATCACCCTGTTTTGTGCATATCCTTGCGCCAGGACCATGCTCAAGGTGAGTGGTTCATTTTTTCGCAGGGCCAGGCTTTTGTGAACCGAACCTGGATGCATATAGACATTCATTCCTGCCTTCCCCCCAACCTTTGAGGCGGATGGCACTGCAATACCCTTGGTCTCGCATCTCAATGCCAATAATTTGACTCCAGAAGGGACCCCTGGCCTTATAGGCCATGTATATCTGAGTGGAGCCTGTCTTAGGTTGACCAGGAGGGCTTTTCCCGTCTTACCCGTCATTGGCTTGCCCACTCAGCTCTTATAGCTGATGTTCTGCAATGTGAAGGAGATATGCGGCGGCCTGCTGGCCTGATGGGCCACCTGCTGCCATTTGCATGGCTGCCATAGCTGTGATCTTAACCTGCTGCTGAGTTTGTATGAGGTGATCTAACAAGCATTTAATAACCACAAGCCCTACTAGGATAGCCATGGCAATTAGCATAATCAAGGACTGTTTGATTGATGGTGTAAACCCTGGGTGAGGCGGGCGAGGCCGCCGAAAAAGGTGCCAATGTGGGCGGGTGGTGCCAAGGACCCCAAAGATATTGTGGTGGTTCTGTGGAATCTGAGCATATCACAGGGGTGATTAATAGGAACCCACAGAATAGAAAAAGCTCCAAACCAGACATTTTAGTTTGTAGATGGTCTCGGGCGCTGAGCGTCGGTCCCAGAAGGGTCGAGTTGACTTGTGTCCGCGGGCTTATCCTCCTGTGCTTTATCAGGAACTGGTGGGGAGTTTACTGCTCGCGTCAATCTTTCCGGGACCCACAGCGGTTCGCAGCCTGGTTCCTGTGGGAAGACACAAACCGCACCTCGGGTCCAGCTAACCACTGGATCCGGGCCCATCCATTGTCCTGTAAGGACATCTTTCCATCTCACCAGCCCTTTGTCGGTTGGGGACGGATTGCTATGTTCCATGGCAGGGGAATGATTATTGTGGTTTAAATTGAGAAAATTTATGGTAAAGAGTGCCAATGATATTCTTCCTTTGGGCGTTAGGCCATGGCTTATCCCCTCTTTTTGCTTTTGTAAGACACCCTTGAGTGTCCGATGTGCCCGTTCAATGATGCCTTGTCCTTGAGGGTTATATGGAATGCCATGCTTAAGGACAACATCCATTTGTTGACAGAATGTTACAAAAGTTTTGCTGGTGTAAGCAGGACCATTGTCTGTTTTTAATATATTGGGCTTTCCCCAAGCAGCCCAGGCTGCCAGGCAATGATTAATAGCATGGGTGGCCCTTTCTCCGGGTTCTGCCGAGGCAAACATAACCTGGGAGGCGGTATCTACCGAAACATGAACATATTTAAGTTTTCCGAATTCTGGGATGTGTGTAACATCCATTTGCCAAATATGATTTGGGCGAAGTCCTCTTGGGTTAATGCCAATAGATTGTTGGGGTGAAGAGATCACACAAGCTGGGCAATACCGTACAATCTCTCGTGCTTGTGCTCTCGTGATGTTGAAGCGCGCCATGAGGGTGCAGGCATTAACATGGAACTGAGAATGGAATTTTTGGGCTGCTTCCAGAGGGTTGGGAAAGGTGAAGACCCATATCGGGTGCGTGGCCGAGTCTGCCAAGGCATTGCCCTCCGCCAAGGGCCCAGGTAAATTAGTATGGGCTCTGATATGTGAGATGAACACTTTTGAGGTTCTATTCCATAGCTGATGTTGAATACCTAGGAATATGGAGGCTACCGTTGAAGAGGGTTTAATGGGACCCGCCGTCTCCAGAACTTGGAGAGCATTTACCACATACTTGGAGTCCGACAGGAGGTTAACATCACCTGGAAAGCGACGTAAGACCTCCTGTATTATCTGGAGCTCGACCACCTGGGGTTGGTCTGGAGTAAATTGGATAGTTTTTGGCTCTTGACCCATAACCACATACACGCCTATGCCTGACTTGGAGCCGTCTGTAAATATTATTGGAGCTCCAGCTATGGGGTGTGGGGACGTGACCTTAGGAAAGATCACAGGATGCACGGTGACAAACTGGAGCAGGGGGTCTTTTGGGAATTGATTATCTATGGTTCCCTGGAAAGTACACCGAAGGATCGCCCAGGAATCCAGGCATGTTGTTAAGGTCTCAATTTGTTCTCTTGTGTATGGTACATGTAGGGAGGAAGGAGGCACCCCAAAGTGTTGTATAGCGCGTGAGATGCCCTCTAGAGAAAGGGAAGCGACCGCGTCTGGATAATGGTCAATAGCCTTAGCAGGAGACATTTTTGGGTGGACCCAAAGCAAGGGTCCCTGTTGCCAAATGACAGCCGTGGGTTGTCTAGCTGTCTTGAGAACGCACACGCAGAAGGCAACCCAGGAAGTAGCTCTCCCTCTAACCAGGGCGGTGCCATAAGTTGTGGGCGCCCTCTGGCGGCCACGGGTGGAGGTGGCAGCCCAGGGAGCAACTCCTCTTCCGGCCACGGCGGTGCAGTGGGGCCTGGCGCCCTGAAGGGGGTGATAGCTCGGGCAGGGTGGTGTTTGGTTCCCCTTTTTATCTTCCCGAGCCCTAAGTTCCTCTTTTAATGGTGTAGGAGGGTCATGCTTAGCAAAGACGACCTCCTCTTCTGAGCCTTCCGAATCCGAATCAGAATTAGAGCCCTGAGGGTCCTCCGGAGACCCACAATCGGCAGTGGCTCCGGGCTCCTCTGAGCATTCCGATCGAGCTCTATCAAAAGCCTGTTGGGCTGTATTAGCGAAGCGAAAGCAAAACAGATGCAAAGGGAAAAGAAAAGAAAAAAAAAAAAAACCCAGCGTCCACTCGTGTGGCGCTCAAAATCTGTTAGGTGCATCCACCCAACCCAGGTGACCCAGTACTCACCTGTCCCGGGAACCGCTGTATCTCACGTAGCTGATCAGGGTGAAGAGAAGAGGTGCTCGCGGCCTTCCGTTGTTATTGGGCCAGGTCCTCCGTCGTACCGCAGGTGACAGCAATCGCACCTCCCGGCCGAAGAGGCACGTCACTGAGTCTTTTACCTTTTTCCCCGTACGGGCGGCCACCAGACGACCGGAGCCACGGGAGACAGGAGACCAAACTCGAGCAGGATCAGCTCTCAAACTTTATTACGTACAGCGAACCGGACCTGACAAGGTCCGCCACCCTTGGTGTTGATTCCTCTTCCGCCCGTTGGGGGCAGGAACAACCTCTTATAAGGGGAAGCAGTATCCAATCACAGAGAAGCGCACCTAACAAGCTGATAGGCTAGCGTCACGGGTAACTGGGCAGACATGACAATTTGGCGGGCTTGTTCAGGCCGGGAAGAACCCGGAAGCAGGAAATGGGCGCCATTCATAGGCGGCTTCCCACATTCCACCACATTTGGCTCTAAACATACTTTAAACAATAAAATTCAATGGTTTTCATAAGACAAAAAAACAGCAATGAAAATTCTAGAACCATCATCATTACTGTTAAACCAGTACCCAGTCTCATGACATTTTGATAGAAGTGTAAAGTAGCACAACTGGAACTGACAGCTTAGTGATGTATTTAAAGATCAGTAATGTTTATACCCTTTAGCCCAACAATTTCATTTCAAAGAATTTATTTTTCAGGTAGTCACAAATGTATGAAAAGACGACTATGTCAGAAAATCAACTAGGTAAAGTGAATGAGTTAGAACTATGGAACACATTTCAATTCTCTATTCAAAAAGTTTTATGTCTTTCATAAGGGAATTGATTTTACTGAGAAGTGAATTGTTACTTGGGAATGGATGAATGACAAATTCTTTCAACAGGGTTTGAAAGGCCAACTCATCCAAAGGAGGATTGTCAGGGTTGTTCAAGTTAATGGGTTGTCATTCACTTGATCAAAACCCACCCACATCAGCAACACCACACCTATATGTATTTAGACTATAGCTCTTATCATTGTGCTCCCATCTATCAAAATGTTTACTTCATTCTGCTCTGCTTTCCTTGTTAGACCGTAATCCATTGAGGGTGAGAACCTTATCTACCTTTGTCCAATAATTCTAATATACTCTATTGCCATATATCAGACAAAGAACAGGTATCAAATGATAACTACAGAAAGAATAAGTGTATAGAAGCATCTATAAATTGATTTGGTCAATTTTTCTATTAAGAGGGTTGACTTTCAACAGAGCTTACTAGAGCCATGTTTTCCAGTGTCTCTTCTTATATGTTCTTAATCTAAACCAGTCAGTGACCTGTATCCGTAATGGTACGGGATTTAAATTCTAAGAGTATAGTAGGCTTGCTGGCTCATAAGACCAAGGATTAGTAATCTATGCTTTAACTAAGACCTACAATGAAGAATCCTGGAAGGAGGGACTCAGTGACTCTATCTTTGAACAGCATATAAATGATTTGGATGAATTGCTCTATTCAGAGCTACTGATCCATGAATAGACACTCACACCACACATCCTTATGCTACATCATCCAAGAAGGAAATAATGTGCCCACAAAAATCAAGAACTAGTAAGTAATGATAAATCACTTGGAAATAAATAAGGTATTTGAATTTGGACAGCATCAAGGATTCTTCTTTAGTAGTACTCATATTTGCTTGAAAACTGAAGTCATTTAGACTGAAAATTTAGTATGTGAATGGCCAGATGTCTTAATGATAAATCTTTTGGTTATAAGTAAAATTAATCAAAAGATAAACATATACAGAAAGAATGTATATGGCAAAACAGTATATATTATCATTATTAATTCAAACCTGGAAATGAGCGCTGGTTTCAGGCTCATTTACAGGCAAAATGAATTGATCTAATCACTTAGAAGATATTCTTAAAGATTCATTTTTATAATTCTGTTTTTTCACTATAGTGGCAATTTAATAACTGGACTTCATGTGTGAATTGCTCTTATAGAAGCTCCAAATTCTGTACTCACAGTAACAAATGTTGTCACTCTTTCAGAGAACATTTTCATAATTTCGTATTAATAAAGCTACTTTTCAAGAATTTTATTTTCCAGAAGTGCCACTGTATAAAACAGACCTCTGAAGCTCTTTACCTGTACTAGGTTAATTTCTGTTGTGGTTTGTGTCTGGATATCCCTTCAAAGTCTCCTGTGGTCATGGGAGCATGCCTTTTGTATTTGGCTGAATCTAGAATTTTTTTTCTTTGACTGATTCATAGTTTAATGTTGGGATTAAGGGTGTGAGTGCCACATCCACACTAGGGCAGGTAGACTAGTTATGATGCAAGGGACAGAAAGAGTTCTCTCTTCTCTCTCTCTCTCTCTCTCTCTCTCTCTGTCTCTCTCTCTCTCTTAACTTTTCTGTTGCTTTTGATATCTTACACCAACATGAATGGTAGCCCCTCTGCTAGCCATTATACCTTTAGAGCCAGTTGATTATGAGCCAAAACATCCATAAACTGTTAGCTAAATAAATATTTCCTCCTTGAGGTTGGGTATTTTGTATCAGCAATGAGAGAAAAGTAACTAAAAGCCTTCTGTGGTACTGGATACACTGACCTCACTAAACAATCCTAGAACAGGGATGGATTCAGTGTTGAGCTACAACTGACTTGTACCAACTTAAAAACAACTGATTACTACATTATCAGGAATTTTTCAAATTGGTTTTTGAAAATAAACATTATAAGAATTTATAATCGAATGAATTGTACTAAAATGTAGATAAAACTCAAGTTATTGTTTCTTAACAATTTTTCTATAATTTAGTATCATCTATACCAGAGGTCAGAGCTGCACTGCACTAAGACTGAATCTGACCCACTGCGTAATTTTATATATAAGATTTTATTGGAACCTGGATACAGCTATCCATTTATGTATAGTCCTTGGCTGTTTTCATACTGAGCTGAGTATCTGTGAATGAGCCTTTATGGCTTTCAAAGCCTAAAATATTTAGTATTTATTTCTTTACAAAAAATATGTTATCTCTGATAGATACTCTTAAGGTCATTTAGACCTAGTGCATCTGTCAGGTGGAAATACTATTAGATGGTATGTTAGTATATCTGTCTCTTCCCAAACCTATTCTCAGTCACCTCTTCAGCTTGGAATTGATCATGGTAGGGCATTTATACCATGGAACTTAACCAACATGACAAACTGGGTTGTCATTCTTTCTCTATCCCTGGAAACATTTTTAAAACATTTATTCATTCTGCCCCAGGAGCCGAAGGTGCATGAGGTGATTCTCAGCGCATCAGGGAAGCTTTGGAACATTTCACCTAGCTGGCAAGATCTTCCTCAGCATCTCAAATCACCAGAGGATGCACGGGAGGACTAACTGGGCAATGCCCAACAACCTCCAAGCAGCTAGCAGTTGCCTGCATTCTGCTCCAGGAGCTGAAAGTGTGCGAGTTGATTCCCTGCACACAGGGAAGCTCTGGAACACTGCTTAAAACCCAGAAATATTGGAAAATGACAAACAAAAGAGCAAAATGCAATCTCAAACTGTCAACCCATCCCAAGCAAGCCTAGGAGACATGGACATAAAAGAAATTAAACCACATGTCAGAAATTACTGAAATTGTAACAACTGAAGTAAAGAAACAACTCCAGGAAGCTATAAAAGGACTCAGATCAGAAATAATCTCCAACATAAAAGAAGAAATGATAAATATAATGACAGAAATGCTAAACACATGTAAAGAGTTAAAGAGTTAAAAGAGTTAAAAAGAGTTTAAAGAGTTAAAAAAAAAACTAGAAGAACACTGCAGAAACATGGAAACCCTTAATGAACAATACAAGAAAAAACAGACTGCCTGAAGCAGGTTCAAAGAGATATATAGGAAGTCAAAAATTTCATCAAAAGTTGGCAAAACTACCTCAACAAAAGTGAAGATAGAATTTCAGATCTCGAAGACAAGATTGCAACTAGTGAACAGAAAAGAAAGATCTTTTAAAAATAACAAGGAATCAGGAAATAGCAATTCAACAGCTTCAAGATGATTCAAAGAAAAACAACAGAAGATACATAGGGATAAACAAAAAAGAAGATGACAACACAAATAATGTCAAGGTGCTATTTACAGAAGTAGTTAAAAACTTCCCAAACATGAGAATGGAAACTGACATCCAGAGCAGTGAAACATATAGAACTTCAAATAGCCCTAACCAAACCAAAACTATGCCCAGATATAGAATAATCAACATCCCAGAAATCTAGTATAACAACAAAATATTAAAAGCTGTTAGAGAAGAGACAGATCACCTAAAAAGGAAAGCCTATCAGAATCACAGAAGACATCTTAACACAAACAATGAATTCAAGAAGATCATGGAGTGAAGTATTTCAGATCCTAAAGGAAAATGACTTCCAACCTAAACTGATGTATCCTGAAAAACTGTCCTTCAAAATTGATGGAGAAATAAGATACTTCAGTAACAAAGAACAGCTGAAGAACTTCATGACCACCAAACCAACCCTGCAAAGAATACGGAAAGATATTCCAGATAGACATGGGAAAAAAACCACTAAGCAAGGCAGACAATTAAACAGAGGAGAAAGGTAAAGCACTAACAACAGAAAGACAGCATGCCAAAAATAAACCAATGTATATCAATTATGGCCATTAATGTAAATGGCCTCAATTCACCAATTAAAAGAAACAGATTGGCAGAATGGATAAAGAAACAACATCCAAACATATGCTGTATGCAAGAAACCCTTCTAACCCAAATGGAAACTCATAGAATTAAAGTCAAAAGATGGAGAACAATACTTAATGCAAGAGGAACCCACCCCCCAAAAAGCAGGGGTAGTTTTCTGTTTGCCGACAATGCGAACTTCAAACCAAGAGTGATCCAAAGAGATAAAGAAGGTCACTACATACTAGTTAGGGGAAAACTTCAAGAGGAAGAGATAACAATCTTAAATACACATTTACCAAATTAAGGAGCATCCAGCTATACAAAACAAATATTAACATAATTTAAAAATCAAATAAGCAATAGCACAATTATAACAGGAGACCTCAACATGCCATTGACACAAAGGGACAGATCAACTAGACAGAAAATCAGCAAATAACAGAACTGAATCACACCTTTGAACAAACGGACTTGGTTGACATATACAAAGTGTTCCACCCAACAACATCAGAATATACATTCTTCTCAGCAGCACACGGTACATTCTCATGGTATCTCATAGGATATGGTAAATATACCATATACTAGCCCACAGAACATGCTTAAATAAATGCAAAAGAATTGAAATTATCCCATGCATGTTATTGGATCATAGTGCCATGAAACTAGAAATTAATGACAAAATAAACTGCAAAAACCCCACAAACATGTAGAAATTAAATAATACACTCCTGAGCAACCAATAGGTTATGGAGAAAATTAGAGAAGAAATTAAACAATATCTACAAGCAAATGAAAGTACAGATACAACTTACTGGAACCTGTGGGATGCAATAAAAGAAGTTCTCAGAGGAAAAATTAGTGCAGTGAGTTTCCACCTCAGGAAAACAAAATGAACACAAACGAACAACCTGATGGTACACCTCAAACATCTAGAAGAAGAGCAAGTCAAGCCCAAAGCCAAAAGAAGGGAGGAAATGATAAAGATCAAAGTGGAAGTCAATGCAATAGAGACTAAGAAAACAGTACAAAGAATCAATGAATCAAAGAGTTAGTTCTTTGAAAGAATAAATAAAATTGATAAGCCCCTAGCCAAACTTATTTAAATGAAGGAAAGAAAAACTCAAATTCACGCAATAAGGAATGAAAAGTTTGAAATCTCTACAGACTCTGTGGAAATACAGATCAACACCTATTTTGAAAACCTCTACTGTCATAGGCTCAATAACACAGAAGGAATGGACAGGTTCTAAGAAACATATGAATTACCAAAGCTGGGACAAGAAGGTGTAAAACTGCTGAACAATCAAATTTCAATTAAAGA
Source organism: Cavia porcellus (assembly GCF_034190915.1). Classification (NCBI taxonomy): domain Eukaryota; kingdom Metazoa; phylum Chordata; class Mammalia; order Rodentia; family Caviidae; genus Cavia; species Cavia porcellus. The sequence goes on from NW_026947496.1 coordinate 56,790,085, forward strand.
AATTGAAAATGTAATTAAATCCTTACCAACCAAGAAAGCTCAGGCCCAGATGGATTTACTGTTGAATTCTACAGAAATGCAAAGAAGACTTAATGCTGACACTCCTAAAACTGTTAAATGAAATTGAAACGGAAGCAATTCTCCCTAATTCTAAATGGATCAAAGATCTAAATATTAAAATAGAAACACTAAATCTGTTGGAAGACAAAGTAGATAGAAATATTGAAGACATAGGGGTAGGCAGAGAATTTATGAATAAGAATCAAACTGCATGGGAAATACTTTACAGAATCAATAACTGGGATCACCATTTATTGAAGAGTTTTTGCATGTTGGAAGAAATCTGCGGCATACTGAAAAGAAAACCTACAAATCGGGCAAAAATCTTAGTGAACTGTCTCTCAAACAAAGGACTTTTATCTAGAACATATAAAAAATTTTTAAAAATCGGACTCCCGAAATTCAAGGACAGAATCCAAAAATGGGTGTCTGAGATGAATACACAGTCCTCAGATGAAAAAATACAAATGGAAAATAAAAACATGAAAAAAATTTCAGTATCATTAGTCATTAGAGAAATGTAAATTAAAATCACACTGAGATTTCATCTCACTCGAGAAAGAATGGCCAGGATAAAGAAAACTACCAAAAACAAATGCTGGAGAGGTTTCAGGGAGGAAGGGGCTCTTCTGCACTTTTGGTGAGAGTGCAGACTGGTGCAACCACCACTGAGGTCAATCTGGGGATTCCACAAAAAGCTGGGATTGGAAGTCATATTTGACCCAGCTATTCCACTTCTGAGCATATTCTAAGAAGAACTGAATACATCATATCACAGTGATATATGTGCACACATGTTTATAGTAGCCAATTTGTAATAGCCAGAACTTGGAAACAACCTAAGTGCCCACCAACTGAGGAATGGATAAAAAAAACTGTGGTATTTTTATACAATGGTGTGCTACTCAGCTATAAAGAATGATCACATTGAAATATTTACAAATAAATGGATGCAACTTGTGATGATACTGATAAGTGAAATAAATCAAACTTACATATGTAAATACTGTATAGTATCCTTAGTGTAAGAAATGGTAAGTGAACATATGATACAAAACCCTCAATACATACAGTGAAAGGATAAGAATCTGCTCAAAGGGGAAAAATAATATCTCACAGAAAAGGAGGAAAAAGATAAAGGAAGAGAAAAAATATCTAAAATTATATAAACATACTTAGGATAGTTAAGATGATTGTGCTACAAATTCTATAAGTTCTTGGAACAAAACAGTTAATATTCATAAGATTGAAACAATTTTGCATGTTTGTGTTTGGTGATCTGAGGAACTCTTGAAGATCATTATTAAAATAACACCCTAATTATACTCCTACCACTTTGTTTTGAAGGCCTGTATTGTCAATGTTTTGGGCTCTTTGCTATTGTTATTTATTTGTCTTTTTTGTTTCATATTTTTCTGGTAATTTGTTTTGTTTTATTACGCTTTTCCCTCTAATACAGAAAGGATAGGCATAATGTAGAGACATGTGTAGAGCTTCTAAATAGTTTATGAGAATTGATTATATAATGCATAATGAAATGAACAGCTGCTTTGAAGAAAAAGGGACATTAAGGTATCCATTGCTGATTTTGTAGCATCATGCTGTGTAATACAATAATGCTATTATTCATTGTTCAGAATGATTTTAGTCTGTTTTATATTGTTTAATTTCAACATACACGAAGGTACATACAGCTATTTTGAAGAGAACTAGAGACATTATGGCAGCCACTGGTGATTTCCCTATCGTCTGGTTTTGAAGGCGTATAATGCCTTCATCACTCTGATCTGATCAGTATAATACTATCTTATTTTGTATGAACTCATTGTGTATGAAGATAGGGACAACTATTTAAAAGAAAACAAGAGACGTTTATGGTAGCCAGTGATGATCTGTTGTCTTGCTTCGAAATCTGTGTCATTTACGTTATTTTCTTCTGATCAGCTTTGTTCTGTTTTGTTATATTTAGTTTTATCTTTTTTACAATAAAAATTTAAAAAATAAAAATATAAAAATACTGTAAAAAATACATTTATCCTGCCAGCATTATATGCAGTTATCCTCATTTTAATGATGCAAATGAGAATGACAGAAGAGTATGGTGATTCTGGGTGACAGAAGGTAAATAAGTGCCCTCCATAAGTAATATCTCATCTTCTGGCTCAATGCCTTTAACTATAGGGACCTTAACGGTCCAGAAAGAAGATACTCTGGAATTTCTTAGAAGGAGCGTATATAGAAGATAAAAATTGTGAAAGGGAGTCAAAAGGTGATCTCTGATAAAGAGTTATGACAGAAACTTGACAAGGTCTGAAATGGTCTAAGGTGAAAAGAAGAAAAAGAAACACACATACCACTAACCAAGAAAGATATGTTGTGCACTGCAAATAGTTTCAGAACAAAAGCTATTTACGCAAGCATGTGGAAAAATTGAAAGAACTTAAGGCAAGATTGTTACAGAAAATAGGGGAAAACACAGCATCTTGAATGAAGACCTTCAAATGTATCCAGGGTCATACTGTGAATGGCAGCCAAGCTACTACTATGTAGGGTTTCTGCTAGCAAGAAATGCAGTGACATTTGCTAATAGCTTCATCTTCTGGTTCATCAAAATCTGATTGGATATTCTACTGTCAAAGTTGAAAGACAGAGGTGTTTCTGGGAAATCCTCAACTCATAAAGTACTACTAGTCCTCTGAGCTCTTCTAAGGGCATAGATCTGAGGGCTAGTTGTGCTATGATTGCTGTAAATAAGGCACAATACTAGGACAGCTGATCAATATTTTAGGAGCTTGGAAATTTTTACTCATGGCAGTCATCTAGATATAAAATGATAAATAAGATCATATGGATATTCTTGTCCTTATCATAGGAAACTGTCTTCCTGTCATATAAGAGAGAGAGAGAGAGAGAGAGAGAGAGAGAGACAGAGACAGAGACAGAGACAGAGAGAGAGACAGAGACAGAGACAGAGAGAGAGAGAGAGAGAGAGAGAGAGAGAGAGAGAGAGAGAAAGAGAGAGAGAGAGAATACCATAAAACTTGGCAACAGAGTGAGACACAGTAAAGAATCCGAAGGCTACAGACACTCACACATCAATGGGTTGGTCTTAATGATCCATTCCAACAGAACAGAGCCACAATTAGCATTTCCTATAATCCTTAGCTTATTAGAAAAGGGACAGAGAAATGATGTTCTTAAGTGACTCAGAATATAATTTACTGAGGTGAAGAGAAAGAAGTGTTTCTAATTTATGAATGGGAGGACTTATCTCTATGAACTACAAAATACTGATATTACTGAAAAACAATGGAAAAGGAAGCACAAATTACCTTTTCAAAGGCTTATTTTACATTATATTTTATTAGAAAGCAAAACAGTAATTATCAATGAGCTAAGATTACTACTCTTCTTTTCTAGTAATTTTCTTTATTCTAGGATATCCAAATGGTTGTGAATTTTAAAGTCTTAATGCATCTGCCTTGCATTTAGAAGGTCTCTTGTGTTCTGCAGCAGCGTATTTCATACTTAGTAGCTCTGTGGTTCTGATACCCATGTATCCCCTGCATGTCTCTTCACTGAATTTGGGTCAGTGTATGTGTATTAGTCAGTGTTCTCATCCTGTGTCACAATGACCAACAACTAAAACATAAAGGAGAGATCGTTTGCTCACAGGATCAACTGTCTCAAGGCAGAAGGGAGTGGTGGAGAAAGCTTCTTCATGGTGAAGAAAAGCTCACAGTGACCCGGAGCGGAGCAGGGGAAGAGTGCCAGAGAAGAATGAGTGGGGACCCAGGACCCTCCCTCCATTATCCACTGCGACACGTACAGGAGAGAGCTTTGATAATCTGCCTGCATTACTAGTGCGGTGAATTTGACACATCAAGATTAACTATAAATAGCTACTTCCTTTGTCAAGGGATGAATTCATTAGGAGAAATAAAAGTCTAGATGTTACTACAGTGTTTTTTCTACAATGAACTTTTACTTTGTGACTTACCAGGCCTAGAGATGCAGTTAACTTGCTGTTGAGAAAGAGAGAGAGACAGAGAGACAGAGACAGAGACAGAGACAAAGAGACAGAGACAAAGAGAGAGAGAGATGTTTAAATAATAACTAGTTTTAGGCAGTGAAAAAAACATAATCAGGGACTAGAGAATAATAGAAAGGTAATTCATAAAAGTACTAAGTAATGAAAGACCGGCAATGGGAATAATAATTGTTCCCAATATTTGCTTTATAATCATGCTAAAAACCTTAATGTGAAGAAATGGCATTTTTATAGTTCAGTGGTTCCTAAAGTTGTTCAAGTATGGAACCACCTGGAAGTTGTAGTGTTCCCTTCAGAGCATAATGAAAGATCATTACAGATAATGATATCAGGAATGTAGTTAGCACAAACATATAATTTGATTAAGTTTATGGCACTTCAGGATGTTCAATTTAATTAAATATGCATGCAATAAAACAAAATCTTAAAAATACCATGAATAGCTAACACTTTCTTAAAAACCAAGCCATCACATAAGAGGTCCACTAATTTCAAATTATTCCATCAATATTCATCTGTTGCAATTAAATCATAATAGATTCAAGCTACTAAAGAAAGATTTATGGAAATAAAAAGAACTTTTGAAATTGAGGAATTTCTCTTCATTGCCTTGTTTTTTCTACTCTTTTTCTACTAGAAATTGAGAATATTTGCTACTCTAGGCTAACTTTTTAAAACATTGACTCCCCTGACAGAATCTCAATTATCAAACATCTAATTTGTACTCCTGAAGTTATATCAAGATAAACAATATTAACAGCTAACTTCTACTGATATGCTAAAAAGTTCAAAGCATTTAATAATTGTGCCTTCCTTTCAGGGTGTTCAGAAGGGATTCTCATCAGAATCTAAATTCATACACGCTTTAAAAAAGCCCAAATTTTAAATAAATCTTGAAAAGTTTTACGGGGCTTCAGAGATTTATTTATAGAATGCCATGCAACTAGCATTGACTGTAGCCTAGGTTTCTTAAACATAGCTTGCTTGTCTTCTTAATTTTACTGGCACTGAATTGCTTCCAAGGAGCTGCTATTAATGCATATCCTTGTAAAATCTATTAAAAATGCCTAAAGATATAATGACAACTTTTAGTAGTAATTGAAAGGCCAAGATCTACTGAATTATCATTGAATCATGTATATATATATATATATATATATATATATATATATATCATACATAAATATGTATGCACATCTGAAAGTGTGTGTGCACCCATGTGTAAAATTTGCAGTTTCTTTTATTCAACTGTGTGGTTCTCTTCTAGTGAAGCTTTACAAAAACTTTTTCAAATTTTCATGAATTCCAGGTAATAAGAATTTTAATGAAAAGAAAATCTTATATTGTGTGGCTCATTAGAAACCTCTTAGTTGGCAAACAATAATTTCTCTCTTACCACCAACACAGTAAAAGATATGGAGTGATAATGAAATTTTCAGGATTGCTTGAAAATAGAAGCCCATTTTTCTGCTCACTGTGCCAATTTTTCTCATGTGTCTGACCTGTGATCTAAAGGAATTTTGCAGTCTTGGTTCCTTGATGATTAGCTCCAAAAACCAGAAAACCTTGTGTATAAAATTTCTGAAGCAGCTCACTATTATGTATCAGCTAGTTACATACCCACATCTAAATGTATTGGCTGGAGATTCCTGATCATCCTTAGTAAACTATCTTCAGTCTTTATAGACACGGCTGTGAATTCTTTGGGCATTATCAAACAGAAAAGAAAGATCTATACACACTGTACCATAGCACCTTGCTTACCATTAATCACAGCACTATGTAAAAAGACTCACCAAAACTATTTACAAACATATATATTGTGATAAAATTAAGAAGACTGATTATTTGGTCACTCATTTTTAACTTCTGAAAATATAGCTCATTCATGTTTATGAAATTTTATAATGAGGGAAATGCTCTAATCCTGGAAAACATTAAGTTTACCACAAGTCAACAGCTATGTATGCAAGTTATACTGCATATACTACAACAAATCTGATGATTAGACATAATCAACTGATAAAATATCAGACCATAAAATCCATGTTTAAAAACTATGTAAAGAAATTGAAATGGAGGCACATTGTACAAAGTATATACCACTATTTTCAGGATGATGATTCTAATTTCCCAACATTTTATGATGATCAAATTTTTGATATTTTATTTTTTTCAAGTACTAATAAGTATACACTAAAAGGCAAAGTACTTCAGTTTCCAAAATTTGAGCCTTAGCCTCTGTTCAGAAGTAAACATGTGCTATGCTAACATTTTAAAAATTGACTATTCATTATTTTATTTATTGAAGAATTGCTTTTAACAATACAACAAAGCACTTTCTTGGTGCTTTATATATAACGCTGAGAGGTGGAGAGGAGGGACAAATTTAAATAAAAAGATAAAGCACATTTTGCATTTACTACTTTTCTTAAACAAAGCAAAAACAAACTGTCACTAGATTCAACAAATGGAATTAATTAGAGGGAAAAACCAAATATCTTTAACTTTTGAAAACCAATACAGGTAACACTTACTAAGCATCATGGTCTTACTAAGCATCATGGTCTGAACTAATTACTATGACAAAAGCTTTGAATAGTAGACATTAATTCCATTTTCAAGATAGGAGACTTAGAATAATATAATTATTTAAAGTAAGAAAAATGCATCTTGAAAGATATCTGTTTTTCCAACCTCTAGTGCCAAAAACATTTTGGAGTGTGAAATGATCTATCTCTAGATGCAGAAGTACATAAAACATTCACTTTGTTTAAAATAAGGAAACCATGACAAGTATACAGCACCAGGTTACAAAAAAGAACATTATCAATTATTATTCATAGATCAAAGGATTAATGGGTTAAATTTTTTCTCAAGAGGGGTTTGTTGTAAAAGCCATTAGGCTCTGTTTGTGCCTCTCTCATCACAAGACACCCTATGTATTGGGACTCTGCAAAATGTTCAGCAGCAGCAAAAGATATCACCAAATAATGCCCCCTAATGCTACATCTCTTGGCTTCCAAAATCTTGAGCTAAATAAAACTTTATCCTTTATTAATTAATCTGTCATAGCAACAGAAAACACACCAACATAGAACCTTATAAGCAAAATTCTAATTTATTATTTTTATTTTGGAATATAGTATGAGATGATGAGATTTAGGGAGCATGACATGTGTTGATTTGGAAATGGAGCAAATGCAGGAGAAAGGGAGGTCAACATGAATGTACAAATCTCAGCTCAACAAAGAAGCTTGATAAAGTTATCTAAATCCAAGCCTGAACTCTGCCTAACAACTGTCAGGATGATAACATCCCTTGAATTTGTTAGGGGTCAAAAATTGAAGAAAATGTTTTAAAAAGTGCCTGGATGTATTGCTTGTCTCAGTAAATATTAGCTACTAACTGGATTAGTAAGCACAGCCAAAGAAAAAAGCAAAAAGGAAGAAAGAGGAAACGTGGGAAATGGCAGAAGATGGGAAGGTGGGAAGGAGAGAAGAAAAAGTGGGAAGGAGGAAAAGAGGTTTGTTTCTGTGTTCTCATTCTTTTCTTTATTTAAATTTCATTTCAAAAGCCATGTCTTACTATTTTAAGAAAAGAGAAATGAGCTGATATTGAATTTAATGGTTCATTACTGAAAAAAAGAGATCAAGCCTTGAATATAATCTTCTTTTGGCACAGGATCCAGGGAGTGCAAAGAGATTTGAGTAAACATTTATGAGCTGGGAGAACTTGGAAATATTCCGGCCCTTGGAGTAGAACAATCATATGCTAGTACTGTACTAATTAAGCCTAGTTTCCCCTTGAGGAGCAACAGCATTTGTATGCACGGATAGAAGATCTTTTTGAAATCACCATTTTCTTTTATTTGAACATCTATACTTATTTATCCATTAAAGAATACAAGGCTTCTTGTGCTGTTATGTGGAAAGTTAATTCTTTCAGAAAGATCAACTCTTTATATGAATGAGGGATTAGTACCAGTGAATCTAAGGCAGGAGCATTCTGCTTTGAAATACTTTCACTGCAAGAAATGACTTCCTCATGCAGTTCTTTTCACAGTAATTATTGTTGCATGTGGTAGTAGTGCCAAAGTTTGTCCGATGGATATGGTTGTGATTAATTCTACATTTGTATCTAAAATGATCATTTGATCTCTTTTTGGCAGAGAAGGAATGGGGTCAAATTTAGGTTGGGTGAGGAATGGACTTTGAAAAGTCCTTAATTACACACACTTATACACACACACATATACACACACACATATACACACACACTATTACCTAAAATTATAATTCTCCCAAGCAAAAAGGAAAGTTGAATTTGTCCTCTAGCCTCCACTAATTGGCTGAAGGAAATTAATGAACTATTTTTTACACCATGCCAAGAATACATGTAAGTGTGTAAGTCTCTTATTTAGGTCCCTTGCTTTGTAAAAAGAAGTTCTGGAATAAAGTAGAGATTCCCTCTTTTGACAACAGATTTGCTTCACATTTCATGTTTTGAACATGAGCTGACCTCATCATTCATTTTTTTCTTTCTTTTTCCTATTAAGTTTATTACTTTCTCCCCCACGTCTCATCATTCTTTAACTCTAAAAATCTTTCTTTTCTGATTTTGAGATTCTTTTATTTCTCAATGAAGAAGAGTGAAAGAAGCAAACTGCATGTGATCCTAATACAACACCAGAAACAGAGGTGGCAAGCCTCAAGGGAGCCACAGAGAATTCTGTTCTGGAGGATGGATTTAGCAGATTACCTTTCCACATCAATAGCTTATAAATGTTAAATAATATGAGTATGTTTTGGTTTAGATCTGAAATGACACCAAAAACTCAAGTGCCACAGGTGGGACTTTCGGAAGATGATTTGATTACGGGGGCACTATAGCTGAGTGTAATGGTAGGAGACAGGGTCTGGTTTAAAGAAGCAGGTCACAGGGGAGTTATCTGGAAGGGTTTATCTCTCTTCCCAGCATCCTCCTTTCTGTCGCTGCTTCCTAGCCAGTCTGACATAAACACCTTTTCCTCCCCTAAACTCTTCTGTCATGTCTTCCTGCCTTGAAGTCAGCCAATTATAGACTGAAAATGTAAGCCAAAGCAAATCTCTCCTTTAAATTGTGGGTATCAGTTATTGTGTCTCAGCAGCAAAAAAAAAAAAAAAAAAAAAAAAAAAAAAAAAAAAAAAAAAAAGAAAACTAAGACAAACACCAGGCAACTGATCCTTATTGCCTAACAACCACATAAACTAAGCAGCATATTGCAACAATTTATGTAAGAAACCAACAATTCATATGTTAGATAATTTCCCATGAAAAGTAACCTGGCGGCTTTCCCTCTGCCTTTTTTTCCTAGTCCCTTGACATGGTCAGAACAACCAATTCACTGCTCTCAGCTTGCTCTGAAAATCTGCACTCCACTTTGAGGAGTCCTTTACACACTCAGTGAAGATGGAAGAATAAATTACTCAATTTCTTAGAGTGTAAAAGAGTTTTATACAACTTCTCTCACATTCCTGTACATTTTACATTTTGGAGAAAGGTTTAAGATTCAGAAAGGACATACCAGGTCTTACATCTGATTTTTAAAAGCAGCTGAACTAGAACCCTGGTACTCTAGCTTCTTACATTGTACCAGATAGAACTGGAAAAGGAAACCCAGACATTTTGCTTATGACCAAAATTAAACATTTCAATCAAAATAAGATCCTATCATCTTTTTTGGTTGCTTTAGTGTTTTTAAAATTTAGGAGGCTTGCATATGCTTTTTTCCATTTCTTTAGTGACTGGTTTAGCCCCTACATGTTCTGCTCCTTGCTTTTTGCTCACTGTGCTATGGATCAAATCATCACTAGAATCAGAGAAAGAAGATTTAACTCAGTTACAATTCAGGTAAATGTTTTCATCAATGAGGAGCTAAAATTCTACAGAAGAGCTGTTTCTTCCCCTTGTCTTCGCACTGTTTCTTTTTGTACAGGAATGATTAAAAAATAGAGCGAATATTTAAATTAAAAAAAATTTATAGTAAAGACAATGTTGCTAATTGATCTCCCTCAAAATACTCCCCTCATTTCAAACACATCCCATATTTATGAAGCAATTCTGGAAGTCCTCTTTTATTACTGTCTTTAGTGATGTGTCTATGGCTGCCTTTATGTCCTACGTTAAAACATTTATTTTCCACGGTAAAGGAAAGAAGCAGAAGTCATAGGTGCCAGATCTGATGAACAAAGTGAAGGAGGACAGACCGCAATGGTTTTACCAGGCAGGTTTTGCATTAAACAGCACACGGCAGCAGAATTTATGGTAAAATTATGTGCTTTTTTTGTGACCATATAAATCAAGACTCCTCCTCCAAATTCAAGTTTTGCATCTTGGCTTTCCACCTTACAATGAGCTATCCTCTTCCAATTTCTATTTCCTCAATTTCTTCTATATGCTACATACTAAGCCAAAGTCACATTTAATCTTAGAAATATTCATCAAAGGAAAGTCATATTTAGAAGAAAATATGAGGAAATTAGAAGTGATTATAATATTAAGAGGAACACAATTATAGTCATTGCCATGCTTGAAATTATAGAATGGATCAAGGTCTTTTCTTTGTGCTAAAGACTTTTCATATGTTTACTAATGGAATATTGTGAAAACTGAGGTACAGGGATCCAAAGAAACATATTCTCCCACGATGAGCAGTGGAATCATGATTGAAGCCAGGCAGTTAGAGTCTGGCTTAATCATTATAATTAATTGCCCAGGATCACACATAAGATAAAGAACAGTAAAGAAATAATCCTAACATCCATCAATTGTGAATGGGTAAATAAAATGTGGTGTATCCATACAATGTAACAGCATCAGCAACAAAAAGAATGAAGGATTGATAATACTACAACATCTCTACATTAGAAACCAGTTACAAAAGGTCACATTATATGAATCCATTGAAATGAAATTGAATTCTATAAAACTACAGAGTGATGGCAGTTCCCTAGTGCTGAAGTGGGGAAGAATTTAAGGGAAATAGGAGCAGCTATTAATGAGAATCGAACTTCGGTAGGGAAGCTCTAATGGTTCATACATTGTGTCAACTTGAGAAGTCTAGAACTTCACTAAGAGACTAAGCAACTCTACATTCTGGGGTGTAGAGGACAAGGCATTACTGTTCTAGTTTATTGATCATTGTATCAATTTGAGACAATCAGAAATTTAATTAAGTGAATCCGCGGAAGGCGGTGGAAGGGCAGGGTCTTTACTGTGTAAGATCCCCAGCTTGTTCAAGAGGTAGATGTGGGTGTGAGTGCTACATCCACCCAGGGGTGTAGCCTGCATACAATAAGACTGATTTCTGGTTCCTTGGAGGACCTGAAGTCTTTACCTTCAGCTTGGACATCTTTTCCTGGCTACTGGCACAAACTGTTCAACTTCTGCCTCGAACTCTTCAGCCTTTGTTGTAGACTCTTCAGGCTTCTGTCATATATTCTTTAGGGCAGATCCACTGGCCTCCTAATATGGACTTGCACTGGACACTGCAGTAAGCTCCAGCATTGGGTTGGATGCTTCAGCCTCCAGAATGTGGACAGCCTCTGTGTGCTACCTCATCCAACTCTGTGGCTGACCGTTATAAGCCATTCTTGTAATTGCTTATACATTTGCATATCTTGTGTTATATCTGTTTCTTTAGTAAACCCTGATTGATACAGAGGTTAATGAAAATATTCTCAAATCAATGTTGATTATTGTCTCATGACTCTGTAACTTTTGGGTTTCAAACTCAAGTCCTTTCCATTGTTATTTGCTGACCAGGGCTTTTGTAGCATCTCCTCACATCTCACGCTGGATTTCTATAACGGTTCATTTTCTTTTCATCATTAGTCTGCACACTCTCAAGGTGCAAGCACTGTCTATCCTTGCTTCATCAAAGCCCTAAAGGCCTAATCTAGTAGTGTTAGTATCAATGTCCACTTCATATATTATCTTATGAATGAATTACAAAAATAGTCCTAGTTGAGATTTTTCTATCCGTACAAAATAAACCTGTTCCTGAAAAGTTGAGTGAGACTTTAGTTTTAAATTGAATATTTAAATATTCTAGTTCAATATTTAGAAGAATCTGTCAGCTTGACCTGCTTTAGACTGCATGGCCACCTGCATGTCTTTATTTCTAGAAATCTGATTTGTTTTTGCATATACTCACAGAAATTTCTTTATAGAAGGGTATATTTTAAATGATCTTATCTGCATTTCATATATTGCTATAGTGCTGGAGTTTCTATATAGGAAAATATAAACTTGTTAAAAGTGTTTTTGACATCCAGTGTCATAATACTTTAAGTAGATTTTATTTGAATGCTTCCATTAACTAAAGGTAATAACATAATAAAATAACAAGTGATTAGAACACCAAAAAGGGAAATAAACAACTTTGTAGGTGTAGGTGAATAATTCTGCAGCTATTTTTATGGATTTGTGCTATAAAAGTCACAGTGTAGTATGTAGTAAAATAGTTTTTGTAAGTATTAATGTCCTTTTTCCCTGATCTGCAATAACTTCTAGCTTTTCTCAATTACACCGTGAGTCTTCCTTACCTGCCTATTTCCTTGTCCTGCATGTTCTTCTCACTAGCGCATGGATAGTCCCAGAGTCAGACAGAGGCTGAGAGGGAGCTGGGAGTGGAGGAGTGAGAAAGAGTTTGTTCTGAATACCAAGAGGTGAAAAAGTGTTCCCTAAGAGCATAAGGAGTACTCCTGAGCCATTCCCCTTGTTAAAATCCAGAAAGAAGCATTCATCAGCTCTCCAATCTGGAATTTGTAAACATGCAAGTCAAATCAATGTCCCCAGAGATTCTGTTCCCTAGATTTTCCCCATTCCCACCCCACAGTATCTCCATCTAGGGCAGGAAGATGTAGACAACTTCAGAGAGTAATTTCTGTGTTGTAGTACTGTGTTGGGGTTGCCGAAACAATTTGCCACTAGGTGGCTTAAACAACAGAAATTTGTATTTCACAGTTTTGAGTCTAAATGTCCACCATTAGTGTATTAGCAGGGAGAAATATCTACTACAATATTCCTACACTGGCTTGTAGATGACTTCACATTGTCTCCTAGATGTGCATCTCTATGTTTAGATTTTCTCATTTATAAGGGCACCAGTCACATTTGATTAAGGCCCATCTCAATTACTTAATTTTACACTGAATATGTTGATCAAGAAGAGGAGATCTTATCTCCAAATAGGACCACATTTTGAGGTCCTGACAGAATGGAGTTCAATACATGAATTTAAAGGGGAGGAGGGTAATTTGGCTAGTAAATTTAAAGAAAATATAAATCAAAAGCATTTTTGGTTTGCAGATAGTATTTTGTATGTAACCACTCTCAGACTCACATTACGTAGAAAATTAAGTTTAGACAAATTCAACTATATGCATTCAGTTTAATAGCATCTTACAATTGGAAGCATAAATTTCCAGTAGGGCTTAGCAATTCCATCCCTAGTAACCTACCCAGTAATGAAGATATAAAGATAGCATTATATTCTTAGCAGCATTATCTACAACAGCCAGAGTGGAATAGTTTAAACGTATCTTGATGCACAAAATATAGTAATTCATACATGGAATATTACCTAGCTACAAAGAAGAAAGAAATGCAGTTATACCTTGGGAATTTAGTACTCAAAGAAGTCAGACAAAAAAGATTACAAATTGTACGACTCTATATATCCAAACTGCCCTGAAAAAGCCAAAAAAGAGACATAGTAGATCACTGGTTGCCAGAGTTGGAGGTAAGAAGAGAGGAGAATTACATATATGCAAGAAGTTTCTTTTTGGCATAAATGTTCTACATTGAATTTTGGGAATGTTTACAGAACTTCATTGATTAAATTAAAATATTTGATTTTTTACTCAAGTGCATTTTATGGTGAATGGTTTATATTTCAATAAAGCTTTTAAATATGCTTTTTGTACAAAATTTAGGTTATGGATAAAGGAATAAAGGGACAATACTCATTATTAATAATTCTATTGCAAAAATACATTTGGATGTGTTTCTTTTACAGTTTTGTCATTTCCTATTGATTTTAATTTTAAAATCTGGTCAAGTCATAGAGAAATTTATTTTCTCACTTGATGCCTATTAACGGAGAGCTCTGATTGGCTAGGACTTATTTCCTAGGGATTTTTATTTACAGGACAAGGTCCTCCTATGGTCCCTTGTATTAGCCTCGAAGGACGTGACTAATAAGTAACTTCGATTGCCAGTCAGCCTGGCCTGGAAAACGCTACATTCTCAACTCTAAAGCTAAGCAGGAGCCATAGATGTACTTTTCATGCAATTAGAAGCACAAAAGCTGTGTCTCTTAAAGAAGAAAAAAAGAACAAAAACCAGGAGCTCATGAGATTAGGAAGGTCATACACTTGCATTTTGGCCTTTAGGGTCAGAATGTAGGGAGCACTTTTCTTGTCACATGAACAGATGAGAATGGCAGGCCCTGTCAGAGACCTTTGGTGGCCATGCTGTGCAGGGAACTACCTATGCAGTCCTGGAAGAAAAAGGTTCAACACGAGACACAAAGATCTCTCTCTCTCTCTCTCTCTCTCTCTCTCTCTCTCTCTCTCTCTCTCTGTCTCTCTCTCTCTCTCTCGTTTCTCAAGGTAAAAATAAGGAAACGTGTGTATAGCTCAGACATTTCTAAAATTAATAACAAGCACTCCAACTTGAAAGTACCATTTAAAACTCTTTTGGCTAATCTTGAAAAAAATTCTTTATATATCCCGAGGATGCAACTCAGCTCATTTCAGTTCTAGAAAATACATTTAAGAATAAGTTCATAAAGCAAAAAAAATTTCAAGCACAGAAGAAAAAATATGGCTTAAATTGTATCATTCAAATAACCTCCTGTTCTGTACCACATTTCTCAGGTAGGTCAAGATCTTAAACAAATCTTATTTGTCGTAATGCATGATACAAGTGAATATCTGAACACACACACACACACACCCCTATATATATGTAATATATAATAAATATAGATATCTATAATTATAGATTTTTATAAATATATAAAATACTCTTTGTTCACCAAGTAAGAAATACTCATAAACTTATTCCTGCAATCTGGGTCTTGCGTTTTTCTTCCCTGCTGTGAGGGGGAAGGCATAATTTCACTAGTTTAATTCAATTCCAAATGTTCTAATTAGAAGATAGGAGGCCTCATTAAAAGTAAACTCACAAGCACTAGAGGGCAATGCTGGACAAATATTACTGAGATTGAAGGAAATATTAGTATGATTAGTTTGAGGTGAATGATACTTCAGGTGCAACTTTGAATATCCTAACCTCATGAATAAGATGAAGTTTCTAGCTCCTGCCTCCGATCTGATTATAAGAGCAAAGAGGGCAGGTTTTCTTGACAGTAATCAGCTCTGCTTCCTAGCTTCATCAGGGCCTTTTGCCCAGAGTGCTACTAGGCCAGTTATAGAGCAAGTTGGCAGAATGAGGAGATAATGGCCCATGTCAAAGTCAAGAATATTTCTGGAACCAAAAATCAGAATCAAAGCTTGGCATCTGTAGTGAGGGGGGAAAAGTTTCTTATTCATTTGTGTCTCATCTTATGATAAAATGAGGCTTCAAACAATATGATGGTGAGAATTATTTATGCAAGCAAGCTAAATAAATTTTCAAACATCTGATTAATAACTCATGAAATTACAGGGTGAGATTTTGCTTTGGGCATGACTGTGGTAGTTGTAGGTTGCTATAATAATGCAGGATTAAACTCTGTCTTATTTTCCCTTTCTTTCTCTATTTTAGTTTCACTGTGATATGGAATCAAAATTCTGCCGAACAATTGGATAAAACCCTATAGTAGATATCTGACACAGGAGCAATGGTTTTTAAAGTGTAGGCCCTGGGCCAGCAGCATCAGGATTATTCAGAAACTTGAAAGAAATTAAAATTCTTAAGCCTCTTTGAATCTGAAGCTCAGATTCTCTTGGGAGTGAGGAGAGACATCAATCTCATTTCTGTATTTCCTCTTAAAATCTTATTTACTTTTGACAAATTGCAATTGTACACATTTATGGGATAGGAAAGCGATGTGTATATGCAATGTAAGACAACTGAGTCAAGCTACTTGAGGTATCTATCATCTCCAGTACTTATTGCTTCATTTTTTCTTGTCTGACAGCATTGTATTCTTTAATATCTCCCCATTTCCTTCACAGCCAACTTCTTGTAAGCACCATTCTGTTCTCTGCTTACTTTAGATTGTAATAACCTATATTTTAATGAAACATACACTAAAGTCTGGAACCTCTGAACTAGAGGGAGGATAGAACAGGATGTACGCAGAACAATCACATTCTATATAGTCTATTATCTACATTTGCTTTATGTAATATACAAACACATTTTACAGAAGTCATAATTTAAATTTAGGTAACTCAAAATAGATTTCATATAAAATAGATTTAAATATTAATGTTTAGGCTCTTAAACTAGCAAGGGAGTTTCATTACATATCTAATATTGTTATTGATCATGATAATAAAAGATATAAATGTATAGTGCTTTAGTTCACAAAATAGTTTTCAAAAAGAAAATAGACTAAAATGCCTTGCTCAATCATTTAGCAAATCATGATACAAAATCATAATTTGAATCAGAAACTTTTGGCACCATGGCCAGTGTTTTTCTCATGCTAACGTAGCTACTTACACTGTACGTGAAGTACTCTAAATATTCAACAACAAAGAAATAATATTGTCAAAATAGTGTTGATTACACAAAATGATATTTTCTTACATTTTCTACTGTTTGATGAAAACCAGGTTTAATTAGAGAACGAAAGAAACAGATGGTGCTCTCTGAAGAGTAGAAGGAAATGTTTGAACATTTTGTAGGAGCTAAAGAAGGAATCCACGTGTGGAAGAGAGATGATGTGGGTGAAGGTGACTGAGTGCTGAGCTGTGAAAACTCCATTTAAAACTCGGAGCATGTGATGAGGCTGCAACCTTCCTCCAGAAGAAAGGAGAGAAAAGAAATTAAATATTAAGGGAATTTGACGTAGGCAGCTAGTTGCTATTAAAGATAAGAGTTTGAAACATCTGAGTTGAGCAAGTGATAGAGAAGTGTGCCTTGCCCATGATAGGTGAACCAATACTTATTGAGGACTAGTATGAGTCAGGACTGAAGTGAGGCAACTGAGGAACCTGGGTCAGGTGCAGAATATAAGAGGGTGCACTAAAAAAGAAAAACAGACAATATAGTAAAGAAGATTATTTTAGTGCAACACATTTTAAAAATTATCACATATGCAAGAAATCCATAATGAACATGACAGCAAAATTCCAAATAAAATGGTTTGTTTTAATTCAGTTTTCCTTGTTTCAGTCTTTAGTGTGCCTCACCATGGTTCTGTTACTAATCTTATTTTTCTTAGAGTTGACATTTTGTTCATCTGGGTGTTTGCATTAATTTTGATTTCAGAAAATATCACATTAAAATGGTGTTGCTCATGAATAATCAGCTTCTTAGCCCTTATGTTTTGTACTTGAGACAGGTAAACTCTCACTCCTCTAGCTCTCGTCCCACGCGAGGCTCAAAGCCTTGCATTAATTATTTCAAGGAACTATTGCAACCCATAAAATACACAATTTGTTGGCTATGCAAATTGACTTTTTAATGCAGGAAATGACTTCATGTTTGAAAATATATGCACTTACACAAAAAATACATAGACATGCAAATATTCTATCATATTTGCAGATATCGCAATTTCTGTTTGTAATAGCTAAAATGCACAAAGACACATCTGAATATATTTTGTCCCATTTATATTTACTTGCAGTGTTTTCCTACTCTTTATGTGAAATGTGCTAAAATTGCATTAATCATGTTAAACTTACGAATCCTGGAGCCACCAGTGAAAGAAGTGATTCTTGTAATCTCTTCCTCATAATTGTAGTCACATAGTTATCGAGACTGTTTCCTGGGATGGAAAAATCATATGGATAAATAAGAAGAAGTGGGACTATGTAAATCAAACTTGAGAAAGAAGTGGTGGCAGAATCATGGGGGAGGAGCAAATGCTCCCACAGGGAAGAAGTTGTTGACTTTCTTCTGTTGGTATCAGATCACATGAAGCCTGATATTTACCACCACAAGCTTCAGATTCAGCTTATCCTGAATGATACTACTGTGTAAGCCAGTGAGCACTACTCTGCTGAACAACTCAGTCTGCATGGCTCAGTGCAAATAGAACTCTGCATGGTGATGCCCAAAGTGACATAGATATTCCATTTAGGTATCTCCTGCACTTTTGGTAGGCTGCGATTGGTTTTAAAACAGTAAAATACTTGAAGTATTTTGGAAATAAAGGCTTTTTGAAAAGAGTATGAGATAAGTAGACACGATATAGTTGTCTCTTGTGAGAAAAGGAGGTTCCCATTAAATTTTTACTGGGATAGATGTGTAGTGTGTCCTTTTTCTTCCCCATATGCCAAAAGGATTTCAGTAAAATATTTATTTCTCATTGAGGAACTTTAGCAAAGCCTGACTTTTGAGGCTGATATAAAAGTTGAGGGCTTTTCCAGGACAAAAAGAATAGACACTGCCCTTAGTAGACCTTAATTCATTTTGCACAAAGTTTAAGGGAAGATCTAATAGTCAGATTTCTGCTATTATGACAAAATACATTAAAGTAATAATTTAAAAGTGGAAAAGTTTATTTTGGCTCAGTTTCAAAGCTTTCAGACTTGTGGCAAGGCAGAAATATCATGGTAGGAGAATATGGCAAGGAAAATCTGCTCACTTGGGGGCTGTGGGAAGCATGGCAAGGGAGAGGGAGAGATAGAAATAGAGACAGAGACACAGTCAGAGACAGAGAACCAGAGAGCATGTGTTATGAAGGAAGGATCCAGAAACAAGATATAGTACCCAAAGCCACATTTCCATGATTTACTCTGTTCTGCTATCTCCCAATACCCCATTCATCTATAAACTCATCAGTATGTTAATCCATTGTTGAGGTTAGCATCCTCATGATCTGTTCACTTCCCCAAACCCCATCTATGAACACTGTTACACTGGAGATCAAGCCACCTACATGTAGGTCTTGGGGAGCATATTATGTCTAACTCATATCAAAAGAGTAAGAAGGGATGCTGGCAGCAAAAGGATAAAGTCTAGTCTTCCAAGTGGGAGCAGGCCCTGTGCTGGCACTTTCTACTCTGAATCAAGCAGAGATCACATGGAACGGATATTGAACATTCACCTTATTTTCCTGGAGTCACAGCCTGGATGGGATTTGTACCTTATATTTTTCAGTGTTAAACTGTTACCATTTCTCATAGTGTTTTTACAGTCTCTTGGTGAAGTATTCAGCAGTCTAAAATGTAATTTACATTTTAAAAATGTAATTTTTTTCAATTTGATCTAAGTGATGTGCATAACCACCAACCTAATTCCTCATGTACAGTTACTTTCCAAGTCATGCACATGTACTCTGGATCATTTTCTCATACACGTTATAAGGAATGTGCTCCAGAATAATTTTATAAAATGTCAACTTTATGAATTATTAAAGATAAGAGAAATGATTACTATGTTAAGTCAGCAAGGATGAGGTTCTTGGAAGCAGAGGTAATACCTTGGTTGTACATCAGTCTTGCTTCTCACCCCAGGAAACCACATAGCATGGCAGAGATGATGCTATGTGATTTCCTACACTAGGTCACAACTTTTCTCTTTCTGACATGTTAGAATTATCCTAAAGCCACCATACTACTGAGTTTATGTGGGTCACCTCACGAAGACAGAGAGAAGTACCTGAAGAATTTCAGTTGTTTGGATGCCCAGCTTTTGGAATCTTCCTAGTTTAGTCACCAGATACATCAGTGAGTGCGATCTGGGTGATTCCAGTCAAACTTCAAGTTGCATCAGCTGACAGGGAGTAAAGAGGAGCTGTTATCTCAGTACCCAGCATAAACTCAGGTTCATGGGTAGCAAAGATTATCATTGTTTAGTTGATGTCATTCATATCAATTTTAGGAAGGTTTGCTTTACAGCGTTGATTTTTTGGTACAGAAGCAGGAAATCTGTAAGTGACAATCAATACAGTCAATCAAAAGAACATTTTTGGACCACCTCATAGAAAATAGCAATCATCTCCTACCATTCTCTGTACTCCTAACAACTTTTAACTTTCTCTATATTAGTTGCCACCACACAGCAGTATATATTTATTTGGCTATTTATTCTTGAGTGAGTTCTGCTCAGCAGAACATTTGGCTGACTCATGTTGAGGATCTAGCATGTAATAAGACCTGATATTGTAGTGTGGAATGCATAAGAGATAATTTTAACAATGCCTATTTTTACTAGAATATTAGTAAACAATATGTTTACTTATTTCAGAGTTCTTCTGAGATTTGGGCCAAATATTTGATTTGAAAAAAGATAGAAAATATTCTTAAGCAAGTATATTTTTATATTAGCAGAACTGGCTGGGTTAAAATTTTGTTTTATGTTAATTTTCTTTTATCAATTCCAGTAAGGGTTAAAATTAACAATTATTTGGAAATTTTTATTTTCTTAGTTAAGGAAATGGGATGAATTTTGACAAGCAATATCTACATAAATTTTCCAGGATCTAATAAATGCGATATCTGTGAATATGTTAAAGAATTTAAGTTTACTGTTGAATTTATGAAATCTTTATGAGTTCTAGGACATGATAGTGAATGTTACGAGAACACTAATCATCATGAATGATTCAAGACAATAATGCTGCAACTCGTGGGCAGAAATTTTCATAACGTACCATTATGGAAAGACGCCAAAAAAAGGGATCTTATTTAGCTCTGCCATAAAACCAATTTCTTCAATTTTTGTTCTGATTTCAAATTTTTCAATGTGAACTCCAAATCTTCAAGTGTTTTCAAAAAACAATCTGCTCAGCAAGGCTATTAAATGGAAATGGAAAGTTATTATTTTGGTATATTTGACCTCAGTGACTTGAGGTTTTTATTTCCACCCACGGATATCAAATGAAAGGGTCAGGTCTTGAAGTAGGGTCAGATTTTAAACCAGCGACTCTGAAAATGATTAAAGGTTTGGTAACACTGTAATAGGAACAAAAAGGACACAGAAGCAGTCCACGAACTCTCCCAGCTCAGACACCCAATAGATGCATCAGAGAGTGAGTTCTGAGTAGATGTCATGTGTGTATTACTTTGAACTCTCTTGATTTATATCTAATGTTGCTACTTATTTATAATTTTAAGAGTCATGCTAAAGAATTATAGATATATTTAATCCATATATTTGCTAGTGGAAAAAAGGAAGGGTCAACCATGATGCTTCCCTGTTTCCTGTTAGCAAACTCAAATTCATTTCTCTAAATAGCATAGTCACATACATAATGAGTGACATTAAAAACAACAAACCAGTATGTAAATGATAGCAGAAACTCAAGTGAAAAACTAATACATACATCCTTGCCTTCATTTAAGTTATTTCCTTAAGAGAGATACAATTGTTGACTCAAAAACCAGTACTCTTAAACTCGGGTTGCATGTATTTCTATAATCTATCCAGATATGCAGTATACATTTGCATTCCATTAACAGTTACAGTGTCTCCCTAACTTAACTGTCATCAGTGTGAAGCACCATGATTTTTTAAAGTTTTTGTATATATGTTAACTGAGTAACTTCAATTTCTTAGCTTATTAGTCAAGTTCAAACATTTTTAACCCACTGATCCCAAATGATTTTTTATTATGGTGAAATATGCTATTTTAAGTGTACAGTTCAGTATTGTTAATTACATTAACAACATTGTACAATCACCACTGTACACCTTTAGAACTTTGGCATCATTCTACTTTAAAATTCTACACCTATTAATACATAAATTCCCAGTTTTCAACCTCCTAACTCCTGATAATTTTCATCTATAAATTTGGTTACTTTAAGTTCCTCATGTAAGCGCACTCATGTAGTATTTGTTGGTTTGTACAAAGCACATTTTACCTGTATAATGGTCTTAAGATTCATCCATGTTTCAGTGTGTACAGAATTTTATTCTTTTTAATGGTTTGATTATATAATATATAATATAATGTATGTATAATGCATAATATGACATAATATATATCACATTTTGTTTTTCTATAAGTCAGTGCACATAGGAGAGGTATAATCAAAACTCATGAGAGAAGAGAAATATTACTTGTGCTATGAAAAGTGAAAAGCATGCAAAGTATATAGGTTTTTAGGAAAGCTGGAGTTGAGTTAGCACTCATATATTGAAGAATGTGGAAAAACCAAAGGCATTCTATGAAAGTAGTCATCTGATGTTCACTTGTAATACCTCTTCTAATTTATTTCCATTTCCAAATCTTAGTAAAATCAACCACTATACTAAGTACCATGTATTCTTTTTTTTTTTCCTGTTTTATTTTTTGCTACTAGGAATTGGACTTAAGACCTTGTTCTTGCCAAGCAGATGCTGTGCTGTGGAGCCAAATCACTGACCCAGTTCTGCATATTATTAGAAAACTGTTCAAGCATTCATTTATTTTCATCATTAGAAACGAGGAGTTGACACACTTGTGTGATTCAGAGGAAGGACTCTGAATTTCCCATGAGACCACAGTCCACCAAAGCATTGGATAAACTTCATGCTCTCACTGGACAGCCATGTGGGTCAGTTCAACCGTATCAGTACTTCAAGAGGCCCTATGAGTAGTCCTATGAGATAACTGGTCTCTTCATGTCTCACTGTGATTTTGAAGATTCACTCCATAAACCAGACCAAACAAACATTATCACATAGTTCTTGCTGTAGGACAGTCTCTCCTTGGAAAGAACGGAGGTAAAGTTGTCTTTGAAGCTCATTCAAATATACCATGACCATAAGATTCAAGTACTCCAGAATTTAGTGCTTTGGAAAGCTACTCTCAGTTGTAAAGTTTTCAGTAAGCAATTCTGTACCCAAGATCCAGTTCAATTTCCCACAAAAATAAACCAACATTTGGATACATGAGGACCGGGTTGTGGGGGCGCAAAAAACAAGTCAGGACTTTCCTTAAAGCTTACTCAGATTCCAGGCAAAAGATGCTTGTTTAATTAGATATTTGCTCTAAGTTAAACATTTTAAGAGATTTTACCTTAAACTATCAGATGATTTTTCTCTAGAGTGGTGTTTACAGGTGTTCCTTTAACATATTATGTTCTCCAATTCAGTTTTTATTTCCCTTTGTACTTTTCTACCTTTCTCTCCATCCTACCCACACACACACACACACACACACACACACACACACACACACACACACATTTGACTATTTCTTGTTTTACATTCAGCTTATCTTTCTTGAACTTTCCTTTCTTTTAAATAGAAAAAGATTCGGTTAAAACCCACTAAGACATTGACTTAGAAGTCACTACCCAGCAGCAGTGGCTTTGGTGACAGACAGTTTGCTGTAGTAAGTGAATCCTTATCAGCAATCAGCCTGATGAAGGGAAAAAGCTCCAAGACAAATAAATGAAAGGTCCTGTGACACTATTAGAAAACAAGTTTCAAGTTCTATTCCCAGCAGGTTTATTAAGGGGCCACATCACCTATTATGTTTATCATTTGCTGCTCCAGGATGATGTCAGTCTTGCCCTCTCGAGCATGCCTCTGAATTACGGGAAAGGTAAACGGATTGGATAGAGTAATCAGATCCTTTCCCTGGTGTAATTACTTTAGCTCATTTTATGGATATCCTTGTTCAGATGACCTTGCTTAATTGCCAGCACACAAGATGGTGTTGTCTAATGACACGAACACCTGAAGAATTCCTGCACAAGGACCAGGAAATCATGAACTCTCTGTAATACTGTATTTTCTGCCTTTCTGCAGTATTTTCTGATCCAATGTGGATAAATCTCAGCGACCAGAGAAGGTAAGGTTAGGAAGCTCAAATTCAGATGTTGTATATATGCAAACAAAATTTCGGAAAATGAAGTTAAAAGAGAGTTTTTGATTGTGTATTGTTTTTTGAATACAAAACCAGTTTTTTGAAGAAATACTTAACAGATTCCCTGTCCTTGTATTTCATTGGCAGAAAAAGACCAACATTTAAACATATACACATACTGGTACAATCCTGTGATTAAAAAGCCTACATAAAGTGGTTACAAACTAAAATGAATCTGGGCCAATAGGAAAAATTTTCAAATAGGTCAGTTCATCCTGGGTACCACAACATGTTTCACTCTTATTCTTGCTTTTCTTTGTCATTCTTCTTTATATTTATTTACTCATTACTATGAATACAGTTGTCCCTTTGTATCTATGGTAGTGATTTCAGGACTCTCAAAATTTGTGGCCTTCAAGTCAAGTACATAAAATGGCACAATATTTACATATAACTTAAGGCCATCCTCCAACACACAGTAAATCTTTTCCAGAATGATTGTGTAGCTTACACAACTGTAAATGCCATGTTAATACTTGCTATATTGTATTATTTAGGGAATAATGAAACAGAAGAAATATGTACAGGTTCAGATGAAACTTTTGCTATTTGTTTTCAATTTGTCATTGGTGGGATTTTCAGATGTGCAATCCACAAGTATAGAGGGGCAAATATATAATGTTGAATAAAAAAGATATGATGTCTTTCTTCATGGAGTTAATAGTCCAAAGAATAAAATACCAGAAAAATTTTAGTGTGTGTTACTGACTTCATTAACAAAATAGAAATTCTAATGATAAGGATGGCTAATCTTTCTGTAGCAACTTACATGGGCCCTTGTATTCCTCCTTGCATGTAATATACTAACCCTCATAACAGTTCTCACGTACATATTCTGGTTAGACTACCTTTTCCACATCTGTGAAAACTGTGGGACAAGCTTAAATAATACACCAAAAAGCACACATCAGGTAAGAAGGGGAGCTACTGTATGGATTCAGGGAATTCTATGTCATAGAGTGTCCTATTCAGCTCTCATTGTGAACTGCCGGTGTTAGAGCAAATAGAAAGAGAACAAAGGTAAGCTGAGTCAGCAGGGCACATACAAAAGGAGAGAAGTAGAGGGCCTCACTGAGGACTGGGAATGCTTAATAGAGAAAAGAAGCTGGGTGGGGGAAGTGAAAACATCACAATTAGGAGAAATTCGAATTTGTTTAAGTCTAGAAATATTATTTTGTGTCTTTATAAACAGTTAATGAAGGTCACATATGATCTAACTCTTCTCAGTTAGTCAGGGATACCACTGTAACAGTGACAAGTTATCAGTGATGATCTTAGTTATTAAAGGACAAGAAGCACTTAATAACTTACGTTAGCTAAACTGAGGTCTTGAACTCAATTAAAATATTTTCTTTTACTTCCTTTTATATGACATTAGATGCTATCAGTTTGGTATAGTAGAATTTCTATAACATTTTTAAACTTCTAAGTACTGGTAACTTGGCAAATCAACCAAATTTGTAGAAATGTATCTATATTCAGGTAATTGAGTGTGAAATAAAGCTCATTCTCCAGTGATTTGCATTGTGATTTGATTAAGGTTTATAAATGTATTTCTAAAAATCCACATAAATTATATGTTGAAGAACTTCAGATAAACAACTGGGCTAGAAAGATGATCACCACTGGAGGAAACAATCCATTAATATAAGATTTCTTAGAAAACTGTGATTTATTTTGCTATGAGTGTGTTTTAAGACAGCAACTTGGTTCATGTTCAAATATGTTCAGACTCTTCCATTTCTGAAATGGGAGACTGATTTCTTTACACAGACAAATTCTGATGTATAGTCAGAGGTTTTGCAGATAGTAACAGTGAAAATAACTATGAACTAAATATGTGCAAAAAGCAAGAATCAATATCTCCCGTAATTTCTGGATGGGTAGTGGCTTTGAGCTGAATGTTTATGTGCCCGTGAAATTTCATGCACTGAAATCCAATTGATGGTATTGGAAGATGTGGTCTTTGGGAGACAAGAGAGTAATGAGTTCCAGTCCTCATGGATAAGATTACTGTGTTTACAAGAGACTTCTCCACTACTCCCATGTGCGGACACAGTGAAAAAGTGCTGCTGGGTATGACACAGCAGATACCAAACGTGTCAGCACTGTATTAGTTTTCTACTACGTCACAAAAGTCCTAAGGTTATCAATTTAAAATAAGGAAAGACTTATTTTGGCCAATGGTTTCAGAGATTTTAATCCATAGTTAGTTTGTCCTGTTGTTCTGAACTTGTGGTTGCATATCATATGTTTGGTAAACCTAGCCTAGATACCTACCCTTTGATAAGAGGTTTCTATACAAAGACTATATCTTTAAACAATTATAAAATATGAAAATGTGAAATAGTTTATTTTCTGTCCTGTCTCTATAGCATAGATGTGAAGACAGGTGAAAATAACCTTTTCTCAAAGTGTTTGAGGAGCTGGAAAATTCCAGAATGGTTTCTTTGTGCCTTAACTGTGTTGTCATTACAGTGGAGAGAGCTGCTCTGAGTTGTATAAGTTCTTGTGGAAGTAAAATTTAGCTTGTTTGTAAGTGGCAATAACTTACAATAACTAAAATCCATGAGGATTACAGTTCCTTTGTTTTTTAGATTTTTAAAGCCAAATGCACACAAAAAAGTTATTTCATTGTTGCAACTTCCCAAGCAGCTAAGAAAACATAACTAAAATAGCCAGATAACTAAATTTTTTATTGCAAAGCCCAGGTTAAAGACCTTCAAAAAGCCAAATAGCAATGCTTAGAGAATTTGAAATAAGGAGAAAATTGATCTGAATCCTATACTTACCTGATAGAGCACTAATTAAAAAATAAATAAGAGATCCATTCTACAGTGTAACTTAAACTATTTCCATCTTACTTCACTTCTTTGACCAAAGAATCCCATTTTCTTGAGGAACTGAAAAGCTTTAAATATGCTGACTTCATGCGTATGCTAAGAGCCACTGTGGGTGTAACTGTGACATTTCTCCAGATCTTTGGTGTCATTTTGTCCATTTATATACCATTACCATGGCTACTGAGATAACATTTAAAATAATTCCAATGTAAATCTGACAGCACCTCATTAGATTTTTTTTAGAATCATGTAATTAGGTAAGAACAGACTGCTGATTGAGAAGGTTAGAGCAGCCTGAGACAGGGTTACATTCCAGATTAACAATCACAAGTCACTCCTTCTTCAAGACCTCTTTACTTTAGCTGAGGTGTCTTTCAGCCTGGAATCAGGAGACCATAATTGTCTAACCTAATCCTTGAGGAGAGAGGTACATTGAGATACCCATGTTTACTTGTGAATAACAAGAGAGGGCTTTTATGGTTAAGGCCTTGGAGATGTTTTGATACTGGCTCCGAAAAGTCTACTATCTTATAAAGGTTAAGGCCCTCAAACTAATATTGTTTTTCTTAACAAACTGTATATTACTTGACAAACTGCATCATTATTTTTCTTAATAAACTGTATATAATTATGAAAGATAAAAGTGCCATAAAATCAACAATCTCTTTGGACAAGAAGTTACCTATCACAAGAAGTGGCATAAGCTTGATTCATATTAATAATCTTTAAATCTATGCCTTGTTCCTGGGCCCACAGGTAAAGTTAAAGTCAAGCACAATCTTAAAATAAACACATTCTATTTTCTGGAGAGGTGGTGCATGAAAGCTTAATTATCCTGGCTACATTGTTTGGGAAATAGTATCACTGATATTCATTTTGACATTCTTTGGGGTTTTAACTGGGGGAGAATGCTTACGCTCTTGAAATCTTCTATAATGAAGAATTTGTACTAAATGGCAAGCAAATCTTGTGGAGGAGCTGATTAGTTCTGACAAATAGCTCGACTCCACTATTTGTGGCCTTTTAAATAAAGCTCTCTTCAAATTTGTAAGAAAGGAAAAAAAATATAGGTTCAGAAAAATATCAGTTTGTTATTTTTTTAAAGGGTTGCTTTTCACCACAGAATTGACTTATACAATTTACATGTAGAATCATATTACATGTAGAATCACTAGTAACGGAGAGCAGTCTACTGATGGATCCACACATCCAGGAAAGTAAGTACAAGAGAATGGTTCAGAGCTAAACTATCGCATACCTACAGTATATTTATGATGAATTGGTGTTTTGCACAGAACTGATACTAAAGTAAAATGTATTTTCACTGTTAATGTCATATTGTTTCCTCTGCTTTTACTCAAAAAGAGGCAAAATATACAACAGGGCATTTAGAGAAATAAAAGCTGACCAATGTACTTATTTGTAACCCTGATTTTAATCAGTGGTTAAGGAAAGAGGTACAATCTTACAATTTCCAAAAAATACGATGGCTTGTCAAAAGTAAGGCAGTAAATATTACTGGAAGCTAGTGTATACAGGCCAAGAATACTGTTGAATATTTTACAATGCACAGGACAACCAAAACATAAGATTCTAAAGTAATTATTCAAAATCATTTTCATGGCTTGAAAGTCATTCCTTGTCTGGCCTTCCAAAGCTGATGATGTATACCTTAGTGAAGAAGGATTCTAGTGGAGCTACACCTTGCAAAGAACTCTGATGCTTCAGAAATGCTGAAAACCTTTTGCTCCAGAGATAGAACAGCTCATAATATAGGATACTGGGAAATCGTAGTAAAACTCTTCACTTTAGTATTTAGAAAACACAAGCTCAAAAGCAGTACTTCTAGTATGGAGTCTGGAATCCCAGAGCATCCAGCAGTATCCAGAAAAGAATACTTCTCAGAAAAGGCCCTCTTGTTCAGTGATGTGCTTTAATGTCATCCTAAAAAAGACAGAAGGAAATCCAATTCCCAGCCAAAAGCCAAATCAGGTGAGAATTTCTAATAGTGAACAAAGATGGTTCCTTGAAACTGCCACCACTGATGAGAGGAATGTAAAATTCCAGATAGAAAGGGCCCTTGTTTTAAGATCAAATGAAAACACTGCTCAGAAAAGCACATTGCAGCTGCCTGCACATCACTCCTTCTCCAAGACAGACATGGATCTGATTCAAACAAAAACACTGGGGAAATTTGATGGTGTATTTTTCACAACAAACATTGTCAGAACACATTTATTCTTTACATAGCTAGTTTTGTACTCACGATTAAATATGTCTGCTGCCATGGTTCACACCATTCAAATTAGCACAAATATGCAAGTATTAAATTATTTCAACAGCAAAGAAAAAGCTTTTCTAGAAATAGGTACTTGGATCATATATCTACCTATCCCACCTAACTCCCTGACAAAAAGGTTTAGTGTCCACAGGAATTATTGCCCCATAGAGAGAAAGCTTATGAAGTAGATATTTTAAATTCAATACTGCAATTAACTTAGCTCAAGTTAATGTTTCAGGATTTACACCAAAACAGGTTTTTGGAAAAAGCTGAGATCAGACTGCATTTATTACTTTTGCTATTTGAGGCCAGTTATCCTAAAAAGATAAAACATATATATTTGGCTATAATCAAAAGGGTGTCAATCTCATGAATCTAATTAAATTTCAGAAAGAAGATTACATGACATACCACAAAACTGTACATTCTGCAAAAGACCAAATAACTTTGGAACTAAAAACATAGCAGACAGTTTCTGCCTACTATTCAAAAATAAATGGGAAGCCACAGCTTAGGCAGTCAAAAATTTCAAATTTCATTCTCCATAAAGGAGAGAACTCTACAGCTTTCAAAATTTGCCTCTTCCTTTTTCTGTTTTCATAGCACCAACAAGCTATGACCTTTCTCCAAAATAAAGAATGTCTTGAATTTTATTGGATTTTGTTTGTTTCTTCATTTGCAGTACTGGAAATTGAACCCAGAAGCTGAGCTATATTTGCAGCACCATCCCTTTTTTGAGTCAGGGTCTTACTAAACTCCCCAGACTGGACTTGAATTTGTGAATTTTTGCCTCAGACTCTCAGAGCTTATAGTTTACCACCATGCTAGGCTTATACTTGTATATTTGTTACTCATTTTTCTGAGAGATTCTATAGCTATCAGGCAAGTGTCAGCAAGGAAACAAAGATGATAGAGCAAAAGGAGAGGTTTTAAAAGCTCTCATGAACTTTCTGATCATTACCAAGTTAAGGAATTATATTCTTCCTTTCTTCGTAGTGTACCAGACATGTAGAAGAGGTTTGGCAGCTAAATACTTTTTCAATTGACTTCATTACTGTAGAAGAGAAAAACTGAAACACTTAAAAACAGAGCAAAAACATTACTGGGTTGTTAACTAACTAAAAAGTAGGCATTGCCTGGTTTGTCTTATTCAGTGGAGTCTTTGGAATTTTCATTGTCTTTGAGCTATTCTACAGTTTCATAAGCTGTATTATACTGATAATAATGCAAATGGTTCTTGTTCATAGAAACACAAATTGTGTACAGTAGTGACACAGTTGATTATTACTGCCCTCTGGATACTGAATAAATTTGTATGTAGTAAGG
Organism: Cavia porcellus; assembly: GCF_034190915.1. NCBI lineage: Eukaryota > Metazoa > Chordata > Mammalia > Rodentia > Caviidae > Cavia > Cavia porcellus. Next base: position 56,820,681 of record NW_026947496.1, read on the forward strand.
GCATTCATTTCAGGAATGTTGATTCTTCTATGAAATATTTATTACATATTACTGTTACATTAAGTAAAATATTTGACAGGCATTTATACTATATTTTTATAAGGTTCACATTCATATTATTTTAAAAATTAGACTTTAACATAACCCATGTTTTAAGATTGAAGGATAATCCCTCCAAATCAAATTCAGCATCTTCTCTTGACTAATTAGAGGTTCTCACTTTCACAGGAGCTTGAGAATCTGAGATTGGTAAAGTCTAGCTGAGAGAATTATGCTTATTTGGGACAAGTGTTTTACTTGCTTTACATAGTCCCAGTCACAATTTGAATTTGTGAATTCTCCTTTTTAAAGTGCAGATATTTCCTTATTAAAATCTTATTTGAGTTTAAAGTAAATTCTTTGACCTTAAGGTACAGAAAATTAAGCTTCTTACACTTGTCAATTCATGATACAATAGTCATCATCACTCTCTTCTCTTTTATTTAATGCATAGGTCTCCCAGCCCTCTCCCTTTAAAATAAGCATGTCCTTGATTAGATTCAAAACTATCCTTTCAATCCAGACTTTAGAGATTTATTGAGATATATGGCTCTTAGGAAATATTTAGTTAAATGTATGGATTTTTGACCAAGTATGGTGATGTTCTATATGTTAGGGTGCAATAATTATTGCATTAATGATAGTATAGATCAAATTTCATCCTGTTTATACAATATTGTTTTTCCAGGTCATGTGGCCATATGTAAGTTTCATTACTTATAAGAAGTGAAAAGAATTCTATTAGTGTATCTATTCTACATTCCTTCCCCTAATAACGGGTATGAAGACATCTCTAACCCTCTGCAACTGCACAATGCAGCAATGGACATTATAGTAAGTATCTGTGGCAGGTCTGAGGGGCAGACTTGACTTTCTATGTCTAATGATATCACATGCTTGATTAGACTCAGCACTGCCATATGGATGTCCATTACACAGAGCTTCTCCCACCAGCACCTTCTGAGCATCCACATGCTTCAGTATTTCTCAGTGTTATACAACTGCTACATTTTTTTCAAGTTTATAGATTGTGCAATAGTATTTTTGTTTTAATTTGCATTTTCTGTATGATTGTTGTTTTACTTGTAGGTACTCTTGAAGCTAAGGTAACAAAACTTACAGAAGGTAGTGAATAAACTCAAAAAATAAGAAGGTTATATTCAATAATTTGCTTTCCTTCATCTCCATGAAGAAATGAAAATTCACTGATCCAATTTATTTAAAACCAGATCTTAAGAGATTTTTAATTATTCAATTCATTCATTAAAAAAGTAAAATATTCATATTTTCATAAAGCACAAGCAAATTTATCAAATATTTAAATTTGCTACAATTAGCAATTAAAATTTAGCTATAGTTCTAGTTTATGAGTTTATAAGATACGGATTATTTTTGTCATTTTATTCAAGAGCTACTTCCCAATCAGTCAAAGGAAGACAATAACAAGCACTCAAAATGTTATTAGAGGACCCCACAAAATGTAATTTTTTTCAAATTAAAGAAATATAATTTTACATGGAAGAAAATATTCATATAATTTTATTTTTCAATGGAATAAAAGACCCCATGAAGGCAAAAGTGGCTGGTCATCTACAATATGATATGGTCCTTTTATTTTATTAGTAATATATAGCTGTCATTTTATAGTACTGTGAAGATTATTAATTTGAATGAAACTGAAGAGATATGTAGTTTATGTATTTCCAATATCATGTTTTGTTTATGTTCAGAAAATCATTTTATTGCTGTTTGTTGTTTTCACACAAAAAAAGAGCTAGTCTATAACCATGACTCATAAACTAGACAACATATTTCCAGGATTGATTTTCAGGGGAATTTGGAATCTTATTGTCTTGAAGCATTTGCTGGTTTTACAAGCAGCCATATCAGAAGGTTGGACAACCAGCTTTGATGGATAGAGGATGCTTTTGATTCTATCATTCCAGCATCCGTTAACATATGTCACGTGATAGCATAGTGTTCATACTGCCCAGGATGTAGATTAAGAAAACAAAACAGCTTAGAATCTTGAAACCTGTGGAATGTGACAATATTGTCTACTTTTTCTTCTTAGGCTATTACTAAAATATAAATAATATAATTAAGGAAACCTATGTAATCTAATGGGAGACTAAAGTCATTTATAAAACTGAGGCAGTGGGCATACACTCACCATCATGAGGCATTAAGTGGCTACTTTGAGTAAAATCATATCCATCCTAGTGGTCATCCTGGATATATTTACTTCTTTGTGTCTCTTCTGGTCTGTATTTTCTATACAGTGGTCACATGTGAGAGTTAAACTAGATTTTCAACTTGATTGGCTTGGGAACCTCCCAGGGGAATAGTAAAGCACACTTCTAGGAGTGTCTTGGTGGGATCAAGAGATGGAGGGAGAGAAGAGTGAGAGAAAGGGAAACAGTGAAGAAGAAGTAAGATGTCTTATGTGTATGTATAACTCTCCATAAGAAAGTTAATTATGTGTTGTAAACATGTACTAATAAAAAATTAAAATGGAAAAAAGAACCTTGTCTTGTTTTACATTCATTCTTCATGTATTATCAAGTCTTGATCAACCATGAAAATGCTTATCCAATATTTCTATCATTCTTGACACTGTACTCTCTTTTACTAAGAATCCTATAATAATTTGTAACAGTGACGTGATTTTGAGGATTCTCTCCTTCTGTTTTTCTGCACTGATCTACTCCCCTCAGACCCAGGAAGGAGTCAGGCTCTCAGAAAGGAAGTCATCACTCAATTGCTGTCTTTGTGAATTCTCCCCATGGCTCCATGCTCACTATTAACAAGGCATACGTTGGCGGCTCAACCCCTTGCCCCAGCCATCTCCAGCTGCTGTTGCTCTTGCCTCTTCTCATCCTGCACCCTCCATGATTCACTCATCTCTGTAAGTCCTCTGAACACTCCTGTGTTGGGGTGCAATTCCCAGTTGGTAATTCTGTGAGGTGTTTCACACATGCACGCACCTAGTTATGTTAAACCATAACTAGGAAGCAGCCTCTGAATTTCATTTTGGAGAATATGCAGTCCATGATCACATATTTGTATTTCCATCTTTCCAACCTTCCACAAATGACTCCTGTATAGGAACATCAGAATATTCTGAGAACAATAGAATGACTCTTTCACTGATGGAAACATCACAGGATTTAACTGCCACACAGAAAAATGTTATTCTGTATGTGTCTCCTCAAGTAAGCTATGAGTTCCTTAAAGTTAGTGATAGCATCTTACCAATAACCTTTTGTGTTGTCATTCTTTGAAACAGGCTCTTAACATTTGGAATAAAAGTATGCACATTTCTTCCAAACAGAGATGATTGTTATTACTGTAAATTATCTGAAACTTAATTTGGTTTTGAGGTGAAATTCTGGGTCAATTTTTAGAAAATTATTTTAATTTGAAAAATTCTTTTCAATTAAATATAGTTAAATGCTTTGATCATTTCTAGGGAGGTTAGAGCCATCCTAATCAGAATGCTTTTGGAGCCTTGAGAGTCCTACTGCAACTCTAAAAGTGTATCTTGAAACAGATGTTTCATTTTTCTTCACCAAATACTTCAGAAGATCCTTACACTTAAAAAAATTCCCTGTGAGGAATAAAGCATTTAATTTCAGTTTATAACAGGAGATCTGTAGACTCTATTTGCTTTACTAGTTTGTAAAGTGTGATAATTTATCAGATATCCACACATGTATTGGATGAAAGTAAACGACCAACAATCAGCTACATTTGGATGTCAGCAACATCTTGGGACAATGAAAGGCCAAGTTTTCACATGGATTCATTTGGAGATCTGAGAAGGGCTTGTAAAGTCAGCAGTATGGTTATCAGAAATAACAGATGTAACCTTCGTATGAGAGTGTTCAGTGGGCGAGAAAGGATATTTTTGCAGAATTAGACTTCTATAGCATGACAATTCAGGAATGTGACTTCGGGTTCAGCAAAGCAATATTTGGTTCTCTTCAGATTTAAGTTTTAAAAATTGCAAAGGAATTTCTTAAAGTCCACGCATAACACAGCATTTTAAAGTTGTCTACCTTCCATTCCTAAGAGGTATTGAAACGCATATCATACCAATGGATCTGAACACTGCTTCCCAGGTTTCTGGCAGGGACATTTACAAGAGTTCTCCAGATAGCAAGAATGATGTAGCAGATGTTAGCACAAAGGAAAGAGTAAATGAGATGTGAATTACAGGGTGACGAGGCTTGTATGAATCTCATTTGTTTAACCACCTGAATGGTACACTCCAGGTATTAAATGAGCTAGATACTGTTGAACACAATTTTTTTAAATAGCAAAGGAAGGGAGTTTAATGAACTATGCCCACTTGAATGTCCTCATGTCATCTTACCTCTTCAGCCGTGGCTTACTTAGCTGTTCTCCCCAAGTCTTTTAGTTATTCCTTGGATGATTATGACCTTATCATTCTATTTTCCAGATAATGTAACATTAAGGATTATTGCATGATTAGTAATTTAATTAGCAGCTGTATTAACAGAGAGACTTTTTCAAATTAAGAACTTACTTTTAATAATCACTGTACAGGAAAGAGCTGGCAGTTTGAGATGGAAATTTAAGCACTTTATTTCCTCACACTCACCCAGACTGCATGAAGCTCAGATATCCTTGACTTTGTAAAATGATACAAGTCTGAAAACAACTGTGAGAGGTGCACAATGCTTTCCATGATTTAATGACTTGATTGTATCAGTGATACAAAGGTATCAGCCCAGGGAGGCTTCTTCTTTTTCTCTTCCCTGTCACTCTTACTGATCACTTTTGTTACCAGAGGAAATCATTTATTCTTGAGTAGTGAGTAGAGGCTATAATTTAGTTTGCTGGAAATAATGAAGAGTTCTGCAGTTCATTTTTCATTTACCGGCTCTGTTCCCCTGTTCACAGGAGAATTTTTAGTGATCAGTAAAATAAGTTAATTTTCAACCTCACCCTCAGATCTACTGTCCTCCTGCTTCTGGAAAATAACTGAGTTAAAAAATAATACTTAAACATTTAATTTGACTTGTGACATAAATATCTCTGTGCTAAACGGAATTGTTTCCTATTATTATGTCTGTTTAGGAATTTGGATGCCTAAGACATTAGTATAGCAAAAAAAAAAAACACTGAAGGATTTTTAATAGATTAATAATGAAACATGGGTCAACGCACGTGGTATAGTTTGAATATTATGCCCTGAGACTGAAAGACATTCTCTGTGTGTTTCTTATGGTTCTGATAACTGGGAAGTGAGGCAAGGTCAGAAAGACAGAAAGCTCTATAAAGAAGAGTCATGGGTCCAGCATCAAAGCGGTTAAAATGGAACCTGGATCCTAGACTTGAATTCACTTAAGGAATTTAACAAAATAAGGAGACCGTTAGAAGTATTCACTCTTTTCTTATCCACTCCTGTTTGCTGGAGCCGGTTCCCAGAGATTGGTGTGCACACTTCTTCCCAATTTTATGTTAAGTGTCATGCAACAGGTAACCTGAAATTGACCACAATTGGGGTATTTTTACTTTAGATCACAGAAACTGGCTTTTCCCTGAATTTTTTATATTTTTTAGGCATGCCACATGAATTATACCTAATAGCAGCTGAGCCTCATAAAACATAGAATACATAACTGAAGAACACAGCTAGGTGTCCACCAAGTTTGTTCTCCGGCTACCTCAGGGCATCAGAGATTTTGACACTTCCTGGTGCATCACTATCCTTCTGTCAAACTTTCTGCAGAGATATGGTCTTCCATAGCCTTTGAGTTTAAATAATCTGTAGAAACATGGAGTAAAATTGGAGTTCCAATAGGGGTAGAAAATCAGGTATTGATGGAGTAGTTCACGATTCCATGTTAAAAATCAAGTCTTTCTTGATAATATGACTTCTGTGCTTACTCCAAGCTACAAACCATAGTCAGAATGACTTTTGTTGTGTATTACACAGTCCTTAAAGGATTCCATCACATTTTAAAGCAAACTCAAATATTACCTCATGACTCAAAGTTCACCCTGGGATCTGCAGCACTTCTCTTCCTGGACTCCAGTGTGCTCCTTTCTCTTCTCTCTGCGCCTTCTGGCTGCACTCTCCTCTCGCCTTTTCATGTATGTCAAGAATCCTAATGCTTCCAGTCTATTATAAATTTTGCTTCTTCTGTGTTTAATATGTACTAGCAAACCAAAAGAGTTTTGGCTATAGAGTAGGAATAGTGCAAGAATAGTAATAACCAAGGCTCATATGGCTATGAAACATATGCTCTGAACAGGAGTCGTAAGCATCTTTTGGAGAGCAACTTGAGATACAGGAAGATGGGAAACCACAGGAGAGCAAGGGAAAATGGGAAAATGCTAAGGAGAAACACAATGAATATTTGGCAACTCAGCAGTAAAAGACTTCAGTATTCACAAGACAAAAGAGGCAAATTTACCACTATTAATGAGCCTCTCTTCCTTTCAAAAAATACATGGTATTTTGGAAGAAGATAAACAACTGTGGGATAAATTGAGCATAACACTCAATATCTGAAATGCTGGCACATGGTGAAGAATTTGAAAGCCAGAGAAAGAAAAATTTTCCCTGTGCATAAGGAATCATGTTTTTTTTCACAGATTGCTATGAATCACTATGTAAATTGTGATGAATATTTCTCAAAAGAAAAGAGATTGGAGTTATTAGTCCTGAGATATATTATTAGTATTATAGTTCTAAATAATGGACCCTACTCACAAACGTGTACATAGAAACATACATCATTATATATAATATAATATGTGGTATGTATAAGAGTATATTATTCATAAATTATATGAATAAATACCTATATTTAATCTTTTTATATTTCACCACAACTCTTTGGCATTCATAGTATTGGAAGCACCATATTATTGATGAAAGAACTCAAGTAGTGGGTGTCTACAAACAGTCATTGTCATTAACTACTAACTAGAATTGCTTGGATTTCAGTGAATATCAGCAGTTTCCAAGCAAAACCCACACTTTCACCACTTTACATTGTGCTTTTTATTTTATTATTTCTTAATTTATAAGCATTTTTTAGCTTTTAGGACAAAACACTCCCTTTAGTGAGAAAATTCAAAGTTATCCCTGCTTCAGTTTGCTTCCTCTCTGTGCCCAAGACACTGAAACCGCCGTTTGCCCACCTGTCCTCTGTCATCTCTACCTTGCTCTTGTATCACATTTGCGGTATGTTGAGTCATTTCCAATTAGAGTTCACCATGACAGAATAAAGTGCCAACCCTGATTCTTCCCTTTTAAGATTGTACAGACACCCTTTTCTTCCTGAAACAATTCGGCTGTGTACCAGGGCCCATTTAAAATGATCCACAAGAAAGCTAAAAGAAAAAAAGTTGAGAGTAAGACCATACGACTTTTCACTGTCCTTAGTTGTGTAAGGCACTTCCACACAACATAGAAGGAATTCCAATGTCTAAGGAATTGGCTTACACAATATGCAAAGGTAGTCAGATCTGGGCAAAATCATGGTTACAGATATCTACAAATATATCGCTTTGGTTCCCTTTCTTTGGAGAACAATAACTGATAAATTCCTGTGTACCTTGATTTGTCACGATGAGACTTTAAGCAGATTATAAAAGACAATTTAGATAAAGCAAGTTAGCAAAGCCCTGGTTTGAAACTCAGTACATTTAGCCAGATTTTACTAATTTGATAGAGAAGAATGACATTGGCCCTGGGTCCAAGGACACATGAAGGTGATAAAGAATACATACATAACATATATTTGTTTTGCTCAATGCAACAAAAATGCACGTTTATCACTATTGGAAAGTTCTTCAATTTACTATTCTGCAACTAGATCCATATTAATTCTGAGTTTCAAAAATCCATACTGTGGATAATTAGATGAACTCTGATGATGTTTTCACTTGCTGCATGTATTGTATCAATTTGATAAGCTACATTACATTGTTTTAAATATTTAACACTGATAAATATTTTTGTATAAATAAATGATTTATTATTCTTAGACAATATAGCTGACTTGTATATCTCATGTCTCATTATTTTATGATTTTTTATTTATTTAGCTGATCTTGATTTTGTTTCAACTTTTATTTAATATAGTCAGTAGATTATACTAATAATGATCAAGTACCAGATTATTTACAAATGTATAAATATTTTGGATGGCAAACATTATTTCAATTAAATGATACTAGTTCATAACTTGTACAAAACTCACTTTCAATGCTGAACTTTCCTAGAAAAGCTTGTGGAATGATTTTCCTGTCTTTGTTTTGTGTCAGCATTTCTCATAGGTCATTAGGGCAGGAGCTGTAGTTGTCACCAGTCTAGTCAAGTGTGAATCTTACATGTGGCACTTTCTATTGTTGAATATAAAAATCCTGTAAAACCTGAAGGTCATTTTTGCCATCTGTTCATATTTAACAATAAGAAAATAGTAACATTCCTTTTAAAACAATGCTTGTTTTATCTGGAAATTAAATATTGATATGCTGGCAATACATTAGTTTAAATCAGAGGTATATGAGTTCCAGCAATTTCTAAGTTTGATATTATTAATTGCAATATTAAAATGCTCAACTTGAATAGAATGCTGGATGATTTTCTTAGACTACATACTTTTGTCCAAGTGGACATGAAATAGTCATTTCTAAAGACTTCTGGCTTTTCAGGGGCACAAGTAAGATGTTTGGTGTCAGGTGGACTGAGATTATATCTCATTTTATGCTACTTTGTGATTTCAGCACATACAGTATTACTTTAAAGTTCTCAGTTTAATACCTATGAAATGAAAAACTAATGACTAGTACTTAGAGAGTTTGTAAAATCTCAATAAAAATTTTTCCTTTATTAATTCATCAAGTATTTATTACCTACAAATCTAAGGTACTCCCTTAAGTACTAGGAGCAAAGCACTGAAGAACAATATTCCAAATTCAAGTGAAAAACCTGCCACTGAGTATTTAACACATACTGGATGTCTAGGTTTAATAAAATTTCCAAATTAATTTCCAAATTATTTTATATTCATGCTTATGATACTACAGAGTCTATGTAATGACTTACGCTTATTGATTTTCCTCATTAAATGTTTATGTCACATGTATCCAAGTAGGCTTGATGAATACAGACATTATATCTTACATTTAATTCTTTTTTATATGGACACTGGTAGGTGATGATCAGAAAACTGCATTGGTATCATTACTAGAAATTACTGGCATTTTGTGTGGGGCAGGTGGAGGAAAGAGGAGGCTTGGAGAATAATAACGTCAGACTAGTTCGTAATTCAAAAGGAGCTTCACTGAAGACCTGACTTGGTCTCCACATTTATTTGGGTACCTCAAAATATTTGTTTAAAGTGTGTTGCAGTTGTTGAGTGTGTATGTCAGTGAAATTTCCTTATATATTCGAGCATGCAATTATTAATATTTGAATTCAGAAAATAATACAAACGTTTGAGTACAAAATTACTTTTAAAAAAATATTTACAATGATTTTAAAGAAATATGTTAATATATCTTGTTTTGACATATATTATAGCAGGATTGATTCCAAATATTAATTGTAAAACCAGTATCCTTCAGATAACTACATTAAACTTATTTGACGTTTTTCCTCTCATCCCTTCATATTTATACATGTGCATATATCTGTGAACACATTCTCTCTGTGTGTCTCTGTCCCTCTGTCTCTATCACACACACACACACACACACACACACACACACACACACACGCACTTTCCCTGGATTTTAATGATGAACACTTCTTTCTACCTTAGTTTGATATCATTTAGTGCTAGAGAAACAGAACATAAAATAGTCTAGTACTGGGCAAGCATTTCTGTCTGGAATCTTTTGGGGCAGGGGATATGGATTTTCAATATTATGACAGAATCAACTTTAGTTGTGATATAAGAATATTGTAATAACATAACTGCACTTGTAGATATGAAACAATTAACCTCCAAATTACATGAAATAAGTTCAGAAGAGGATAAGTACTATTGGAAGGAAATACTACTTAGAACCTTTGAATACACTTAAAGAGTATCACTCACTTATTTTAAACTTTATCCACTATGGCTACAGAAGTGTAGCTCCATAGAATTAAAATGTTACCAAGCATGGGAATTGTATACATTTCTAGAGATTTAAGTGGATTTTTTGAATAACTGAATTTAGAGAGAAATAAATACAATTTAATTATAGACTAAGAGGCAGAACTATAAAACATACACATACTCATAATTATTCTTTTCAGACTAACAGATTTAGGGATTTCTTTTGTGTAACAGTCACAAGAAACTATTCACATTTTATGTGCTTACTAATTGGGTCTTATAAATAATATACTAGCTCCCAAAAAGTGTCCTCTGTTACTGATTGACACTGTCAGCTGCTAATGAGACGCTGATACTAGGAACTCAACTGATCTAAAATCAACTCCTTCCATTATTATCCATCAGTTCTTTCTTCCAATTATTCCTAAGGAAAAAAATATAAATTATTCTTGAATTATTAATTTCCTTTTTCTGTTGCATCCCAATTTGTGCTTCCTGAACTCTATTTTTCCCCTTGGTGTCACCTGAGTCAAGACCATGTTCTTAAACAGTATGTCAGCCAAGTAGCCAAGGTTTTTCATTGCTGGCACTGCTTTATGCCCTCTGTAATTCAGATCTTTTCAGTACCCTGACATAAAGACAAGATTTCTAAACAATACTGTGATGATATTATCACCTTTACAATCATTCTTTGACCCTATTCAGGCACATAGGCCCATAACAACTGCTCCAACGTCCTGAACACATTGAGATGGCAGTGAAAGCTTAGATGTTATCATAGTCACTTTCTTGTCATGGGCACAAAATACCTGGCATCCAAATGTAAAGGAGAGATTTATTTTGGCTCACATTTTTAGTCCATAGTCTACCAGCTTCAAGGCAAAAAGGCACGAAGGAATGGTCTGGTATAAGAAATATGTTCACATCATGACAATAGGGGTCCTGAGTTGGATTCTTGGTATCAAAAAACAAAAACATTAGTGAAAGATGGTTATAGGGTAGCCTGGTTAGACGAGGTTGATGGTTGTTTATTAATCACAAACACATGACTCAAAGCCTGGGATGAGATTCTGTAATGTGGAGGTGGTACATTTGGAGAAAGACTAAAAATCCAGAGGATGCTGGAGGCGGGTATTGCGGTATTAAGATGATGAGGTGACAACCGTTGGCTCCCACAGGAACATATGACTGATTTATTTCAATAATTTCACTGGCTTTCAAAAAACCAAAACTTATCATTTAGGTATAAGCAGGGATATTTAGATATAAAGCATGATCATATAAAACAACCACCACCACAAAGAATACTTCCAAGTTACACTAATAAACCAGGTGGGATGTGAATCAGACAACCCTGTCAGGAAGAGAGTAGGGAGGAGAGACAGGCCATCTGAGTACCTCTTGTTTTTTCCTAGAACAGGCAGACACAATACTGGGTTATAATTTAAAGCCTGATACCTGCAGATACTATAGTAAACTTGCTACAGGACTGCAAATCTCAAAAGACGATTAAAGAACTCAACAATTATTCATATATATATATATATATTTATATATGAATATATATACTTTCTGTTATCCATTTATTTCTGCACAATACAGGATATATAAAAGAGGTAGAAGCCATGGCCCTTGTTCTTGAGGTTGGTTCAGTTTTGCTGCTAGAAAAACCTAAGGCTGGGGATTTGGCATAAATGCCTGCCTTGCAAGTGCACAGTCATGAGTTCAATCCTTGGTATCAAAAAGAAAAAGCAAAGGGCATACCATCTATTGTGGTTCTGATGATGATGATACAAAATACTTAGTGTGGGTAGAAAGACTTTAGGGTTGGGTGCACCTATAAAGCAATATATGTATATATATATATATATATATATATATATATATATATATATGGTCATACATAATGGAATTTGGAAACGCAGAGGAAAATAGAAAATGACATTCAGTATAAATAAATAAAACAATAAGAAGCTAAATATACAGAGTATGTCAGGGAGAGCAGTTATCCTATTCCATGCAGAAATTTCTTTAAAGAGTAAGTGCAAAGCTACAACATCAGTTTTTGATATTAAAGTGTCTGGGTTCGATTACTGAGTTTCCCCCACCAGTCATTTAACTTTGGGCTAATAATGTAATTTCTCCAAGGCCCATTTTCTCATTCATAAAGAGGTATTAAAATGGTAGTAACACAGTGCATCACAGGATAGTCATGGTGTTTATCAGTGAAATGAATACAAGGGGTTTGTCACAGTGTTCAGTATATAATACACATTTGATAATCATTAATCATGAAAGTTGAATAAATGTGATTTGGGGCCACATATTATTGCACATTTTAAATGTTAGGATAAAGAATCTCAATCTCGTAAATGCAGAAGGCAATGAGAAGGCTTGGCATATTTTCCAAAAGGATTTACAATTCACTCGGCAAGTCCATTGGTTTGAAGCATTTATTGATATACTGGAAGCCTTCCATTTGCTGCTGTTCTCAATCACTGTGATATAACTATGAATACCTCAGCTTGTCACATCAAAAAAGTAAGTTGCTAAAGATTATACACAGAGAAAAAGATCAGCTAGGTTTCTAAGTCTTGGTCAAAAGCTCTTTATGTCACTCAGTGGCCTTTGTGGAAAACACAGCCACAGATTTTCAACTGATGATTATTACTGAAAAAAACGTTTCACATTAGCAGAGGGAAGGAAGAGTGTGCATTAAAAGTCTAATATAGAATAATATAAAATTCTATATGCTATAGAATAAGTAGAGGTCTTTACACATATGATGAAGGTAAGCATTTAGGAAACTTAAACTTGTGATGAGAATAAATTGACTGAAGTCGATGTTGGATGAACACACTATCATAAAAAGCCAGGATTATTGGGATTGGAACTGGAACTTGCAATGGATAGAGAGAGCATCTGGAACCATTTGAGCAAAGAATGTACATAGAAATCAATGCCTGTTCCGATGCAGATGTTTTCAATCTTGAAATCATGACCTCCATCTTTTGATATTTCATATAGTGATGGATTCAACTGCCTTTTTGAAAATGCCTCCCCCCATGGAGCACCACCACCAGTGTAATTATGAAGGGACAAAGATCCTAAAGTTATCCGTTAATTACAGTGATTACTATGAAATACTACCATTATCTCCTTTTATGCACAAAAGTCCTAGCCATACACATTCTTTTGAGAGATTGTCGAATTTTCTTTCTCCTCAAGCATGAATTTTCTGTAAGGATGATAATTATATTGTAAACTTTTAACTTTGCCATTATTTCTAACTGTTTTATAATTTTCTAACAATAAACCTGACATTTTTCATGAATTATAAACACAATCAGCTGTCAGTGTCCATATTTAATTCACAAAGACCTAGGAAAAAATATTCTTGGATTTTTCTTAGGAATAAAAAATGGCATGTGGTATCTCTCTTCCTTGCTTCTGTCTCTTAATGAATCTTATCTGTAATTCTCAACTCAATGTATTGAATGATCTTATTTTCCATGTGTTTTAATTTATACAAAAATTCTTTCATTTGACAGAAAAACAATTATAATTTGAAAGCTTATCTTGGATTTCTAAGAACATGAGCTACACTAAGTTGTAGAATGACAGATGGATAATGAAAGAAAGCAAAAATGGCTTGAAATAATTTAGAAAGAACTAGAAAATAATTTAACTCCAAAGAGCTAATTTAGTTGTCTAATATTCACAGAGCTACTTTCTAATTTTGACAAAACTTATTTTACTTTCAAATTCCACTACCTAATATATGAAAGCTGTAGTCACACTGGTAAGACATTAAAATTTTAAACTAATTTGAGAAGATTTACAGTCTATTTACCTTCTTTCCGTCCTCCAAAGAGCACTGCTCAATGGGCACAGCTATTTTCCCTCCATTTTCCCTTCCTAAGGAGAAAACATCAATCTCATTTCATTGCAGAGCAGCCAGGCTTGTCTATACACTGCAAGAATGGATCGATAGTCAAAAGAAGAGAGACCTAGAAAGGACTGGAAGCTATATGAGATCGGAGAATTTATGAAGCATTTGTGGAAGGAAGAACTTAGTAGTGCACATGAGTGAAGTAGTTAGCAAAGAAAAGGAAAAATTAGAGCCTCTGTGGAAATGTTTTTAACACTCTTTTCTGTAGAGTTGCCAATAAGCAAACAGAATTCACAGTGAACAAATTGCTTTTAGAATAAACATGTTCTGATGTTTGCCAGATCAACTGATACCTTTCTTTGTACTTTCATTTTCTTTCTTTTTCCTTTGATTGTTTTTGTGTCTTTTGCTATTTCTGGCAGTCTTCTCTTATATTTTTAATTAAGGAACACATACTTTAAAATTGGCTGCTGTATTATTTTTGTTTCTTGAACTTGCCCTTATTCTTAGCCACTTCTTAAAGGTGTACAATAAATGGATATAAGGATAGTATCTTGGTAAATTTCTGGAGTTGAGTAAGTTTTGGGGTTTTAATACCTTGCATTTACTGCACTGAGTACTGGGCATTCAATGATCTGATGGTTTCATAATGAGAAGAATTAAAATAATGTCAAAACTTTATAGTTTTATAAAATGTAATAATATCCTTTCTTTTAATATTATTCTGTTTCTCAAAGAATCTATCCCATTATTAATGAAAGAATTAGGAAAAGAATCAGCTGTATATAGTAAGAGTTGTCTAATTACAATCATTCACTATTCAAATTCAGCCAGAATTTTTAAAAATGAGGTCTACACACACCACAGGGGGGAAAAATGCAATTGAAATTTCTCTTACTTGTTTTAAACTTTAAATTCTGAGAAGGAATTTTATACACAAAGCTCTTATTTTTCTTTCTCTTTGAGTCTACTAATGAGAGATAGAAGTCAATATGAAATAGGAAGCATGTCTGCCTTCAGATGAGCATTAAAATTAATCATAATAGCTTTCCCTAACAATTTAAGAAAATAAATAATACTTATATTAGTCTTTCATTCTTAGCCATTTGTATTCTATCATTTCAGTAGACTGAACAAGTAATTACCTGACAGAGGTAATTGATCTTAAAATTCAAAGATCTTTTTTGCCTTACCAAGCTTTGTTGATGAATTTTACTCCCATCCCTAAACACTAAAATTTATCCTTTTGGCTTACAGATGTTTAATAGTTCCTCACTGAACCTGGAGTGATTCTCACATCACATAGCTTCTCATATCTTATTTTACATGTGCTTCTCATATCTCATAGCTGCTTGCCATGTGAACCTTGTTTTTATGTACATAATTTTGACTTGATGGACAACTTCTCTGAGATCAGCACTTGCTCTCTTCCTGAATAGGAACTTTGCCTATAGTGAAAACATAATTGTCCCTACCTCCACATCTATATCTGAAGAACTTCTATTTGTTTTCCCTGTAGCATCCTAGACACCACTTCTACAATGTCGTTCTTTACTAAGATTGGTCCAGTAACCCTGTGATTAGCTTTAGTAGATCTTATATTAGTCACAGAAATATACTCAATTGTAGATGTCTTTATTCATATGTTCCACTAGAAAGAAATTTTCTTTATGATAGACTCTTTAAAATTGTACCCCTAAGCCATGCATGTAAAGATGTAGTGCACATCTATAATCAGGAGGTTGATACAGGAGGGTAAGAACAAATTCAAGACCAGCCTGGGCTATATAGTAAGTTCAAGGTCAGCCTAAATTATATAGCAAGAGGCTGTCTAAAAAAAAAAATTGTATGCCTCGCACAGTCTTCTGACAGGAGTTCTTAATAAATGTTGAATGTATGAGCAAATAAATAATGTTTATGCAAGAAGGAATTTAATTTGCTCTAACAAATTTTTCATTGGCAAACTGGTTGTATCAGAAACAAAACAACTATTCCCACTAGAAATCACTGAATGTTGCTACGATTAGCAAAAAATGATAGGATCCAGTCATTAATATTTGTTCTGTTTTTAGTACAATCTATTTATTTAAAAAATTCCCACAGAAATGTAGCTCGCTTTAGAGGCAGCCAACTCAGTGTACCTTTTGGTTATACATTACATCTTTGAAGCTATATCATGCTCCTACCCTGCTGAATAAAGTAATTTCAACCCCTTTTTGGGGAACCAGACAACTCAGACAGCAACACAGTCTATCAGTCAACACTTAGTATTGTCCACTTTTATTTTCACGTCCTCCAATAGAGGCCAGGGATGTGTAGTCAATATTTGATCACTTAGGGCTTAAATTGTCAGCCAAGTTGATAACTGTTCAAATGCTCAGTTTCCCAGAAGATATTATCATTGACTGTCATAATAATTGAAGTGATTGAAACTAGGTTTCAAGCTATCTTTCAGTATTTTAAAGACCAGATGAAATGGAGCAATTAAAATGTGTCTTTGCTCAGTAATCAATCCATCAATATCTGCCTTGAGTAAACATAAAGATTTAGACAATGGTAGTGCCTTAAAGTGGAGTTAAAGAACTGCATGTTTTCTCACATGCCTATATGTCCCCCAAATAGTAAAAATGACAAACCCTAAATGTTTGTTTGAATCTGACTTTAGAGAACAAGGAAACAAGAAATTCAGTTTCCAGTAAAGTTCCTTCCCTGAATATGAATTAGTTAATGAATTAATACTGCTACTCCAGAAAAAGCTATGTAAGTATTTTATGTATTGATTCAAAGTAACCCAAGAAAAAGGAGTGAATTTTGTATTGTTATAGCTTAGTCATAGCTATTGCAAAATACAACCTTTATTCATTGAGTGCTTAGACAATATGGAACATTTTTAGCAATTTTAATAATTTACTATTATGGTTGGGAAAATGCAGTTGCTTAATGATGACTTTATATTAGTGTTTCTTAGTGGTCTTGCATAGATCACTAGAATAAGTCTGAATATCAGATAACTACACTTAAAGTACTTGGGGAGATGAAGTAACTGTATTTATGAATATTCTGTATCAAAAAGGAAATTCCAACTTATTTATTTTGTTCTAAGTACTGCCCATCTGAAAGTTCAGTGATGTTATTTTAAAGACAATTATGAGAAATTTATTAGCTACTAACAGCATATGCTGGGAAAGATATAACAGGGAAACAAGCTATCTTCATGTGGGCTGTTTTATTGGACATTATAAATAAAATAGTGAGCAATTAATGGTGCCTCGATATTTACTGTCACAATATTGTAAAATCTAAACATAATTTATTCTTACACTTCAATTTGAATTATATTATCTAATTACAGATGCATGAGTTTGTTGAGAAAAGACAAATAATTTGCAAATGTGGCCTCTGGGCTTTTAAAAAATTTCAGCCATTTTGCCTTCATGAAAATTACATTGAATTGGTGTGATTTTTAAAGAAAGGTTTGAACTTGGAGTCTGACAGATATATTATAGAAAGCATTTGAAAGGAAATGTTTTACTTAAGTGAGTTACAATATTAAAACACATTGTCAAAACATCACATAACACTTCATTTCAAATTATTGACTATAAATAAAACCCTACATTGCATAACTTGCAAAAACATCAAGTAAACCTAATTTCGGATTTGTTAGTGATTGACTGTGACATTGTATTCTTTTGAAATACTAAAGGTCCAAGAGGAAACAACCAGAAACTAATTGCAGATACTCCATGTAAGGGCCTGCTTTTGTTATTAGTGCAATGCTGTCTGAGATGTTTGGATTGGGAACTTTTCCTGTCTATGCGAATAAGAGGAACGCTGTGCCCTGAAATATTTCTGTTTAGCATCTTTACCACTTAACTCCACTAGTTTGAAAAACGTTGCTTAAAAACAAAGTAAGCTTGTCAAAATTTTTGTATTATCAACACAGGCTTGGTCAAGCCTTAGACCAGGCATGGCTATCAGGTTACTGGGTTTGTTCATACAACCAAAATTACAAGAAAAGCTAAGAAAATGGGGGGGGGGGATTTACTATTTAACCAATTTGGGTGGCAGCCAGTCCAACCCCCTTCTGCCCCTCATCGAATGCAAGGAAGCGCTTCAGTTTTCAGAGGTTGTAAAAGAAGAGCTATGGAAGCTTTAGCCAAGAGATGGCTCAGAGGGCAGCAAATGCGGAATCTTCCTCGGCATCATGATATGGAGGATGTGAGGGAAGACAGTTTACATTCTTTGTAAGCAAAAATAGTTTATATTTTTGTTTTTAAAAAAAGCTCTAGTTTTTAAATATCCATCTCCCCAGCTGAGTTCTTTTTTGAGCTTGAGCATCACTTGTGATCAGCCTTTGGAGACTTCAAGACGGGAGACTGGAATCTCTCCTTTCATCAGAATTAAAGGGTGGAAATACCCTACGCGTGCCCCTGACTACATCTAAAAAATGTAACCTTCTCAATACAACACAAGTAGCTCTTTCTCTTGCTATATTTAATTTTCTCCTCAGCATGAAGCACCACCTTACCTATTAAATAGTTTATGTTTATCTTTCTCTTCAGAATAGAATGTAAGCTCTAATACGAAAGGAAGTTTGTTTGTTTTGTTTACTGGACTTTCCATCCCAAAATCACAATGTAGGCTGACCTCATTCATATCTATTAAACGCAAATGAATGAATGTTTAAACATATAACAATGGTCTAGTGGTTAGTAAATATAGACTTAGAGAAAGAGAGATTGGATTTTTAAAGGCTATGGCAATGTAAGGAAAAGAAGTGCAATAAAGAGAAAATCCAATTAAAAGTTCTATCTATAAAGATCTCAAAGGTCAGGCAAACCTCCTCTCCCTTTAAGGGAGGTATAAATAAGGTCGGACAAACCGGGTGCATGGGGAGTGGAAGGAAATGATGGTGTCTTTGGATTATTAATCAAGGTTTTTTTTCTCCTGAGGTTGGTACAGACTGTTAAAAAAAAAAAATTATTGCTCTAGGTTCTGGAGGATGGGTTGGTCAAAGTTCAAGATTCTGTTGGGGAGAAAAAGCAATGATTAAATGTTGGATAAATTTGCGAGTATTTTGTTGAGACTGCTCAAGGACAGTAAACAATCTAATGAATTACTCATAAGAATGTGAAATGTCTATTCTGACTTTGTCCTAGGTAAAAAAGAAGAAATCACCTACAAATTGCCCAAAATTCAGGTGAGAACAGGCGATTCTTTGGAATAAGCCATTTCTCTTAGCACAAAAGGCTGGAGACACTCTTTTGATTTCTACCACTTTTCAGGAGGATGTGGCTTGAAAAGCTGACCGTTATCAAGGATTTTAATTCTACAATTACCACCAAATGAAGAAAAAAGGTTATATGTATATCAAACAAGAAATGATGTAGAGTTGTGCATCCACTATATCTGACTGTACTTTTTCCTTATAGCTCTGCTTGCTATAGGAGAAGTTCCTTCATGAAAATTGTCACCCATACATGCTAATCACAAGAGGGTAGGGCAGGAATACTGCATGCAGATCAGAAGCTGTGTTCCCCATGTGCTCATTCTCCAGTGAACAACAAGCTGGAAATGAGCATATGCCTTCATCAGAGAAGTTTTCCATGATCGTTTTGGGTAAAATAGCAGCTTCCTCATTCCTCCTCCTTCCCACTCTCTGCCTTTGTTTCATTTTCCTCACTAGCACTGGCTACCATGAGTCGTTCTTTCACTGCCTATATCACTCTACCATAGATTTTTTATTCACTTGTGTGCACCAGGACGTAAAATTGCATATGACATAGTCTAAGGTTGTTAAGGATAAACATTTTAGAGACTGAATGCCAAAGTGTAACCCAAAACACATTTATTGCAGAATGCCAAAGCTGCAATTAAATCTGAACACTGAGATTTTTGTTTAGAAAAAACAAATCATAAGTTAATATCTTTTATCTTAAAGAAAATATGCCAGATATGGTAGTGCCTACATATAATACCAGTGCTTGGGAGGCTGAGGCAGGAAGATTGGGTTCCAAACCAGCTTGGGCTACATAGTGAGTTCAAGCCAACCTGAACTGCATAGTGAGACCCTGTCTCAATACAAAAAAAAAAAAAAAAAAAAAAGAAAGAAAGAAAAAAAAGAAAAGAAACAGAAAAACACAATAACACCATGCCATACATTCACCACCACTGGTCTAGGTTTTCAATAAATATCTGTGAGATAATAAATGATTCATATTTCAGTGAAATTTAAAGTTGTCTATGCAAATATTTTTCTCTGGGACATTAAACAACTGATAGCTAATGGTCAGCACTACAAAGCGTTTTTCACAGATTTTCATGATAGTTTCGTCTCCGAAGAAAGAGAAAAAAATATGCCTGCTACCAGAGAAAAACTATTGGATTTTTTTGATAGAACTCTAATGCTAACTACTGCAATTTCTTTTTACATTTTAAAAGCTCCATTTAGGGGCTGGGGATTTAGCTCAGCGGCATAAGCACCTGCCTTGCAAGCAGGCAGTTGTGAGTTTGATCCCTGGTACCGATAAAAAGGAAAAAGACAAAAAAAAAAAAAAAAAGCTCCATTTAAGTGTACACCATTTTGGTTCTCACACACTGTCATATGCTCAGCAACAGCTGCAAAAATACAGGATAGTACTTACTATCCAGAAAACACTTACATGTTTTGAAATTGTATTTTCAATCAGTTGAGCCCTTGTCAGAACTAAATTCCTTTTTAGAAGATAAGCCAATGAGTGGTTTGACACAGACTGTTATGGAAAGTCCTCGTGAGAGTCGGATTACTCAGAGTTACTCATGCTTTCGCAAAGATGGACATCAGAAGGGACCACCATAAAATGTCTAAGATCTGAAACAGGCAGACACTGGTAGAAATGGCATAAAGCTCGCCTTATTTGGTGCCATTCTAAGATCTCAGCGTATGTCTCAGCCTACTTGAACAGAAATTCTGGACAGATTTGATTCCATAGGAATTAATCAACAGGATTTTATTTCTGGCCTTATTTTGCCTAGGGTTTAGAGGTGAAAAAATAAGTAAAAAACAACATATACAAATGTCTTTCATTTTACTGAATAAGCCCTTTTCTTTACTGATAACTTGGGGAGAATTGAATCACACAAACAAAAAAAATATATAATTTCCCAAATTGGTTCACATCTAAACTATCATGCATTTGAACAACAGTAAATATTAAACAAAAATACTAAAAATTTCCAATAATTTTTGTGTTTATTAAAATACGAACATAAATCCAGGATCAAAGACGTATAAAAAGTGAGGGACCATACAGCTAGCTGATAAGAGTGTAACTTAGTACAATATTTGTAAGGAACAAATTGGTAGTAGACATATCCGACACATAAATGTCCCTTTGCTTTTTATCTAGCCCTTTTACTGCTTATATTTTATCTGGTCCTTGTTTTTGAAATTCAGAGACATGCAAAAACTATTTATATATGAGGTGCTTTATGAGATTATTTGCAACATTAAAAATTTATAAGCAATTCAAATCTTCAACTAAAATGAATTGCTAAAAAATATAGCAGAATATCCACAAAAGACATATTTTTATTTTAAAATAATGTGTAAAGCACATCTTGAGCCAGTCAAATAGAATAAGTTGTCCAAAGCTGGCCTGGGAACGGCAGTGGAAAATCTCTTAAACTAAACATAAACATAAAACTCTGCTTGCTTTTACTTTTGTTCTTTGAGCCTGGAAAATTTGTCTTTGCCTCCCACCACTGAAACTGTTCTCTTTGTTCAAACCTAGTCTTTTTCTTTTTAAATACTAAGTAATTTAATATCTTAATTTATTTCCAACTTTAAAGCATTTATAATGTGGATATATAAGATTCTCTGCTTGTTTTCAGAACCAGAAGCTTTAGCAGTTTGTGGCCAGGGTTTTCCCATAGAGAATGGATTGCATGCAGGCTCACAGAGAGCTCGGACGGTTAACAAGTATTTGAGCACAGAGCTGACCAAGCAGAAAAGGTTTCTGCTGCTGTGTGGTAGCATGGGTCTTGGTTTTGCCTTCCAGTCGCTGGACCACCGTGTCATTCTAGGAAATGCTAGGATAAGATTCAAGGCAACATAGGGGCACTCGCAGAATAGAGCACTTAGGAACACAGGGTAAAAACCACTTGCCAATGGCTATGCATTGTGTGTCAAAAATTCTTTTCAAATAAAATATAAATCTAACCAGAAATTTGCTTATGGTCCCAGAATTGACCGAGTCCAGTAACCATTCCTCCCTTTTATTCAACACACAAGAAATCCTGAATGTCACAAAGATGTGAGACTGCTAACAGATTATTCAAGAGTAAACTAGACTAAATAAGCAAAAAGACAGCTGTAATTCAAATGTCCAATAAATCAAGAAGCCTTTGGGAACCAACAGAAGACATAGGATTGAAGAATGAGGGTCAGATGTCCAAGTTTCTATCAACCAAAACTTCTAGAAATTTGGGAAGGCAATTGTACGATTTCCTTTAACAGATGCAATCTGTTTTTAGAAGCAAACATGCTTTTGCAAATTAGCATTCAAGGAAACTTTGCCTCTTTATTTTCCTGGTGTACTGACCTTAACAGGTATTCATTTATTTAGGCTGCCTGGTTTTCATGTTTAAATATCATTTACACTCCCCATAGTAAAGTGTAACCAAGATAGAAGCTGAAACCCCAAAAGAATTTTACAAGCAATTTTGAAACAACAATGTTACAGTTCGCCCCTGAAAGTAACAAGTCCTACCGTGTTAGTTCTATTAATTACATTCAAGTACTGTGCACAGTTTCAACACTTTATTGTGAAGGCAGCTGGAATCAGTCTTCAAACTTGATTCTTTTAATTTGTAAATCAGTATAGTCCTGCTTCTCTGATAACATTTATTAGTTCAAAAATGGATGCAAAACTTTCATTGGTTCCCTGATTATAGTAACTGTTTCTAGTAAAGCTACATAAGAACATAAATTTTCCCCATGAAATTCCTGAGGTTTCTTTAACCAGATAGATTCACCAACACTTTACGAAACCCAACAATTCCATGTGGTGGATATGTTTCTATTTCCATGCTCAGAACGAAGCAACTGAAACGGAAGTTGAAAGATTTTGCTTAACACCCAGTGTAGTATGGCAAGGTGTATATACATATACAAAAATGTCACAGTGAAGCCGAATATTTTCTGTAATTAATATGCCCTAACAAAATATATGTTAAAAATGAAAAGTAAATAAAATAATGTAACTATAATAAGAATAAGGAGTAAACTGAAAAATCAAATCCAGCTCAAACTCCAGGAATCTATGCTTTTTAAATATTATGGTCTGCTACAAGTAATTCAATGCTTTTTTAAAAATTCCTTACTCTTGGCCAGTGTTTCTCAATCATGAATTTATTCCCATATTTATAAGAGGCTTTTTTGGTGAAACCCTCCTCTACTTAAGTATGCAAGCTCTGCAGTATATTTTCGTGAATTAGGTTCCAGTTATTTGTGGTGTCAACTTTAATAAGTAACATTTAACTGATTGGTTTAGCATAGTTCTGAGTATGGATGATAAATTTACTAAAAAGGGAAGTCCTAGTCTGTGTGTGGATCATGAACCAATAGGCTTATGGCCTGGATGATATAAAAAAGGAAAGAACAGGAAGACTCACTTCTGCTTCATAGGAGGAGCTCCAGTCATCTCCAATGTGTTTGGGTGTCAGTCTCCAGCCTTGCAGCTTATGCTCTTCAGTCTTTCCAGTTGAGACTGTCTTTAGCCTTCCAATGCAGAGCACTCATAGGACTCTTTAGGGAGCCCCAAGGCTTTGACTTCTAATTGTATCCTTCAGATCTTCAGCCTACAGATAGCCTTTTTGCACTCTTCTACGTCTGATTCTGCAGGTGACCATTGTAAGCCTAACCTGTAAGCCCTTATGAATAATATATATGAATTTGTTATAGTACACTATATTATATAGTATATTATACCATATTATGTGTGTTCCTTTGGTAAACACTGATATATTAGCATCACAGCCTGGTTCTCTTTCATCTTCACCATTTCCAGTAACGCAATCTTATACTTTTGCTTCCTGATCTTTTTTGTTGTTCTGTGAAATTGTATGTAAGACTCTCGGATACATTAATCCATTCAAGTGGGCAACATTCACTTCAAAGCACAAAAAAATACCG
This sequence comes from Cavia porcellus, assembly GCF_034190915.1. NCBI lineage: Eukaryota > Metazoa > Chordata > Mammalia > Rodentia > Caviidae > Cavia > Cavia porcellus. The sequence goes on from NW_026947496.1 coordinate 56,844,883, forward strand.
TATCTTTTGTCCAAAACAGTGCCCTTATAGGAGAAAATGGGATGAGGAAGCACTTCCTCGGTTCTCTCTCCATCTCCCACATTTTCTAAACACATAAGAAGGTGTCATTTTGAGTTTTCCATTGCAATTTATAGGAAACAGTTCAATGGATAGCTAAAAATTCCTTTTTTACAATCCTTTATTTGATATTCTCTGAAAAGAAAAAACCTATAATTGGGTTCTGATGTTGAAATATTATTTAAAATCCGGAATCTTCTAAAGAATGTGATCTTTGGGGCTGGGATTTAGCTCAGCGGCATAAACACCTGCCTTGCAAGCAGGTGGTAGTGAGTTCGATCCCTGGTACTGATAAAAAGTTAAAAAGTTAAAAAAAAAATGTGATCTTTGGCCTTTCAACAGATGGTGACGGTTTTTTTTTTTTCCTTCTCCAAATTCTAGCAAATTTCTTTCAATTTCTCTAAATAAAAGACAACTGTACTATGGAAGAAGAGAAATTTTCCATTCAAAATGTTTTCATTATCAAATTCTGTTGTATTTCTACCTTTTGTATGAGAAATGCTTCTAAATTAACTTATGACTGATGAAGCTTTTATTTTATGATTATCACTGAAAGATGAATTAAGAATTAATAGGGAAGTATTAATTTTAGTTGGATCAATAACATCTTTAACAAATGGGGATTACCCATAAAGAACCAATAAATCATATAGTAAAGATTAATAACTTACATTAAACTCAAAATAAACAACATGCAAGGTATATTAGAAATTTATTGCAAATACCTGGGGATAAACTTATGCTCACCTTAGACTTGAGTTATATTTGTTGACTCTAATCGATATGATAATGGGAGGTATTTTCAAGGTTCTAGGAGCAGGTTTTTATGCCAGAGTAGAAAGTAAATTTAATAGACATTTTTCTGATAGTTAGACTTGCCTCATCTGTACAGCCTTCACATGAATTTTCAATTCAATTTCAACCTCAAATGGGAGCTCCCACAAATCTAAACACCTTGTTGAAGCAGCAGAAAATGAATTATGTGGACAACAATATTTCAGCAAACTCAAAACTCAGCTGTGCTATGTCCACAGCAGTAAAACTGTGTAAATAAATTGCTAAGTCACAGTGAAATTGATGACTTGTGTCTCATGTTTGAAAACCAGGATGACTAGTTAAAAGAGAGGACAGAGAAGAAAAATCATTCTTTGACATATTGCCAAATCATTCTTTGGTATATTTTACTGTAATTTTCAAGTTCAAATGTATGTTGTAGCAAGAAGATATCCTTTTAGAATTAAATACCTATAAGTTAACATTAAGTTCTATGTGTGCATGCATTTAGATTATTTTTTCAAATAAGATTTTAAAGAAATCTTGAATGGTGGAAATAGCATTGTATTATAATGAGAACATAATTTTCAACTAATTGGATTTTTAATAAAACTTTTTAAAAATTTATGTGCTTAACAGATCTGTTCTGACACACAGGCATGTTGAGCTCTCTATTGCTTTCCATATATTTTAAGCACTACCCATTATACCTTTGAATGTCACTGTGAGAAATTTCAAAAGGATCATAAGTCAAAGATATACAAATAATTGCAGAGACAAAACTAATAAAACCTAGCCAAACAAAAATATTTAACAAGCTTCCTTTTAAATGTCTATTTGAAAATATTTTTGAACCCTGATGTGAGAGTCAGATAAACAGATGGAAAGAGCTTTTTGAGAAATAATCTCTGTCTTGGCACCATCTCTTAGATAGTTGGGAGTAGAAAATAGAAAATGAAAAACTTGAAAATAAGTAAAAACACAGTGCTATGGAGAAACACAATAGCTGCTATTTATCTGCAATCCTTGCTGAAACTTAAGAGTGTTTGGGATTCCAAAATATTTTCTACATTTGTAGTCCTGTCTCTAAGTATGCTAGGATTATTGATGTGCACCACCATGCTCTACTCAAAATTTCCCCTTCTAAATCCAAATATCTCCAAAAGAAAGACTTAATCAAACACTTTCATTTGATACTGCAAGAGAAATCTCAGAAGAAATGCTGAGATTTGAAACAGGAAGGTTAGTCTACATCAGGAGAAGAGATAGAAAGCAACCATGGGCAGGGATAACAGCATGGGAAATGATTCCCATTTCCTGAAAGGGACAAGGGCTGCTGCACTGAACAAGACTCTGCACTAAACTGGAGACATTTCCCTTTATGCTCTTCCTCAAGTTTCATCAAAGCAACATGAATATGCTTGCTAGGATGCCCAATATTATGAGGTAGCTCTCAGGCTGGGCTTCATTGTCTTAAACTGAGGAAGTATTTCTATACCAGAGGCTATCCCCTATTGGATGATTTCCATCATTTCTTCCATAGACCACACTCACATCTGTTATTGTGAAGGCTTTTCTACTATACCGAATGTTTATCGAATGTTGGACATTGTTCTAAACTCTACACATGCATGAACGTAATTTTACAACTTTCTTACGTAAGTACTGTTGCTGTCCCAGTGTTACTGGTGAGACACAGTATGCAAGAAATCTGGTGTCTGAGACTATGCACACTGCAAGTCTTATTCTTATTCACTAAGCATCTCTGGCCAGTTCCTTCACATCTAAAATAAATGAACACTTATCTTAGGTCTTTTTCATTCTGTTTATTTGAATATTAAGTTAAAATAAAAGCCAACTAAAACATGCTCCTCCAACTTTGCAACTTATGTTTCAGGGAAAAGATTCTGTTTTCTGAATTGTATGTATTGATCTTTGGCTCTGCATGCCACAGAGGTAAACATGATTTTGATACACTGCATGTGTTATGCCTAGGACTGAACAGGCAAAACAGTATATAACATTTATATTCTCAAAAATGAAGTCCTCTTTTGGAATGACTTTTCGTTCTTTAACTTCTCACTGGTTTGGACTCAAACAAGGTCCCCCATCCTTAAAACCACTAGGTGGAAATTGTCATCTCAAATTATATATATATATATATATATATATATATATATATATATATTCCAACAAAAATTGATACACATCTTAGGAAACAAAAAATGCTATAAAATACTAAATTTATTTAAACATCATGAGATTAATGAAATTTATCTTTGATTTCTCCAGTTACAAGAAGTACCCAAAGTGGAGGTCATTAGAATCCAGACATTTACTAGTATGGTGAAGTACTGCTCAGATAACCTCAGTCATTGAGATTACTACACATGCATTTTCAGTTTTTTCTCTAAGGGTCAGAAGTACAGTGAGTTTTCTGAGACAAGTGACATCCTTTAGGAGAGTAGTGTCAGCTGTTAAAAAAACATATTATTATATTGAAGTGTTTATACAGATTTTGGTGCTCTCTCTGTCTCTCTCCTTGGATATGAGAATATAGACATAGATACATACAGAAAGATATAGTTAAAATATACATATATTTATACATATATATGTATATATAATATTTACATATTTATAATAAATATAATAAATATTTATATATTTATTATATGTTTACATATTATAAATATTTACATATTTATAATAAATATCATATATAAATATAATATTTATATATTTATAAATATTATGTATACATATATGCATATGTAATAATATATTTATAAATATATGTTTTAACTATATCTTTTTGCGTGTGTCTATGCCTGTATTCTTTGCTTCCTGCATCTTTCCATCAAATTACCCAAATTAAAAGGAAAATTTTTACTGGGAGTACTCATGTAGTATTCAGACACTGGTGTTAAATCTCTAAACTTCCATTTGTGCTTCTAGATTGCTTCATGCAAAAGTATCTCTCTATAGATTTATTTTCCCTCATTGTCAAATGCTTGAACAGCATCATTCTTCCAGCTATGACCACTGTATTTTAGCAATTCCTTGCTCACCCATGGCTCACCGACTGCTTTGAAGTCTATCCTAAGTCATTCTTTCAAGTCTTACTGATATCCTGTTGGGTATTTTTGTTGCTGTCATAAATGCTACATTTCAAGAACTCTCTAGGTGATAATGGGATTGATAATCTTACTGAGACCATCTCATGTTAGGAAGAAGCTGCATTTTATAGTTCATACACTATTTAAAGCTCCCATATTTCCACTGAAAGTCTGCCAGAAGCTGGCTGGAGCTTGTGCTCCTCATTGTAAGGGGTGTTTCCTCAAGTCCTCAGCTCCTGACAACCAGGAAGCACTTTGCACAGTCTCTGCAGTCCTGAGGAATTTAGAAGAAAATTCACATCGTGCTACTTCACTTTAAAAGCATAGTCTAACTTTATTCATATTTTCAACCTATATGATTTCAAATTGCATAATCCAAATTAAAACAGAACAAAACCATACTTAATTATATTCCACTCTCTAGGTTTATGAAGACAAATACAACTATATAAAATTGAGTTTAATTCTTTGTGGACTTACCCTGTTGAGAATGCAATAGTGAGGGAGGTAAGCAAAAACATTTAGTCCTCACGCAGTGCTGGAATCTATGGAAAGCTAAATATTTGTTGAAAAGAATTAATGAATGTCTAAACTCATAATTTGCCACTAAACTATTTTCTTAACATGTCCTCCTACTCAGAGGTTTATTTTTCTTGTCTCATTTTTCAGCTGCTGGGGATTTAGGCCCTGGCACTGAGTTACATCCACAGGACTTAAAAATTTTTATTGTTCAAGTTCTGAAACAGAACCTGGCTAAGTTGCTAAGTTATCCAAGCTGAGCTCATATTTGCACTCTCCTGGAGTGGTAGACATATAGCTGTGTACCAACATACCCATCTACATAACTAACTTTTTAAAACCTGTTCTTTTAAAACTTTCCGTATGCTTGTTTTTCCACTTTTTGCATGTGTGTAATGCTTTGTTGAAATCATGTTACTTGTATTACCAGCCTTGTGGATTCCAAAAGGAACGAGAAGATAAATGGTTGATGTAGTTGCCAAAAACCCTCATTTTGTATAAAGCTGCACTGAGGAAACTGCAGTTTCTAAGATGCAGAGAAAGTCCTGCTCTAGTTTGACAAAATGCAGACTGTGTTTAGCAGGGAAGGTCGATAGCCACTGGCTCACCGTTTGGGAAGCTCATGCTAAAGCATGATAAATATACTTACTGCCTCATTCACCAGCAACTCCCAAGGAATACCTTTTATTGATAGGAAACATTTTATGTTTCAAGCTACAGTTATTTCCACAGTGAATAAGTGACAGTTTAAACTCAAATCAAGTTTGTCAGATTCCTTGTGTCTCTAACCACTCTGAACTCCTCTCTCACAAGACACAATTTCACAAAGAAATGATTGCAATAGGAGGGAAATTAAAATCTTTTTGAAAAATAAAAATCACCGTGATGAGTTAGTCTGGATGATTAACAATACAAGAAAAAGAAATCTATTTTTAACTTCTTAAAGAGCCATCACACAATAAAATTTTGTTTAGATTTTTCTATGCATGCAACTTCAAGCATTACAAGTTTTGGTTAAAAATAGAAACTTTAGGGTAAGCAACTCAATCTCAATATGAAAGAAAGATTAGCTTCATGGCGGCCAAATAGATCATTAACTGCTCTGGTGGGCACAGAAGGTTTGTAATGCAAGAATGAGGATTGTTTCAAAGATTAGCAGGTGAACAGCTGAAACAAATGTCCTGTGCATGTCTTCAGAGATGAAAATTTCACTATTGTATGATTAAAGGGAAACTATCAAAAAAAAAAAAAAAAAAAAAAAAAGAAAGGAGAAGAAAGCAGAAAGTAACGCCATTGACCACCTAGTTCTGGATGGTATTTATACACCATTTCCATTAAAACCCACCTGAGCTCATTGCTGTGCATAAGATCAGTACTATCATCTCATCTTCCACACAAGAAGGAGCTGGGCTAATATTTCTATGTCTTGGATATCCAATTTGAGGTTTACAATATATAAATAATATATCCAACACCACAAAGTTTTCTAACAACAAAGTTAGACTTTAACTAAAGTTCTGGAGCAGAAAAATAATATGGATAATAAAACAATTGGAAGAGACAGTAGGATCAAGTGTAAGGCCAGAGAGAAACGTCCTCCTTAGTCCTGTCAGATCCTGAAGCATCTCCATACTGAAGTGTACTATCTGCAGAATGTGGCCTTGGGGAAGGGTTGGCAGCCAACAGAGGTGAAGGGACACATAAAGCCCTGCCAGGACAGCCTCAAATTTGTTTTAATTTAGTGTGATTCCTTCAAATATACTATTTGAGAAATTAAGTGTCTTTCAAATGATAAGAACTGAGATGGGAGGCTTACTGGGGAAAAATACATGTATTTCCAAAGTACAAAATTTACTTGTCACTGGTCCAAAGTACTATGATGTTCACTGTCCTAATAATTTCCCTTTATCCAGTTTCCTACAGACAACATGGAAGTCTTAATGTGCATTTTGATGCATTTATTTTTTTTCAGTGAGTATATTCTAGTTACTGAAAATTCATCACTTAAGAGTAGACATAAATAGCTGGCCTCATGGATCTTATATTTGAGAGGTAAAAGAGACTAAAATAATACATAAATAAAATTTGAAGAATATTAACAGAAGTGCTATGAAAAAGCAAAACAGCATGATAAATGGGTTGGACAGCTGGGAGGCAGTAGCACAGCAGAAAAGGAGGCTTGGTGTAAGTGCTTGCAGTAGGTGGAAAGATGATGAGTGCAGATGCTTTATAGTGGAATTAGCTGAAGCAAATGCTATATGGAAGAAAATGTAGACATGTGTTCTGAAAACAATGAAGAAAAGAAAGGACACAAAGTCAAAGAGAAATCGTGTAGGGCCATGCGGATCCATTAGCATTTACTCTGGATGCAAGGAAAACTAGAAATCTTGCGGGAAGCAATGATAATGACTTAATTTAGATTTTAAAATTATACAGTAGATATCCAAGTACCCACCATGTTCATGAGGAGGTGAATAGTTTATTATAGGGTCTAGAAAGTGCAAGTAATGTGAATCTTATTACACATCTAACAAACTTGCTGAAATCCCCTTCCCATACTGACCTCTATGTGGCCTAAAGAAAATCGCTGCCTATTAATAGCATTACTTCTCTCCTTTTTTTGTAGCAAGCCACCGAAACTTTATTGTAATGTTCTCAGCCCTTGGAATCAATTTAAATATGTAACTGGTAAATAGATGCATTTTATTTAACTCTGGAGCAAGTTTGTATTTTTTCCTCAAGTGTGCCACTTGAAAGGCTGTACTCCTCACTCCACTAAGGCTTACAAAAATGTTTATCCAGAAAAAGAAGTACTTAGAGGAGGTGATGTTGCTGCTAAGAAAAATTCCCCCTTTCCTCTTTTTCCTCTTCCTCTTCCTCTTCTTCTGGTTGTTGCTAAATTGTAATTGTTAAGATTAATAGTCAATTTGGTTGGTTTGAGAGACACCTAGGGCATTAATAAAACATACCTGTGGATGAATATAAAGGTGTGATGTTTGTTGGGGTCTATAACTGGTCCCTGGTCCTTTTCTCTGTAGCAGTGTTCTGCTCTGCCTCCAGGCTGCCATGAATTAAGCAGATTTTGTTTAACCATGCCTTCCACCATGACGTGCTGACCTTGGACTGAATTCCCTGAAATGGTGAGTCACCCTCATTTCTTTAGGTTTTGAATATTGGATAATTTTCTCAGCAATGGGAAAGCCATAATTAATCTTTAAACAGACTAAACAGAACATGTATCAGATTTTGTGACACATAGACATTTCAACCTTCATTAAAGGTAATGCCTTCGTACATGGACTTCAATACATTTGCCCTCATAATTCATATCAGGAAGGAAGGTAATTTTAAGAAGTAATTATCAGTAGTAGAGGGACCACCAATGAGATTTCATTTTTACTTCCAAATTTAAGACCCCAGCATTTCTAAATCACCCACTAACAGGCCTGCCAATCAAGGCTTGTTCAGAAGGCTCTGACTATGCTGCAGCGAGGAAAAGTAAGGGTTGGGAACTCTTTTAGCCAGAACTATATTTTTTATTAAAATAAAGGTCCCATATGCACAATGACAGCCTGCAAATAGGTAGTTTGTAGCACATCAAGAGGAGAAAGTGTCCAAGTAGCAGGTGAGGGCATGAAAGTCAAAGCTAGCCATTTGTCCACCCCTTACCCATTTAAGTAGAACTGGGAAATTTGCAGGCTTAGGAGTACCTAATTCTCTCTGCAGTTCCTTTACAAAGATAGTGTCATTAACAAGCAAGACAATTGTGCATTAAAACACAATGTGTTCATCAGATAAATTTCATTATCACAAATGTCTACAGGGGATTTTTACTGTCAAATCAAGATGGCCATTGAATGGCCACTAAAAAATTCTATTCCCATTTACTGCAAAAATACAACCAAAGAAAGCTGGGAGTCACATTGGCAACATTAACCTTACCCAAAGAGGAAGAAGTGCAGACTCTTTAGGTTTTCAGAATGAGAATCCGATATTAGCAACATTCCCCTTTACATAAACATTAAACATGTAGAAGCTGAGTTAAAGCACTAATAGTTAAAACTTGCACAAGAGAATCACCAGGAAGATTTTAAATTATCCTTATTGTATCCTCTGTCATATTCCTCAATTATCAGCACTTTAAAGAAAACTTCCAAGTGATTCTGATGTGAGGCAACTTTGAGGAGCTGTGGCTTAAAGATAATGTTTCATTCAAATGACAATTGCTGCAAACTTTTATCAATAATTATCACATGATTTCCTTACAACCCAGGTATTAAAAATCTCACTATGTGCCATAATATTCAATATTAAAATTTATCCAACTCTTAACACATTTTATTTTGCAACACAGCCATAACTAAGACCAGGTCAAAAAAAGGTGCTGCCTTTCTTAATGAGATATATAAAATTTTGTGTTTTTAAATACTATTTATAGTTCTGGAGCACATTTTAGATTGAATGATTTCTATTTTCCTATTTCTCAAATCTTTACACAATAAGGACAATAAAGAATCTTAATGGCATTCAATATTACCAGGCATGATCATTCCAAGTGTTTTTCAAATTAGCTTTAGTGGATGACAAGACATCTTGATAGCACTTGATACTTTTGTTGAATCAACAAGATTGACTTCTCTCATGGTCAATGTTCAGTGAGTCAATCGCTCGCACTACACAATGGATAACAGTGAAAGACAATTTTGTTTTATTCATTGCAAGGTTATTCTATGTTATTAAGAACAAAGAAAAAGTCTCCGTGGAATCAGATTCAATCTTTGAAAATGTAACACATCTATTAGGAGAAAAAAAAAAGAATGTCATATGAAAAAAACTTGGCTAAATTGGTTGAAACGTCTCTTTAAAACTAAGTTTACACATTAAAGAAAAGATAAAGGCCATAAGCACATCATTTTCTAAGACAGAATTATTTTCTGATTTTCAGCAGTGTCATATTTTTCCTATTATATTTTCAGCATTTTTGATTATGAGCAGCAGAAAATAAAATCAAATTGGTTAAAATAGAAATGATAAATTCACTGGTGTCTGTAACTAAACTATGCACAGGCTTTTGGCTTCAGGTGCTTTTGGATCCAGATGTTCAAAGTATGCTAGAATTGGTCTTCTTCTACCTCTGAGCTCTGTTTTCTCTCTGAGCTGCTTGAAATTTTAGTTTTTTGTGCCATGTAATGGACTTTTATGTTCAATAAGCTCTCAGTTTGTGACTCTCCTTTGTCTTGTTTCCGTTTCCCATCACAAAATTAAATTGCATGAGTAAGGAGACATTCCTGGCTAGATCTGGCTCCTGTGTGCATCTTACAAAGCTGGGATGAGCGAGAGAGGTGGATCATATTCAATTAAAAACCTGCACAAAGAAGAAATAAAGGTAGCAAAAGGTGATCAAAGAATCAGTGTCAAGAATGGGAATATGGAAGCTGGGTAGGCCTTTACAAGAGATTCTGTTTCATTTGCCTTAAAAACTGATGCCTGATAGAGCACTTGCCTTTGAGAAATTCGATAGCAAGGAATTTAAAGAATATTCTGCTCACTCTTGTTTTTGTCCTACAGCAGGACTTTTAACGTATATATGTTATATCAGTTCCATCTTAGACAAGACAATATGCCTGATGTTCCCAGCCAGGAATCCCTGATTCATCATAGTCCATAGGTCAGAAACCCCAGGGACAGGGGAGGTGGGAGAACAGAGACTGTGGTACTTTTCTTACTGTTTTTTTATTGTATTGTGCTACTGCCTTATGAAACACATCACATCTGAACTTCTGTACCTCTGTTAATTCAGCATGCATACTCTCTGACTCTAAGCAAAATTAGGGGTTTTAAGTAATTTTAACAAGGAAAAAGTTAACTTTTTATGAACGAATATTTAGTTTTCCAAAACACAGTATTATCTAGGAGAAGGTAGTTCAGGGTTTCAAGTTAGGTTCTTAAAACTCAACATTTCTATTATTTTTAAATCATAACTAGCAGCTCTAAGAAATTCAGGGTGTGTCCCATGAAAGCTATCACATGATTGAGACTGAAATCTTATCTCCTTTTGAGTCTTTTATTTCAGTGTTTCAAAGTCACAAATGGGAAAATGTTTGTAAGACTGTTACAGAAATAGGATCGATGAAAGTGTTAAGAACCACTCAAGTATTTTATATGGAGACTATTTCATTTAATGATTTATGAATGACAGAGTAATAGGCTACATAAATGTGTAAATATCTTTCTTCTTGCCACCTTGCACCAAGAATTAGAATTTCATTCCATTCAGCCTCATCAACTTAGCAACCTAGGAGAACCAAAGTGTAGCTTTATTTTTAAAGGTCCACAGTTGCTTATTAAAACAGGACTTCAAGACTATACCTTGATAACACTGAGTCACACAGTTCACAAGGCATTGCAGTATATTGAACCCCTAATTTTACTCACCAGATAGCATTAGCAGCCCTCAGTTTTGCCACAACCCAGAATGTCTCAGACATGGCTTCCTCTAGAGCACAGATTTGAAAATCTCTGTTTCCTAAACTGAAATGAAAATAGTAAAAATCTCAGAACATTTTATTAATATAATAGGGAAGTTTTTTGTATATAATCTTTTCTCGTTCCTGAATTCTGATATTATTACAGGTATTACCTTGGAATCAACCAAAAATTTGTTTGTTTGTTTGTTTTCTAAAAAGTTCTGAGAGTAAAAGTTGAAGTTACCACACAGCATAACTCCCTTAGCTAGATTAACCTTCAAAGGTAAAGAAGTAAGGAAAACTACTGCTTAAAGTAACAGATGGATGTGCCCATTGAAATGAACATTCTTCTTTTGCACTTTCCTTCTGATTTCTGCTGGTCACTATAGCAACGAGAACAGAAGCGATTCAAAACCAGGACACATGCACTTGCTCCTGACAAGTTCAATTTAAGTCTATATTATCAACATAAAAAAAGAAACTACATAAATGTAATGAGTGCATACACATAATCAGGAGATCAGTGCTATGCCAGCTGCGACAGTGACACTTAGTTCAAGAAAACCCTTGGGATTTTTTTCAGAGGGAGGAAAACTCAAACATTTTCATTAATGTATCACTTTGTCAAATCTCTCATGGGAGCTTCGGATCCCTTGAATCTTAGGCAGACTTAAACAGTGTCCCTCCATAGCACTTAGATATTTCTTGCCCATAAGGTAGAGTGATGAGTAATGAGTGTCTCCAATGATAACAAGTGAACAGAATTTTGAATATTTAAATATAATCTGGAAAACTCTTATGTTCCAAGTTAAAGAATCAGAATAATATCACTAAAGAAAAACTGTATGCTCTAATGGAATTTTTTGTCATACTCAAATTTAACAAATATAATTAAAATGATGCTTAGAGTCAGACATATATATCAAAATTAAGGTTGTAATGTTCACAACAAATGAGTTGCTTCCCTGTATGACTAAAAGTCATTATACAAAATATGTTATCCCCTAACTTTTATCATTACACTCACTCAAAGAAGATGATGTTTAGGGCTTTCTTATTTTAAGATTTGCTTTAGCCATATCTCAGTTTAGAGAGTGTGGAAATTGAATTCCTTGTTTTCAGGGAATCAAAATTCTAGAGGCAACCTCAAGATTTCCAACTATGAATCAGAACCAAATGTAAGCTATATTATATAAATGAATAGTTTAAAATTTTCTCCAAAAATCAAACAAAAATATATAACACATTCATTTCTTTTGAACAGAAAGTTTATTTATTAATCCAATTTAATCTCTCATACTGCATTTAAAAGATCATTCTTATTTGAGATTTTCCAAGAAAAAAATGCAGTTGGAAATGTATCTGCCTGGCTGCAAGATTACCTTCCAAACATTCCTGAAGTGTTTCAGAGATGTATTTCTGCTTTCTCTTCTGCAAGTTAACTATTTAATTTCAAGAATATTTTTAAATGTGGCTTTGAGTTTTAAGTTTTTAACCAATTTCATATGTCTCTTTTGATTCAGTATAACTTGGTAGATAATGATATACAGGAAATGGATAGTTTAATAAAATGCAAAGCAAATAGAAACTTTTACATTTCTATTCATGTGATCTTGATATTGATTAAGAAACACGTTATATTCTCTCTTAGGCCTTGATCACTTTAATGAGCCTAGTACCTTTGGAATGCTAACCTGTAGGTTTTCCTTGAATTCTCTTTCATCCTTGCTCAGACAAATAACAAGCTGGCTCTTATGTGTTTAAAAAAAACTGTAGATCCAAGACCAATAATGAGTTAGGCATGTGGCTAGAAATTAGATTCTTTGGTATAAGTGTGATGAATATATATATCAAGCAATAGAGTACAAATAATATATTTTCATCCAAGAATAAATAAGCATATGGAATTTACCATAGAAGAACAATCTGGTAAAGATTTGAAGATTTTTTCCAAATATTTTATTTTCCAAAATAAAGGACTAAATAAGGACAAACTTTTACGAATTTCAGGTTAAGTCCTCCTTTTATGTTAAAAATAATAATTCTGAGAGAATTTAAATATAATTCCTTCTGTTTTATATAAAATTCAGCAACATATACAATATAATTTCTAGACATTAATATGCTACACAAGTGAATTTTTCTTGTCCAAATTCAGGATATTCACATGTAGACAAATATTTTAACTGTGTTGATTCACTTACTTTAGATTATCTTTGGAAACTGCAACAATTCTAAAAGTGAATGATTGGTTTAGATGCATATCTCTTGAGGAATTAGCAGTGTTCAAAAACTTAAATTGATTTTAAAAAAGCAATTGAATTTAGAAATCCAAGTTTCCAAAGTAAGGTCAAAAGGAAGTTACTTGGAAAACAACAGAAGATAATGTAATAGGATATGGAGACACATTTATTTCATGAAGAAAACTCTATCACTAACTAAATAGAATATATGTAAAATTCTTCAACCATTATATCATTTATGGGAAAGATCTTCTTCTGGTTTATTTTCTTAGACAACATGGAGAACCATTTTGACTTGCAGTAGGATCAGGCATGCTTTCAGGCTGAGACTTCCAGATAAGGTAACAAGTGATTTTTTTTTTTTAAATCTGTAGGTAGCAACTTTCTCTCATTTTTAACTGATGAATAAACAATTATCTATCCTTTTAGGCAAATGAGGGACTCTAAGCAGGTAATTTAGCGACATACCCCTGATCAATAATCAAGATTAATAAGATTTTAATAGGCCATTTTTTACTATTTTTATTTTAAAGGGAATAAGCCAAGCAAAATAAAACAGAACAAAGCCAATCAAAACAAACCAGCATAAGTGACACAGGACTTCAAAACAGTAAAAAATCAACAATGCCACTTGTGGTCTTCAAAATAGCTGTAGACATAGTAAAAATCAAACAAAACAGAACAGAATACAACCAAGAAAAACAAAACAAAGAATGCAATATCTTGCTCTCTTTTAAATAGCATCCCATGCCATCATTTATAATAAAATCAAATATGACAAAACAGAATAATGAAATCCAACTCAACAAAACAATGAAAATGATACAGGACTTCAAAACAAGATAATAGGGAACTAACAATGGCTACCACCTTCAGAAGGAGATACCACTGCCCTTTGACTAGATGATCAGATCTCTGGCCCTTGACCCACAAAGTCAGTGAAACACCAATACGAAAAGCATCAAATTGCATTTCACCTAAATAGCTGTCATCACAGGCTGTGTTTCTTTGGATCAGCTGGTTGCTTACATGACAGGTGGAGGTGGGAGTGGGGTTGGCCCTTCTTGTTTCCCAGCCTATTCGCCAGAAGGAGCTGGGGTCTGACATTTCCCCTGGCAGCAGTGGCCCACACATGGTTCTGGTTCGCAGAGAGGGCTTGCTTCTTGGTGACTTCTTATTCTCTTATCCCGTGGTCCGTGGATGGCACTGACTCATGGGGAAAGGCCAGGGTCTGATAGCAGTAGCCCACGCATGGCACTGGTTCGCCAATGGGTCATTTTTAAAAGTAAAAATTAGTACCAAAAATTCATAGCAAATGAAATATATTGAAGTTTTAAATAAAGAAAAATGTATTGGTTCTACTCTGTTACTGACAATTGCTAGTAACTATTTAATTGTAGTTTTAATTACACATTAGCATGCACACACTTGTGTGTGTGTGAGTGCACATTTCTGTTTTACAGGGAATTAAACCCAGAGCCTCACACATACTTAACAAGTTCTCTTACAATGGGCCTCACTCCCAGCACTACACAAGTTTTAAAGATTTTTAAGATCTATACTTTTTTCCAGTGTGAATTTTGAGACAAAAGAAAAGTGCTATGAGCCTTTTTAAATTGCAAATTTTGATACTAAGACAAATTAAGAAATATTTCAATTTTAGGCCTGTCTTATAACAATATGTGAATATTTCCACTGTATCATAAATACATGTCCCATAATGTATCTTTTTCAGATACTGGGAGTGAAGAGGTAGATTTTAAAAGCTCATCTTCTATTACATTTAATTTATTTTTATTCTTCTTTTTTTAAATAAGGTTGGTTAAGAGCTTATCAATTCTATTTATTCTTTAAAGAACCAACTGTTTGATTCATTGGTTCTTTGTATTGTTTTCTTAGTCTCTATTGCATTGATTTACACTTGATCTTTATAATTTCCTCCCTTCTTTTGGCTTTGAACTGAACTTGCTCTTTTTTTTTTTCCCTAGATGTTTGAGGTGCAGCATCAGGTTGTTTATTTGTGTTTGGTCTGTTTTCCTGATGTGGGAATTCACCACAATAAATGTTTCTCTGAGGACTGCTTTCACTGCATCCCACAGGTTCCAGTAAATTGTATTTGTATTTTCATTTTCTGGTAGATATTATTTAATTTCTTCTTTAATTTGCTCTGTGACCCACTGATTAATCAGGAATGTATTACTCAATTTCCATGTGTTTTGGGGGTTTTTGCAGTTTCAATTGTCATTAATTTCTAGTTTCATGGCACTATGATCCAATAACATGCATGTGAAAATTTCAGTTCTTTTGCATTTACTTAAGCATGTTCTGTGGGCTAGATTTTAGAGAATGTCCCATGTGCTGCTGATAACAATGTATATTCTGATGTTGTTGGGTGGAACACTTTGTATATGTCCACTAAGTTCATTTGTTCATAGGTGTGATTCAGTACTGTTATTTCTTTGCTGATTTTCTGTCTAGTTGATCTGTCCCTTTGTGTCAATGGCATATTGAAGTCTCTTATCATAATTGTGTTATTGCTTATTTCATTTTTCATTTCTGTTAATATTTGTTTTGTATAGCTGGGTGCTCCTGAATTTGGTGCATATATATTTAAGATTGTTATCTCTTCCTCTTGAAGTTTTCCCATAACTAGTATGTAGTGAGCTTCTTTATCTCGTTGGATCATTCTTGGTTTGAAGTTCATATTGTCTGCAAACAGAATAGCTAACCTTGCTTTTTTGGGGGTTCCTGTTGCATGAAGTATTGTTTTCCATCCTTTGACTTTCAACCTGTGAAATGTCCTTTCAAGTTAGATGGGTTTCTTGTATACAGCATATGGCCGGATGTTGTTTTTTGATTCATTCTGCCAGTCTGTTTCATTTAATTTGGGAACTGAGGCCATTTACTGACACATATATTGGTTTATTTTTGACATGCTATCTTTCTTCTCTTGGTACCTTACCTTTCGCCTCTGTTTAATCATTTGCCTTGCTTAGTGGTTTTTTCCTATGTCTATATAGAATGTCATTCAGTATTCTTTGCAGGGTTGGTTAGGTGATCATGAAGTGCATTAGCTGTCTTTGTCATGGAAATATCTTATTTCCCCATCAATTTTGAAGGACAGTTTTTCAGGGGTACATCAATCTGGGTCAGAAGTCATTTTCCTTTAGGATTTGAAATATTTCATTCCATGCTCTTCTTGACTTTGTGGTTTGTGTCAAGAAGTCTGCTGTGATTCTGATAGACTTTCCTTTATAGATGATCAGTCTCTTCTCCCTAGCAGCTTTTATTATTCTGTTCTTATTTTGGATTTCTGGGATGTTGATTATTATATGTCTGAGTGTAGTTTTATTTTTGTTATGGCTATTTAGAGTTCTATATGCTTCATTTATCTTTTTCTCAGTTTCCATTCTCATGTTTGGGAAATTTATGGCTATTACTTCTGTAAACAGCCTCTAGATATCATTTGTGTTGTCACCTTCTTTTTCATTTATCCCTATCATTCTTATGTTGTTTTTTTGTATCATCTTGCAGCTGTTGAATTGTTATTTTCTAATTCCTTGTTAGTTTTAAAAGATCTTTCATTTCCTTTTCACTAGCTGCAATCTTGTCTTTGAGATCTGAAATTCTATCTTCACTTTCATTGAGACAATTTTGCTAACTTTCAGTGGAATTTTTGATTTCCCGGATATCTCTGAATCTGTTTCATGCATTCTGGTTGTTTCTTATACTGTTCATTCAAAGCTTCCATGTTTTTGTAGTGTTCCTCTAATTTTTTAACTGTGTCTTCTTTAGATGTGTTCAGCATTGCTTTCATGACATTTATCACTTCTTCTTTTATCTAGGAGATTACTTCTGAGCTGACTTTTTATATAGATAGCTTCCTGGAGTTGTTTTTTTTTTTTTTTTTTTACTTCAGTAACTATCATGTCAGGAGTTTCAGGTACATTGCTTGCATTTTCTTCTATGTCCATATCTTCTAGGCTTGCTTGGGATCAACTGGAGGTGTGAGACTGCATTTTGCTCTTTCATTTTGTCATTTTCCTATATTCCCTTAGGAAAGCTGGGCAAGGTTTCAGTTTTTTCTATCTACCCCTACTGCAGGGAGTTTCCCCAGGTGAGTGGAGGTCATTAAATAGGCCTTACCAGGTGGCTCCCAGCAACTCTTGGTCACTAGGTGGGGCCCAACTAGGTCCTGACGGACCTTCTCATGGGTTCTCTGGTGATGAGGAGTGCTGGGCAGGGCCCTATCAGGCTCCAAGTGTCTAGGCTTTCTCAGAGGTTGGAGATTGCTATGTGTACTTTCAGCTCACTAGGCAGAGTGCTGGTGATTCCAGGCCACTTGGGAGTTGCTGGATAGGGCCCAAGTAGGTATGGAGGGACCTTTCAGTGAGTTCTCCAGTGATGGGGGTCACTAGTTGGGCCTTACTAGGCTCAAAGTGCACACGAGATGGAAATCACTATGGGCATTTTCAGCTCATAAGGCAGAGCGCAGGTAGCTCCAGGCCTTTTATTTTTATTCTTATAAGGTCTTTAAATACCTTAACAGAAGGTTTTAATGTATATCAAAATATCAATAGAGATGAAAGATACTATCTGCAAAAGTGATGCAAAATCATAAGTCACTATGTAAATGCAAACTATGAGTCAATTTAAAACACATCATCTAAAATACAAGGGCATTTGATTTTTCTGGTTTTACTTAAAACTAATTTTAGACTTTTATAGGAAATGCATTAATAGCACTGCATTTCTCTTTCAAATTTTCCCAAGTTACATTGAGCATTACTATAATAGGAAATTGACATGGGTGTAATATGCAAATCTCACTTAGCTCTCATCAGTTTTCTTATGTATGTGTAGTCCTGTCTCATTTTATCATATGCATATATCTGTGTTGCTTTCTTGATTCTTTTCTTGTCTTCATCTTTCACATTCCAAGATTTTACCAGGAACGTTCATTTGATCTCAGAGAAATAATGTTTGCTCCTGTATTCTACACACTAGCTTTCCTTTCTGGTCTCTATTTTCCATCTTCCCTGTTCTACACTACCTTCTGCACTATCATCATAAGATCCTGTGAGCACGTTTAATGGTCTCATACAAGCTCAAGTACAACTTCTTCTCTGGAATCTGCCGTTACCAGGCTCCTGATTACTCCTGTACTCTTGTCTCTGAGTCTTTTATAATTATGCTTGACATTAGACTTCACAAATATACCCTTAAGTCTCCCTGATGTACATGATAGGATCACACTTCACTACTTTTTAAAATTAAGGCGTACACATCAGGTTTATTTTGACTCAGAAAATGTGAGCAAAAATAAGGCTTGCAATTCAAGGAGAAAATATTCAACAGCCAGGTTGGAAATACCAAAAGTTCCTTTTCTGCTGCACAGATGAATAATGCTATGCATGTTAGATGTGCTGACAGCTTTAGGAAAGTTGACCTCTAAAGAAGAGAGACTGAACTTTATTGTCATTAAGCAACAAACCTTAGTATTTTAAGCCACAAACTTTCTGTGGCATTTTGTTAATTCAGACATCACAACACAATTCTGTGGTTGTTTCCTCAGGGAATCCATGTCTTCTAGGCATTTGCTTGATGGATGTCTATACAATATTTAAAGACTTATTCAAGTATCACCTCCCTTCTCTAGTTTGTGTTTCTACTCTATCAACAATTCTAGTTCTCTTATTTGTATCTCACAGAAATATGTGTACATGTATATGTGTGTTTACATACACTGGCATATGATCACAAGACAGTTGTTCATTTGATTCCATCCCTTGGAAAATTACTAGCTATTCAAGGGTAAATGTACTCTGAGGTAGAAAAAGCTGAATTTCTCCTTGCTTTGTTTTCATAACTGAGCCATCCTTCCTCCCTTTACATTTTAGAAAGGGCCAGATTCCCTACTCTTTTTTTTTTACCGGTACCAGGGATCGAACTCACAACCACACACCTACAAGGGAGGCGCTTATGCTGCTGAGCTAAACCCCCAGCCCCTATCAGATCCCCTACCCTTGAAACTATGTTTGTAAACTTTTCTTTAAGCTAGTGTAATTAAAATTTTATCAAGGGAGTGTGATAATAAGTGATACACTTCTCTCACTTTTAAGGACAATTGCCATCCTCTTCTTTTTTCTTATGCCTTTCATTGGCTGGAATGTAAATGTGGTTGGAAGCTAGAATCAATCATGTAAGAAAGGATAATGCTCACAGGCCAGTAACCCAAGGTCCATGGAATAAATCCAAACCACCACTGGATTCAGAAATCAACTTTTATTAGAACACGGCAATAACTGTTCACCTAATTTTGGCTTTGGATTCTTTTGTACTATAATAGCAGAGGTCTCAGAGCCTGTGTGGCCTTCAAAGTCTAGAATATTGACAACTCTGTCCATTTATAGAAAATATTCAACCATTTTCTAGGCTAGTAGATAGTAGACTGGCAAGGAAGAAATTACCTGGATACATGGATAACATCATGAAGCAAAGAAGACTTTCCATGGTGGACAATCTACCTTTATCGGTAACATCACCATAGAGAAAACATTTAATTTGTTTGAGCCATGATGCAATAAGGACTCTTGGGAGATTACCTAAAGTAGATGAAACAAAGTAATATATATATATATATATATATATATATATATATATATATATATATCAACCACTTTTGAGCCACACAGGGGCTTTGGAAGCATATATTGGGATAAGCTTCTTGAAAGAAAACTGTAAATTCTATGACAATAATTCTATAGCTGTAATGACAGTAATATAATAAAGATAGACATCATATAAATGAGTATTCATGCATTTTTATTCATATATGTAGGTAAACCTGTTTTAGAGAAAATGCTAACACATTTCATTGTACAATAATATGAGACAAATTTGGAGACAAGAAAGGATGTGTTCAAACCTAAGGCCTTCCACTATTGGATGTGTGTTCTGAATGATTACATATAAAATGGAATTACCATTGTACTTTTTTGTGATTACTGTAGAAAGAAATTAGCTCACATAAAACATCTCATCAAGATTACAGGCTTCTTTAGAAATCCCTGGAAACGACATTATTGATTCAAATTTGACTGCTCTATCCCAAAATGCAATAATGTATTAATCAAATGTCACAATAGAAGTGATACAGAGTTATGGTGCTGACTTTCCAGTTTGGGATTCTAATAAATTCAGGAGCAATATTGAAAAAGACAAAGTGGACATGTGAGGCAACCAACAATTTCTACCATAAACATTAACCTAGAAGAAAATGTGGATTTCGTGTCAATTGACTACTTTATATTTTTCATTACCTTTATTTCTAGATCAATGAGCTATAAAATTAAATGCATGTGCTGAGGAATGTATCATTCCTCAAGGAGTTACGATGTTAAGTACCTATATGAAGTAGACAACAGTAGATTTCCTTGCCACATAGGATATATTGCATGATTGCAATTAAAAATTAACCATTGAGAAGTTCCAGAAGAAATTAATGAATAAGCAACAACTAAAGAGATAATTAGAAGAAGGAAGAAGGGGAGAAAACAAGTATGAAGTCACAGGGTGGAGAGCACACAATGTTAGAATTAAAGACCAGGAGCTGGGACTCCAAATGGGGCAAGATAGGTCTAAGGAGAATACTTTAAGTTTTGGAGAAACAAAAGGGAATGCCATTAAGAATTTTAGAATGTCATTAAGAATTTTGGAAGGCGAAAATGTAGAAAGCTGCTTTTTTACTTATCAAGTTTATTTTTATTAGTATATTGTTGTAATACATGTAGTTTATAAACATCTTGGGTAGTGGGCACCTGAACCTAATATAGCTTGATTCTTTCAATTTTCTTTGCTTCCCTCCTGCCTCTCTCTCTCCTCTTCTAAAACATTCTCCTTTCTCATTTTGGTTCCATGGTATTATTGTTATTATCTCATGTTTGTATGATGCTCAATGTTTACACTTATTAAAAGTATTAGGTTCCTGTACGTGGCATAACTTTATTCTGCTAATTTCACTCTCTGATCCTCCTGTCTCACACTCTGTCTGACACTTTCCATTTGAAGAGACTTAGCCCCTTGTCTCCTTCTACCCATCCTCTGTTGTGTTGCTTTTGCGCTTACCTTACTCAAATGAGAGACAGTATAGAGTTTGTATGTGTAGTTTATTTTACTCAACATTGTATTTTCCAGGTGCATCCATTTTCCTATAAATGTCTCAAATTTGTCTTTCTTTATAGCTAGTGTTTCACTGTGTATAAATACCACATTTTCTTTACCCATTGGTCTGTTTGTGGATATACAGGCCACATCTAGCCTGCTTTTAGCTATTATGAATTGTGCTGTTATTAATATTGGTATGCATATATTTCTGTAGCATTATGTCTTTATTTCTTTAGGGAAGATTCATAGAAAGGGTATAGCTGAATTACATGGAACTTCTAATTTTGGTTTTTTGAGGAATATCCATAGTAATTTCCATAGTGATTTTACTAGTTGATATACTCCCACAGAAAATCTAAGATGGCTTCTCTTTTTTAGCACAGCCAGTGTCAACATTCGTTACATTTTGATTTCTTGATAATTGTCATTCTTTATTGTGTAAGATGGAGTCTCAGTGCTGTTTTAATTGGCATTCTTCTAATGGCCAGAGATGTTCAACATTTTGTCATATATTTGTTGGCCATTTGTATTTCTTTTTTCTGAGAGGTATTGATTTATTTCACATGTCAATTTATTTATTGGGTCTTTTTTTAAATTGGTCTTTTCTTGACTTTTTTAAAATATTCTAGATATTAGTCTTCTGTCTGGGAATAGTTGATAATTTTTTTTCCTATTCTGTAGATTGTTTCTTCCCTTTACTAAATGATTCTTTGTTTATAGGAATTTTGTAAATCGATGTAATCCTGCTTTTTTAAATTCTTGCTATCTCTTGTGGAATTCTGGTTATGTTTAGGAAATCCTTTTTTTACACTTACAACTTCAAGTGTTTTAACCATTTTATCTTCAGTAGGTTCAATGTTTCTGTTTTATTTTATTTTTTAACAACTAAGCAATTAATTTTTAAATTTTATTTAAAGAAAGAAAGAAGAAAAAAATTGAAAAATAGAATAGAAAAAATGAGAAAAAAGTAAAATACTGAATTCAAAAAAAACATCATAAAATTACTAGTTGATACATTACATATTGTCATCTTAACATCTTGTTAAAGTTACAAAATCAACCATAAAAAGTGGCTAGACACTCAAACATTGACAGTGCAATCTCTTCTGTTCAACGATCTAATAGAAATCTAGAAATATGGTCATCTATCTTACATACTATACATACTGCTATATCCTTTAGAGGATTTTTCTTCCCTTTCACTTTTACAGTATCTATTATACTTTTTGGATCCCATTATTCTGTCAGTTCTTATTATTTTTATACTATAGAGGCAGTGTGATATTTACTAACGTGAGTCTTATTTATTTCACTAATTAGGATATTCTCAAGTTGCCTCCGTTTACCTATAAAGGCCTTGAGATCATCCTTTTTATAGCTGAATAGTATTCCATTATATAAAAATACCACTTTTTTTTTTTCATCCACTCTGTAGTTGATGGGCATTTTGGTTGTTTCCAAGATTCAGCTATCACAAATTGTGCTGCTATGAACATGGGTGCACATATATCACTGTGAAATGACCTTCTCCATTTTTCTGGGAAAATAGCCAGGAGGGATATAGCTGGATTGAATGTAACTTCCAATCCTAGTATTTTGAGGAATCTCTATATTGATTTCCACAGTGGTTGCACTAGTCTGCACTCCCATCAACAGTGGAGAAGTGTTCCTTTTCCTCCTCATCCTTGCCAAAATTCGTTATCAGTTGTTTTCTTGATGGCAGCCATTCTTTCTGGGATAAGATGAAATCTCAATGCTGTTTTAATTTGAATATCTTGAATGACCAGTGATGGTGAACATTTCTTCATATATTTATTTGCCATTTGTATATCTTCATCTGAGAACTATGTGTTCATCTGCTGAAAATTATACTACTCTAAAATCAAGGAGACTGAAGAGGACATTAGAAAATGGAAGGATATTCCTTGTTCTTGGTTAGAAAGAACCAATGTTGTGAAAATGGTTATACTCCCAAAACTATTATATAGATTCAATGTAATCTCAGTCAAAATACAATTAATGTACCTTATAGGTCTAGAGAAAATACTCTTAAAATTCATCTGGAAACATAAGAAACCTACAATAGCAAAGACAATTCTGGGCAACACAGGCAAGACAGGAGGCATCTCAATTCCTGACTTGAAACTTTACTACTAAGATAAAGTGATAAAATCAGCATGGTACTGGCAAAGGAATAGACCTGAGGATCAGTGGAACAGATTAGAAGTTGCAAACACAACTACAAAGACACTCAGCCACCTGATATTTGACAAAGGGGCTAAACAAGTTCACTGAAAAAAAAAATATTGCCTCTTTAATAAATGATGTTGGAAAAATTGGCTTTCCACATGCTGAAGACTAAAAATAGACCAATGCCTATCAACATACACTATACTAAAGTCAAAATGGATCAAGGATCTAAAGATTAAAACAGAAACACTAAATCTACTGGAGGACAAGGTAGGTAAGAATCTTGGAGATGTAGGGGTAGGGAAAGAATTCATGAATAAAATGCAAACCGTATGGGAAATACTTCAAAGAATCAACACCTGGGATCTCATGTTACTAAAAAGTTTTTGCACTTCAAAAGAAATCACCAATAAAGTGAAAAGAAAACACACAGAATGGGAAAGAATTTTAGCCAACAACCCCTCAGACAAAGGATTTATATCCAGAACATATAAAGAACTGAAAAACGTCAAGCCCCCCAAATTAAATGTTTCTGTTTTAATGTTTAGAACTTGGATCCATTTTGATGTTAGTTTAGTACACGGTGAGAGGTAATGCCTCTACCATCAGTCTTCTGTAAACAGATTTCCAGTTTTCTCAGCACCATTTGTTGAATAAGCTATCTTTTTTTCAACATGTTCTTGACCACTTTATCAAAGATCAAAGAGCTTAATGTGTCTAGGGATGTTTCCGGCTGCTCTGTTCTATTCCACTGACATACATATCTGTTTTTGTTTCAGTACCATGCCATTCATCTTTTTTTGTAGATCACTGTTTCTTTTAGTATAGCTTGAAGTCAAGTACTGATATGCCTCCTGTCTTTCTCTTGTAGCCTAGGACTGTTTTTGCTATTCTGGGTCTCTTCTGATTCCCTATAAAGCTTAAGATTGTTTTCTGTAGATCAGTAAAGTATGCTGTTGGTATTTTGATTGGGACTCCACTGGCTTTGCATAATAGTTTTAGATATATGGCCATTTTGGCAACAGAAGTCTTTCAGGGGTCTTTTTTTCATTTTGTAATATCCTCTTAATTCTCCTTTTTCAGAGTATTATAATTTTCTTTGGAAAGGTCATTCACTTTGTTAGGTTAATTCCTAGATATTTAATTTTTCTTAATGCTATTATTAGTTTTATAGTTTTTATAACTTCCTTCTGAATTTGATTATGAATTCTAAATTTTTTGGTGGAATTCACTGAGGTTTTTATAGTCACAGATCTAATATAGATGAGTGAATCAATATTAAAGAAGGTGGCATGATGAAGTATGCAAAGAATACTTATGAGACCCTTAAATGGCGCTTTTCATTGATGGATTTTAAAACCTGAGCCAGAGAGATCACCAATCAAACACGTACTAATCCCTATCCTATCCATTTCCTGCTTAAAAGGGTCATTTTAAAGATTCATAACATTCCTCAAAATTCAAAGTTTGGGTTTTTGCCATAAATACTCTAATTTTTACTTTAAACAGAAATCAATTTCAGGAAGTTGTCACTGAATATTAAGCAATAATCTATGTGTAGCATGACCACAATGCAGCTACAACACTTGAGAGACTTACAGATTTGAGGGGTGTCAGAGAAGAGGCACTGTGGAGCATCATGTTGCACTCTAATATTTTTCCAGCACTGAGTTGCAGCAGGAAGCAAATCTCATAGGACTTAGTGTTCATTCTAGCTGACAGTGGACCTTACTGAAAACAGGACATTTAAGAAAATCTCTCAAGGTAAGGAAAGATTTTAGGAATCACTATTGATAGAACTAAATATCAAGAATATGTGATCTTAACTACATTTTGGGGAAAGGTGGGGGAGAGGAAGTAGATCGAATATTTTGGAAATAGACACTGTGTAGAACAGGCTGCCATACATCAAACCCACCAAGAAGTCCTGCCAACGATGTCTCCAAACTGAGTCCATGTCTGCCCTCTTTTCTATTTTCATGGTCAGCACTAAAACTTCTTCTTTTATATCTGGCAATGCTCGTGGCCTCTTTTTAACTTCCATTCTGAGCCCTGCAATCCATTCTCCACACAACAACTAGACTTCTTTTTATAAAGCAAATTCTATTCAATCTTGCCCTAGCTTAAAACATTTCAACAGCTTCTTAATACGAATGGAAGAAAATCTCAGATTTTTAACATAAAGATTCCAAGACACAACACTGTCCATTTTGTAGTCAAATCTACCTTGATCTCACTTTTGCTTTCAATGCATCCTCCACCTGCAGTCCTTTCCTTTCCTGGCTCAGAACTGAGAGCTCACCTTTCCCTCCTCTACAATTTTATCTAGCAAATTCTCACTCATCGTTTATGGTTAAGATTAGGGTTAGGATTAGGGTTAGAGTTAGAGTTAGGATTAGAGTTACTTCTTCCAGAAAATTATCCATGTCAATCTCAGTGGGATTTCTTGAAATCCCACAATATTCCCTTGTCCTTTTATATAATGTGTCCAAGTGAGTGATATGATGGTTATGGTTTAACATTTGCTCCTATTATGCCTGTTTAAGTTAACATGGATAGACACCATTCCGGTCTTGTTGGAACTTTTGTCCTTAGTGATTGACACTCAAAAATTCCTTTGCAAATAAGTTAAGGGATGCAGGAGAGAATGAGAAAATGATTGAGGATTTTTACTGAGCACACAACATAACATTCTTCTTTTTTAAAAATTTTATTTAAAAGGAAAAAGAGAAAAAACAAAACAAAACAAAGCAAAGCAGTGTAAGGGTACAAGTAATACAGAACTACAAAAAAAAAAAGTAAAAAATCACCAGTTAATAGATTACACATCATAACATTATTCTTAAAGCCTCTAATGTTTTATCTTTACAGACTTGTCAAGACTCATGTAAACCGCTCCATTTATGTTGTAGAATTTCTCTGAGAACAAGTAAATAAAATGCAGATAGACAAATAAAATATTGTTTTGAGAGCATACTACTCATTTTAAAAATCATAATTATAAGCAACAGCTGAAACATTTCCTTTAAACTAAATGCTGCCTAAACAAATTACGTATTAACTAATCTATACCCCATAAAAAGGTACAAATCATTATCTTCATATTGCAGAGAGTGCTGTGGAGTTTACAGAGCACACAAAGTAGAAAAAGCAGCTCATGAAACCTGAGTCACAGCACTTTGTGGCTAGTTTTCAGCTGCGCTTCCACTCACATAATACTGTGGTAATTTAACATCAGTTTCTTGCGATTGTAGATTCCTACTGCCTTTGGTAATGATTCCTTTACTATGGTAAAATATTACCTAACTAATTATGAGAAGTAGTGTCTATGAAAAATATAAAGGCAAGGACCATAAAATACGGCTCACATGTGAAAATAGATCATCTATCATCCGGCCAGTGCTTTGAGACACTAAGTGTTCCATTGTTTTAGTTTTTTTTAAAGTTCTGTTTAGTGAATTTCTAATTTTGATAGTGTTGCTGTGTCTTGCAATATTATATCACTTTTCGCCTTGTAGAATGAGACTCTGGCCCCAGAATCACAATACCTTTTTGAAGGAAAAATGTCTGTCTTTAGGTTAGTGTACATATCAGACAGATTTCAGTGCACAATGGAGCCACTTGAAACAGTCTTAGCTTTTTTACCAAATAATTTTATTTCAAGAGTCAATCTTATATTTAATGCAGCATCTTATAACTGTAAGTTTTAAAATCATTTTCTTTGCCCAAATACGTATGTATCTAGAATTTTATAGATGCAATTATGCCTTACTAAATCTTATTCATACATTTATTTAAGACATTTCTCCTATTACCAAAGACTATGAGTGAAAGATTTTAGAATCAGTTTATGTTAAAATAGTCATAGTCAAATATCATTCGTTTATAAGTAATAATTTTATTTTCTATCAGTACATCAACTTCTCTTTTTTTGAGTGGTATAATTTATATCCCACTTCAATTTTCCTAAAAGGCAACAAATTAAAATTTAAAAAGTTCCTCCATGAATTATTATGCTTCTGAATAGATAAAATATTAGAAGGGATATATTATAAACATAGATAAAAATCCAGAAATATGTGTAGGAAAGTATACACAAGTACATTTTTCTCTATGCGTGCAAGTGTGTGTGTATTCTTTAGAGTTTCCTGTATATAAATTATGCTATTTTTCAGCAGAGAGAATTTTATTCTTTCAATTTGTATGTCTTCTTACTTTTTCTTATCTAAATTTTCTGACCAGAGCTCCCAGAATTACCTAGAATAAAACCGGTGAAAGTAAATATCTTTATCTTTTCTTACAGTAGGAAAGATGTTAGATACTTTTCCTTGAGTATGATATTACCTATTAATTCTCATATGCACAGTATGTTTTAAATATTATATACTCCTCACTAAATTTACAGACCTACATGCCTTGTATAACTAATTAACGAAATAAACTGGGGGATATAGGTCCCAAGGTGTCTATTAAAGAGTGGCTAAGCAGATTTAAGTTATTTTTCTGTAGTTTGCTTAGTCCTGGTATTGAAGCAAAAATCTGTTACAGTAATTCCACAGTAACAGTAGGGAATGAGGCTCCTGGTACTTACTGTCCTCAAAGACAAAGACATTATTGTCCTTGAAGCAGGTTGATAGGACACCTTGGACAACAGGCAACAGGGTCCTCTTAACTGAGTTGTTTCTCTATTCACCAAAAGCTTTCTTGCAAATCCTGTTCAATAGGTCCTACTAGGATCAATTCATTGACTTGAATTTAATTATATGATCAACTTTAATATGTAATGAATGTTAGACTATGTAGTTTTTAAGATGAGCACATTGTTATATCAAGGAAAAAGGGTAAAGTGTTCAGAACCTGTGAAGATATCTATTTATTTTACATAACTGTAATTCATCATAGGAAATGAAGTAATGGCCCTGTGTTAAATACACATCTGCATGATACAGGCATGAAGAACATAGTTTAATAAATATTTATGTAACAAAATGAATGACTGATATTTCTGCACGAAATTCTCATATTGGAAATGCTAAAGGTAGTTTTCTATTCTGCCATAAGAAAGTTGTAAACTACTGCAGGATTCTATCCTTTGGATGAAAATGATGTGTTTGCTGAATTCAAATGAGTAACAAAAATCAATAAACCTCCCAGCACTGTTCTAAGATTATATTAGTGTTGTGTATAACACTGAACAAATTTAATAATATAAGATAATTTGGGGCAAATCCTTAACATTGTTGTATAAGACATGTATACAAATATTTATTGAAGGAACACACATCACAGAGTTTTCTGTATCACATAAATTATGAATTAAATTAATATTTCATTTCCCTTTATAATTTCATTAATGTTCTCTAAATCAAGAAAATTCCTGAAAGGCAGTGCCTGCAAGAACCAACTATTTCTTTTACTTAAGGTTTTAAAATGTTTTGTATTTACTCTTGCTTTCCACATACATATAAGGAATGCAAATTATACAGTTAGATGCATTTCACTGCGTAAATGAAAACTTCATATGCCAAAATCTCAGCTCACAAATGCCATTTGGTTAAAACCAGTCTCAGATTCAGTGCTGCATACTTATTTGTGTTTTTGCTTTAATCTTTCCTACTTGAAGATTTAAAGTATCACTCCTCATTTTAAGTACTGTTTGCTGAGAATAATTTTGACCTGTAACTAAGAGTCATGAAACTGATAGCTGCAGGTTAGACACGGATAAGCATAATTTTATATGTATATGTAATGCACATATATATAATAAAATATTATTACCTCTAAGAAAGGAATAAAATCTGATAGACGATCTGCACATGCCTTGGAAACATACACAGTGAAATAAGTCACAAAAAGACAAATACTGTGTGACTCTACTATGACGGGTGTTTTAGTTTGAAGTGCTACAAAAAATACCGTTGACTGTGTTATTTTACCAGTAAATATTTATATTTCACAGTTGTGGACACTGAGAAATACAAGACCAAGATGCTTTTAGATTCTGTATCTGTTGAAGGTCACTTGCCAGATTATAGATAGTGTTTTCTTTTTTTGCTTCCTTCCTTTTTTTTTTTTTTTTTTTTTTGCTTTATGAAATGGCAGAGAGCTACAGAAACAGGTATACAAGAGAGAGCATTCATTTCTCTTCTTATAAAGTCAACAATTCGATTCATGAGGACTCATGATCATACCGGTGTCCAAAGATCCCCTTTCTAGTATTGGCCTTTGAGATTTCAAAATACTAATTTTGGAGTGACATAAATGTTAAATCCATAACAATGATATTCTACAATAGACATATTCACAAGTATAGACAACATACTAGAGTCTATTATTCTATGTTCAGTATGTTTAAAAAGTTTTAGAGCTAATAGTCATGGTAGTTACACAAATGCTGATGAATTGTACACTTAAAGGTGTTTAAAATAGCAAATCTTATGTTACATATATTTACCACTATTTAAAGATATATTTCAAGGAATTTATTATATTTAGTTAATAAATTTCAAGAAACTTTAAAACATTTAATGCATTAATTGTCTTATTTAAGGCAAGTAATAGTTAATAATTGAGACTGTCATAAAATAATTTAATAATTTTTACCTAGAATTTAAAAATATTTTCGAGAGACTATCACTTAAACTTTATTTCCTTATCATGGTAACTATCCTGTGTGTTTTAATACAAACAAAAAATACAGAACTACAAGAAACAAGGCAAACAAATTCTGTAACTAAATCTAACTTGGGAAATCTAGTGCTAATGGATAAGCAAGTTCCACCAAAAATAAAAGTTTTTCCGATGACTTTAGTCTTTTTCCAAAATTTATATAAAGTATAAAATGAAGATCATCTATAAAATTTCCACTCTCCAATTATAGTAACCTTGTCTTGGAATGTGGCTAAGTCTAAAGTTTATTTTAAAAATAAAATCAAATAATGCATTTTAGTTTTTTCCTGTAATTTTAAAAGATTTATCAGTATTCCTGTTAAAAATTTCATGGATGGGGCTGGGGATTTAGCTCAGCGGCATAAGCACCTGCCTTGCAAGCAGGCGGTCGTGAGTTTGATCCCCGGTACCAGAAAAAATAAAAAAATAAAAAATAAAAATTTTAGGATGAGAGGAAGGACAAAGTCGCACAGTTCAAGAATTCAGGAATATTATAGAGAATTCTACTTAAGATTCTACTCGATTAATTTTTCTGATATATATAGAATAGATATCAGCATTTCTAAAACAAAAGAACTCATAATGTAGAGAGTAGCCAGTTTAATGAGATGCATAGAAACAATCCTTTTAAAATCAAGAATTTGGTTGCTGTGCTCTTGTGCCTTTGAATATTAAGCTTCTGTCTTTGATGGGAATCTTACAGTTTGTCTCTGAGTATCAAAAACATCCTGATTTAGGCCAAAATGAATGGTGTATGTCCAACATTAAAAACTGTTTCAGTACAATATACAAAAAATGTCCCTTTCGTGTCCACTTCACCCTGACCATAGTGTAACAGCTGGCCATAGAGTTTAACAGTTTAGTGATTTAATAGTTCTTCAGCAACACCTTTACAAGTTCTCAGAAGATGAGTAAAAAGTGAAAACGAAACTTTATTTTGCCATTTTTGTTATCATAAAGACATGTCAACCTGGCTTCATTTTTCTATCTTTTTTTATTAGAGAACAATAGGAAAGATTTTATTTTTTGAAGGTTGCTGAGACCACTGGCTTTAGATATGATCAATAATTATCAGAGGGGCCAGGATTATACTCAATATTTCAAGGAAAGAGACACTATGGTAACGACTATAAAGTCGGATTATTTGGTGGTGAAGTACTAGGTTGCTGAAATTGTCATGCTTTGATCTGTATTGTTATGTTGTTATGTCCTCCTTTATCTCAATTTCCCCCTTATTCATTAAAAAAATATTTATTTATTTTTTAAAAAATTTTTAATTAGGGGGAAAAATCAAAAAAATTAGCAGGATATATTATAGTGACTTTTTTGATTTCCTATTAACTTGATTTGAAGCCCGGTATTCCTCCCACTATCCTGTTTTACTGATTAGACTCTGTTCTGTTCTGATTGATGGTATCAAGTTTGAAGGTATTGGCAACTGCTTTGAAGGCAGTAAGATTCACTATGATGCCCATTCTGGTTTGACTATTATCTTCTTTGGAAGTCCTGTAATGTTTACAAGGTTTAGGTTTTATTGGTCTTGTTCTGTACTGTTTTGTTCAATTTTATTATACCTGATGATATAGGCAATTCTTTTTAAGGAAGCAAGAGGCATTATGGTAACCATTGTTGATAACCTTATATTCTGTTTTTACATCATGTACTATGTCCATCCTTTGTTTTGACTGACTGCTTTGTTTTGTCATATTTGGTTTTATTCTCTTTCAAAAAAGTAATAAGAACTATGGGAGTAATAAAATCCAAAATGTATAAATTTTGTTGTAAAAAAGAGAGGAAACAAAGTACTCTAAAGGATACAACTACAAGTGTGTTTAGTGTGTTCAGACAGATAACCATATTACTGAGCTTTTGCTGAATCATTGAACACAACTGTTTGCAGTCTCACTGTTTGAATATCTACTTTGTATGCTTTAATCCTGTAACTTGAACAACTATTTCTAAGATGACAATATGTAATCTATTAACTAGTGATTTCTTACCTTATACTGTTTTTTTTCTTTTTTTCCTTTAAATAAAAATTTTAAAAAATAATTATCAGAAATTGCTAAGATTGTTTTGATAAAAGATAAATTTCAAAGATTCTACTTCTTGACTTTCAAATAGAAGGAAATTCTAAAATTTAAAGACTAGCAAAAAACAATCATCACATTTGTAACATTACTTTCCTTCAGTGGAAAGATGATCTTAGAATATAAACTGGCACATTTTAAATTCTCAGACCAGGATTTTACCTAATACAAACACTAGAGTTAAAAATGTGCACTAGCACAGTGCCACTTGTGTTATTTCCATATACATATTTGCTCATAGATATAATGAGTCAAACTACAACAATTTGCTTGCCAGGGTCTAATTGTTGACTGATAGGTCACTCATTTACCATTTCAGCATTGTTCAAGTATTCCATTTAGGAAAGCTAGATGCTTAATTACTTACAATTAATGGAGCCCTAAGTGTTACGGCATGAACTAGTTTGCTTACATTTGCCAATTTCAGGACAATTAGATATCATTAATATCACCTACTAAACCAATGAGCTATAAAATACAATTTATCATGTCAGTTTCAAAAACCAGATATCCAAGAAGAAAATATGTTGAGATTTAGGAGAGCAGTATCTTCTAGATCTTTTAGAATGGTCATATTAACAAATAGACAAATTAAGAATTCAGGAGGCCTATCAACTAAAAATAACAATATTTCAAATATGAATTCCATATGACATTAGCTGATAATAAGATTCAATATTAGAGCGAAAAGGAATTTAAAATTTTAGACAAAAACCTGTTAAGAAAGCCCCTCAAAATGCCCACCAAACCCAATAGACATGTCCAGGAAAGCCTGACAGTAGAACATTTCCTTCCTTACAATAACCCGTTTTTACTGCGTTTGTGTAGCAGATGGCCTTCCAATGTAACTTGAGAAGTTCAGAACCCCTAAAATCTGTGCCATAACACAATCCTCCAATCATATTTGCAGAATCTGCCTTTGTAGCTCCCTGCTTATTGCTGGGCAGGGCTCTGCCTCTTCAGCAGAGATCCTTTTCAGAACTCCCTCCCTTCTCAATAAACTGCCTCCTTTGCCTCCATGGTGTTATTTTTCCTGTGTTTGTCTATTTTCTACAATAAGAGCATTAATTTAGTTAAGGTTTTAATTTTATCAAAATTAAGTAGCAGTATTCCAGAGAAACCAAAGATTTACAACTTCCATACAAAAGTGGAGGGAATGAATCACTGCAGACATATCAAACTTTGCTCTCAGAGCAATTTTAGTAACAAGCTGATGTCACAGAAGAGGTAAATGACACTTTGAATTAATTGAACTCTGTACCCAAAAATGATAATATACATTCATTATGAGAATAAACAAAATATTTACCAAAATAGACTATTTAATACATCCTTAAATAAATTTAACTTGTATGAGATTTAAATAATTCAAGTTATTTTTTCTGGAACATAATGCAATTAATTAATTAATAAATTGACCTAATAATAAAAAGTAACTAGAATATCACCAGTTCTTTTAGAAATTAAGTATTTAAAATGTGATAAAGAAATAACTAACAAAAAGAATTAGAAACTCATTGGAATTAAATGATAGTGAAGATCCAAAATGCTAAGTCTTTGACAACACATGCGATACGGTGTCTAAAAAAACATTTGCAACTTTAAAATATGTTAGAAAATATTAAAAGCTAAGAATCAGAGAAAAAAATCCATCTTCAAAACTAGATAAGGAAGAGAAAAAGGAAAGCACTCAATATAGATCAGAAGATAAGTATGACAATGTTGCTAAAAAGTACACATTTCTTGAAAATCACTGATGACTAAACCAGACAAAAGAACCCTTACATCTAGGTGGTGTCAGTGTTGAGTTCTCTCAAATATTCAAGAAAGGAAATGTGATTCGCAATGAAGAAAGGAGAAAGAGGAAATATACTTCCCACATCATTTTATGAGATCAGTATAATTTTGATAAAAAACTTACAAAGGACAGTATTAGAAGAAAAATGGTAGCAAATTTTTTAATCAGCAGTTGCAAAATACTCAACAAAAGATAATGCTGGATCTATGATAATGCTGGAAGAGGATGATACACCATAACTATGGGCAGTTTATTCTGTGAATACACTCTTGGCCAAAGTTTAGGCGGGCTTGTAATGGTTAACACACTGTGTCAAACTGAGACCTTTAGAATTTTAACTAAGGTGGGGGGGGTTGCTCATTTTGTAAACATCCTCAACTTGTTCAAGAGGAAGCAAGGAGGTGCGAGAGCTACACCCATCAGGGAGGGGGTAGTCTGCTTACAATATAAAATAGGAAAAGAGGTTCGTTCTCCCTGCTTTTGTTGCTTTTACTGTCTTCTGCCACCTTTAAGTGTTATCCCTGTGCCATGCCATCTTGCTTTGGAGCCAGCTGATTATGGACTGAAACCTCTACAAACTGTGAGCTAAATAAACCTTTCCCTCCTTAATTTTGAGGGTCAGGTATTTCATCTCAGCAATGAGAGAAAAGCAATCAAGACAGGGAGTAAATCTAATTTGAAGCTTATCCACAAAAAGAGAAAATGAATCTCATCCATGAATACTGATTAATCTTGTGATAAAATTCAACATTATTTTTTGAAAAACAGAATAAAAGCTTTTTACCAAAATCAAGTGAGAATTTTTGAATATCATATTTTTAAATGCAGCAAAAACCATACAATGTGAAGGATTATTAAAGTTTTCCCCTGAAAAAAGAACAGAAAGACATCAATGCCTTTTCCATTTCTAGTAAAATGATATTAAACTTCCTAGGTGAAGGGGAAAAAAAAGAAAATATAAAATACAGTGAGGTTTACAAAGAAGCAAAACCCATTTATGATGCTAGAAGTCAGGATAATAATTATCTGTGCTTGGGAGGGTAAGGGAAGTGATTAGATTCTAGAAGGAACAAATAATAATATCTTATCTCAATTTAAATTCAATCTATACATATGTGTTTAGTTTTTGAAAGTACACTGAACTGTGCATTGAGATTTCATGCATTTTTGTGCGCTATTGAATTACAAAAAATTTATGAATATAATAGGTAATACAATTACAATGCAACTGAGATGATCAGGTTTCAGGTGCTGTCATCTAATACTAAAAATAATTTCAGGAAGTGGATCCAATTTTTTTAGTGGATCCAATTTTTAACCATGATTTTACAAATAAAAAAATAAGATCCGAAGTAAAAGCAAAGCAAAACAAAACAAAGAAGTAAGCTCTGGATGATTAACTTGCCATATATAATTAATATGTATTACTCATACATATAATATTAATATATTTGTATATTAAGGAGTCTAGATCTTTGAGTACAGATTCTTATGATACTCAATTCATTTTTTCACAAGATATAATGGTTGTAATTCTCTTAATACAGTGTCTTTTTATTCTCTTTTGACAATTACTTCTTTTCTAAATTTTGAGAAACAAGCACAGGTTACACTCTAATTCAAAATGTTCCAGAATTCACAGTAACCATGAGCTCAAATGATTACATGCCTGAAAAACTCATGCTCAGGGAGATAACATTGAATGCACAGTTCATTTTACTTACATTCATGCAAGATTGACTCAACCTGTCAAATGTTTAAAAATCAAAGCCAGATATATGGCCCAAACATATATTAAATCATCTGCACAAATGATTCATAACAAAAGCCAATCCACCTCAGTGGGCTAGCAGCCATGAACAAATCACAGTTATGCCTAAATCTGAAGAACTACTCTTCTCATATATTGTTAATGATGAGATTACAACGGCAGCAAAGCATAGGAAATGAATGGGTGACCATAAAATATAAGATATATGCTCCAGTAAGACCCAAAGTAATGGAAAGAAATTAGATCCATGGTGGTACTCTTCTCTATTTCACCTATTTTTCATCTCCCAGTGTAAGTTGATATAAGGAAAGAAAATACTTGCTGTGACACAAAAGGCAGTGAAACCTTGCCACTTTTGTGCAGATGGAAGCTAACTTAATTTGGTTCCTGTTTTTTAAGCACATCTTAAAAGTAAAAAAAAAAGAACATGCGCTCAGAAAAACTACAGAGAGCTACAGAAGTAGGCAAGCAATTTAAATTTCCAATATGCCACTATAATTTTAAAAATTTCCAATGGGCTGATAATATTATCACTTTTATTTTATAATTTTATTCCTTTGAAACCCATATTTACATTTCATATATCGTATCTGACCCAATTATTTCAAGAAATATTGAAGTTGCTTTAAAAACTTAATTACTATCCCCAGTATGTTTTGTTTCCAGTAACAAATTCATTATTTGAACTTACTATCAGAAGTCATAGCCACAAAATTATAAGCTATAATATGTGTATAGCATCTGCTGTTTTCTCTTGCCAGTCGAGTCCTTGGAATACTTTGGCAAACTTGGTTATGAAAACTATTTTAGCATTTTTCTATGTGAAAGGACAACGGTTGCCTAACAATTGCATTTATATCTACCAAGTTTAGAAATCATATGGTCCTCATATATGAGATACAATTAATTTTTTCTGGGGAAATTAGAAAGACAAATACTAAATTTTGGCAAACTATTTTGTATAGGATTAAATTCTTTGCTTACTGCTCTGTAACTATACAGATGCATGTTTCTCACTTTAACAAAAATAATAATAATGATGATGAAAGGATATGATATAAACAAAATAAATTTGGCTTCACCTAGTCTTTTACTTCAAACTTGTTGAACCCAGTTTCCATGAAGACAGGTGCCATGTGGGACTTGCAAATTTATTCCAAAATAGTAGCACAATGCCTGTTGCATGATAAGTGCTCAATAAATTTCCATAAAATTCATGAACAAGTTTGACATGCAAGGTTACTTTTGTTTTTGTTTTTATTTTGGGCAGGGTTTCCATATGAAAGTCACACTGGCCTTGAACACATTATTTATCCCAGGCCAGTCTCAAACTTTTGGTGATTCTACTGCCTAACTGTGATGATAGGTGTGAACTATCATGCCAGGCCATGCAAAGTCATATCTGTGAGCCAAGAACAAAGAAACCAAAAATTTCATTTGTGTAGAGGTCCCATACTAGGATTACTTAGAATACTCAGCAAATAGTCATGCACATGGCATAATTTATTATAGCAAAAAAAAAAAAAAAAAAAAAAAAAAACAGAATTCAAAGCACAATCCGCAAAAGGAAGATACTCAAGGTGTGAAATCTTTAGAGAGAAGGGCCCAAGCTTCCAAAAATCCTTGTCAGTGGAATCACCCGGAATGGTTTAACTCACTAGTGCAGTGGTGACAAACCTAGTATAAGCATGTCACAGTTAGCTATCTGTCATTCAAAGCTCTATAAAAGTTTGTCATCACTACCTCTCTTTTTAAAATTTTATTTAAAAGGAAAAAGAGAAAAAACAAAACAAAGCAGTGTAAGGGTACAAGTAATACAGAACTACAAAAAAAAAAAAAAAAAAAAACAGTAAGAAAGCACCAGTTAATAGATTACACATTAATAGATTACACTATTTTGCTCAAGTCACAGTATCAAAACATACAAAGTGGACATTCAAACAGTGAGACTGCAAACAGTTGTGTTCAATGATCCAACCAAAAACATTAATATGGTCATCTTTTTAACACCCCCTAAACACACTTGCAGTTGTATCCTTTAGAGCACTTTTTTCCCTCTCTTTTTTACAACAAAATTTACACATTTTGAGTTTTATTACTCCTTAGTTTTTAATACTTTTTTTTGCAAGAGAATAAAGTCAAATATGGCAAAACAAAGCTGTCAGTCAAAACCAAGGATAGACATAGCACATGATGTAAAAACAGAGTACAAGGTTATCAACAATGGTTACCATAATGCCTCTTGCTTCCTTAAAAAGAATTGTCTATCTCATTAGGTATTATAAAGTTGAACAAAACAGTAGAGAACAAGATCAATAAAACCTAAACCTTGTAAACATTACAGGACTTCCAAAGAAGATAATAGTCAAACCAGAATTGACACCATAGTGAATCTTATTGCCTTCAAAGTAGTTGCCTATAGCCTCAACCTTGATACTATTATACAGAATGGAACAGAGTCTAATCAGTCAAAACAAGATAGTGGGAGTAATGCAGGATTTATCAAGTTAATAGGAAATCAAAAAGTTACTATAATGTATCCTGCTAATTTATTTTATTTTATTTTATTTTTTATTTTTATTTTTTAGTTACATTTCTCTTGTAGCTGAAATAAAATGCCCAACATCCAAGATCAAAGAAAGAGCGGCTTATTTAGTTCACAGTCTATAGGAGTTTCAATCCACAATTGGCTGACTCTCCAGAAGGGTGATGTGGCAGAGGGGGCAACCATTCATGGTAGCAGAGGAAATCAAAAGCCACAAGAAAGGAGGGGAGACCAAGCTTCTTTTTCTCTCCTATATTGTATGCAGACTACCTGCCAAATGGTTACAGCATTCACACCCTTAATAACAACATTAGATCATAAATCAACACAAACTCTAGATTCAGCCACCCCTAAGAAGCCCATCCACTATGATCTAATGAGGCTTTGGATGGACATCCAAATATAAACCATAACATTGTTATAGTATCATGTTTTGACAATGCATTTATAATGTTGTCTACCAGGGAACCTCATCAGCAGTCAGAGCTCAAGGTTACAAGGAGCACTAGGTACTATCTCTGCCTAGCTGTTACAAAAATTCCAGTTTCTCCCAAAGAAAGCAGGCATTCAATATGAAGCATTTTGTTTACATAAATGTGTTTTAGTTACTTTTCTCTCATTGCTGAGATGAAACCAAAATTAAGGAAGAAAAGGTTTATTTAGCTCATACTTTGTAGAGATTTTAGTCCATAATCAGCTGGCTCTGGCAAGGTAGCACGGCGGAGGGGGGACACTTTAGGGCAGCAGAAATCAGCAAAAGCACAAGAGCAAAAAGGGGAAAACAAAGTGATCCTAAGAGAGAATCCATGGAAGCTACTATGAGTAGAAGAGTGTTGTAGGGTCAGATGAACTCTGGAGTTTACAACATGTCACAGATTGCTTTGATGATGCATTTGAAATTGCAGGACTTCATGTTTACCCTGCTGGATTTTGAACTTGCTTTGGTCTCAATCCTTTGTATTCCACTGTTTGTAACTTTTGGAATGAAAATATTTATCTTGTGCTACTGAATGTCGGAAGTGTTAAACTTTTTATTTGTATGGAAGCTTGTAGCTAAGAATTTGCCTCACATCTTGGAGGAGATGGGACTTGTACATTTCAGCAATGCTGAAACTCTTAGGAATTGGCAACTCTTAGAAATGGACTAAATGCCTTTTGTGTAATGGGATGTGCATGAATCTTGGGCCAGGGATGAAATGTTATAGTTCTAATATTATATAATGTTGATAGACTTAATACTGGTTCTTAAAGACTGGTTCTTAAATACTGTTCTTAAATACTGGTTCTTAAAGACTGTTAAATGTATGGAGACTAATTTAAACAAATGTGTCTGGTTGCCAAGTTGAAAAGGGGCGGATTGTTATAGTTGATTCATTGTGACAACCTGAGACATTTAGAAGCTTTACTAAATAACTCAGCATTTCTGCATCCTAGACTGTAGAGGACATGCCCCAAGAAGGCTGTTTATGTTTTAGGATGCTGTAATGGTTGATTCATTGTGCTGACAAGAAGTTTAGAAGTT
This sequence comes from Cavia porcellus, assembly GCF_034190915.1. Taxonomy (NCBI): domain Eukaryota; kingdom Metazoa; phylum Chordata; class Mammalia; order Rodentia; family Caviidae; genus Cavia; species Cavia porcellus. The sequence continues at coordinate 56,884,813 of NW_026947496.1, forward strand.
TAGCTAAGTGACCCAGCAGGGGCCCAGATTCCCCACTGGGTAAACTTCCTAAGCCTGTACCCCAGGAGGGTAGGGAGGTGGTGTGAGTGCTACTCCTTCTTCAGGGCAGTAGCCTGCTCACAGTACAAGGGAGAAAAGGAGACTTGTCACTCCCTTTTTTGTTCCTGTTGCTTCTACCACCACAACTATTGCCCCTCTGTCCCTCTGCCATGCCACCCTACCTCAGAGCAAGCTCACAGTTGTGAGCTAAATATACCTTTCCTTCCTTAACTTTGGGTGTTAAATATTTTGTTTCAGCAAAAAGAGAAAAGAAACTAAGACAAAATGATTTAGAAAAAAAGGAGATATTTTCTTAAGTTCTAGAAATGGTGTGAGCTCTTCTGAAATGCCAGTTTCCTGGTGCCAAACAAAGGTTAACACTGTAATAGAGTTTGGCTAAGGCTAGCTGACTTGGGTCTGCTATGTTGATTCATGCAAATATTGTGCTTCTGTGCTTTTCTATTTGATTCTCTCCATTCAGCTGAGCAGAGCCTGTGGGAAATCACACATTACATAAATCTAGTACAAAGTTATTTTAACTTAATATTAGGCAAAATAGCTAATTAAAACACCTTACTTAAGTGGATAATGATGAGAACTGTTAGATGCTACACAATAAACGTGAGAATTTGACTTCATTGTTGCACTTATCTACTGGTAAGAGTGACTTTGGTGGCAATCCTAGAAGAGGTAGTTTCCTCGATTTTTATTGATCTTAAAATGCAGAAACATTTTTCTATTCATATTTTTCCTTTAAGGATCTAGTCTCACTATAACTTACCAAAACCATAAATATTTTTACTGAATTAAAAAGTTTATGAACACATACATTTTTTGCAAGATAAACTTTGCTATCTGCTGAAATTTAATACTTACTAAACATACATTGCTTTGGTGCATACTACGTCACTTATTCCAGTTAGACACATTTTTTACTTAATAAATTAATAAAAATGAGCCTGAGCTCCAAATGTAAAATGTATGTGTTTGACTTCTTTAAAAAAAAAAAAAAAAAAAAAAAAAACTGGGAATTGATTCTGAGGCCTTTAAACTGACTGCATCTCCAACTCATTATTTTATATTTTGAGGAAAGGGTTTTCCTAAGTCACTGCATTGTAGGCTGGGTGAAAACTTGTAATTCTCCTGTCACAGACTTTCAAAGTGCTGGGATTACAGGTGTGTGCCACCATACTCAGCTGGAAATACATGTGATTAAATGATCTTTAATGGAGAAATCTGAAGCAAAGAGGATAAATGTGATTAAAGATCCTAAATAATACCAGTGCTTTACTCTTTTAGGAACACATGCCTTTGCCAGGTAACTAATGTTTCTCTCCCCATCAAAGGTTTATTCTCCAACTTCAAGCCTGAATTTGATCAGATGACTTGTTTTGGCCAAAAGGATGTCATAATTCACACGATCTATGTAGAAGCTTGCAAAGTTCTTTGTGAGACTGTGTTTATATTCTTGTGCTTCTGCCACTGCCAAGAGAAGGATGAACCTGAGCTAGTCCATGGCTCCCAGGAGAAAGAAGAGACAAATATGTAACTGGAACAGTGCTGAATGTCCCTTAGCAAACCCGGCTCTCCAATGAATGATCTGCCAACTCCACATGCCTGAGTGAGCTGATCCAAAATTAGAAAACTCACCAAGCTGAGCCTGGTCTGTATCAGAGAACTGCACTGACAGGTGAGAAATAAGTGTTGGTTTTCATATACTGCATAACTGTTATTAAAAGTCATACACACGTCAAGGAGCCAAATTATAGGATATAGTTTTTCAAGTTCCAAAGTGGAGATTTTGTTACAATATTCACCACTTATAGCTGACTAGAGAGTGATGCCAGGCAATTCCAGAAATGATAATTATGTATTTAAAAAAATTTTGCATCATTTAAAATCTAAACATTAGGAAATGTTTGGCAAAGATCATTTTACAAGAGGATTTCTGGTATTCTATGTTGGGTAAGTTAACTTGTTTTCATTTTATATTCATAAGGAACAGAAATATAGACTCTCTGGTTACAATTCTATTCTTATACTTAAAATATTACTTAAAATTTAACAAGTTTCAGCCTACAACACACTAGTATGGCAAATAAGACAGAAACAGAAGGGGAGTCGGTTCTATTAGATTCTAGTGTGATGACACGTTCTCAAGTTAGCCTTGAATTATACCAGTAGGAAGATGAGTAGCAGAAGCAAAAACAGAAATAGAATGAAGGGGGCCATACTTGCATCTCATTTCTGATCTTTTCATCGAAGAGAAAATAAAGGCAAATGCAAGGAAAAGGAAGAGCTGCCCTATTATTGAGACATACTAGAAGTACCTGACTTTCATTTTTTCCTGTACCTTTCAGAGGGTATGTGTGACTAAACAGAAGCTCTCAACCCTTCCCCTCACTTCCTTTTGCTCCTCAATCCATAATCATTGGGACACTTTGTTTCAGTGTCCTTCTGACCATCAAACCACTGTTTTCCATTCCAACATGACTGCAGGCAGACAGCCAGTGTGGTGCCCCTCCCACATCCCTGCCACTTCTGATTCTGTTGCCTTTTTGAAGCAAGAAAGGAGTACCTTGGAACAGCTAAGATCAGGAAGGGAAGGATCTGGAGCTCTTATGTGCATACCCAAAATTCACAGCAAGCTTTCAGTCTGCTCATCACTGATACAAGCTTGCAAGGTGCTATACAAACAGTACTCCTCAGTCACGTCTAATGTGTTAGTTTAGGGGGCTCCCTCAAGTCTACTGTCACACTGTGCTGTAACAAGTTCCAGACTAGCTTGGGTGTATTAATTACTTTTCTTATTGCTGGAACAAAATATCCAACACCCAAAGTTAGAGGAGGAAAGATTTATTTATCACACAGATTGTAGAAATCTCAGTCCATAATTGGCTGGCTCCAGAGCAGGGTAGCTCCACACAGGAGAGCAATTCACGGCAGGCCAAAGACAGCAAAGTAATGAAGGAGAGACAAGACTCTTTCTGTCCCTTATAGTGTATGTAGGCTAACTGCCCTAGAGCAGGGGTAGTACACTTATCCATGACCCCAGCACTGGACCTTGAATTAATGAACAACTCTAGATTTGACCACCTGTGAAACTCTGCCCCCATGATTATATGAGGTTTGGAGGAGACATCTAGATACAAACCACAACACTTTGTCATTTAGTGACTCACTGAGATTCTGTTAAAATAAAGACTTGCTTTGTTGGTCCTGTAAACCTGCTGTTTCATACTTGAAAGAGTGAACTCCATATGTCTTGTCAATTTACTTGGGATTTTTATCCTGAGTAGTGGAGGTGGATCAGTCCCTTCAAAAAAAGAGCGATAAATACGCAGAGCTGTTAACCTGGACATGTTTGATATCAGTCACAAAGAAGAGTAACCAGTATACTCAACTGATACCAGTGTGAAGACAGTATCTGGCAGAGTCAACATACACTGTCTGGCACGAGCTGGCATCAGACAGCTAACAATAATAAACCTGTAGTACATAATTTCTTGTTCTAAATTCATTCTTTCAAAGTTCTGCCTGATGGTGTTATGTAGGATTGTGTAATATGACATAAAAATAACCCCAAATTTCAATAGTGCAAAGCAAGAAATGTATATTTGTTGTTCACCTAACAGTTCAATAAGGAAAGATTTCTTCCTTTTCACTCCTCAAGAAACACAGCTATGTGCATGCTGTGGTTCAAAGCCCCAGACAAGGTATTATACTTTCTCTGATATTCCATTAGCAAAAATTATTCACACAGACACAGAAGTGCAAATGAGTTTAGAATGTGTAGCTCCAGATTGTGCCACAGCGTCCTTTGAACATGCATGAAAGTGAGAATGAGAGTTTTGGATGGATGGTTAGCTACATGCGCCACATTGATACAACCATGCTTTGTCCATGGAGACACTGATTTTTTGCTACATATTGGTAGAATAATAGAATTAACAAACTGCAGGACCCATTGTCCATCCCTGTACTGGGTGGCAAGCTATTGCTGGTGTGCCTGTTGGCTTTTATTGATCAGTTTCTTCATTCCAATTCTGAATTCATTCACTAACCCTGTGAAATGGATATTACCAATACTATTATTTTGCAGATGATGACACTGAAAAGTTAAGTAGTTTAACAAGAGTCACAGAAGTATGTATATTAGGTGCTGAAATTAGAATGCAAGTCTGTGTCTGACTCCACAAATGAAACATTTTAAAGCCCCTCAAAACTCCTGTAAAGTATTGTAGATGTGACTTGATATCTATTTGCTTATTTATTGCCAGCTCTTTGTAGACATAGTCTATTGGAAACCCTTTCCACAGTGCCAGTTATTGGGAACCTCCTGGAATGAGTCTTCAAGCACCTGTGAAATGTTATGGTGTCCAGAAGAAAGAAAGAGCAAGAGACAAATAGGGGTGCAGGTAGAGATCAAGGATGACAAGTTGATCTTGGGGGACAAAAGCTATGAGGTAGACAGAACCTTGGTATTTATTCATTACATCTGAGTCAAGGACAATGAGGGAAGCCAGTGGGTGTTTCTGGAACAGTAATGGTGACTGTGGTGGGCTAGGAAGAACAACAAAGTGCTCTTGCAAGGACAAGGATGAAATAGTGGGGGGACATGAAATAACTGTGCTTTCCTCAGATGCCATATAGTCTCCAACAACAGGTCTTACCCTACTCTGTGAGTGTCATGGCAGTCATTAGCCCTAGGAGTTCCAGCTGTAACCAGAAAAGAGTAGAGCTTCCAAATTCCAATCTGGCTCAAGGGAAGGACAAGGACAAGTGTGAACATCCCCTAGAACCAATTTAAAATTTTTGGTCCCCAACAATAGTAAGAGGCTAATGAACTTGTTTCTTACATCTATCTCAGCTAGCATAAATTTTATTCAATAAAATTTGAAGCAGAACCTAAAAAATCAAGAATTAAATCATTAATTCCATTTTGTGCTTTGGAATCTTGAAAATCTGAAGATAAATAAATGAAATTTTCACCTATTTTCCTGCTTTATAATCTGATTTCAAATTAAGGATTACAGAACATAATGGATAGAAAACAAATTGAGATACATTTTCTATTCTGCTTATTAGGAAGAAACAGCTAAATTTTCAAGAACTGTAAGCAAAAAACAAGCCATTAAATCCTGATTCTGTCCTGAAATATGTCATACTTTAACAAAATGACTGGTAACATCAGCTGGGTGTGATGATACATACCTGAAATTCCAGTACTAGGGGAGGCTGAGGTAGGTCAGAAGTTTGAGACCAGCCTGAGTAATTTAGTATCTTGGTAAGACCCTACTTGAAATTAAAATGAGGGGGAAGCTATGGTTGTATTTCAGTGAGAAGGGACCTGGGTTCTGTCTTTAGTACATTATCAATCAGTTGATCCTTCAATCAATTGATCAATCAAAAATATGGACCTCCACCAATAAATTGTGTGCCTACTTCTTAATTTCAGTGGCAAGGAGAAAAAAACACTGAAAAGTCTCTCCTATATCTTTAGAAAATACAACACCTATGTGTAAAAAAAAAAAAAAAAAAAAGCAACCAGATTGTTTTGGTAAAAGAAAGAGAATTTATGCTAAATCAACTATTTATATTTAACTAAAGCCATCTACTTCAAATATGTAAGTATTTTTTATGTTGAAGATAGTGTTTATATAGCCTTACATTTCAGTAATAATTAACTTATGAAGAGCTTAACATGTTAGTGGAGAAATTTAGCATCAAAATATTAATGAAAGTGCAATTTAAAATCTTTGTAAAATCATATTGGAGCAGATGAGCAGTTTAACCTTGCTTCAGTGTATATTCTTATGCTGAGAAATTGAAAAACATAAGATTTGGCCAGCTATTTTTATAAGAGTTATCTATTTTAATTAAATTATTTGTTTTATGGAGGTGCTGTGAATCAAATGCAGATTCTTATGCATGCTAGGCAAACAATCACCAAACTTATTTTTAAAATGAGAAAATATTGCTTGCTTAAATATAAAAGTTGAAGAGTTTGAGATTCTTAACATTCACAGTCACAGCCTTCACGTACGGAGGTATGTGAAGCTTGGGAACAGCCTGTATGATTTACTAGGTTCCTCCCCCACACCATTATATTTTTTTCTCTTTGGATATGAATTCTGTTTCTCAGATTCCACAACAAAATCAAAGTAGCTTTCACATTAGGCTTTTGTATATGCATGCTGAAACATTGCAGGCCCTTTTTTTTTTTTTTTTTAAACACTAATTAAAATCTCAACAGCACAACAGTGGTAACATACCTACCTACTTTTTTCCTTTCTTTGGTGATGTGGATTATACAAAATGCATTGCTGTAACACACCAAAAATAGTTCTTCTGGTTTAAACTAGTTTTTGGAATTAATGCAAGAAAGATGTTTCAGTAATATTCCTCAGAAAATTGTGACTATCATATTTTACAATGGTTTGGACTCATTATCCATCATAGGTATTTCAAGTATTTTATAAGAAAATTATTATTTTTGTAAAGCAAAAAAAATTCTCAAACTCTGCTCATTTTGATTAGGAAAGTGATCCCCATGGGAATTTTGAAACTCTTGTGAAGACTCTCATATGTTAAGTGTTTTTCATTATGATGAAATACAATCAATTTCTCATATGTACTAGTGGGCTAGAAAGATTATTTTAAGCTAATCCTTAATCATGGGGTATAGAGAAATATTGTAATTATTTGCCCATGCCAAATCATTATAGGCATTCCTTATTGTGAAACAATTTTAATTGGAAATTTCCTCAGAATGTGCCCAGAATGATTGCTTTTCTCAAATTTTCAAATACTAGATGATATTATTGTTAGTCACACAATGATATGAACTCAGCAGTTCTCATCATCAAAGGAACTCAGGACCCTGTTGTTGTTGAGAATGACTGTGATTCACGTTGAGGGAGCTCAGGTCCTTACTTTGAGCATTGATTCCGGACTCTGGAGGGGAAGCTGGTATTCTGTTCAAGCTCCAGGAGAAGCTTGACATGCTCGCTTTCTGATATAAACTCAGTTGTTCTCATCATTGGAGGAGCTAGGGACCTCCTTGCCCCGATGATGGCTATGATACTTTTCAGGCAAACAATCATCCTTACTTTGAGCATCCCTTCCTGGATCCAGTGCACAACTCAGATCCTACTGGCACAGATCCTTGACCTCACTGACAGAGATTTTCTAGCTTCCACCGCTGACCTTGGGACCTTTCCAATACAGATCTGTGAAATAGACTTGCATGAGTCATTGTTATGGGCTCTGGGCCTCCAGTTGGACTTGTGGGAGGCATTGTCATGGGCTCTAGGTCTTCTGCTGCACGCATGAAGGAAATTGCCACAGGATACAGGCCCTGGGATGAATTTTCTAGGTCTTTAGTGTGTGGACAGATTTCCTGTACTCTTTCTTTTGTATTTGACTCCTTGGGTGACCATTATAAATAAAACTATGAATTATGTGTCCTGTATTGTCTCGTTCTCCTTGCAATCCCGGAACATAATAGTAGGCACTCTTCCCTATGCCTGAGAAGAAGTTAGGGGATATTTAGTGTTTTGTGCTTTAGGTAGCCTTATAGGACAAGCCATTCTGTCTGGTCTGGGAAATGCATAGAATTCTTCTGAAAGATCAGGAGATTTGAAACAACACATTGGCAGTTGACATTCAACATATAGAACTCTCTCTCCATGAAGTCTTAACTGTTAGCTGGCAAACTAATCTATCGATGGTATGCAAACTGTTACTAAGTATGTATTGCATAAAACATGTTTTCAGAACATTCATTGACATTTCCCTCTATTCTTCAACCAAAAAACAGCTTTAGAAGGAAAACTTACTGACTTGGCATACAGAGGAACATTACAATTGTATACTATATGAGAAATTTACTAATTCTCTAAGATAGTATCTATGAAACCTAACTTTCATTGTATTATCTAATTTTAAATGTTTAGCCTTAAGAGGTTTTAATTGATATCATGTAATTATCATAAAAGAATCCATATCCACATCATAAGGGATTTATAGACACTTTATAGATCTTTTGAAACATACCTCAGAGAATGGTGACCAATAGCATAAGAAAAGAACTACAGTACTAATCCGAAGTTTAATGCCAAAATTACCAAAATTAATGCACTAAGAATATTTAAAATTCAAAATGGTCAAAGATCAGCCACCTTCCTAGCAAAGTAAATCAGTGATAGTCTACTCATAAGATATTTACTTCTACCTTCTCTAGGAGTACATAGATCAAGAACACTATTTTCTAACTCTATCAAGATTCTGAAAATAACACACATATTACCCACTACTAGTATTCAAGCTTTAGAATAACATGAATGTGAGTTCAAAATCCTTGTGTTGTACTTAGTACTTAGTATTTAGCTTAGTAATAGCTAAGGCACTTAAATCTGAGTTTGAACTCACATTTGTATAAGAAGACCTTGTATTTAGGGTAGAAGGTTTCTTTTACTACCACTCTATAATAATTGAAGGCAACCATAGACAATGCATAGATAGGATGACTGTGTTCAAAGCTTGATTGACAAATCAAGAGAACCATCTGGAATCATCCTGAGGGCTGTAGCATGCCAGTCCCTGTTAAAACAAGTACAGAATGATGTCTTCCACATCCATGAGAGGCTACATAAGACCCCAGCAGCAATAGCTGTCCTAAGGGAGAACAAATTCGATGCATGAAGGATAGGAGACAGATTCACATTTCATTCTGCACTCTTTATAAACTTGAATTTTATGCAATGTACCACATTAAATAATAAGTGAATTTATTTTTGAGAATATAATTATTTCATGTAGCATTAAAATTACTAAAGCATTGATTTTTATCTTCTGTAGAAAGGGAATATAACGTTTTATCTTCTTCCTCTTAAGACATTGTCGAAATAAAATCAAACCACAGAGGTATATACAATTTATAAGTAAGAAAATTCTACCCAAATGCATAGTGCTATAACATTATTTTATGAATTTGTGGGTGAGCCTAGCTGTGAACCCAGACATTGGGAATTGACCTATTGAAATCAACCAGAAGGGGGCTGGGGATTTAGTTCATCGGCATAAGCACCTGCCTTGCAAGCAGACAATCCTGAGTTCGATCTCCGGTACCGATAAAAAAGAAAAAAGACAAAAAAAAAAAAAAAAAAAAAAAAAAAAAAAAAAAAAGAAAAAAGAAAATCAACCAGAAGATCTTCAGTTATATTTTCCTCTATGTCTTCTAACAATGCTAACTCAAATCAGTACTAAATTCAAAGTAATTTAGAAGCAAATTTGACATACTGAAAACTGGTACAAACAAATTAAAATTCTATGACCTACACTTTTAATAATTTATAGTATTCTTAAACCTACACAAAAACTGAGATGAAGACTATGCTTTACCCTTATCTGTTGTTTTTATATTTCTAATTTAATTCTCTAGTTATTCAATCATAGATCCTGTCTTATTAACATTTATAGTTTCTCTAAATATCACACAATTAGAATTTATCAGAACAATGACTTTAGACACAATAAAATAGTCAAATACTAAATCAGATTTAATTAAGTCATGTCAAATATGTTATTGTAACACTTTAACATTGATAACTGTTCTTAAATTAATTTCAACAATAAATTTTAAATTTAAGCAAATCTGATTAAGCTTGAAGTAAAAAAAGTAGTCTACTTTCATTAAAAACTGATTTAATGCGATTTATTTCTGGAGCAAATATTCAAGATTTTTGCATTATATTCACATCTGCACTTCTTTATAATGCCTGGAATATATAAGTAAGAGATCAAAACATTTTGGGAATACTTTTTCTTTCTTTTGAGGATCCTAGCTTCCTTTACAGAAAGATTAACAAGACTTCACTACCAAGAGACTTAGAATTGCTACAATACACAGTATGATATAAAGGATGATATTGGATGAGAGTTATATAGGAAAAAATATTAAACTCTCAGACAGTCATTACTAAGGAATAAAAGAATGATTCAAGGAAATTCCTCCATTAAAGCATAATTTTCTCTAGATAAGACTAAGAAACTTGGCCACAATATTATCAGTTAGACAGTTAATTAATCATTAGACTACCAGAGCAGCTGGACTGGGGTGTTGCTCCAGTCCTAGTGTGTCTAACTTGGTGTTTAGAAAGCAAGGACAAGGAACGAGGGAAACTGAGACCACGTAACTCTGTGTGGTCCCTAAAGATGGCGACAACACTGTGCTTTTTAAATCTATGAACCAACAATAAAAAACAAACAAACAAACAAACAAACAAAAAAACCACATTATTTTAAGCGTTTATTGAGAGAGAGGTTTAGATTTCATGGTTCTCTTTATATAGAACTGTTTGAGCCATTTGCAGGTACCAACCAATTTTTAATTAGGAATATCCCTAAGGAAAAGTACTGGGCCCTTTTCTGGGGATAGATGTGTACACTAGCCAGCAGGGTCTAGTGTCTGATACATTTTTGGATATTTTTGAAGTAGAAAATTGTGCATATAGTTGAAAATGTGAATATTTGCTGCACGCATGAGGTAAACTCACGATGAGCTGAGAATGCCACTTTGCCTCTTAGCCAAAATTGAGTTTGAGTTATGCACACATATCAGAGGTAGAAATTGAGCTACATGTGGAATAAGCAGAAATTGTGAAGTTTCTTATAAATTTGTGACAATGACTTCAGGTAAAAATGAGAACTTCTCATACATTATAAACTGATCACTATTGGGAAGGAGGAGGGGACTGTATTTATAAGATTTTCCATTCTACTTAATAGTCAGTTTCCTTATTTACTAATTCTCTCCTGTTTTATTTGTGGGAGAGAGAGAAATATGTGAAGAAAAGGATGGAGGGAGGAGGAGGAAAGAAAGGAAATAGATAAGGAGAGGAGAAAGGCAGTGATATGATTTGCTTAATCAGTAATCTATATTTATTAGGAAGATAAGAAAATATATATATTATGACTATATTTATACTATGTCTTTCAGTTAATAACTCTGAACTGGAAAAGCCGTACTATTACTGATAGTGACTTTTCCAGTTCAGAGTTATTAATTGAAAGACGTAGTAAATATAGTTATAACATACATATTTCCTGTCAGCGCATGCTTTAAAAATTAGTAATTCTGGACTTAAAAGATTTTTTGCACTTCAGAAAACAAAATGGTTCGATTATTAATTTTCCAAAACTAAAGTTGTATTATCTATCTTACTATTTTAGAGCATGTATATTATCCTTGAAATGAACTTTTGAGAAAATCTTCAGAAATACATCTTCAAAGACAACTTCATTTTTACTTGACCTGAGGGAGAAACCACCTACCCACTTGCAATAACAGTAAGCATGTCATTCATCCTGATTGTGGTAACAAAATTGTCACATGGATAAACTGTGTCAACATTTGACTGAGGCAAGAAACTGAAGAGCCTTTGTGTTGCCATAATAGTTTACTTGGCACATAAAATCATTAAGTATTTGTTTCATTGGTTTTGTTGTTATTTGTTGTTGTTGCTGTTGTTAGTGGTCTTTTTTTTCAGCAAACAAAAAATACAATAAATCTATTTTTAGCAAACAAAAACATATCTATTCCTATGCTATGTAAGATTTTAGGTAATCACATGTTTCAGTCAGGGTTTGATCAGTGAGAGACCACTGTGAACCATGTATGGGGGTAAAAATATATGCAAACGAGGGGGCTGGAGAGAGATCACTTCAGTCTCTGGCTTCTGCACTGGTTCTGGGCTTCCCTGACTGGGTCAGCTGTTTTGACCTCACAGGAGAGGACAGATGAGAAAGAAGGACCAGGGGAACACTGCAAGGTTGAACTACAACCCATGAAGTAGATGAACCTCAATTCCATTGGGAATGTCTGGCATATGATAACATGTATAACTAAATGCATGTTATCTGCCAGTAACATATAAAACCTTTCTTGGTGCTTTTTCCAAGTAATCATAGACTGTGCTTCTAGGTTTTTCTAAACACAAATAAACAGTCTTCCTCAATCAAGTGAACTTGATTTAAGAGAGGAAACCTATCTTCTATCCTTAGTGTCAGCCTACATTCAAGAAAGGGGTACCTTTTTATAAGCCTCTCTTATCCTTGATCTAAATCTTCTCTGATTTTTGATTTAAGAAGGCTTAGAGAATAATTAATCATGACATGACATATTGCTTTTTAAAGGGAAAAGTGCGTTTTAATATTGACTAATCACTTAATGAGTATTCTTGGTAGTTTTACAAAAGAAAGTAACAAAAAAAATTAACTGTACCTGCTAGCAGTAGCAATAATAAAATCATTTCTTTTGAAGATTGTCTACATTTATTTGTGTTTACTATTTACCTTCATACCTTTTACATGAACTTACTGAAAATTACCCCTTGGATGCTGAACATATATTAAAAATTTTAAAGAGTTATGGTTTCAAAAGAAAACAGACTGAGGTGAGCTGGACATGTGGGAAGTCTTTTAGAGGCAGAAATTACACAGGTGCATGAACTTTCTCTTCTTCCTTCTGTTATTCACATTTCATACAAATTTGCATTTCTCTAGCTCACTCCTTTGATCTGAATTCTGTGTGAGTAAAGATGAACGAAGGTTCTCCTCTCCTCTATAAAGATCCTTTAGTTCATATTTTCCCTGTATACCTTCTTTGCACCTCAGACAGTGCCTTTGCTAAGGACTCCTCTTTTGTTATACAACTAATTTTTACGAGTTCACATAGGATGGCTCTTTTCTAAAAGCATGCTGGTTTATTCCTATTTCTTTAGGACTGTGAGAATTATACTATGTCTGGCACAGAATTGAGTCAGAACATCACCACACTTATTGTGAGTTATATATTTCTATGAGAACCTTGAGATGCTTCTTTTTTAATGTATCCATATCATGCTATTTCCTCATATTGATCTTGTGGTCAATTAAACTTTTACAGGCTTCCCACACAGGGCACTCTAAGCCACAGCCCCATTCTTGTAAGTGCACAGCTGGACAATTTAAACTCAAGAGTAAGTCATCATATTTGTCACTTTTATAGTTTACTCATCTCAAAAAATATAATGGGAATGGGCTGAGTCCTCTGTGAAATTTTTAATTGAATCTACTACCAATTTAAGCTGTACACCTCCTGATCTAAGTATTCACAAGTCAAACCTAACATATTATTTTGGGTTTTATGTGACATGGTATCAAATCGGCTTGAATAACCAGAGCCATGTGTTCAGGCTAGAAGGAGACAATTAACTCTGCAAGGGCAGAAATTTATATGTTCTTTGTTCATACATAGCTCTCTAAAAGCAAACTCTCACTCAGATCTTAGAATGAATGAGTGAATTTCCAGGTGCCTTCCATATATTAAAACACTTAATCTTTTTAATAACCCTTACTATTTTAAGCCTAAACGGAGAAAAGAGTTGTTTAGTTTCAGATTTTACAGTGAGTATTGACTGACTACTGGAAATTCACTATAACATATCTATAGAAAACAAGAAATTTCTTAAAACTATTACATTTTCTTCATATACAAAATGCAACTCTTGATCTACTAAGCCAACATATTTTGAGTATACTTGTGTTGTCAAAAACTGCACTGAGCACTATTAGGGAGTGAGAAATAACAGAAAACCCTTGAACACATACAGCTGTTAATTATGCTCAAAACAAAAATAATGTGTGCCTATACAAGCAGAAACTAGAGATGAAGGGCTGTTCATATTATCATACAAGGGTCAGAGTGGACATGATCAAAAATCACATGCAGCCATTATAGTAGAAAAAAGTTAGTAAATGTCAAAAATGGAATCAGATTATAAAATGAGATGTGATAGGAATCCTGCTGGTCCACATACAAGATTACAAAATGCAGCTGTTATGAGATGCAGGTCAGGATTTATAAGAAAGACTTCATATTGATAAGAAGGTCATTGGTTTTTATAAATAAAAGTTTGATTGACCATATATGTACAACATGAAGGCTGTTCTTCACTCATGAGTGTGAAATGAATTCATTGAATGCAATCAAGGTTTTCAAATGGTCTAGGGTAACTGCAGCTTGTTATAATTTGTATCTGTTCTTCATCCTCAATTTCGGTAAACATTTTTTGTCAAAGACTTCCTGGGTTATAAATTTTTATACCTTTTCTCATCTCAACTATCTTCTTTTGCTCTTCCTACCAATACATTCAAATTATCAATTTGAAGAGCGTGGTACCTGATAGGTCTCAGAATAAAGCTCTATAGTTGCAAAAGGATATGAAATCTGAATCAAATACTTAGCACATATATATTTCCACACAGTTGGCCTCTGTCACTACACACTTTTAGATCATTTGCCTTAGTATGACTTTGACTAGTAAGAGTTACCATGTGATATTTAAGAGTATGTTTAATTTCAGATCAAGAAAATAATTGGAAAATGTTTCATAAAATAAAAATTTAAAAAGAAATACTCTTCTAGGTCATTTACATTCTTTAGATAGTAATCAGCAAAGCAATGGCAAATACTAGTCCTTAATCTTAGTTTTAACCAGAAATCTGATTTTGACTGCTCTTGTATATCCCATACTTGTTAATAGTAGGAGATACAAAGATATTCCTGCTAGTCTGACTGAGAATCTGTTTTACATCACTGTCATTTTGATTCTGTTGCTTTAAAGAATTTTTGTATTTGACTTTCGACATCTTAACTATGAAGTGTTCAGGTTTAGATTATTTTGATTTCATTCTACCTGACATTTGTTGAGTTTCCTATATCGGTAATGTTACCTTGATTTGGGGAAGTTTAGGGTCATTTTTAAAAAGTATTTTTTCACCTTTTTCTCTCTCCTCTACTTCTGGAAGAACATTTATGCATATGTTGAACTAATTGATGTTAACCCCATGGGTTTTGGTGGCGGGGCTCATTCTTTTTGTTCAGGTTTCTTTTGTTCTCAGACTAGGTAATCTGCCCTCAAATTTGCTGATTCTTTTACTAATTCCAAAGAATTTTGAATTTTTCTGTTGAACTTCTTAGTGAACATTTTATTCAAGTTGTTACAATTTTGTTTTGTATCTTTTATTTAGCTCTTTTTAAAAATACAACTTCTTTCTTTTGTTTGTTACTTTAATGTTTCTGTTATGGTTTCCTTGAACATATCTACAATAGTTCACCATAAGGCTTTTGCTATTACCTTCAATGTCTGTGCTTTCCAGGGATACTTTCTTTTTTTTTATTTTAAAGAGGGTAAGATTAAATATAACAAAACAGATCATAAGGAAACTATTTTAAAAAGCACGGATTTCAAAGCAAGTCCACTGGAGATCTTCACTGTGTATTGTATTGTCTCTTCTTTTCTTCCAAATAGTTGTCCCCATCTTCACACACATTGAATACATACTGAGCATTATAAAACTAATCTGATCAGAACAGGATGATGAAGGCTTTTTAGGTCTTCAAGACATGACATTGGGGAAGTCAACAATGGCTGCCATAATGTGTCTCACTGTCTTTAAAGTAGTTGTCCATATCTTTACATATGCTGAAATTAAACTTGAGAGTCTAGACTAATATCACTCTGAACAGTGAATAATAGTATTGCTAGATTTTACATACTAATGCTATAGAATTAGCACTGGATATCTTAGTGTCTCTTCTTCATCAGAGTATCTGTTCATTACATTGTGCATTATGTAATCTGTTCCCACAAACTGTATAGAAATTCTGCACATGTGTGAATCTCTACAGTTATAACATGAAATGAAAAAGACATAGAAAACCACAATATTAGGTGATCTACAGTAGTTACTATGCTTTCTCTTATTTTTCAATAGAACTGTCTATATCATCAGACATAATATAATTGAATAGCATTACATAACAATATTAATAACAACTCAGCATTGAAAACATTGTAGGACTTCAAAAGCAGTTAATAATCAAACTGGAATGGGTGTCTTATTACATCTTGTCAACTTCAGAGTAGTTGCCTCTACTCTTAAACTTGATACTATCAAGCATGCCAAATTCAAATAAAATCAGTCAAGGCAAAACAGCGGTTTAACAAACCAGCTTCAAATATGATTGGTTATAGTAAGACAATGTGAGTAATACAGGGCTTCTGTTTAAGTTAATAGGAAATTAAGGTTAGTTACTGTAGTATAGCCTGGGATAGCTGTCTGTGCACTCAAATCTAGTATGAGTAGACAGACTGGAACAAAATATAATCAAACTAAACAGAGCGGTAAGACTAATGTGGTTTTAAATCCTGATATACTATTAAATGTCCTCTGCCTTCCTTTTTTAGGCAATTCCTCCCCTTTCTCTTTCTCAGGGTGCTTTGTATATTTTGGATCCCATTAACTTCTTTAGTGTTTAGATTATAGGGGCAGCCCATTATCTGAATGGTGCTAAACCTTTTTACCCCTGAGATTGATCTTAAGCTGTATTCCTTTACTTACTAAAGCCACAAGGTTTTCCTTCCTTCTAGCTGAGTAGTTCTCCAATGCCCAAAATGTCATGACTTTCCAACCTATCTACAGCTGCTGGACGAGTTGCCCCTATTTCTGTCTGGTTCCCTGTCACACAGAGTATCATTTTCTCATCTTTGACTTGCAATTTATTAACCTTCTTTCAGGTTGAGTATATTTCCTATTCAGAGCACCTCGATGGATCCTGACTCCAAATCTACTCTGCCTGTGCTTCTTTTTGTTAGTGTATCAAGGATATCTATATTAGAGATTATAGCCCACCTTCTCTGCCTCATCTCTGCTATTCTGCTTTTCTGCTATTATTTGTCCACATTTCTCCTTTATTCCACTGTCTGCCCCATTTAAGGAGGCCTTTCGGCCACTATTGCTGGAATCCTGGTTTTTTTTTTTTTTTCTCTCTCTCTCTCTCTAGAATGTCCTTCAGTATTTTTTTGCAGGGTTGGATTGGTGGCCATGAACTCCCACAGTTTCTCCTTTCCTTGGAAACATCTTGTTTCTCCATTAATTTTGAGAGAGAGTTTTTCAGGGTACATCAATCTGGGTTTGGTTGGAGGTTATTTTCTTGCAGGGCTTGGACTACTTCCCCTAGGCTCTTCTTGATTTGATAGTTTGTGTTGAGAAGTCTGTTGTTATTTTGATGGATTTTGCTTTATAGGTGCTCTGCTTCTTTTCTCTGACCACTTTTAATATTCTGTTCTTGTGGTGGATTTCTGGGATCTTGATTATTATATGTCTGGGTGTAGATCTGTTTTGGTTGGAGTTGGTTGGAGGTCTGTATGCCTCATTTATCTGGATATCATTTCTTTTTCCTGTGCTTGGGGATTTTTCCTTAATTATTTCTGTGAATAGCCTTGGTAATTCATTTGTGGTTTTTCCTTATTCTTCACTCATGCTTTTTATTCTTAAGTTATAGATCTGCTTGTCATCTTCTAGCCTGTGAATTGCTACTTCCTAGTTCCTTGTTATTTTTAAGAGGTCTTTTCTTTCACAATCACACATTGCAAATCTATCTTCAAGTTTTGAAAGGCTAACTTTAGTTTCTGTGAAGACATCTGGCCAGCTTTCAATGGAATTTTTAATTTTTTGTTAATCTCTTTGGATCTGTTTCATATATTCTAAATTTTGTTTATATTCTTCACCAAAGGTTTCTTTTCCTTTTCTGGGTTCCACCATTCTTCCATTTGTGTCCTCTTGAGAGGAGCTCAGCATTTCTTTTATTAATCTTTTTATATCTTGCCTCACTTAAATTGGAATTTCAGTTTTGTCTATGAGGTCACAAATCTACTTATGTCTGCTGATGTTGTGGCCAATATTGCATGATTGCTGCCATGGTTATCTTCTTTATTTACCTCTCCTGGGCTTATTTTCCCAGGGTCAGTGGCTGGAGATTTTTTCTTGTTTCTTTCTCTTGTCATGTTTTTGGTTTCTTTCAGACAGGTATATGGTAGAGGTCTCAGGCTCTCTCTGTATTGCTTACAGTTTTCCTGAAGCATGCTGGCTGGGGGCTTGCTACCCTCTCCAGTGTGCTGTTATCTGAGGTGCACACAGGGACTGTGGGCTAACCCCTCTTCTCTGAGCAGTCAACTGGCAAGTGCCTTCAGCACCTTAGCCTGTGCTTTGCAGATGTCACAGGGTTGGGACTGTTCCATCTCTGGCTATTGGGTCCAACCCAGGGCCATGGTTCAGCCCAAGCAGGTCCCACCAGTCCTCTTTGGGCCGGGGCTGCTGACTGGTGCTACTGCGGCTCCAGGCTCAGGTTTTATTGTGCCCAACTCCAATATGTCTACCTGCCAGCTACACCCACTGCAGGATCCAATTTCTAGCACTCACCAAGAATTAATGCAGCTCTCCACCTTTGCTCCAGTCTACACTGCACCACATCCTCCTGCCAAGGGCCTGAGACTCCCCAACTCCCGTTATGGTTATCAGTGACCATGGCTTCAGCGTGACCTTGATTTGTCCGACTCCACCACGCGCCCAGCACAGTGTGTACTGGTCTCAATGAGGGCATCTGGCTCTAGCCCTCCACCTGTGTTTTTCCTTTCTCTTTCTATTTTTCTTTTTCCTTCAGTTTCCTCCTTGATCATGAGAATCCCTCTCCCACCATCTAGCCGTCTCCATGTTGTCAAATTCCAGAGTCTGAGCTGTTTTTCCCAGTGAGGTTCTCCACCCAGCTACCTATCAGGCCACCACCTGCTTATCTCTCCTCCAGGAATACTTTCTATGAAGTCCTTTTTTTCCCTTTTTATAGAGAACAACTTCCTGTTGGTTTTTGTGTTTTATATTTTACTTAAAACCATGAATGCTTTAAATAATTTAATATCACAACTCTGGTAATCATCTCCCTTCAGGTTTTTGTTGATGGTTGTTGTAGCAGTTTTATTGGGAGGACTGTTTATTTTTATTAATGGTATGGCTGACCTACTGATATAAATCTTTTATTTTTTTTCAGTAGCACTAAAGTCTCAGCTCTACTAGTTTCATGGTCAGCTAATTATTGTGCAAAGAGTTTCATAAATGCTTAGATAAGTAAGTCTCACTCTGCATAAGGATTCTGTCTGCTAGAACATAGCTCTTATCCCAAGCTTGGCAATTTGAAGCTCTGTCTTAGCCTTTATGTCTTCTTGTGAAGAGGTTTAAAACCAGCCAGAAGTGATTGATTAGAATTTTATCAGGCATTTTCTGGGCATGTGTGCAGCTCTTAACATACACATGGACATCATCCCAAAATATATTCAAATTTTAAAAGCATCTTATGACACCTTATTTTTTTGGCCACAAGTAATCCTATATTTTACAGAAAATACTAGATATTCTATTGACATTGGAATAGGGACAATTTGGCAATATTTTCTGCATAGGAACTGACTTTAAATTATCCCTCTACAATATCAATAGTTTAATTCTACAGTTCAAAGACATTGACAATTCTAAAGTAAAAATTTCTTTCAAAACTATTTTAAAGTATACTTACTAAAATCTGGTCAATGTCACTGATAGTGTTCAAATGATCTGGCCCTCAGTGTCTTTATGAAGAAAATGGAATGTTATTCTCTAATAATTTACATCTCTTTCTCTTCAGTGCAGAGAAGTTTGTATTGTCTTTTCTCATGAACCACAGTCTTTTTTTAAATTTGCAAGAACTTCGAAATCCAGGAAACTTACTCTATTCCCTTTTATTTGGCAGAACAATCTATTATGTTTCCCAAGCCCTGCTTACATCATATTAGGTACTTGAAAGTATGTTGAAAGAGTAATATATGCTTAATGCTAGAATGACATAATTTTAAAGCTGAAGAGGCACTTAAAAATGACTGCCCAGTTGGAAAAATACAAGTTTTATGGCACTAACAAGTGGTGCTCAGTGAAACTGTATCCACAGTGACAGAACACTCCAGATTTTAGATTTCTTATCTCATAAAAATTGCTTTTCCTATTAAGAGAGTTTCAAGCAGGCTTTGCACATTTGGCACAATGGTTAACATAATAGACTTTTGAGGCCAATTTCTGGGTTCAGTTCCTGGCTCTGCAATTTCTCACTTCAGCAATTAATATAAGTTCCTTGGGACTCCACTTCTTCATTAGTAAAATGAATTTAATAATTCTACCCCATCACATAGTGTTATGAAAAGGAGGAAATGATCTAAGGCACATAGGTACATGATAGGGCTCAATTATGTAATGGTCATTATCATTACCACTAAATTGTAATGCACTTTGTGACCCAATTTTGAATGCATTTGTCTTGTCACTTCAGGTAAAACAGAGTTTCTCAATCTATATATGATTGACACTTTGGGATAGATAACTTTGATTGCCAAGAGTGATTCTGTGCATTGTAAAATGTTTAGTAGTGTCTTTGATTACCATCGAGAATCTTGATGCCCTACATTAGTGTTCTCTATATGTTACCAAGTATACCCTGGTAGACAATATTACTTTTGACTTAAAACCACTGCTCTAGTCTTTAAATTACTTATGGACTGGAACTTAGTTTTATGTCACTTTATTAATTCACAACAATCTGATTTTATGCCTTTGTATAAATATTACATTTTAGGATTTGATTACTAAATAGTCATCTGGTATTTAGCTCAGAGATTGGCATGTGAAAAGATATTCCATAAATAATGGTTAAAAAAATTAACATTGGTGAGAGAAACTGTATCCCTTGTTGAAAGGAGTGTTTCCCCTATGTATTGAACCTTTATCATGTACAAGGCACTGTATTAGATGCCTCACATACATTTTAACAAGCCTTCACACCATATGGTGGCAGAATCCCATTTTATAAATAAGAAAACAGATTTTGTTCAAACTCACACAACTAGCAAACACTGGGAGCAAGATTTAAAAATATTTTTATAAATCCTATTCTATGTTCCTAATAACATCCTTTTCAAATGCCCTTTGATAATAAAGAGTTAAAATTAATGGGACTGGAATGAATAGATTCACCTAATGCAGTACCAACTATTTGAATTTGTTTCCTAAGATTACAGACACATAGTGGAAAGTTTTAAATTCA
Organism: Cavia porcellus; assembly: GCF_034190915.1. NCBI lineage: Eukaryota > Metazoa > Chordata > Mammalia > Rodentia > Caviidae > Cavia > Cavia porcellus. Next base: position 56,905,859 of record NW_026947496.1, read on the forward strand.
AATATTACAACATTCAAATTCAAAAGTTTTAAATTCAAATGCTATAGAGACTAATGAAAGTAACTGAGGATGGCTTTGAAAAACAATTTTACAGTAAAAATAAGGAAACACTAACAGGTAACTCCCCAAAAGCATTTATCAGTCATGAGCTCACATTGACTTACTGTATTTGACATGCATCTCATCGTCTCTACTCAGGCTTACAGTTCTTATTTTGGGATGCTATGTAGGCAATAGAAAGTAAGTCTCAAAAAGATTTATTATGTCATTAATCAATACTCAGTGTCACAGAGCAAATAAACCAAAAACAGCTGAATCTGCTGGTTCAGTTGTTTTCAATACTGTCAACCCAAAGTAACTAAGACCCACGTACTTATCGTAGAGCTGAATGTGTGTGTATGAGAGCACATATATCAATACAGCATGATCTAGCAAAATTAAAAGTTATCCAATAATGGCTTTGCACTCAGACATTTCAGATCTTACAATAATGTCAGGACCCTGAAGGTTTATTCCCAGTTGGGGACCAGGCTATGTGATAGATTACTGGGGAGGGATGCTGACTATGTAGCTAAAGCTCCTCCCTAACCTTGACGTCTTAATCAGTTAATAATAAGTCTTAATAATTTCCTAAATATTGCATTAAATTTAAGAATGCTATTCAATTGCATATAGTAAATAAAAACTTTCTCATAAATAAATTAGATTCTAGATATTCCATTTTAAGGCAATTATTTCTATTTTAGAATGTATTTCCCTTTTTATGATGATAAGTCATTTCTACAATCAGTTTATGTAGCTGTATATAACCCTTGATAAACCTGAAATTTATCACATTCCTTTAAGAATAGACAATCACCACATGTATCATTAATATATAAATAGATATTTAAAGTTTCTGAAAAGCAGGCTTTACTTCCTTAATGATGATTACTCCAGTTGAAAGATTAGGGCAAGGCTTCTACTGCTGACATTAAGAATACTAATTAATGCTACTGGACATTAATAAATGTTAATTAACTTAGTTAAACCTTGTTAAACACCTACTCCATATAATCATATGAACTCTGTTGCCCAGATGCTCATAGGAAGCAGATAAAAGCATAAATAACTGCAACAATATGAGTTAATAATTAAAGCAGACCAAATGTAATGTAGAGATCATGTAGAGAAGAGAGGGAATGTGGAGATGAGGCCCTGGATTTATATGGGCTTCACCAAGGAGTTCTGAACTGCAGGCTTGAGGTCACAAACACACAGTGCAAATTTAGAATAGTTGACAGAGAAGAAAAGGCATGTATGTGGTACGTCTCCCTCATATGAAGTTTGATTAACTCAATTCTAATTCTAGTATTTCTCTGAGGATATGGTAAATGGATAATTTCACATCAGTATGAGTTATAAAAAGGATTTATATTCCCTTTGTTGTGGCTTATTGAATCTTCAGTCTGAAAAATAATCTATTGGGGTTTACATCAATAATAAGAATAATAATGACCAACATTTGGGTACTTAGAACACCTTGTGCATGTTCTAAGAGCTTTATGCATACTACTTAATTATCATTACTCTCTTATGAGTCGAATGCCACTGTCTTCACCAGGGAAGTAAGGAAAATGAGGCACAGAGAGGTCAGTATGTTTCCTAAATTAACAGCAACAGGGTTGGAATCAATGGGTCTAATTCTACACCTAGGTTTTGTCATAATCCCAACTGGGCACAATTAAAATAATACTTTGAAAAATTTTAGTATGGTATTTTTCAGAGTTTCTGTTGTATCTAAGTTACATATCATATTTCCATTAAGAAGATTTAGTTTAGCAGTTCCCTTAAAGTCACTTCTGCTAGATCACTTCACGGGACCCAGGAAATCCAGCGGTGCATGCCCCTGCAGTCCTACCACTGCCGTTAGGAACTGCCCCACCTCCTGGACCTACTATTGCTGTTGATCTTTGGCACTCACAACTCCCCCCAGCACCTGAGAGTAACCTCTCATCCAAACAGAAGAACTCAACAGGCTTCCATTAGTGAGGTGAGTTTGACCCTAAAATGGTAATAGAATTGTCCATCTTCAGTGAGTAAACAGGAGCAATAGCGAAGCCCCCTCCAGATGTAGGCCACTGGAGAGCTTGCCAAGAGGGTGAGTGAGTCCTTCCTCCACACTGAGAACATCAGGTAGGTTGAGGAGGGTGCCAATAAGGCCTCTCCCAACCTGGAGAAAATTAAAAGGGCCTATGAGACACCCAGAGATACAGTAGGGTCCCACTTGAGACAAACACTATAAACAGGGAGATCTGGTGATTCTAAACAAATTGAAGGCATAATAACAGCAGGATCTAAAGGTTGATTTCCATCAATACTCATGATTCATCAGCCTATGAAGAATATAGAGCTCACATAACAGACCTGGAAGGGGGGTTTCAGGTGAATGGTCCACCTCTTCATTTTTGGACCCAGAAATTGGACAAACATCAACCTTACAGTAGGACCCTAAGATAAGCACTACCAATAGTTGACACTAGTGGGATTGAAGCATCACATATTAACCTGAAAGGGGAAAATGGCAAACAAAAAAGCAAAATGCAATCTAGTCCATCTAGTCCATCAGGAGCAAGTACAGGAGAAAACTAAAATAGAGGACTTCAAAACTAACACATCAGAAATCTCTGAAAAGATAGCAAGTTAAATAAAAAAAACAACTCCATGAGGCTATAGAAAAAATCAAATTAGAAGTTATCTCTCATGTAAAAACAGAAATAACAACCTTGGTAAAGGAGGTGCTCAGCTCAGCTATAGAAAAAATAGATAAAAAAAAATTTCAGGAGCTTGGGAAACTCATTGAAACTTTGAATGAACAATGTAGAAAACACGTACAATTCATGAGACAAACTCAAAGAGATATTCAAGAAACAACAAATTCTATTGAAAACTGGCAAAACCATTTAAATGAAGCAGAGGATGGAATTTTGGACCTTGAGGACAAGATCGCAATTAGCAATCATGAAAGGATAAAACTTTTAAAAATATCAAATAGCATGAAATGACAATCCCACAATTATATTGTTTATCTTGGTGCCAAGATAAACAATATAATACTAATAGGCATCAGTCAAGATGCAAGAATCAATGCAAATGACATGCATAAACTATTCACAGAAGTAATAGCAGAAAATTTCCTAAACATGGGGAAAAATCTGATATGCAGATAACTGAAGCATATAGAATAAGCATATATAATAAGTCACAACAAACATAAATCTACATCCAGAAATAATAATTAAGATCCCAGACATGCAGCATAAAAACAGAATACTAAAAGCTGTTAGAGAAAATACACAACTCATATATCAAGGAAAGCTCATTAGTATCATGGCAGACATTTCAGCACAAACCTTCAAGTGAAGAGGAGCTTGGGGTGAGGTATTTCAAGTCCTGAAAGAAAACACCATTCAACCCAGATTTATATACCTGGCAAAACTTTCATTCAAATGTAATGGAGAAACAAGATACTTCCATGACAAAGAACTGAATAAATTCATGTCCACCAAATTAACCCAAGGAAGAGACATATTAGATAGAGATAAAAATGGCCATGATCTCCAGAACAACAACAGAAAGAAACCACCAGGCAGGACAAGCAATTAAACAAGGGGTAAAAACAGAAAGCAAAAAATTGGAGCATAATATGACAAAGTCGAGCCAGTTCATATCAGTCACATCCATAATGCAAATGACCTTAATTCAACTATCAAAAGAAATAGATTGACAGAATGGGTCAAGATCACACAATATGCTTTATACAAGAAACACACATCTGATCAAAAAGGAAACTCAGAGATTAAAAGTCAAAGAATGGAAAACAGTATTCTATGCAACAGGAAACCAGAAAAAATCAGGGGTAGCTATTCTATTTGCAGACAATATGAACTTCAAAGCTAAAATTATTAAAAGAGATAAAGAATGTCACCACATAATTGTTAGTGGAAAAATTCAAGAGGAACAACTAACAGTTATAAATATGCACTAAATACAGGAGCACCCAACTATATAAGACAAATACTAATGGACATGAAAAACCAAATACACAAGAACACAATTATAATAGGAGATCATAATACCCCATTGTCACAAAGGGATAGATCAACTAGACAAAAAGTCAGCAAAGAAATAATAGAACTGAATTATATCTGAACAAATGCACTTAGTAGATGTTTACAGAGTGTTCCACCTGCTCACATCAGAATACACCTTCTTCTCAACTGTGCATGGGACATTCTCCAAAATAGACCATATATTATCCCATACAACATTCTTAAGTAAATGCAAAGGTACTGAAATTACCCCATATGGAATATTTGACCATAGTACGTGAAATTGGTAATTAATGGCAAAAGAAATTACAAAACCTGCATAAATACATGGAAATTAAACAACAATCTTCTGAATAACCAGTGGGCTACAGAAGGAATTAAAGAAGAAATAAAGCAATATTTACAATTCAATGAAAACATGGAAAAATACTGTAATATGTGGGATGCAATGAACGTGGTCTTAAGAGGAAAATATATAGCAGTAAATAGTCATATCAAGAAAAAAGAACATGCACAAATAAACAACCTAATGCTTTATCTCAAGCTTCTAGAAAAAGAGAGCAACTGAAACCCAAAGCTCATAGAAGAGAGGAAGTTGTAAAGATCAGACCAGAAATTAATGCAATTGAAACTAAAAAATACAATATAAAAATTAATGAATCAAAAATCTGTTTTTTTGAGAGAATGAAAAAAATTGACAAATTTCTAGCTAACCTCATCAAGAAAAAGAAAGAAAGAACTCAAAATCACATACTAAGGACTGAAAAAGAAAAATTACCTTTCCCTTAGAGAAGGTTTGATGTCAACACTCCTTAAACTCTTCAATGAAATTGAAGAGGAAGCAATCCTCCCTAAATCATTCCTGGAGGCAAGTATTACTCTGATACCAAAACCAAGGAAAGGCCCAACCAAAAAGGAGAACTATAGACCAGTCTCACTAATGAACACTGATGGAAATAAAATACTGGCAAATAAAATGCAACAAATCATCAAGAAGCTTATACATCATGACCAAGTGGGATTCATTTGAGGAATGCCAGGATGGTTTAACACATGAAAATCAATAAATATAATACACCGCATCAACAGAGTCAAAAACAAAACCCACATGCGCATCTCAATAGATGTAGAAAAAGCTTTTAATAAAATCCAACACATGTCCGTGATAAAAACCCTTCAGAAATTCAGAATACATGATGTCTACCTCAATATCATAAAGGCCATCTATGATAAACCAACAGCCAACATTATACTAAATGGACAAAAACTGAAAGCTTTCACTCTACAATCGGGAACAAGACGAGGATGTCCACTATCACCACTCTTATTTAATATAGTTCTGGGAAGGGTAATCAGAAAAGAGAGAAATCAGGATAGGAAAGGAAGAAGTTAAAATTATCACAATTTGCAGATTACATAATACTCTATATAGAAGACCCAAAAACTTCCATTAAAAGACTCCTGGAGGTAATAAAAAAATTCAGCAGTATAGTTGGATACAAAGTCAATGCTTATAAATCAAGAGCATTCCTGTACACAAACAAAAACTCACTGAGAGAGAAATTATGGAAATAGCATCTTTCACAATCTCATCTAAAAAAAATGAAATACTTAGGAATCAACCTAAGAATGGCAAACAAATACATTGAAAAATATGCTACATTAAAAAATGGAGATTGAAGATATTAGAAAATGAAAGGATATTCCTTGCTCTTGGCTAGGAAGAACCAACATTGTGAAATTAACCACACTCCCAAGACTCTTATACATTTTAATGCAATTTCAATTAAAATATCATTAACATACCTTAGAGAGCTAGAGAAATACTCCTAAAATTCATTTGGAAACAGAAGAAACCTAAAACAGCAAAGGCATTTCTGGGCAACAAAGGCAAGGCAGGAGGCATCTCAATTCCTGTCTTGAAACTATACTATGAAGATACAGTGATAAAATCAGCATGGTACTGGCAAAGAAATAGACCCAAGGATCAAAGGAACAGATTAGAAGAGGCAAACACAACTATAGAGACACTTAGCCACCTAATATTTGACAAAAGGGCCAAACATGTTCACTGGAAGAAGGATAGACTCTTTGATAAATGGTGTTGGCAAAATTGGCTCTCCACATGCCAAAGACTGCATGCCTATCACCATGCACTAAACTAAAATCAAAATGGATCAAAGATCTAAATATTAAAACAGAAAATATTAAATCTACTGGAAGACAAGGTAGGTAGAAGTCTTAGAGACATAGAGGTAGGCAGAGAATTCATGAACAAAATGCAAACCACATGGGAAACACTTCAAAACTGGGATCTCGTATTACTGAAAAGTTTTTGCATTTCATAAGAAATCACCAACAAAATGAAATATAAATTCACAGAATGGGAAAGAATTTTAGCCAGCAACCCCTCAAAGGACTTATACCCAGAACATACAAAGAATTGAAAAACATCAAGCCCCCCAAATTCAAAGACCCTCTCCAAAAATGGGCATGTGAGATGAACACACAGTTCTCAGATGAAGATACACAAATGACAAATAAACGTATGAAGAAATGTTCACCATCACTGGTCATTCGAGAAATGCAAATTAAAACAACATTGAGATTTCATCTCACTCCAGAAAGAATAGCTGCTATCAAGAAATCAACTGATAACAAATGTTGGCGAGGCTGAGGGGGAAAAAGAACACTGCTCCACTGTTGGTGGGAGTGTAGACTGGTGCAGCTACTTTGGAAATCACTATGGAGATTTCTCAGAAGAGTAGGATTGGAAATTCCATTCAATCCAGCTATTCCCCTCCTGAATATTTTCCCAGAAAAACTGAAAAGTTCATGTCATGGTGATATATGTGCACCCATGTCTATAGCAGCACAATATGTAATAGCTAAATCTTGGAAACAAGAATCTTGGAAACAAATAGCATGCCCATCAGCCACAGAGTAGATGGAAAAGTAATGGTATTTTTATACAATGGAATATAAACCAGCTATAAAAAAGGATGGTTTTGAGGCCTTTATAGGTAAATGGAAGCAACTTGAGACTATTCTCATAAGTGAAATAAATAAGAATCATATTTATAAATATCACATTGTATCTCTAGTGTAAGTAGTAAGATCTGTAGGAATTATAAAACTCAAAATGTGTAATTGCTACTGTAATAAAGAGAGGAAAAGAAAATTCTTTAAACTACATGTATATTTAAGTATGTGAGATAGATAACCGTATTACTAAATTTTTCTTAGATCATTGAACAGAACTGTTTGCACTCTCATTGTTTGAATATCCACTTTTTATGTTTTAATTTTGTAACTTGAACAACTATTTCTAAGATGACAATATGTAATTTATCAACTAGTGATTTCTTAGTGTTTATTTTTTTGAAATTCTGTATTACTTCTACCCTTTTTTCTGTTTTGCTTTTTATCTCTTTAAATAAAATTTTTAAAAAGTCACTCCTGCTTTTGCTTCATATATACTATTGTATTATTGTTGCTTTATTGTATTACTGCATCCTTCTCTCATATATAGTCATACATATTGTTAAATAGAAATATATAAACATAGAAAGAGAATACATACATATGGAATATATATATATATATATATATATATATATATATATATATATATATAATGGAAGAAATACTGATAATTAATTATTACCTATTTTAATAAAAAACATTGCTTTGGATATCCTTGATGTATTTAGCCCTCTAATTATGAGGTTATTTAACTAGAGTGTTTTAAATCTTTATTAAAATGATTCAAGAATTTCCATGCCTGGTGTGAGTCTGAGAAGTGAACAGAGTGTCCATGTGAACCAAAGAGCAAAACGGTCGAAGCTCTAGGGCTGAGGGCAGGGCTTGGGCAGAAACGGGGTAGTTAGAGACATATGAGCAGCAAACTGAAGTCCTCAAGGGAATTAGTAATCCAACTGTGTCATCCGAACGTCTTGAGAACAGGCAAAGATGCCCAGCCATGAACGGTTTGATAAAGAAATGAGGGAGGCTTTCTTTGGCTAGGACTTTAGAGTCAAATTTAAGCGTGAAGGGCAGTGATAAAAAGCGACAATTGCAGTAAACGGTGGTTTCAGGCACAAGTCAGCGTTAACAATCTTAAATCCTGTTCCGCTCCCTTGTTGGTCTTTTTAGCTGTACAAACAATGATAACTTTTAAAGCAATGTAACATCTGCAAATATTAAAAACAAAACTTTATCTAATATGAGGCCATTATATGGGCATTTACTGTATTATTCTCCTTCACTATAGCCTCCCCACCACATGAGAAAGCATATCCTTAGAATGTTAATGTAAAATATTTAGAGGATGAAATGTTTGCAGCTATTAAGTATTAAAATGTTAATACTTGTGCTGAAGCATATAAAATACCATTACAAGTAAGAAAATATTAAAAAAAATTGGTTACTAGAATTGTACAGCCTGTGGCTTCCTTAAGACTGTGAAAGTTGAATAGCTCTTTTTAAGCTTGTATTAGAATCATCTTTCATATTTGTTCACTATTAGAAGGTAAATAAGCATATAAATGTCCTTTGTGCCAGCACTCTTATCTCCTTGTTAATCTGTAATTAATTTAGGAGCAGTATATATGATTTGAGACTACAGTCAGCTTTATCTGCTCCAGCAGAAATGGCAAATTCCTTCATTAGCTGACACAGTACATGCAACAGTTATTAAGCTTATTGTGTCACATTGGGTATTTATTTCAGATTGCAGTTATGCATGGATGGGTACCATATGATGCTTTGATGACCTTTAGAAATTCTCCTGATTAAATGGTGTTGTACTTCATTATGACATTTCTCTCCTTGTATTACCAGATTTGATGTGTATGGCTTAATAATGCAAGTAGACACGAATGTTAATAACTTCACAATTCATTGCTTTGCTATTTTTTAATGCACATGAAATTTAGTACAAGTTTCACTGGCTGGAGGCTTACATGAATCAAATAAATTAGAGGGTAACAAAAGAACATATTAGCATTTGCTAGCCTAGATGCACGAATTTTGTACTAACCATTTTAATATGTACTACAACTTTTCCACCCTCGAGTTAAAAAGCCTTTCAATTTTTCAACCAACATCATAATTGAATTGGTTCTCTTTCTGCCTAAGGATAATGATTTTACACTGATGGAATCTTTATTAGATTCTAAGAATTATACTGGTTTTTCAACTCTAAAACTCCATCCAGAAGTGAATTTCAGTGAAATTGTGAATGAAAAAATATAAAATTTGCTTTTTAGGAGAAAATCTTTGCTTAATTATTACTGTAAAATAAGAGGAACAGATGTCTGATAATTGATTCTCAGAAGTGGCCACATGCTGAGAGGACTATGTAACCTAAGATTTTATGGAGCAAACAATTGCTATTTATCACACCAGGTGTTATTTTGTTGATTTTTCTGATGAGTGCATGTTTAAGTTGGTGTTTGAAACAGTATTTCATAAGATAAAGCTTCTTTTTTTTTATAGCTGAGAGTATTTGGTTTCTGTCAAGTTAGTTATGTTTTGAAATGGAATTTACATCAACAACTTCATATCAGGTTTTAAAATATGTGATACTTGATTTTCAAAGAATGAACAAAGTCCTAACAGTTTTTGCATCACCGAGAAGTCCAAGTCCCAAGTCTTCTCTGAAATATAAGGCCAACACTTAACTGTGAGTCCTTGTACAAATGCAATATTCAGTGGTATACGATCTTGTTTTGACTGATTAGACTCTGTTCCATTCTGTATGATAGTATCAAGTTTGAGGGTATAGGCAACTACTTTGAAGGCAATAAGATTCACTAAGATGCCCATTCTGGTTTGACTATTGTCTCCTTTGGAAGTCCTGTAATGTTTACAATGCTTAAGTTTTATTGGTCTTGTTCTTTACTGTTTTGTTCAACTTTATAATATCTAATGAGATAGACAATTCTTTTTAAGGAAACAAGAGACATTGTTGATAACCATTGTTGATAACCTTGTACTCTGTTTTACATCATGTGCTATGTCTATCCTTGGTTTTGACTGACAGCTGTTTTGCCATATTTGACTTTATTCTCTCCCCCCCCCAAAAGTAATAAGAACTAAGGAGTAATAAAAACCCAAAATGTGTAAATTTTGTTGTAAAAAAGAGAGGGAAAAAAAAGCTCTAAAGGATACAACAGCAAGTGTGTTTAGGGGTGTTAAATAGCTGACCATATTAATGTTTTTGGTTGGATCATTGAACACAACTGTTTGCAGTCTCACTGTTTGAATGTCCACATTGTATGCTTTGATACTGTGATTTGAGCAACTGTCTCTAAGAAGATAAAATGTAATCTATTAACTGGTGATTTCTTACTGTGTGTGTTTTTTTTTTTTTTTTGTAGTTCTGTATTACTTGTACCCTTACGCCGCTTTGTTTTGTTTTGTGTTTTTCTCTTTTTCCTTTTAAATAAAATGAAAAAAAACCACCAATATTCAGTGGTATAAGATACGCATCACCATTCCAAATGGTACAAACAGTAATACAAAGGATTGGGACTAAAGCAAGGCCAAAATTCAGCAGGTCATATACTAAGTCCTGAAGTCTCCTGTGCATCCAACACAACCTGTGGGTAGAAGACTTTTTAATCTCAGAATGCTTGCATTCTGCAAGCACTTAAAACCAGCACTGTGTGGGTGATATACAGCTCTGCTGACAGATGGAGCAGTAGCCAGGCTTTTCTCTCTTGGCTGTAGTGTAGCGTGCCTGGAATGTTGGGTACTGTGAATCTAATTCTGAGGAACAAATTTTCTATGTTGTTGCCATTCTGGAACTTTCTGGAACATGGTGCAGCTATAATTCTGGAACAAGCTTCTCTGCAGCTTTCTCCTCAAAGCAAAGCCTTTGAATTTTGTAGTTTTGAGCCTGAAAAGAGCAGACTTGCTGCTTCTTATCATGCCCTCAGGCTATCTTTTGTATGGTCTGCTCCTTCTCAGCAATCAAGATCTTTTCTTCACTATCTGTGGTCCACAGATTTGCTGATTTACCTCTAGCCAAACTTACAACATTTAAAATCATTCTCTGGGCTCTCTGCTCTTGATTCTCAATATAAATCTGTTGAAAAGCTCCCAACAATATCCAAGCTACTGCCTTAACATTAGACTGCCTTGAAATTTCTTCTGCCAGATTAATTAGTACACAACCTCCCTTAATCTTAGTCTCAGGCAAAGTCTCTGGGCATGAGCAAAATGCAGATAAATGGTTTTATCAAGCCATGATACATATTGTCTGGAGTCCAACAACCAATGCAACCCTTCTTCCTAACAGAAACCTCCTGAGCCTCTACTTAACCAGCAAGATTTCTATCAGCTTTCTGGAATTCTGTGCTCTGATCTAAATCTCCCATACAGAATAGCCTAAGGTGTCCAGGTGCTTCTCTTTTAGGTAGCACATCAGATTTCCAAACTCTTCCCATAAACCATTCCCTGAACCACATGCTCAGGTATAATCAATGGCTTCACTTTAGGTACCAAATTATCTCAGTTACCTTTCTATGATTTCTAGGAAAAAATACCTGACACCTAAAATTAAGGAAGAAACAGTTTATTTAGCTGATAATTTGTGGAAGTTTTAGGTTCAAGGAAAGGTGGCATGGCTGAGGGACAAACATTCATGGCAACAAAAGAATAAGGGGCAAAAGAGCAAAAGAGAGAGAGAGAGGGGGGAGAGAGAGAGAGAGAGAGAGAGAGAGAGAGAGAGAGAGAGAGAATGAGCCTCTTTCCCTCTTTTATATTTGTATGCAGGTTAGTTGCCCCAGGGTAGTATAACACTCACAAACATAATCTCAGCATTGAACCATGAATCAATCACAAACTCTAGAAGCTCACACCCATGACTGCATGATGCTTTGAGAGGGGACTTCTATTCACAAATCATAACAGCCACTTTTGCTTTTATGTGAGTTTAAAACTGTATACTTAATCACAGTGACAGTTAAGAAAAATGAAATGCTCAATATTGGCAGATTTTTGTGAAATGTTACTGTTAAGAGTTCAGTTCTGCTCTGGTTCAATTCTACCTTCTTCACTTAGTACTGATTTTCAACAAATAAATCAGTCACTTTAAGCCTTAACTACCTCTTTTTCAAGAGACTGTGAAGTATCTGTGCTTTAATTGCTACAATAATTAAATGAAACAATGCATACGAATTCTTAGCACAACTTTTACACAAAATGCTTGCCTAAAACTGTTGATTTTCAGTGGCTGTTATTTTCACAGGGAAAAAATATTTCTGCAGGAGAACAATTTTTATTTCAGTTCACTCAACAATTCTAGAGTACTATTTTTCAGTGATCAATAGAACTTTGGAAAATTCATCTTTAACTGCATTTCAAAATATACATTAAAATCTATGGGGAAAAGGAATTACCACATGCATATAATAAATAATAATGAAATAATAAAACTGTATTTTAGGTAGGGAAATTGTTGGAATATTATTCAGTATTAAGATAGCCATTTGCCTCTGCCCTCAACCCAGAAGACTGAATTGCATTCAGAAGGATAGGAGATAAGAAAAACAAAGTAGTACAGGTCGGGATCACAACAGCCTACTGGCTGATATTCCTCAGCAATTCCTTTGAGGCCCATAGACAACACTCTCTGCTCTACCTCCCAATATCTATTTTAAATGGGTATCGTTTACTCAAAGAGAAAATTCACTTGAGAAACAGTGTTGAATTACTTATTATTTAACAAATGATGAATTGAGTAGATATTATGCTCCTAGAATTATCCTTTCACAGGTGCTGGTAATTAGAGAACAATACAGACAATACAATAACACCTCAGTTCATAAACATTTCTGTTCAAGAACAATTTGATTCACAAAGAGAAGTATTGAGCAAAATTTTTAAGCCATTTTTGAACTCTGCATTATATGACAAACAGGACCATAGCTATCTTCCTGACAATCAAGGAATGAATTCAGTTTGTGAACTGAGGTACTACTGTATTCTTACAACTCTTATCACTATTATTCTACAAGTTTTGTATGAAACTCATTACTTGGCATATTTCATAGATCAGTTAAGAATGTAGGTTGGGAATTGATTTTATGACCTCTAATCTTGGCCTTACCACATACTTCTTATATATCCTGTAGTCTGCCTTACTTTCCTCCTATGAAAAAGGGATAGTAATTAGCACTTAGCATTCTAAAGATTTTTTTCAATCATTATTGGTACATAATGATTGTGGTACATAGTGTTTATTTTCCTCAGGGATAGTTGGATACTACATCTGAATTCTTCTTATGTTTTTTCCACTTCCCTCCCTCCACCTCTTGGTCCCCCTCCAATTTGAAAAAGACCTAAATATGGATACATACATCTTTTTGTTGCCTATATGGATATATATATATGCCATTTTTGTCTATATGGATATATAGATATATATGTCTTTTTATTGTTTATTTATATTTCTAGTTTCTCATACAAGGAAACTATGTAATATTTAATGTGTATTTTTATTTATTTCAACATTATGGTCTCAAGGTGCACCCGTTTTCTACCAATATCTGAAATTTATTCTTCTTTAGGTGTAATAATTCTACCTTGCATATAAATAGCACATTTTTTTATCTATTCATATGATTAAAGACATATAGGCCCATGTCAAGATTTAGCTACTTTGAATTTTGCCACTACAAATATATGCATAATAAAAATGACACAAAAATGATATGAGTGATATTCTTCTGACAGTATGAAGATGGAGCATTATGTCATTGATAGAGAAACATCACATTGAATGAAATAGATTAACAATTGCAGAAAAGTTGTCTGATGCAAGAAGGAATCAAACCACCTGTCTTAGTTACTTTTCTTGATGCTGAGACAAGATAATCAATCTACTTTTGAAGACCTACAATGTCTCCAATGTTTTGGTTTTGTCGGTTTTGTTCTTTACTGTTTTGTTCAATTGTATTATAACTAATGATATAGGCAATTCTATTAGAGATAGCGGGAGGCATTATGGTAACCATTGTTGATCACCTTGCATTATGTTTTTATATTATCTATTATGTCCACCCTTTTGACTTGACCGATTCTGTTCTGTTATGTCACATTTGGTTTTACTCTCTTCCAAAAAAGCAATAAGAACCGTGGGAGCAATGAAACCCAAAATGTGTAATAGTCATTGTACAAAAGAGAGGAAAAGAAAGTGCTTTAAACTATATAACTGCATGTATATTTAAGTGTATAAGATAGAAAATGATATCACAGAGTTTTATTGGATCATTGAACAGAACTGTTTGCAGTATCATTGTTGGAATGTCCACTCTACAAGCTTTAATTTTGTGACTTGAACAATTATTTCTAAGATGGCAATATGTAATCCATTAACTAGTGATTTCCTACTGTTCATTTTTTTCTTCTGTAAATCTGTATAACTTGTACCCTTTCACTGTTTTTTTTTTCTTCTGTCCTTAAATAAAAAAAAAGAAAAAAAAGTGAAAAAAAAAAAGAAAATACCCACAGCAAAAGGAGGAAGGGTTTATTTGGCTCACAGTTTATAGAGGCTTTAGTTCACAGTTGGCTGGCTCCCAGGCTGGGTTGCATGGCAAGAGGGTATTGCAAAGGAGAAATGGCTCATGGAAAGCAGAAGGCAGAAAGCAGGAAGCAACAAGGGACATGGGCTAATAGCAGCTTCTTTCTATTCCTTAATATCCTATGCTGGGTATGGGCAGGTAGCACTTGCACCCAGAACTATGCCAAACCAATAAGTGGACTAACTTTGTAATCAAACCTTATCAATCCCAGCATCACACAGTCTAGATCCCACCACCTCTGAAAAGTACTCCCTATGACCATATGAGGCTTCAGTGGGGTACATCTTGACATAAACTATAACAACTTATAATTTTTTGACAGAATTTGGAATTATGTTTTAGAAATAATAGAAAAGCAAAGGATTCTAAGCTAAGTAGGGCTAAGCATCTACTCACATACTGGGGATCTAACACACTACCTTGTGCTTAGCCAGGCAGGTGCTTATGCCACTGAGCTAAATCCCCAGCCCACATATGATCTTTGAAAACATGACTTTGCTTGTAGTATGGAAAACAGAAAAGATGAAGGTAAGAGTGGTTGTAGGAAAGGAGACCAGAGAGGACTCTATTGCAGTAGTCAATGAAAAATGTGATGCAGATGATAGTCATACATAATTGAGGAGATAGGATCAATAGAACTTGATTTATTCTTTCAGAGTGGACAAACACCAAAGACATGGAAAGGTGTTTAGTAGCTCACATGGACCAATGGCATGGTGGGCTGAAATGCAGTAGACCTCTGTTGATTTTCCCCAAGCATGCATGTAGCTTTCTTGTACCTAGATATTTCTCTTGGGAACCAACTCGTATTTCACTCTGCTCAAGTTGTGGATAATTGAACTTGATGTAAAATAAAATCAATATATCATATTGGCAAAGGATATCCTGTAAACTTGTAAATAAATGTATGTATATATTTTTCCTAAAAATCCTTATATTTCTGCCATCTAAGATATAACCTTTAGAAGTTGGATGCTATGATATTTTGTAATATTTCATTACCATGGAATAAAGCACTGAAATTTGGCAAAGATTTTTATACAAAACAACAAAATTAGTACGAAATAAAGTGTGCAATGAAGCAAAACCAAGACAGAAACCTTCATATATGCTTGATAACTAACATATTTTTAATCAAGTGAATGCTGGATACTGCTCAGAGATTAAGTGAACAGTCTTCACTTGAGGCCAAACCGTAACCAGCTAACCTAAGACTTCCTTCCACTGAAGTCTCAGTGATTCTCTGAAGAGAGTCTGTATTAAGCCACTTCATTTTTTATTCTTAGCAAAATCATCATGATTAATTAAAAAGAAGTATGATGAAATAAAGCTAGAATTTAATCAGTAGAGTTCTAAAGAATAAGACGTTTTAAGAAAAGATTTAGATCCCTTCCTTAAAAATATATATTAATAAAATATCCAAAAGTATCATCTCACAAAATTTTACCTTAATAATTGGTGAGCCTTTGTATTAGGTATATTGCTTCATTTTCATGTAATCTCCACAATATCTTTTTAAGGCATACATAATTAACTCCACTTTTGGATCAAGGAACTGAGACAAGGTGCTGACTTTTTGAGTTGGGGTTCAGCTCTAAAACTATCTGCATTAAACTAAAATCTATTTTCTACTGGCAGCCCCTATCCTATCAATAGATATATTTTGTTTATATCAGATTATCACATTTTATATTGAATTTGTTTTAATCTGAAGGTACAAGTGAATCACCGTCACATATTTAGAACTTGATGTATTACTGACTCTCCCATTTTAGGGTCCCTTGTGCTCAAAGTTAAATAGAGATATTGAAAGTATAAATTGGTACAACTTCTCTAAGGTAATCAGGCAGCATGTCATAAGACAATTAAAGCTATTCTATCATTTCAATTTGAAAATGTTCCCTAAATGGATCAAAGCGACAAATCATTCTAACAATTTTCATTTCAATGTAATTGGAAATACTATGTAATTGGGAAAATTTTAAATTTGTAATATTAAAGTCAACTAAATATTTGAGGATAAAATAAATCTGCTACTGCTTCATTATACACTTGAAGACTTTGGAGTCATTAAAAATGTTTTTGTATAGAAATATTTAATAACATGGAATATCCATAATATACAAAACAAAGTGGAACACTAAACATATTAAACCTTATAATCCTATTGTAATACATATACACAGAGGTATTTTTGGTTATCATTGAACAAAGGGATTGTAGTCATTTTTCTGTAAAATTTGTGATCGTGTGATGTTGCATATTTCATTTTTATCCATGGCTTATACCTCATAACTCACTCCCTAGATCATTCATAAAAAACAAAATTTCTCTTCTCCACAGTGAGTCACAGAAACTCCTCACCATTCTCTGGCCTAGTTTGTCTTATAGGTGATGATAAAGTGTCTGTTTCAAGCAGAGTCCTGTCTCACAGGCTGCAGGAAGGAATGGCAATGGATCTGCACTCGAAGCCATTCTATTAGTAATTCTGCCTATATAAGGAAGCCTTTATAAAATCCCTCATTTGATCATTACATATTGTGTGTGTGTGACTTTGTGATATGTCAACTCAACTAGATTAAGAAGAGCTCATCAAATTAGGCAAGCACACTTAGATTTGTCCGTGGGAATCTTTCCAGTGATAAAGGGCCTGTAGGTCAGCACCATGGAGAAGACCTACTCCCACTGTTACAGTATGAAAGGGAAAGAAGATTGTTGACCTAAGTTTGAGTTGCTCCATTCTGCTTGAGCCAGGACAATTTTCACTATTATTAACAGCTTGTGGATATCAGATTCCAATTTCTTCAGCCTTCAGTACAGACTATTCTAGTGACACTCCAGGTTGGTTCTAGGCCTATTGTTTTGGATTAGTGCTACCCCTTGATCACTCTGGTTCTATGCCTTCTACTTCTTGACCTGAGCAGCTACTAGATCCTGTGATTCTCCAGTATGCAGATGACTGTTGCAAACTCTCCCTCCCACTTCTAATGTGATAAGTCTTCTACCAAATAAATCTCCTAACAATTTTGCTGATTATATATGAAATTATATATGTATGTACAGTCCATTGATTCTGTTCCTCCACAGAATCATAACTGACACATGTAGTGAATTATGATATTGTACCCCACAAATTTATATAGATAAATAATAACTAATGTTTTAAATACTCAAAATTACTGTGTTCTGGGAGCTTCCAGACAATTAAACATCAGGGAGTGCTGTGGGGACTCTGCACACTTTTGCCATACCTCAGCCCACACATGCCCTCATCTGTATCCTTTGTGATGTCTTTTATAAAAATGGGTAAATATACACAAGTGCGTTCCTAAACTTTTCAGATGCTCAAGCAAAGTAATGTCCCCTGAGGAGGAGGTTGTGGAAGCCCCTATTTAAAGCTGGTCAGCCAGAAGCTGAACATACATAACAGGCAGAAAAACAAACTGGAGCTTGTGAGTATAAAGGGGTGGAGGAAACTGAGCCTCAATCTTTGGGAATTGACACTATCTTTAGGAAGCAGTATGAGAATTGCATTGGATTGAAGGACACTCAGCTGTCTGCAGATTTGCTTGCTTGGCATGCGGCAGAGAATCCTCATACATCCGGTGTCAGATGTGTTTAAGGTTGACTGTAGTATGAGAGTAGAGGGAAAAGCACGTACACTGTTACTCCTGACAGATTGCGAGGAATAGAGAAACTTACAAGAGTGAACATAAGCATAAAGGTAAGTTTATACTTAGAATCTAGGAGTTTCTAAAAATAATTGGGTCTCCAGGGATGAGAATGAGGGAATGGAAAACTCTTGAGAAACAGGTCACTTCTATTCTTGCAATCTTTCTGTATCCTCAAAATGTCCCAGTCAATCTTTCCTGGTTCTCTACAGATCTATTTTATTCTTCTCCCTAGACTCCCTTTCTTTGCTTCCATATAGACACTGCAGATCTTAAACATCTCATTACACTCAGATCATAAATTCTTGCTTCAAACAAAGAGGAAATGCTGACTAGTATTTCTGATTGGAAAAATAATAACAGTATCTCATTAGTTTACATACCAATCCTCTTTCACTAAATGATGAACAAGGGAAGTAGGTGACAAATTAGGAGTGTAAGTGTTAACATCACTCTAGAGATTGAGGTGGGTGGTCAGGGTCTGGGAAACTATCTCTAAGCTGTTTGTTTGATTTCATAGTTTATACTTTCTGAATTATTCAAAATGATTACACATTCCTTTTGTGCAAATGGGAAAAAGAGTTATCTGAAAAATGTGTCTACTAGGTTAGAAGTGAGAATGAACCAGGTGAATCTCCCCATAAGAGCAGCAGAACCATGAGTTACTTTTACCCTGCTAAAGATCTCACATGAGTAAGGGCTGGGGATTTAGCTCTGCCTCGCAAGCAGGCAGTCATGAGTTCAATCCCCGATACTGACAAAAAAAATAAGTTCTCATATGAGATAGAAAATAGTTTGGCTAGGAATACAGGAAAAAATTTTCGTTATCACTGACCATTTCACTAAAAATCATGAAGTCATAGTAGAATATGTCATGGAAGAAGGGAATCTCAGATGTGATGATCCAAGAATGCAAAGGGCCATAAAGCAAGAATGGTAGACCCCAACTCCCTTTGACACCCAAGAAAAGATGGTTAAGGAAAATAAAATGTGTAAGATGTAGCTTTCATTATATCCCAAGGGAGAGCGGGTGGGGAATCAGTCCCACCTTCAGGTTCTCAGCCATACTGAATGAGATTTAATTTTGTAAAATAGATGGACTGGTACCAGGAAATCTATAGTTCAAAAAATACAGTTCTAGATATTCAGTAAAAGTAATTTATAAAATAATGAGCTTCAAATATTAAGATGTTTGTTTATGACAGGTCAAAATATACCCAAAAGCTCCTTGGGCCTGTATACCACAAAAGCATTTTCAATATTTAAAGTCATGGTCATTTATTACAGAAGAGTAGTTGTCATTCAGGTAGGCACTGCGCTGCTACTTTAATGGGTTTTTAAAATCTCCTTCATGGTTCATTACCGTAGATGGACATAACTGCAGAGGTCATAAAGCACAATGGCCTTCCTACACTTAGTTGATAAATAGGTCAATCAGCTTACTTCATAGAGACAACAACATTCCAGATAAGCGCAAATTGAAACTCACACACAACTAATTGTATATGAGATGACCAATATGTCAACTCAGAATGAATGTCCATGAATTAAACTATTATCAACTATATGAAATGGCCTTTTGCTGTGGCTTCCTCTCACTGTCTGCCACATGCTACCATTAACAAATCCATACTCGTTTCATTTTGAGAGGAGGTAAGGAAACATAGTTTGCTTAACTAATAAGTTAAATTTTCATCCAAAATTTTTGTTGTGAGAAAAAATGCTTAATGTGTCACAGTAATTATTCTGTCCTGCCACCTGTTCCATGATATTATCTAGTTTCTGTTCAGCCAGCTCTTCTTTACAAAAGATATACTATGTACTATAAATGTACTCGAATTCTTTCCCTGATAATCAAAAGTCTGTCAAGAGGTTTGCTGGCATTCGCCTCTGATATTATACTGTTTGACATCATTCAATAATGTGTTGCACACTGAAC
Source organism: Cavia porcellus (assembly GCF_034190915.1). Taxonomy (NCBI): domain Eukaryota; kingdom Metazoa; phylum Chordata; class Mammalia; order Rodentia; family Caviidae; genus Cavia; species Cavia porcellus. The sequence continues at coordinate 56,926,152 of NW_026947496.1, forward strand.
AAACAAGTGTTCCTCTTTAGTTTCCAATATATGTCAAAATAAATGGCTATTTCAGACCTAGTTTTCACTGACTGACATTTTTATGTGGTGTCATGCTTTTACTTATCGACCTTAGGTTCCTAGAATGAGGAGCTTCAAGACCAAATATTAGCTCTATTGTTCCTCAGCTATTTCACTAAGTTGTCAAACCCAGGGATTCATTCTGAACAATTCCCTGAAATGGAATGTCATGTCTCATCTAATAAATTGATTTATTATCTTTGTACCAAGACTACAACCTGTCTTCAAGTTTCTGATTTTCTGATTTCATGAATCATAGTTCTGAATTCAGTGTAAATTTTTCATGTGAGTGTAATATATATAAAATGAGACTATGTTTGGCATAATCTTAAGTAATTGAGATATTCTTAAATAATTGGGATTATTTAAAAGTTATCTTTGTAATTTCTTTTACAAGTATTATCTAGTAGCTTAACAAGGGAAGCATTTAAAAAGTGAATTAGATGTATCTATGCAAAGAATTCAATTTCATTGCCAAAGTCTTATAGTGGAAAACTCAAAATTCCTTCACCAATTTAACATAAATTTCTATTTTCATTTGTTCTATTTCCTACTGTATTCTATAACAGTATGATAGATCCATCATTATAATAATTGTTTCTTTTGCTTTCCTTAGAATTTATAGTTTCCTTCTGTAACATAGATTGTTTCAGATATTTTAGGTAAACTCTCTGCTTTCTTATATATCTTGTATTTTTGTAAGTGGGTCATGACTGTAAAAGAATAAAAAAATGTGTATTGAATCTTGGAAATCTTAAACAAAAAAGTCAAAATAAATCACATTGCAAAGAAATTGCAGTATGAAAAATAAAGCAACCATAGTCAGTATTACTCCATTCTTCTCCTTACTCTCTAACTACATAACATCAAGTTGAACTGGTCATTTTAACATTATGTATCCTGTCTATCAATATAATAAAATTAATAGATTAATTTCATGCCCTAAATTACACATTCCCATTGATATTCCTAGAATCCTAATAATGCACCATAATAATATCTTTAAGTTCATTTGCATCATCAGTGGCCAATCAATTCAGCAGTTTTCTCACCTGCTAACCATCCACTGAACAGTTAAAATATGAACAAATTTTACAGGTTCAAGGGAGATAGTGGTACCTAATACAAGTCCTGTCCTTACAAAAAGGAGGCAAAAATGCACAATAGGCACAATATATCCTGCGTTGATAACAGCTGAGAATAAAAAGTGAAGCAGAATATAATACAAAGAAAAGAGCAAGAGATCCCTAACACAGGATCAGCTGAGCAAGTGTTTTTGAGGAGACATTTCAGCTGAGTGCAGAAGATAATGAAGTAAGCCATGCCATTATTAAAAGAGAATATGAAGAGCAATAGAAGAAACATAATAGATCTTCTGAAGATTGGCAAGAAAGCCAGAATAGACAGAGTAGAGTGGAATTAAGGAGAGTGGTAGGGATAAAACAGTTAGGAACCATGGGGAGAGAAAGGAGTGTATGTTGTAAAACTTTGTCAGCTTAATAACGAAATGTGTTACATGATTATATATTGAGTAAAATAGGCTCTCAGCATCATTCATCCAGTTAAACAGAAATAGGCATTATCGGAATCACCAGATCTATGCCAACTAATGCACCTTATAACTACCATTAGATTCTTTCCAAATGATGGAAAACACACTGGAGATAGTACAGTGTAGTGATAAGAATAAAAGATAAAGAAATTTGTGTAAGCCTATGTGAGGTAGAGAAAAATCTTGAGTTAAGAATGTAGGAACAGTAGAGATTTTGAAATAAAGTTTCTAGAAGAAAGCTGTAGGTATTTCAATGTAGGATTAAAAAAGACATTGAAAAAGATTTATATTAAATTGTCTAGGTAGATTAAAGAGATTCAGTTGAAAAATTCAAGACAGGAGATAGATTTGCTAAAGTCTTTTTTTAAAGTTTTGTATTAGACAGTTCATGTTTTCTGTGTCTATTGTTTGTCTTCACTACTGCATAGTGAAATACATCCTCCTTAGTCACTTTTCTCATCACTTGAACCAACACTCAACACCCACATCTTAACAAAACAGAGGTTTATGTTGGCTCGTCATTACAGCCTATTTGTGTCTGGCTCCCAAGCAGAAAGGGCATGGCAGAGGGCCACATCATAGGAAATGTGCTTATATAATGGAACTAGGAAACAGCACAGGCAAGGGCCAGGAAGGAAGATTTACACTTCTGCGTCAGACTCCAGTGACCTGCTCCTTCTGAAAAGGCCACACCTTCTAACAGCCAGTCAGTGTTCCATCTGAAAACCCTGTTTCTGAGTATATGAGAGCTTCTGGGATAATTCTTAACCCATACCATAACAGTATCATATAAGAAAGAATTTTCTAAACAAAAAATTTGGAATTTTTGTTGTATTGATAGATATTATCAACCTTCCTTTATGTTAATTGAACTCTACATGTTATAAAGATGAATTAACATGAAAAATTACCTATTAGCAAGTGAATTTAGTAGAACTACTCTAATCATTTAAAAATCTATAAATAGTTGATAACTAACTTCAATATTCTATATTCTGTTTCTGTATCTTATCTCATTAAAATATGTCTCAATTCATTTAAAAACATTATATAACCATGTTAGATAGAAATTAATACGTAGTCAACAAAGGATTGGGCTCTCAAGAAGTCAGTATAAAAAACAGAGACATCAGAATCATGGTTGGAGGCATGAGAACAGAGCAGATCTTCAGGTGGAGAAGCAATATGTCTGGGAGATGAACAGAAACCTGAAATCATACTGTAATTGTCACTACTTTGTCCAGTGAACCGAAATAAGTGTCTTAGTTACTTTTTACTGGTCTCTGAGACAAAATACCTGAAGCCCAAAGTTGGGTAAGGAAAGGTTTATTTCTTACAGTTTTTGGAGGTTTCAGTCCATACTCAGTTGGCTCCGAGGCAGAGTGGCATGGCAGGGCCGTAGTTCATGGTGGCTGCAAACTGCAAGGCAGAAACAGGCAAGAGAACAAGACACATCTTCTTCCTGCCATTACATCACATTCTGGTTCCACCTCTATGTGGTATAGCACTGACACCATCAATCGAAGCACTACACATTGAACCAATCACAGATACATAATGTAAACACATGAGGCCTGGGGGCCACAGACATAAACCATGACAATAAGCATCATAGGTGGATGACAAAAACATTTGGACCAATACTCCCTTTCCAAGAATTTCTTTTATATTTCCATATATCCTTGCTACGTGTTATGTGCTCATTTCCTTATTGAATCAGTGTTAACTAAGGGACTATTTTTGTAGTCATACAAGTTGATTGTAGTCTGACACACATTGTACTAGTTTTGTGATTTTGCTGTATAAATTGTCCTGACAAAGGGCCTCTGTGACCATCCACTGGGGATCCCTCCTAGAAATCTAGGGGCTATTCTCTGTTTTTTTTCAATAAAACTCTCCCAACTTTCTCCTTTGTTTAGGGACTTAGTTCTTCTACACTGTGAGACCATGATCTCACACATTTTGACATCTAACAGGTGAGGAATTATATTTTTCCATATCAGACTTACAATTTTTCAGATGCTTTAGCTTTACTATGTCCTATAAATAAACGTTTTATTAAATACTGGCAAAAGATGACTAAGACAATTCTGATATACTAAATAATGGCAATGTATTTCACTTAGTGCATTATGAAAAAGACAGTCATCGTTCTATGTCTGCTGACTTATGATTGTTAAAAGTGAACAGGGAAGGGAATTTTAAAATTCATCTCTGTTTTCTCTGCAATTTGCTGTAGGTGGTCAGTTTTGTTTCTCACAGGGAAATTGACCCATCTGTCAGGTTTTCTCTTAAAGAACTGCCGTAAGTGTATCATCAAGAGTTGAACTTCATGTGGTCTTTTTGTATAGAAAAGAAAGTCACAGGACTTCCCATCCAGTGTGGGAAGATATGGATGATTCTTCACAAGCAAACATGACTTGAAATTTATGTATAGAAGCATCTCTACAAATCCATCTTTAGCTGACTGAAAGCTGTACCATACCCTGCTCCAAAGCAGAGCCTTGAATATTCTGATTTCACATCAGATTTTATAAACTCATTTCATTTTTATCATCAGCTTATAGATTCTGGGTCCTTTTGTATATAACTGTTATTTTTTTTTTTTTTGCTTTTTTAAAAATAATTTGTTTCATATTTAAAACCCTTGTATTAGTCCATGATTCATGCTCAGCATCGCTTGAATCATTTGCCATTGCTAAAAGAGGAATACCTTTTGTACTTTAAATACAACTAGTGTAGGAAAAAAGATATCATTGAGTATGATTTTATAAACAAGTGAAACAAATCTTTAATGGAAAGCCATTTAAAAATTATATTATTTTTCTTTATTCGGTTTTAAAAGGATCCATATCAATATTTGCAAATGCATAGTATCTTTCTTTTCCCATTGAAGACAGAACTCTTTCATCTATCATGGATCCCCTTTCAAATGAATCCTAGTGCCATCTCACAAACATTTTCAATCATAGTGGGCCACACTTCAGCAAAGAATGGTTTATTTTGAGTCTGTGGAATTAAAACCCATTGCCATCCAAGACTTGAACATGTACTTAGTAAAAGAAAATAGGACAATAATCTACAGACATCTGAAAAAAAGAGTCAACTTCACTAGCCCACAGGAAAGTGCAAATTTAAATTACAATAAGAGACTAACATTTAAAATGAGAAACTCTCACAATATCAAGTATGGATGAGGGAGGACAAAACCCAGGGCTGTCAGTACCAATGAACTGGATTCTAAATTGTTTAAACCACTTAGAAACACTGACTATCTCTGTGTTATTCTGATCTGAATATAAGCATCTCCTTCTATTCAGCAATTACAGGCCTAAGATAATATCAAATTTCAGTATGGTGATATATTCAACAAAGATATAGAAAAGAATATTCAAAATAGTCCCAAATTAGAAACAACAGGAAGGTCATCATTAAACGAGTAACGTATCTCTTTTTTCAATTTCCATTTTTATTAATATATATTTGTAGTACACAGTGATTACATGCATTGGAGGGAGTTGGTACATGTACATAGCACTTTTAAACTCCTTTTTCTTCCCTTATCCCTCCACTTGCTCAAATGTACTTGTGATATTTGTTTAATTCAATTTCAGAAACTTTAGTTTCTCTCTACTAATGATTGAGAGGCGTGTGTGATTGAGGTGGGGCTGCTGGAGCTTGAGCGAGACATTTTTGCTAAGGAGAATATATGGAAAAGAGTGAATGTTCTCCACCTATACTAAAATATTTAGGCAGGAGCAGCAATTATGGTGTAGAGGATGTAGTGGGAGTTTCAAAATACCTCATTTCACCTGCTGCACAGTTTCCTGACAAGAAGGACAAGTACTAAGGATCATCCATCAAACCACACGAAGCTTCCTTCTACATTAGAGCATGAGTTTGACAAGTGTAAATATTTATAAGTTGATTTCCTCATAAGCAAATAAATATTAAGTCTAGATTACAAATTGTTTTATGTATGTCTGCATAACTTCCACATCTAAAAAAAAACCACATTCAATCATTTCTTCTTTGCATGTAGCTATATTTTTTGAAACTTGCTGGGAATATTTTTATGAGACATATTATACAATGTAACAACTTATGAAGAAATAATGATGACTGTGCACTATAAAATGTATTAGATCACTAATTAGACTATGGCGGAAATGCTTACCAGTGTCTTTTAAACACCTGCTTGATAATTTCTAAGCCTGAGTGTTACTTCATTTAACAATATACGCTTAATTAAGAGACAGTGTTAAGATTAAATAATAAACCCAGGACACTCCAGCATGTGCTATGCTTTTAACTTTCTACCTAATCCACAAAATTTAAGGAATGATAATTTCTTTTACATAGGAAGTAGTAGAAATGATTTATCTGTTCCCTCAGGCATATTTTAATCTTTAATATGAACTCACTTTATGCGATGGCAGAGTAGATTTAAGGATGAAGGTATGGATAGGGATACTGGAAGAACATTAGATGGGGCTGGAGAAGTACAATTATTTCCAGTATGATTTTTCAAGAATGTTAGTAGTTGTTTCAGTCCAGAATCTTTAAGCATCTATTTGTTGCCCTACCACAGATACCTAGTGTTTTATATGCTTGCTACTTCACTTGCACACTTTTCCCCCTCATTTTTTGACACATAGTAAATGAGAGCGCCCAAAGCAACAAACAATTACAGCAGAATGCATTAGCTGATGCAGCATCTTAGCTGATGAGTAATCTTTCATTACACAAAGGGTATTCTATGGATAAACCATACTGGCTTCATGAGAAGTGTACAATTACTAGCTACACTCCAGGTCTAATGTATCAGACTTTAATTCTTTAGAAAATCTTTCAATGATCTTTATTCATATGAATTTGTGATGCAGTAGCCTAAAACCCTGTTGTTAATGGCCAAATCCTATGAAACTTTTTGACTGAAACACTCTAAGATCATTGCAAAAACTATTCTATCATTTAGTTTACCTCAGAGGGTTTCTGTGCCTGCAATCAGAAGGTCCAGACAGATTCGCTTTCCCTATTCAGTCACTTTTGTGTGTTAGTATATGATTAAAAACCTTTAAATTTAATTTTAAAAAAATCCCCCCTCTGAGAAATAGCTAGCATTAAAATAAGGATTGAGAAAATTCATGTTAGAGGATCTGAAATTAAGAGTTACTTATTGAGTTCTAAAGGGTAATTTATGTATCTATGAAACCAAAATAACTACCCATTTCAACAGGTGAATTTATTTACCGGCAAAGCCTGCCACTACCTATAAAGGATAATTTTAATAATAATATTGTTGATATATTTTAAGAAAAATGGATGGAGAGAAAACCTATATATTAAAAGATCTTTAAAATACATCATATAAAACAAAAAGGCAAGAGTAAAGTGCTTCGGGATGCATTTGGATGCTAAAGCTCATGAAAATGATCACTATACACACAGAATAATTATAACTTACTGGAGAAGGAAACAGTTACAATTCAGAAGAACACACTAGAGAGATTTCAAGGTAGGTGGCAAATCTTTGTAGCGTGGCATTTATAATATTGTTGGTATGAAATAATTCCTAGAGCTTACATTTATGGATTTTTAAACTGTATTTTAATATATATTAGCAATTTACATATATAAATAGCTAATGTATATTATTTTATAGTATTTATACTATAAATAGTATACTATAATTAGTTATTTACTCATCCCCATCTGGGCAGTAGGAGTAACCATAATATCAAATCTCAAATCTTTTCTCAAGATAAGAATACAAGTTTGAGATACGTGCTCACCCCACTATGAATATAGCGCCTATTGGTTACTAGGAAAAATTATAACAGCAGGGATTTTAATTTCTAATGACTTGAACATAGTCCTACTGAGCTATTTTTTTAAGCAGTGTTTTTCTTTACTTCATAAGTAATACAAATGTTCATTAGGAAAATGTAAACATAAGCCATTTTCCATCATAGTTATTAATATTTGCAATGTAGGTCACACTTAAGTCTTAGATTGTGCCCTTATAATAATTCCTAAATGCTGAAATATAGGCACCACATACTTACATCATATCCAAGATTATGTCATAAAATTTTAGAAAGTTTTTGACATTTTTGTCTGATAATATTGTACCTGGTTTGTGGGTAGATATGGGCTTACTTATTACTGTATTTTCTTGTGTATTTGGAAGTTTTCACTAAAAAGCAAAAAAGCCTAAAATTCCTTCAGGTAGAAACCAGGTAGAACGAAGTCTCACACACTGTCTTCCAGAAATCCAGTATGGTGTTTCTAGTGGGTTGAAAATTTTTTCTTTAAGTATCAAGTGAAGGAAAGTATTTGCCAATTTTATAGATATGAAATTGTAATTTCTTCTTTTTAATATGTATTATCTGAATACTAGGGCAGATTACTGCTTTTTTATCCATATTAGTTCTATGAATATCTTCTATTGGTATTTCAGGCTCAATTTTCTATGGGTTGTTCATCCATTTATCATTTTACTCTAAGGATTCACTACATATTATAGATATTAACTCTATTGTTTAATATGTATAATGATGTTTTCCTGTTTTATCTAGTTATTTCTTATATAGAATATATTGACTTTCACTCCAATATATTTCCTTTGCAGTTTCTTTCTTTGCCTTTTTACTTAGGAAAGCTCTCCCTTTAAATACATATTATTTTCTCCTAATTCTTTTAAAATATGATTAGTGTATATGATATTTAAATATTTTATGATCTAATATTATCATTCATTAGGCATTTTTTAGATTCAGTTCATGCAATAAGGATCTAATTTCCACTTAAGCAATCAAGTACTATTTATTCTAAATTTAATACATCTCTCCTGATGTACTTGAACTTCATCCTTCTACATAGATTTACAAAACAGGATGCCCTGTATGCATGGAATCTCTGTTATAGTTAATCTTTCAAAATTTCCCATCAGGAAGCTTTAAGACTTTAGAGTCAGAAATAATTATCATATTCCAGAAACAGATGCTGTTTGTGAAAATCAAGGAAGAATCCTTTAAGTCCCCACACACCTCTTTTCATAATGGAGGGAAGATCTAAACTGCCTTGTAGGTGGTTCTGTTTCCTTTCTTGTACTCAAAACATAAGTGAATGAATGACATAAGCCTAAAGTAAAAGTTGTGGTGCTTATGATCCTAAAATAATTTCAAAATTCCTATATGAAAGACAGATTTTTCATTGTATTTTGAAAGTAACCCTGAAAAATATAAGTAGCCTTAGAAGAGTTTACTTTTTAACTCAGTGAACCCTGAAAAAAGATATTAGTGAATGACTGGGGATTGGTACCTAAAAGGGCATTCTGGAGATGAACAGAATCTAAGCAAGAGTTAAAAAATAGAAGCTTGTAGTACTGGCCTTCTAGAAAGGTGGTATTACACTGATATGATACAGTAATGTTTCTGTGGAAAATGAGTGACTTCACCCAGAGGAAGCAAGAAAACTCTCTGTTGTATACTTAACTAACTCTTTTGCTGAAAGCCCCAAATCACAAGTTTGTGAGAAACAGAAGATAAAGCAAAAGATTTATGAGCTCAAGAGCTGAGTGGTACAAGCAATGCACACAGAAATCCATAAATTATACATATGCTATATGAGGCCAATCTAAATCCCAAGACACAAAAACAAAGCAACGTGCATTTCTCCTAGACCTATAGTGACAAAGCTGGTAACTTTAGGAAGGGAAGGAATAATTCTTAGATGATTTCGGAGATAAATTTTCCCAACCTCAAGGGCTACAATAGTTTAGCAATAAAAGGGCATCTTAATCTTGGTATGTATCTAGGAGCAAAAGATAATGCTTCCCAATGACCTGGATTGATATAAAACAAAATATCACCAGTTTAACATTCAGCTGTAAGGCTGAAACATTTTTGATGTAAAAAATTTAGTATTTTATTGAAATAAATGTGTAGCAGTGTGTTTATTTTCATTTAACAGAATGGCCAACATGAGACACTTTTTTTTTTTTTTTACAGAGAAAGACTGTATTTCTTTTCCATCCAACTATTGCCCTTTAAATAGACAATCCTCAAGTATCTCCAATGCAAAATATTCTCTTCTTTACAGAAAATATAAAACACAATCATCCCCAAATATAAACTCTTGCCCACACAACCTCTCCACCTGTGTTAGTTTTCTTGCCATGAAACAAAATACCCAACACCAAAAGTTAAGTTACTTCCGCTCACAGTTGTAGAGGTTTAAGTCCCTAATCAGCTGTCTGTAAGACACGGTGACATGGCAGAGAAGCATCAGAGAGGAGAAACAACAGTTCGTAGCATGGAAGGCAGCCAGAAGACAGCAGCATCAAGAATTTCTGTCTCTTGTATTCTATGTAGGCTACATTTCCTCTGGGTGGGCATCACACACCCAGGGTTGGGCATCCTTGATTCCAGCCTTGCACACCCTACATCTAGCCACTTCCAAAAATCCCTACCTATGACCACATGAGGTTTTGGGAGACTTCTAGATTCAAGACCTAACCACCTAATAATTATTATTTAAAATACTATGTTTTCTAACTTAAAAGTGTCTTTACAATTGAGTGAAAAAAAAATATGAGAAATGCTGCTTCCAGGCACCATTTCAGTGGAAAGATGGCTTGTGAAAACATTTTGTGTGCCCTCGCTCACTTTACCTGATCTGGTGCCATGCAAACTCTAGCTTTTGCCCAAAATCAAAAAAGATCGTGAAAGGAAAATGTTTTGAATATATTCAAAACATCAAGGCAGCGACAAAACACAACTAAAAATGTGAAAGAGAACTTCTAAAATTGTAGGAAATCAATGAACCCAAGCCAAGTCCCTGTTCTAGTTCACAGTAGGGACCCAACATACTAGTTTATCATTTGACAGGGGCAAATGAGGATGAGAGAAAAAAGAGAAGAGTTAGCACAGAATGCAGGGGCTATAGGAGTTCTTACATAGCCCTGAGAGAGCCCTGAGCATCTGATCTACCTTGATTTTATTCACAGGTACAGGTACAGGTAATAAGAGTAGCAGAGGACTCATCTGCCTCCTATTATCTGAAGCCTACACCCAGGAAACAACCAGACCTCAGCTGTGTTGACTTTTCCCTAGAATGCCATATCCCTGTATGTTGCCAAAGGATAGTTTCTGTTTTTCTCTTTTGTGTTCACAGCAAGGTCAGTTGGGCCTCAGTTCTCACTATCTGGTCTCCAACATAAAACTGCTTCTGGAAGTGACAAGAAGGATGGGATAAAGTGTGTTCAAAGCAAGTGAAATATTATGAAGGGATTGCAATGTGTCTTTTACTCAAAGCTTTTTGAAAAGCTAATATTCACCATATTTTTTAACCACACTTCCTATAATTCCCTCACTCTAAAAATAGACTGCTGTTTAGAATATATTTTCAAGTCAAACTTTTATACAGCCAAAAACCAAAACAAAAGCACATTTATATTCTTAATCCAAGCGTGCTGGTTTGTAAAATAAATATTCTACTGGAATTCTTATGAAATTGCATCTCTATGATATTTATATTATTAAATGGAACATTTTTTTTGCTTTTCAGTATACATTTTAGATCAAACTACATTTTTTGTATGTCCCCCTAAGTGATTTTATCTGTTTTGTAGTGGCAATTCTTTCATGTGTGCATATATATGTTTACCAATTTAATATAACTATATTATCATTGAATTCAACATCCCTAGATATTTATAAAGTCATCATGACACTGCCTTGCAGACATTTTCATTACTACACACTTTAATTTAAAATTTTGTATGCTCACACACTATTTTAAAACTTAGCCTGTATTGTGATTTTTTCTTTTCCATTCCACAAATTCTTTCATTTGCTAGTTTCCCTTCTTCATCTCTTGAAATTATTGGCAACAAGTTTCAAACTCAATACTGGTTGAATCATCTTCTCGGTAAAAATGAAATTTGAAACACTTCTGTTCTATTCCATTTAAGCTTCTATAGTAAAATGTCATAGACTGGGTGGCTTATAAACACCAGGAACTTATTTTTCACAGTTCCTTAACTAACAGTTCTAAGATTAAGGCAGATTCAGTGAACTTTCTGACTTATATCAATTTTTTGCGTATGCTTCTATGGCGGAAGAGGCAAGGAGTTTCTTTCGGGTCTCTTTTAGGAAGGTAATAATCCCAATCATGAGAACTACATCCTTATGCTGTAATCACCCCTCCATATACCATATGCATCCAGGTCTCACCTTCTAATACCAACTCTTTTGGAGTTAGGAGTTCATCATATAAATTTAAAAGCTATACAGATTTCCAGAATATATAAGCCTTATTATCTCCCCACTCCCACCTCCAATTACCCACTTGTGTTTCTTTCTGTAACTCCACTCTTTATGTACAACAGGAAGAAAATAAAATGAACACTGTCGACGATTATACTTTGTCTCCTCCTCATGGCCATCAATGGTCCTTCATCTTTACCAAATTCTTTGGGTAAGTTATTATTATTGTCTAAATTCCTAACTTACAATACTCTTACTGACAAATTTCTTTATAGTTGGGTATATCATACAGTTTGCTTTTACATCTTTTCTGGAATTTCAGATTTTCTTTGAAGTGGAGATCATTGTTTAAATCAACAATTATATTTGGAAAACATTACCTATGGCCACACCCTAATTGAAAAGATAGCTTTTTTCTGAAAATAAAGAAAAAGAAAACAGAAAGGAAGTTTTCTGTCTAGATTATACAATATGGTAGTTTTATACATAGTTTATTCTTACAAAATATCAGCGTTAGAGTCTGGAAATATAATGAGGAGTAGAAGCCAACAAGTTCAACAAAGAGGTGATGTTTCAATGACACTGATAAAAAGGCCATCCTTCCTTGCAGAAATGGTAAGATTTCCTAAGGGAAAATAGAATGAGGTAAAAATTTAATTAAGGAGAAAATTCATTAAGAAGCTATATATTAATTAGAGTGCAATCTGGAGTACACCTGACTGAACAGTCAAGGAGAGAAGCCGTGAGACGACGGGGTTAGTGAGAAGTCAGGCTTCTCCTTGTAAACCTCAGCATGACTTTTCAAGCTTGACCTTAAGCAACCTCCGGGACCTGACCTGGCAGGCCACGCAGGGAAAGCCCTCACCTTGGCCACCTCATGCACAGTTATAGGCAATTCACAGCAGTCTCTAAGGACGTTACTCTCAATGACTCACCCATAGACTGATCATGCTTTGTTAGTATCTACACAGTTAGTATCTACACAGGCCTCACTACTCAGGCTCATTACACAAGTTCTTGGCAAGCATTTTCATCCAGTGTTTCAGCTCAGGTCTCTATACTAAATAGACAGGGATCCTTAAAGACACTTGCTTCCCCTAAGACCCCATATCAAATGCATTTGTACTCCAGCCCACTCTTGTCCCTGGAGCCCAGGGTTCATAATGGTGCTGGAGCCTCTCATTCAGGGTTTCTTCAACAGTGAAACACCTATGTCTATGCCAATCCATCTAATTTTTACCAAACACCATTCCATGGAACAAAATGTCTCATGCAGCAAAAGTTTCTTTCTGTCTTATACACTTTCTCCTGTCTTATACACTTGTTTACAGCATTGCAAGAAGTGATTGATGGCTTAATTTTTTCCTATGGGATCTGAGCTTTATTCATCTACCCACCTCCCAAATTGGCAGTTTAGGTCTCTCTTCTAGTTCAGGCAAGTTCTCAAAAAAGCCACATTTGGGAAGAGACTTCAAGGTACCTCACAGCGTCTATTCTACTTATATGAATACTCACTTATTTATTAGATTGGTTGATTTTGGCTTTTTGAGACATGGTCTTGAGATGTAATTCCGACTGTCCCCAAGCTCACTGTGTAGCCCCAGCTGGCCTGAAATTCTTCTTCGTTCTTACCACATAATTTAAAACTGATTTTGAAGTGAACACACTTCTCCCTACCAAATGAAGTTTTTCATTGTCCATTTTGTATTATACATAGATGTAGTCATGTGAAGAGGGGTCTCTCTAAAAGTGACAGTATGGCCCTTTATGTTGTTCTCTTTTCTGCAGCTCTGAAGGAGCTTTGCAGCTCTGAAATGGATAGGGCTCCAAGAAACCATCACGAATCACAAGGTGATCTGTTGAGTTGAAGAAGTGCCCTGTCCAGCAATGTGACTGGATGCACATAAGCCCTGTAAATCCTCTAGAACTACCAGACCATGTGGGACCTCCTAATCCTGAATTGTTTATGTGAAGGGAAAAAATGATTTTTCTGTTATTTGTCACTTTTACTTTTGTTTTTAGGAAATGAATCCTAATATGAGTACACACTCTAATGTTATTGAATAGAAAACTAAATAATCATAAATTTATATGTGAACCACATTTTAGTACAGAGCCACAAATTTCCAGACTCTCAGAAATACAAAAACAACAATTAGAGAACCAAAAATCTCAAATTTTGCATGTTTTTCCTCAAGGATCATGGGCTAAATATTTGGACACCTTATAATTTCAGTTACTGTTTCTAGAAAATGAGTATGACAATAAGAAAAAGGATTTAAAATATCAAGAACAGTGACTAACACGATGAAAGTGTTCAATAACTATTTCTGCTCGTGTTTGGAATCATACAAAGGACTTGGATTTATCATGCTTCAAACATGAGATAAACTTTTTGACCAGGGACAAGGAGCCTAAACTACTCTAGGAACAAGGCTTTCCCAACTTCTTTGGGCAGTGAACAAGAAGCACTTTAATGGGATAGGTAGTATAAGAACGCCCCTTCTCTGGGCAGATATGTTCAAAAAGTTCCTTATATTAAGCCACCATTGTCTACCTCTAGAGGAACCCAGCCATATTTCTATGAAACAGAAGGGTAAGCCTATAACCCTAATATGACGGTGTTAGCAAAACACATGTTTGCAATTTCCAGGAAATAGTGAATCCCTGGAGCACACACCAAAGGCTGAGTGGAGCAATGGATGCTGGCAGAATGAGAATTGAGCCTTTAAAGTAACAAGAAACAAAGGGTGATAAGCATAATTGGAAAATGATGCATATTCTGCTGAAGATAGAATTGGCCTAAACATAACACAGTCGAGGTAAATACATACATAATTAAAAAGAAAATTGTATAAAGGAACAAAGGCTCTTTAAACAAATACTCAGGAGTTCTCCCACCCATTGTGTAATTGGAACAGTGATTAATACTCTGAGATGAGAATATTTGTCCAGTTTCCTGTCAGTGTTTGTTTTGCTTTGAACCAGTAAAGGCTTAGATCTCTAGCCTTAAACTTTCTAAAGTATTGCTAAAGTATAATCTCTACTTATAGACTAACAAGCAGATGAAATATAATTAGAGATATACCTTTCAAGAAGAAAAATGAATATGCAATGAGAGCATTTCAAAAACACATTTTGACCTTGGTTTAGAACCAGTACCAAACGTGGGTATTTCTTGACTACATGTGATGATATTTGAACTGGGGATCCTGCAGATCAATGATTTCTCACTAAAATCAAAAGTGACCTAGACAATTATATGTACTTTTTTTTCTTTGAAAAAAGTTTGAATCTAATTTTTATTTTTATGCATAATTTTCAGGGGACGATGTAATAACCATACATTTTTTTAAAGTTTTGTTTGTTTATTTATTTGTGATACAATGTCTTGCTATGTAGGACAGATGGCTTTGAACTATTAATTCTTTTGCCTCAACCTCCTTCTGAGAGTTGAGATTACTGATGTGGGCCACCATGCCCACCTGAGCTTTTTTTTTTTTTTTAGTTGATATTACCTTCCCAAACAGATTAACGATCTGACTTCTAAGGTACCTTTAAATACAGCAGTACTATTTTGCATACTTTTAAAAATTGAGTACGAATGTAATTATAAATATTGTTAAGTATTGACCCTTCAAAACCTATTTTTATCATGTTTAATAAAATCCTTTACAATGAACACAGTAGGCCATTGACATTAACCGGCTTATACTCTAGGATTTTGACCATGAGCAATGACTATAAATATCTGTGAAACATATTCACAAATTTTTGAGACTCTGATTTGAACCATCTTGTGACAGCAAGTAATCACATATATATCTCTCAGTTCCTTAAATACTGAGTTCAGACTTGGTGGCAATAGGTCCGTGTGGCCGGAATGACCACTTCCAGGCTTGACTAGACTCTGGGAGCAATCAGTTCTTAGAGCATTATCTCTTTACACTCCTCTCCCAGCAAGTAGCCAACCTTCCTCCAGAAATGAACACAGCCAAGGTCACTTCAGCAAAGGTGCATGTTCTCAGCACCTTAACCTTTTCCCTGACAGAGGTGAAAGGGCTAGTAATTGGGTCCTGTGGTCTTTCAGCAGCATTATAACTTGCAATTACCTGAACTAACACAGGTCCTATGGCAAACTGTTGTAGAATTGTCAAACTGACTGTATTCTGACATATACATGGGATAAAGACATGACTTTCAAATCTGAGGGTTATTGAGGTCACTCGAAGGGCTTTGTAAAACTGGTCAGTGGATGATTTCACCCCAACATTTCTTGGATAGAAACTGAAAGTTTGAATTTCTGGAAGGTTCTAAGGGGATGTTGATGTAGCTCATTAGAGGATCATATTTTGATAACCAGCAATATACAGGATACTATACCTATTTGAGCATCAACAACTGATAAAATTTTAATAAATGTTCAAAATAAATTCAAACTAAGTTATTCAAAGTAGAACTACATGAGCAAATAACAACAATAGTTGTGCCAAAAATTTTTTTTATACTTCAAACATTACAAGTTACAGTGTGGGTCAGAACTGGTATTTTACTGATTATATTATCAATGCTGGCTGTCAAAATATGGTAACATTTCTATAAATGTTGTCGCTCAGCATTTATTCCACCAAGACAAATACTTTTTTCTCCATAACTGCCAGACTACCTTCAGCCCACCCAGAAACTGAGTAGTCAGTTTTAAATTAATATCTGTCATATTAGGGATGCTCCAGAACCACTTTGATTGGTTCTTACCCGTGGTTTTAGATTTTGAGCATAAGAGGAATGAAAAACTTCTTCTTTGCCTAACACTAATCAGACCCCAACCAATCAGTATTTAGGTGGAAAGATAAAGTACATATTCCTCTGATTAAAGAAAAGAGTAGGCAAGGTTTTATGGCCTTTCTCTCCATATATATAAAAATATGTAGTCAACTCTTTCTCTAGTGAACACCAATAGATACACCACCAACCAACTCAAAGACTGGATTAAATGAAAATGTCACAGCCACTTTGTAAATTGTCTTATCTGTAAACATATGACAACATATGACATAATAATGAATGCACAAGAATTTATCATCACCATATGTTTTTATATAATCATTAGCTTCCCAGATGTTCAAAGCAGCACTAATACAGATATCCAGGGGAATATCACAGTCAGATCTTTGAAAGATTCTTCTCACGTCCCTGTTGGCTAATCACTTCATGTACAAATTACTCTACATTTATTCACCGACCTTCTTGTTATCTTCAGCAAAATAGCTGGTACACCTTAGAGAAAGCCTCTTGTATTTGAAGGTAAATATCTAAAAATCTCTGTCACTTGATTTTTTCTTTTTCTCTCATTTGTCAAACTCATTAATCCCCATACCAACCGCAGGCTACGTACCAGGGCCACAGAGGAACACAATTCATTCCGGTCTTCAGGACACAAAGCTGGGGGAAAGACAGGTTTTCAGCAGAGAGACACAGAGAGGATCACATTAGTGCTCAGAGAAAAGGAAAGGCTGAGAGGAGGACTTGAGTTGGGAAGCCAATTTGTGTATTAGAATAAGAGTGTGTGTGTGTGGCTGGAGGAGGAGGGACTAGGGAGAGGGAAAGGACAGGAGGCTACAGGACCTGTGGCCTTGTTGAAGGTTCAGAACAGAAGTGACAAGTTAGGTATGGTGTGAGAAAATTTGATCTTTTTTTTTTTTTTTTCCTGTGCTGAAGATTCACCCAGCCCTTCACAATGAGTTATGTGTTATATCACTGGACTTTTCTTTCCCTTTCTCTCTCTGTCTCTCTCTCTCTCTCTGTCTCTCTGTCTCTCTCTCTCTCTCTCTCTCTCGCCCCCTTTTTGTCTCTCTCTCTCTTTCTCTTTCTTTTTCTCTTTTTCTTTCTATCTGTCTCTTTCTTTCCTTGCAAAAAGAGAAATCAGAAGTACTCAGGTCTCTCTGTGAAGTTCAGAACAATAGACCAAATTTTTATATATATTTATCCTACAGAGGAAATACAGCATAGTTGTTAAATTGTGTTTTCAAGTACAAAGAGTAGGGTTAGGACCACCTAGATAAGAAAGACTAAGCTACCCCAGGACTATTTCTTTATTTTTTAAAATGATTTTCTGGTCTAATCCATGAGTATCAAACCAATAAACTCAGTCTGATGGCTGGCATGGTCTGTACCCTGAATCTAAAAGAAATAAATATAATGGATTCCCATTTAGTTCTGAGCAGATAATTGAGAAGAGGATAGATAAGAGTTTTAAGCTCCAGTAGATGATAATCAAAACAAATAGTTGCTCAATCTAGCTCTGGAGAGCTCTTTACATAGCTTGGGTTTTTCTTTAATTATTTGACATCCTAGTGAAAACTTTCTATAGATTAAACCTGTAAAATCTATAGCAACAGTCAGCTCTGTAACACTGTCATATCCTGATCCATTTGCTCACAAAGTGTCATGTGCAGAGCTGTGACTCCTCTCCATGAAACTGACATTTTCATGGCAGTTTGAAGCTGTAAGAAAAGTTTTCATAATTCTTACCAAGCCCTCAAAAAAATCCATTCCATGCTAAGAAAATCATTATACTTTTCCCATTAGTACACGAACCTCACTGTTCTGTGCTCTGTACTACTTGCTAGGTTTCTCCTTTAGCTACAGGAAAGTACAGCGTCAGAGCAAAGGCATACTTGGACATGAGCATTTTCATGTAGATTGCAAAACTGATCATAATAACATAAAACATGTTTCTCTATCATGGAAAATAATTTTCCTTGTATTTTTTGGTAGAACTCATTGTTGCTTGTCACTCATAAGATACACACTGCTGGGAACTTACTGTATATTTAGTGCACAATGATAAATTTTTTCCATTGCATTGAAGCTGAATTTTCAGCCTCTTTAAGAGACAGCTATGATATGTGTACTTACAAACCTTTATATTATAAAAAACTATATTTATAATTTGATATTTGCACTGCAATCACATTATACATGTATAATTTATATATTTTAATTGTCAAAGTTGAAGATTAATTTATGCAAATGTGAAACAACCAGGGATAAAGTGCTACCTGATAAGTTGCCTTTCAGAGTTTAGAACACTAAAAGGGAAAAAACTTCAATCTGAGCTCTTGACTATGAAAAAGTGAATACTCAGAACTGTTCTTATCTTTATAAGATTTCACAAAATTCATGGCTATTGTTTAGCCTCAGAGGGACTGGTAATTTGAATTAAGAAACAAAATCTTAAAGGTCACCTTCCAAAAAGGCTTTAGTTTATGATCTTCAATATATGGGACACATGTAGCTTGGTCTGCCAACAGTGTCGTTTTCTCAGACTGAACGCGACTCTGGAGAAATAAAGCATCTTGTTTAGCAGCATCTACTTGCAATGAAATACTTGTCTTTAAAAATGATCAGTTCTCTCAGACATTCAGTTCATTTTCCAACTCTGAATTATTTAGAAAAGGCATCACCTATGCAGTTCTAATAAATCCTGTGAGCTATTTTCACCATATTTATATGAAAATGTAAAATCTCCATCTTTTCCCTCTTTTGAATCAAAATATAATATAGCAAAGCTGTTGAACACTCATATTAAAGACATGTAGTAATGAAGAAATATTCAGATAGAGTACCTGTGTATGAGAGAGAAGCTGGTAATATTATGGATTAAAAACTGGTGGTCAACTTAACGCCAGCAAAATTAAATCATGTTGCTGAGCATAGATGTTTTACCTGAGGAAAGCTGTCAGCATAAACAGAGATGTGGAGATGGAGAAGGAAGGCTTTGAGGTGCATTGAGGCATTGAGACGTTGAGGCATTGTTGGTTCTCCTGTGAGTTGATGTTTGAGTCGTTAGGTTCTGGGGAAGCTCTGGTCCTCATACTGAACATTGTTTCCTGGCTCCGGAAGGGAAGACGTGTGGCACTTAGTCTCCAGGATGAACTCCTCATGCTGTCTTCCTGGCATGCACTCGACTCTGCTTGTTGGAGGAGGAGCTCCTATCGCTGAGGATGGCTGTGGTGCTTTCAGGACAGCCCTGGTCTTTGTTGTGAGCGTGACTTCTTGGCTCCAGTGTAGAACCCTCATCCCACCAGCACAGTCCCTTCACCCTGCTGGCATAGACTTTCTGGCTTTTACTGCTGACCTCTGCGCCTTCCCAGTACGGATCCATAAGAGAGAATGGCCTGAGTTCTTCTTGTGGGCTCTAGACCTCCAGTTGGACTCCTGGGAGGCACTGTCATGCATTCTGGGTCTTCATCTGGGCTCATGTGGGACATTGCTGTGGGATTCAAGCCCTTGGCTAAATATTCTTTCGTGTTCCTGCTTTTTCTTGTGTTAACTCTGGGTGACCATCATAAATATATTATAAACTCCATGTCCTGATTCTAATTGTTTTCTGCACAATTCCTGACTACAACACTGGTAAATAGCCTAACTCATAAATTCAAGCCAACAGGAATGTCTACCCAATGCAAAAATTGTTACAAAGTAGAAGTATATTTGTTTCAAAGGGAAAACTACTGACTGTGTGTATATTGTTTTAATGAAGGATCCTTTCTTTAATGAGTTCTGAATAATAAAAAGAAAATTATAGAACTTTCATATGACATTATGTAATGTAATGAAGTAGGCTTGGATAAGATTTCTCTTCCATCCAGGAGATGAAATGTGTAATTTACTGAAAACCAGGGCATTAACAGCTCCTATATTGAGACTGAACAGTCTCAGCTATAAATGAAAAATTCATAGAAATACAGTCTAGTATAAAATGCTGTTCTCAGAAGAAGTTGGTAGAAGGAGAGGATCATTTTTTTTACTCAGAGAAGTGAGGACATGTTAAAGATGGTTAGAATTCTTTTAACAAAACACCAGAAATATTGTATGAATAAGGGACATTGCTAACTTTCCATGACTCCTGAATTAAGCCCCTTAGGAGAACCCTTCTACATTTTAACCATGGTGCTCATATACCAAAGTTTGTACATTCCAGTGCCTTAAAACTCCTTTTATAATAATACCCAAGAAATAGTTATCAGCTAAGTGTTTAACTGCCTGAAGGGACTAGCCTTTCTAGGGGATTAACGTAGTGAAGATTTATTATTTACCCATACTTATATTTTAGGGAGACTGGGAAGTGAAACTTTTTTTTATTTTAAAGGGAAAAAACAACAAAAATAGTGGTACAATGTTTCAAAATGATTGTAGGAGAGTAAGAATCATTAGTGCATTATGTATTATTATTTTCAAAATAGTTACTCACATTATAAGATACAGCCATGAGAAGAAAATTATATATATTCTTTCCTTTTCTTCTTTTCTCCTTTCCCCCATCCTGGTTTCCTTTTCCTTTTGAACAGTCCTCTCCCATTTCACAATATCTGTTGTACATTTTGAATCTTTACTCTTTCAGTGTCTTATACTTGTTAGCTAATATGATGCTTACACATGTAAGTCTGATTTATTTCACTTATGAGTGTGGTCTCAAGTTGCATCTGTTTTCCTATAAATGTCTTGAGTTTATCCTTCATTACAGCTGAGTAATACTCCATTGTATAAAAATACTGTAGGTTTTTATCCATTTCTCAGTTGATGAGGGGAAACATTTTTAGAAATAAACCACTTTTCAAATAAATTAGTCATCAGATCTCAAATATCAGTTCCTGTAAACAGACTGATCATATCATTGAAATGGACACTTCAAAATTGCGCCATTCTCTACAGTTATGTGTGCATTTTTTGTAGAAGTTAACTCTTTGTGTTAATCTATTATGTTCATTTTCCTAAATTCTGTCCTATACTGATGTCCTCATATACAAAAGGGGAGTTTAATATTTGGATAGTACTTGGGAGACATAAAGAAGTGCAAAGTGCTATATTCTAGAATTTAAAATGCAAAGATCCTTGAAGTTTGCATTGGGATCAACTGATCGGTATTGATTTCCTCATGATTTGGTTTTTATCATAGTCCAGCTCTTCCTCTTCCCTTCTGAAATAATTGGCAAATCGTTCAGGCCCAGCATGAGCAGATGGAAGTGACCAAAGTAGATGTCTAGATGGAGGTCAGGGGTATGCGAAGCATTGTTTCAACTAGAGAAGGATGCAGAGGGTGTCTTCATGAGTGGGATTGGGAAGAGATACAGAAGTAGCCTGGTGTGAGCTGTCGGAGCTCACCAGGTCATGAGATGCTACTTGAGAGCCCAAATGTAATATGGAGAGCATGCAGTGTGAGATGATCTGTCTCAAGCTGTTTGACCATATCATTGTCTCACTATAAATATGCACATGACAAATGATTCCTTTGCTTTTCTTGAGATATGCTACATAATTATGCATCATAAACATAACTGAAAAAACAAAGTCTCAATTTTCTCACCTGGAGACTTTGGTATCATAAACCTGTGATGGAGAAGTACACAGTGACAAGATGAGACTAATTATCATAGTATTATGGTAAGTGTTTTTATATGCTCTGGCTCTGTCTGAAGTCTCACAGAAGCTCATTCTGAGTATTGATAATGGAGATATTATTCTAGACCATTTTGCAAATGAACAACATACAGCTTAAGGTTTAATTGTTTAACTTGTTGGGATCTTGGGTTAGTATACTGCAAGACTGAAGTTCTTTGCTAATGTCAATTTCATACGGTTAGCTTTTCCTTCCTTTCTTTGAAAAAATTAATTCTCCTATGTAGCATACCTTCTCTGATACAGCACTACTGTGAAACGTCAATAAATATAGATATATTACAATAATTACTGTTATAATTTATCATTGCGTCATCTAAAAAGTAGTAAGGAGATATTTATGGGTAAAGAAGAAAATGTTTTCTAAAGTAGTGACTTATTAATTCAATCCTGACAATGACAATTTAGGCATTTTTTATGTAGGATGAATTTGGTTATTTTTCTGTTGTTTTTTGCTGTACTTGCTTGTGCTTTGATTCCCTATGTGTTGATATTTAATTACCTACTGCTCATTTTGCTGGAAATGCTACATAAGGAGCTTCTTCGTGGCCCCAGATGAAGGAGGAAATCAATTGACCAATGTGCCAATTGGTTCTGGCCACAGTCTTAAATGTAGTTCTCTATTAGAAATAGCTAAGCTAAAATATCTGGGCTTAGATATTTTTAGACTGACAATATAGTATGAACACATCTGAGCACTGTGCAAATGTCAACTTGTGATTGCGTATTTTCAGGGAAGACATTTTATTTCTTCAAAAAGCACCAAATTTGAAGATGGTCAATTTCCCTGATTTAGCTGGGGTTACAGTTTTTTTTTAACTTACCTTTACATGGATAATATAGAATTGTGGGGTCCCAGGAACCAGAAAAGGGCATCTCTGCTTTCACTTTCTCAGTTTGCCTCAGCCTTAAGACTTTTTTTTCTGTCCTCGCATTCACCTCAGTCCTGTGAAATGTCACATAAGTATATTCAGTGAAACTGATTTGCATGTGCCCTCCAGGCAAAAGCTGGCGTCAATGTTTTAGTTATTCTCAAATTCTTACCTTCAGCCAGTGACTGGCTTCAGTTCAGTACTTTCTTACTAAGTTATAACCCATTTTTTAACTTTTATTTACTTTTTCTTCATTTCAGCCAAGCCACTTGGCCGCAGCTACTCATCTGTCACATTGCTAGAAATTCAACCCAGTGGGCAAGTTTTACATTACTTATTGAATTATTTAAGCTTTAGAATTTACTAATTCTAAAATTAATTCAAGGGGAAATACTATTAAAAAACTATATGATTTATCCTACAAGTTTAAACTTAAAGATAAATTGACATATTATACTTTTCTTCATTTTTAATGCATTATTTCTTTTTTGTTGAAGACCAATGCTTTTATTTTAATTTATTGGCAAGCCCACATGGAGATCAATTTTGATATTAAAAATGTATAAACTTGGAGAGCCACAATCTTTTTGGACTATAATTGCAAGAATTTACTAACATCAAGAAGCAAAATTTTGTGTTTCTTGTAATTACCTGATTATAGACAAGAGCAATCCATGAATGCGAAGAAAAAGTCACACAGAAGCAGTTCCGGGACAAAATCTCATTAGTAACCATGAGATCTCTGAGTGTTGATTCAAAATCAGTGCCTCACTTCATGGCAGATATTCCCCTATTTGTAATTCTGATGTCGTTTGGTCTCACAAGACCTGAACTAAAGTTGGTGATGCTTATTACATTAAAACTTATCAGTGCCACTTGCAAAAATTAAACTGTTAGTTAATTAAAATGTGCACTGTTTAATATGGTGCTCCAAATTATCACAGATACTTGACAGGTATGCAGGGATTCAGTGACTTGTCTTTGAAAATCAGTGAAGAGAGCTACTACTCTTTTCATCCTAACTATACCCTTGGAATTCACAAAGGAAATACATTAGAACAGTTGAATAAGCCCCAATTGTGTGCAAGTGTATGATCCTGCAGATAGAACTCAGGATCCAAGAGCTGTAACATTTAGCTACTTTGCCAATATCCCGTAGTTTATTTTTTTACATATGACAAATGCACATATCTATGACTATAAATTTTACTGAATTTTTACATTAAATATAAGTATGCATTAAGTATAAGAATGCATGCACATATTTAATTTTTAATTGAAAATATTGTATATAGTCATGGAATACAACATGTAGAGTTGAGGATGACTAATTCAAATTTTATTATCTCATATATCTTTCAATTTTTTAGTGCATGACACATGTGAAATCTACTTTGTCAGAAATTTTCAAATGAATAATACATCATCATTAGCTATAGTTATCATACAGTAAGACATGAATTTAATGAAATAAAACTTTTTATTCGACATAATTCATATGATTTTTATTTTAAATAATTTATTATTACTTAAATATTTTATCATTTATTTTATACTTCAGTACTTAAGAAAGTGTTTAACTAGAGGGAAACATTAGTTGCTATATTAGTCTAGTTGCTATATTAGTTAATCCATAGACTCTATGGATTTTACAAGTGGCATAAATACTCTATATAGTATGACTATGTAATGTTCATTTGCTCTGATTAAAGTAAATGCAAAAACAATCATAACTTCAATTGTCTGTTGGCTCAACACACTAATATTAAAAATACTTATATTAAATGGTAGAGTTCCACTTCCCTTTTTCCTCTGCTCCTTCAGTGATCTTTTGATTCCTTTTCCATTTGAGAAAGCTCTATCTCCCTATTTCTTATTATCATTTTTTATTTTGCTCTTAATTTGTAATTTTAATCCTTATACAAAATAAACCATGTAATATTTAAGCGTATGCGCCTGATTTATTTCACTTAACATTGTGGTCTCAAGGTGCATCCATTTCCCTACAAACAACTCAAGATTATCCTGTTTCTGCCCTGACAAAAAAAACCCAAATTCTCTTGCTAAATCCTAATAAAAACTAGAAAATGTTGATGCTTGGTGAATGCACATATGTATGGCTATAACTTTACATGACTATTGAGCTTAGTTCAGTTAATTAAAGGGTATTATGATGATATATTACATAATTACATAAAATTTGTTTTGAGACTAATGTTGTCAGTTTTTGACCTATAAAAGTATTAATATTATATCAAATGTATAGTGATAATATCAATCAATCAATCAATCCTTAAACTATAGTGAACTTATAGTTTTAAGCTATCTCAATAAATAACAGCATGTTTTCCTTAATCTTCAAACGCTTAATTTCTCTGTTAATAGAACTGAGCAGGTCTTTCTGTCCTTGGAAATTGTGTGCAAAATTATCCATTTTTAAGGGAGGAAGAAGGGAAACTGCTACTATAAGATTCTTAAAATGTCTGAAATGAACAAACTTAAGCATCTCTCCTGGCCTTAAGCAAAAAGGAATTTATTTTTTTAAATAAAGATATTTCTTTAAACATCAGGATAATGGGGTGGGAATAGTGCAACAGAAAAATTTCTCAGGGTCTGAAAGAGACAAAAACACTATTATACTGTCTTTTCTAACAGCAGAATTTCACAAAACTCAAGCAGGGCAGGATATTGTTCTACCTTTTTCACTGGCTGTCTCTCCCAGCACTCAGTGTGGCAGCTCCAATACAGAAAATAGTCATATTTTGCTTAGTAAAGCAGCTAAAATTCAAGTGAATACTATTATTTTTAAAAATTAAGAAAATATAAAAATTAAATATTCAAGAGATAGACTTGAGTATAGCACAATAACTCAGTCATCTATCATCATAAATACTTAATAACCTCAAAATAGAGAATACAAATTTCGTATCTTCAACAATGTGTAGTCACATAATACACTTCATAATAAAGGTAGTTTGCAGCCTTATATTTGGATATGCTCTTAGTGATTAAGTTCAGAAATATTTTAAATTATTATTTCACTGTACTATAATTCCTGAAAACATATGGAGAAATTTGGCCACACAACTCTATGTTGAGTAATATTTGTAATGTTACATTCAGGTATGAAATCAAAACTTGAATAATATTCTTTTTCATTCTATTGAATGTTTTCACACAAATGAAATAAAGCTGAGAGACACACCATTTTATTCACCCATCAAGAACTTGATATATGTTATGATCGTAAGACAAACAGCAGTGAAGTTTTCCTTCTAGGTTTTCTGTTTCCTTCTAAAAAGTTTAAGTCAAAATTATTAGAACATTTTAAAATACTTAAAAATCAAGAATCAACATTGTGTAATACATGTGTTTTATCCATACTGACAATGTTAATTCAAGTTTAAGCATAGGTAGATAGGCTGATTGAATTCAACATTCACTGGAATATAATAAATACCAAAGCAGAAAACTGATTTGTCCAAAGTGAAACAAGAGGGCAAGATGGCAAAAAGTCAGAAGAGACAGCCATGTTTTCTGAACACTACCTCAGAAAATACTTCCTTATAGAATGAGAAAACATTTGTTCCCTGTTGGAGAACACTATGAAGTGACTCTGAATAGGATTAAAAATTAACTAATTGGCTCTCTATGTTTATCTGTGAGTCTGTCCTAGGCCTCGGCCCCCTGTCTGGCAATGGGAGCTGATTCATACTAAGTGAACCTCTACGAATCACTGGCCTTGGCTGAGGCCTGTAGTGGCCTGTGAAGCCAGAGATACTTCAAAGGGCAAGGTAAGGTCACAGCTGTGGACCTTGGCTCCAACCCCAATTAACAAGATAGAGACTACAGCTGCAGAAATTACTCCTACAGTCTCACTTCTACCATGTCTTCATGATAAGACAGTTCTACTGGATTAACTTGATTCATTACTTGGAGACATCTTTGTGACTCCTAAGGTTCTGCTCATTGCCTGTACTTTCTTCAGTTTCCCTGCCTTGTTGTTGGACCTAATAAAGTGAGCAGTCCAGAGAAGTCTTTGTCTTAGCCCTTGGAGTCTTGAACTCAGTTAAAGGTTTTTGACCCTCCTGGACCCCTAAATTCATACCACTTGTCTCAATTTATTTAAAGCTCTGCCATACACTCATTTGAGAGGTCTGGGATCTAGATCAGGACCAGATAGTTCCCCAATATGATTACTGAGTGCTATTATTTATCAGTTAGCTACATTGTATCTTTCATATAAAGAAAAAGACATAAAATGGGCTACTACCTAAGAACATCAACAACTAAGCTGTACAATTGTATGTACTAACCAAGGGTACTAGTGCTTTTTACAAAAAAAAAAAAAAAACTTTGTTAATAATTTTACAAAATTGGAGAAACAGTCATCCTGGTAAAATGTTCATGAAAATATTTTTATAAAACCATTTTGGTTTGTGATTTTGCAATATCTATAAGTACTAAGTATGTCTACCTTCTGACCTTGCAATCTCATTTTTATAGAACATAAAAGCATACAAAAGTATTCCTTGTCATAGGAAGAAGAAAAGAGGAAGTATATAGCATTACAAAGCTTTTACGATTTCAGAGACTTAACAAGTTTTACATTTTCTGCGAATGTTAAAAATTTACCATGCATCTAGGATGAGTCTGATATATAGGGGGAATACCATGAGATTAGTTTACTTCTTCAAAAGTACTGAAATGGGCACAATGCCTTTTACATAGAATTTCAATAAATGAACTTGTTTAATCTTATCTGGCCAAACATGCTCTCAACCTATTGGGGGCACCACACTGTAATGCTTCTGTACATGCACTCTAAATCATTAGAGTTTAGATTTTAAAAGTCATATATTGTAAGCCTTATTTTTATGGTCTAGAATAAATAATTGTCTCTGTTTTCATGGATTGTAATGGAGCACAAGATAAACTTCAACTATGATAGTCTGTGCTTCATATTATTATAACAGTATTACTTTATGATTATATTTTAACAAAAATTCTGAAAATTCTTAATTGAAGTATAGAACTAAGTGGTAATCATCTCCAGTGGTTTTTATCAGGGCTATTGAAAAACACAGTCTTTGTTCATTATAAATCAGCTTCAATGAAAAATATACCATATGTCTACTACAATATATTATATGCATACTGTAGAGCAATTCCAAAGTTATAATAGGTTATTGAATAGAAAGTCAAAAATTCTTTCTTTCCCCTTCCAGTATAAACATTTATTATATTAGGTGCATTTTTGAATCATATGGAACCACTGATGAATATTAGAGTTTATATTTTAAAAGGAACACTTACTTATATTTCACTTGGCATGCTGAACCTTCTGTAGTCTTTGAAATTATGTAACATCTCAGTCATGGTAGAATATGCAAGTCAATAGATGTATAGACTATATTATCATATAGACTCAAAAGAAAATCTGACCTAGTTTTGCTGAGGTCAGGAAACATCCATTCTTTTTAAGGACAAAAACATAATCATTCTAAACTTTAAAGCCCATATGGTTTCTGTTGTAATTATTTAGTTCTGATATTATTCTGATAATTATTTAGTTCTTTAGTTTCTCATGAAACTAGTGATTGACAAGAAATAAACAAGTAGACATCTATGTATTCCAATAAAACTTTATTTACAAAAACAAGCTACAGGCCACATTGTACAAGTGGGTCATAGTTTCCTGAACTTTGCTTTAGATCAGTTTTTGTCACCTAATATGACTGTCATAGTTTCTTAAGCCAGACAGCATTTACATGAATTTTCTAAATTGTGCAAACACATGAAAATAGGACATTTTATGAAAATCTTTCATTTTTAAAGCACACAATTATCAAATGGTGAGTTAACCATTGTTGTAGGGCAAATAAAAGGCATCTTGAGAATGACTGGTCCCCGTAGGTAGACTATTAGAGAGACTGTTACTTTATAAAGAGAAAATAGAACATTAGTTACTCTTCATTAAATGAGAAAACAAAAGCTGCTCAGGAAATATTAAAAGCTTGCGGAGATTGAGTGAAAAGGGAAATAGATGAGCTATGGCAACAAAAAGAACTATTTCAGTGCATTTTATTGATCATTAACCTTTTGCCTCAGGAGGCATTTGAAAACAACAGAGAAGAATGTTATTGGGATGGCATGAAATCGCTAATGATGCATGAGAATATACGCTCCAAAATGTCAAAGGTCACAAGAGAAATCACATATTGGCAGATAAAATGTTTTTGATATTCTGCTATACAGAAGTAAAAGGGCAAGAAACTGAGCTTTATTTGAAATGTTGGTTTATGGAATTTTTCTGGTATTTAGTAAAATTAAAATTGAATTTTGTTCCATATAATATTGTCCTTTCTAGACACCATCATACAAAACAATCTGACAAAATGTTACTGTTATAAACATATTTCTTAATAACTATGTATTTTAAAATATTAAGGAATAATGTAAATGTATTAATGGTAATTCAGTAATTTACTGGTACATATTGGCGTTGATTAATGCTTGTTAAAACTCCAGAACTATTTACTTGTACAGAATCTCAGGCATACAATATATTTCTCCCCAGTTTATTCTTCCTGTGCCTAGAAGTGTTTAAAACATGTCTACGAGTATAATTTTAAATACCAGAATAAATTCAATTGAGACTATTTTTTTGTAGAGCAAAATAGCCTGTAAATTAGAAAGACTTGAAAATTCTACCCAATTATACACTTTTATATGTCATCATAAAAACACTGATGTGCTAAGAAATCCTTACTGTTTATAGAAATATTGCACAATTATGAATTTATATGTATTTATTAAACTGCTTTATTTGGAAAATAATTCAACATTACCTTTTAAAATAAACCCATTCTGAACAATTAAATCTTGTTGATACAGTAATATAATTAAGATAAAAATGAAATATAAACTAAAAATACTAATGTAAGTGCACAATAGATTTCTAGACTTTTATTAACAATGGTATATAGCCTGTCTGAAGATACTGTAATGTTTATCACTCATGGTATAAATAAAAGGACCAAGGACATGTCAAAAAAAATTCTGGGTTATTCTGTGGAGATTCTTTTAAAGATCTAAAATGAGTTGGCCTCTGAATTTTAAGCTACAACAAAACAAAAACAACATCAGCAGCCACTGTTTACTTTAGGCTGCCAATTTCTTCCCATGTTAAGGTCTCAATACAATCAATTCTAGCCTAAAATTTTTCTAAGTTTTTTATTCGTCTCCTTTACTGGAGTCCAGTTCAACAGAGACTCCCACTGGGATGACAACACTAACCACTTAAAAAGTATCTCCACCTTAATTCGACTCAGTGGCCAGTATGTTTTTAAAGCCAATTAAATCATACCACGCTACTGTTCAGCTCAAAACATTATATTGTTTTCTATTTTATTGACCTAAAAAACTAATTCCTTCTCATGTTCTAAAGTACTTAAATGCTCTCAGGGTCTTATTTCTTCTGAATCCATTTTCCCTACCAGTCCTCTCTTCTTGCTTAAAATTTTGGTGTTGGGCATGTACTTCAGTGGCACAGTGCCTGCCTGGCAAGAGCAAGTTCTTGAGTTCAATTTTTGGTACAGAAAAAAAAAAAAAAAAAAGCCTTTGATTTACTGATTTCTTTGTTTAGATAACTATGCTGTTTTAACTCCTCCTATGGTTAGAAATGCTTTCCTTTTTGCTGTTTATTGAAATCTCTTACCTTGACTTCTTGTTCTGAAATTCTCTTTCTTTCCCATTGCTATTATTAATCAATTTGCTCTTTCACAGAATGTAGCTATTTGATTAACTCTTGCATCATTGTTTCTGGCCTATCACTTCTTGTAGCATGGAAGTTCCATGAGGGTAGGCGTGCTATATTTCTTGCTGACTGCCATATTCTAGTATCTAGCATGATGACCCACCCTCAATCGATAATAAGAACAAATGAGGTACTCATGAAAAACAAAATTTCTCCAGATTTGAGAATAATACCACAATGAAATCCCATATTCATCTGAAGAGGAAATAATAACTTTAAGTAAAAGCCCACCAAGAGTCCTTTGTGAAACCCATGGTTGTTTAACTGATGACCTTGCAATGTAACTTGAGATGTTTAAATTCCCTTGAAAACCCATGATGTCACTCAACTCTCCAATTATAATGCAGAAAGTCTGCTTTAGTATCTCCAACTTGCTTTCCTCATAAAATCCTTGGAACACCGTCAGGGGGGGCTCTTACTCTTTGGGAGCGATCCCTGTCAGGCCCACTGGTATAATTAACTGTCTCCTTAATCTCCTCATTTCTTTCCATGCTTGGTCTCTTTTCTGTAACACTTATGCATTTATACACAAAGACACTGGAAGTTTTATTATTATTTCCCATGTCCTTATTATATATTTTTTTAAAATAATCACATTTCTAATGGGAGATTAAATATAAAAAACAGTAAGGAAAATATTGCAATAATGAAAGTGAAAAGAAAAGGAAAAAACCTTTTATTTATGGCTTAAAAGTTCAGACGCGTTTAAGAACAGAGTAATTTTACTGATTTCCTATTTCCAAATTCAACAGAGCCTGACCTGAAGAATCCTCTAACAAGATATTGTCACAGTTAATCACAACTACTTATTGAACTCTACTAGATGCTAGACACTGTGTTTTGTGCTCTACATGAATTTTGTGTTGACTCTCAATGCTTTATTGAGTGGTATGATGTTTATCTTCATCTTTGCAGATTAGGGAATCTGGATTCTAATAGGCCACAAAAGAAGAATATTTGAACAATCATGTGCTAGGCTTACAAAAAATGTGAAAATTTTACCACTACAATGATTAATTATTTATGGCTCTTAATTTCTGTCCCTTAGTGTTAGTGGAGGACAGATAAACTTTGCTTGCTTAATTCATGCAGAAATGTTAGAAAGATATTGAATGATATATATCGTATTGAAATATATAAAAGAATGATTCACAATTCAGTTTTGCTAGTTCAGTTTATTAGTTCTTTTATTGATTATTTGCCTACCAATTACCAAGCAGCACACTATACATCAGGAATATAAAGATAAACACATCTCTTTCCCTGGAGTTACTTCTTGTCATTTAATAGACAAATAACCAGTTATAATAAGCTTTTGTAACTCCTAAATAGGAGTTATGGAAAATTTTTCAAAAGTTAAATATATGCCTCATTTCTAAGTAAATAAATTAGAACTAATTAAACCAGAATTGGATGATTTCATGCTATAACAAAAGTTAAAGGAACACATAATTAAATATATGAAGACTATACATGTTAGTATATAGAGCATAACAGAACAGAACTTTTCATTAAAGGAACAGAATCAAAGGAACAGTAAAATCCACATTACTGTTAAGGAATAAAATACATTCCATAAAGAATTTGCATTGTGGTAGTGTGCGATCCTAATCTCAGCACTCTGGGAGGCTGAAGTAGGAGTTTAAACTGCTTATGTAAACATACGCAATTTACAGACCTGATCAGATCCAGTCTCAAAATAATGGCTAAATGCAAAGGCTCAGTGCAAAGGTCCTGGGTTTGATGCCATGCAACATCAGAAAAAAGAAAAACAAAAGAAAAGAATTTTCTATTTACAAATATATCCTATTTTCCAAATTCCTGTAACATTATTTATTTTAGAGATAAAACTATTAGATGATGACAGCTCTGTGGAAAGCTTCACAGAGTCTAAAGTTAGTTCTTTAGTGTTACTGCCTGACAGATGGTTTTGACTTTTACATTCCCACAAAAAAAGACATTTACCCCTTTGCAAAAAACTATCTAAGTTGGTTTCCAATAATTCTTAAGGATAACATTAGCTTCTTGAATAGACAGCTATGAAATGTCCAACATATGTATTCAATATATTTGACAGCCAGTTGCCTTGCAAACTAAGTGATATTTTTATATGGACAAGTCTAATTTAAAGAATCTTTACAAGCTAACATTATTAGAACTATGAACATATAGGTGTGTAACACACATAGGGAAGACTTTCCACATTCATTAAATAGAAAATATAAAATGTAGACCATGTGAGACAAATATGTTATCTTAATCCTATTCTGAAATTCACCCTGAGGAATCAACTAAGCTCGGTGGTGGGGGGAGACTGGAGGCAAAGATTAAGAATATGTACTAATGGAGAGAAAGGGACCCCAAAGTTCTTTTGGCAAGGTATTTAATACAGTTCTCTAGGAAAGTGATAAGTTGAAAAAATGTCTCCCTATGAACCCTTGAAAGCAATATTTCAAAGTGACCTATGAAAATGACTCTCCAGGGATTCTTGATCTTGGGTTTCTCCTGGATAGTGGCTTTCTAGATAGTCAGAGTTCTTAGCTGACAATGTAGTGGTCCAAGAAGCCAACATGGAAATACCAGTTTTCTGAAAGTCTGGACTAAGAACTGACCTGAGCATCACTTCCCTCATGTTCATTGGTCAAGCAGTCACTGGCCAATTCAGCTGGATGAGGAAGGAAACACTCCTCACAACCTGGTGGATATATGCCCCAGATTTGTAGCCATCTATAATCTGCCATGATCAGAAACTGAAGAAACTAATGGCCACTGGATATTGATATATAAATCCTTTTCAGTCTCCTTAGCTTTTTCTGATGAGAAACAATTGTAAGTAACGCAACATATAAAATCAAATCCCAGATGAAGGACAGAAAAAAGCTGCTCACCCTTATCATGGAGATTAACATACTACCTCAGGCCTGAGGTAAGAGAAAGGGGTAATTTTATATTGTCTTCTTAGGATTAACTTTAGCTGGAAAGGATAAGTGTGGATAGGAAATATATATATATAAACCAAACACTTGAAAGTGAACAGACATGTCATTGGATTGTCAGAAATTATATGGGCAGGTGCAGAAATCATCGGCATTACAAAATATATTTAAAGGGACAGTGTTTAGCTACTTTTCCCTTGTTGCTGAGATAAAATGCCTGATGCACCAAAATGAAGGAAGGAAAGGTTTATTTAGCTTACAACTTGTGGAGATTTCAGTCCATACTTGGCTGGCCCCAAGGCAGTATGGCGTAGCTGAGGGGCAACTGTTCACGGGAGCTGAGACATATACCAAAAACAATAAGAATGAAAAGGCAAAAAAGAGGAACAAGCCAATTTCCTCTCTTATACTGTATGCAAGCTATCCACCCCAGAGCTGATGCAGCACTCACACCACCAGTCCTATCTATAGACAATGAGCCAATCACAAACTCTAGATTCAGCCATCTTTCAAAGACTTGCCCCCACGACTGCCTGAGGTTTTGGGGGAACATCTAGACACAAAACATAACAAGTAGTGAGAAAAATAAGATATTCATGGTATATCCAAGAGTTTTGTATGTTTGTAGTGATTTTACAACAGTACTGAACCATTTTTTCTTTATACATGCCTAAAAAATTAAATATGTACTGTGTGTTTAAATTGAGGTGAGTGTTTAAATTGAGGGGAGCATTTAATGGAAACTGTAGATAAAGCTAATGATGACCTATTCTACAACTTGTAGCCCAAGTACTGCCATCCCATGCCAAAGTAATTACATATTACTACTAGTTTAACAGATTTCCTTCTAGATTTTCCTAATAAATGCATGCCTATGAAAATATCATTTAAAGTTTTCATGCAAATGAAACCATTATCAATTTTCATGTTATATTTGCCTTTATTAAATTGTGATGAATATATTTTACTCATAAATTTCTTTTTATTACAGCATTGTATACTAATGTATAGCATAAATACACTGTGTCTTATTTAATCATTTTTTTTTATTCTGAAGGCATGAAGATTGCTCTTAATACTTTCCTCTCACAGAAGGGAATTCAGTGAGTATCTGTCTCATAGGTCTTAGCATATATTTTGATGAACATAATAAAATTTTCAACTCTCAGATCTAAAAGGCAATGTTATACTTATATTCATAATATTTATGGACTTAAATCATATTTGTGTCCTATCACAGTTATTTTCATTCATTTGTATAATAATGAATGTTGTATTTGCTAACTCAAAATTGTTATGTAATTGATATATCTGAGAAATTATGATTCAGAATGACTGAGGAGGGCCTCAGTTTTCTTTTTTAGACAGCTCTGAAATCTTCTCACTGTTCTCTTTCACCTTTCTTAAAAGTATTTCACAATAGAAGGCCTTACCATGTGCATTCCAGTCTCTAGTATGGCAGCAAAATCTACATTATAACCTCTGATATTCTAATAGAAAGAAATGTAGAACAAGCCAGTATTTCTAAACCTCTGTGACATTAACACCAGCGTACATTGCAAACATGTGTGCAGAGGGAATTTCTGGGCTCTTAAGACACTGGACTTTCCAGAGACTACCAGGAAATGGGGAGATATCAGTCAAAGGGCATAGTGTTCTGGGAGACAAGAACAATATGAATTTTTTTGAAACCTATGTGACTATACTAGGTAATAAGGTATTGCTTAAAGAATAGATTTTAAATGTTCTTGCCACAAAATAATAAGTGAGTGGCAGATATGTTAATTTTCCTGTTTTCAACATTGTATACATATATCATAAAACTACACTGTAATCTAAGTATTATTCCTTGTCAAAGATAAAATGAAATTTTAAAAAGAAAAATATTCAGTAGAATATGTGCTAAAAAATTTTAAAAAAATAAAAAAAAACTTCAAACACTTTCTATCCCCAGACAGTTAGTTTAA
This sequence comes from Cavia porcellus, assembly GCF_034190915.1. Classification (NCBI taxonomy): domain Eukaryota; kingdom Metazoa; phylum Chordata; class Mammalia; order Rodentia; family Caviidae; genus Cavia; species Cavia porcellus. The sequence goes on from NW_026947496.1 coordinate 56,962,093, forward strand.
GAGTTGAAAAGCTTTTTCAGATTTTTCTGCTGGTAGGAAATGACTAATTGTTTTGAAAGTGAGAAGTGGTCTGAAGTTTCTCCATGAAAAATAAAATATCCAAATTGGTCTGTTTAATTAAGGAGCTTTTCTTCTTAAAATCACAATGTCAAGATCAAACTCCATTTTTGCTTTAGACTCTGGCTAACTTTCTCACAAGTGCCTCATAAATGAGCCTGGTGCTATAAAAAATGTCATACAAATTTTAAAACTGTTTAGTATTTTCATGAGATTTTTTTTCTTTTTAAAATCTCATTTAATTTCAAGGAAGAATAATTGGAGTTGACTGAATAGAGATTTGTGGTCCTAAAATTATTTACATTATGACCATTTAGGGAAACCTTTCATGAAAAATAATGAAAGATGACTGTTCTTCCCTTTTTGATCTCCTTTTGAAACTTCAGGAAAAGTTATAGGCTTCCAATAGGGTGTTTGTCATGTTAGTTTTTAATTTGAGCATCAAACAAGTACAGACATGTGATAAAAGTAAATTAAAATACGGAAAAATTCAGGAAGTATTTTGAATATTAAGATGAAAAGTTTCTACATCTTGCAGTATTTTGAATAGGAGAAAAGCAAAAATAAAATGCTGGAATATTGGCAAGTTGCCCCTTGAACTGCCAGGATAACTGCTTTACTTGCATGGTCAGTATCACTATTGTTGGGATATTGAAGCCAGGGCCTTACACTGACATTTAGCCCGAGTTCTTCTATTATTTTATTATACTACATTAAAGGTAAGAGCTTCTCATTTTCATGGTGTTATGTGTGTAAATAAAGTTAGAGTTTTCTGTAACCAGAAAAACACACGTGTGTGCATACACATACACATACAAAATCAAATAATCAAAGCCATTTTGCAGAAAAAGAACACAACAAAAGGCATCACACTACCTGACTTCAAAACATTGAAAACCTATACTAAACAGATAGCATTAAGTGTACACACACACACACACACACACACACACACACACGGAATAGAAAACCTAGAAGCAAACTTAGGCATCTACATCTGACTTTCACTAAAGGTGCAAGGAACACACAGTGGAGAAAGAAAAATTTTCTCAAAACAGTGTTGGGATAATTAAAAATCTGTGTGAAGAAGAATTGAATTAGATCCCAATCTCTCACAGTTACAGAAATCAACTAAAAAGTAAATGTAAGATATGAAACTATAAAACTACTAGAATAAAACACAGGTAAAACATTTAATTTCACTACATTGGAATAGGCGGTGAGTTCATTGGGCAAGATCTCAAAAGCACAAAACACAAAAGCGAACACAGACAACTGGGAATACATCAAATTAAGAAGCTTCTGCACAACAAGAAAAATAATGAAATAAGTACAATATGAGAAAAGGTATTTGCGAAATATGTATCTGACTAGGAATTAGTAACAAGAATAATAAAGAACTTCAAAAACTAAATATCAAAAAATACAAATTATTTGATATAAAAAGAGGCAATAGACAAAAATAAATCTTAAATAAATGTCCAAAAATATATGGGAAAATTACCTAACATTACTAACCATCAGGAGAATTAAAATCAAAACCACAATGAGATATTATTATCAAAAGGACAAAAAAATGCCAGCAGGATACAAAGAGGAGGAAGCACTTGGTCACTGTTTGTGGTAGTGTAAATTACTAAGTATTATGGAAAACAGTATCATGTCTCCTGAAAACTAAAAATAGAAATATACTATAATTAAAGGAAATAAAATCAATACATCAAAGATACAGGTACACTTCCATGTTTATCTTCGTACTATTCACAATAGCTGACTAAACAATCTACATGCCATCCACCTGTGAATGGTGAAGAAAATATGGTATACATTCATAATGAAATATTATTCAGCAAAAAGACTGAAATTCTGTCATTTTTAATAACACAGATAAACCAAGAGAACATAAAGTTAAGTAAAATGATCTGGGTATATAAAGACATTACTGCGTGATCTCACTAATTTGCAGAATCTAGGAACATTGATTTTAAAGTTAAGAGCGCAAAATCTAGATAAGTTGATTTACAGAAGTCAGGAGCACATTTTTTCCTATAGCATGGGAAATGGGTGGAGATAGAGAAGAAGAGAGACAAAATGCTGGTCACTGGGTACTAAGCTACAGTTAGAAGAAACGGTTGTTTTCTATTGCACAGTACTGTGAGTAGATACAAATTTCAAAAAGCTAGAAGAGAGGATCTTTTTACCATAGAGAAATGATAAATGTTTGAGGAAATAACTATGTATAACTAGATCTTCATATATGACATGTCTTGTATGGAAGCATTGCATAGTACTTCATTAGTACGTGTAAATTTTATGACAGTTTAAATTAATCAATCAATAAATGAACGACCCAAGGTTTTTTAGCTATTCTCACCTGTTTCCAGAGAGCACCTGGGTCTCCTAGATTTCAAAAAACAAATCATTTCAACTGTGAATTGATGCCCAAAACATTCTAAGTAAAAGACATTTCTATTACTAAAGGAAATTTGGAGGGATTAACTTAATCTAAAAGCACTAAGCAGTTGAATGACAGATTCAGGACTTGCTGGCTAGCTGATTCCAAAGCACAGAATCTTAATCATCTTCCACTCTCTCCTATCTTCACACTGAAAACACAATTTATATGTAACTACCATGAGTGGATTTCTATGCTCACAGCTCTGCATGATTTCTTTCCTACCAATCTGTTGCTCAGATCTAGAAAGAGCTTCTCTTGGACAGGTTCTCATCTGTGCAAAGTCCTTTTGGGAGCATTCTAAGTTCTAGTGTCTCTGCAGATCAGCTGGGGTGCAACCACTGTCCCCAATACCTCTATCTGCTAGCGGCCCTTAAGTATATATTTGGAGAAAGCTTTTCTTCTTACATTGTTTTCCAGACTTTTTATCACTAGGAGATAAAGCCCCTGAGAGGAGTTATCTTGTCTTGCATCTCTCATCCTACAGTTACTTCTGAAACTCTGGATGAATGAATGAACCATCCTTTGAACTAGATACTGTTATGATGGATACTTAATGATTGATTCTTAAAGAATGACCAAGAATTTAAAGCCTGATATTGTTGGATGTACTAGATAATGCTGTCGAGTACTCATGAACCAGACTAGGCTAGAGTCTCTTGTATTTAGCTCGAGTAACTTCTGGCAATCCTATCAGATATATTCTTTTTTTATTTATTTATTTTCTTGTACCAGGGATCAAACTCACAACCTTGTACTTACCAGGCAGGTGCTTGAGCCATTGAGCTAAATCCCCAGCCCTAGATATATTCTTTTGCTGGTGCCATTTCAGAGATGAAGGTTATTTGTTTGAAGCTATTTTTAAAGGAGTAATCTGCTTCCCTACAGTTATTTAGGGGCAGAATTCTAACCTGATCTATGTCTGGAAACAAATATTCTTAATCACTTAGCACTTAATCATTTAGCTTTCTTTGCCAATTTATTAACTTTCTCTATACAAATGGTCTACTCTTTATAATTATTTTAAATTCATTTTATAATATCTCTTATTCTCCTAATGATCATAATTTATAAACTCCAGAGCAGCAAAGAAGATAAAAATCAAACAAAATAGATAGAGGAGAGTAAAAGCAAATGATAAAAAATTTATTGGTTTAATCCAACAACTAGGTACAGAGTACATTTGGAGAAGTCCTGCAAGGTAAGAGGAATAGGCCAGACACCAAGAGACAAATAACAGAAGCATTTTTCTGTGCTAATTTACATCTCTTATCCGAGATTAATTCTCCATGAAAGTTCAAGAGTTAATTATCGCCTACATATTAAGGAAGATATGTTAATTTAGGGCATGGACTTTAAATAAAAAGAGCAGAAAAATCTAACAATTTAAATAAACTATATTCCAAAGAGTTTATATGTTTTCCCTTAAAAGAATGGCACAATTTACTCATTGCTTATTTCATAATTGCGGCTGTGGATTGCTTTTACCAACAATATTTACTAAAGTAAATCCAAATTGCAATCCCTATCAGGGCAATTTCCACTGCTAAATAGTAAAATACCTTCAAAAAAGAGCCAAATTAAGATTAATTTTCAATAAATAAGGTGGAATTATAAGAGGAATGGGAGATTATTTTGATTTTTTATTTTAAAGAGAAAAGCAATACAAATAATGATAGAGAATTTCAAAAGAAAACAATAGGAAATTAACACTGATTAATACTGTATATTGTTATCTTCAAAGTAACTACTCAGATACAGCAATGCATAATTTATCAAATAATATAAGCACAAACTTTTTTAAGGAACTAAAAGAAATTAGTAGCATAACTTTCTTAACTTTTATATATAATATATATATACTATATATTGACATAATACATTGATATTGATAAAATATATATTGATATATGGATATATTTATTTATTTCACATCATTTCTTTTTCTCCTATCTAGTTGTTCTTTCCTTTTGAGTAGTTTCTTTTCCTTTCACAAGATCTATTGTAGATTTAAGATTTTATTTATCTTTTCAGTTTCTTACATGAAGTAAACAATGTGATATTTACACAAGTTTGATTTATTTTGCTTATGAGTATGGTTTCTAGCCGCATCTGTTTACCTATAAAAGCCTTGAGTTTACACTATTTTTATAGCTGAGTAGTACTCCATCATCTAAAAATATCACTATTTTTATTCATTCCATTGTTGATACATAATTGAGGTATTTCCAAGATTTAGCTATAATAAATTGTACTGTTATAAACATGGGTGCACACATATTACTGTGGTATGATGTTTTTTAAATCTTCTGGGAAAATATCCAGAAGAAGAGTATCTTCAAACAGGACCTCTAATTGCAATTTTTTGAGGAATCTCCAAACTGATTTACACAATTGTCTTACCACTCTATACTCCCACCAACAGTGGAGAAGGACTCCCCTCTTTTTTTTTTTTTTTAATTTGGCACAGCCCTGCTAGCACATTAATGGTTGATTTCTTCATGACAGCCATTCCTTCTATGTTAAGAGGGAATCTCAATGATGTTTTAATTTGCATTTGTCAAGTGACCCATGATGTTGAACTTTATTTTCATATATTTATTTACCATTTGTATTTACTCATCTGAGAAATATGTATTCATCTCAGATGCCCATTTTTGGATTGGATCTTTGAGTTTGGAGGCCTGGTTTTTTTCAATTCTTTATATGTTCTGGATAGAAGTCATTTGTTTGAGGGACAGTTGACTAAAAATTTTTTCCCACTCAGTGGATTTTCTTTTCATTTTGTTGGCAATTGTTTTGACATGCAAAAATCTTTTAATAAGGGGCTGGGGATTTAGCTCAGCGGCATAAGCGCCTGCCTTGCAAGCAGGCAGTCGTGAGTTCGATCCCTGGTACCGATAAAAAACAAAAAAGACAAAGAAAAAAGTGCAAAAACCTTTTAATAAGATGAGATCCCAGTTGTTGATTCTTACAGTATCATGTCATCCTGGGCATATGACATAATATTCAGCATAAAAGACCCTAAAACTCCACCAAAAGACTTCTAGAATTAATAACCAAATTTAGTAGTGGGATACAAAGTCAACACTCAAAAATCAATAGTATTCCTGTGCACAAACTACAAACTCACAATACCACACAAAAAATACTTAGGAATTAATCTAATAAAGGAAATAAGAGATATATACATTGAAAATTACAGAACCCTGAAAAAATATATTCAAAGAGGATATCAGGAAATGGAAAAATATCTCTTGGTTATGAATAGGAAGAACCAACATAGAGAAAATGGGCATACTCCCAAAATTGTTTTACAGATTTAATGTGAATCTCAAATAAGATACTATTAGCATACCTCATAAAGTGGAGAAAACATTTCTAAAGTTCATTTGGAAACAGAAGAGACCTAGGATAGCAAAGGCAATCATGGGCAACAAAAGGAAGACAGGAGGCCTCACAATCCCTGAATTGAAATTATATTACAAAGCTACTGTGATAAAATCAGCATGATACTTGCAAAACAAACAAGCAAACAAAGAAAAACCAACAAAAACTTATTTTAGGATCAATGGAACAGATTCGAAGATGTAGACACAACTACAAACACATACATTCATCTTATATTTGACAAATGGCATCAAGCATGTTCACTGGAAAACAGCCTCTTTGATAAATGTCACTGGAAAAACTGGCTTTCCACATGTCAAAGACTAAAACTAGACCGATATATATCACCAAACACTAAACTAAAGTTAAAATGGGGCAAAGCTCTAAGTATTTTTTTTTAACTTTTTATCGGCACCAGGGATCAACTCACGACCACCTGCTTGCAAGGTAGGTGCTTATGCCGCTGAGCTAAATCCCCAGGCCCAAAGCTCTAAGTATTAAAACAGAAACACTACATCTACAGAAACAGCAAGTAGGTGGAAATCTCAAAGATATAGGGATAGGCAGAGTTCATGATAAAAAAGCATTTTGTTTATCTTACTGAAATACACTGCTTGGTCTCCAGTGAAAATGATGAAATTATTAAAAATAAACACCATCCATCATCAACTAGTTTTTGTACTAACTCATCACAATGAATGGAATCAGTATGTGCTACAACTATGTACTAATAAAAATAACCCTTACTATGTGATCCTTCTCCTAGTGGATCAATATTAGCTAAGCAGTTATACCTGTAACCTTATTGGCTTTACCCACCTTGTACTTATCTTGTTATTCTGTACCCTCATGTGAATTTGATCTACAGAATATTCTTGGAAAAATAACCTTGGTCACAACCTACTTTCGAGTCTGCTCCTATCTCTCAGGAGCTATCACTCAATAAATATTTCCTACTATTTCCCTCTGGTCCTTAAAGTTCAGCCTTCGATTCAGGGGACACACATGGAGCATCTGACATCTAGTGTGTTGGCAGTTACATTTTCTCTTGTATCAACAGCTTTCTGAGTAAAATGAAACTGAAGGAAACGTCTACAAATATTAAAACAAAACCACTTTAAAAGTGTGTCTTTTTATCTTCCTGTTATTTCCTGTTGACTAGAAAAGTGATGGGAAGAACATGGCTCCAAGACTCAGGAACATTATTTCATTTACAAACTCGTGGCCTGAAGAGGACAGCACGGATAACTTCATAGCACTTCAGCACAGTGTTCTGTGTTCACTAAAGATCTCATGAACTTGCGAGGACAGTACTTCATGTTCCCCATTTTACATGTGTAAAGGGGAAGCTAGGCTTAGAGGAGCGATGGAACTTAAGCAAGGTCACCCGGCCAAACAGGTGAAGGTGTTGTTAGGATGGAGAGTGACTTGGTATTTCCATCAGCCTTGATCATTGGTGCTGTTTGCTGACAGAATCTGTTTTTGGATAGCCCACAGGTCTTTCCCCTCCATTAGGGTTTACTAATACATCCATCACAACTGGCCTTCAATTTAAAATAACACACTCTCTCCCTTACCCACAATGCCTGCATGTAGGTTTCCCACTGAATTTTCTTTCCTCTAATTCCAATGTAGAACAGTTACATATTTAGCTCTCATTTTCCTTACATCAACAATAACATTTAAAATTCTTTATTTAAAAAGTGAATTTTTTTCTAGCATAATTTTCAGATATCTAGACTGTATTGTATCACAAAAATCATTAAAAGTAAATCACTAAACTGATAGGAGAATGTCTATGAAGAATGTGATAAAATGGATATTAATTTGAGGGGAAAAGATGTTAAATGTGAATTGACCTGAAACCAAATAAAATCAGAATAAATTGGACACCATAATTCTCCAAGGTGAATTCCTCTTCTCACAGCCAGACTGTCTTTGAGGTAGAGGTCACCCTCTCAAATAGCTGATTTTACTGAGCCAGTGGGGTCTAAAAATAATTTTAAAATAATTTTTTAGAAGGTCAAATATTATAAGAAATGATAGCACCAGTGTAACTATTATATGTCTCCTATTTTCCTTGTAGATGTTTCTTTCGACTATACTAAATTAATAATGCAAGAGCCTTTGATTGTTATAAATTTTATTAGAATAGAAAATAATACATACAGATAACCATAGGATACACACACAGAAATTTAAAGATAAATATTATGCTTTTCAATATGAAAAAGTTTTCATATCTCATGGAGATATATTTCTAGAAACAACTTGAAATGAGAATAATCATCTTGAAAATGAAATGTAGGAACATATTATAGGAATTACTAGTTATTAAAAAGGTAACGATTCATTACATGTAGCATAAAATACAAGTATTGGAGAAAGTGTTTCCCCAATTTTTAATTGGAAATAATGATGGTCATATGAAATCTACTAGCCAGATTTTTCTCTTTATATACAGTATATACAGACCTTACAGAGACAGTTATATTTTTTTCTCCTGTGAAGATGACTTCATCTTTAACGAAATCTCTAAATGTTAAAGTGGTACTTCATGGATATTTCAAAATTTCACTAATTTTAATCTTTTTTTTTTTTTTTTTTTTTTTTTTTTGGAGTTGAACTGTTGGTTCCAAGTTCTGTTATCTTTGAAAATATGAACCAGTTCCAGGGAACTGTGAAATTGTTAGGGAAAAGATAAAAAAAAAATGATTTTGAATGTCTAATACTGTATCAGCCGATTTTCGTGTACTCTTTACATATTGCTATTAAATCATGTCTTCGGCAGTCCTTTGAAAACCACACCTTCAAAGACTGAATCATACATATCAAAGTCAGCAGTAGCATCATGGTTCAGTTATAAGTTTAACTCAGGAACAGAAAAGCCTGCTTGACTCACTGAGACATACAGTGGAATTTCTCTCATTAAAAAAAAAAAAAAAAAAGTCGGCACCAACCAAAACAGCCCTTAATGGAACCAGAAATCAGAAAAAGAAAAGAACTGTGTAGATTTTGCTTAATATTTGGGTTGAGATTTATGTTACTCCTTATTTTCTCAACTGGGTTTTATTAAAGTCTGAAAGCTATCTTAGGTGTGAAGACAATAATTCTTTTCAAAATTATACTTTAAAATATGAAAAAGCTTAAGAAATGCAGCTGATCTTCATGAATCTTGTATGCTTAAGGAAATCCATGCAACGGTTTGCACAGAAACATGGCATTTGGATTGACAAAGCACTTTCATATTTCCTTTAATTTTTAACAACTAATTCATGGGTCAGAGGCAGCTCAGACAGATATTACTATCATTGCATTTTGCTTATGAATGATTGAGAGGTACAGAGAGCAAAGTGGAATCTAAATTCTTACAATAATTTAGTAGCACACTAAAGAAAACATACTCTACTAAGCTCCCCAAAAGCATTTTCCAGCAATACAATGCCATTCCCTTCTAATAAGATAATTATTTAAATGTATTTTCACCCCTGGAGATTTAAATCATCATTTTAAAATGATATGGATTGTCTTACAAATAATGTTGTGATATTGGGAGAAGAGCATTTGGATTAAATGAAGAACATTTCAATATTTAAAAATGTGTGTGTGTGTGTGTGTGTGTGTGTGTGTGTGTGTGTGGCTATGTGGGAGTATGCGAGTTTTTGTCATAAACTCGTAAAGAATTGATATCAAAAATTTGCAGTATGTAATATGTAAATTCCTTTGGCTTATCAAGTAAATATTAAGGCATTTCAGATTCCTCTAACAGGATTAACCGTTTTTTTATTATATTCATATTTTACCTATAATGAAGTAGAAAGTTAGAAACAGTTAAAAAAACATGCACAATCACTGTTTCATGAAAGCACTTTTTTTGGTAACCAATTCCAGTAAATAATAAAAATAGAATAAACATCACCACAGGGCATTTACAATAAAGAACAGTGCCACAGGTATATAACTTGACATAAGGTGGACATTCGAGATGGCTGAAGTGGATCCTCTTGCGTCCATATCTGTCAAAGATGATAAACAGCTCATTAATAAAGATTATGCTACTATGCAATCAGGCTGCTAGAAATTGAGTTCCCTCCAAAATCCTATGTTAAAAATTCAGTCCCTCAATGTGATGATGTTAGGAGCTGGGGCCCTTGAGAATTGACACTGCATTAGCTGGCACCTTGATCCTGGATTTCTCAGTCTCCAAAGCTGTGAGAAATATATTTCTGTAGTTATAAAACACCCCATCTATGATTTTGTTAAAACAGCCTAAACAGATTAAGCCATCTATAAAAGCAATGATTCTCCTATAAATTAAAAAATTACAACATAAATTACAACATAAATCTAAGATGGATCAATCACATTAGTCCTTATTTTATGCATCAATATAGCATGTATTTGTTGCCAAGAGTATAAAAACACTGATGTATCTTAAGCGTTCTCAAACATTACAGGCTTTGTTCATCTAGTGTTACTTAAGTTTAATTGAAATTGGAAAAACAACTTTATCATTTAAAAAATAATTACACTTGATCACAGGCAACTGTGGGGTAATTCAATGGTTTAATTAAAGAAAGCTTCATTGGAAAAGGGGTTGGAAAATGCTTCTTTCTATTTTATGCAAATAAATTATTACACACAATCTAAAATATCATTTTTAAAAACAATCAATAAAATAAAACCATTTTCAGAGACAGTCCTGTGCAGTTGCCATTCTGTGCAAACTCAGCAAGACTCAGATGTCAGATGAAAATGCTAATCTTGACTCAGCAGCCCCTAATGCTAATAGTGCCTGACCCTGCCAAAGCAGACTCCTTCTGAATGGTATGGCTTTGTCTATACAGTCACGGGAACTCTATTCCTTGCATTATTCAGGGAACAATAAGTATGTCCTAATCATTTTAAAACCTAAATTAATAAATATATTTTTATCCCTTCTTTGGTTGACTGAGTACGTAAGTTTCACAAATGTTTGTAGTCTGAAATGACTTTTATAGACTTGAAACTTGTAGAACTCAGCTCCAAGATAATTACGTTGAATTTTCTTTGGTCAAAGGATGGCAGACTATGATTTGATAGAAAGACAAAATTTCTCCAAGTTTTCCTATCTCCCTTTCTCTTCAGTTATCAGTGTTCTTCAGTTATCGGTGTCAGCCACCTTCTTTTCCACAATTAAAGCCAATCATATCAACCTTTCCCTACACTACAGATGAAGCCCAAGGCAATAAAGGGAAACAGGAAACGAAGTTATTCATGTCACTGTGGAATAGAGACTGAAGACAAGAAGGGCTCTTCAGTACTGGCAACTCCATACATAGGGTTTAAAAGGGAAGATGAAATGTTTTTGTACTACTGACACTGATAAAATATATATGCTGAAGGCTATTTGCCTTCACTCTGCTGGTAAAATATGTTTCATTTCAATTTTGAGGAAACAAACAAACAACTTTTGTGAACCTCTTTGTAAATTAGAATTAGATTTTCCTAAAACAAGTAACTTTTGGGTTGACATATAACCGTTAATTTTTCTACTGAGTGAATTGGTAACATTTATTTATAATTTGTAAGAGGCAAACTACTGGAATACTAAAGATCTTAAAAAAACAGTATGTGTGTTCAATGTTGCTCTTGAGAAAAGCTTGGGAATTCTGTTTACATAGGCTATCCAAAGGCTAATTTAAGCATAGCTCAGAATGAGGAAAACAATTAAAATAAATAAAAGTTTGCTAAATATTTTTTAATGTCTTTTCTCCAAGTCCTCATCTTTCTTCCTGTTATGCACTATTCTTGAGGTTTTTCTTCTGTTCTAATCACTGTTGTTGTGAAAGCTTCTCAGCCTTGGCATAAAAGGCATGTGTGCTGAGAGCAAACGGGCAGAAAGACACCACTAGGGTTCAGCAACCCTGATGGAAGTAAAGGAAAAACCGAGCTTCACCAACTTACTGGTAATCCTTGGAATCCTGATCTGTTCACTACTGGTGCCATCCCCTCCATCAGTTGTGGCCTTGACTTCAATAATGTAGTCTTCCTTAAAGGGCAGCAAAAGTTCAGCTGAAGTTTTATTTGTATTCAACACTTGCACACTGTTTTGACTGCTAGTCCTATAAAAAACCTAAAATGCACAAACAAAGACAGTTCTTATGTTGCTTGCTTTTATTTTTTTCCCAATACCTTCTCTTGTAACAGTAAAATTATTTTGTTTTTCTGCACCCAGGAGAATATAAATTGCACCCTCAGATCAATCCGTAGGTCTTAGATTACAGGCAAGCACAAGTAGAAGCATCGGGTTCTGCAAATCAAGGAGGTAGGGGAAAAAGGATCTTCCATAAAGAGCTGGGCAGGTTGGGTATTGAGGTGGAAAACAGGACAGGGCCCTGCTGTGTGGGCCATGAGTGCCCCATCAAGGAATCACAGCCAGTGCTTTCAGTTGTGTTTAGAATAATCTACAATGAGTATCAGCAGTAGAAAACTCATTAACACAATGTACAAATATTGTGTCCGAAATTCCCACACAAGCAGATTTATTTCATGGAAACTTATTTAACAAGGAGTTATCTAGAGAAAATAGGCTTTTAAAATGAACTCTTGATACCTACATCAGAATTAGAGAATATAAACCACATCAACAACATTTTACAACCATCGTTCCCTGGGAAAGAAGAGGGAGAACAAAGCACTACAAATTACGCAACTTACTTTATATCCTGTGACTTCAGATTCATTCTCCATTGCTTTCACTTGCTCCCAGTTAAGTAACACTTTAGAATCGGTTGCATTCCACACAACATTTCCGGGAGGCTGACTGGGAGCTTGAGATACAAAATGAGAAATTAAAACCCATTTGAGCACCGAGTAGTATTTTCAGTGGAGCAGACAAATGCCTATCAAAGGAGGCCAGCGGAAGTAGATCACTCTTTTGGTAATGTATGGTTTACACATGCAATTAGGAAAAAACAAAACAAAACAAAACAACAACAACAACAAAAACAGCAGCCGCATTTATTTTTTATAGGGCATTTCAATTAAATGGTGAGAAAGTTCATTTTATTACATTCGTCATCTATTTTAGGACACTTCACAATGCATTTGCTGCCTCCTGGAAAACATGTCCATACTGGAAAGAAGTAAATCCCTATAACCACCACTAGAGCAACACGTGTTGATAAACCCAGTGAGGCAGGCGATGTAACTTGTTTTGACACAGAAGGCTGAGAGAAATTGCCAAGCGAGCAGATTAAAGCCGCACTAAATGAAGTGTGGATGATTTTTAAGCTAGCCTGTATGATGAGATGGGGAAAATGGGAAGCAATCAAAAATAAGGATTACTGAGATTTATTCTCATGAAGTAATAGCTACAAACATGAAAAATTGCAACCCAGCTTCTATATTTTAAAGTCTCCCTTTTCTGAGTGTAAATCAATTTTTAAGAAAAATAAGGCAAAGCACTAAAAAGTTAATGAGAATTCCATTAGAGAACTAATGAAACTCTTTGAGGTTTATAAAGTTGGCTTCATAGTTAAATTCCCTCTCGTGAACTCGGACAGAAAACCCTTGGGATGGGGGAGAGGTCCATAGCATTTGTCCATCAGCTATGCAGATGGCACTCTGATGACTCAATTTATTGTCAATCACGAGACAACAAATATTGGTCTCCTTTGTCAACAGCATCCCAGCTGCCCCCTATCAGTGTGAAAAAATATTGTACTTGTGGATTCAGCCATGGAATATGATTTGGTTAACTAAATTTGTAATGGGAAAATGATGTAAAAGCTCTCCTCCATAGAGAAATTCTTAAACATCATTGACTCGAGCCGTGAGGGAAATACAGCTGGACTTACAGATGGCAAGAACTCTCATACATTTTTGTGACTAATAACACCAAATAAGATGACATGCCCTATGGATGCTTTTGTTTATTGTTTCTTCTTTAGCACTTTTCTTTGCTGCTTTATTTTTATTTTTATTTTTTTGATCTGACACTAACCATGAACTTAGTTCAGCTGGAATTCTCTAAGCTGTAATACTGTAATAACAACAAAAATGTTGTATAATGGCAATAGCTTAGTGTCAAATCCTAATAAGCATGTTCTGGTTACTCAATCCTAAAAATAGAAAGGCATGATTTGGAACACTGCCTCACAGTCTGCAGGTCTCTGTGGCCAGTATAAAAGGAAGGTTTGATTTGATGTGGCTCATGCAAAACACCCAACCACGGTTTGTCCTATGAGACGTGTGTGTGAGGAGGTTACAGTAAATTTGAGTCATCTGGACTGAATCAGCTATCCCAATAGTAGCCCTGCAGAAGAAATGATTACAAGTTGGGGTTTATCATGTGTGAAATCCAAAATAGATGAGCAGAGTAAGTTCAGTCTGAAATGAATTATTGTTAAAATAACAAAAATGAAAAAAAAGGAGGAAAAAGAAGGTAAAAAAGCTTTTGAGTCTGATATTCTGATGTTGTTGAATCATATCAGTGTTTTTGAGCACTAAATACTCATGCACGACTGACATTTTTGCTGTTTTTAAAAAAAAATTGACTTGAGTTAAAAATACAAACATCTATTTAAACCTCATCCCAAACAATAATACTCACGCAGTAATCAGATTGAGATGTCACTCATCTTTTTGCTACTCTTTAAACACATGAAGCAAATGCTCCATTTAAAATTTTTAAACTTTCAAAAATAATTGTGGGCTGCTTTAAAAATAATCTCTTTTAGCATCTCTGATAAGAAGAACATCATCTGAGAATTTCTGATGAGAAACTTAGTCCTCAGTAGTTAAAATTCTTTTATTGCTAGTAATTTCTTAGTCTACATCTACAATATATTAGCATTATAATATAATTTTATATAATTTATTTAGTGCTTCATACATTGTGTTGTAATAATACTCATTTCTGTAACGGGTCATCTAGACCCAGAGATTTAAAAACATTGCATACTTGTGTTCACAGCGGTCAAAAGCTGGATGCAAACTGGATATGGGGGAGCACGACTGTAACATTAGCTACTAGGGAGGCTGAGGCAGAAAGATCACAAGTTTGAGGCCACCTGGGCAATTTAGCAAGATCTTGTCTCTAAATTAAAATGAAAGAGGCTGAGTATGTAACTAGTGGTAGAATACCTCAGGGTTCAATCCCCAGTGCTGAATAAAGAAAGGGAAGAAAATCAATTTTAATTAAGCGGTTACATGTGATGGAATATCATTTAGCCTTTAAAAGGCAGTGAAATTCTAATTCATATTACAGCATGGATGAACCCTGAGGACATTAAGTGAAAAAGAAAACCATAAAAATACAAATCTGATATGATTTGCCTTATATATTTACAGCAGTGAATTCATAGAACTCGAATGCACAGTGGGGGTTTCCCAGAGGCAGACAGAGGAGAGATGGGAACTGTTAAACAGTTAGAGCTTCAGTTCTGCAGGATGATGAGAGGTCTGACGACTGATGTGCTAGGCAGCACTGAAAATGTACTCAGTACCTTTAAACTATATATTTAAAAATAGTTAAGATGGGTTTTAACCTTACATGTACTTTACTATAATTGAAAAATGCTAAGATGCACTTACTAGCACCACTGAAGGGTGCTAAGGTATCCAACAAGTGAGACATGTGATGTGGAATCACACTAGCTCTGATTAATTCCCTGAAGCTTCTCTAGCTTGCTGGCATTTGGCTTGTCCATGACACTTGAGTTTTCTGCCTACAGGAAGATATACTGTCCCTTCTTATTGGCATCTCATGGACACTAGGCTCCTCCTCAGACTGGCTTCAATCAATCATGGGTAGGAAAAAACAAAAACAAAACACTGAAGATCATGGTTTTTTTCTTTCTTCTCTGCTATGAGATCAGGATGCTCCACAGAGTGATTGCCTCTTCAGTTGGGATCCTAAAGTGAAAACGGGATCTTGCTCAAAATAAACATTTAGTGTGGGTAATAGAAACATTTGTGATTTGGTGATGCCGAGGTTTGGGTATTCATAGTATGGAGCTACCTAATGTGACGGATGTAAAGCCACAAGACAAACTTTTTTTTAAAGTGAAAATTAAAACCACATTGAGATCCCATCATACTCCAACATAATGTCTATTGTCAAGAAAGCAAATAAATACTTCTGGCGAAGCTGTAGGGGGAAAGGAACCCTTCTGTACCGTTGGTGGGAATATAAAGTAGTACAACCAGCCAGAAACCCATTTGACCCAGGACCTTTTTTACATGCACGAAGGATAAGTAATGAAGTGGGAACATGCAGGAAATAGTTGGCAGCACATCTTCTGGAACTTCTGATTTCACTTTCTGTGTGCTGTCCTATATGAAGCATAATTCAACAGCATGAGTTCCTAATTTTACTGGACTTAACTTGATATGTGGTCTACATTTTAAAATGTTTCAGAAATTATTTGTCAGTGTTCATATTCTACAGAATTTTTTCTCTTCTTAGTTGATGTCTATTGTCAGTATGGAGAAAAAAATTGTAAAAATGAATTTATTTAGTAGAAATGAGGCATATCACTAGATTCGTAGCACATCACTAATTGAAAGGCTACAGAATTATTTAGATAATTTTGAATGTTATAAAACAAAAATATTATCCCCCAAAGGGTTTTATTGTTATTGTTTTATAAACATATCCTCATACTCCACTGTGTATTTCAATTATGGATTTTGTTTCATGTACTTTGCAAGGTTTGCAGACACTTGACTAACAAGTGATCTCTTTGAAAATATTATGATAGATATAGCTGGCAATATAAGACACATCTACCAACTGGAAAATGACTAACTCAGTTGTGGTGCATTACCACAATGGAATCACACACACAGAGAGAGAGAGAGAGAGAGAGAGAGAGAGAGAGAGAGAGAGAGAGAGAGAGAGAGAGAGAGAGAGGTGAAACATAGGCCAAATGCTTGTGGGAAAGCATTTTGCCTAAATTTAAACTAAATTTAAAGCATAATTTCCATTGTATGGGAAGCGTTCTGTAGAACATACAGTGAAAAGAGAAACGATATTCCTGAGTGTAAGGATTGAGGATTTTTTAAATTTTCTTTTTTACCATTTTATTTCATTCCCCAATTTTCTACAATAAATTTGTTTTCCTTTGTTGAATAAAAAATAGAGGCTGTTAACCTCAAGTGAAGTATTGTCTAGAGTTTTCACAGGTGATTTCTCCATGGTGGTGATGATAAAGCCAGCATTTACTTTGAAAATATGAAATTTTACAAATACATGCTTGCTGTGATTAATTATACAAAACACAGTATGTTTCTTAACTCGTTTTCTTGGCCACCTAAAGATAGAAAAATGACTTTCATGTCAAGTGGATGTTATCATCAGTAGCTGAAAAGTATACTTTGCACTTGGACTTCATTTGAGATGATCATCAACATTTGTAATTAAGCTGCTTAAACATATAGTATTGTCCAAAAAAAAAAAAAATCAAATAACCAAAAGTTACTTTTCCTCCAATGGCAAGATACTCACTTTGGAACCACTGAAAGTATTATAAATAAACTAAATGTTTCAGATAATAGGAAATTGACTTGTTTTAAAACACACAGAAAGAAAATCAACTTTTTAATCACCCCAAACTCAGAGAAGACAGGCCGTGTGTCTACCTATAACATCAGAGAATGTCTTTGTTTTAAATGACTGGGAATTTCCTTGAGCAAAAATTTTGTTGAGACAATGAAAATATCTTAGTGTGTAAATTAAAACATAAGCAGAACATCTGCAGTGATCTAGAGGACTTAGAGGAAAGTTGGGCAGATTTAAAAAAAAAAAAAAAAACATAAAGTTCAGACAAATTACATATTTGGCCTGAGGGCTTGCTTGATTCTTTATTACCTGAAACTCACTGAATTCTGGTAAAGTTCAGTATTATACTATTACCTTGCTTTAGACTTTACAAAATCTGGAGTAATTTTATTCATGCGCATGGGGCGAGGGAAACCCATTCCTAAATCTGAAGAATGCATATTAATAAGTCACACATTCTATATGTATGATTTTTCTGCAGGTCATGAGCAAGTCACAAAAATAGGAGATGTGAAACATAGAAAGTCAACAAATGCCATTCAGTATCCTAAAGAGAAATTTTCATGTAGTTTTCTCATTAGTTTGAAAAGTAAGTTGGACTTAAGACAGAAGATAACATACCTTTAATATTCCTTCAACAGGAACAACATAAACAAAAACCAAAGCAGGTTTAGAGGTTTTTACAGGCAAGTTCTATGCTACAAACAGTTAAAAGAAAGCGTGGCCTACTTTTTCATTCTATTCATTGCTATTTAACACAATCTTGTTAACATTTATTTATGGCAATGATTCTATTTCTCCATTACTCAAAAAGTTAGATTTCATTTTTAAATGTAAATAGATAATTCAATTTTAAAAGAAAATATTAGGGACATATTAATAAAAAAAAGAAACAAATGGCAAAAGTTGAGAAGGGAGATAAAATTTGGCCCCTATCGCATTACTATGTAGATTAAACTATAACCTAGCCTGGATGATTATGCAATTAAAATGTGTCGGGAAACTTTACAGCTTCCAGATGTTGTCTGAGGCAAGAATATTCACTTTTTCAAACACCTCTAAAATATTCAAACTCACTATTTTATTGTCCATCATTCATATTTCCTTTTCATTTCTGTGGACACATTTCTTTGGTTTTCTTAATTTTTTGCCTCAATTTACCCAGAAGAAGCAGTCTGCTTGGAAAAGCAAACCTCAAGTGAAGAAACAACTGTACCACTTAATGTTACACTACTTGCTAAGTGGATACACATATACTATGATTAATGAAGGCATTAAGAAGATAGCATCTCCTTATTTTGGGGGTGTCTTGGCCTGTGATTCAGGGCAGGCCAATCGGTGTTTTCTAACAAGTGGCCACAATATTTAGTTCACAAAGGGACATTACTTGAGATGAGCCAATAAAAAGCCTAGTTTGTTCTGAGCAAAATAAACACAAAGAAGGAACCTTGTTTCCCTAGAGCGTCTGCTGCCAGAAAAGAGTCCTAGGATGCTGGTGACAGTAATATTGTCCTAAAAAGGAACCATGTTAAAATGATGCCACTATTGAACAGACAAGAGATGGAGAGTCATTATCTATACAGCAAATACCTACTGGTTTGGGTACCATCTACCACTGCTTAGAAACTGGAAAGCCAGTTCTATAGACAGAGGAATGGTCATACCAGGCTAAATCTCTGTCCTGAAGGAGCTGATCTTCCAAGGAGGCAGACAATAAAATAAATTATATAAGATGGGTTTGGTGTGGTGCCTCTACGTCCCATGCACATGGAACAGAGCAGCGAAGGAGGCAGAAAATATTAGAACATAAAAGGCTACAATTTAAAATATGGCATCAGCTAGCTCTGAGATTATATTTAAATATACACACCAGAGATATGCAGAGAATGACATAAGGATATCTCAAGAAAGTGTTTTCTAGTAGAGAGGACAGCAAATGTTGAGGTCCTCAAGTGAAAGTGGGACAAGCAAAGTAGAAAATGATAGGAAATGTGCTGGAGCAGGCACTGTATTGGCTGTGTCGGGTATTTTAAGGATTCAGTATTCACATGGAATGGATAGAAGGTAAAGGGAAAGTTCTCAGTAGTGATGTGACACCATCAGAATCATTATAGTCTAAGGCAGCCAATAGTAGCAACAGACAGGACAGTGAGAGACACTGCCTGATCCATGGGAGAGAAGGAGGCCACTTGGAGGAAGAAGCCAGCACTTGATTAGATGTAGTAAGAAGTTGCAGATTCTTGATAAAGTTAGAAGGTTCTGGATCAGCTATAGGGTATGAGAGAAAAATCAGACTCCAATGATTGTGAGATTTCCTTCTTGAGAAACTGAAATAAAAATTTTGAATTTGCCAAAATGGAAGATCCTGTGGAAAGGGCAGGCTTAAAATTTGTTGGGAGGCATGACCAAGAACTGTGCATAGGAAATACTGTTCAAGTTCTTACTGTGTATTTTTGAAGATGTCATTTGAGAGCCTGGATCCATCCATACTGAAAACCAGAATTATGACTTGAACTTTTAGTTACACAAAGCAGAATTTTTGATTTATAGAGTCTTTCTTAAAGACTTTGGACTTAAAGCTCTTAATGTGTTTTATTTTAGAAATCAATGCTTTTCATCATTTATAAGCCACGTGCAAATTTTTTTCATCAGTTTCATTAGAAGGATGATGGTGTTAAAAGTTACCTCTTTTTGAAGAAAATTCATCTTTGATTACTTAAAGAGGCCAATTACTGTAAGTTTAAAAATGGCTTTGAAAGCACTAGTATTTGGATATGAAAAATTAAGTGTTTAATGGAAGCTATAGTACTTAGCTTGAGAATCCTTGTGTTATTTTGCATTAATCAGAAATATCTCTTATACTCTTTATTGATATAAAGCCTTGCATACAGAATGCCATGATTATGAGTACATGAAACATTATAAGCAAGATGGTAGAAAGCCGAAGTAAGTGTTTGGAATTCACAATGTGCAATCAAGAGGAAGTACATCTGATTAATAACAGTACTTCAGGCTGGCCTGCTTCTTTAGGTTTTATTCATCCACTCAATTATCTGTTCAGCATTTGATGAGTTACTTCCATGTACTGGATTAGGATTGAGCACCAGACCAGAGTGAATGAATATAGAGAGATTCTCTCCCTACAAACTGCATAAACCAAAGAGGAAGACAAATAGAAAAATGCTATTTTAGTTCTGTATGCCTAAGATATACAGGTAGTTCTCTTCCAATTGATATTCACAAGAGTCTTACAAAAGCCTTAAATAGAATTTGAAGCTAAATGACTGCACAAGTTAGCAAGATTATTACAGCTACGAGTAATAATATCATAAATAGCTTTTGAAGCTTATCTCTTTCTTGCATTTTGGTACTTTTAAAAATTTATTACCATAAAGCTTAAAACTTAACACATATGTCTTATGAACAAGTTTAAGATGACTAGGGATTTTAATTATTTGTGTGAGCTTCCCATGCAGAAAAATTTTCCTTAATAACAACAACAGGTCAACATGTACACTTTAGGGTGAACTTCAGCAATGAGAGTGAATTTTAAAATTATATTTTATTTATTTTGTGTTGAAATTCCCATTAAATTACAGTTCCACTAGCATAAGAATCGTCTTCAATCACCTCATCCAGTTTTTAAGCAAAATCACAATAAATACTGCTGTTAAATGAGTCATGAGTATTTTAATTATACGGTTGAGAGAAAGTATAACACAGTGGTTACCAATACATCTATATTTGGATGACTGTCCTGTTACTTACTGTGCCATCTCTGCAAAAATCTTCAGCTCTTTCATCTCCAAAGTAAGGATGCTAATAGCTTCCAAGTCATAATGTTGCTTTGAAAATTAAGACTCAACTTATGAAAAGTGCTAAAGAATCAGTCCTAGAAATTTCTCAGTAAATGTTAGCCATTAATATTATATAACATGGGGGAGGATACTGGAACTGAATTCAGGATTTTACTCTTGTAAGGCTGGTGTTGCACCACTGAGCTAAACACTTAGCCCTATATAACACTATTGTTATGTGAAAATTTCTAATTTTGATTAGGAATTTATAAGCAATTTATAAATAATAACAGGGATTTTCTTTTTAAAAAAATTTATTTTACCCTTTGTGCATGATCATAATATTCCTATGAACTTATACTTAGTCACTTCTTTTGTCTTTGCAGTTAAGCAAGTTATGTTTGGTCTCACCATGACATAATACTGTGCTTTACAATTATGGCTTCTGATGAGAGATTACATCAATTTTAAAATCAGAAGAAAGCGCCACATATATCTGCTTGCATATTATTGTGAAATAGAAACTTTTTATTAATGCTGTGTGTGACCTTAATTTTGACTGTTAACTGGATTAAAAGACATGCAGATGATGAATAAAACAAACTTCTGGGGATGTGTGGTTCGATGGACCATGGGGTGTGAGGTTGAGGTTTAGACCTGGTCCCTTACCTCTGCCTGTCTGGGTCTTCTTCTGTTCTTCCTTCCTGAATGTCAAGAGTTAAGCTATTTTCCTCCCACCATACTTTTTCTACCATGATGTTTCAGCCTTAGGATCAGCAGAATATGGACACTGAAACCTCTGAAGCTGAGACTTAAGATGAACATTTCTTCCTTTAAATTGCATGCATTAAGTATTTTATTCTCAGAAATGAAAATGTGATTACTATAATTTGTTTTGAATAATAAATGATGGTGTAGCAAAGGCATATTAATTCAGAATTGTTACTGGTAGATCCAAATTTATTTAATGAAAAGTTGTAAATCCATAATGTTTTCATTTTGTGTATTTTCAAATCCACATGCTCCTGGGTCATTCCTGGGTCACATGTAAGAGAATGGCTCAGACTTCTCCTAATCACTGGGCAAGGATATTATTAAATTTGCTGTTTACAAATGGATGTTACTAAAAGGACTAAAATGTTTTGCTGCTAAAGTGTTGCTCTGCAGTACTCATTGTGCAAGGAAGACATTAGCCACATGTTTTTCTATACATTGTGCAAAAAGAAGCATACATACTTCCCAGAACAAATTAGCAGGATCATGTTTTATATATGTTTTAAACTACCAATAATTATTTTTGACCATTATAT
Organism: Cavia porcellus; assembly: GCF_034190915.1. Lineage (NCBI taxonomy): Eukaryota > Metazoa > Chordata > Mammalia > Rodentia > Caviidae > Cavia > Cavia porcellus. The sequence goes on from NW_026947496.1 coordinate 56,984,650, forward strand.
TTCATTTTCTGTTACTTGAGTTTTTAGCAATTTTAGTCAATAAATACACGTTTCCTATCAAATTTGGAACTGACATGTAGAATCAAGAAAGCATTCTTCAAATTTGCAACCAAGAAAATCATCATTTCATTTCTATAAAAAGCCAGGAAAGTAAATATATTCACTAAAATACATTTTGAAAACAGAAAAATATGGAGAGAATAACTATCTGCAAGTAAAACTATCAATACTAAACCTATCTAACCTCTTCACGACCCCTTGTCCTTGCCTTTGATATGGGAGTAAGAAGGGACCAAGCATGAAGACCGGGGGACCTGGAGTATTCTCCATCACTTTTAGCTATGATGACAGCAACATGGTGACTCAAACAGGCACCTTCTAAGAAAGCATCAAATGCAGCACAATAATTAAATATCCATTCTTCTCTCCCTTTAATGGAAATATCTGTGGAACACTCCACAGTGAAAGTCAGTGGCTGTCTTTTAGGTTCATTTAGTTATAACTCATCATTAGCACTCAGAAATTTGTCCTTTCTGGGTGGATTTTTAAAGGTGCGGCACCGGTACATTCAGGGGACTAGGCTGATGAGAGGATGATAAACTTTTATAAACATATTGCCATCTTTGGATGATGTAAGAAAGAATAAAAAAAATCATATCTAAGTACATGGTGTTTCTAATTTACATGCTTATCTGTAACCCCCAAGCTTTGTGGAATAAAAAAAAAAATACTGAAAATAAACCTAAATAAACTAATCATGTTTTTTTTTTTTTTTTGACGTTAGACAGATTTAACTTGACACCTGGCACTAAAAGTTTTCAAGGGATGCCTATTCATTTCCCATAGAGCCTCTACCTGTAGATTTAGTGAGATCAGGAAGACAAGGAATGTGGGATTCTGCAGTGATAAACATTTGCAACCAGTGTTGTTTGAATCAGTCTGTAAGACCCATGACTTGAGGTGCCCATTTAGAATGATAGAAGAGGTTATCATATTTAATGCAGGCAATTTTCCTCAGCATTAACAAAATGAGAATCCCACATACGTGTTTTCTTGGTGGTTGCATTAACGGTGGCACTGAAGGGACCAGCACCGGCACTGTTGTAAGCCCTGACAGCAGTGTAATACGCCAGGTTGCTCTTCAGGCCCCTGAGGCGGGCTGATGTCTCATTTCCTGCCACTTTCACTTTGCTTGATGACTCCTCCTCTCCTCCATTGTTCCAGTACCGTACCTGGTGGACAGAAGTCACAAAACATGCCATGGCTAGACAAAAGCACTTGGTTTTTCACTCTGTGATTTTCACGAGAATGAACAATGCAATTTATATTCTTTTATTTATTCAACGATTATTTCCAGAAGACTGTGCCAGGAGCTGCATGAGGCTCTATGTTGCAGCAGTGCCACATATAACTGAGACTCCAAGAGGAAACAGATAATAAAAACATGCAGAAAACATGCATATCAATTCAAAGACTGCTATGTAGGACCAGACTACTGGGTTATAAGTGGGAGAATGAAGGGGAGATCCACATGCCCATCAGAGAGAGGTGCTCCCACTTCTCAACCCCTAACCAACTCAGCCCAAATGCAATGCAGAAGACCGACAGCCCTGCATGTCCTCCACTGGACATTAGTGGTGCCTTTTGTGAAGAAAGTGAACCATTTCACCAAGATCATTAAAAAGTCAGTGGGTCAGCGGACTGCCCTGCCATGACAGCCAAAGGGCAACCTAAGTTGTTAGAAGAGTTGATTTTAAATATAAATGAATATTATAATATCTCCTAATATGTAATTATTCTAGACCATGCAAAATAATCTTAAACTTTTAAAAATGTATTTATGCACATAGTATGACAATATAAAAATGTTAATGAAAATGTCCTGTAAAAAGAGGATAAGGCAGGAAAGTAAATAAACATACATGCTTCCTAATTACTTCCAGTTTGTGCTATGAAATTTAGTTATGCTTTGTTATAAAATTTGGATTGTTCATGAATTAAGAAAAACAGAAACAAAACCAACAATGATAAAATATACAAACAAATAAATTATGAAAAGTACAATTATTCTCTCTTTTTGTTTTTTTCTTTTGAATAGGCTCTCAATCTGTTGCCCATGATGACCTTGAACTTCTGGGTCAAGTCATCCTCCTTTGCCTGCAGAGCACTGGGACTAAACGAGTTACCAAGCCCAGCTCAATTGTACAATGATTCCCTATACAGCAATAGGTTCAGGTATTACTGTGTAATGATCTAATATGGGAATCGCGGAGTTAGCATAAATATGTAAAGCAGGTTAAAAGCACAGGCATATTTTTTCTGTTTGTAAAGAAATATATTCTCTCCTAGTTTTCTTACAAGGAGTAGCTTTTTGCCCTGGCTTTTACTTTTCTATTTATGATAATAAAATATAGAAACAGAAAATAACATTTTTAGGAAATAACTTACAAATTGCACATGTATATGATGAAATTATCAAATATTCCTGAGTGCTAAGAGTCTTTGAGCCAAAAAAGATTTGGATCTGTACAAAATGAAACAAAACAAAACAGTAAATAGTAAAATTAAAGTCTGAGGATATAGCTCAGTGGCAGAGTTCCTGCTTTTCATTGGCAAGGTCTTAGGTTCATCCTCAACACAAGGGAAATAAGGGGACTTGAGGACCAAGTCAAGCTGAACAGCAGTTTTTCTTAATAATAAAAAAATCTTTCCTAGTTCTGCTTGATTGAAGGAAGAAAGACTTCACACTTACAGAGCTTATTTTTCATATAAGGAAAGTAGAACTCTCACATTCACGTGAAATGCCCCAAATTTAAGATTTGCTCAAATTTGGCATTAGTTGTAAAGGCATTGTGTAGACAAACAAAATGTGGTTATGGGTTATATATGAGATAAGCAGTTTCAGTTGCTGAGCAAAAGACAGTAGAAGTTACCATTTCTTTAATCAGCAGCTATGAAATTATCTTAAAATAGCATTACAATATAAATCTCTTTCTAAACAATGAGTGCAAAAGAGCAAACTAAGTATTGTACAACGTCAAGAATATATATTCTATCAGATATACACATGTGAGTGCATGTGTGTTTGTAGAATTTTAAGCCCCTCTAAATTCATATAAAATGTCTTTATATATATATATATATATATATATATATATATATGTGTGTGTGTGTGTGTGTGTGTGTGTGTGTGTGTGTGTGTGTGTTTCTCTTGGACAAGGGTTGTTTGTTTCATAAGAATCTGAAAGGGAGGCTGAGAACCCCAAGAACTTGGACTAAAGGAAACACATTTACTTTTATAAAGCTGTAGTCAATGAAAATGCTAATGGATATCAATAGTTTGCACACATTCTACATTTGCCAATATCAAACACTGTGTGAAGGTTAGAGGGCTCCAAAATGATAAGATGCTTTCCCTGCCCACACAGGATCACCCAGTAATTAAGAATGACACATGCTCAATAATCATAATAAAATATTATAGATAACCTGAACACTGTGGCCTGGGATGTAGCACAAGTCAGGGGAAATCACAGAAATATGAGCTCTAATAATCTTTACTTAATAGAAAAGGCAGTAGAGAGATAGAGAAGTTAGATAACTCAATCAAGATCATTTTGTCTAAGCTTTGATCTCTAATCCACTGGCCATTCATTTTCTGATTTATCAAATTATTTCACTATCAGTTGCCTAAAAATGGTTCTTAGGAGTCTGATTTAAAGAAAAAGAGAAATTATTCTATTATTGGCATGTAGAATCTCTTTTTATAAATCCATTTATAGACAGTACTTGAAAGTTCCTGATAGGAGTATCTGATAGGAGTATGTTTTAAAGTACTTTAACCAATCTCCAAGTATCAGAAGTAGAGATTTATTTTTAGTTCTTCATTGCTGAGAAACAGTAGAAATATTTAGACATAGAGAAAAACTGTTCCAAGTTTGAATATGATATTGTTAGTGAAAATTCATTATATCATCTCAAATAACTTCACTTAAAGAGTTCAACAAATTTACATATAACTAAAACATAAAAGAACAAAAGAGGGCCAGTAATATTGTCAGCATTCTGTATGTTTTTTACATGTTCCATAACATTTTGAGCAAAAATACTTATATAAGTTTAGATCACTTTTTTAATAAGATAAAAAAGTCAAAAAATATTATAAAGGCAAATGCTCCAATTTTCTTCTCAGTTATTCTGGTTCTAAGCAGTAAAAGTGCTCCAACTGAGAGAACAGAATAGGTCTATGCTAATTTGGATTATAGGCACAATCACGATGCAGGGATGAAGAAAATGTGCCAGGGCTGAAGGAACAAGCTTTGGGAACGTAACTGTAGAAAAGAGTTAGCATCAGGTTAACAAAACATGAAGGTGTCATTTATGAAGAGGAGCAGAGAGAAAAATGTATAAAGCACAGGGAAAACTCTGCTAACAACGAAGTTAGCAGTATCAGCTAGTGAGAGACCAGCTACAATACACCGACCTAAAACAGAATTTTAAAATATTATGTTTAAAATACCCATGTTTATTAAAAAGATATTGAATCTGACATGCAAGAATGGGATATAGGGGATGGGGATATGGCTCAGCAGCACAGAACCTGCTTGAAAAGCACAGATCTTGAGCTCGATTCCAGGTAAGAGAGAGAGAGAGAGAGAGAGAGAGAGAGAGAGAGAGAGAGAGAGAGAGAGAGATACAGAAAAAAAGATCAGCCAGATTTGCAAGATAACAAGCAGACCTCATAGGTGTGAAAAATACAATAACTAAAAATGTAGAGTAAAATCAGCAATAAAAATTAAACTGGAAACTAATGCTGGGAGGGCAAATTAATTAGCCCAGAACACAGCCTGAAGGGAGAAATGAAAATTATTACAAGGAGGAGAAATTGAGGACAGGATGCAGAGTTCCAAATATTATCTCTGAAGGAGAGATTAGAGAAAAGCAACATTCACAAGCAAAACAGATGAGAATTTTGCAGAACTGAAGAGAAACATGCATGTTGTATTGTAAGTCTGCTTTGAGTTTAGTGCAGGAAAAACAAGAGGCAATTCCTCTCAAAAGGTCAAGTGAGACTGAACTCTGGTTCTCAAGCTTTGTTCGTCACTAGCCAGCTAGCGGGGTCCAATTTTCCCCTTGAGCACTGGTGAGCCACTGCATCTTGTTTGCCAGTGGGTAACTGGCCCAGGGAGGCAGTTAACCGCAATTCTTGGCACAGCAGACAGCAGAAGAAAGGACAGTAAGGAGGAGTCACTCGGGACAGGGGCCTGTCCTGGTCATTACCAGGCCTCTACTATTGCAGCACAACCTGTGAAGATGCAAACAGTAGCCACCACTCAGCCACTGTTTAACCCCCGGCAGTTTCACTGACTCTGAGTCCACGCTGGCTATGAACGAGTGTTGCTATAGCAAGACAAAATATTTAAACGGGGGTGGGAGAGAGAAGGAGGGACACAGAGAGAGAGGGACAGATAGTGAAGACATTCACGTAACTTTTACTATGGTACGTTTTCATTCATTGTTCTCTTTTATTACTTATTGTTGCTAATCTCTTACTTCTATATTATTTGGATGTAATTTATACATTAAACTTTACACTCCATGGTTTCTAGTGTCCACTGGAAGTCTGGGGACACATCTACAGATGAGGAGGGCTACTATACCACACACTTAATATGGGTCAATCATCATATGCTTAAAAAACCAGCTTGATAATGTTTCATTTCTCCCACAACAAGGAGTCATCCAGCTAGGCATTCAAGGCCTGATACTTTATGCATCTATGAAGCAGTTGTATTTCAATCTCCTTATGAGATAACGCGATGCTCTCTGGGATCATAAAGCCACTTTGCAAGTCAATATACTTTTATACTGGTAAGTATACAGATACAAATTTGAAGAATATGAAGACTTAAAATGCTATCTTATTTTTGTGAGTTACTTGGCTATTGCAAAAAGTAATGTTCCTGCTGTGAGGAGATGTTAATATCACTGACTCAGTGATTTCACTTAATTTAAAAATAAAATGCAGTTTCTAGAAATAATGTATTAGATAATGGCACGTTTTCTTGACCATTAAAGAACAGGTATACAGTAAGAAGTACTCATTTAAAAGGCTAAAATAATTATGGGTATACTTAAAGGTTTTTAGAAAGATGAATACTTTCGTATCGCTGTTAGATTGGACACAGTTAAGTAAAAAGAAAGCAGGCAAAAATGTCTTTTAGGAAGAAAAATTGAGATGTCTCAAGTGCTTTTCCTTCTGCTCAGTCCTATGAGTATCCATTCCACATGCTGGTCAGCTCTTTGCCCTTTCTGACTTATCACTGGATTTAGCCAATAGAAGGCAGAGAAAGAAGAGGAGAAAAGAGAGGGTGAGATGCTGATCCCCATGCATCAATCAGGAAATGGAGTATTTAACCAAGAGCCACAGCAGCACCCAGAAGCACCCAGCAGCACCCAGCAGCACCGGGCACTGAGGGCTGTCCTTCAGCTCTAATGCTGACAATGAAGCACGCAGGTCCTATGGTTGCCCATCACTCTTTTGATCAGGTCACTGATATCCCTCTCTCCAGCACAATCAGCCCCTCCACCGCTCCAAAGTCACCATTTTATTCACTTGAATGCATTTGGTCTGCCTTATATTAATGTAATATTTCAACTCATGTAAATGTGTAGTGACTTCTCTATCCAAAACAGGGAATGAGACACATGGCACGTATCTTTTCTTCTAGTGGAATTTTTATATTAAAAAAGGGTACTCAAAAATTTAACATTTTTTCTATTCAAATTAAGATATTGGGAATTAAACACATTTTGTATAGCTGTTGGGAACAGGAGGCTGGATGAAGGCATCATGGAAATTTCAGGGCGGGATTTTGTTACATTGTGTTAGATACACTGGGTGCCAAGCTGTTACAAAAAATCTATGAGGTTTCCCCACATATGTTACTCTAGTGTATATTTGTTTAAATTTCTCATACAAATTATTCTCCCAAGGTTCATTCTTTCAATTTTTTATAAATAAGTAATAATTGTACATATTTATGGGATAGTGTGTGATATTTCAAAATTGTACTTAAGCTGTATTAATCAATTCAGGGTAATTAACATTATTACTTCTGTTTGTTGCTTTCAAGCTTTTCTCTTCTAATTATTCATAAAAAATATGTAACACACTACGGTGAACTCCCATATGTTATCCTTTCAGAACAGAAAATGACTTTAAAGAAACTGACAGTGTATACTAGGCATGAAACTTGGCGCTCTGTTCCTCAGGCAGCCACTCTCTCAGAACTTAAAGGTTCTGGTTCATCTTTATCATATCTGCCTCTCTTGTTCTACCCAAAAGGGCACTAGACAAGATCTAAGCCTGGGCATAACAGCTCAGCAGATGAAATAAATTAGAGCCTAGGGAAAAGAGCTCCTCCACTACTGCTTGGTCAAATCAGAAAGAAAATTAGTCTAGATGCTAATGATGATGTGTGCTCAGCATGCCGCATAGCACATGATCAACCCTCACTGAGATGAGAGAAAGGCAGGAGCTATTAACAGTTTTAAAGTCAAATTGGTGAAACCACAACCCAGAAAGTTAGCCACATGATTGATAATTAAATAACTCTCCTAAGTCATTTAGCTTTCTAGGTTAATTTTAAAGTCCTTCCTGAAACTAAGAAAAGACATACTTTTGTCTAGGTAGAATTACATACATTATTTCTTAAGATTTTCCCAATTAGTACATCTTTCTTTTAACTTGTTTCTTCTTCTTCATACACATCAAGTACTTGGGGAAGGAAATTTCAATTATTGTTGTCCTTTAACGTAACATTGACACTGCATTTGGAGAGTCTGTTTGCTGTTCTTTACAAAATAAATGATGCATTTCAGCCCACAATTAATATAAAAAAGTCAGTCCTGTTTTCTTGCTACTCTTACCTTTAGCCTCTTCCAAATGGCAATAGGACTAATAACCACTGGGGTCACACTGGGACTGTGCGGAGTATTCCTGTATTACTTCACAGTTCTCAATTTTTTTTTCTTGCAGTGAAATCTCACCCTCAAGACCAATATTCAAAACAGAGAAAGTAGAAGCTGCAGCCCCTTTGGGCCATTTCGACAATGGCTGCTTTATCTCATTTAATTCTCAAATGAAGTTGTGAGTTATTGACTATTATTATCTCTATTTTAACTGAGCCTTAGGGAGCATTAGTAAGCTGCTCAAGGACATGCAGGGGTGAAATAGCAAATCCAAAATTATGTTTATTCAATTGACGCATTTTTGCACACCTCCAACAGATTTCTTTGCTCCACCACACCAAATGCAAGATACTAACCACTCTGGCCCCTTGGAAAACATTACTGAACAAACAAGCAGAGTACCCTATCTCTTGTGAACCTCATGTTACAATCCGGTTGATTTGAATGCAGGCTTGTGTACTTCTAAAATGGTGGGTGTCTTAACCACGCACCAGCATGTTTCCACTAGAATTCTCCTCTCCATACATAAAACACTCTTCAACATGATCAACAGTGTGGTGGTACTACTTTCGTGCAGAATATCCTTTTTAAAAGATTCTTTATAATTTTAAATTTATATATTTAAAAAAATCTCTCTCTCCTGCCCATGCTATCCAACAATCACCAGTAGTTGCTAACAGTCCTACAGGGCCTGAAGTTGGTATCTATATTTATTTCTCTTAATTATTTCACAAGGCACAACAAAATCAGAATTGTGAACCTGGCATAAGGGGAAAGTTCCTCAGGGTTGAAGTATATTTCAGTTCCTCAAGTGAGCAGCATGAAATGTTTTCATTTATTTTCTTTAAGTAGTCAACTAATGGGGAATTAAGTCACAGTCACTCCTGTGACTCCTTTCTCAAAGCCTTTGCACGGTAACAAACAAAATGATTCGATGCCTTTATTGCTAACATTTCAGGGCCACCCTGAATATTACTGTTCAGTGAGGGAAGGTTTTCCCTTCTTTGATCACCAACCTAGGTCTGAGAAGAGGTAGACCCAAGGAGATTTTCAAAGCCCCCTAACATTTTCTCCAAAATATTTCTTCTCTTTATTCCTGGTTGCATTTTTCTGTTCTCACCATTGAGGATACCTGGCACAATCTTTTTAAGGTCCTGAACTTTGGAAATAAAGCTAAAGGGAAGATAACTCTTCTTGGTAGCTTTCCATAAACTACCCTGAAGGAGGGGAGCTTAGAGTTGAATGTTTGTTAGGGCAAAATAGATAAAAGAATATCTGAAAAATTCTTCTGAGATATGGCATGAGCCAATGGGTAGCTTATTATAAGCCTGAAATGATGAGAAGTCTATTACCTTTGACACCTCATTCATGCCTCTCTGAATCCTTCTGAGGTTAGGTCTATCGCTCTCCTTATTTGGCAGGTGAGGAAAATGAGGCACACAGAGTTCATGTCACTTTGTCAACACAGGCAAGAAGTGGCAGATTTGGCACTGGTTTGGGGTCCACTACTTTATAGCTGTTCTCCTCCGTCCACCCCACTTAGCTGCTCTGTCCCAGTTCCAACTATGGCTTCCTCTTCCTAAGTCACTACTTCTATCCACTGCCATGGAATTAGATATTCTTCTCATCAACTCTTCTTGGTTCGCTTGTCTTACTGTATTAGTGTGTGGTTTACTTCTTCAATTTCCTTAACTCTGGAAAACTGTTTCTGATCTGGTTTCTCTATGTTTTGAAGGTTTTCTTATAATGAAGTATGGGGAAAGATGTTTCCATACAGATACTATACTTTTTAACATGTGTATTACCAAAAAGCCCTAGATGTGGGTTTGGTGAGTGTGATTTCATCACTTTCATGGTAAATTTAAGTAATTCTTGGCAAGGGGCTCCATGAGCTTTACTTTAACCATCACTGCTTGAGTGTTTGTCCTTTCTCTAATTTATGCACATCAATCCTTGTTTGGATAAAAACACAAAAATGCTTTCAAAGGTGTTCAATTACAAAGCAAATTTATTGGGGGAGAAAAACAAAGTAATATGGAAAAGAATATAGTCTGGGAACTGGAGATTTGGGCAATTGTCCAAGAACTGTTCTGCTATGCTCTCTTTGAGATTTCACTGACTTTCATTTCCTCTATCCTTTAGGTGACAAGAGCATATCCATCCCACCTCATCTGCACAGATCAGCTTTCTGCTGCTTGCCTGTGACTGTATCACAAGAAGGACGTACTATGCCATAAATCTGCCTGCCTCATGTTTACTAACACTAATCTCTATATTGTTTACTTAAATGTCTTAAACAAGAATGTGACCAATTCAGCCCATGGCCCAAAGACCCCTGCCTTTGATCATGTGGCTGCTATGGTACAAGCATTTATGGCATATAGAGGATATGTAGCTATGTGATGTAAACATGCCTGTGGATATGTGACCGAATCAAGAGTTATACATGTGAGAGACATTTTCTGATTGCTGACTGCCTTAAGGTCACCAGCCTTCCTCTGCCACAGCCTACTGCCATGTCTCTGCTTTATCATAGCCCTAAGAGCAATGAATTCAGCTGGTCATGGACTGAGACTTCTGAAATCATAAACCAGAATTAACCTATTCTCCCTTAAATTGACTTTCTTAGGTATTTTGTTTTAGTAATGATAAGGAAGACTGATATGACAAGATGAAAACCCAATTACTATGATCCCTATAAAATCATTGTTGGACAAATCTTAAAACCTTATATTGTCACTTCCTAGCTTCACTGTTCCACACTATATATGGCATCCAGTCCAAATAATTATGCATAGGATTCAAAACTATCTTTGATCTGACCACTGTGCACTTCTTTAATCACTCGCTCTAATGGAACTTTATTTCACAGAGGACCTCTACCCCTCTGCTCCCCAAACTTACACAGCGCTCAATCTGGAATGTTTTCACTCCCACCATGCCTGCTTTATTTTCCTTTGAAGTCTTTGTTAAACCTCACCACCCCAGGAATCCTGTCAAGATGGGCTCATATTTTTTATTCAAATATTTCCTGCCTGCATGACCTGTTCTGACTTTCAATGTATTTGGTGTTATGTTGTATCCGTTTTCAGATATTTCATCTTATTTCACTAAACAAAAAGGCCTTTGGAAGAAAGAATTACATTACAGGCAGCTGAGTTCTCTAAAGTCTAGAAGAGAATCTCATAACATAACAAAATCACCAAGAAAGTATGCCAAAGAGCTGGAGAAAAGTGATTTCTCATTGACATGACCAAATGTTAAATTTAATATTGGAGTTTGAGTTTACCCTTATTTTAAGTCAACTCATCTGTAAAGTTCACCTCGACTGTCAACTTGATGAAGGTATCCAGGAGACTGAAAATCACACTTCTAGGTTTGTCTGGATGTTTCCAGAGATGACTGGCATGTGGGACAGCCAACCGAGGGAGGTGACCTGTTCTGCATGTGGACAGCACCATCCAGTATGGGAAGGCGCTCAGTAAGAATAAAAGTAGGACAAAGCCAACTAGACCGATCTCTGTCTGCCTGTCCCTCCCTCCTCCCTCCCTGTTTCTCTCTTTCTCTCTCTGTCTTTCTTTTTCCCTGTTCCTTTCTTTCCTTCCTGATTGCTGACTGCCTTAAGGTCACCAGCCTTCCTCTGCCACAGCCTAGTACCATGTCTCTGTTTTATCATAGCCCTAAGAGCAATGAATTCAGCTGGTCATGGACTGAAACTTCTGAAATCATAAACCAGAATTAATCTTTTCTCCCTTAAATTGACTTTCTTAGGTATTTTGTGTTAGTAATGATAAGGTGACTGACACATCATGTATCAGATTCCACCATCATGATAAGTGAGTTTCCTTTTATTTTAGTTGTCAGTTCCTTTCTACTTGAATTAAAGTTATGTAATTCAACAGGTTAAGTTGTATCCACTGATGTGTATCCACTGATGATTAGATCAAACAACGTGCTTTTGGAAAAATTTCAACTACAGACAGAACACACCTAAGATTTTAAAATGAACGAACACAAGGTAATATGGTAACATGCAAACAGGAAGTAAGTTTAAAATAAATTACCTCATAGCCAAGTAAATGACCATTGCTTAACTTCCACGGAATCGTGTTCCATGCAACTTCAATTTCTGAGGAAGACAGGCTATGAGCAGACACCTGAGATGGCGCTACTGTGGGCTCTGTTTAGGAACAGACATAGAAATATAATGATAATTTTGGTACTTAAATTTTTAAAAATTGGAAATATTTTTAAAAGCATTTCAGTGTATGTGAAAATTTTATATGTATTCTGTAAAAACTTTTGGCAACATACCCAAGTCTTGACAACACAGAAGCTAGTCTGTGGCTGAGGAAGAGCTGGCATCATGGCCACGAGATTTTCCTTGCTTCATGGCCCTAGAAGCTTGTACTTTCCTCCTCCCCACCATTTCCTTGGTCTTCATTTTCTTCCTTTATTTTTCCTTTGTTCTCTGCACCCTGTCTTTGTTACTTTTTCTTTCATTTCAGATCAGCTACCTGAGAACTCCTTTGTTTTTAAATGCTACTTATTTTTGTGTAATTAAATTAAGGTCAAAATCAGGCAGAGTTATTTGCTCAATAAGCATGGAGTGCCTTCTCTAGTTCAGCCCCCAGATGGGACATATTTAAATTAGATGGATGCAGACTCTTCAGGAGATAAGACATACACATGTGATACGCTGTAGGTACATCCCCTCTATAATAAATACTCCTGGGATTTGGAGGATCCACAGTGATTCTCCATTCCGAAGACTTACTTTTCAGTAGGAGACCCCAATTCCTCAATATCCATTCCTGTGTTAAATGATGCCGCTTCTTGGCTATGGTTGCTTGATGCTGAGACAGAGTCTTGGTTTCAGAATGGGCCTATTCAATTTTCTCTCCTGAGAATCTGAACTTTAATTTGAGGAGATGAGGAGTGCTAGGGGTCAATCACTTTGGCACTGGCACACCAGAGGAGCGTATCATTTCTTGAGCCCCAGGGCTTCACTGATTAAAGTTCTTCAGGAGGTTGGCTTTCTAACTCTTTACTTGATTCCCAGAGGATGCCCTAGCAGATTTCCAATAAGTCCCTCCATTTTTTCTTAGGCAAGCTGAATTTATTTCTGGTGTTTGAACAGAAAGCCTTTTACTAACTCATCATTGAGGGCAAGGATGGTGACAGAAGAAAGGATGTGAGGGGGGCGAGAACAGGTAAAAGGCCGTGCAGGCACCCAGCACTAATGATACAGGTCACACAGGGTCCAAAAACTCCCTGGTTAATCACCGTCACTGCCTTGACCTCTAATTGCCTTCGTAATTTCTAATAACTGTTGGAAATGGGAGTCTGCTTTGTAATACAATATGAAGAAAAGACACTTTTCCAATGACTTTTGTACCACTTGAACTCAGTTTCTATTCAAAAATTTTCTAATGAAAAAACAAAAAACAAACAAACAAACAAAAAAAAAAAAACAGGATGGGAGCTCTAAGAAAAACCCAGTCTACTTATTATTTTTAGCTTTTGCAATTTACTACAAATTCTGCAATGTACAGAGGGACACTGTGGCATGAGTTTAGGCTGGTGAAGGCCAAAGGCCCTTTATTAAACTATTGGCCTGGCATTTATTAAATGAATTTTGATAAGTTTAGCAATCTCTTTTATTGAGCTTATGTTGTCTTGTTTGTAAAAGGGTAACACAAATATTGCATATAACTCATTTTTTATTTGGAAAATCAAAGTAGGTAATGCCTGGCAGATGGCAAGTTTTCAATACATGTTACATCCTGCCTTCTTTGTTAAATTGAAGTACATGTTACAACCAATATTCAGGCATTATAGATGGATAAAATGGCAATTTTGTACAGTCCCTCTAACTTTGTTATTATTTTCTAAAGGGCTTTTGAGAAAAAATGCAGATGTCTCAATATCTGGAGCAATTTAAAAGAAAGGCAGCATAAAAGAATGGGTTCAGAGGGAAATTTCTTGCATCTATTCCAGTTGCAATGCATATCCTGTAAAGCTACACATTCCTAAGCCTTGAATGTCATACTTGTGATCTTTAGTATGCTATTAATATCCATTTTGGCGGGCCATAGGGACCTCTATAAACTTTGGACTGAGGCAGCTCCCAGAGACTATCTCATTATTATATCAAGAAGAAAAATGGCCTGTGGACAACATTTACTACTCCACAGGTTGGAATTCAGGGTGGATTCCTCATGAACTCATTTTTAACCAACTAATATATCTGCTTATGATCCACTAAGTCTTATACTCTAGGTCAATTATAGTCAATCATTTTGATCTGAACTAAGAAACTGTTATTGTTCCTCTGAAGAAAATATATCTGAAGTCACAAAGCACTTGTAAGTCACTTTTTGGGCACAACTATATTATTATGCTGAGACTGATGTTTTCCATACCTTCTTCTGCAGAGAACACTGTCGTCACTGGGCTAAATGGTCCTTCACCTTTGTTATTATAAACACCCACTTTAACTTCATATGGTGAAAATGGCACAATGCTTTCATTTCTAAAGACATATCTTGGGGTATCAGGAGATGTCACCACTGTCTGTATCCAGGTGGTAATTCCAAGAGGGCGGAAGGCAACGACATACCCAAAACCTTCACCATTCTGCAATTCTTCAGGAACTGGCTACAAAGAAAGGACATACAAAATCACCCTTACACCTAGGGCAAGGTAAAAGTAAATGCAACTATCATTCTCAGCTTTTTGTAAAGACCATCAAATAAAAATCTACACTGGATTAAGGAGTTGGATTAAGAAGAGAAAAATACTAATGGGAAAGTCAAGTCAGCTGCTTTTAAACATATACTGCTCATTCATAAACATCCAGAGAATTAAATAGAATTTTCTGTGATTATGTAGGTTTCCAAATATCTTTTGTCCCAAGTCTGAACTTCTAAAAAGGAATTTTCAGTCAGAGATCTTAAATCAAATAAAGAACAGCTATTTCTTAATACTGACTTTATAGAAAGAAATTACATCTGGGTATAATGATTAAATATAAGGGAGTTCTTAAAAATTTTGACTTACTCTTACTAAATCAAAGCTATATTTGGCTCATTCAGAAATTCTACTGACAATCCATCACGAGATTATGTCTTTTTATTTTTCACCAACATTTTGAAATACAGATAAATTTAGTTCTAGTATCTCATGACTTTAAACCCACCCCATTACGATATAAATCAGAGAATGAGAGGATGGCAAGGAAAGAGAGACTCAAGCATCAGTTGGAAGGTGTGACCTCAACAGTGGAAAACACAGGGCTACAGGGAAAGCTTTCAGGGTATGGCAAGGGTCAACAGCTAGGATCTGACTCTCATCCATCTGTCAAAGTGCCAGGTGACCTTGAGGAAATTGTTCACTACCTCTGTGCACTGGCGTTTACATATATAAAATGTTGCAAAATAGGATGAAAAAAATACATGTAAAATGATAGAAATAGTGGGGAGCATAGAGTACTCAAATATCTTAACTACCACTACTACCATCATCACCAGCATTAGAATCATGAGAAATGCCATTAATACTATATAGCATCATCAACACCACCATCACTACCACAAATGCCACTAATATCAGGATTGAAATCACCAGTAGCAGTGACACATGAGCACCAGCATCGCCACCACCACTGGAACTTTTAGCACCAGTGCCTATTCCATTAGCTATATCACCAACACTAGCAGCAGAAGCATTACATAAATAATCACATATACCACAAGCTGCGCCAGCACCATTCGAACCAGCCACTACGATGAGCACCGCCAATGCCAGCGCCACCAGCCTGAGCCTCTGCACTTGAACAAACACCCCATTGCCTGCCAGTACCAATGCTTCCATCACCTGAACCACTAGTATGGCCAGAATCAGATGCACTACCTGAAATAACATCATTAGTATTATCACCAGCACTGCATCGAGAATACCACGAGTATCACTAAAATTAAGAGAAAGACCACTACTACCGGCATCATTAACAGGACTATCACCCTCAATTCCATCAGTCTCAACAGCACTACTACCTGCACCAGCATCAGTGGTGCTACCAGCATCAGTACTAGCAGTACCACCGGTGTCAGTACTAATCCCACTATGAGTACCACCACCAGTTCCAGAACAGCCAGCACCATCAGTGGAATCAGCAGTCATGACACCATATATGCAGTATCAACAGCACCACTATAAGTACCAGCAGTACCACCAACATCATCAGCGTCACTATCAGCACTAGTATCCCTAGAACCAGCACCAGGACCACTGAAAGCAGTACCATTAGGACCAATCCAGCACCAGCACAACCTTCATCAGCACCACCACTGCTGTCATTATCACCAGCAGCACTCCCAACAGCATCACTGCCACCAGCACCACAGAAGTAAAGCAGCAGCACCACCACTGCCACTACCAACACCACCAGGACCAGCATCAGCAGAACCATCAGCACTACTGGCTCCTTCCTTTAGCGCCAGCACTATTAGCACCACCAGCATGAGCATCTCCACCCCTGGCATCAACACTCGGAGTCCGAGCATCCTTACCACTGGCACCAGCTACAACATTGGTGGTACTAGCATCTTACCACCAACTCTAGTAGCAGTAGCACAAGCTCCCTCACCACCAGAACTCCCATCCCAAACAGCACTATTATCTTCATGTACCAGCACCACCATAAGCACCAGTACCAACACCATCAGCATCACTACCAGCACTTCCAGTGTCAGCATCCTCACCAAGAGCACCAGTGCCAACACCCACAGCTTGGTACCACAGAAGAGGCTGTGACTATGAGAACAGCAACATCCTGAAGAGGAAGATGCTGCCCAAACACTTACATCCCAGGTTATCACCAGTTCAGACCGGCTTCCACCTCCTCCATTGACTTCAGAAGGAGGCACTTCTGGAACTGTGTGGGTCAGAAACACAGAGATGACACCCTATTTGCATACAGTAATATTTATCTGAAAGAGGCCTCAATGTTACTTATTGTTAGTATTTGGAATAATTTAATCATTGACACATAATACATATATGCACGTACATGAGTACATACACATGGATTTTACATGTGTAAAATTAGAGAATCACAATAGTTTATTTCTGTGCCATGCTGGGGATAGATCCCAGGTTTGGTACATGCTAGGCAAATGATCTACCACTGAGCTATTTCGTCAGCTTTTGAAATTATTTAGATTTGCATGAAATTAGAAAAGATTCTGGTTAGGTCTTCAAATAATTGTTATTTTTGTGAAATTATGAAATATTTAAAATCTCATAGAATAAGAAAAAATTTAAAGAGGCTTTGAAACTAGTGTGAAGGTTAATAAAATAGGGAAAAGTGGTTCCCTAGGAATAATAGGGAACTGATCCAGCATGGTCATCTAATGTGTGATTACTCCAAGTGATACAAATCTCAGAATGACATTGACTTTATATAAGAAGGTCAAAGACTGAAAACCTCAAATCCTGTTGGGAGATACTTTTTATAAGCTTCATACAGACATCAGATTCCTCCACTAACCATAAGAACTGTATGTTTAGTAAACTCTATGATACAATTACAGTGTAACTATGCAAAGTCAGATCTCTGTCATACTCCTAACAGTATCTGAAATATCTACAAGTATTGAGCACATAGCAGTCACAGGCCAAATATGTGTTATTTGAACAGAGGAACACTAAAGGAGGCACAGTGTCCTATTGTTCATAAACCTTCCTTTATTGAGTAGAATAGCATCATTAAAATTATGGAAAACATATTCCATAACTGATACTATATCCCAGTTCCTAATATGATATGTTAGTTCTATTCCAAATACCATTTTAGTTAATATTAATTAATATGACACATTGTACAGAAGAAAGTATTTAGGCCCCTTCAGCTGTCTCTATGTGATGTTATGTATACTTTCAAATTTTGAGGTTGAATATTAAGACACTTTAGATTTATAAAAGTAGTTTTATGGTTTATATTAATAGGTGACTCCCATGATAATTCAAATGCTAATTCATTTTTAATTTAACACTTGAGAGGCCAAAATACACTATTCATCAACTGCTGAAGCTCATTTTCCAAGCTTGGTGGGAGAAAGAGATTCCCTAGCAGTGAGACTCCCAAACATCATTATCTTACCAATTTGTCAATGTTTGTTATATGTGAAAACAGCACATCCCTTCCTAACAGGGTAACTATGTCAGTTAGTAATTAAAACCATAAATGACAAAAACATACTCACTAAACATGCACTAATGATCATTTATGATGGAATGAACTCTTGGAAATGTCACACTACATCAGAATAATTTACATGTGTTTCTTTTGACAAATGCCATATGGCAAATTCTTCCATTAGAAAGGTAAGGTAATTGTGACAATGGATTATTGAGACAAATCCCCTCCTTGCCTTGAGTCTAGGGACCAAGGAAATTGAAATACGTACCCAAAGAAATCTATTAAGCCATTACTCAGAAAACAAAAACACTAACCTGCCTCTTCAGTTCTTACTTTTTCTGAGGGAAAACTGGGTTCTCCACCTCCGATTTTGTTACTGGCTACAACCCGAAATTCATATTCCACCCAAGGATTTAACTCGACCACAGTAGCTGTGTGTGTTTTCCCATCGATGACCTCAGGCACTACAAAGGAACATTTCAGGGAGGTAAGAGTCTGCAGGCCCTAACACTGATCTGAAATCCATCTACATGAGTCTCTGGCACCTTCCCTTCACCTTTTACCTGTTGTGACAGTTTGCCAGCCCACGGAGAAAGGTGTTCTAGCCTGGATAGCATATGATGTGACTGGGCTGTGATTGTCTATGCCTTCTCTCCAAGACAGTTGGGCTGTTGTGTCTGTAATTTCATCAACTTTCACATTTTTTGGTGGTCCAGGTGAACCTAAGGAAGGCAAGAATGCAAACAATGGGTAGCAATTCCATAAATGTCATCTTCTTCTCCTACCAGAGTGAAGAGAATATCATATGACTACGTTAATACCTCTAACCTATTCCAATTTCAAAAGCACTTAAGAAAAAAGGTCTCTATCTGACACTAATACTGTCATTTTTTTTCCACTTCAGCATTGTTATATCTTAAATCTGGATGTAAAATAGCAATTCGAAAATCCTATGACAACATGATTGAAAGTGACACCCTTTTTGAGGCCTCCATTTGGCAGTATTCTCATACCTTTCTAAATTCAGTGCCCTTTTCTTTGGTGGGATGCATTTGTCTAAATCCACTGGTGTGACTGCCGTTCACACTGCTGTTGTCTAAAGTCTTTCATTCTCTGATGCACTCTAGTCATTTTTCAGACCAGTGGCAATTCAGTACCATGGACAGCGGATCGGGCTGGCAAATTGTCTGGGGCATTCTGAATAATTTTGATTCCTTTGGAAGCAGTCATACACACAATATTCTCTCTCACATAAAATATGTTTACTGAATTAATGGTATATTCAAAACCAAGCTTGGAAGTAGGTAAGGTATGGCAATTATGATGGGAACTATTTGAAAGACAGAGTTAAACTTTTTATTTCTTTCAATTAACACCCATTTTTATTGTCATGATTTGTCTTTGGGGAATCAAATCAATATTATAACTTTCATGCTCATTTGTTACCTCATTACATTTCTTCCTCCAGTAAGGAATGCTCAGTTAACATATGAAGTTGAAAAATAAAATCATAACAGACATTAACATTTACCTCTTACTATAAGTTCAGCGGCAGATGAAACGCTGTCTACCCCAGTTTGGACCATACAGACGTACTTTCCACTGTGCCTCAGCTGAATGTTTCTGATCATTAAATCACCAGATGAACTCTGTTGGCAAAATATGGAATAAACAAATCATTATTTTTAAAACACAAAGAATCTTAAGGGCTATGGGCCAAAACAACATTGTGCTGAAATCCATATTTAGAGAGAAAACAAAGGTGGTACTTGAGAGAAGATTGCTCTAATGGGAATCAGTGCCATACAGAACTAAAACAAGTTAAAAACCATACAGAACTGCCAACAAATATTTCTGTAGACAAATAAATGACTAGCTTTCTGTTGGGCATTTATGGCTTAAGAAATAATTGAAGGGAGAGATTATAGTCTCAGCCTATTTTTTTCTACCAAGGTGACACTTCTTTTCATGGCCACTGTTCAGCACTAGTCCAACTCCTCTGTGTGGTTCCAACCCCACTGCAATCATCTAGCTGAGAAGAAGGAAGCATTTAGGTACCTGATGGGAGATAAATGCAGGACAAAGGATTACCATGGTCAAAACACTTTTCTAAACTCATTTGGGCTTAGAAAGACTAACATCATTTAACTCTTGAGTTGTAAAGTTTAGAAACAGTCAGTATAAGCTTTTTCAATGAGAAAAAATTAAAACATTTTAAACCTTCAAAGACGTTATTCATAAAGATATTTGTTGGCATCCCCCAGCACCAATTAATAAAATAAATGTATTTCCAACAGCTCAACTTGAAATTGTGCTCATTTAAAAAGAATATAATATCATGCTTATAAAATGACTAACTGCATGTCGGTTCACACATTAGTGAAAATATAGATTGAAATAAATAAATTAAAAAGAGAGTCCCTTTGAAAATTATCAGTAGGCTATGTACTGATATAGAGAAATAAGCCACGTTCATTTTATTAATTAAAGACAGCTTGGTTTTTCTAGAATTGATTGAAAGATGAATGCTACTGTTGTGTTTTTTAAGGTAATTTACTAAAACCTACAGAGCAATTTCTTAAATATTGCTTTCAATCTTTAGGATTCTTAATGACCTACATATTATCTGTTGGTTGGGTCATATGGCTTTATATGAAATTTCTTGAGTACTTGGAGAAAGCACATGTAAGGTGATTGATAGCCATAATTAAATGATAATCCAGAAACTGTTAAGTGTGCACATTTTACTTCCATGAAGTTAAAACACTTTTTCCTTTCCTCCCTCTCTCTTTTTCTCCTCTGGGTTATTTAGAAATTTATCCCCAGGACAGAACCTTCAGTGCCTGCTGACCTGTACATACTCTTCAGGTTTTATTAGTTCTATATACTCACAGGAGGGTGATTATCATTTCCATAGAAATCTCTTATTTTCAGTGAAGAACTGTTACTATTAAATATGATCAAGGCATTTAGGAGAGGGTGCTATTTTTTTCTTACCTTTTTTTGCCTGTTTTGAAAGCTACTGGGTAAAAGAGAATTCTCACAGGACTTTCTTTATGTCTTAGATGGCTAGATATAACTTTTAGGTACACAGGACACTGTTTTCTCTTAAAGGAGTAAATGTGAGCGCAGTATTAAGACTGTAACTTCTGTTGAATTTGATACTGATCAGTAATTAAATAGAAATAACTTAGCTAGATCATAAAAAAAAAAAAAACTCTTCTAAAGAAATTTAGTCAAGCACACTGTCCGAGAAAATACAATTTTTATTACCTTTTGAATGTACAGAGTAGGGATTGGGAAATTAACTAAGACATGTTCATATGGTTTATTCAGCATAAATACAGAGCTGAGTGGATGACTACATAAAAGAAAAATAAAATTTAACAAATACTAAGAGATATCCTCTAATCAATGTTTGTCTTTTTTGATAAAATACCCAAGTATTGTTTCTTTTCTGAGGTCTTCCTTATCCCACTCTATCTGCTGTCTTTTAACAGACAGAAGTAAGATTTACTCTAACAAGGTATATTATCATATTTGTTATATTAAATGCAAGGACTGATAATTGTCTAGCGTATGGTTCCTGTTTTCTAGGATGTAAACTCAAGCCAAGGTAACATGGTGCACCCATGTGAAACAAGGTATACTTACAAGTTTAGAAAGTGTATTAAAGGTCAAAATAAATCACAAGACATGTACCCTTTGCAGATCACTGCAATATGAAAGGGGCAGATACTCATTTCCAAGTCCTGCTGAAGATGTGGACAGGAGCTCTTACTATCACTGATGAAAGTGTATATTGGTGTAACTCTTCCTTAAATATGCTTGGAAGAATCAATTAAGGCAGCATATTTGAATAACATACCATCCATTCCTTAGTGTGTACCTAGAGAAACACATGTATGTCTATTGGAGGACATGCATAGCTAAAAAATAGCAACCAAATGTCCACCACTGTGAAACAGATAATATTTGTAAAAAAGACATCAGTCTAATGTTTGTTTAATGAAATATGATTAAGCTATGAAAATGAATGAACTGCACACACAGATCAACATGGCTGAATTTCAAAAATGTAACATATATAAATCAGATTTTAAAAAAGAGAATCTGATAGAAATCTTCTATGGGAGGTGTAGATTGTGGCTACCTTTGAAGTAATGGTTATTACTGGAATACATATCATGGACAAATCTAGGACAAGGGTACAGTGCTGATTATATGAATGCTCATTTTGTGAAAATTTATTGAGTTATGCTAATTCATGCATTTCTAGTAAAGTGTAATGTCTATCACAAGGCAGTTATGTACAGATACACTCCTAAATGCTCAGCTCTCAATAGGATAATAGGCTAAAACAGGCAAAATTATATGACTAATTATTATTTTTTCAATTTTAATTTATTTTATTAGTATATGTTTGCAGTACATATGCTCACCTCCTGAATGCAAAACTGGCACACTTGCACAATCTTAATTCTGTTCTCATCACTCCCCTCTCCTCTCCCCTCCATTACTTGGTTCCCTTCCCCTTTTCAAAAGAGCTGTCTCTCTATTTCGGGTAATTATCTTTTATTTTGCTCTTTATTTATGTGAATGTAATTCTTAACTCCAATTTCTTTCGCAGGAAAATTTTATTAAACAATTATAGTGCTATAGTTCCTTGGGATAAAATATTGAAAGGAAAAAACAGTCCTTGTATTTATAGAGGTGACAGCTGAAAGACAGGCATTCATCAAATGACTACACAAATCAATGTAAAATTACAGTGTAATGAAAGTGTAAAGTACATAGAAGAATCTGTGGTTTTCTGGAGTTTCAGTCAACTAAAAATCAAGCTAAATAGAGGATTTTTGGGGAAAAGAGGAAGAGAAAAAAGAAGGTCTGCGTAAGACACATGTCCATGTGTGAAGCCTGTGGGAGGTGCAACGACAGTTTATTTGAAGAGTTCAGGAAAGAGGAAAAGAGCGGAATGGGGCCGGGTGCTAGGGAAGCCAGAGGGAGAGGCAATCCAGTTTGTTTACAGTTCACAGAAAGTTACATTACAGTTATATTTGTATCATAGTGATGTTCAATGTTTTCTCTTAGAAATTTTTGCAATTTCTAAATTGTGCTTGAATTGTTTTCTTTTCTCTTGTTCTTTTCTTTCCAGTGCCGGAGACTGAATGTAGAGTATGCACACTGAGCTACACCTCCCAGTCCATTTTCATTTTGAGGTAAATTCCTTCAAAATCACTAAATTGCCCAAAGTGGGCTCAAATTTGGAATCCTCCTGCTTCAGACTTTCAGGGTGCTGGGGTTACAGGTGCACCACTTTGCCTCGCTTCTCTCTCTCTCTCTCTCTCTCTCTCTCTCTCTCTCTCTCTCTCCATATAATCATATATATTTTTTCTAGAGGGAAAACATATTTCCATAACATGTTACAGGTATAAATAGTAAACAGATTTATAAGGCAATTCATCTTTGAAATAAATACTAGGGAAAATTTAGTGAGTATCAAGTTAAATAGGAAAGGATATTACTAACTTTTCCCCTATATTTTCTTAGGTGATAACGCTAATGACATCTTCAATGTAATTAAATAATCCCTCTTGATGTAATTAAATTGATACATAAATAACATGATGCAATAATCCATGTTAGGAGGAACGAAAAAATAAGCAGACAGGTAATTTTCTTAACTACAGGTACAATGAAAACACATTGTGCTGTCTACCATATGCTAAGAATCAAACTGTAAAATAAAACTAGGAATTAGGGGATAGCCAATGTAGCATGAACTTTGAGCACAAAAATTAGCATCAGAAACGAATTCCTTAGTAAGTACTCTACATATAAATGCTGCTGCTAGAGTGCCAATTTTCTAGTTTAAGAGGGAAAACACATTTTGATGACTATTTGGAAGCCAAGGTTGAGACACAGGTCCTCTGCCTTTTTATCACTTTGTACAGCCCATTACTGCACAGCTTCCCATATTAATCATCGTCCCTTCACTGGCTTCCGTTCCAAACCCTGACACTGCATGTAAATCATATTCAGAAGCCTTCAAAACAATCAGACCTTCAGGTTCCCTTTTGAGCCTGGTTGATGCTTTCTTTTGTGAAAGTTTCTAAAGGAACTGGAGAGAAACAACTCACCTGTTTATGAGAAAGCAGATTAAACCTTGCCACCATCAACCCTCAGTGGCTGAATCAGGGTCACCTTCGTTACGCATATATTCACCTTATTCAAACGATTCAAAAAATCATAGCCCCTGAAAGGGGAAAATGGGCCCTAACATTAGCAGTTTTAATTCTTCTGACTGATTAAGAATTTCTACTGTTAGTTAGTTGTCTCCACAGGTGATATTAAAGCAGGTAAGAGGCAATCATTTAATATTAACACTTGCTTGACTTTTTTGGTATCAATAAGCTGGAATAATTTTTCCATTACAGGATTTAGAATCCCAGCATGGCCCTTGCTAAGCATTTCAAATGAATGACACATTAAAGATCAAACAAACTAGGTTGAAGGCGCTTCATGAATATTTTAGGTTGTACTGAGTGCCTGGCTTGACTCATAGTGTCAACTTTTACATTTCAAGTTCAAGTTTATCTTAAACACTTGGGACTTTTTTCTCTGCTGTGCAGCCTGATGTGTTGATAGAGTAGCTCAGTGAAAACTAGTAATCTCACTATAAACAGTTGCTGCTCTTCCAGAAATGTTAATGCAGGGATTTCTATGCAGTCATCTTTACAGTCGCATCTTTACTGATTTCTATCCCATACCACAGTACTACATGTTTTATTATTTACTTAATTCGTTCTTCTCCTTTATTAAAATTAAATGAATATAGAAACTGACATAATAAATGATATTTTAAGTACAAATCTTCTCACCAAAAATAATGATTAACTGCTGAAATGAATACAGTGAGGACAAAATAATATGAATGGACACTGTTCAAGATAACATGAGAGGACATTAGCTGAATAATGTCAAAATCTTTAAGCCTGAGACCTTCAGTCTGCTGATTCAAAAGTAAGATACAAAAGTATTAGACAAATCTTATAAACACTTAACTATTCTCCTTGAATTAACTTAAATGATTGAAATAAAATTGAGATGCAGGGCTTTCTTCTTCTATGCTATGTTATTAACTGCTACCTATTCAGTGTTTGCTTTGTGTTGTGAAGAACACTTTGCTAAATCCATTGGTTCTCAATACTGGTTGTACTATAAATTACACATTAATCTTTTTTTAAAACCAGAAATGGCTAGGCCAGATCCTAGTACCATTAAATCAGAAGCAACTGTAAAGAGCAGACCTAGAACATGCCATTAAGCAGTTAGGGTCACAAAAATCATTACTCCCCTTATGATTTTCCAATTCTAATCTTCACTCTTTTTGGAATTGAAAGGATTGAAATAATTTCCCAGGTCTTATCCAGTTATAAATTCCTGCAATTAACAAATGCATAAAATAACCATTAAATTATGCTATACATTGTTGGCTTTGTAAGTAGAAGGAATATTCCTATACATACTATCATCTTTCACGATGGCAAGAAAAATCATATTTCTGAAACACTGTCATTTTATTAACATTTTTTAGGTATGTTCATCATACATTTAAAAACAACAGTCATTAAAATAATTCAACATGACGATACATTTCTATTAACAGTTGTTAATTAATCTGCATCATTATAGAGTTACTCTGGATTGATGTGGAAATTTTCATATAGAATGAAAGCATCTCAAATAAGAGGAACTTATCCTGAAGAACAATTTAATACATGATTCAAATCTCATTATTTTTGGCTTTATCCTTCTATTACATGTATGAAGAATACTGAGAGAACATTTGTACCTGATGATGATTGGTACTCAAGAAAAATAATCCACTGATACAAAGGATTACAGAGTCATTGTTTCATGGAAACTTGACCAAGCTTTAACTGTTTTAATACTAGCACTAACTGTTATTGCTATGTAATATGTTAACCACCAAATGAAATGGTTTTTTAAAAAGACCTTTTACTCTGCTCAAGAACAAGCAGGGCTCAATGAAGACAGCTCATCCAACTGCATATTTCATTAGACAGAATGCCTTGTTGGGGACTGGCAAGCTCATTCATGTGAAGGGTAAAGCAATACTGAGTGTGGTGGGAGTTCAGAAGTTTATGTTTGTCTGAGGAACTTGGTTCTTCTTGAGAAGAATGTTTGCATAGTTGGTTCCAGCTTCCTCAAACTATAGTGGCTAAATTCAGAGTCACTGTGCCAGTGGACCAACCAAGGCAAAAGTGCATGCATATTTATAAGCTCATGGTAGAAAACTACAGAGTCAAACTTAAGTTCTCCACTAGTCAAAGCAGTTACAAAAGGTCTACAAGGTTTCCAGGATATAGGGATGGATTTTACCACTCAATGGAGAATAATGTCAGGCTACACTGTAAAAGGAGCACATTGGATAAGGAATGTGATTGCCACCATCTTTGAGAAACACAACCTCTCATTACCTTCTTGGTCCTTTGTGGGCTTGCCAAGGAAGGGAAAATTGGAATTTAGGGGGTATTTATTCACTGAGGTTTATCCTTGTACACTTGTCTGAGCTAACTATGCTAAGAAGCTAAAATATGAAAAAAAAAAAAAAAAAAACCAACCTGGACAAGACATCCTTGTTTTTATGTCAATAGCCTGTGTGTTAGCCAGAAAAAGAACTCCCAAAGGCTCAAAGAGTAAAACTTTACCCTGTCCCAGGAGAAAAACTCCCCAAGAGATCACACCACTTTTGTTACAGTTGCAATCTATTGTAATTCCAACAGTTTCCTGATAGTTCAAAGTATAGAGTTTTCATCTCAAAGTCACATTGAAAAAGATAAAGAAGGAAAGACTAGGTCAGACATCAAACGTGACTATCAATAGACTATGTTTTTCTGACAAAGTGTATGATCTAAAAATTTAAAATCAGTGTAAGAAAAAAGGCTTGCAAAATCAGAGTTACAATAATTATTTAAAAAATTAACTGCCTAAAATTCATGATAGCCTCAGAATCTAAATATTTAAGCCACTAAAAACTGATATATTCTTCCCTTTCTATTTTATAATATGATCCATTCAATTATATGGTATTCAATTATAATATGATCCATTCAATGGTATAATTAAACATTTTATCTTATAAATAGGGAAATTTCCTTCTGAAATTGGAGCACAAAATTTAAGTCATGATGAATGACACACCTTGATGGTAACAAGGAAAGTAATATGTAAATCAAAAATATTCCATTCATTTTGATTTCTGGATTCTGGAAGCTCTGTCTGAACAAGTAAATAGATAAACAAATTAAATAATGAACAATTTTTCTTAGCTATGGCCTGAAAGGAAGCCAAAAGCTAAATTGCTGCCTCTCAAAGTTTGAGAGACATTTATAATTTACCAGAGTAGAAATCTCCAAGTACTAGGGTAGGAAAATCTTGACTTCATTTGACAAATTGCTGGATAGTCAGAGTATACAACTCTGAGAGTTGAAAACTTCCAGGAACCTAGTCACTGAAGGGTCCCAACAATCTTACTTTTGTCTCCAGGAGGTTTATTGCTCTGGGAAGGAGCAAACAAAATGGATCTCTCAGAATCTCTTAATTAGATCTGTCCTTGGGAGAAAGTTTCAACCAGAGACTAAACTGCTGTAGTTTTATCACAACCTAACGCGATGAGGGGTGAAAAAGACGGTACTCTCGCCCCCTTCATCCACTCTGTCCTGCATAACGCGAAGAAAAATTGAAAGGAATCTGTGAGTTCACAGCCCAGAAGTAAAGTCTCCAACTGAGGAAGGAACCTCTGATCTTAAGAACGCAATAACAGAATCTTAAAAATAAAAACCCAAACCAGACAGAAAACAGAATAGACTTCCAAGAAATATGGAAAACTGCAAGTGCAACATATACATAGCAAGGACACACCGGAAACAGGAGGAAAGTAAGTACAGCAAAGAAGGAAGGGAAAAAAAAAATTGAAGCAATAATGACTGCAAATTTCCTCAATTAATTTCAGACAACAAAACACAGCTGCGCGGAGCACAGAAGAGACCAAGTAGAATAAGGTAAAAAACTAAACTAAACAAAACTAAATTGAACTAAGTCTAAAACACACTTAGGGATGTCATATCCATAATTTGAAAATACATAAAGGAGAAAGTCTTGAAAGACACCAAGAAGGGTAGTGTTATGCTTGTGTTTAGATATCCACCCACAGGCTCAGGAAGTCATAGGTTAGATTTTTCAGAGGTGGTTGGATCCTGAGTGCACTACGGTAGGTTTAAACTGTGATGTTAGAATAAAGGGTATTAAGTGTACTGCTAACTAAGTTCACTGATTGGTTTGGCATAGTTTTGGGCGTGACGATGGAAAGGCCCAGCTGTGTGATTGTACACCCTGGATAGAACACAAGGGACACAAGGGCTGCTGTTGTCACTCGCTGCTTCCTTACTTGTTGCTTTTTCTGTCTTCTGCCTTCTGCTTTCCATGCCACGAGCTGTTTCTCCTCTGTGACAACCCTCTGCCATTCCATTTGCTGTGGAGTCAGCCAGTTCTGGACTAAAACCTCTACAGACTGTGAGCCAAAATAAACCTTTCCTCCTTTAATTTTAGTATTTGGATATTTTGCCTCAGCAATGAGAAAAATAAAAAAAGAGTGGACATTTTCCTTGTAGAGAAACAGTTAAGATTACATCCAACTTCTCAGAAACAAGGTAAGAAAAAAAGAAGTGTTTAAAGTGTTGAGGGAAAAATATAACAAAATCAAACCTGTCAACCTAGAACCCTGGACCTTATAAAATTTTATGCTCAAAAAAAAAAAGAAGAAATAAATGTTGTTTTCAGGAAAAATTTTCAAAAATTTGTTTCTAGTAGGTCTACCTTGTAAGAAATGTTAAAAGTTTTTTAGAGAGAAGAAAAAATACATGGGTCAGAAACTTGAATCTACATAAAAATGCATGAGTATTAAAATGAGTAAATGAGGGCATAATAACCTGTTTTTCTTGTTCATAACTAATCTAAAAAATAATACTTTGTTCAAATCAGCAACAACATATTAGATTATGCATACATGTGTATATGCATATTATACATGTTTCTGTATGCTCAAAGGCAAGAGAAATGAATTACAACAGTACAAGGAAGGTGAAAATATGGACATTTTGTTAACAAATACACCTATACATGGAAAAAAGGATTTCATTATAAGCATTACAAGGTATTTTTTAAACTATAAACACCAACTCTGACATGGACAAGAAAGAAGAATTGATACATTTTGAAAATAAACTTGGATTAATTGCAAATTTATATTATCAACCCCAGGGGAACCACTTACAAAAATAAAAAAGGGAGTATAACTGATACAAGTATATTTAGATTGTGATATTTGGGCTGTGATAACAAAATATTATAAATAGAGCAGTTTATAAACAATAGAATTTTTTTCCTGGCCTTAAGGCTGGGAAATTCAAGAATACGTTGTATGGTGAGGCCTTTATTTCTGGTCCATACATGGTGATTTCTCTATACATCCGTAGGTAGTGAAAGGGGTGCGAAGTCTGTTTTATGAGTACTAATTTCATTCATGAAGGTTTTGCTCCTGGAAGCTAATCACTTCTCAAGATCCTCCTACTACTACTGTCAGCTGAGGCATTAATATATATTAATTCAATGTATGCTTTTCAACATACAAATGTTGGCAGGAGTAGTGGGTCCCAATTATTCAGACCACAAAAATAAGTGAAAATGAGGAAAATGTCATCATAAAAATGCTTTCTAACAACAATAAAAGGCAGATAAAGTATTAACAACAAAATAAGAACAAATAACAGGAGCAATAAATACAAAGTAGTAAGAATTATGGTAGACATTAATTTCACATTAATAATCTCTTTACACCAAAAGTTCAAACGCATCAATGAGAAGACAGAGGCTACAGAGTGGTTATAAAATACTGTATTATTTACAAGAAACATGCTTTAAATATAAAGTTATAAATAGATTAAAAATAAAGGGATAGTGAAAAATATATTAAGCTAGCACTAATCAAAAGAGAGAAGTAGTTATATTGATTTTAGATAACACAGACTTAAGGGAAATTATCAGAATAAAAAATCGAAGTTATTGGGGTCATATTGATAAATGTTCAATATTACAAGCAGACAATAATCCTCAATGTGTATGCTGATAGCAGAAAAGCTTACAAATATGTACAGTAAAAAATGGTAGAAAAACCAAGTAAAATAGATAACTCTGGTACACATTTGGAGACTCTTACATTCCTCAACAGTCAGAAATTTAAAAAATAACCTAAGTGGATTAAATAGCATCCTCAGTCAAATGAATGAATATAATGCTATCTAAATGCCATCTTCCCAACAGCAGCAGATCATCCATTGTTCTCAAATTCAAATGTAATACTTACAAAGACAGGTCACTTCCTAGGTCATAAAACATACTGCAAGTAATTTAAGAATAGAGAAAACATGCAGTGTCTGTTCTGAAGCCACACTCTAATAATAAACTAGAAATCAATGATGGAGTGATGACTGAAAAGAGCCTCAAATTTCTGATGACTGAACTATATACTTCTGCATAATAAATGAATGAAATAAGAAATTTCCTGAGAAAGTATAAAAATAGTTTAAATTAAATGCAAATTCAAGCATAATTTTTATCATAATTTGTGGATGGGGTCAGAACAGTGCTTAGAGGGAATTTTATAGTGTTGGATGCACCAATTAGTAAAGAAGAAAGGTCTAAAGTCAGAAATCTAAGTTTCTACCTTATAAACCCAAAGAAAGAAGAGCAAATTAAATCCAAAACAAACACAATAAAACAAATAAATATTAGAGCAAAAGCCAGTGAAACTGAAAATGGAAAATCAATAGAGAAAAATCAACAAAACCAGAAGCTTGTTCTTTGAAAAGATCAATAAAATCAGTAAGCCTCTAAGCAGGCTAACTAAGGAAAATGAAGAGAAGAAAGAAATTACTATCAGAAATGGAAGAGATGGCATCACTAAAGATTCCACAGCTATTTAAAAAATTTCATAAAGGGATATTGTCAACAATTCTGTGCCCATAAATTTGATAACCTAAATGAAATGGACCAACTCCTTGAAATATACAACCTGCCAAAATTCATACATAAAGAAACAGAGAATATGGACAGGTATATACATATGAAATTAGATCAATAATTAACAATATCCTAAAAGACAAAGCATCAGGGGAACACGTGTTGTTCAGAGGTTAATTTTATCAAATATTTAATTAAAGAGTTATACCAATTCCTTCTCATTTCTTTCTCAATGTAGAGGTAGAGCAAATACTGCCTAAATCTTATACATAACACTAACACTGAAAACAGACCAAGATATCACAAGAAAATCATACACCAATATGTCTTTTGAACATAAATGCAAAGAGTGCTTCACAAAATTTTAGCAAATTGAATCCAGTGATACATTTTAAAAACTGTAACAAAATGGACTTTGTTTTAGGCATGAAAGACTGATCAATGTACAATATATCATAACAAACTAAAGAATGAATACATGATGAGAATGCTAATAGAAAAAATTTGATAAAGAACAGCACACATTAAAACTTCTTCACTTTGATAAAGAACCTCAAGAAACAACTTATAATTTACACTGTACTTAATTATGAAAAACTTACAAATGTTCTAAAATCAGAAACAAAGCAAGATGGGCCTTACCATTACTACTTTCCAGCATCGTACTGGAACACCTAGCCAATGGAAAAAGACAAGAAACTAAAGTAAAAAGCACACAAATTTAGAAGGAGAAAATACAACTCTATTTGTTTGCAGATGACATGATTTTCCATTTAGAAAATCTTAAGAAATCAACAACAATAACAACAAAAAGTACCCTGGAACAAATAAGTTAATAGGATGCAATGTTATAATGTACATAAAATTCTATAACTTTCTTAAATACAAAGAATGTTACACAGAACTTGAAGTAAGAAGTTTATATTAGCACCCCAAATTACTGAAACACTGGGGTGGGGGTAAATATAACAAAATATAAACAAGATCCATGAAAAGCTACAAGAGTATGATAAAAGAAATCAAACAACATAATAAGTGGAGAGAGATTCTATGTTCATGAAGAAGAACATACAATAATGCCAAAATGCTACTTCTTTCCAATTTGGTTTACAGGTTTATCACAATGCCAACCATAGGCAAGCAGATCAATTTGCGGATATCAACAACTTGACTCTAAATTCATAAACAAGGACAAAATCCTAGCACACTCACTCAATATTTCAATGAAATAATCCTGGAACACTGACATTATCCAATGTCAAGTCTTTTGCTAACGATACAGGAATAAAAACATGTTGTTTATGAAGAACAAACAGATGAATGTAGCTGAATAGTAAGGCCAAAATAAATACACAAAACATTAACAACTAATATTTGACAAAGGATCAAAAGAAATACAACAGTTCAAAGATAGCCTTTAAATCATATTTCTAGAAAAACTACATATTCACAGGAAACACATCTAGCCACAGATTTCATACTATGACAAAATGTGTCACAGTCCTAAATTTAAAATTAAAAAAAGCAAACTACAAAAATAAGAGGATCACACAAGAGAAAACATAGATGGCCCTACAGCAAAGGCTCTATACAGAAGCACAGTATGTAAAAAAAAAAAAAAATAGACAAGCTAGACTTCCTTTGAATGAAAAACTTCTCTATTAAACATGTTAAGAGGATAAGAGGAAAAGCCACAGACTGGGAGAAAATATTCACAAATTTGTTTCTTTTGAAACATCTTTATGCAGAATATAAAAAGAGCCCTTAAAACTCAGCAAAAGCAACTAAAGCATAAAGATGTGAGACCAAGAACTAAACAGATACCTCATCAAAGAAGATATAGATTGCAAGGAAGTGTACGAAAGTGTGGAAGTGTATGTAAGTGTGCTTAAATTACATGTGATTAAGGAAGTTTGAATTAAAACAATGAAATACCACTAAACACCCATCAGAGTAGCCCAGGTACAGACCACCATATTACTAAATTGAAGAAGACACACTGACCATTTCTTATAGATGCAAACACATATAAATATTCTTACTATAGGATCCTACAATAAATTAAAATCTTCATCCACAAAAAAACTTGCACATGGATATTTACAATTCATCCATACTGCCTGAACTCAGAGACAATCAAGATATTGTTCAGTGGGTGTAGGGACAAGTAACTTTGGTATACCTGGACAGCAGTATACTATTTGATGCTAAAAAGTATTGAAATGACAAGAAATTGAATAATTTTAAACATATATTATTAAGTGAAAGAAGTCTAAAAATATTAGATACTCTATATATTAACTACAGTACATGATATCCTGGAAAAAGTAAAAATATGAAAGCACTAAAAAATGAAAATAAAAAAGAGCAGCTACCAGGTGTTACAGGGGGATAAAGAAGGATTTTTTAGGGGAATGGAGCTATTCTGCTTGTTACTGTCATGGCAGATCAAAACCAAGGTTGTGAGCTTAATTCCCCTCACCCAACCACTATTCATTTGTTGCAACGTGTCCAATGCACAAGAATGAATTTAAGGTAAACTGTGAACTTGGAAGTGATGATGGACCAGTGTAGGCTCATTGTAACAAATCTATAACTCTGTTGAAGAAAATTGATACTGCAGGAAGCCCTGCATGTACACAACCCAGAGTTACTACAGCGAGTCTACTTTATACACTGTTTGCTGTGAACTTAAAATGGCTCCAAAATGCTTATTTACAAAAGAGAGTGAGGCCAAGGATATAGCTCAGTGGCACAGTGCCCATCTGGCAAGTGCAAGGTCCTGAGTTTGATTCCAGGTACATACATACACACACTCCCAAAACAAGCAAACAAACAACAGTCACAAAACACCATATACTATATAATTTCATTTATACAGAATTCCAGAATATGAAAATATACGAGACTGTCTGGAATTGCAGGTGTGGAGTGAGGATCTGAAAAAAAAGTTTCTTTTATAGATACTGAAAAGTATTCTGGATTTGACTGTTTTGATAGAAAGGTAATTCTGACTATATTAAAAATCAATAAATTTTACATTTAAAATGACTAAATGGTATGGTATGTAAATTATACCTAGAGATACTGGTTTAAAAATATGCCAGAATGAATCAAACGTAAAGCTCCGATCAGCAACTATTTTTCTCCTAATTTCGATATGCGATTACTTGTATGTTCACTGTATTTCCTGGAATTATTCCTGTTTTGACTCTGTCCTCTTTTCTCACATGTATTCAGAAATTTTATCCCATTCATCTTTGTAAACAAATGAACAAACAAACAAACAAACAAAGAACCCTATAAACTGGACTCATTCTACCAGTCAGTGTTAGCATCAGTCTCCAGAGATACAATTTTTTTTTCACTCTGCAGAAGAGATGCAGGTAAATAGCAGTTACAGAATTTTATAATACAAAACAGCTCATGGAATTATAAGCAGTAAAAGTTAATTATTATTGCATCTCTTTGATATACTAGAGATTTAAAAATATTTGTAAACAAACTTAGTTGCATTTTCATATGTTGGTAAACATCCAAACATATCCACATGTACATAAATACTCTTATTACCATATCGCTGGTACTAGATTTTGTTGTTCAAATGGCTAAAACAAGTAGTGTGTGTGGAATAGCACAATATCAGTATATCTTAAAAGCAATGAAAAATAGCCTGTTATACTTGTCAGCAATATATATATATAAAAATAACAACAAAAAAGCCAAATTTAAAGAATTGCTAAGTGATTCAGTTTTATTGGAGGTATGTCAGGAAACAAGATGATAGTCACAGCAAAGTTCCCCTGAAATATTCACTAACATTTATACTTCTCTGTACATTTCTCTCCTAGAGACATAAAATATTCTTTCCAATATCCCCCAAGTTTCTCTCATAACCCTCTACGAATACTGTTTCTAACATCTGTGTATTTCTCAAATTCTGACAACTTGTCCATCTCTATTAAATCAAGAAACCTTAGGAAAAATCGAAAATACAGAGGAGTTTGGTTATGTGAAAATGAAAGTTCTTATTTTTAAGAGTGATGTTACTGAGAAAGTTAACAGAAAACTGACATACTGTAGAAACATATTTCCAGTGAATTTAACTATAATATGATGAATAACCAGAATAAATAAGTACCTATTAAAATCTATAAAATAGAAATCCTGAATTCTAGCAGAAAAATAATGCAAGTTATGCAAGTTAAAAAAATAATGCAAGTTAATGCAAGTTAAAAAAATAATTGCAAGTTGCAATTTATAGAAGATGAATCTGATATCTTGAGACAGGGAAAGCCCAGGATGCACTGGGAATTTTGTTTTGGTTTGGTTTGGTTTTTGAAACAGGGGTCTCACTATGTACTTCAGGCTGGCCTTGAACTCCTAGTAATTCTCTTGCTTCAGCCTCCTGTTGGGATTGTGCACCTCCATGTTAGGCCACATAGGGAATCTGTGTATAAATTATTTCCTGTTGTGCCCCCAAAGAGAACTCTGTCCAATTAGCATCTGAAATAGAGGAGATGAAAATCCGATATATATAGATGTAAATTTCATTACTTTGTCTTTAGAAAAAAAATAAAATTTCTATCAAGCTGATGGTTGCCTTAAAGCAGTTTGCATTTTGTTTTTGCAACTTTTAAGTCATTCTCTATTAGATTTAAAAACAAAACAGTCATACATGTATATTTTAAACCAGGCAGCTGAGATTTTTGTAAATGTTTCGTCAGAAATAAAAGATACTTTTCTCACTCATCTGAAGAAGTAATTTTGCATTTCATTAAACTTGGTTAGTACTGCATGAAGTCCCAGATTTCTTGATTTGCGGAATCAGTTATACAGCAATTTTTAATTTTTGTTTATTATCCAAACTAAACTTCAAATAAACAAATAGGGAGATTTTCAATCTCTGAGAAACGAGAAGTTGGCAATATGGAGATAATGCGTTTCTACCATCTGTTTGGCAAAATTTTAACAAGAAAAATCAAGGATAAAACTATGTTCAGAAAAGTGTATGGGAAAATTTTGGCTATTAGGAGCATACATTGATACAGCTTTTGTGGAAAATAATTTGGAAACAATCTACCGCCAGCAGATTTAGTAATATGAGTAAGAGCTAACATGTACAGTTCTTAGTACTTCATTTATACATCTGAATAAAATATTGTAATCATCTACATTTTACAGATGAGAAAGCTGAGGCAAAGAGAATTAATGAATAGTGTACAAGACACTGAACGAGGGTTTATAAGTCGGCATTCTGTTGCAGTTTTTTTAACAATGAACCTATATGTGTATTTTAAAATTTACACCATTTTGTTTTGAGTAGTATAGAAATAATGGTTTTCAACCATCTATTTGGAGAAATTTTAAAGAGAAAAGTCAGGGTCTCACTAAATCTCTAAATTCCCAGGCTTCCAACCACCCTGCCTCAGCCTCCCAGAGTGCTAGAATTATGGATGCGTGCTATCATATCCAGTTTTACCTTATCTCTTATTCCCAGAACTCTTAGAATTTCTAAAATTGGTATCTGGCGGTATTTATTTTTATTATTTTATTTTGGTACCAGTGATCAAACTCACGACCTTGCACTTACCAGGCAAATGCTTAAGCCACAGAGCTAAATCCCCATCCCTCTGGTAGTATTTATAAACAATGGAAAATATGCTCAAAATTAAAATCTTACACTATGCATTTAATTTCATCTAAAAGTGTTAAAATGTGTGTTAATTCCTCTTAATTTCTGTCTTTCTTCATGTCTCTCGCACTTGTTTAAGAAAATAGTTGAGTGTAGGGCTCATATCATTTATGTGCAAATTACTAACATGTATCTTCTTTATCTTCTGAGTGAGATTTTGACCTGTGATTATTATCATTTTGTACCAGGGATTGAACTCACCACCTTGCACTTAGCAGGTAAGCACTTGAGCCTCTGAGCTAAATCTCCAGCTGTCCTATTATATTTTCTGACAGTTTACTGTTTATTATTTTAGAGAGAAAAAAAAACGGGAAATTAACAAGGGTTAATATATTGAATATTTTTAACTTCAAAGTAATTACTCAGATTACAAGATACAGGTCTGTGAATTTGATCAGAAATCTTTTATATTTAACAAATTTGTTTTGTATATCGGCAGTTGGCTGAACCCTGATTAATCTTTTAAAATTTTATAACTGATAATATCACATGTTGAATACCTTTAACGGTATTTTCTCCTCAAGTAATATTTTTTCTCTTTATTTCAAAGATTATCTTTCATTTTTGTTCAATATCTTCTGGCCTTTTCCTGAACATCTCCAAATTGTTTTATAGTCATGATATTATGCATACCCTTGTCTTGTTTCCAATTTAAATCAATGTACCTCTATTATTATACTTTAAAGACAATTTTAAGATACAAAGGAATAATGCTCCTACTACTATTTTAATAAGTTTAAAGATCAGTTATTGCCTTTTAATTTTACTAGATGCCTTTTTGTGAGACTATCATGGCTTATTTTGTTAGATTTATTGATAATGATGTATGCTTTGGTTCATGGGATATTTAAAGTTCATGGGATATCTCCTAGTATTTCATAAATGGGTTATACTTTAACACAATGTCCATTCTATTTTTCTAAAATTTAATTTAGGCTCCATACTGCATTCAAGAAATTACTAATTTGCACTTACTAATTTATTTACTATCTTACCAGGTTCTTCTCTTGTTTGTTAATCTTACAAAACCAATAAAAAATATTATTTTTTAAATATTCTCAAATGGTTTACATATTACCAATTTCCTTAAATGTGAAAAAAAATTTCACTAAACTTATCTAGTTATAGTAAGTAGACTATTTATTTACATTTAAATAAAATTAAAATTCTGATGATTTACCAACTTGATATTTTTCCAGATATCATTCACTTGATTGAATTTATATATTTACGACTTCAATATGAAGTCCTCTGTGTTTTTTCATTTATCTGTTACATTCTCTTTATATCAAATTTGAATATTTTCTATACCTCACTGATATTCTCCAGATCTTACTTACTGCTTTTAAAATTATATCAATTCCATTTGTTCTTTCATGTCTTCTACATACCTTTCTTCTGTTATTTTATAACTTAATTTTTTTTTGGTACTAGGATTGAACTCATGATCTTATGTATTGCATGAAGGCGAATGTGCTGCTGAGCTAACTCCCTGAGATCATTACTTAAATTTTACAAAGGCATTTATAAAATGAAAGGGAGTGTGTAGAGTGTATTTTGAGAATAAATTTTTCATGCACAGTGGTACCTCGTTTCATGAATGTTTTTGTTTGTGAACAAAAGTGTTTAGCAATATGTGTTTTTGTTTACAAACTCTATATTGGATGACAAACACAACCATGGCTGCTTTTCCCACACAAACTCAAATGTTGCCATCTTTTCCAATATTGTGGAACACATTAACTCCATGAATTGAGGCACCTACTGCAACTATTACTTCAAGAAATTGTAGTATAAATTTTTTATAATTTATAGCAAGTTGATATTTTGTTGGGTAAAAGTGCT
This sequence comes from Cavia porcellus, assembly GCF_034190915.1. Taxonomy (NCBI): domain Eukaryota; kingdom Metazoa; phylum Chordata; class Mammalia; order Rodentia; family Caviidae; genus Cavia; species Cavia porcellus. The sequence continues at coordinate 57,023,472 of NW_026947496.1, forward strand.
CAGTCTACACAGCATTTCATTTCTCACTATTTCTTTGTTTTTTTACTTGCTATATCTTAAAGCTCTATTACATGGAGCATTACTTGTTTGTGATTACTATAATACCATGATTAGTTTTGCTGTGAATAGTTCTCTGTTTGAAATTCACATTTTTACCCTAATTCTTGCTAATAACTAGTTGTATATTCTTTTATGGACTACAGTACTCTGTGTTACACAACCCTTGGTTTGTCTCTTTCACATTTTTTTGAATTTTCATATTAATGTCACAGGATTTCAACTGTGTTTCATTTTGAACTATTTATCTTAATAAATACTACATTTAAGAAACATAATCCTGGAATACCAATTGCACTCTAAGCAGAACTAAGTCTTCATGTTTGGTTGAATAAAAGATGGGGTGGAGAAAAATGCAAGTGTTTTATGTATTTGCCTGTCTCCGTTTGGAGAAACTTCTTAAATTATCAAATGTTAATCTGAGAGTGGTGCTTCAGGAAGTGTGCTAAAAACCTACAGCAATAATTTTTCTGGTACGATGCCCACATTTATGGGTTCTTTACTTACTGGGTACTTTCTCTTAACGATCGAATTTAGTAGGTCCTTCAAGTTTGGACAAGATATTTCAAACTCAGAGTGTCATAATAAGTAATTTGTGGAATGGGTGTTTTGTCTCAGATTCATATTAAAATCCACATGTAAACTTTCTGCCACATTTTTATTAGTGCATACTGGTTACATAGATTGATGGGTTTCAGCTTACTCATTCGTGAGTCTCCCACCCATCACCCCCCTTCCCCGTCTCAGCTTCCTCTGCAATTTCACATTTTGGGAGGAGGAGGCGAATGAGTGTAATGCACTTTGATAATACGAATGCAGACCCATACACTCTATTCTTCCCCATTCTTCTTTCCTCTTGCCTAATAAGTCTCCCTTCAACATTCTTGTTGTCTTTTTTAGGTCTCACTTTTACATAGTTGTACCCTAAAAAAGAACTAATGTTTTCTCAAAATTTTAGTACTTACAACCAAATAATTCTACAAAATAAATAATCATAATATCAAGTGATCACATAATATCACACACAAAGCACTGCTTTTAAAGATACTCTTTTCTACCACTGAGAGCTGGAAAAATACATCAAGCGTCAAGTTCACAAGTAGCTGCTATAACCAGAGTGCGATTGCGGCTGTGGGAAATAAATCATATTGAAGGGAGCCAGTTAAATGAAAGGCAGATTGCTTGTCACTGCTTCACTTCTTATTTTGCTTCCTGTGACTTTTATCCCACACACATTCTAATTCATCACAGTTCTAACCCCACAAAATGTTTATAAGACTGTTCAACTTGGTTCTAGATATTCTTCATTTTTAAACTACTTGTACTACTAAGTTTTATAAAAGCAATTATTATTTGCTTTTTTTTTTTTTTTTTTTGTGGAAGGGTCAGGCTGGCCTTGAACTCATTATGTAGCCCAGGTTGGCTTCAGACTCATGGTGATCGTCCAGTCTTAACCTTACAAGTTCTGGGATTGCAAGCATGTGCTATCATGCCTAGGCAAAGCATATACATTTAAACATCCTTATAATATAGGTGAACCCTTTGTGTTTTTAGTCTTAAATGTTTTATTTACAGTGAACTCCAACCTCATAAAGGGTCTTAAATCTAAAATTTAGCTTATTAGGCAAGCCAAAATTATCCTTCAAAGTTCTCCCAATCAGACTTAATTAACAGAACCTAGAGCTTCACATAAAAGCTAACAATGTTCTTTTGTTTCTCTTGAATTTTTGACTATCATTTCCCTTTTCTATCAATGGAAGCTAAGGTGTATTTATAGTATGGGAAAGAAAGATATTGTGTAGAGATAAATAATGCAATCTCTTTTCCCTGTTGTCAACTCTGGTCTGGAAATGGGTATGAAAATGCTACCATGTATGTACTCCTGGACCTGTGTCTCTTCTTTTAACTGTACATATAAAATGCAGTAACACAGATGACTATGTTACTGTCTTACTTGAATTAAAAATTATATATGAAGATAAATATATATAGGTAAAATGGAGAGAAAATAGTACTCAAAGAGAACAGTGTGCAACATCTTGTGGAAGGAAAGAAAGTGGAAAGTAATAAAAATTAATGTGAAAAGAGATCAGAAAGTAAGAAGCAGGAATTTAAGTGATCCATTCATCTGTGGATATCATAGAACAAGCAATAGCATCCGAAAACTTTGCATATCTGAATACAAACCCCTCCTTGTCCGATCTCACTGTACCACACTTAGGGATTTATTTGGTGAACAGTGAACCTGAGTAGAAGTTTTTCTCTTCATTTCATTATCTTATTTCTACTGCCCCATAGACGACAGGCTGAAATAGCCTGTGGAGCTAGACTTCTCCTCTGGGCGCATCTACTTTAGACACTTGATTAAATGTGCTTTTGTGAATGTGTACTTTGAAATTCGCAGAAACCTGTGGTTGACATCATTCTATTCTTTTTGAACATGCCCAAATTTATATAATCTATTGCAAATTACTGAATTTCTTTTGATTTTATAATTGTTTCCCTGAATGATTTCTTAAAAATGAATGACTATGTACTGAATATACAGTACAGTCCCCAAGACAACGGACTGAATTGGTTCTAAATTATGAGCTAATTTCCCATAACCTAAACTACTGCTTCCTCTTTAAACCTATGGCTCTATGCACCTAGGCAGGCAACTTCTCCACTTATCAGCTTCTTTGCTCATATTCTGCTGGTTTTTCTCAATAAGGCATATATCGATGAACACACTGGAAAAAAGATAAGCAGACTAGGTATTAATGTGCATGCAGCAATGAATACAGAATCAGAGGACAAGAGCTGTTACATAATTCCTGTCTCATGCAACTGAAAACCAATTTACTTAATTGCTTGTGCTTAAGGGCAATGTCATCTTGTAAGGCTTACTGTTTTATGCTGATGGGAGAATATTAAGTTACTAATGGCACCAGTCAATAAAAAAAAAAAAAAATTCATAGGCCATGAACCAGCATGTGAGGAAAGAACAGAATTGCCAAATGATGGCATTAATTGATGAAATTTCATGTTTCAGACACTTGACTCTTTACAGAGATGACTTTATGCCTTCGGTACAACCATCAGTGCTGGGTAAATGAGGAAAGTTAAATTATATTATTAACTCAAATGTTCTTAACTACAATTTCCTCTTACAGAAAGCAGCAATCTAGTTCAACCTTTGAGTGTTTCTTTGTAGCTGTGTAAAACATAATATAAGCAAAGGACTCTGGATTTTCAGTTCTTCCACATGCACTTATTTAGCATTAACTAAGACAGAGGGCCTGGTCTTAGATAAAGACCAACATCAAGGCTGGGGATTTAACTCAGCGGTGTAAACACCTGCCTGACAAGTTTGATCCCCAGTCAAAAAAAACCAAACAAACAAACAAAAAAAAAAAAACCACCCAATATCATTGAAATTCAGCTGACAAACCACAAATGTAACTAGCTAAATTATATGTAATATTTCAAATTGACTTATTCAAAAATTAAAGTAAAAGAGAAGATTGGGTTTAGGGGAAGAGTCTTGTCTATATTGTTTTACAGGTTCTTATGAAAGTTAGATGTGAGGCTTTTGTTTGTGTCAAGGCTCCCACCAAAGAAAGAAGAAATTGCAAAAGATCCTAAGTATGGAGTACACTGAAGGTGAGAATATAGACATGTGCTTTCTGTTGTGATGGAAGAAACTAGTGACAATTCCAAGGGCCGACACTTAAAACGACAGTAAAAGAAATGCTAAGGGTTTGCAGCAACTGATAATGTTTTTCAAAACCTTGAATCAGCTTTAAAAATTAGAAAATTAGTAGTTGAAATTTTACTTTGTATTAATTTTTTTCTTTTTTCTATATTGATTTCTTAGGATAATAATAAAAATGCACCACAAATCAAGTGGCTTTGAACAACAGACATGTGTCCTCTCATGGCTCAAAGTCTGAAATGAAGGTGCTGGAGGCACCATGTCCCTTTCAGACTCTGTAGTGGGTCTCTCCTTGCCTCTTCCAGTTTCTGGGGAGCCCCCATTCCTTGGCACATTACCTCCAGTCTCTGCTACCACTACCACATGGCCTTGTCTGGCTCTGCATCCACACCTGGTATCTACTCTGTGTGTATTTGGGTCCAAACTGCCATCTTTCTAAAACATACCATTATGTCAGGTTGGGGCCAAACCAACTTAGGACAATTTCATCTTAATTTACTTCATTACTTCTGTAATAATCTATTTCCAAATAAGATCACATTCTCAGGTACTGGGCACAAGTACTAAAACAAATCTTCTGAGATACATTCTTAAATCTACACTAGATAGCAGCCTTTTGATTTGTACATAATCCTAATATTTTAATATGCCAATGGATACTTAAACATATTCTTAATAATAAGCCTTGTCAAATTAATATAGTTGAGTTGACCATTACATGTTTTACTGATATCTATGTGTTAATATCTAAGGATGAAAGCCAAATGTGACGTAGTTTCAAACAGAATCAAATTATCACTGAGTCAGTGCAGCATGTGTGCAAAGAAGGTTGGCCTTGCTTGTCTGAATTTACAGATAAGAAACCAGCTAGGGGTCTCACTGTCAGACTCAGTGACTCATCAGCAATGGGTGACTCCCTAACCTTTCTCCAAATGCTAACTTTTCCTTAGAGCCCGCAGTGTTTTTTTGTTTTTTTGTTTTTTTTTTTTCTCCCTGAAACAGACCTCCACAAACCAGGAAAAACAATGAATTATTGGAGAGCATTTGTAGAGCAAAGCTTGAAGTCCCACCACTAATTAGCTGAGTGACTCTGAGAAAGTATACTTTTCGAGTCTTCAAATTTTCAACCTGTAAAAGGATTGGTCTTAAGATTAATGTCCAGTGCAACTGTAAAAGTACTTAGTAAATACAACTTACCTGCAACTTCATCATAAAGATGACTTTCTGCAATTAAACAATTGTATACCAGTGGTATACAACAAAATATCTGCAGAATAACATTTAACATAAATGCAATATGCACCAACTTTAATTAAAATTACACACTGAAGTAAATGTGCTTGATTTGTAGTAATTACAAACATAAAATTAGAACAAAATAGAATTGAGAAACAGCATTCTATCATTTAGAAACATCTCTGGAGTACTGCCAATGTTCCAGGTGTTTTTTCAGGGGCAACATGTCATAGACGCATGTAATATGAAATGTATGAAAAATGCCACTACTTACCCCACCAACTTTCTCAAAGTGGGATCCATCTTTCTTAAAATCCGTGAGGGCCCCATTGAAGTACCAGGTAAACATAATGTCTAACAAAGGGTCATGTTTCACCTGGCAGGGCAAAATGATACTTTCACCCACCGAGACATCCATATTAGAAGGGGCCAAAGTTATTCTCGTAGGTTCTATTAGGAAAACAATTTGTCAGTAAAATGTTAGCATTTTTATCATACTGAAAACAACTGGTACAGGAAAACTGTCAGCTGACTTACTGTGTGTATGTCTGCATATGTACAGATGTACACATACGTCTACGTAACAGAAAGTCTTCAAGATCAAAATGTACTTATTTTCAAGCAAAGATATACTATATTTTACTAGATCTACAAATCTGTGTTAAGAAATTAGCATATCTGAGTTCACAGAATATTAAAGTTTAGAAATTAAAGTCATCTATAAACAGTTATAATAATACTGACAGAATGAATTTCAACTTAGTTTCAGTATTTCATGAAATATAGGGGTAGAAACAGAAACAACTGTGTTTTTTGCCAAATTTCACTGACTGAGAATAGTATTAGCATCAAAGTTTAAATACACTCAACTCTTTCATCTTTGCATGAATTTGAAAAGCTCTGTAATGATATTACGAATAGGGACAATGAAAGGGACACTTCATTATTGTTAATTAATGCATTTGTCTCAAAATAAATGTCCACATGCACATCTTTTTCCCTGTCATCGCAGACTTTCCATCTCTTGTGAATTCCACTTCCTTTGACCCTAATTTTCCATTTTTCTTCCCCAAGTCTTAGCATTACATGGCAGCAAAAGTCTTCAAAGAGTCATTTGTAGATTTGGTCTGTATACACTTCTTTCAAGTTATCTATGGAATCTACTCCAGTCAGGCGTTTGTCCTCATCAAGGTCCCTGATGCAATAGCCAGTGACAAATTTTTGTTCTTATATTACTGGATTTCTCAGCTGTATCTGCTATCCTTGATCACTGTCTTCTCCCCATTGTGCTTCCATCTCTTGGTTTCTGTGATCTTAAGTTTTTTTTTTTTTTTCCACCATGCTGTGAAATCTTTTCGTGTCTATCTTTATGCCAAATTTCCAACTTTTGTTCCCATATTTCTTAACTCAGAACGTGTGCAGAGTTCTGCTTTCATTTTTAAAATGTCCTGTCTTTATGCATTCTTCTTGTGATTTGAGCTGGTGTCTCAGTTTCAAGTACTCCTCTATAAGCCAATAACTAACATGTGCACTGTCCTTGAGCACTCTTCCTATACCAAGTTTTTATATTCCACTACCTACCCAGCATCTCCACATGGGTGTCAATCATCACGTCTTTCTTTAGGGTGCATAGTAGGATTAAATTTTTATCAATTTTAATTCAACTATAGCCCTAAGCTGTGCTATGGCTGATGAAGTAGGAGTTACATGTGGCACTGAAAGGCTAAAGTCTAGAACTATTAGGGAACTTAATATTCTGTCTTTACCATTCTGTGGTAATGGGCAATGGGGCACATGGTGGAGAAAATAGATTCCCTTATTCCTAGGAAGAGAACACAACTGAAACACCATGGACCTGTCATAGGAGCAAAAAATGAAGCTCTGCTATTTTAATACATGGAGATCTGGCAAATCTACAATCTGCTTCACAAACCGCCCATAAGCATCTCACATTCAATGCCCCCAAAGTCATGATCTTCTTCCTCTCAATGCTATTTAACCATCAGCGGGTGCTATCACAACTGTTTTGACTGTCAATTCTTCCTGTTGCTCACCTGCAGGCAGTCTGGAACCCTCTCTTACTCTGGACCTCACATCTAATTTCAATATCTCCTGCAGACTCAGGTTATATCCAGAATCTAATTCCACCAATCATTTCTGTGGCTGCTAATCCCATCTGAGTCATGATTACCTTCTTCCTGGTTTGCAGCCATGGCTCTGAGAACGTCTGTGTCTCCACCCTTCCTGCCCCAGTGTTCTCAACACAGCAGCTTATCATTCTTGTATAAATGTCATTCCCATGACCTCATTTCTTCCCTAAAAGCTGTCCCTTGCCTCCGCTTTTCAATTCGACTGAAAGCTGAAGTTTTAAAAAGGTCTCCCTAGTGTTTAAATAATTGTCCCCAGGAAATCTGTTACTTTTCACCTTCGTCTGCCTAAAAACTTTGTCCCAATTTCCCCTCAGCAAGATCTATTCTGAACACTCTATTTCATGCTTCTCCTTTCAATATACACTCTTTACTTTCTCAATTGTTTGCATTCTTTTCTTCTAATAATCTCCTTGTTTCTTATTTTTATTGCTTATTTTCTTTCTAGCTGGGGTACAGTTTAAGAGCTATGAGCCCAGTACCTTTGTAGATCTTCTCACTCGTACAGTTCAAATACTTGTCACACAATAGATGCTCACTTTTTTTCTCATATGATATGAAGAAATGCATCAGCAACTGTAAGCAGTTCTTTTCATGAACTTGAACACCACCAGCAAAAGCCAATTACAATGGGAAAAAAACCCTGTGCCTGAAATATGTGGCCTAACAGAACAGCATAAAATAAAAAGAGAGTATAGTAATGAATGCGTCTTCCCATGTACACTATATTGTGTGAAACAAACACTAAGTAATGTACTCTACAAAAATAATAGAAGAAAAATCCATAGATTCTACTACACGGAGTGCTGCATATTTTGAAAAACCTGTGTTCAACATACTTGGTCAGCATATGATGTGATGCAGTGCAACCCTACTTCATGCAGTCTGGGGGATACCCACCCACCTGTAACCACCAGGAGTGTTGTGCCATTGGCTTTTCCAAACTGGTTTTCTGCTGTGCAGGTGTAGGTTCCAGAATCAGCTTTGGTCACATTGGCTATTTTCAGTCCTCCATCTTTTAGAAAAGAAACTCTAAAACAAATAGAAATTAGACTGATAAATGCACAATGATCATTCTTTCCAAGTAAAGAGGGTTTTTTTTTTTTAAATGTAATGTGTTGTACTAAGCTATTTAAGTATGACTCACAAGTCCACTTTAGTGAAGAAACATGCTCTTGTCCATCTTAATTTTGCAAGATATTTTTATGTGGCATTACTTAACGGTATTACTCAAGATTATGTATAATTTTGGTAATGACTTTATTAAATAAGTGTGAAGTATTTTCCAGAAATAAATCTTGTGATAGATTACTCATGGATTTGTCTCTTAAATTTGTATGTAAAAAAGGGTAAGAATGACATTAATTTCCTAACTTTTAAAACAGAACACTTGCGTGTATCTCATTATGAATTTAAAAAACCACAATTGATTCTACAGTTTAGATTTTGCAAAAATAACAATAAAAGCAAAAACAGTTGCATATCCAGCTGTGAACTACTGCAAATAATCAGCACAACACACTGAACATTACTTTAGGGTGTCTAAGCACACAGTTACAGAATTCTTACAGCATTAGCATTTATTATTTGCTCAAGGAAACATAAACAAAATCTTATATGTGACAGACATTTGGAGAGTACCTGGGATTACAGTGTGAGCAAACTTGAAAGTCTCTACCACTGTAGAAAAATATTCTAATAAAAAGCACAGTTACTAAATAAGCAAACGTGAAAAATTCAGTTTTGAGAAATAATCTGAAGGAGATACAAAGGGCAACAGAACAACTGGTTTCAGAAAAGATGAGAGTGAAAAATGTCATTAGTACTCTGAGTTTATGTATCAGAATTTACAAATTATGCATATATATATGTGTATATATATGTGTATATATATATATATATATATGTATATATATATATATATATATATATATATATATATATATTCCTTTACTAACCTTTCACATGCTTTCACTTGCATCCTGTTACATTTTCTTGAGTGAAAAAGTTACGGGGGGAACAGGGCTGGCACACAGGGACCTGTCATAGTTTTGGGTAGAGCTGTCAATGAAAGCTTTCTAACTATGTGATATTTTCTTGCCACGTCAGGGTAGGATTAAACCATAAGGATTTGGGAACAATGAACCTAGCCAGCTTAACAAGAAATATGAGCACTGTTTTTCAACTTGGGGAATTACATGGAAAATTTAAGCATCTAAGGACTTTTCCTAGGAATCTTTAAAATATATTTTATTCCTGATTTCTTCATAGATTCTTGCACAGTGCCTGGAATAGAGTAGACATTCAAAAATCGTATCTGTTGAATGAATAAATGACTCCATGCTAGTGGTGGCAAACTTAGTACAAAACTTTTTGTATCACTGCAAGCTCTAAACAGTCTGCCATCATTGTTTTATGCCTTTAGAGAGCCACTGTAGAAGACTTGAAGAAAGCCAGGCTATAAGACACAGAAGACTGACAAATTAAAAAAACATACATTAAAAGTGTTAAGATGATTATACATGCATATACATATATGTAACATGCATACATCCATTTATTACACATGTTCTCATATATATATATATAGTCATTCCTTGGAATCTTAGAGTGTTAGTTCTTGGGCTTTCCAATGAATATCATAGACACCACATCTGTTATATAAAATGTGATTTTTGCATACAGTCTCCACACAACTTGTCATACACTTAATTCATCACTAGACTACTAATATCCAACAGAAAAACAATGATATATAAATAGTTATAATACTCTTTTAAGGTATAAGAAGCATGTACATATTTGGAACAGTTATAATTTCTTAAATGTATTATAATTTATATTTTTATAGTTTATACAATAAGAAAATTTTTCTGAAACCTGTCTTGGAAATACTTCATAAAGCAATTACTTTCTATTGTATAACCCATTTTATGCCCTTCAGATTATTTCTCAAAACTGAGTTTTCTTATATTCTATATATTTCTTATTTATTGTCTTACTTGAATATTATTTGTGCAACAGTGGAGACTTTCTATGTTGCTCTCTCTATGACCCAGGGAGCTCTCCAAGGGCCTATCACTTATGAGGCATTCATTTATATTTCCTTAATCAAATACTAGATGCTAGAGATTTAAGTAGACTGTTTGCTTACAAGCCCTGAAGTAGAGTGAGTTGTGCAATCTTTACACAGCTCTGCAATAGCAGAACATGCAAATGCTATTGTTTGCCAGGAGAGAAACCACTGGGTAATGTAGTACCAACATTCATTGTCCCTAATTTACAACACATATAATTTTAAAGATTTTTTTCCTCTTCTCACAATCCAAAAATATATTAAAAATGACTACAGCCTCTTGAGGTACAGATGAACTACTTTTCTTTTAGCACACTTCACAAGAATATTTGTTTCACCTGCATGATTTTTACCAGGCTGCCGTGAAACTTATTTCAGATGCACACTTAGCATCAAGTGTGCAGCACAGAGAAGGCGCTCAGGTGAGGAATCAGATGCTGAAATAAGCAAAGGGACTAGAATGAGAATTTATAGCATCTTGTTAGAAATGTGGTGGCTCAGCAGAACCTGTGTCTGAACACATGATGGTTGTCTTTCTGCCTGGAAGAGGTACAACAATAGTCACACTGACACGTAAAAGTCATAAGGAGGCGTTAGAGATAGGCAGTTAAGAAGAAAGAAACATTAATTATGAAGAGAAACAAAATGTATCACAAATAAGCAGATAAATAGTGATGGGTTCCTACTCAGTCTTAGGAGCTAAAGTTGATGCTGCTGAACAATACGAAGAATATCTCCTCTCAATCAATAGCATGTCTCACAACCAATTTGACTGTTAATCCCTTTACTAAAATTTTAGAGTATGACACCCAAAAAGAGTAGTACTTAACTCTTAGCAGCCCTCAACAAATTTTATTTATAAAGAGAAAATGCAGATTTTTCTTGAAATTTAAATATATAAAGACAGAAAGTTAGTAGGTGTTATCAGAAGTTTGTGACGATTTTTAAATGATGAGCTAAACTCAACTGTGCTGAGTTATATAGAGTAGACATAGCATTGGAAGCACCAGGAAGCTGAAATTCACCACTTTTGAGATTAGTAATCCTTAAAACAAATTGAAGATACCTCTTGTTGACTGAACACATGTCGAGTTTAACTATAGAGCTTCTGATTTTGGCAACACAAAACAGACATATTTTCAGTTATTTTCTCATGCTGTGAATTAGTATATTTCTACTACAAACATAGAAATATTTGGAATAACAGAAGAATGAAAAACATTCTGGTATGTTAGCTTCTGTATTTTTCATGAAACAAACCTGGCTTCATGACCATAGTGAAATGAGGAACTATTTCAAACGTAAAGACTAACATTATAGAAATCACATAGTACTCCAAAACAAACATATTGACTCTCAAAGAATGCAAACTCTGTGTGTATCATAAAATTTTGAGCTAATTGGATATTTTCTTCCTAAATTGGTTCTTCCAGTAAGTCCTAAGAGGCCCACAGGGCATTTCACACAACATAAAAATAAACAATATTCAGTAAATGGATGGAGTAATTGTTTCTCAACAGAAAACCTTCAATAACCCAGGCCTCCCTACAGAGAGTCAAAGTGAAATTTTTATACCACTTCACTATAAATGAAATTGCTTTCTAAGCTTTCTGGGAACTGGATTTTCTGCAAATAAATAGAGCTGAAAATGTAGATAACAATGAGTGGCTCTAGTCTTGGCACAGAAATATTAAACGAAGATTTATGAGATGAACCTTCGAAAATGTAGTACTCTAGTTTGCATTGAAAGGTGTGCATTTTAAATCACTGTGGCATTTTAACTTGCTGATCAGTTTTATAATATACCTTTACACGTACCTTTTTATTGCTCTTTCCTTGTGTACTAAGAGGTTAATTATTTCACTTAACTGTGCAGTCCATGGTTAGTTTGGAATAAGTCAACATAATTGCTTTAAGCTGCTCTAATGGTCCATGCTGTAATTCAATGATGGCAGGGATTTCATGACTTTTAAAAAACCTTGTTTGCTTAGAAAGTGTACTGTTGTCTAGGCAACATTGACCTGTATTTTCTGATGACATTTAAGCATCCATAATAACACAGCTAGGTTTTAGAATGGAAAACTGTCAAATATTTTGCATGAAAAACAACATTTCTGAAAATATTGTTTTTCCCCTGACTATGTTCTGAATATTACAGTAATTTATTCAACTTGAAGGTTAGTAAATGCAGTGGAACTCTACATTTCCTCAGAAAGCACATCTCAGTAGAGATGAGATCACACGGGATCACAATGATTAAACTGCTGTATGGAAAATAACAAGGCTATTTTAGATGGCACTTTCTGAGTGCATACTCTAAGAGATGGATGCTTACAATTAGTTGTACAAGAAAAGTATTCACAATGCATATATTACAGGATAAATAATGAGAGTTAAGAAAAGCAAATATATATTGATGAAAATTCATGAGAAAATAAATGTCAAGGAAAAAACGCAAAACACTGTAGGTTATTTACAACTGCTCTCACCCCCACAAGCTCAGCAATAAAACTGCTCCCCCTTGAGTTCAAACATAACCTGCTGACAGTATTTAGGAAAATATTATCAAACTTTTCATTCCTTTGGCTATACTATTTCTGACATTCATCTTGTAAAGCCAACTGTATTGGCTTAGTGATTTATCTGGCGGGAAATCTCCCAAGCAAAAAGCAAAAGAATGGGAGAGATTTAACGGTTCATTATCCCACCTTAAAGTAAGCAACAGGCTAATCATAAGAGGCTGTGTTAATCTGCTGGACACACACTCCATGAAGAGGACACCAGAGCTCTAGAAAGGAACTCGTTTGGCTCCTTTGGATACTCTAGAGAAATGCACTTACTTCAGACCAATTAACACGTCTTCATATTCATAAGGAAACGACTGAAAGTAAAGGAACATTTACTTCACTTCTATTAAATCATGCTATATTATCATGACATACACATTTGGAGTTAAATGCATTTTTACGACAGTAACTCAATAATATTGCTGCTAAAATGAACTCAAACCTGTATAACAAAAGGCTCCTGAGAGAGGATTTCTCGTCCAAATACACAATTGTTCATCTAAGAAATTCATGAAGTCTAGACAACAATCCATTAAACACATTTGTATCTTTATACAAATCAGTATCTACAAAAACTATAAATATTTGGATATTTGAGATAATAACACAAAGAAGAAAACAGAGAAATGAGACCAACAACTGTCTTATGAATTCAAATTAAAAGAAAGCTTTAAGACTCAAATAGCCTCAATACTGGACAGTATTCTCTACACCAGGAAAGATTCAGGCTCAAATCAATAAGAATCAAAAATCATTAATGCCAGTTCTACTATATTTTTAGATTACAGAAAAAACTCATGCACAACTGCTTAGGTGAACAACAGTGGTTTCATGATATTTCATCCCAGTATTAGGAATATTTAACCTCCCTGAAACATGAGCAACTGCAGGCCTCCCTGTAAGACCTAGCTCCTGGCTGAGAGAACATGAAGAAGAAACATATCAGTACACACCTCTTCTGTACTCATACACAGGTGCCTCACAGAAAGAAGGTAAGGAACTAAGGTGCTAAGGTATGCTGCAAGGGCCACTGAAATTCAGAGTCAGACACCTTCTCTGAATAGGGCTTGGAGAAAGACTCGATTGGAGTTAGAGACTAGAACCCTGAAATAGAAGTCACTTCTAACAATAACACTGAAGGACAATAAACTTATCCTGCATGCATAAGGGATATTTTATCAACTCAGGAATTGGAGAAGATGCTGAATTATTTTTCCTGCCCAGAATTGATTCCTTTTCTTTGGTAGCCAACACTGACTTTCCTTTGTGGAATTTTCTTTGACTATTTACCATATGCATTCTTTGTAGAGCTATGAATCACAGTGCCCTGTCCTGTCCAGCTGAGGGATAGCCATGTGACCTGTTTTTTTTCTTCCAATTTTACTATAGGGCTATCACCTGGAAGACTTTTAAACTATTCATTGCTAGATCTAGGACCACATTAGGTTAGGGATGGAGCCATAGAATTTGCATCTCCAACAATTTTCCAGGTGCCACTGGTGGTGCTGCAGCTGGGATTACATAAAAACACTATGTCCACTATACTATCTTTCAAACTATGATTTGTGACCAAAAAAATGAACAAGATTAATTTACTCATTCTAGTTACTCGGTCCTGACAAGACAGCACTATGTCTATTGCATGGTCTATTGCAAGATTTCTGGAACTTTCCATTTTCCTAACCTTTCCTAAGTCAGGTTCTAATTTAGCTAATAATTCCGTGTAATATTCTTAAATTAATTGCAGTTAGAATTCCTAAATCCTTAAAAGATAGCTTTCAAGAGTTGACATTTTGTACAAAGTATTTTTCTATAAACTTATTTTCTCAAGTTTGTCTCTCTACGAAGAGTTTTCAGCTTAGGAAAGTTTCCTATACTGAGAAAATAAAGCTTAATCTTACATCAAGATAAATCAAGAGTGGTCCAAGAACCTCCAGTCCTGCCATGGAGTTCTTGCAAGATAGAATAGTTTTGTTCCTCTAGTCCAGTTTCATGGACATCACTTTTATAGATATGCATCAATACTTAAATGGCTCTTTTATAACCTTATCTACTGTTTCCAAACTTTCTCAGACACTAAGCTCCTTGGGCACTGGTAAACTCTTGAGGTCTCTTTTTCTATTACAGATGGCTGTGCACAGGCAATATTAACAGTTTTCCAACACATTTAAGGCTGGATCAATTCTTTTCAAGAGTCTATGGGCTAGCCATTTAGTTCATCCACTGATGGAAATATGTTTGGAACTTCACTGTCTTAGATACTTCAGTATCAGGCTTCTTAGAACTGCCTTATGGAGATTTTCTATTATGATGATTATGTATGGTGGATAACTGGCCCTTTAAAAATTAACTTGCATAAAAATAGAATGCTAATGTTCCATAGCACAAGTATATTAGTCTTGAATTATATACTTGTCCACACAACAAAATGTATTCCAATGTTTTCTAAGAAACATCCTAAAAATGACAATGTTATTCCTCTTCAGGAAGGGAGGATCCTCTTCTGTTCAGACACATACTCTGGGGAGCTACCCCATTTCTAACAAGATGATAAAACTTTCACACCTGTCCATTTGACTCTTTCATATTTACCTGAGTACATTCTCTACACTGCTGAGCCTGAGGTAAGTTTCACTCCAAACTTATTAAAAACATGCATGTGAAACAAATAACATTCATGGAAAGTATGTTTTTATAAAAAAGGTTATCTATATATACATTAAGCGTTTTGAGTTTTTAAAAAAAAAACATTCTAAGTTACTTTTGGATTGTGAGAAGAGAAGAAACCTTTAAAATAGGCTCAGCTACATTTCAGAGATGTTGAATGTTTGTATTACATTACTCAGTGTTTCTGTCACGAGTTCCCACACTGGGTTTGGATATACACATACACATTGTCTTGGCTTAGGGATAGGTACATATATTCCTATCAGATGGTTTTATTTTATCTTCTGGATTTTGTGGGTTGTTGATTAGCAGTATTATTCTCACTTGTTGACACAAAGCCCTGAACCAAAATTTTGAACTTCAAAGAACTGATCTGTGGGTTACCTGGTATAATTAACTTGTGACAGCCAATCCAGGATTCTTTAAATTTATGCTATGGGCCATACTTTGTAATAAGCATAAAGGTTTCCTGAAAGGGTTTGTGTTGCTTAATGTAACTTATATTTTAGGAAACTGGAACACTGACATATTTCTTCTCGCCAATTTTTTCACCTCAATGTTTACAATCTGTGAACTTTTAGAAACTGTCTTAAAGGCTTTCTTGAAGAAAGATTACGTAAAAATGAAATAAAATGGAAGACATGGAGTTATTAATATCAGGCTAAATATAATAATAATAAATAATGAATGATAAATATAACGATATAAAAGCATTTTAATTATGTGTACTAGATAAATGTAAGATTTATATAAAATTTTACACTATTAACTTTTTCAGCTAAGTTAATAAGTAGTATGGAAAATCAAACTCCTAAAAACCTCCTTATGCTAAAGTTAAAGGTAATGATTATTTTAGTATTTGGATATACAAAGTTAGAAAATAATCTCTTCTTTTTCTCCCAAACGGGATATATTTTTATATATTCTATCTGAATTATCAATTTTTCAGGATTTCATACCAGAAAGGATCAGATTCTTCATCTTCCTACAGAAACTGCTCTAGCAATGAAATCTGTATTTTAATAGAATTAAAAAATGTGCAAATAAATTACCAAGAGAAATGAGTTTTTTTCAGTTTGTTATGCAGTAAGAAATTTACCTCAGTGATCCAACTTATTTCAATTTAAACAACTGAAAATATGAATAACCCTCCTCAAGGCATCAGAATATGGAAGGCAGCCATCATCACTATCACTGTTATTCACTTCTCACTTTCAGATGTACAATAGCACTTCACTCAGATGTCTATTTGATCAACCACCTACTCATCCATCCATTTCTCCATCCGTTCATTTTTCCAAATGTTGATCCATCCATCCATTCACTCAGCCATCTATCCATTCACCCATCTATCCATCAACCCATCCACCCATTCATCTATCTTCCCTTTCATTAATGCACTTAGCCAATTCTGTGAAAAGCTTAGGGGGGGAAATCATATTAAAAGACAGCATGCTCCATATTTTATATAGGCAATGTCAAGTGAAAATCTATCAAAAAATCAATTTTATATGTTTCTAAGAGATCTGTAATAAGTGAAATCAAGAATTATAAGTATTTTTGGGAAATGGGAAGCTTTCCAAGAAAGAATGAAATTCACTTTATTGAATACTTACAATGTAGTTTATGTTTTTTTTTATATTACAAATGTAAGAACTAGATGTTACCCATTAAAGACTTATAATTGAATGACCAAGGGGATTCATTTAGGGCCAAAATAACCGTAATATGGGATAATTACATATGAAAACCTATATCTGAAGTACATATCTATCTAGCTCTACTTCCACATACAGTACACTCTTCCACATCTTTACTATTTTACTCTAAATCAAGCCTTCACTTACTCATGGTTTGCCTTCTACTGATTAAAGCTTCCTTTTTTTTTCCTTCAATACACTTTCCCTTCTGCAACCAGAGTTAACTTTTAACTAGTTTTCAGATAGTGTCATTCTTGCACTTGAAAATCTCAAATGACTGAGGAAACAAAAATAGATAAGGTAAAGACCCTGCAAGGACCTAGAAGAGACAGCCTGCTGAAAAACCTACACAGTGTTAGCTGATACCTTTGACATAAAGACCACAAGAATAAAACAGGAGAGATTACAGCCATGCCCAGCGAGTTTCAGGAAGCTTCCATGGCAGGCTATAAAGCCAGACTCTGAGGAGTAAGTTGTGATTTTCTAGATTCAGAAGGAAATAGATATCAGCCAGAAGGAACTGCAAGGGCATAAATGAATGCAACTAGAGTTCTGCTTCTTTATCCTTTCTTTAAAAAAAAAAAATATTCAAACGTCAATGGATATGTACTCTTGCTCTTTATCATGACCTTGTTAGATACCATTCTTAGATCAAAAGAATGCTCCTGTTTCTTCCTACCTTAAGAAGACTGGAAGGAAATGCAAAAGTAGTAAGTAATGACATTGCAGTTTTCTACAACTTCACTAATATATTTATTAAATTTTGAATGAGAACAAGGACAGAGCTCAAACTGGAGTGTAAACCAAGAGGTGTGGGATTTGGGGGCTTGGGTGAGAAATGCTGTATGAATGAAAAGATGCAGAATGTATAGATACATTCAATAAACAAAACATTTAAACTGTGCATTCCTGTGAATTTATTTACCTAGTTCTAACAACAAACTGGTTTGAAGTAGATACTAATAGCCTGCAATTCTGATTCATTACTCAGGATTCCCTTGTCAAAATCAAAACACTGACAAAGTATTTCTTAAAGTATCCCTAATTTAAGCAATCCATAAAAATTGAATTTGAAATATGGATTTAAGAGAAATGTGATATTTAAGTTGAATTTGAAATATGGATTTAAGGGCAATGTGATATTTAAGTTTATACAATTTATCATACATTTCTTTAAAATAATATTTGGGTCAAATTCATTACTTAAGGTTTAAGTAACATGAAACTCAGTTTATTGATATAAACAAAGGTCTGTACTGTTCCTTCATTTTGGTCAATTCTTGTTAGTCTTTAGGTGTCTGAGCAACACCATGAAAAAAGTAGTAATATTAAAAATTGTATCAATAGCACTGGGTACCTTTTCAAGGACCTATGTAGAAGCAGCTTCAGTATTTTATATACTTTATTTTACATTTATCATTGCAATTAAAGTCTACTGGGATAAGGAGAGGGTGGCCGAGAATATGAGTGAAATGGTGTGGGGCACAGCAATAAATTATTTGTTCGAAGAAAACTAGACTTGCCAGAAAAGAACAGTTTCTTTAGTCCATTTTAGCAAGATCTCATGGTAAGCAAATGTCTGACTAACCCTGGAAATTTAGCAATCATCTGACTAACCCTGGAAATTAAGGACTACTGTCCTCATTTCATAAAGAAACTAAGATCCAGGGAGTGTATAATTTGTTAGCGCCATACAGCTAGCTAAGCTGCAGACTCAAGATTTGACCCACGACTTTCAGACTTCAAAGCTTTGCTCTGTCCACATACTAAAATAAAGCAAACAAAATTTATATTCAACTTTATCTGACACAGCATAATGTGAATAGCAATTAGTATACTGCATGCCAAATAGACATAAATAATTCATGCAAATAATGATACAAATGCGCAGAAACTTAAGCTGTCTTGTGGTTAATAAGGGAAGCTGTATAGATATGCAATGGAGGTAGCTGATGTCATGTGGTAAAGAGGACATCATTTTGATGCCTTCTGTGAGTCAAACGTAAATTTAAAATGCAGTGACTCTTCATTTGACTATCTTCAAGTTTAAATCCTCAGCTTAATCTAATGTAAAAGCTGCTCTCCTGTTCTCCTAGGCTGAGACAGCATCTCTCCTCTGTGATTCTTGCATAAACGGCCCCATAATTTACAGGATGGCAATGTCCAGTGTCCTCATCAGTGATGCTTATGTGAATGGTCTGGAAGGTGATTTCTGACACTGCCCCTTTCTTTTCAAATGTTTCTTTCATAGAAAAATTACATGGTCACCTTAATTACACAATCTATCGCACTATAATTGATGGTTTCATTTTCCACATTGTAAATAGATGTTTCTTATTCATCTTTGCATTCCTGGTGCTGCCCATAAGTTCCCAGCACTGAATAAGGATATGACAAAGCGGGCGGGGGTCAGGAACATCCATAGTAAATCCTTTAAATACTCACTTTATTGAAGTGACAGCATGGTAAATGTTGTATTTCTAAGTTCAGTGGTTAAAATTGGCCTGAAGTTTGGCATTTAGGAATACAATATTTGTTGAGATCTCAGCTGTGTGGCTGAGGGTAGATTAACTGAAGCTTACTGAACTTTCATACTTGGAGGGAAAACTTGGAGGGAGCAGCTGCTTACCTGGGTAGATGTGGGTGAGAGGATAGTACCAGGAGGCAGCACTTTTAATAGTATTAAAACTAGAGTCAGCTATGATCCTAGAGGAGTCATAAATGGGAAGCATTGGAAAAGGATGGAGACAGAAACAGTATGGCCAAGAGCTTGACCTGAGTAAATGCTACCCGACTGATTTGCTAGATTGTCATAGATTCCCTAGCCACAACATTACCAAAGCAAAGCTGTAATCACTTGGAGGGCCTGTGACAGAAATGTCAAGTGGTCCTGGCTTTGGCACTGTTATCCTGGTTACTGCATTTAGAGACTGCTTGTAAAGTAACATCATTTAATTTCTCAATGCTTTACAAACAGAAACAAAATGAAGTTGGGGGCATATCTTAAGCACTGAAACCCCTAAATAGAGCCATTCATGAAAGCTGGATGAAATGAATGTAATTTTATTTTAAGTATAATATAAATGCAGGATAATTCACACTTTGTGGTACAGAATTTTGTGAGCTCTAACAAATGAATGTATTTAGGTAACTACTATCACAATCAAGAGCTAGAATAGTTTGCCCTCCCCAGTAGCTACCTCTGGCTTTCCAGTCTTCTCTCTTTCCCCCGTCCCAGCCTTCAGCAGGCAGTCCTTGCTTTAAAGACTGATTTTTGCCCTTAAAACTGTTCATTTTCCAGGAATGTCACATAAATGGGATCGTACAGCATATAATGCTCACTGCACTTAAAAGCTTCTAGCTATATGCAAAAATGCATTAAGAATTGCCTAATATATTTTAAAAGCTCTATCTGGATTACGGCTATTTATATTTGGAAAAAAAATCTTTACCCTTTCTTTCTTTAAAAAGCATTTAAATTTCTATAGTATTAAATGCTGTGTAGAACATTGGAAATAATTTTAATTTGTTTAATTAGAAGTAATGGGCCATTCTTTGACTCTTTTTGAACTGAGGCTATTGCAATAAAATATTTACTATTATAAGCAATAACGTTCAAATCAAATGCATCGTTTTTTAAAGTAATTGGCTAATGCGTTTCAAGTATCACTAAGTGATAGAACAAAGCCAAGCCTTCTCTAAAATATGCCAATTGGCTATTTCGTCTCACAAACTATGCCTATTCCTATTCTCAAGGGTGTTTTTCAATTTTACTTTGCTTAAAGGAAACAAAAGACCCAATTTTAATTGGTCTTTTTCTGAAAACACATGATTTAATGAATAAATGAATGGAATAATACTAAAACATTAACACTTAGTAAATACTATTAGATCCTCAAAGGGTAAAATATTTCTGCTTATTCAGAAAATTTTTCCAAAGGGAGACGAAAAAATGCAATTTTACCCAATAATAGATGATGCAAAAACAAAACCAAAAGAAAAAGTTCAGAAAAACCTTTACTCAATTCCTGAATCTAGTGATTTTAAAATTTAGAATATTTTGAGCACCAGAGATTTAAATTGACATTTACTTAATAAATCAGTTACTAAATGAGATTAAAAAAAAAAAAAACCTCTATTAACAATTTGAATGTCTGAATTTCCAGGATAAAAGGTATGCTCTCTGCCACTTAACGATATCTACATGCTTAGAATAATTGTTTCCACAGCCATGGGGCAGCTACTGTGGCAATGTTTGTTATGCTCAAGCTCCTAAAGCCTTCTTTCCATCCCCACTGTTCTTTCTTTAGCTCTGGCTGTGTGGTTCTGTTATCTTTTTTGTTGTTGTTGTTTATTTAAAGAAAGATAAAACAATAGAAAACAGGCAGAAATAGTACATAATTTCAAATAAAAGAATAAACAGTAAAAAATCACTAGTTGATGTATACATATCCCCCCCCACAAATAACTGTTCAAGATATAAAAATGGAACATATAAATGGAAATTCAACGGGGAGACTGTAAACCATTCTGTTCTCTTATTCACCCTGGTGGAGGCTGCTAACAAGCCAATTCCTCCACTCTCACAATGGCCTAGTGCTGAAAGATCTCATAGCCCTGATAATCTGATTTTATTCTGTCGTATTTTATTCTGCTGTTTCCTAGTGTCTGTGGAATAAAGGTCATACTTCTCAATCTGGTTTACAAAGCAACCAATAAGGTCCCGGCTCATCTGTACAACTTGACTCTCTCTGCCCATTCCTCTCCCACAGCACTTTATGCTGGAAGTTCCTGAACATTCAGTAACTCAAATACTGTAATAATCGCAATGCCTGCTCCAGAACTCCTGCTGAAAGTAATGCTTATGGTGGTGGAATTAAAAGGTGCAGCCTCTGAAGGAGACTGCTCCACTCTCACGAATGGAATGAGTGCCATTAAAAAGATGTTGAAGGAACTTGTTTTGTTTCTTCTACCATATAGTAATATAGCAACAAAACATCATTTATGGAGCTGAGCGGGAACACTGACCAGATACAGAATCTACTGGCACCTTGAACTTAATACTTTCTAGGTTTCAGAACTGTGATAAATAAATATCTATCCTTTATAAATTATACAGTCTAAAGTATTTTATTGAAGCAGCTCAAAAATATTGCAATGCCTCTACTATGCTTGCCACTGTGCCTCTGCACACACTTCCTTCTGTTTGGAGGATTCTCTTGCAACCCTTGGTAGAGGTGCAAGTTCTCCTATCCATATTTCATTCCAAAAACTGTGCTCATATTGCTAACTGGAGAGGAGGTCTTCTTGGGTGATCTCTGTTTGTACTGTAACTTGCCAGTGGAGTTGTGCTGTGACTGCTCTGAGTTACCTAATTTGTCTCTATAATTAAAAACAAAATACAATGAAACGAAAAGAACTCCAAATAACCAAATAGGCATCTTTGATTAAAAACAAATACTAAGTTCCTGGCATAGCACTTACTCAAAATATTTTCCAGTGATAGAATGAGAACTTATTCCAAGTGCTCAGCTTATGCCATAAGCTCTGTTATCTATTAACAGCTTTTTTAAGAGGGCAATAATCCATTTATAACATCAGCTTAAAATATTCTTCATACTGAAAAGCAAAAACTCTGACTCTTTGGAGACAATTCAGTAATGTAGGTGTCTCACTGACTTAGAGCCAATTATCATGCTTTATTTATAATTTCAAAGTTGTTATTGTGCTGATATAAAAATTACAAAACAAAAAGCTTAAAATTATTCAAATATATTTTATGACTTATATAGTACTTGTATTTATCAGGCTTTTATTTTACAATTCTTAGGATTTAGTTCTTGAATTTTTTGATTTTAAACTTTGATGCTATATATACTAGCATATTTTCTTAACCAAAACATATGTGCTACAGAACCCCTATGCTATATTAAAGAAAACTTTATTTATCCTGTTTCTTATTCACTGACAAACCCAGGTTTATTTACCAAAACAAAATAAAAAGTTCTCAAAACTCGCTAACTAAAACATGAAACGAATTTCTAATCTTGTCATGAATATTGCACCCAATTTGTTACTTTTTTTCTTCTCAAACACTTTAATAAATTCATTTGTCCCTTCAAAGAGGTTTAAATTTGGAGTTTCTAAATTGGCTTAATCTATGACTAAACAACAGCAATAAATCTACCATTTAACATGTTTCCCTGTTTTGGCTGAAGTCTGCAAACCAAGTCAAGAGGGAAAGATATAGGGCTTTCCTTGCCAAGTGATGGCTGCGGCCTATTTTGATTTCCCTTGGACTTGGATAAGATTCAAACCCACAACTTGTTCCATAATTGCTTCTAGCAGGCTTTCCCTGAGCACCAAGACCCTGGATCATCACTGATTTAGCTGTCCAAAGAGATAAAAACTCAATTCAAACCGTAATCCTAGGAAGGACTACAGGACTCTATACCCTCTGTGTAAACATGCTTCTGCCTCAAGCTTCATCTGATATTCAAAAGCTTCCTTAGTATACAAAGCGGAGAGGTCAAAGTACCCTTTTAGGGAGCACCGAAATGGAGGTGCCCCCTAAAAGGGGCTGAGATACTGCTGGAGTGCAAACGTTTCCCCCTCTATCCTTAACAGACACTCGGTTCTTTCACTAAGCACATTTCTATGGGGCAGGAGGGAAGACAACAGACAACAAACAAAACAAAACAAAAACATACTTCCCAGCTTGGCTCACTGTTACATGTAACCAAGGAACTAGTTTATAATTGGTAAGGTGTCAGGGAGTCTGTTATAAGGATATGGGATCCTCATATCTGTCTTCCTCCTTCCTGTTGCCTGGGGTGTCACTGGGAGGGTACGGCTCAGCAGCCATCTTGGTTCATGAGGTGAGGCTGTTGGGCTGTTGGACAGCTGGGACCTGTTCCCTAAAGGACACAGCCTTGAATGTCTACCTTCAGAAAGATCAACCAACCCCCAAACACCTAACATATAAAAAGCATATAAAAAGCCTTTCGTATATCTCAGCTATTAATAACTACTTACACCATTTAATTTTTAATATAACCTCATTCTTACTGATAGGTGTATCTGCAAATATAAGGCACTGTGCTAAACGCTTACCTTAAGGCAAATAGGTATAGAAATATTGTTTCTATTTAATAGATAAAATAACTAAAGTTCAGACATAATACATAAGTGACTAACAAGACCCAAGAAGTAAGCAGCCAAAGTCAGAAATACCTGTTCTGATTCTGGAATTTATAGTCTTTTCCTTAACCATCACTGTGCTATGTAGGATAAACCTCTTCTTATGTGGTTCGTTTAAGCTAAATCTCTTAATTTTCATATTCTCTTAGAAAGTTAAGATTAAAATTCTTTGGCTGCTATATGTAATACTGCGAGGACAAGTGGGTTGATGATCATGCAAAGTATTAAAGTCTTCAGAAAGCAATCATTCAATTTTATGCACACAAACAAAACTATTTAAAACGTACACACAAAAAAAGTCAGCAGTTGTACAGGAAGACAACTTCAATCACAGTCAAAAGTAACCCATTTTCAACATGAATGTATACTTGTTTAAACTGTTTTATAAAAATCAAACTTCAGTTGGGCATGGTGCAGACACATCTATAATGTCAGCACTCCTGCTAAGGCAGGAGGATTGCTGGGAGTTCAAGGCCAGCCTGGGCTACAAAGTGAGTTCAAGGCCAGCATGAACCATAAGGTGAAACCCTGTCTCAAAAAAAGACCAAAAAAAAAAAAAAATCTAACTTCAAATCATTGGTTTCCTGTTTCAGAAATCTATTCTCTGCGGCCTCACATTTGGCTGGACAGTGTGTAACAGCTCTGTTCACAGTTTCACCTTGTCCTCCTGCTGTATTGGCCTTTTAATGAAGGTGTCTCACCTCGAATAATGAAGAGATTGTAGGATGTGTTGTCACAATCAACTCATAAAAATAGCCTTGTCCTATAGTCTAAAAGCAGTTCTACCTGGTCATTTGCAGTATGACTTGTGATTTTTAAAGAGCAACTTCACATAATATGGACTAAGCTTTTACAGTTTGGTTCCCTCTCATTTCTAAAAGAAATAATTGGGACTCATGGCTTCAAAGGTTGAGGTCACCTCAAATCATCTGGGCTGCTACACAAAGCAAGGGCCAACAAAGGAGGTGACCAGCGCTGCTCCACAGTAGAACAGACGTAGTGTGGTTCGGAACCTATGACCTTAGGCAAAATTACACGATTCCTCTAAACTGCAATTTTCTCATTGACTCCAAAGAAGTTTACAGGAGACAATCTGTGTAAAGCTTGGTATTAAATTGCCTATTGCTATTGGTATGTATTTATGATTCATTGTGAATTCATTGTGGGGTATCTTGAATTCTGATTCTTTTTATTTTCCCCTCCTCTCTTCTATATCACTCTATACTCATGCCCCCTTCCACTCAAAAATGTATAAAATGTGTAACAAAATGTTTAAAGGAGATATATAAATAATGGTGTCATTATTTCTCTTCTAAATCCTCCCCCCACTTTATACATGCTTATCCCATTATCCTTGCAACCTTCTGAAGCTGTTTTAAATCTTCTTTAGTGAATATCTTTTTTTGTGGCTGCCTCAATGTGGGTAATTCATTCTAAATGTTTGCCTCGCCTTGTCATTTTGACTTTGGGAAAAATCCAGAAGTCTCATATTGCCAGAAATCATGAATCAGGTGGATGAGGACATTCCCTAATGTGTTTTAAGTTTTCTGCTGCATGGCATTTGGCATTTTGGTATTTTTTATCATACCTCACAAAGGTACTCGCCAAGTAGGGAACTGTGTTTGATTTGAGGAAAGTATTCTGAGGGGAATTAATGGCCATGTTTCTTCAACAGTTTTTTTAATTGAAACACTCACTCCATCTTTTGACTACCCTTTGTAAATTCATTTTCTTACAGTTCTGGAGACAATAAGTGCAGTCCAGGTCTCACCGGCTTATAATTAAGGAACTGGCAGAACTTCACGTCTACTGAAGGTTCTGGAATTCATGTGCTCATTTAGGCTACTGGCAAAAGACAGTTCCTTGAGGTTCCTGGACTGGAGAGGTGGATGTTTCATTAATGTGCAGTTTCTACAGTCTTCAAAGCCAGTAGCAGACACCAAAGGCTCTCCCATGCTTCAGGTGCCTCCTGCTGCTTCTTTTATGACCAAACCTCTCTGGACAATTTTTTCCCTTCCTCTTTCTTTTTGAAGGGCTATAGTGAATAGTATTGATCCAGTCATACAAGTTTGGTTAAACTTTGTTTTGCATTTAACTAATTAGCAACCTTAATTCCACATTCAAATTTAATCACTTTTGCCGCCTAATGTAACACAGTCACAAGTGTCCAGGGAAAGACCATGGGTTTGGGGCTATTATTCTGTCATCATAAGCCCTGAGTGTAACATCTGATAAAACCAAAGTATTTAATAAATAGCAAAATAGACAGTGCATATGCTTATTTTTCGCTAGGTACTGATTTAAGCACTTTATGAATATTTATACATTTTATCCATGTAATCATCTTGACATGAGGTATAAACTATTATCATCATTTCCATTATCAAATAAAGAAATGAGGCATAGAAAAATGAGGCACAGCACTGAGCTGGTAAAAGGCAGAATGAAAATCTGAACACTGGCAGCATGACTCAGAATCTGTTCTTTTAAGTAAGATCCATTTTGCCTCTTCATTTCATTATGAAGATAATCAAAATACCAAGAAAATTTTGCTTAAATTAAATGCCAGGAGTGCTAAACAATTTCAGGATAAGAGAACAGCAATTTTCATCTTTCCTTCACATGTGCCCTCATTTTATTATCTTCTTGGGATGTCGTCCTGCATCTGGGAGTAGAGTAACTTTATTTTCTGGTTGAATCTCACAAGAGGACTGGGAAGAAAATATTAGCTAGAAGAAGGAATTCTCTGTGCATAGAAATTAGGCATATCTTTACTATTAGATTTCAAAAACTAAGTACTGTCATAAATGAGACTATTACGAAACGAAGATACTACTGTTTTGATTCTTAAATATCTCACATCTACTGAAACAGTACTCTGTGGCATTTCTTCTGGAAAGCGTACTTTGAAAGAAAGAAAATCACCATGGTTTGGAGGACAGAATACCTTTCATGTTCCTGCACCACTGCATCTCCTTTCTTCCAGGAACACAGTGCCCTGGGGGAAGCTCTGGGTTTGCAATCCAGGTTCACCAGGCTTCCCACCTGCACCCGAATCAAGTTTCTCATGGGGTTCTTTGAAAAATCGGGAGCAGAGGCTGAAAAAGGAAAAAAAAAAAAAAAAAAGAAGAAAGAGAGGGAGAATGGATCATGGGCTTAATGAATGTTGGATCTTTTTGGTTTCAATTTCCTGTAAACTTGACAGGCCAACTGTATGTCCATTTTATTATTATGTTTGGCATGGAAAGTGATACTTGATATGCCATGCAGTATGCACAGATTTCAGGGCCAGAAAAGTGCCTCCTGTTGTGGAATTTGGGGCAAGTTCTGCATTTTAAAAATTTAGTTTGTATGAGAATTTTTAATGTTTACCATGCAGATACAAGTCAGGTCACAGATGAGTATATGAGAGCTGGTTACTTAGCACTGAATGATTACAAACGTTTGTTCTATGAAGATGGGGGATAGGTTTGTCTCTCAGCTACAGGACATCATGTAGAGCCTGGCATGTGGCAGGTGCACAGCAAAGGGTCACAGAAAGAAGGCTGAATGGAGAACCAATAATCTCACTAAAATGAATGTGTCAAGTTCTATTATAACATTCTTGTATAGTTAAATTTAACTTCCCAATTGGGGAAAGGTAGTATAATGTTAATACTATATTAAATGTTATAGTAGTGCATTAAAGATTATCATATGTCAAAGGTATTGTGTCTTCTAATAATGTGTGAAGTGTCAATTCTGAAACATTATCTGAATGTTCATGATATATACTAATGTGTCAATTGAATGAAATAATATACTTATCAGAAAAATATTTTCTGTTTTATTACATATGTAGAAAAAAGTTAAGAATCCAGTAATTTTCTCAAATAGCTAATGCTGTTTTATTAAAAAATCCTAGTGAATATAATATATTGTTTTAATAAGTTGATACTTTATATGGAAAAGAAGCATGTGATTTCCATATGATTATGAAAAAGAAGGCATATTAACCAGAATTTGTTGGGTCTTACAAATTTAGACCTGAAAAATTAATTTCTTCAAAAACAAAAACTTATTTACATTTGAATAAAATCTTTTAAAAACATATCCCATACTTTTTCCTTCACATAACTCCACACAATACATTGATAGGAATTCCACCATTTAAAAGACGAATAAGCTATGGCTCTGAAGGTTCATTAAGCAGGGCACTTTCACCTGAAATTTGGGAGGAAGTCCACTTCCCTTTTTGTCTTAATATCCTGTTTCTCTGTCACAGATAATGGGATCCAGATTTTCACTGATGATACCTCGTTTGCGGACATCATTCCTGGCCCGGATGATCCATTTCTAATGTTCAGATACCAGGGACAAGACACTTATTTTCCGTTAAGCTAGGGATTCTCAACTTCTCTTGACACTTTGGGCTGGATAATCATTCATCGTGAGAGGCTGTCTTTGTATGTTAGAAAATCCGGCAGCCTCTTTGGGCTTCCACTTACAATGTGCTAATATTACACAAGGGACCCTTTCTCTCCAAGCCTCTCATTATGACCAAAAAAAAAAAAAAAAAAAAAAAAAAAATCCATACATTTCCAAATATATACCTTTGGGAAAAAAGAAAAACTGTTTTCAGTTGAGCATCATTGAGTTAAGACTCAGCAGGGCCTTATATCCTTATGGTCCTTATGGACTGAGTAAGCAATTGATAAAGACCTAAGTCAGGTTACACGCAACCAATAACATGAAGCACAGTGAGTTCTTTTTGAGCGATTAATACAGCCATTTTTCCCAATAACTTAACTTCAGTAACAAACTGAATGTCTTGGGAACTCTCATACAGAAACTGATAAGAGCTAGGTGAGCCCAGCCTGGATCATGTTATGCTAAAATCCAATTTTCCAATTTAATTAGGACTGATGAATTTTTTCACCCAATCCCTTTTCACTCTCTTCCATTTTCCTTTTCTATTTTATGCAACTCTATGACATTTTGGTTAAATTTTTAATCCTCTGCAACTTAAGTGTTCTTCAAGAAAAGTACCCTAAACACGATAAAAATTTTTTCTTTCTGTAAGTTAGGAGAACAAGAAAATAATTCATAATTTTAAATAACAGATGATTACAGCTTCCCCATGAATGGCATCTGATGCTTCCCATAGAGTTAAGAAAGACAAAAGAAACTCCTTTTGAATAAAAAACATTCTCTATTCAAATACTGGTATTTGATTTCACAGGTCAGAGGAGCACTAATATCACTTATTATTTGAAGAAGTGCACCTTTGTCCATAACATTTGAAATGATAAAAACAGGTGAATTTTCTTCCTTCTGTTGATTAACTTCGGCCTTTGGGTCTTAATTCTGGATACAACTGCTGCTTTTCTTTATAAATCATTAAACTGTGTGCCTTTATTAGAAATGCTGAATATTCATGCTGTTATACTGTAGATGTCATTAGATGCAGGAGTCTAATATGAACGTAAACATGTTGGCTTCTGGCAATGATGGAGGATTTACAAAAAATTAATTACAGAGAAAATTAGTCTTACCAACAACCTTCAGCTCAGCACTGGAATAGATGAGACCATGTTTGTTTTCTGCTATGCACTGGAACATGCCAGAATCAGTCACATTTAGGTTGGATATTGTAAGAGCACCATTTTCTATCTGTATTCTCTCCTAGGCAATAAAAAAATACCTTACATATAAACACTTTAGGAGAAAAATGAATACAAATGAGTATCACTCAATAAGACACAGGCTTCTACATTTTCCTCTGAGTGGTCATCAGTCTAATCTGAAAATTAACCTTTATTTCTTTGAAATTTGAAAGACCTATTAGAACTATGAATAAATATCACTCAGCTCAAAATTATATAAGTATCAGAGCAGCAGGTAAACTGCAATGACTACTTAAGTTTTATGCATGGTTAAAATTTCCAATTAAAAAAAATAACATGATCTAGATTTCTATCTCATCAGCTAGAGATATTTTTCAACACACTTTATTTTTAAATCATGCACATTGAACACATTATAAATTCAGTGGAAAAGGTTCTGGGAAACATACATACTGACAAGGTTTTTAAGAAAGTATGTATGGTTATGTATAGAAATTTAAAGAAACATAATTGACTTAGTATACAAAAAGGAGTCAAAATTGCATGGTTTGAAAGGAAAAGTCATTGAGAAAATAACTATCCATATAACAAGGTAATCAAGTAATACATGTATTTATTCTCTAGAGGACATACCAAGTAGTCAAACAGGGAAAGAAAAGTATATTGTATGTTTGATTCAAGTCCAGCCTTTTCTAGTTTTAATACCAAGAAACAGGATATTATTTTGTAACTAACCTGACAAATCCACCTCTACCCAACGAAATGCAGTGTTGAAAAGATCTAATTAGCAGACTGAGTACTGGATTTTTATGTTATTATCTCTTAGCACTGCTTAGGTAAAAATAAAATTGCACAAACTCAATTGTTTACTTTGGCACTAGGAACCAAAGGGACCATTTACTCAACATGAAGCAGATAGAGGGCAAACTGATCTAACACATTACCTTACCTCTAAGACCAGGGCTTCTCCATTTTTCAACCATCGGTAGGAAGGTTTGGGCTTCCCACTGGCTCGACATTCCCAGTAAAGACTGTCCTCCACAGCCATTTCCATATCTTTTATGAACTGAACCCAATGAGGCTTTGCTGCAATGGGAGAAAAGAAAAAAAAATAAGAAATTCAGACAAGCTAGCAAATAAAAAAATAATCTATCCAGGTAAATAAAAATAAATATAAAACTTCAAAAGATAGGTTAAAGCTATCAGAGAGGCTAGAGTTACATTTATTTCAGTATTTTACTAAGTGAACTATAAAACATCTCGACACCTGCAGGTGGATATTGTAACCTGTCATATCATAAGCAAACTTGCTATGCTTTCTTCATTTCATAATTCTGAGCACTGTGAGGTATTCTCAGGTATCTGTTAAAAGGTAGCAATGCAGGGATAAAATTGATTTTTTTCCCTAGCTTTGAATCATGAAACCACAATTGATGACAATTTAATAACTGAGTGACAGCAAAGACTCCTCTTAATTAAGAACTAAATATTAACATCCATAGGAGAGAAATTTATAAAGCTAAGGAAAAGATATTTCCTTCAAGTCAGAAATAGCTCTTAATTAAATACAAACCAGTGAGCCTCTTACAAACCTCTGAGCGAAATAAAATGAAAGCAGCCAAAGATAGATAACTTGGTTTAATCTGAATCATACGATTTTTAACAGAAAAAGAAGTAACTGATGCAACTTCAAATTATATATGCAAAACAGTTGGATCAAGTCAATTAATCATTTTCACTTATGTTTTACAAGGTATTTCAAAATTTTTTTGCAGATGAAGGCAATGTTCCACTTCCAATGAAAGCCACTCAATATACACAGTATATTCTGCCAAGTCTCAGCTTGTGTTTTAGATCCAAAACTGGGAGGTGAGATGTCTTACTGGCTTCACATTGCATTATGCATGTGATATGTACTGTGGGATTCACATTTGCATCTTCCATATGGAGAAACAGTTTATCTATTTCTATTTAATTGCAACTATGGCAAGATTTGTCTTTCCATTTCTATCTCATAAAATTGCTTCTTTTGTAAATGAAACTGAACTGAATCTATGACTATTTAGCTTTTACTGAGGACGTACAGTTCTAAGTCTTTCCTTTTTCTGTTTTTGTTTTGTTTTTTACTACAAACTACTCAGCTAATACCAAGTATAGTTTAGTTCTGATACGTGTGTCTATTTTATATTAAAACGTATCTTTCACTTTGAGGTATTACCAGACGGAGGTGAAGAAAGTGCAAACACATTTACACATGAAACTTTGACAGAAACAAGAGTTGCTAATAAAAACTTACGTGATTTTTTTCTTATCCAAATAAGAAGAGACTTTGCTGGACTAAGCCAAATCTAAGATTATAACTGCAATATTAATCGTGATTTTCTTCTTCGTCCATCATATGAGAACCAAATATTCTCTTGGACTATTTTTACATGGAATATGTAAAAGCAGATAGCCACAGAACTATGTGGAACTTAGCAAAAATGCTAAGTTTAAGTTGAAATTATACAGCAAGCTCAGGAAATTCTATGTCGTTACCATCTAACGTAGTTTTTAGGCACAAATCATATTATCTACAAAATCAGCTAAACCAAAAGTTTACCTCCTTTACTAAGTGTAGCAGAGGCTATTGATTTGCTGGTATGCACTAATTTCCTCTCATCTTTTTCCTCTATTATTTTGTGTTACATCACTTCCTATATCTATCAGTTCTAGAGAAACTTGATGATACATTTTGCCACAATGAGAGGTTTTTACATTATCTAATCCCATTTTTCCTTTCATGTGACTGGTATATGTTTGGACATAGAGCCAGTATGATTTGAAAAGAGGAACGCTAGATGTTTTGGAAAAAGGAAGACTGAATAACTCTTGATGTGCTAGTCATTGCTGACAGTCATTTTATCTAAAGTGGAAATAACATGTAGAAAATGGGATAATGACAGATAAGAGCAGAAACAAAAAGAAAATGGAAACAGTCATGGACTGATGATAAAGTACAGAAGGTCAATTTAATTTAGGATTTCTCATCATATAAGTCATATCCTTGCTTATTATTTATGCAAGTGTGCTCTCATATAGAACTAACATCATTATACTGAAACATTAAGAAAGTCGTAATAGGCCACTTCTACACAGGCAGTGATCAGTTATGCTTACAGAGAAATGTAGTGGAATATAATATAACAT
The DNA here is from genome assembly GCF_034190915.1 of Cavia porcellus. Classification (NCBI taxonomy): domain Eukaryota; kingdom Metazoa; phylum Chordata; class Mammalia; order Rodentia; family Caviidae; genus Cavia; species Cavia porcellus. The sequence goes on from NW_026947496.1 coordinate 57,056,614, forward strand.
AATATAGTGCACAGTTTGGTTAGTTAGCCTCCAAGTAAGAACAACCTTAAATAGAGCGGTTGGATAGAAAGAAAATAGCACACACACTGAGCTAATTCAAGTCATGCAGTTAGTTAAACTTAGAAATGTAAAAAGCAAAACAGAAAAAAAAAAGATAAAAGATTAGCATAGGAATGGAAAGAGAAAGACCCTTCTGCCTAGGAAGAAGGTTCTTATGCAAAGTTTGCTGCATGTTTGACAGTTCCTTCCTATCTCAGGACTGAACATTAGAAATGCAAAATAACCAGATTCCTCTAACTTTGTCCAGCTGAGTAATTTATTTAAAAAAAAAAGTTTATAACCTCTCCTGTGCCTTTTATTTCTATAAGACCAAAACAAAGAAAGTTTGGTGCCTTTGGTGCCCATTCTACTTCAGAACTTCTTCCTGGTGGGTGTTCCTCAAGAACTACTCTCTTATTTACAGTAAACACTCTCTTAATTTCCTCTTTTTGTTTCTGATTTCATTCTTTAATAAGAGAAGAATGTAATCACATTTGTACAAAATTAACTGCTTCAGAAAGAATTAAGCTAGGGACTAACAAAATGTTACTTGCTTTGTGAGTTGTTGGAGCTGACAGACACACGAATTCAGTGCTCACCTGTTTCTCTACCAACAGGATCTTTTCCGTGTCTTCCCACCAAGTCACAGATCTTGACATTTGGAGTACTTTCCCAGTGGGATGCTTCCCCATATGTTAAAGTAATCACATCACAACACAGCAAACTTACAGAATGACTCTTGCTAGTAATGCTTATCTGTATTTTGTCCCTGACAGCAGCTGAAAACTTACATTAACATAATGAGAATTAATCCTGACAGAAACAATACAGACCTCACACTTTTGAAAGGGTTTCTAATAGGTCCTATGATTTCAGTGATTGTCTTTGTAAACATTTTCCTCCCTACAACATTTGTGTGTGCTACATGAGTTTGCATTGTAAACTGTACCAATTCCCAGTTTCTAAAATAAATAGACTCTAATGTAATTTGCCTTCCACAAAATTGCTGGATTCCCACTAGTTTTACAATGTTTTGAATGATTAAACTGGAAATACATATTCACTGTGCTTACATTTTCACACATTCATTTTACAGGTACACTTTATAAAATCAGGTATTTATACTTTCTAAATATGTTTTCATCAAAACCTAGTGCTTTGTATTTAACTAAAAGACATTTGAAAACAAATTTTGAAAAGGCAAAAGAACATAATTCTGCAAATAAACTCCAAACGAAGGCAACATGATTATCTTTCTGTACCCAAATTAAACAGTACATAAAATAAATGTAATTACAAGTTAAAGGCAGCAAATAGAGTACAGATACATTATGGAAATGGATAGAATAATACTGAATAACTCAACCCAATCTTGAGTTTATTTGGTTTGAATAATACAGAAATTGCAACTCCTAACTGTGGGGAATTTTTTTCCTGCTTAGTAAAGGTAATAATGTTATAAAACTACCTTTCCTGGAAGAGAAAGTAGACAGAAAAGATCCCCACAGTGTTTAAACATGTGAAATGCTATACTAAGAAAAGAAGTATGCAATATTTCATTGCCATATGATTCATTTTAAAATGTAATAGGAGTATGTCTCTACATTTGTTACAAGTTTTTATATCTTTCAATTCTCTGCCTCTTAAGACAAATGCTTATACTCACTGAACAAAATGAGAACAAAACAAATAAAAAAATACCGAAATTCTGCCATTATGTCTCCTCCACCCCAAATAGTTAGTGTTTCTTTCCTTCTTTCTTTCTTTCTTTTTTTTTTTTTTTTGTCTTTTTCATTTTTATTGGTACCAGGGATCGAACTCACGACCGCCTGCTTGCAAGGCAAGTGCTTATGCCGCTGAGCTAAATCCCCAGCCCCAATAGTTAGTGTTTTACAGATATGGGAACAGAAGGTACAAACCCAATTTGCCCAAATAGACGCTCACCATAGTAAGTGAGGCGTCCTCTGGCTACATTCTTTCCCCGGGAATTCTCAGCGATGCATTCATAGGACCCAGCATCCTCCTGCTGGAAGGCAGGGATCTCCAGCACACCATTGAACTTTCTCAGCTTGATTTTGGACGGAAATGGCATTCCATCACTTCTTCTCCAATTAATCTGAGGTACAGGGCTAAGAGGAAAATTGTCACATTGTTTGTTGTTACCTGGAAGCACTTAAGCCTTGACAAAGTGTTTGTCAAGACAGGAAAAAGCACCAGTTTAAAAGTTGTAACACCTTTTTTATACAAAAGACAGCTAAGATCTGATTTCTTTTATTTCACAGAAAAAAATCACTTTGTACTTATATGGTTTGATCAGTTATACATGCCTATATCTTGTACTCTGAGTATCTATTTTGCAAATAATATACAATAAATTAACTAGTGTTAATTTCCTATTATCTTGTTTTGAAATTCTGTATCATTATTTTTTTCTCTTTAAAATAAAAAAAAATGTGTAACACTTCCAGCTATCAATTACATAAACATAATGCAAAGATTTAACTCTTTAACTTGATATTTTAGCACCTTTAAATCTTTAAATTGATATTATAATAAAATACATTTTACATTATTTGAGTCAATTCATGCTTTACAGGAAAAAAATGCCTAACACATATCACCATATTAGAATACCATAAGTGAACAGAAAAGAGAAAACAACACAAATTAACTTTATGAAATTAGTCCATCATAGCCCTCTCCAAACTTTACTGCATATGCATATTTAGTATATTTTAGGAAGTAAAGAAAAGATATTTGTCAAACACCTCCCTGATGTCTCATAGCAACCTAACAGTAGAGAGCATAGCAAGGTGAGTTTGACAAAACTTACTTTCCAAGAGCAAAACACTCCAGTTTCACGGTTGCACCTTTAGCAGCTGGAAGAGTTTCTGGAAACTGAACTTCTATTTTGGGTTCATATTCACCCATCACACCTGCGATTCACAAAACAGTTAATATTATTAATGTTTACTTTGAAATTGTCTTGTCTGAAAACTTTCTTTGCTCCACTTTATGTTTGTTTGTTTTGTTTTTGAGCCAAGATTCTTCTATGTAGCCCTGGTTAGTCTTGAACTATCAACCTTCCTGCCTCAGACTCTTGAGTACTGGAATTATAGGTCTGCATCATTATACTCGTATATTTGTTGCAATTTGAACTAGCATCTTCCAGTGATGTAAAATACTCACTGATACAGTATGAATCAAATGTGGACATTAATAAACATTTAAGAACTCTGGATTTGCAGATTCTGAAGTTGTCCTAAGTTATCTGTTAGACAGCATGCCTCTCACAGTATATAAAGTGGTAGACTGTTTAAATTCTGTGTTTAGTTTGGACATTTCTAGTCAAACTGAACCGTACAACGACTTCCTGAAATTTCCCATGGAACAAAGTTACATTAGGGGATTTATTTTATTTATTTAATGGTACTCTGGTAACACCCACACCAATGTTAAAGTTATTAAATGGTTCCCTGGTGTCAAGAAACAGTGATTTAATAAGTGGAAAAGGTCAGATTCAATTATAAGTGACAGGAAAGAAGTTCTGGCATTGTGCTGCATCAGGTACAGTTTAGTTTAAATGGGTCAACTACTCAGGCTTACAAATTGGCTTCCTCTGTAACATAAACTCTTCTTACAGTTATCAAGGTGTTGCTGAAACAGATTTTTTTCTTATCTTTCTTTTCAGTGATGCTTTTTAGCCTATAAAACATTTTCAGAGCATTCAAAACCACAAGCTGGTGAAAGTAAGAAACAGTGTCTCCTTTGGAAGTCCTGTAATGTTTACAATGCCTAAGTTTTATTGGTCTTGTTCTCTACTGTTTTGTCCAACTTTATAATATCTAATGAGATAGACAATTCTTTTTAAGGAAACAAGAGACAACATTGATAACCATTGTTGATAACCTTGTACTCTGTTTTACATCATGTGCTATGTCTATCCTTGGTTTTGACTGACAGCTTTGTTTTGCCATATTTGACTTTATTCTCTCCCCCCCCAAAAAAGTAATAAGAACTAAGGAGTAATAAAATCCAAAATGTGTAAATTTTGTTGTAAAAAAGAGAGGGGAAAAAAAGAGCTCTAACGGATATAACAGCAAGTGTGTTTAGGGGTGTTAAACAGCTGACTATATTAATGTTTTTGGATCATTGAACACAGCTGTTTGCACTCTCTCTGTTTGAATGTCCACTTTGTATTCTTTGATACTGTGATTTGAGCAACTGTTTCCAAGATGATAATATGTAATCTATTAACAGGTGATTTCTTACTGCTATGTTTTATTTATTTTTTTGTAGTTCTGTATTACGTGAACCCTTACACCGCTTTGTTTTGTTTTGTGTTTTTCTCTTTTTCCTCTTAAATAAAATTAAAAAAAAAAGAAACAGTGACTTCACTCAAGTGATAGAAATGCAGCCTGGCATCAGGCTCTCAGATCTTCAACCCTTGCAATACTCTATGGTTACTGTTCTGAAACTCTCAATAATTTCTGAAAAAGGAAATGAGTCCTGTTTCCATTTTGTTGTGGTCCTTACAAATTATAAAGGTGGTCCTGGATAAAGACTATGGTTCACAGAATAATTTTTAAATGTTTAATTAGTCTATGTCTGTAGTGCATAATGTTTACATTCATCCTCATCACCCTTCATACCCCACTCTTGCACTAGTTTCACATGCACAGGGAGGGCTTTCAATGAGTATGATATACTGTGGTCATATTCATTCCTTCTATTACCTTCTTTGCCCCTCTCCTCTCTTCCTTCTCCCCCCAATGAAAAAAGAAAGGAAATAACAATTCTTAAAAACAATTCTTTTTAGAATTTTTTTTTTTTTTTTTTTTTTTTTTTTTATTGGTACTGGGGATCAAACTCACGACAATGAGCTTGCAAGGCAGGCACTTATGCAACTGAGCTAAATCCCCAGCCCCCGGAAACGACAGTTCTTCCAAATGTATTTTCACTTGATTTTGCCTGTAGTCACACCACCATTTGTACCAAGAATTTTACTTTAAAACATTTCATACCATCAGAACGCAGCATCAGAGGAGTTGGAGAACCCAGGACTCTGGCGTTTGTCACCATACTTGTAACCACACATGTATAATTTCCCACATCAGATGGCTCCACCTTAGCTATGTAGAGGTGTCCTGTCTCTTGAGAGACAAATCTCCGACTATCTTCTTCAACAAATGATGGATATTCATTGAAGATCCAAGCATAGGATAATTCTAACCAAATATGTGAGAACAGAAAGAAATTCCATTATTAAAGCTTTCCATGGGAGATCAGAAATAAGCACAATTACCTTTGCTTCAAAAGAATGCCCAGTATTTTGTTGCAGGTCATGAAAAGGTACAGGGGGTATGATTCCATTTATTCTTAGTATGGAGAGCACAGCTGATTAACATTCTGGTGGGAGCAGTACTGTTATTTTCCTCCTTATCCCACTCCAGGTCCCTACTCCAGATGCTGCCTCACATGCCTCTGAGGTTTGAGTTTTGCTCCCTTTTTCATTTATATCTACATATTACATGTTCTATAATATTTCAGAATTATCAGTCTATTTATTCATGGCAATTTCTGACATCACAGTATGCGCAGCTCCCGGACCTATGAGGAATTTTGAAAGCAAAATCACTTAACTTGCATGTGAATTCCTTCATGACTAAGACTCTGATCCAAGTCCTGAGACTTGGTACCGGAGAAACCCTGTTCTCTCTTGCTGGTGGGTCTTTGTACATGCTGCTTTTGGCCCTGGTTTCTCTTTTGTTACTTCTCTTTTTTGGTAGCAAACCCCATTCTGCTGAGATAACTTTCAAATGGCTTTTAAAATGTGTTTCCAACATCAGCATCATCTAGAAGTTTTCCTTAACATTCCTTATCTGAGATGGTGCACATATACAGAGCAATTCAAATCTTACTTCTATTAAAATATTTATCACCAAGGATGAATAGTGTATTTACTTATCTAACCTCACACAACTTGAAAAAACAAGTTATTTGAACTGTTCTCCTTTACCTTCAAATCAGCAAAATGAAACATCCAAAGACAAATAACAAGTCCTCAATAGACATGTTCTGAGTGAGTTAAGGAAACAATTATTCTGCTTACTATGAGAATAAAATCCAGCATGAGGGTTACATGAAATTTACTATTTGGTTAAGCAAAACTTATCTATAAGAGATGTTGTTCCTTTTATTTGATATAATGAGGGTTAAATAATAATATACTGTTTGATCTAATGGCTCAGATTGTGCAGAACCAAGTTGATATTTCAGCACAATTACAGTCATTGGGATCTTGGCTTCCTTCTTCTTTGGCTTTATTTTCTTTTACAACTGCATTAACCTTATTGTCTTGGTTAATTACTGTAATGCTTTCCAAAGAACATTTGGAAAACACAGAATTAAAATAAATTTAGTGGATAACAAGTTCAAATACATTTAAAGAATAATTTGAATGGTAAAGAATCTTTCTATTTGGATGAAAAGGACAGCAAATCAATACACAAATTACAATGAGATGATGTGTGAGAGTTGGATGAGAGTTACTATGGATTTCAGAGAAGGTAGAGGTGATGTGCATTTGTGAATGAAGAACAAACCCTGAAGGACACAAGAACACTCAGAAAAATGGGAATAAAAACATTTGCTAAAGTGTAGGACATGGGGAGTCCAGCAGTGGGGTGAGCTTGCTAAGAACCTAGTACAAATGAATTATGCTGAGTGACTCCCACTCTGCATGCAGATGGCCCCAGAACAAACTAGCTGCAAATCGCACAGAAACACTATTTTTACAGATTAATTTATTTTTTTCTTTTCCAGTACTGGGAATTGTACCCAGAGCTATTGCATTGAGCTATAGCTCCATCCTCACCCTTGCACCTTTTTTTTTTTTTCTTCTAATTTTCTCTTCAATATCCTGAATTTTTTTTAATTTTGCTTTTATTATTCCAGACAATTTAAGAAAACTGCTTGTAATATGCTCTATTGTTTATCCCCTGAATTTATCTTGCATGCCCTGGATATCTGTGGTTGCATTTTGCTTCATTGTCTTATCATTTTCTATTGTTTTATTTTATTTTGTTTTCTATGTTAATGCTTGTTTCTTCTTTTTTAAAATTTTTTTATTATTTTGCAGGTAGTAAAATACAACAGAATAAGATGGAATAAAGCCAATTTAGACAGTGTAGTGAAATTGGTACAGAATTCACAGCAGGCTACCGGGATAACAGTAATAGGTACTATAGTGTATCTCATTATCTTCACAATAGTTGTTCTTTTAATCAAGTATGGCAAAAACAAATGAAATAAAGAACATTATAGAACTTATCAAAACAGAATATTGAACAGAGAGATACCATTAATCAGAATAAAGCAAAACAGTGATAAAAATATTTGCCTTCAAAGAGATGGTAGAAGGAAATCCCCCTTATTTGCTATACTGCATATGGTCAACCTCCCAAAGAGATGCTCAGATCTCTGGCTCCCATTTGCTAATGAGTGGAGGGATGGAGAGGTGTGATGTTTGATTCTCAGCCTGTGCACGGGTAGGCTCATGGCCTTGTACCAGGGAGGTGAGCTGGTTTCCCAGCGCCCCAAGTTCCAACATGGCATGGATCTTGGGAGACACTGGTGGTTCTCACCCTGGAGTGGCTGCAACCTGCTATGCCACAGCCACTTACCAGGGGGGCGAGCTGGTTGCTTGGTTTCCCAGTGCCCCAAGTTCCAACATGGCACAGATCTTGGGAGATGCTGGTGGTTCTCACCCTGGAGGGGCTGCAACCTGCCACACCACAGCCACTTACCAGGGATGTGAGCTGGTTGCTTTTTTTTTGAGAAAATATTTTGCTGAGTCACTAAATTGATTGGTTTGTGCTCAAAATTTCAGTCTTTTTGTCCCAGGTTCCCAGAGTGTTGGAATTACAGGTGCAGGCACCATGACACCCAGACCTTCACACTGATTTTTAAATCATTATCATTGAAGAATGTTCCACAAGAGCCTAATAAGTCTTGTAGTAGGTTATAGAGTCTGAAGCTGTATGGTGAATTATATGAAAATAAAATATGTCTCAAGGATCCATTCCACAGATAATATGCTTACCCTGATCATGCTGACTGTTATCATGCTTACTGTTTCAATGGTGCTGAATACACCACAGAAAAACAATTATACTGAAAAGGTAGGCTACATATTTTTTTTCAGTTGTTCAAGTTGGCAAGTTTTTATAGCAGTACCCTTACTGGTCTTTCTGCTGCTTTCAGTATCTAGGTCTCCAAACAATCTTTCAATCTTGAAAGAAGGCAGGCAATCTTACTCTGCTTTTCAAAGTGCTCTAGACATAGAATTAACATAGATATCCCACTCTCTTTGATTAGCTAGGGAGATTAAAACTTCCACCACTCCCCAAGGTAGTAGACCTTAGCTAAGTCTTAATATCAAGAAGTTACTATAGAGATTATGATGGTTTTGTCTAATGACACAGTAAGTGACTATCAGAAATAAAGAGATAAAGTCAAAATTAAAATTATTCTAATATGCTACTCCTGGAATGAGCAAGAAGTGGATGTGTATGAACCCAGGGATGGACTGTGGCAAACAGAGATATTGCACTTAGGGTTCCCTTCAAGAGAACGCACTGCATGGAATTAGGTTGAATTACGGCCTTCACCTGCTGCTCCAAGGAGCCACAGAGCCACATTTCCCTGGGCTGTTGCTGTGAGGCGAACTCAGTGTGAGGAGTGATGCTGGCACATTCTTGGCCAGTGCCGGATTTCTCTAATAGGTAAATTTGGCTTGGAGACTGTCCATATAATGATCACAACAGTCTCAGAACTGATCTTTGGGCAGACATTTCCCTCTCTGAGCTCTCTTTTATTGTTCACAGCTATGGAACCTCAAAACTGTGAACACCACTCTCAGGATCACTCTGCCTGTGTCTGTTCCCTCCCACTTCTCCTTTATAGGTACTTCCCCTGGAAACTTTTGCACATCTGATCCTTTAATCCTGCCAAGACGTCTGCTTCTCAGGAACCTGAACTCACAGGAGGCTGCTGAAACAGTACCGGCAAAGCTACAGGAAATCAGCTTTCCCTTGGATCAGGAAATGTCCACTTTTACTAGTTTCCTGTTCAGGGAATAACTGTTCTAGTCTTTATTTTTCATCAAGATCTCTTCTCATTACAAGGTTCCTCAAATATACACTGAGTCCCTACTGATCTCATCTCAAGGGGACAAATTAAGGAGCAGAAGCCCCAAATTTCCTTGCATCATTGGAAGACAAGTAGTGAGAAGGTACTGTTTCTGTAGCAGGTAGAACTTACACATTCTTCTTTCAGGAATGTATGTAAATAGGAAGATTCAGAAGTCTATCTCAAACTGGTATACTGATAGCCCTTAAATTACAAAGAACTCACATTCTCAGTCACTTGACTCTAATTACATATGTGATTCTCATAAAATTGCACAGAATAAATACATTCTCTGTATTTCACTCTCTAGGAAGACTTTTCAAAGAGCTTTTTTCATAATTATTCCCTTTCTGATTTCACAACAACAATATGGTCTATAAAATTTCTAAATTAAAAATATAATCTTGTAATACTGAAATATACATAATAAAATTTATCTTAAATACCATACTACTCTGACTTAGCTAGAGGCAAAATATAGAAATAAGCAATAAAATGGTGCTCCACTCTAATGCATTCTCAGAATATCAAAAGACTAAAAATCCTTCGTAAGCAAGAAAGAAAATCTAAGGGTTTAGCTGGGGTAAATGGAACAAATAACAGAAGTAGGACGAGAAGTCACTCTGGGGGCTGAAAGTGGTTCTACTGAAAATAGATTGTGAGACTCAAGTAGGAATGTAGAAGTCACTGCCTGATAAATACTGGTACTGTTTAAATACAAATTTAAAAGGGAGTTTGGACATAAGGTTGGTGTCTTGGGTAGAATAACTACTCACCTACATCAACATTTTAATATCTGTAATCAGGGTAAGTGTTACTTGACATGGCAAGCAAGATTTTGCATATATAATTAAAATAAGGATGTTGAGACATGAAGATTATCCTGGATTATTGGGATGACTCAAATGTTAATACTAAGGATTCACCAAAGGAATACTGATGGGTCATGGTTGGAGAAATGCAAATGTGCTAATAGAAGTAAAAGGGGTAGTCAAAAAAAGTATTTTAAGGTGCTCGATGCTAGGTTTGAAAACTATGGAAGAATACGACGTGAATCAAGCAGTGGGTAGCCTCCCTGAAGCCAGAATGGCAGAGGCACAGACTCCCTAGATTCTCCCTTTGAATCTTCATATAGAAAGTAGTGCTGCTACATTTTGATTTTCTTTTTCTTTCTTTCTTTCTTTCTTTCTTTCTTTCTTTCTTTCTTTCTTTCTTTCCTTCGCTAAATGAAACTGATTTTGGACTACTGCCCTGAAGAACTATAAGATAATAAAGTTGATATATGTCATTAAATGTACAGTAATTTGTTATAAAGATCACAGGAAATTAAATACATATGGCAAAGGGATTATGTAGGTTGATGAAGTTATGAATCTTGCTGTGAATCCAGAGTGTTCCAATATAATCACCACAGTTCTTTTAAGGAAGAGGGGCACAAGAAGATCAGAGAAGAAGGTGTGACTCTGAAATAAAAATTCTGCCTGTTGTCAGCCAAGAGCCAAAGAATGTGGGCCACCTATGGAAGCCATGAAATACAAGGCAAGAAATGCTCCTCCAAAGCCTGTGGAAGGAAGGTTTCCCTGCCAACCCCTAACATCTTGGTGCTATTCCGAAGACTCTGATTTGGACATCTGATTCACAGAACTGTAACACAATAAAGCTAGGCTGTTTTGCCAGAAATATAGCTCAGTATTACAGTGTCTGCCTAGCAAGTGTGAGGTCATGAGTTCAATTCCCGGTACCAAAAGAAAGAAAAAAAAATTGTAGTTGTAGTTGGCTACAACCACACTGGGAAATAGCACAAATGATAATTAACACCAGTCCAGCATGTACAATACATCAGATATAATCCTAACTGCACTAGGTTAAATTTCCAAACAAATGTGAATGACCAAAAACAAAAAGGGGAGGAAGTCTAGACTTGGAAGAAGAATCATATTTTAAACAATGTGATTATGAGATCAGAACATTGAGAAAGGATGAACGATTGCAAAAGCGATATCAATCTACAATCCCTTCAATCAATTAATAATTTTTTTAACAAAAATTGAAATCTTTAAAGACTTACAGATCAAACCTGCATTTAAAAAGGCATGGTGTCAGGAGAACTACATGAAATCTGTAGCACCTAATTTTGAATTTAACTTTCTTTTTCAGATGTAATGAAGCAAAACTTTTTTGTTAGAGAAAAGATTTACACTACTTTTTCATTTACTGCCCGCAGGTCTATGTTAAAATATATAAGGGATTATTATGATTGAAAACATCTGAGAATTTGGTGATTTACTGCATTCTGAATAAAGTAAAATATATTTCCTTTAATGCTATCAGAGTTTACTTATCATAAATATCTGCATTTGCAATAAATGTTAATTGTATACAATGAAGTAAAATATATACCAATTTAGCATTCTTTGGGGATTTTTCAAGATCATTTCATATATTATGATAAATAAAAAGCTATAGTAAAAATGATAACTTTATGTACTCAAACAAGCTAGACTTCACAGAATCTTTCAGAACCTCTTGAGTAAATCATAGGCACATTATGCAAAAATCACTTGGCCACTGGGCTTTCTATTAACAATGCTATGTGAATATTAGGAATATGAAACATTTTTTATTAGAAAGCTAAGAGAGCTTACCAATCAAAGCTATAAATTAAGAAAATAAAGTACTGGCACTTTGTTTTCTACAATGTAAATATGATTAATGACATCACTTCTCCAGCCACATCCCTTCCCAGTCACTTACGTATTAAACCAGTCAATTTACCATGAAATATGTCACTCCAGTGTTTACCTAGAGATACATTAATACACACACTACTGACATTTAGGGTTTATTTCTAGTTCCATTACAAGATTCTATTATGAAAGAGATTTAATCCTGTGCCATGGTACTTTCTAGACAAAATTATGTAGTTGGGCAAAATGTAAAAGTAATTCTGGTCATTTTATGATGCCAACTTGTAAGTCTGACCTACTTCAAAATAAGGTATATTCAAAACTGTGTGAAGGCTTGCTTTATGTCATTCAGGATTTCTATCACTGATTTACAGATGGGAGGAGTATGGTGCTCTGATACTTAGAGATGATACTCCCTTGGCAGATGTGGGATGGGATGTGGTATGTATTCAACAACTGAAAAGGAATGGTCTATAGGCCAACATAAAAGGCATCAATGGGCACACCTAATGCTTCAGAGTATAAAATGTCACTCTGAGTGTCAGATGTTATAAATTCTTGTATCACAAGCAAGATTATGAGATATACTAGCTTTGTTTTTTAGACTGTAAACATCTACCAAATCCATTCTAGTTTACATTGCTAGTAACTCTCACCTGTGAGTGTCCTATAATGAAGAGAACAAATGATCGAGGAAGACAAAGCAACAAAAACTGATATTTCCTTTTTCCCTTCATACTTTAGGGTTGGTTCTAGGATGGAGTTTAGTACTACAGGTGTGTGTGTGTGTGTGTGTGTGTGTGTGTGTGTGTGTGTGTGTGTGAAGTCCAGACTTTCACCTGCTCTGTAAACTAAATATTTCAAATAAAAGTTGTACATATTCAGTTGTTGCTGCCTATGATTGCTTGTAAGCTATAAGATCTAAGCTGTTAACTCATGATGGAGACTCGATGGCTCATAAAGCTTTGGCTATTTATTTACCTCACCTGTAAGAAAAGGTTTGCTAAACCTCACTCTTACCAAGTGTTATCTATAGACCAGGCTATGAGTCTGCCAATGCCTTAACTTTCCTGATTAAGTCTTACCAGTCTCTTTGTAGAATGGTCACGTTCTTCGAAGTCCCACAAGAAGTTCTGCAATGCAGTGCTCCATATCTCCTACTTGTTTCTCATCTTAGTTGCCTTCAATGAGCAACTGTGAGCCAGCTGATGCCATCACTCTAGCTTTCACAAATTCATAAAGCTTCATGAAAGGCTCTGTTGTTAACATTTTTTGGTTCTACCATTTTGTTTTATAAACTGTAGGATTTCTTTTAGGAACTGTAGGTGACACCATCTTTGATCATGCTCTAACATGATGCTGCCCTTTCTTATTTTCACTTTAAGTTTTTCTTTCTGGAAACTTCCTCACAGTAAGTGCCTCCATCTTTCCTAAAATCACAGTGGCTGCCATTGATCTAACAAGGTTTCTAAGGTACCCAAGTGACACTTTCCTTTATATTTATTTTCACAGAAATGTAGACAGCACCACTAAAGATCATTTTGTATTTTTTATTTGAGCACAATAATTATTTTTCTCATGAATTTTATTATTTGTTTAAAAGAACTTCCTGTGGTTGAATTTGTTCTTTTTTTGCTCCAAGAAGATCTCAAGATGGGGTGGATTGAAAATCCAATGATACTCAGAACAGAACACCAGCAAAGACTCAGGGTAACTGAAGAGAATGAACACAATCACTGTAAGCTTTTATTGGCATCTATTGGAAAATTTCCTTCTAAAAGGCTGCCAAAGAAGCATAAAATTCCTAAGGAAAGTAGCTTAAATTTTTATAGAGGAAAATAAGAATCAGTGAGAACTTCCTGAGGTGTTTTATGAAGATCTCACAAACTCCCCAAGTGACCCAACTAACAATCATTGTAATCCCTAACTTGTGTGTATGTGAATTCGCTAGTATAACAGTGAGGATCAGGAAGAGAACATCAAAATGGCAATCTTGAAGTTGAAGAAAGAACAGGTTGCATTTTTAGGCTTCCTCATTTCTATTATTAAAATACCTTTCAGAACAGTTCAGAGACCCTAAAGCATATTAGAAAGTGATCTTAGGGGGCTGGGGATTTAGCTCAGTGGCATAAGCGCCTGCCTTGCAAGCAGGCAGTCATGAGTTCGATCCCTGGTACCAAAAAAAAAAAAAAAAAAGAAAGTGATCTTAACATTAATCCCAAACCAAAATGGTGCAGGGGACTAGAATTTTCATTGCCAAAATGCTTGTGCAGCTAAAACAAAATGCTTTGTAATAGGACATTCTGCACACTGCCACACTTGATACAATATGCATTTCAGTGTGCAGATCTTAAATAGAGCTCTGATGCTAGACTTGCACTTTCCTCATAATTTATAGTGAATGACAGGCATTTTTATGACTTCTGTGACAGTAAATAACATTTTATTTTTAAGTGCAGTCCAGGAGAAAGTAAAGAAACTTACAGCTCAAGGGAGTATTAATTGGAGCCAATTATAATTTGATTGACCTATCTTGCTATTAAAATGATATGCAAAATTTACACTGCCTTGCAAAATGGAAATTTTTTTCAGAGCAAGCTAACTACAGAAATCTCACCCTTTAATGAATCCAGAGGTGGTGGTTTTGGGTTATAATTCCCACATCAACTCTCAGAAGCTAATTCCAGAGGGGGGTTTCCACAGAGTTGCAAACGATACAAAAGAACCCAGTTGATGAGGAAAATGGAAAATGAGCAGTAAAATAACTGAAATAATTAAGAGCTAGGGAATACAGGAACGGCAACACAATACCTCTGTCCATTCTTTATTAGGTCTCATTTTCTTTTATTTGAATTTTATTGAATTTTATTCCTTTTTCAGGAATGTCATGGAGCACCCATTGTTCTTTTCCTATTTTTCGGCTCCTATTTAAGAGTCGAATTTCATCCATTTTCATTGGTAAATAGAAATAAGGTCATTATCAGAAGATGAAGTCACTGCACCAAATTGGAAGAGTTTTCTTACCAAGGACCATAAATGACTCCTAAGGAAGATGGAGAAAATGTTCTCTCTCTGTCTCTCTCTCACTCTCTCTTGTTCTGTCTCTCTCTCTCACTGTCTTTCTGTTTGTCTCTCTATCTCTATCTCTGTCTGTCTCTCTCTCTGTCTGTCTGTCTCTCTGTCTCTGTCTCTCTCTCTCTCTCTCTCTCTCAGTACTACTTACCATTATTAACACATCAACCTTCCATTAAAATAGATTTAAATACTACTTAAGTAAGTATTTAAAAAGGAATCTTTATACCTTTTCACCTAAATTTTTTCAAATATACATTGAAATTAAAAGCCGTGGCTTCATTATAAAGTGCACTATCAAAACAATACAAAGCCACCTGAATTTTAAGAAATAATGGCTATCAAAATATTTTCTTGTGCCATGTACACAATGATGCCAGAATCTTTGAAATAAGCAGAGAACAACAACATAACATCCCAATGCTCAGAGAAGTCAATAAACAAAAGTAATCCGTCTCTAGCCTTCAAATCAAGAGAGTAGGTGCTTTGGGTCCAAAATGATATGGTGGAGGTTTCACAGAGGTTTCTGGTTCAGGCCAAATATACATCATAGTTCTCAGGTTATGATGAAAGACAGAAACTTGAGCCAGAAAGAAAGCATTTGCAGTGTCTCATGTTATCTGCTTTTGTTCTGTTATCTTTTGAGGCCTTTCCTTTCTTGGCTACGCAGATAAGCAAAAAGAAAAATCTATCACTGTTCTACCCTGAAGATATATCTTTCAAAGCTGGAAAATGGGAAATTCAGCAATCTTCTCTATGAATTCAATAGTTTAGCTAAAAGAAATCTCTTCTGAAACTATAGAGAAATATGCACAAGAAAATATGTTACCACTAAAATTCAAATTTCAGCAAAAATTCTCATTTGTTTGATGTTTAACTCTGATAGGAAATATTTAAACTTTATTTTTATTTGACAAATAACTGTAAAGTGGAGAGTAATATGACATTTTGATATATGTATATAGTAGGAAATGATTAAATCAAGTAACACATCCATTAGCTCACACACTTTATTATTTTGTGGTGAGAACATTTTATTCATCTTATTAATACTTGTATTTAACACAAAACATTTACATTGCTTGTGTGGATGTGGGACATGTACACAGCACATCCAGGTCCTTTTGTTCAGCCCTTCCTCTCTTTTCTCTCCACCTCTTGATCCCCTTTCCCTCTGAGAATAATCCATCTCTACACTTGCTGTTTTTCTTAAATTTACTCTTTGTTTTTACTCTGGGTTTCTCAAATAAGAGAACCCATGCAAATCCTTAAATTTGTGTGTCTAATTCATTTCTTTAACATTATGGTCTCAAGGTGCACTCATTTCCCTACAAGTGCTTCAAGTTTATCATTTATGTAGAAGAGTATCTCATTTGAGGTGAGAACATTTAAAATCTCCTCTTTGCATCCTTTGACCAACATCTGCCCTTTTCTCCCTATCCTATTTCTGGAAATCCATCATTCTATTCTGTGTTTCTATGAGATTTCACACAATATCTGCCTTTCTGTGCCATCTATTTAATTTAGTATAATACCCTCCACTTTTATAATTTTGCAAATGAAAATTTCATTATTTTCAAAGGCAAAATAGTATTTCACTATGTGTGAATCATACTTTTTGTCCATTTGTCTGTTGACTGATGATTAGTTTGATTCCATGGCTATTGTAACACTGCTGTTAACATAGGCACACATGTCTTTTTTAAGAAAGAGATACTTTCTGAACTTTGATTGCAAACATGTAATATGTTGATAAGTTGGTTTATTTTTCAAATCCTCCATATTGTCATAGCTTTGTATCAAATATATTTTTTATCTCTTTTTATAGTATATTCCAGTCAATATAATGAATATTTTCTAGTCATAGATTGGGATCTCAAGCAATATTTTAGTCCCCTTAACTCAGAATCTCTTCTACAGTTTCCAATAATCAAGACCGAGGAATGAATGAAGTTAATGTCCCTCATTCTACCTGCATCTTGTCCTTACAAGTCTCTCAAAAATTAATGGTTGTTTAGGGCTGGGGAAATAGATCAGTGGTAGCACATTCACTTAACACATATGAGGTGCTGGTTTAATCCCAACATTGCCTCCCCCAAAAGATTACTTACATCACACGAGATTCTCTACATTTTATAAAAATCATCTGATATAAAATTCATTTACAATAGTAGCTTTACCTTAGATACTTAAATGATTTTTTCCTTCCCATATTTTATTTTTTTTTAATTTCACTTAACTATTGGTGAAAGTAAGATGGTTAGTAATAGGCCAATATGTTGTACTGGTCAATAAGTTTGACTTATAAGAACTATGAAACATCTTGATATAGGGTATGCCAAAGCAACAATATAACGAAAAAATTCTTTATGCTATATTCCAGTGCCAGGCAGATCTTATATTCTTGTACCAGGCTAAGGGATACATGATCTTCTTGTTCCTTCTTAAGGAGTTATTTTAATCTGATTATTGCTCTAATATAAAAAAAATGGATGATAATTCATTTTGCTTTTCAAATCACTAGAAAAGTGATTAAAGTAGGTAGGGTTACATTAAAGTAGGCAGGGTTACAAAAAGGAAAATAAAATATGTTTTAGTCAAATTTGCAAACAATAGCTTTGTATTTGGGGGCGCCAGTGGCCAGGAGGAAAGGATCCATAACCACTGGCCATAATGCTCAACTGGTTAAAAGGGAAGTGATCCTTAAGCAAAACATTTAAGGTAATTGAAGTATAATGGTTCTTCCTTACAATTATCCCTAAAGTGCAATAAAACTTCTCTTTATTAATTGAATTAATTTTTTTCCTTTTCATTTTTTCAAAAAGAAGCAACATAAAATAGAAATTTTAGGAATATTAGCTTTTTTTAAAACTCCAGGTATATTTACCTGAATAGAAAGAAATGCAATGTAACTGCTTGCTCTCTCTTGCAAACATTTCTGTATAAAAGTGATGCTAATAAAAGAAACAGATCTCCTTATGAAGAAGAAAAAAGTCACATACATAGTCTTCAACTCCCAAGATGAAACGACTTTACTTCAAGAAACAAGTATGCATTGCATATCTACAGTAGAAGAACAACAGATTGTGCCGTCATCAAACTCAAGAATAAACTTACCTAAGAATGCTAATCTGTAGGGCATAATGTTTATTGATCATTTTTCAACTGGACTGACACTGAACTTTATTCCTCAACTAGTAACCCAATATTACTACTTCAATTCATCCTCCTAGTGATATCGTTTTTATTCTCTAAATGAATTCACAAGAAACAAGCTTTCCTGCTGATTTTCTCTGCTTAGTTTGATTGTTTTCCTTAATATTATCTCAGGTGATATAAAGAACTTTTCTTACAAACACATTGAGACAGTTGATATTCTATGAGAAAAAGATGCATCTATTTAATTAGCCCAGTGGGACTCAAGACTTGCTTCTAGACATTTTTCTTGTCTTTTTTGAAACCATATGTTGTTTAAGATATTGGGAATTCCTGATTTGCTCATATTTGTTTTATACAGTATTTTATTTTAACAATATATCTTCTAGGAAGTTTATGGGGTGTGTTTATTACTTTCAACCATCTATTTTATTAACTCAATTAGGAGACATTCAGTTGGCACGTAATGAATGGCTTTTCTAGCTCCCAATTTGAGTATGCTACATTACAGAATGTTTAGAGTACCATGTTTTATATCACTGACGTTCTTCTACCTGTACTTTATTTCTGTCATTCATATATACTTATACTGGTATTTTTTTAAAAAAAACAAACTAATGTATTTTATGCTTCTCTTTAGAGAAATATTTTCAAATATAAATTAAGAGAATCTTTTTGTACCAATTTATTCTTCAGAGGAATTATGAAGTAAATCAAAGAAAATAATCTTAAAATCTTAATCCTTAAGTAAGGATTGAATCATTGTTCCCTAGGTTGCCAGGTAACCTCTAACGGTGGCAGGTAGACACAGCATGAAATGTCCCTCCAAAATTCTCGTTTGATCCCTTATAAATAAAAAATTTAAAAGCAAGTTTGTCACCTAAATAGGCAAAAACCTATTTCAAAAATCAAAAGATCATATAGAATGGTAGAAATTCAGAGTGTAAAATACTGCTCAGGAAACAACAGAGTTTGACCAGGCTATTTCTTTAAATGTTAAAAAACAAAACAACAACAAAAAAAACCCTGATATTTGGGGTATCTTGGGAAGGAGAAAAGATCACTAGTTTGGAGTTATGGGATTCAATGGTTAGTCTTATTTTTGTCATATAGGAGTATGTGCCATTTGTAAATTCACTTGAACTCTTTGGTATCGATGTTTTTCCATCTGAAAAATAAGAGTATTGCATGAGACAATTCTGGGTGCCCACATGCAGGATCTGAATTCTGTGGGGACCATGGTATTACCATAAGAACTGGAAAATTCATCACCATGCTGTGGTTGATAGGCTGAGCTAATTAAAATGCCATATATGTACAAGTCTTGCTATTTAAAATGTGTGAATAATACAATGCGTAACAAAAGTATGCATTCATTTAAAGATTTACTAAAATAACTGTACCTTCAGGAATTATGTATTTTTCTCTTTAAAACACAAAAAACAGGAACAGGGATGCAGCTCAGTGATATAATGACTGTTGAGCATGTGCAAGGCACTGGATTTAATCATCAGTACCACAGTAAAAAAGAATATAAAACTGGTTAAAATTGAGTGTTTATTGTCACCTAGATACTGATCTTACCAAAATACATTACCAAATTAATATTCCAAAAATCTATGAAAAAAGTTCTCTGACCATTGCACTTACAAATGAGGAAAGTAAGAGGTCGGAGGAAGTCTCACGTAATGTAGTGAGAAGGACTTGGATCTGACAGCATGGATCAGAGCGTAAACCACTCAAAGGGTTGACTTTCCGCCATGCAGTGACTCAGTCATGTGAGACATAGCAAAGTTTTGACCTCTGATTCCATGAATGCAATATCCTAGGGACTACTGGTGTTTAAAATTACTCATGTCCCTCTAAAGAGTAAATGTCTTTTTGAAAGCACCACAGCTCATAAAATGTAGTCTAAATTGGGTATGTTGGCACATTCCTATAATCCTAATATTTTTTAAGCTTGAAACCGAAGCCTTACAAGTTTGAGCCCAGGATGAGAGCACTAAGTCAGCAATTTGAGGAGGCACTATATCAAAATACAAAATACAAAAGGGCTGAGGATGTAACTCACTGCAAAGGCCCTGAGTTCAAACTCTTGTGCCATTGGGGGGGAAAAAAGTAGACAGTGGCAAAAATATGAGCATTGGCTAGGTAAAAACAAGATGAACAAAAATCAACCACGAAAATACATGACTAGGAGCCAACTCTGATTCTGGCATCTATTAGCTCTCCAAACCAGGGCAAGCTTCTATTGCTCTCAGTGTTTCTTTTTGTAAAATTCAGATAATAGTACCTAACACATACGTCTGTTGTATGGGTTAAATTAAAACTGCAGCTGTCCCTCAGTATCTAAAAGGCGTTGTTTCAGGATCTCTATGGATACCAAAATCTCTAGATAATGAAGTCCCTTATATAAAATGGCATTATATTTGCATATAATCTACCCAGATCCTCTTGTATGCTTTAAATAAGATCTACAATGCTTAACGTAAATGCTATATAAACAATGGTTATATTATATAGATACTCTTGATTTAAGATGGCACCATGTCCTGAAAAAGCCATTACACAATGAAAATATTACAAGCCAAAAATGTCTTTATTACATTTAATTCACTGAACATAATAGCTTAGCAAACCAGTGCATTGTGGAGTCAAATTTGAATGTTTCCCCTCGTGACTGAGTTGTTGCTTTCTACTAATCCCCAGCACTGAGAGAGAGGATCACAGCAGATACTGGCACATCGCCACTCAAGGGAAAGAGCAAATTTCAAAATATGATATAGATTTTTACCTGCGTGCATGCAGCTTTCTCAGTGTTGCAGTTGAAAAGACCTAAGTTAAACCTCATGGTCAAGTCAGAGACTATCTGAACTGTTTAGGCAATGATGACATGACAAAAATCTGAACATGTGCAGTTTAACACTTTAAAAAAATATCTGTGATGCATGGTTTGTGGAATCTGTGGATGCCAAAGCTTTGGATACAAAAGGCTGATATTACACATACAGAGGCCTGAGTGACAACTAGTGGGTGTGCAATAATGTGGCCTGGATAATTGTTTTATTTTTGTTTATGCCATGTTTAATTATCCTTCATGGAGATTCAACAAAGCTAAGTATTAAAAATGTAGGTTTTTGTGGAAGAAGCAGAGATGCAGAACTGAAAAAAAAAAAATGCCACAGCAAAGCAACTCCCCCTGATTAAACAGGGATCTGGGGAACAAAGACAAAAATTGAGAATTTGGGGATGCTGATATCAAGTTTTCTGTGCTTTGTTGACATGTTGACACGGAGATACTTCGAAGCGTGGAGGCGCAGCAGCACTTAGCACCCACTAGCAATCAGGTTGGACTGCATGAGTTGTTTTGTAATGATTTTGGCTCACTTTTAAGGGACACTGCGACAAGTACTACTGGATGTATAATTACTGTTATATATATAAAAAAGCGCAAGGGAGAGAAAACAAGGATGAACTTCCGTTAAAACAAACGACTGAATAATAGGTATGTACAGACAGAAAAAATGAAAGAATTGTGCAGAGCCGGGTGGGGCAGGAAACCGGATGGACATTTTGTTCCCAAGAGAATAGAAGTCAATGTAAATATTCCAAAAAATCATCTTGTATTCTTTGAATAGAAAGTCAGTAGGGCAGAACTCTGGCCCTGAGAAATATTCAAAATGCAGAGATGACAAAACACAATACCCTTTCTGCTGAATTTTTGTGACAGAGGGAAGCAGCGTGCACAGGGCAGGAAGCAGAGAGCTGAGGTTTACAATGAGCTGTATTTCTGCAAAGTGGTCTATTTCTAACTAACTTTTGGAAATATTCCCAAATGTGAATAATCATTTCTAAATGTCATCAGACTTTTTCTAACCTTAAATCACAGAAATTCCTCCTCATGGACCTGTGCAGACAGGAGGAGCTTGTTTTGCCTTTAAAACCAGAGAAAGCTGTTCATTAAATGCTTATCTGCTGCCATGGTTTGGGATGAGATTCAGTTATTAAGCGACAAGGAGAAAAAGGTCCCTGTTCCACTTAACTTTTGAACCTTGATTATGACATACTACTGCAGGGCTGGATAAAGGATCTTGATTTGTATTTAGCATGCTAACATCATGCATATAAAATGAGGTCCTGATAATTTGAAATGTCTTCTTTGTTTCTTCAGTCTGATGAATTCTCATCCTGTGGTCAACAGGAGAATTTTTAAAGGCTGATGATCAGGGCATCACAGCCTTGCCAGCTGATGGTGGAGGCAGGATAACTGACACTAGCCTCTGCACAACTAAAGAGCACAAAGACGAGGAACATGACTTCTGATAAAGAAAAACAGGCCCATGGATGAACACTGTCCTGTTGTTTGTCCAAAGGTCAGTACCCATCAGGCAGGTATACAACATGCATTTAAAACTGCTGTACCACAAATTAACTGTTATACCATGTGAGTGCTTTCCTTAAGGAACTGTAATATGATGACACTTGACCTGCTAAGTCAACAATTGTCTTGCCATTATTGTAATTAAAGCCCTCCTGAGAAGTGGCCCAAGCCACCCAAAGGGATAGTCTATTCAAAGCAGATCTGCCTGGCAGCAAGACTAGGAATGATGGCCCCATGATAAAAATGTTAAATAAAAAAATTTAATCTTGAGAAATTTAAAAGGCACATGTCTATAAATAAAAGTTTGTACTCTGAATACTTACTAAGTAGCCAATATACTAGAAGTTTATGAGGTATCTGAAGAATTCTGGAAATATGAATTGTCCAATTCTTAAAATAAGATATACAGGTTGGGGTTCCAATACATGATTTTAAAATTCAAGGATTTAAATTTATGTTTAACCTTAAATGTAAAGACAATTAAAGCTTATGAATTCTCAATGGTCTTTATAACAGGAAGGAAATGAACATATGCAGAGACTAGTCTTACAGCTCAGATACACATTTATTTTTATTTAAAAGTCTTTTCTAGCAATACAAACATTTAAATAAGTGCTATCAATTATTTTTAAATAAGATTTATCTTATAAGTTATAGATAGGGCAGATAAAATAGGTTTAGTATAACAAAATCTCTCTTAACCTCTTTGGTTTATAGAACATCCCACATAATTGCCAGCAGGCACACAGACTAGAGAAAATTGACTGGCCTTTTACAGCCTAAACAAAGAAAGTGCTGGTAGTCCACACAGCAGGAAGCCCTGGATAAAAATCAAAGAACTCAAATTTTATAAGGATTCAGGACATCTAGCCCACTAGAATTTCTTTCCTTCATCTCTTATGATAGTTACTACATTTTAATTTAATTTAATTTAATTACTGAAGCCCCTTCCTGCTGATTTCTGTATTAGAGATCAGTACATGTACTCTCAGCAATTGTCTTGTATCACGGATTACTGCCAACACATAGCTTTATGTGACTTTGTATACAAATTACTGATGGGTAAAACTGAGGTTAATATTTAAATACAATTTTCATTATTAGAAACCACTGACCCTTAACTCTCAAATACTATATATTAGAATAGATATTTATAGACAGACAATATCATGGACATTTATATTTGTGAAGAGAGTAAATTAATGAGGTGGATTGATTTTGGAAAATTCTTACATATGACTCAATAAATGTGACCTTCTCACCATAACTGGAGGTATATATCCAAACCCTGTAATATCACACATTTTGGTATGCTGAGGTAGGAGGATTATAAGTTTGAGCCTGGGCAGTTTAGCATCTTAACAAGGTCTTGTCTCAAAATGAAAAATAAAATAAAAATGGATTGTGATGTAGCTCAGTGCAAACTCCCTGGATTCATCACAAGTACCACAATAAGGCTGGGAGTGTTGCTGGTTCCATGAAAAATTCATATCACTACTTTCTCATGGGAAGATCATGCTCCACACTTACGAAGGTCTATTGGTAAACCATTTTATGTAAACTAACATGATGAAAATAACTTAGAAACAGTATGATTTTGTATTTTATTTGTTAGGCTTTGAAAGTGTTAATACATTGAAAAATTATTTATAGACAACAGTAACAGCTACACTAGTAATGGTAACAGCTAGTATTTCAGAACTGACTCTGGGCCAGGTATGATGTTACTCCACACTTACACGCCATCCCATAACATAGGAGACAGTACCTCTATTTCACAGGTGAGAGCAGTGAAACTGTGAAGGCTAATTAAGATTTCACAAATACAAGTAGAGGAAGCAAGGTTTGAATCCAGCCTGATTACTAAGTCTCTGCCCTTATATCTATAAAATTCTGTGCTCAAAAACTCAGACTTGCCATCACTATCCCCTTTCTCTCCCAATTCCATATGCCTTAGATGAAAGAGAGAAATAGAGACCCCAGACCCAGCAACCTGGAGGGAGCTTCCTTATTCTCTCTGAAATAAATAATGAGGTCATGAAAGACATAATTAAGATTCTTGGGAACAAGCAGTGTGATAATTTGTAGAAGTTAACACTAAATCTTTGTCTTTTTTTACATCTCTTTAAAATCGATCCCCTATCCACATGCCTCCCTCACTGCTCATTGTAGTTAAATGGTACAGAAAATTATACACAATGATCTTCACCAAAGTAGTCTATGAACTTTTAAGAACAAAAATGCCATTTATTAGCCAAGTGATCTCATTAAGGAGCCTCACTCCAACAGTCAACTCTGAGGTTTAATGGACCTGGATTCTCAAAATCCACAGTGCTTGACCTGGGTGGGCTTGAGGTACAGAATGCAGGCTTTTGTTAAAGGATTCGGCTGTATGTATGGAAGAAAAACGTTAAACAATCCTAACAGCATGGCATTTTATACTGTATCTCTCTACTGAGATTTTGCTTTCTTTTTTTTTTTTTTAAGAAAAGCTTATTTTATGACAGAATAATTGGCTCTGATTCCACGCTTCTCTGTGTCAATGTTCTTCCATTTATAGGCCGCAGAAAGCTTTGAGCTGCATTGGAGGAAAAAAGGAATTGAGAAATAGACATAACCCATTTGGAAACTCCACAACACAGCTTGAATAATAGGCAAGCAGAAGTTACAGAAGGAAAGGACTCTTTCCCCAGAGAATTTCACATTGTCATCCTCAGTGGCAAACCAGCCTCAGCCTGCCAGGCAAATTGGGTCAGCCTAACACCTTTCCCAAGTGACATCACCCACCCAGCCATATGTTCCTCAGATACCTTCTTAACACTTAACAGATGCTTTTTCCCAACACAAATCACACCATTATAAAGGTGAATATAGCATAACAATAAAAGTCAGATATCGCAGTGCTCAGATAAATGGGTAAATGAACCAGACAATTAGAATTATGATACAAAAGTTAATTTAGTTGAAAATGTAGAATTAAAAAGATACAACATATCCTGAATATTTTATTTTACATTTATTGATTTCTCTACCACTAATATATTTATCAAATTATAATAATAACCCACTCTTAGTCATGAATTACCTGAGAAATGTCTTAACAAAGGAATTAAACATGTAATGGTCTGTAACATGAATGAGGAAGTTTTAATAACTTTGGGTTTGGCAGCCCAATAAAACATTATGATCACCTTGAGATTCACACTGAAGTTAGAGCCTTGCTTAATGAAAAGAGGCACCACCTAAAAAATGTATGCTCTGCTTAAATACATTCACCTTCCATAGAATGTTCTTTGCATATTAAAAAAGACATAAAATATTAAATACTGTAGTGTAATAAAGGCATAATTGCTAAGAATGCAAATATTCTATCAATATTGATTTACTATGCTGAAAGACAATTTCAAGAGGTGTTTAAGAGTGTGGATTAGGCTCTGGCTTTTTCTATTTATTATATGAACTTGAGCAATTTACTAACTCTGATCTTGTACCCCAACTGTAAAACAAAACAAAACAAAACAAAACAAAAAAACAGGATGTCATAATGATTAAATATTTAATCTATGAAAAGTATATCCTTGTGATACATGTGAAATTTTCAGTAAATGTCAGTTATTGTCATTATAATTGTTATTGTGTTTCATATTTAGATTCTTAATCTAAACACATAGCTTTCTAATTTCCTTGAGAACTCTCACGTGATTTTCTCAAGTACATAGAGCAAGTGAGGAAGAATAAGAAAGAAGAGGAAGAGAAGAGCAGAGGGAAAGGAGGAATGAGTAATATATGAGGAAGAACGTAGTCCAGGCCTTAGGAATGCCAAGGGTCTACTTCAGGATTCTAAAATGATGGGTTAGGCTTAGGGGAAGAAGGGTAACTGGTGATCTGAAGTCGACAATCCTCTTTTTTCACCCCTTTCATTCAACCAGCAAAAACTATTCAGCATCACTAAGTACTTACAACATCATAAAAAGAACATCTGTAAAACAAATCTCAATAACAAAATGCCAAGAAAACCTAGATATTTTATAGAGACGATAATGTATAGCAGAACAAGGTAGAACTCACTGCTAACACTGTACTAGCACGTAAGAATGGAAATTACATATTAGAAATATATCAAATGATGTTAAGTCACTGTGAAGAGAATTTTAAAAGCTTAACATAATAGAAACGGACCTGAGAAGAGACAAGGTTTACTATTTAATGATTTGAATGACAGCTTAGTATTCACACAGCACAGTGTGTACAGAATGTGGTCAAAATATGGTGTATTTCAATTTTTTAAAAAATTATTATAATAAAAAATACATTACCATTCCCTTCAAAATATTACACTTCACTTCAAACACATGTCATTGTTTTTGGCACTTTCTGAAGCAGTTCTGAAAGTCTTCTTCAGGGGACACTTTGGGTTGTACGGCAGTGGCTGCCTGGATACCATGAACAGATTCAAAACATTCACCTTTCACTGTGATTTTAACTTTAGGGAGGAGCCAGCATTTGCATGTGGCCAGGTTCTGTAAACAGGTGGCTGAGGACACATTGCAATGTTTTTATGAACCTGATTTTCCAATAAATAGCCCTCAACAATAGCATTCACCGTACTTTGATCACACTTTGTACAGACACTCAGGAAGAAGGCTTTCAGAACTACTACTGAAAGTGACAAGAATGACAGGCTAAGTGTGTTCAAAAAAGGCATTATGTTGTGTGGGATTAATGCTATTGTCTCCTTTACTGTAATGATTCTTTTTTTTTTTTAATTTTATTTAAGGAGAAAAAGAAAAAAAAAAGCAGAGAAAGGGTACAAGTTATACACATTTATAGAAAAAAATAAACAGTAGGAAATCACTAGTTAATGGATTACATTTTGTCATCTCAGAAACAATTGTTCAAGTTACAAAATTAAAGCTTATAAAGTGGACATTCCAACAGTGAGACTGCAAACAGTTCTGTTCAATGATCTAACAAAACTCAGTAATATCATTATCTATCTTATACACTTAAATACACATGCAATTATATTGTTTAGAGCACTTTCTTTTCCTCTCTTTTGTACAATGACTATTACACATTTTGGGTTTTGTTGCTCCCACAGTTCTTATTACTTTTTTGG
Source organism: Cavia porcellus (assembly GCF_034190915.1). Classification (NCBI taxonomy): domain Eukaryota; kingdom Metazoa; phylum Chordata; class Mammalia; order Rodentia; family Caviidae; genus Cavia; species Cavia porcellus. The sequence continues at coordinate 57,084,260 of NW_026947496.1, forward strand.
AAGAGAGTAGAACCAAATGTGACATAACAGAACAGTCAGTCAAATCAAAAGGGTGGACATAATAGATAATGTAAAAGCATAATACTAGGTGATCAACAATGGTTACCATAATGCCTCCTGCTATCTCTAATGGAATTGCTTATATCATTAGTTATAATAAAATTGAACAAAACAGTAAAGAACAAAGCCAACAAAACCAAAACATTGGAGACATTATAGGTCTTCAAAAGTAGATAATAGGAAACAAGAGACATTGTTGATAACCATTGTTGATAAACTTGTACTCTGTTTTACATCATGTGCTATGTCTATCCTTGGTTTGACTGACAGCTTTGTTTTGCCATATTTGACTTTATTCTCCCCCCCCCAAAAAAAAAAGTAATAAGAACTAAGGAGTAATAAAACCCAAAATGTGTAAATTTTGTTGTAAAAAAGAGAGGGAAAAAAAAGAGTTTTAAATGATACAACAGCAAGAGTGTTTAGGGGTGTTAAATAACTGACCATATTAATGTTTTTGGTTGGATCATTGAACACAACTGTTTGCAGTCTCACTGTTTGAGTGTCCACTTTGTATGCTTTGATACTGTGATTTGAGCAACTATCTCTAAGATGATAATATGTAATCTATTAACCGGTGATTTCTTACTTTTTTTTTTTTTTTTGTAGTTCTGTATTACTTGTACCCTTACACTTGTTTTGTTTTTTCTCTTTTTCCTTTTAAATAAAATTTTAAAAAACAAAACAAAACAAAACAAAACAAAAAAAAAAAGTAGATAATAGTCAACCAGAATGGGCGTCATAATGAATCCCACTATCTTCACAGCTGTTGCCTAAACTTTCGAACCTGGTACTATCAAGCAAAACAGAATAGAGGAACATCAGTCAAAACAAGATGGTGAGAGCAATACAGGGCTTTGAATCAAGATAATGGAAAGTCAAAGTGGGTTACTATAATATATCCTGCTATTTTTTAATTTATTTTTCCCTTAATCAAAAGGATAAAAAAGTAAATAATAAAATGGAGATTGAGATAAAAGAGGGCATAACAGCAAATCAGCGCAGATCAAAACATAACCATTTAAGCAAAATAGTGTTTCACCACAAGATTATCCCGACATAAAAGTAGTTACCATATTGTCTCTTTCCTTGAAATCTTTGAGTATAACTTCGTATACTGTAGCATCAAATATATCAAAACAATGTAAAATCATTTAAGGGAATGAAAGTATTACAGGGTATTTAGAATCAGCTAACAACAACAACAACAACAACAACAAACACAATGGTTTCTGTATAATCTCGTTGTCTAAAAGGTTTTGCTTATACTATCATATATAATAATATCCAATAAGATATCACCTGTTTAGACCAATGGAGACAGAAGAACAAAAGCTTGATGAGACTTCAAAACAAGATGATACTAAATGAGTATTACCTCTTAAGATGTCATTTTCTCCAAAATAGCTGTTCCTATCATCCAATCTTCTCTGCCTCATTTCTGTTGAGCTCTTTTCCTGTCATTAGGTGTCAGTTTGTCTTCTTCATTTTGTTTTCTGCTCCATTCATTGTGGTCTCTCTGCCGCTACTTCTGGATTCTTCGTATTTTTCTTTTTTAGAATACCTTGCAATATTCTCTGTAGAGTTGAATTGGTGGTTGCATATTCCCCTAGTTCCTCTTTATCCTGGAAGCACCTTGTTTTTCCATCAATTTCCAGGGATAGTTGTGCAGGATATATCAATCTTGGCTGGAGATTATTATCTTTCAAAGCTTGAATTATTTCCCCCCACGCTCTTCGTGATTTGATGGTTTGTGCCAAGAAGTCTGCTGTAATTCTGATGGGTGTTCCCTTGTAAGTGATCTGTTTCTTGTCTCTGACGGCTTTTAGTATTCTGTTCTTGTATTGGATTTCTGGAATTTTAATTATTATATGCCTGGGTGTTGCTCTGCTTGGGTTGGTAGGTGGCTGGGATCCTGTATGCTTCATACAACTGAATATCTTTACCTTTTGCTAAATTAGGAAAATTCTCTTGGATTATTTCTGTGAGTAGCTTTGGTAGTTCATTTGTTTGTGTCCCTACTTCTTCTTTTATGTTCTTAATTCTTAAGGTATAGAGCCTCTTATCATCTTCTAGAGATTGAGATAAAAGAGGGCATAACAGCAAATCAGCGCAGTATTATTATTATTATTATTATTGCTGTTTATTGCTTTGTTATTTTTAAGAAGTTTTTCATTTCATGGTCCCATATTACAAATCTGCCCTCCAGTTCAGATAATCTGTCCTTAGTTTCTTTCAAGCTGTTATGCCAGTTTTCGATAGACTTTTTAGTTTCCTGGTATTCTCTTTGAACCTGCTTCACGAATTCTATACTTTCTCTATTTTCTCCATTAAACAATTCTCCCCTCTTTTTCTGTTCTTCCATCTGTTTTTTCTTGGGTGGTGCTTAGCATTTCTCTAACTATTCTGCTTATGTCTAGCTTCAGGTCATTAATAACTTCATTCCTGAACTTGTCTATGAGGCTCTTGAGATGGCGCTTTATATCTATTGGTGCTGGGTCTGCTGTTGCCTCTTTCTCAGGATTGGGGGCCGAGGACCCTTTCTTGTTGCTGCCTCTTCCCATATTCTTTGTTCCTTATATATGCAAGCGTATATAGGAGGCCCAGCTTCCTTCTCTGTCAGCCACAGTCTAATTGAATTGCACTGGCTAAGTGTTCCCACCCACTGCAGTGCACCAGGAAGTTGCAGACAAGGCAGCCTATGCGGGGCCCACCCCTCCAGGTCAATTTACCTTCAGGAGCTGGGACCTGGGCTGTGCTAGCCAGCAGTGTCACGTGGGCTAGGCACTGCTCACCAATCCCGCTTGAGAGGGGGATTAGTGACTGAAGTCACTGCAGCGCCCTGTTCCCGCAAGTCTGCCCGGTCCCAGAGACCGTGGAGGAGTCCCAGTTTTCCCTCACTCACCAGAGGTGGATGCGCAGCTCCCCGCCTGTCCCGCTCTCAACTCGGTTCACCGATTCCCGTTCTCAGAGCCTCCGCGCCTCTCTCTCCCTGCCAAGCCGATGCAGATGCAGTGGCAGCGGCGGGAAACCCAAATCGCGGCTTCCAATGGTGCAGGCTCCAGCTTCCACACTAAAGCTTTATCTGTTCCTGTTATAGCACCAGGATTGCATTCCCAGTTGGTTTCTCTCAGCCCAGTTCGTTCTTGGGTCACCGGGGCATATCTCCTCTTGCTTATGATTCCTTACTCAGCACCATTCCTGAATTCTAAGCTGGGTGTTTCAGAGAGCCTTGTAGCTGCTGCTATCTGTCCGCCATGTTCTCCCAGAAACTGTAATGATTCTTTTAAATTTAAACACTCACTGTATGTTTTGATTACCCCTTATACCGCTTGGTAAGATTTTACATATGAATACTTCTGTGCTACTGTCATACAAATGACTATCTCAGTAATGTGTTCATGTGTTCATAGTTTTGCAGTATATATCAAATTATCTTTTTAAAAGAATCTAGGCACAATATTAAGTTCTAGGTATATTTTACCTTAAAATGTAATTTGTAAATTCCATTATCTATAATGCACGTCAACCACTTTTGATTTACCTTCTTTCCTGGTAATCTATAAATGGCTGCCAACATTCAGATAGTTCAAATTCACTGAAAAGAGCATCTGCAAATTCTTACTGATTTGTTGTTGTTTCTTGTTGTTTTCATACAAGGACTGCTAGCTGCAGAATGTCAGCACAGGAGTTTATTCTTATAATTTGACTAACCAATTGTGGAATGCATATTTCTATGTACTCCAAGAAAAGCAGAGCTTGATTGCTTTTGTTTTAAATCTGTATGTTTGGGACAAGGGGTTTAGCTCAGCAGCACAAGCACCTACCTGTCAAGCATGAGGTCATGAATTTGATCCCCAGTACAAAAAAAAAAAATTTGTATGCTCTGCCACCCCATAATTTAAAAATAACCAGACATCTTCATTCTAAACCATTTTAACTTCCTTCTTTTAAATCTAGTGTTCCTTCCCTGACACATTTTTTCAGAGTTTCAAGCAATTCTCCCTTTTTGAGTGATTTGCAATAGGAATGTTGCTAAGAGGTAACACTTTACCAAGTAGAGACATAAAGATCAGGGAGGAAGGAGATAACCTGGAAAAGATCAGAAAGTTTCAGGCTCTGGGAACATCTAGGACAAAGGTCTTCAGACAAGACTGAAGCTGCCAAGAAACAGAACAGTCAAGAGAGCCATGGTGACTGGGAAGCAATGGGCAGTGGAGAAAGTTGTGCCGATGAAGTCAGGAGGTGTGGAGGGACCAGGCTGAATTTGTGGATGGCGAACTGTACCTTTTACAGACTCTAGTAGACTCAGAATGGTATGCTTACATACACCTCTTAACAGTAATATATTCGGATTAACAATTGCACTCAAAGCATTTGTATCATAAAAGTGCATTCCATAAAATCTCAAACAAAAACAATTTTAGATATTAGGTAGAGGAGATATTGTATAACAGAATAAGAGACATGGTTCAGAGAGCTCAGAAAATTATTTATTCTCCATGGGGAAATCTAAAAGGAATAGCAATAATAATAATAAACTTTTCTAATGGGAGCAGTCAGTGGAAATGTTCATCTCAAATTAATGTAGAACCGATTTTACATAACATAGAGGATTTTGAGAATTAAATTTATGGACAAAACTGTTCTCAAATACTTGTTAAAAACTTAAAGGGGGGTAAGTTTATTTCTATAAAATTGAAGGAAACAAAGGACTACATTTGATTAGCAGAAATAATACGGTGAGTTTGAATTTTATATATATATATATATATATACATCTATCTATCTATCTATATATATATATATATATATATATATATATATATTTGCCAGATCTTAATGACACAAAAACAATGGAAAAATAATGTGGTTTAAACCATAAAGCTATTTAACACCATAAAACTATTTAAACAGAAATAAAAGAATCAATTTTTAACCAAATGTAAAGATATATATCACCTGTGTGACAGGAAGGTTTCATATTTTACTGAGATTTGCTACATTCAACCTCAAGTTGTGTCTTCTTAAAAGTAAAATGTAATGTCATTATAAAGAAGACAATGATGGTAACTATCTAAATTTTCCATGAAAAGAAAGGTACAAAGGGCAATAAAAGCTAAGGAAAGCACATGCATGTTTATATAGATAAATCTGGAAATGTTTAAATGTTAAAAGAATAGTTAATCTCACTTTGTAGATTCACTTGATTCAAAAAGATGGTGTTGGACTAACAAAGCTAGAAAAATGCTGGTTTTTAAGCCTTTGAAATAAATGTTGAAAGAACTATCACAAACAAGGAAACGAGTAACCTCTTTCAACTCCATCTGTGCCTTTTAAATTTTAAAGATGAGATTTTCATCATTCCTGTTGCTCTGCTGTGATGATAAATAATTTGATGTGCATGAGATTCCTTTGAATTTAGAAAAAACTGCAGAAATATAGAATGTTCATTATTTCACATAAACATATGGAGAGTATTTAATATGCAGTGAAAATGAAATTTGTATGAATAACATATTAAGATGATTCACAAAGGATAAGAATTTATATGATTTTTAACAACTGTAATTAATTGAATGCCCTGAGAAGTCTCAGATATTTGCTTGTGCATGCTGGAAACAACTTACTTTGTTTCCTGAAAACCATTCATGACCTTTTTTATCTTGTCAACTGGACCCTAAGTATCATATAATAGGAGCATAACCTCTGTTTCTGTATTCCGAGAATGTGGCATAGAGTATGAACGCAGATAGAAAAATGTAGACAATGGAGTCATCCTGTCCAATCAGTAGCTGATGACAGTATCCATGCTCTGTTGATCACATCACAGTTGGCTTGACTCAGCTCGCTTAATCATTGGCATGTTAAAATATTCATATCACCTGTTACATCTCTCTCTCTCTCTCTCTCTCTCTCTCTCTCTCTCTCTCACACACACACACACACACACACACACACACACACACGAGTGCAAGAATGAAAAAGTCCTTGAGATGACAGCAAGGGTGTAAGAGACTGGAATTTAATTTCCAATGAGCACATTTTATAAAATATTTAGTAAGCATTATATAAGTGATTTTAAAAATACACAATCTAGACCAAGCTAACTATTAATTAGTTATTGGCAAGTTAATGTATTTTACTGGTCTGAACCTGAATCTCCTTATCTATATAATGAGATTCCGTATTTCAAATGGTTCTGATAGAAGTAAAAACGTGAACATGATCAAAGAAGATTTAGCATGCAAGTCTTCAAAAAATATGTAAACACTTTTAACTATGTCTAAATTTTAAAATCTAATTTGACCCAACTTCAGGTGTGCGTCTTAAACTCTGCTCCTCAACAGTTTTACCATGGTGAATTTCAATGAGGGAAAGTTCTACCGTCAGAAAAATATTACAGACATTAGCTGAGAGTGAAACATGCGTACCTAGTATAATCTCTGGTTCTGCCTGTTTACACAGATTGCAACCTGCATATGTCTTGATTGATCACCCTCAGCAAAAAGAAGAGTGAAGGCAACCAAAGTGGCTTATTTATGCCAGTCCTTTGGGCCGAGCAGCAGAGTTGGTTAAAGTACATGTTTGGTGACTTAAAGAACTACTGATATTAAAGAAATCTCAAAAGATCACACCACATCTATTTATTCATGGCTCTATTACTCAACAAATTATCAGACAGCTTTGGATAGAAATTTACAACTTTATTTATTTATTTATTTATTTACTTTTTTTGTACTGAAAATCGAACTCAGGACTTTGCACTTTTCAGGCAGGCATTGTGCCACTGAGCTGTATCCCTGGCCAAGATCCATAACTTTTAAAAATCTTTAAAAACAAATTTCTGAAAGATGTGTCTAATTAAAATTTGTCAGTAAACTTTATACAAAGAAGAGATTCTCCAAAACATAAGGCTCTTCTTCAAAGATCTAATTACTTTTTCTTTTAACTTTTTGGTTTATCTTCAAACAGGATGTGTTCCTCATGATCTCCATTTAACAGATGGAAACACTGAAGTTCAGAGCTGCTGTTAAATTGCTTTCTCAAGTAAGAGCACCATCCCAGTCAGGATCACAATAGAGAAATCTTGCATCTTCCATTACTCTTTCAATTAGAATCTGCTTCCTAGTCATTAACACATTTGCTTCAGCATGCAAAATAAGCATCCTTTGTAGAGTGCTAGTGTGGAAAATTTCCATTAGGGCAAGACTTATTTCATAAAGTTTTATATGAATTCGCAATTGCATAACAGTGTGAAACTCACTGGGCCATTTTAGGCTTTGAGATGCAATTGTGATCAACAATCCCCAGCAACTGTGACAGCAAGATATTTCTATTTGCTTATTTATGAGGAATCAGAGGATTTTTGTGGATAAAGGTCCCCAAACATGTTGTATACCAGGTCACTTTTATAAGGACACAATAAAACCATTAAGTATTTAGCTTTATAAGTCAGTATTGGCAATTATCTTGGGTTACATGGATATATGTGAACATTTCAGCTCTCGAGAAACATATAAAAATCTAGTAGTATTAAAATAGTTTAAAGATTTATTTGTACCAAAAGGACATATTTACATTGTATTTATATTTGCTTAGATTTGTAGATCAGCATTTAACATCAGTTACTAGATCAAAGCAGAGAGTTCCCTGTATCTTAGCTTTCAGAATTGTTGTGAACACACTCATGATTTTCACTGCCTCCGTTAAAGGTATTAATGCCTGTGCATGAAGAGGAAGAAAGAAAAACTGAAGAAAGATAAATTGTGACCCTGTAATAGAGAAATGCTTCTGATGTGTCAGGTTAAATGTGCCTAGCTAATATGAAACAAACATAGTTATGAATTAAAATATTCAAAAAGAGTTTATGCATCCTGGTTCTACTACTTAATAAGATACAATCTAATTTATTCTTGGAACTCAATAATTCACAAAACAAGTTTTTCTTTAACCTCAAATTTTTACTGTTCATCCAAAAAAGTTTCATCCTGTTCTGATTATAATCAAACTAGTTTTCATAAAAGCACATACTCAAGATAAAAGGACTCAAAAATACTTTCTCAGGATGAATTACACATTCTCTCTCATATTCTTATTCATTCTCTCTGTTCTTTCCTTTTCATGCACACACACACACACACACACACACACACACACACACTTATCTAAAACCAGCTGGTTTAAAGATCCAATTAAACATAAAAATGGCACTCAAAAGAACCTTTCTAAAATCCAAGAGATACTCCTTTCTTTTAGTAAACTGAGACTGAGAAACATACTTTCACTCCTACACTATTAACATTAAGTAACGCAATTTGGGGTATTAAAAAGATCCTAGGATACTGAAAGGAGCTTTTGGTTAGACACTGGAGAACACCTTTTTGTTGTTATTTGTTTGATTTTTGGCTAGAAAGCATTGAAGAAAAAAGCCAATTGTCTGAGAATAAACTCTGCAGGCGACACAAGGCCTTATATACTCCTTGTATTCAATGGTACGCTCCCCAGGAGCAGAGGCCCAGAACAGTGAAGTCCTGTGGTTCACACAGTTCAACTTAGGGCATCAATTTCACTCCATGAATAATCATGGGGTAAAAATACAAAAGCTGCGTGAATCTTCAAAATGTAGACCTGAAGATTCAAAGGAAACTTGGTCCTATAGAAAGTCCAACATCCTCTAAAGTTTGAGGGTTTTTTGCCTCTTCCTAGTGAAAAATACAGAAGCGCTGAGTAAAGTACACATATGTAATACTGTCACAAACAGGCAGTTTCTAATAATTGAGGTGGAGCTTTCAACAATGAATCATAACTTCCTATTGGCAGATCACAAAATTAAGTATCATCCGAATTCATAATTTTTGGAACTTTCTACATTTTTAAAAATAAGAATCATGCTTTTTTTCCTTCTATATCACAAACTATGCTGGGTTAATCTTTATGATAGAAACCTTTTATAGCACATAACCTCAAATAAATAAGCTAGAAAACAACATTACAGTTCTCGGCAGGTTCCTAGCATTTGTTTATTGAGCACCTGCTTGAAACTAACAATTATTCTTAATTCTACAGGTATAGGCTGTATATTGTAGCAAATCTCTAACCCATAGAGAGGTAGATTCTAGTTATTTTGGTAAACAGATGTCACTTCTCAAGTACACAAAATAAATAAGCAATAAAATGGAAGCAAATGGAAAATGGTATGGAGCATATAAAACCAAGTAATGTGATAGACGTGAATGAGAAGAGAGGTTGCTTCAGATGTAAAGTACAAGAAAAAGACGATTGCTGCACAATATAAGAGTCAGGCAAACATTTGAGAAGGTCAGTTTCCAAGGCACAGGGTCCTTAGGCTGGGTGAAGTGATGTGACTTCTAGATGGAGCAGGACATTGACTCAGGGTAGCTTGAGTTGTAATGAGAGACCAGATGTTTTGGGCCTTTGGGAAGCGTAAGAGATTTGGACTTGAATATATCCGTGATAAGCAGTGGTTAAAATATGGTACATAATTGAGCAATGAGATTGAAATTATATTTTATAACTGTTATTATGGATTGATCAGTGACTGGAAGGAGCAGGAAGAGCAGAAATAGCCAATCCCTCAGGATTCAATGACAAATTCTGACAGTTTCACCTAGACTTACTGAGCTGCAAAAATATGCAAGATTTTGTTGAGAAGACTACTGATAGGGAAGAGGATGGAAGTAAAAGAAAATACAGCTGCTATTTGACATTCACTTGTCAAAATGCTTCGCACACATTTTTTTCTCAGTTCTCCAACAACTACTGGAGAAGGATGCCTATGATCAGCCCTTCAGAAATACCACAAAGCACTAGATGGTTGGGTTAGGGTTTAAAACAGAATTTGGACTCTAGATAGAAGGCTTAGGATGCAAACTTATCAGTTACAAGGTCACATTAATTCTTTAGTAGGAAAGAAAGCAGCAGAGTCAGAATAGATTGAGAATAATCTAATTACAACTAAATAGGCTACCTAGATTTCCTCTACTATATCACCATACCATAGAGCAGTTTGTGGTCAACATTTTGAATTTTAGTTTGTAATTTTTAGGAGTATACAAATTTATAAATCTCATAGGAAATAGGTGATACTCAAAGAAATAAGGAAGTCATAAGGAAGTTGCTCAGCATTCAGAGATAAATATTCTGATTTCCTTATTCTAGTCATTAAGCTCATTAATTCAGAGTAGTTAATCCTCCTGCTGGCTTGCCTTTTCCCTCCTGCCTCTAGATTTATTGACATTGCCTGCTATGCTTCATGGGGACTTCTTGTATGAAAAAATGCCTTTTCCTATCACATAACACAATATTTTTAACATGACTTTCCCCCTATTCCAAGCTACCCTCTAGTCGGCTTCTAAGAAAGTCACTACTCATTGTCTTTTCTTACAAACATCCCCGGGTAAGTCTTACTCTTAATATTATAGACTATTTTTGGGCGATCCTTTACACAGAACTCTCCCCCTTACGAAGAACTTTGACTCTAGTGGGCAAAAAAATAAATACATAAAAATAAACAATGACCCAAACTGTCAGGCTACATTTATCTTTTTAAGGAGTCTATCCTACCATAAAGCAAGTGCTGAAATACTAGAAATTTTCTGTTTTAAACAATTCAGATGAAAAAAAAATACAGGTATTTGGTAATTCAGCCAAAAGGAAAGGAAGGCGGCTGCTATGTTTTCTTTATAAACTAACTCTAGTTTATGTAATTGGAATATCTTGAAAGTGTCCAACCATTTCTGTATCATTCTCTCTTGGACTAGCTCTACCTTTGCTTCCCAACAAAATGTAAATTGCTTGCCTTTTAGAAAACTTTTAAACAAAACAGAAACAAACAAACAAAAAACTTTCCCATGTAGAATTCAACTTATTCTTATGCTGCCGAAAGAAAAGGATTAGAGTTACCAGGAAACCAGGTGTCCAGTACAGTCCTGCCAGATATGGTATAACTGTGCAGCTCAACTGACCCGTGGCTGTCTCAGTTTCCTCATCTTTACAATACAGAAATAAGACTGGATTTTTCTACTGGGTGTTTTGTGCTGCTGAGATTACTGCAATATACTGAACAGCGTTATGAAATAAAGTTTGCTGTTTGTTACACGGTTATTGATTTTTGTTTTTGTTTGGTTTAGGAGGATCTTTTGAGAGGAGAAAAGAAAAGGGGAAAAAAGATGGGTTTGACAAGAATGGCTGTGCATTCCAAATGAAGAAACTGTAGCAGCAAAATGGATGTGAAATTTCAGAGAAGTACAGGAAGTGTGGCACAGAGATTTAACAGTGTTCGTCTAACTGGCTATTTAGCAAAAATGCCAGATTCCTTCCTTTAAAATTAAATTTTAATGCTTTAAAATTATTTTCAATGTAGTTGCTATTTTTGAACATTAATGAGAAGCAAATATTTGCTAAGAATTTTACATGCATTATCATAGGTATTCTGCAGAGCACCTTTATTGGGGAAATAGTGGTTTTTTCATATTTTAGAAACAAACTGAGTTCAGAGACTCAGTGATATTTTCAGACTAACATAGATAATGAGGTGCATATCCAGGGTTTAGACTCACATCTGTTTGATATGTAAGTTCTTGTGTTTGTGTGTTTGTATGAGGAATATATGAAAACATTAAAATTTTAAAATAAGTAGAAATCCCTTTTACTTTAAATATCATATAAGAACTAAAGGAAAAATATAGATGAACTTTTTAATGTGAGGATTAAGTAGATTTTACCAATTATGACACTACTCCAGAAAGAGTAGCTATCATCAAGAAATCAACCAATAACAAATGCTAGCAGGGCTGTGGGGACAAAGGAACCGTTCTCCACTGGTGGTGGCAAGTGCAGACTAGTGAAACCACTATGGTAATCAATGTGGAGATTCCTCAAAAACTAAGATTAGAGGTCCCATTAGACTCAGTTATTCTCTTTTTTGGGCATCTTCCTGGAAGAAGTAAAATAATTATATGACAGCAATGTATGTGCACACATATTGGTAGCAGCACAGCTTGTAATAGCTAAATCTTGGAAACAACCCATCAGCCAAAGACTGGATAAAGAAGACGTGATATTTGTATGTACCATGGAGTACTACTCTGATATAAATAAGGATAAACTTGAGACATTTCTGGGTAAACAGATGCAACCTGAGACCACATACTTTATTTTTTTAGACCATACTCTTAAATCAAATAAATTGGATTCATATGTGTAAATATAAAATTGTCTCCTTTCTGTGAGGAACTGAAAGTGTAAACAAGAATCAAAATATACAGCAGATATTGTGAAATGGAAAGAAACTATTCAGAAGGAAAGAGCACTAGAGTGGGGGAAGAGGAAAGGATGGAAGGGAAAAGTAAAAAAAAGCATAAAATGGAAACTAATTTTATAAATAGGGAGAGAGAAAGGAACTGAAAAGAGGAGAGATTAGGAAAAAAAAACATCAAAATAAATCAGGTACAGGTACAAAATTCCTTATGATGAGATGGGCATATTATAGCTCAGTGGCACAGCACCTGCCTGGTAAGCAAAGGTCCTGAGTTTGATTCCCAGTACCAAAAATAAAATAAAATAAAATAAATCCTTATAATGAATATGATCATTATGTATATCTAAAATACACCAATAAATAATTAAAAATCTAATAGGTAAACTATATAAAATCTTAATACTTCAAAGGCAAAATAGTCAAAAACTAAAGCTTACTATATAAAAAGTGTAAAAATGACAAATTAGAGGAAAATGTAATATATATGATAAACTATAGACTGTCTTTAAAGATAAGGAATGGTAGAAAGATATTTTTGATAGCTAAAGTTACTTCTTTATGAAAAAAGGATTATTTAACCTACTTATACTAAAATTAGGGTGGGTTTAAATTATCATGATACTAGAAAAATGCACAAAAATTTTCAATTATGGGGAAACATGTAAGAAAAAATAGAAGAATAAATAAAGTGATTATTTTAGCATTGTGACGATACAGATGATTTTACTTCTGTTAATCAATCCTGCTTAAGTTCCAAGTGTTCTGTAGTGATCATTACAACTTTCATCATCTGAATAAACAACAATGAGCCACCGCTTTTCCCCCTACCCCCAGGTATCTTCAAGGAGAGGCTAAGAGTTCACCTTGAAGTTTCCTTTGCCTGTCATCCTCAGTTTACCTGTATGCTAAAAACATGGTAGATACTTTATTTATCCATCTGTGTGCAGTTTTCCTTCATCCAGGTAGCTTTCTTTCTTAACAAGTCTATAATTTCACCAAAAGGAAAAGAACTACATATGTGCGTCTTTTGCCCAAAGGAAACAGCTAAGATAAATAAAAGCCACATTATCTCTCATTGTTTCTAATTATTTTGTTTCTGCCAGAGGAAGAATACAATGAGGAAAAGATATAGAGAGGCGAATTCCAGCTAAGAACATGTACTTATTAATTATTTTATGGACAAAAATGACAAGGGTACTTTGTTACACAAAAAAAATTATAAGAAGGATTAAAATACAACTTTTCCTGCAAAATAGCTTTTTCCATATCCTAGAATTTATACAATGAATACGCAGAATAAAACAAACCCTTTCATCTGCCTTTCTGTTGAATTCTACTGAACTTTTCAGTATCAAAACTGTATTCTGTTTTTCAAAGCAATATTCAAAGCAATGAGGGAACATCAGAAAAATAATGAACTAAAAAATTCATAAAGCCTGACTACTAGAAGAATTAATGCTGAGAAAACAACAAGGTATGGGTAAAATATTGGCATGCCACGTGTTCTTAGCAGAATGCTCAGAAACTTATACTCCCACAAAAGCTTCTTAAAATAACAAGACTGGAAAATAGTGATGAGGAAGTTCTTCATGGCAAACTGCAACACTGCACCGCATCCATTCGAACGTCTTTACTTCATGAAGTACAGCTGGTTGACATTGGAATGAACTGCATTGCCCTTGCTATCAGATCAGGAAGACACCACAGTGGCCACGGACACAACAGGACCTCCTGTGGGTGTTGGCATTTTTCTGCACATGATGCGCCTCCAGTTAACTTCTCTTTGACCTGTTATTTTCCAGCTTAACCAGCATGGCCCAGGTAATCATCAGTTTCCTATCATCAGCTTATAACTCCAAGCATGACCTTAGGAGGTCACCAGCAATGCTTGGATAAACTCTGTTTCACTATGGGAGGGAGCAAACTTCAAGCTCATGTGCTTCAAAGGAAAATAATTTCCCACTGGTCCTGCAATTTTGTGTCATGTAAAGCCCTGGATTTAAGACTAGGAATATTTCTGATGTGCTGTTGAAACTCTAATCTAACTAGTCTTTAAGAAAAAGAAAACAAAAGTCCAGAACACAAAATTGTAGGCCAGTAACAAAAGCTTTGCACTGAATAAATCTTATCCCTGGATTATCTCCCTGATGTAGCAACAACGATTAGTTTTTTTAAAGGCATCATAGTAATAAGGAAGAACAGGGAATGCTCAGAAGACAGCTCATCTTTTAATTATTTCAACTGAATTTGGACTTAGAATTTGTCCTTCTACTTGGAGAGGAAATGCTCAAAATGCTCTTGCTTTTTTTTATCTTTCTACTACAGATACGTTAGCCTGGTTAGATTGTGGGGAGGCGTTCTGAAACATAAACATTTGCACCCCCTAGTAGGCATCAGAGATTCTATCAAAACCTTTGTTATCACACTTGGTGTTTTCTGCAGACTTTTATGTGGGTTCTTATATTTTGCTTTGTAAAAGACTCCTCTTTCTTTTCTTAGCATACAGCAATGGGTAATAGTGCATCTTCTGACCTCAGAGCTACTCCTATAGGGGAAATTACTCCTTCTGAATACTAATGCCTCATTGTTGCAAAGGGACCTACTCAAAATTGTTTTCTCTAAATTTTCTTGCATGTTTTAGGACTAAGATACAGTATAATTATCTACACAATATTCAAGCTACTATATCTGTTTGATTTCAAGGGTAAAAGTTTTCTCTTTCTTTTACCAACACAGTACATACAGGTTAGAAAAAGCAACCTTTGACCATTTTTTGCCTATATCTTGTAACCTGAACATCTACTTTGAAGACAACAATATGTAATATATTAACCATTGTTAATCTCCTATTATTTTGCTTTGAAATTCTGCATCATTATTTTTATTCATTTTTTTGGTTTTAGAATACAGAAAAAGAAAACACAATCTTCCATGATACCAATTTTTCAAAAAAAAATATATATATATATTAATATATATCAGAATATTTTATGGACCTTATCAGGATATTTTTTCACAGTCTTACTAAAGCAAATAAAGAGGTCGTTAGCCTGAGATTGTCTTTGTAACTCCAGCTCCCATGTAAATAAACTGAAATTTAACCTGGATATGTTTCATACAACTGACTAAAAATAAACAAATAAAACAAATGAACAAGCCTCAGCCAATCACAAACAGCCCATCAGATGATTGTTCATACAATCCGAGATTTCCCAATGGACGTCATCCATATAAGCATATAAGATAAATGTTGTGCTGCACCGTATGCAAGTAAGGCAAAACCCTGGTGCACCCAGCCAGGCAGGATTTCTACTTTATGGTCTTGTTCATACTATAAAAGATGGCTGTTGATACTGCTAAATTGGAGTCCTGAAATTATCCCAGTTTTATATGCAACCTCAATCATGAATCATTCTTTGTTCCATACATTCTTAAATTCATGTCATCTAAAGTTTTCATTTTAAGATTTCTAAAAAATCAACTGCTTGTTGTTCTAATTTTTTAATAAAATTCACCCTAGGAGTCTGTCCCAATTTTGTGAATATACATAGTACCTATCTACCTACCTGCCTGCCTACATACATAATACCTTAGACTACACACTTTCGTATTTTTGCTTCTAAATTTTCCTACAAGAGACTTGCAACTGAGATGTTTGGATGCCTACTTCTTTTAGTTAGTCATCTGTTAGCTTGTTTGCTAGTCTCCTATGTGGAATTATTTGGAGAGCCACTCAATTTGGAATTTTATACACTCTTTTACTTCTTGAAAAATTCCATGATGGAATTAGATGGTTCAGGCAATGATTTGGTTTCATCAAAGCAGCATGTCTTTCATTGTGAGATTCTTACTGATACTTCATAGCTTAGAATACATACCTCTAACATACCTCACCAAGAGTCAGAAAGGAGTGAGGGATTCTTTAATGTTTTTTTTATGACATGCACCAGAAACCAGTCCCTGTGGGAGACAGACACTTTTGTCCATTCTTACAGAAACAGTCCGATTACCTTAACTGTATCCTCTCGGTATTATTCTCTTTAGGCACCTGTTTTTTTCTTCTAAAACTTCATAAATTACTCTTATTTTATACTCAAGATAACAAAATTCTTTTATTAGATGGCATAGGGCTCTCTAAGCTATGCCTCCACCTACAGACTCAAAACTCAGTTATGAAAACCAAAAATAATTTTGGGGTTGTTAGATTAAGAAAACTCATACACACCCTGTGTCGCAGCCTTGGGAAAAAACAGAATGCATCACACAAGTATCTGTAAATTGCTGGCAATTTTATGTGCCAAGAATTAATATTTCTTGTTTATGCCAGATGTCAGGTATGCTGCTTCTCTCCCTGAACTGTCAAAAAACTTAATACAGAGAGAAAAGGTCAAAGGATCCTGAGAGATGTTAGTGGTGCTTAAAGGTTATAATGATTGAAATAGACTGCTGTAAGTGTACATACATCACCACTGCAGATGTCATTTCATATCTCAAGTGCAAACAGAATAGACCTTCTTAAGAGATTTGTGGAGTATAATATGTTTTGGCAGAAGAACTGAAAACACACTATAGTTACTGTACGTCAGTCAGAATGAGCCCCTTACCTGAAGATCAATGATTATGGATGAGTGGTGGATTGGGTCACCTACCAGAAAACGCCAGCCTCTTGTTATTACTAGAACAGATGTAACGTGATCCACATGTAGCAAATCAAATTTACAAAATGCCAAAGTAAAGTAACCCTTTAATTTTCTCCCCCAGTTTCCTAATGATATAATGAAATTACTCACTAACATACTGAGAAGTTTCTACAGTCAAGATGAATCCCAACAAACTCGGGCAAATAACTCCACTTAGAAATGAAACAAGACGAGATTTTTCCCTTTCTCCCTCCCATCACTTCTTCCTCCCTTCCTCAGTTCCTTCCCTCCTTTCTTCTCTTCCTTCTCATCTCCTCTTTCTCACTTCTTTCCGTCCCATTCCTCTTTCTCTGTCTTTTTAATTTTTCACTATAGATACAATTATTAAAAATATGAATACAGAAGTACGTTTAAAATATTTGAAAAATATTTTCAAATAGAAGTAGAGGGGTGCACAGAAAGCTTTCCCCTAATTGCTTTTATAAACTGAAGCCTCAACAGAAGATATTCTGAAAATGACTGGTGTGGCCTATGTTCATGCCGTGTCGCATTTCCTGTGCTTCTTAGCATAGCTAGTCCTGCAAGAGTCTCCATAAACTATGGGTTTCCTTCTCAAGCAAAGTTTGGGAAATGATGCATGCTCAATCCCTGCCTTTGGGTATGTAATATTAATCATATCCTAATAAAAGCCCTTAGAAATAAAGATGCTTTCATTTTCTTTCACTGGTATATTTTTAAAGTTTCTGAAAATTACCCTGACAGACAGGCATAATATGCATGGAATTCCAACATTCTGGAAAATTGAGACAGGAGGATAATAGGTTCAAGCCTAGCCAGCACAATTTAGCAACATAGACCCTGTCTCAAAATTTAATACTAATACTATACTAATACTAATACTAATACTAATACTAATACTAATACTAGGATCAGAAATGTACCTCATTGAATATGCCCTGGTATCAATCTCCAATACAGAAAAAAAAAATTGTTCTCATGATTTTGTAGTTAATATAACAACTCTCGATCACATACTTCATCAAGATATTTTGCAAAGTAAGGTTGTTTGTAAGTGCAAAATGATCAGAGCATGATAAGGCAAAGGGGCTTGCAAAATGATGTGAAAAATAAAATTTAAAAGCAGTGACAGAAGTGCTGCAGAAAACATGATAATATCACCGAGAAAACTGAACATGTCATTTCAAACCTGGTGGAAAATGTGTAGTTTTTCAGATCTATATAAAAATTACATTAAGAAAAACAAGCTCTTTACTGATAGCTACAATAGAAGATATTATTAGGTACAGTACTGCTTATTATCTATATTTATGGGAATATGATGAGTCCGGTAGAAATGGACAAAGGTGACACCTATCACTCATCTTTCAGAGTCACTTCAAGAAACTAGAAGAAGGAATGAAAAAGGGGAAGGAATGGGGATGGAAAAAAAAAGAATTAACATGTGTTAAATGTGTGTACTAACTCCACACAAAGAATGTGGACATGTTCTAATAAAAAATAAAAATAAATAAAAATAGTAAGAGTTAGCATTTATACACAATCAATTTTCATTCATTACACTCCCATGATTTTGTTTTGTTCAGGTGACACTGTGGGGATATTCATGACATTTGTTAAAGAAATGTAAAGGTGCAAACTAGGAAAAAAAAAGAGACATTGCTAATTACTACTGAAAAAGCACACAAAAGAAATAGAGAAACGTCTCTCTAGCAGATTGAGAAGCTACTTTCATCTAGTGTTGTATCTAGATTGCTCAAATACTGCAGGTCTCCAAAAGCCCAAAATGAGTGGCTTTGGTAAACCTTGCTCAAAATTATGTACACGAAATACTCGTGAATCTAATACATATTAGTTTTTGAAGATATGAACTATATTTTAAGTGTTTCTAAAATTTGTATTTCTTCAAATTATTGAATGAATGGGACTTATTCTTTTTCCTCCCTCCTTCCTTTTCTCTTCATCTTTCTCTCTTTCCTTCCCTTCTTCTTGGTCTGTCTCTCTTTCCATCTGTCTCTGTCTCTGTCTCTATCTATAATTCTCCCTCCTTTCTCAATAATTGAATGCCCCTGAAGGTAATTCCAAGCTGTAGCTTACAGTCCTAAAGAAATTTTCAATCCATGCATTATTTGAACCATATTTCTATACTAGCCATGAAAATTGATGCCACTGTATTGTCTTTTAGCTTTTCTTGAAAATTTAACACTGTGCTTTATCCATAGCCATAACCAGCTAAGAAGAAAGTCGCCTGAACTCTTATGGTGGGCATTAAGTGGACTCCAGACCTTTCCATTCTGAGGTTGTTGCCATTTTTTATGATATATTATTGCTTGCATATTTTCTTCTCAGGAAAAATGCAATCCCATAAACTAGATTTTATACTTGGATTGCTATCAAATAAGGGGAAACTAAAGAACTGCAAATGCTGAACAGCTCAAGAAAAGCAATAAAGGACAGCATATGGTGATTTATGTTATTACTAAGAATTACCGGCCGTTCTTGTCT
This sequence comes from Cavia porcellus, assembly GCF_034190915.1. NCBI lineage: Eukaryota > Metazoa > Chordata > Mammalia > Rodentia > Caviidae > Cavia > Cavia porcellus. The sequence continues at coordinate 57,103,763 of NW_026947496.1, forward strand.
ATGACAGGACAGTTTTTGGCCCACTTGGTCAGCGTTGGTCATAACAGTTGATTGAAAAATGGAGCAAAGACAAAAATGATGTATATACTTTTCTTGACCAAAATAAATCACCTAGACAATTTCCTCTTTGTGTCATTAAAATGGTAGATCCTGATTTGGAGTCATTCTTTCTTACAAAAAAGATAGAGGGAATACAGGTGCATCTCACTCTCAGCCACATCAGTAGGGTTTAGGAAATAATCATTGTTAGTACAGCCCACTGAGTCATTAGTCATTTGTTACTGTCACACAATGTAGGAAATACTGACTGATACAGAACACAGATCATGTAAACAGTGAAAAAAAATCTCTATGTTCTTCATACTCAAAGTATGTCAAAGGAACTTAACATAAAGTTATATTAGGAAAAACATCACGGTAAGAAATGTAGTTAGTAAATTGGAAATATGTATGATCAAAAGAACCCCACAATGAACTCAAAAAGACCTGAATTTTCTGTGCTTTAAAAGTGTGAATAAAGTAATTGAATTTGTTAAGAGATTTAACTTTGTTGCTAGAAAACTAATTGTGTAAGATAAAAATCCTGGTCCTCCTCATCCATTTGAACCACTTGATGGCCACTCCAGATTCCAGAAATAGGAGACGATGATTATTGCACAGGTTGTGTGAGTGAGTTTAAAACAAGATTCTTAAAATCTTACTGAAAACTGCACTTTACAATTTCTTACCTTTAAATACTGGTATCAGTTCAACGTGGAATGGTTTAGTTCAATGTGCTAAGCTGAGTAGAGAAACACATGCTCTAAATAAAACCCAGATCTAAAAATGAAAGGGATCAATTTTGAAACTCCATCCCTAAAGGATCAATCTAGGTCAGAGGTGCTACCTTGAGATGTAACACAGACCCAGACACACAATAGAAACAGCAGCAATGCAAACTGCTACAGGATGAGGTGCCAGCAGTACCTGTGGGGATCAAAAGCTACACAAACTTAACATGCACCAGGAGAGGTACTGAGTCCCTGCCAGCATCAACAAACCCAGGGGACTGTTGGGAGCTGCTACTCCACACCTGGGCAGATGGATGAGAGGCAGAGAAATCTCAGCTCCACAACAGCTAGGCACACCAACACTCTGCTCCACAAAGCAAGAAAATTCTGCTGAGATGAGAATTATCTAGCTGGTAAATAAATGAGCACCAGTGCTCTGCATAATTCAAAAATCCACTTCTACTTCTGAGTGTAAGTTGTCCTCCTGAATAAAATTCAGTCCAGAAGATACTTTAAGTCTTCCACTTGCTCTAACATAAATCTTTTTCTGTTCCTTTAACATTTCTGAAAAACATCTAAATTTGAGTATCTCGAAGATAAATTGTGGCTCAAGGACCAGTTGAATCACAATTACTGAAGGTCATTGATAAAGAATGCAGAATAAAGTCACCACTCAGGGGGAGGAATCCCTGAAACTGATATTGTGAAATCTGCATTTTAAATCAGTCTTCCAAATAAGCTTGTTTATAAGCAGTCACTGCTGTTTGTAGAACGCTCCTTTAATACATGGGTCAGTATCTAATGCATCTACTGTTCCCTAAATACTTATTTATAAAAACATGGATCAAACTAAGAGTGTCAGTGCTAGATTTCTGTACTCACAATCTATTTTTGCTTCTATCTCAGCATAGAGTAGACTGTATTTCTCCACTTTCTTGGCTTTCAGGTGTTACCATTATACTGGAGACCAGGGAACAGTATGTATACACTGGTGACATGTACCACCCAGGCTTACTTCAGAAAACAAATGCTTCTCTCACCCTTTCTCTTCAGCCAGCGTGATAGAAATAGAAAGCTCAATCTTGGAGCTGGCTATAGTGGCACACATCTATAATCCAAGCAAGCTCAAAGTCTGAGGAAGAAAGACTGCATATTCTACCCATCAGGGCAAATTAGTGATGTAAGGAGACTTTGTCTAAAACAAAAATAAAAAAGCACTGTGGATCCAACTAGGTGGCAAGGCCCATGTTCAGTCTCCAGTAGCACACACACAAAAGAAGCTTAAAAGCTCAACCTTCTCAAATTCAGATGTTTCTAAGATGAGGGTTATAGAGTTGTGGTCAAAACACTTAATCTGAAGTTACCTAAGCAAGAACCACAATTTAGTTTGAGCTAATAAATTTCAGCTGTCTTTGCTACAACAGCTTGAATAATCCTAGTTAAAACAAAAAGCATACACAAATGTAGATCTGTACAACCACCAGTATGCTGGTTCCACTCTGTGCACACACACGGATTAATCCTTAGGTCTTTCTCAATGCAACTATGGTGCTTTTACCAGACGCAAAGCACCCAATAAAGATCATCCTCAATTTTGAGAGGGGATGTTTAGGAAATAAAGCCTTTACCATACTTGGTTTGTATTGAATTCATAATCTAATTCTTAGATAAAAGACAAAATAATCTTAGCTCTGAAAATGTAAAATACATTTTTATTGAAGCTCTATATTTGTAACAGTGGATTTAAATTCTCAAGCTATAAATGCATTTTTTTTTTTTTTGATGGGCTTACGGCCCTGTCCGGGTTTTATCTATAGGTGGACAGAATCAGAGCAAGGAGAACTCAGTTGTCTTAAGAGTGGGAGAAAGTGATTTTCTCATCACGCTACGGCAGACAATTTAGGGGATCTGAATTGAGTGGGAGTGGAAATCCTGAAGCCATGCTGCTATGAGAAAATATAAGAATGGTCAGTGGCATCTCTAAAATTTTAGGGGAGTTCATCCACAAATGTGAAGTATCAGTAATAACAAACAAATCCACAGCTCCTTCAAATTGTCTTCCATGATCATCTTTCCAAACTGTGTGTGATGTGTTCAGTGTTGGTTTTAATGCAAAAAGGATGCTGGGACAGCCCATGGGAGAGTTAGAGATGCTGTCTCTGTGGTATTTATATATTAAAATTCCTATTCTCTTTGTATCTCTTTCATTACTATTACTACTACTACTACTACTCTCTCTCTCTCGCTCTCTCTCTCTCTCTCTCTCTCTCACATACACACACACACACACACACACACACACACACACACACACACACTGCTGTAGCCCTAACCACAATGTTCATTGTATTAGTTATGATTTCAGCTTAGTTAAAGATAAAAATGCAATACACACATGCATGGCTGCTGTAGAACAGCTACAAGCAGGAAGCGAGTGCTAAAGAAGGAAGCCTGAGAGCCTTTAGCAAGGTTCACAGCACTTCTCTACCTCCAGTTTTTGTTGCCTGGGCATCATCTTTCCCGGGTGCCTAAAAGACATTGTAGGAAAGAACTGCTCCAAGCTTCCTGCTTCAGAACTGTGAACTTCAAGGTCAAATACCAAATTCTCTAAAGAGAGCATCTGACTGGGCCAGCTTGTGACAGACGTATCCCCGGGCCAATGAGTGAGAGCCACCTGACTTCTTAGAGGAATCACATCTCAATTCTTCTGTTTCTGGGAATATTTGTTTTAATAAAGAACAATTGTTGGGAGCCGCAGCCCCGAGCCCGGTCGCCTCACTTGGCGGACGTGAGGCCTGTAGTAAAGAGTAAAGCCTGAGGTAGATTACCCCTCCCATCGAGCACGTTAGTTTCCTGCTTACCGCGTAAGCAACCCGCTCAACAATATAGTCTGCCTGGCAACTGATGATGTTAGCCAATCAGCTTGCCTTGCTTACTTTAACATGATTGGACACTGTATCCGTATATATACTGGTGCCACCCCTGGGGGGGAAGAAGAAGCCCGGAAGTAAAAGCCCAGAAAGAGCCGCGGGGAGCGGACCAAAGGAGGCTTCGGCTGGGAGCGATCCCAGGGCAGGCTGTATGGAGAAGAAAAATAAAAAAAAAGGTTGTCCACTGCCAGACTTTGTCGTGTGTCCTTCCTGCCGGCCAGGAGCGACATCGACAAACAATCAAGCCTTTCACCCTCAATTTTAGATACTCCAACCAGGAGAGTAGTCCACACATTTTGTAGAATCATTTTTCAAAGAAAAGTGAAAATATTCCAAAAACAGTCTCTTCAGGTGCAGACAGGAAAGAAACAGGGTTTCTTTATTGATCTTTAAAATACTTTGTGGTTTATGTTTATCTACCTATCTATATCTTTATAATTGTGTGCATATATATATATATATATATGTAGCTGTATATGTGTATCTGTATAAAATATACATCATTTGAAACAAACCTCATGTGGCAGCTTCTTAAATCATCACAACACTCCATGTATAGTGTCACATGGCAGTAATTGCAAAATTTTAGGAAGTTGAAGATTATAAGTTTGAGCCCAGATGCGGTAACTTAGAACTTGAGGAAAAAATGTCTCCAAAATAATAAAATAAAATAGAGCTGAGGATGTAACGTAGTACTGGGTTCATCCCCAATACTGTCTAAAAAATCCTCACAATAATTATATAAAGGTAGACTCTGCAATCCTCTGACATGTGTACAGAAGAAAGTAGATATACGGAAGATAGGCAATCTGCCCTGGTTATAGTAATGTTAGAGTCTGAACTGGAACTCAAGTGGTCTAGCTCTAGATACCCAGTTTATAATTTCTATACTTCATTTCTGTATCTAGCTTCTGTCTTTCTATCTCTGTCTCTGTCTCTGTTTCTCTCTCTCTCTCTCTCTCTCTCTCTCTCTCTCTCTTCCTTTCTCAATGTGTGCACATGACAGCATTCGTAAATTTGGGATATGATTCAAATTATGACTATAAATATAATTATACCAATGCATCCATCAAAATCTGAAGACTATTTTCATAGAAGGTTGAAAATGTGTAGGTAACAAAAGATAGAATTTGAGGAGCATAGGAAAATTGTTCATATTTTCTATCAGAAAGCAACACAACTATGTTTGAAGCCCAGATCTACTGCTGTGTAGCTTTAGATAAATCCTTGAACTCTCCTAAGTCCCAGCTATGGACAACATACCATATACAAAACATCCAATGACAGGTGTGCTTCCTTTACTTTAATAAGTCCAGTAACTGGCTAAATAACTGTCCCCATCACAGTCAAGGCTAACAGTCAAATACTCTCTTGTTCCCTGGGAGACTGTAGTCTCAGAAAGTGGGAAATTTTTAATTATATTTTGAGCTCCTGAACACTGAGCTAAATGATTTTCACTTGTGGCATTGTTTGGGGTGTGGCTCAATAAATACTGCTTTTAACATATTTCTGTTCTTTACTCAGAAATGCTCAGAATTTTTTCTCTCTTCTTCACTGAAGGGCTGCATTAATTATAGTAAAATGTTACTATGAGATGTAAACCATTTTCCTCATATCAACATCAAATTTTATGGGTGAATAAATTAATGAAAGAACAAAATGGATGTATCAAATGGTAGGATGATAGATCGATAGACAGCTGGAAAGAAAGAGGCAAAATATGAAGGGAAAAATTAGGAAATTAGGGAGAAAAATGGGAGACAGGCAGGAGCAATACATATTTTAAGCTCCAATTATCACATTCAAGCCATTTGGAGAAACTCAGAATTTTTCTACATCTATTTTCAACAACAAAAGTGGATGTTCAGAAATTGGGACAATCCACTGCAAAATCATAATATTCCGTAGCCATCAACACCACAGCAGCTGAGGCTATGTGTTGACTGATTCAGAACATACTTAACTGGTTCAAAGAATTTCAGGAAATGTCAGTACTCATATGAGCATTGATATATATTCAAAATCTAGTTTTAAAATTGTGAAATATTATTCATTTATCTCTGGATGGATTTTCTAATTCTTTGTCATGATGGGTGAACCTAATATTTGTTTAGGAATGATACATTAGAAACAGTACTTTCTGGCACACATGCTAGTTTCTCAATAGCCTATCAATCATCTGCTTCTTAACCGTCATTTCAGTTTGTCATGGTTTCATGATACTGTGAAACAACAGTTGGACATTCATTCTGCTTTGGTGAAGACGGAAGTCCCTGATTTCTTGGAGCTTTCTACTATACAGTGAGTAGAAAGGTAAATGTAAACGAAGTCACAAAGGTTTATTTTTTTTTTCCTATGAACATGTCACATACTAGTGTGTGTGTGTGTGTGTGTGTGCATGTGTGTGTGGTCCTAGGGAGTAAATCTAAAGCCATCACAATGAGCTAAAATCTCAAACCATTTTTTCTCTATATTTTAGTATAAAGCAAGATTTTACGAAATCATCAAGTTGCCTTGGCTGAGCTCAAACTTGTGAACCTTCTACCTCAGTTTCCCACAGTGCTGGAATGATAAGCATGCATTGTGCCCAGCTGTATACATATATTCTGGACTTCAGAATTTGAAAAGATCTACTACTTTTTAAGTTTGGCCGAATTACAAGCAGAATAGTAGACAAGTATAGCTCAAGGAAAATCATATGCTTAATACAAGGCGATGTTGCAATTGCAAAATATATTATTTGGAAAATTATTGTTTAGAGTCATAAACACATTCAAAGTCACTACGTAATGTATGTCACAGCCTTGATAAAATCTCCAGCAACTGACTCACCTGTTTTTGCAAAATGAAAATTTCTTTTGATGCTACTTGAGATGACTTGTGCTTTTGGGTTTAATCATTTTGGAAAAGGAAAAAAATAATAAAGATGTTAAAACAGAGGGATGAATCCCATGCCATCTGGCTTGTTGCTAACTATTCACACTTTGGTCACACCAGGATTTACAAATCAATTTTTAGCATAAAACGGCTTTAATTTTCACTACCTGCTGTTTGACTTCTCACATTCTCCTTTTCACATCCCCTAGGCTGTGCTGTTGTAAGCGAATGGCTGTCTATAGACCTAAATTCTCAACATTTTTTTGCATACTTGGAAAGGTGGATCAGAGACCAAAGTGGTTTGCTTATTAAATGTCAGGACACTTAAAGCATGGTCTCTACTCAGAATAAATTTTATCAGTCATTACTAGGCAAAATCACCTTTACAAAGATGTACGTGTAGAATAACTTAACTTATGAATTCTTATATAATTAGCATTTATCATGAGATGCTCAGAAAATAGTCTTTTGCCTTTATTTTTAATAGGCTAATTTTTCTCTTGCACTTGAATTTCTAATGATTTTTGTGGAGATAACAGCAACTGAATAATAATTACACTAATTCCTACCTTTCTACACTATCAGTAACCAGATCAATAACTATACTATAGGCAACACATGTCAAGTTCCTCACTTCTGATTTATCAGTTCCAAGTTTTACAACTAATTTTGCACCATTATACCCACTGGCTTCAGAGAAAAACAGTACTTTTCTCCAGAGAAGGGAATGAGTAAGACACAACAGAAAATGTGACAGAATTAGGGAGAGATTAAGACTGCTCTCTAACGAGGACAAGCTGTAGTGCTGAGGGTTTATATTTATAATTAAGAAAAATTCCTCATTTTCTTCTACCATGAATCAATTTTTCTTCTTATTAGACCAGATATCAACTACTCTTAAGCAAACCAGTCCAGATAAATTTTACTAATTATTTGCACACATTAATTAAGGTATTATGAATAATATATGTAACTTTCATGATTTGGGGCACTTATTTTGATTCTTTCTATCCCTATTTTTTAAGAGAAAATGTTGCCTTTTTATTTTTCAGCTAAACAAAAGCACTTATAGATTTGTTTAATCAAGAGAGGCGATGTTAACAAAATTTTATTGTGGCTACTAATAGAAGGAGAACTAAGACACAAGGAATAAAAAAAAAAGATGACAAGAGTAATTACTACCAGGTACCAAATACCATTGCAATAACTCTTACGCATCATATTGCTGGATACACAGAATATAAAACCAAAGCCAAACCCTAACAAGCAAAGTCCGTTGGTGATATTTCTATTTCTACAACCTAAAAATCATCAAATGAGTAACACCTTTCTCATGTGGGTTCCTTCTAATTTCTGTTTGAGTCTCTATAAGCAGCAGGCAGAAAACAATGCGTACCATGACTTTATTTGGGAATAAATGTGGCATCCACTCGTGATTGACATGTGCATGGTATATCTTAATGTTTCTTTATGTATTGATTTTTTCACCTCATTGTGATTATAAGAATAGAAGAATGAGCATGAAGAGATGTGATACATTCACGAGGTTTTGACAAAGTAAATCATGAAAATGATGGAGAATTACACTCACATTTCTTACTGCACTCAATTTAATTTTAAAATTTGAAAGTTGGTGAGGCTTTCTCTGGTTTGTCAGAGACCTAAACCAAACTCAAATTAGAGAGTGTGCCTGCTTTCATATCACACCTGGGCAATTAGAAGATGGGGGGGGTGTAAAATCATAATCTCTTTTATTCTGGTGAGTCTAGGATTATCATTAAAAACAAACACTGCCCTAGGATTTAGAAAAGAAAGACAAGAGTTTTATGAAGCAATAAAAATACATAAATCAGTTGGATACTTGGAAGACAAATAAACAAGAAAATGAGTCAGAGGGAAGAGTGTTTTGAGAAAGTCGCTTCAGGGTTGAACTGGGAGGTAGAGGACAGGACACCCTCAGAGGAGAGAGAATCTTTTGGTCCTGATATGTTGAATACCTTTAGTGTAGTGGTTGTGGAAAGAGCTAGGAGAAAATGGAGGCTTTGAGGACAGAGGGTGGTCATGGGAAAATCACCAGTGGCTTTTATAAAATGGAACAGAGTTTAGAACCCTGCTACTACTAATAACCCATGGACCAATAATATCAGTTTCCTAAGAGATTCTACTGGAAATACAGACTCTCAGGCTCCAGTCAAGACCCCGGGAATCATAATCTTTATTCTGTCAAGTCTGGAGCGGATTCATTTGCAATTAAAGTCTCAGGAGCAGTGAACTAGAGCATGTCTGAATTGAGCATTTGGCTGAACTCAGAGAGATTTCTGCTAATGTGACTTTAGGTATTGCTGATGTGTCAAATGTTTCTGTAAACAATGAGCTGGAATATTAAAACAAGACCATTAACTCAGCTGTATCCCATGTGGAAATTTCAGAAGCCCTTGGCTTAGAACACGGAAGCTTTTCTGAAGGCTGTGCTTTAGCACTTGGAGGATGGTGCTGCAGGCTTGTTTACAGCAGGATGTAATGCAGAGCTCTGGATAGCAGGAACATTAGCCAGGTTCTAGTTTTACTTCCTTGGTGCTCTGTGATATTTGGGAAAATACTACCTCTTAGCCACAATTTAAAGACTCCCAAATTTTAGCCCTAACCAGAACCTAGGAGCTTTGTGCTGAGATTTTATTCTCTGGGCAAATAAGATCTAACCATTTTACCTCGTGACTCAAATGTATCCTTCTTTATGGCTCTGTAATGCTCCACTGTGGCTCCTGAGATCACAATGAAAGTGAACTAAATCAGACATGGAAGATTAATATCACCTGGTTCCTTTAATATGAGAAGTCCAAAATATAAACAAGTTAAAGTGTAAAATAAAAGAGAGGTGGTAGGAATGAGGAAGTAGACCCCGTGGAGATAGGAAGGACATTTGAAGAAAGTGCAAGAAAAGAGGGTGGAGTCAAAATGACAAAGATGTGTTATGCATACATAACAATCCTCCAGAGGCACATAATTATTATAAACATGTATTATAATAAATAAACATGTTTGGATTTAAGATATTCAGATATTACCTGCTGAGAGCTCATGCTCTTGGCATGTTCAGGACAGAGGTTGCAAATTCTGTCTTAGAAAGATACTCATCCTATTCCTCTCTATACTTTTTAACTGGAAGAATTTCACCAACATAAAGTTTGCACAAATATCTAAGCATCTCAGCAGCACTCAATGAACAAAGGTTACTACTGCTCTTGTTACCATTATTACTGCCTTTTGGTGCTTATTCTGTCAGGTTGCTTAGGCTGATGTAGGAAGAAATCTGATAAATGCATAGACTATGTGTCAATAGTGATCAGAAAACAATAAACATAAATATTTCCAAGCACAGAAAAGAGGTCAAGTAGCAGGAAAGGAACATACTGTGAAGAACAGTAACCAAAGTGATGAAGACAGAAGAGAAAGTGCGTGTCTGGAGCAACTATGGCACTCTGTGAGAAGAAAACCAAGTGGACCCCAGCAAGGGCCACAAGTATTCTGAAAAGCTCTTAGTCACTGGCACTGACCAAGCAGGGAGTCACAGCGGCAGCAGCCCTACGGTCTGGGTCACACCCTCCCCTGAATTACAGTCAATAGGTGATCTCCAGGGAGATGAAGCAGGCCTGATTGCAGGCGATATGGACAGAGCTCACTCTGATCCATCAAAGCCTGAACCTGCCTGGTTGGCACACAGGGCACTTTGACTGTTAAATGTTTGTAACTTGGAAAATAAAGTCTCTGGTGGACTTTGAAGAAACAATTTATAAATGTCTACAATTTTCAAAGGCATCCATTTATTTCATGATGTGGGCCTGTTTAAAAGATTTTATTGACTTCTTCTTATAAAACACCATCTTGTTAGACTTGTGGGTCCAAACAAATGCTGACATAGATGTGTCCTCAGGCAGGTCATAAACCAATGTGTCAGGACCATGGATGTGAACTGCGAATATGTCAGCATTCAGGATACATAGGTCAATGAGAATAATACTTTGCTATTTTGTTTTTGTTTTTGTCATTGTGGTTACTTTAGCTTTTTAAACTAAACTTGACATTGTGACCCAGACATTGTGACCCAGTCAGTGTGAATAATCTCGCACCAAGGGAGTTATGCTTTGGGTTAATCCCATTTGCTATCTCATACACATCATCTGTCTTTAAAATCTAGTGTGGCGTATCCGGGCAGCTTTCCTTTCTTGTTCAACTTCATCTACGTATTTTAAAAGTGAAGAGAGAACTGATGTCTCCAAGGCAGACATAAATCAAGATGTGATGCCTTGGGATTGCTGCTATTGACCATCAAATCTCCAATTTTATGTTAGAAAAGATTCATCCTTGGACCATGTTTCATTGGGCAGCTTTACAAGAAATGCCCATTCTGCACAGTTAATCAATTAAAATTTCTTTTCTCTTATCCATGAATATAACTAAATATAAAAGCACTAAAAGAAAACTAATCAGATTTTAAATTGCATTAACAATTCCAAAATTCTTCATAGAAAATATGAGTTAATGTTTTCTACTGCTTTGAGCCAATATAAATTTAAAATATTTTGATATTTTTTTACTAGGTATAGTTCTAACCATTATTTAGTTCTATGTATTATATCTCCTTTTTTTCCTTATAAATTCTTTTGATTCTTTCAAAATTTTCTCATTCATGTTCTGTTAGTAGATGGACCTACCACCATCCAACAGCTGAATGGAAAATCCCACAAATAAAGATAGTCCAGTTAGTTTTGGGAATCACTGAGAAACAGTCTGGTTCATTAGGGTCCTTAGCCTCAAGGATCACAAAAGATGAGAGATGCTAGAAGGAATCAACTTGAGAAAGAGAATACAGAGAAGATCAAGTGTTTATGGAATTGCTTAAACTCCTAGATCTAGCACACTGGGCTTGCGGGAGCAGATGCTTAGATGCAGCCTGGGATAAAGGTTTTTCATCCATAATTAAAATCTGAGAAAAGAAGGATATAGAAGCATGCCTGGAAAACAAAAAAGAAACTAAACTGTGATATGGTCTAACAAAGATTTACTAATCCTTTCAGAAAGCCCTGGGTTCGGGCTGCGGGTTTAGCTCAGTGGCATAAGCACCTGCCTTGCAAGCAGGCAGTTGTGAGTTCGATCCCTGGTACCAATAAAAAGGAAAAAGACAAAAAAAATAGAAAAAAGAAAAGCCCTGGGTTGAATGTTGCCCACTGCAATCATCCACTGTTGGTCAAAAATGGTGGGCCATTTATGTGCTCACCTTGTTCAGTCACCAGATATGCATGCTAAGGTGGCACCATGGGCAAGTGGCTCTGTGTGGCTGAGAGCTACAGGGCATCTGCTGACTCCACACCCCATCACAAGGCAGATGGGACTTCTAGGTAGCACAGCTCTTTGTAAACCTTATATCTCCATGAGGAGACAGAGTGAGTGAATTCCCTATATTCCTCAAGCCAGTCTGACTTCAGTTGCTTTAATTTGCAATTAAGAGACTCTACCCTACCTTCAAAGTTAAAGTTCCTCTAGCTCTTCAATATTCCAGAAAAAAGTACTAAATCAGCCTAGGAAACCTAATTTAGCCACATGCCGGCAGACACAGCAGCAATCCTGTTAACCAAGTCCCACATCCGCAGGCTCCAAATGGTTCATGTTTTTCACGTGGTCACTTACTTAAAATGAGAGATATCGGTCTTATTAAATTGAGGTGTGTGATTAAAACTGACAAATCACAGGGAAAAATGGACTTTGGTTTTACATTACCGAACAAATAAAGTCCAGAATATTTTCATTTGAAAAGGATTTACTATGATAAAAAGAAAACTTCTCAATTTCACCTCTGGCCAGAAAGAATGGCCCTAACTTATTTATCTTTCAGTAATTCTCAATATCTCTATAACAGAATGTGTTCATTTCTCAGAGAACATTGATTTATATATTAATAATGCCCTCTTTGTTCCCACAAGTGACCAAATCTACCAATGTTGAGCATGAGAGCAAAATCAAACCAGCACTCCAGGCTCATACTGGGAAGCAAATTAAATTATTTTCCTATGTGCTAAAGTTCATTTTCACTCTGGGCAGCCATATTTTTAAGCTTCTGAATTTCTGGCAGTATATTTCAATTTCTATCAACGTACTTTAGATTGTTATATTTTGATCTATACCAAAGCAGCATAAAATTTGCAATTCCAATAGCCCACTGAAAACTTTAAAAATGTGAATATCAATATACATATCATTTTTGTATATAATACATATATAGAAATCTAATGTCACTTATTAATGTATGTGCATGTGTATGAATAAGAGAAAGAGAGAGACAGAGACAGAGACACACTCAATTTGTACCATGGATCTTGGTTTAAAACTAAATAACAAATGGTAATGTTATACGGACAAAGCATTGTTAAACAGTGCTAAGTAATAAAATGAATCTGATCTCTGTTGGCTTTGAAACTCTCTGCGTTATAATGTGTAAATTCTGTTTATACATTCTTTGGGATGGTTTATATTTTGCAGAGTTTTCTATTTTAATTCAGCCGACAGAATCTACTAATGCTCAGGGTTTTCAAGTTTCTAGGATAACTTACAGAAGCAACAACAGCATGCATGTCACAGACTTTGTCCTGAAACTTAATGCATGGGAAAAGCAGAAAACAGAGCACTACTTACCACCTGAGTGGGGCGGGGGACCACAAAGCAGGACGACTCCCTGGCCTTCACGCACAGACACCGTACTTCTCATTTTGGTTTTAAAATTTTCAAGATCTGATTTGCAAACAAAGCAAAACAAAACAAAACTAAATTTTAAAAAGTAAAATCAAATCTTCATACCACAGTATTCTTCAAGTAACTTAAATAAATTTTAAAATCCCTTCTCAAGAAGGGAAATAGTCTCAAGAGGAGGAGACTATTTCTTTTCAGAAAAAAAACAGGATTTTGATTGCTTTGCTATGGCTTCTAGAAAGCTAACAATACAATGTAAATATGTTCCCATGAGTTCTGTGTTACTGTAAAAGCACAGAGCATCCAAAAACACAAAGTATATGCTAGAATGACCTAATCAGACAATACCATGATACAAAGGAGAAAATGAAATGTTTCAAACCAAAAAATATTCATAAATATGATTTCCACATCTGCCCTAGTGACTCACCATATCGTAAAAACTTTTAGCTTCACCTTGTCATGATGATAAATTATTCATGAATTTTCCTCTAAAATATTTGATCATAAACAGCCTAAGTAAATTTTGTACTACCTAAGATTATTGTTATTTATAAAACTACTTCCAAATATTTAGTTTCTGGGTATAGCTTGTATGTGTTTATGTCCTTCCCACATTCAGAAGGACATGGAAGAGGATAGATCACAACCAGTAAGAAGAAGTCAATGAATAACAGTAATTTGAATCTATGTATTATCTTTTATTTATAGATGTAAAAAAGCAAGTTCTTTTTATAACTACCCAAGAAATATTTTTTCAAGTGTTTAATAAAGTTTTTTTTTTAAACAACAATCTAAAGCAAACACGATTTTTATTACCAGTGATTATTTTTAGGAAACATAATTTTTTTTCCAAAAACAACGCAGGACTGAAAACCCTGATTCAGAATTTCGGCTTAAATTATGGTACAGAGAAAATCTATGGGCTTACTTTTTTAAAAAAGCTTAAGTCTATGGGGGAAAAGGGAGAAAGATCTACTGTCTTTCTAAACTCTGATTCTAAAAAGTATTGTGAATTGCCGTTAATATACTTTATGGTGTCACTTTCTATATTAGGATAATTGCACTGTCAATTTGTGAAAGAATAAACTCATTCCACACCTCTCAAGGGTTGATAAAATTGCTTAAGTGATGCAGACACAAAGGAAAGCAGTGCATGTACTTAGAGTACAATGTGGAAAAATTCAACTTTTCTTTGAAAAATGTAAAAAGCAAAGAAAATCATCTTAAAACTGATAAAACAATCTGCAAACATGCATCAATATTTTAAGTACCAGAATTCAGTGCATTGGAAGTTAACAAAGCTTATTGCTTCATTTAAATAATACTGAAAAAGAGTATTCAAATTGTAGGTTATTCAGTAAAGCAATTTAGCAAAACTCACATTACATGTGAGCAGAAAAAAAGGAAAATAATGCTTTTGGCTTCATTTTAACCATAGGTTACTCTCTAGGAATGATCTGATACAGCACTGTGACCTCTTAGATTTTAACCAAAGTGCAACATTCTTAAAACATTAAGGTTCTTGCATTGCTACTGAATTGGAACAGAAAACCTGGACCACCCAAATCCTTCTCAAGTCTAAGTCACCAAGTGCATCATAGTAGAACACAGTCTGTTCATGACCAAATAATTTTTAAAGTCTACTTTCTTGACAAAAACATATTTATCATCATTCCTATTTTCTGCCCAAATCCTTATTTGTTTGTTTGCTTAGTCTGATACATAATTCACTACCATGGAATTTTTTCCCATCACGATTTTAGCTACAATGTAAGAAAAAAGTCCACTCCACAGATGCCAATAATGTTCCCTCCAAAGGAAACTGTTTTGTCTGAGCACAGATTTACCTAATATGAATTTGTGCACAGATCTAAACACTTACCTGACATAGTATATGAGAGCAAAGAACATTGGTTTGAACATCCAATGTGTACAATTAATAGGACACTATTTCTGAGATGACTCTGATGTGTTTATGAGGGCTTTGTTTATAGTCGAGCCCTATAAATACAATGGAATTTTTGTTCAGGTAAAGCACCACCTCTTGAATTCTTACCCAAGAATCAAGAAATGGTTCAAGGACCACATTACAGCAGAGATTCTTCCTATAGAAGTGCAGATATATGACAAGCATTGAAAACTCATGAATTAGGATTTCTGATTAGGACTTCTGGGCTATACCTAGGGGCCTAAATTTTTTAAATGCTCATACCTAAACCTTAAGTATATCAAAAATTGTGACTTGTATTAAAATGTGTAAATTGCAATTCGGAGTGAATACTTTAAAACATGCCTCAAATTTTTTGGGACTATATGCCTATCACATAGAGAATCCATTAAACATTTATAGACTATTAAGGACAGAAAAGGAAGAAGTCACTTATTAAAAAGTTATTTGTTGAGGTCCTGCAAAACATCAGCCTATTTTATGTTAGGTTTTGAATTTCCAGGGCCCTCCTTTCAAGGACAAACCTGTCTGGCAAAAAGACTCTTGTGATTCAGATCTAGACTGCCCTCCCCTCAAAGACTCATACATTCAGAGGTGAAATATATCCATTGGAATGGGTCATGATGAGGGGTGTTGTGCTCATTAGTCGACTGATCCACAGATGAGTTAGTGGGTGAGTATGCTGCTAAAAGATGGGGTCTCGGTTAGAAGGAGGTCACTTGGGGCATGACTTGCAAGGAAATAGCTCCCATCTCGGGTCCTCCCTTCTCTTTCTGTGCTTTGGTCACCATGAGCAAGTTTCCTCCTGATAGGCCTTTCCATCACTCTCTTTCTGCCAACCATGGACTGAAACTTCTTAAACTGTGAGCCCATTTCCAAACTGTTCAAAATATCCTTTTAGAAAGTATTCTAGACACTATAATTTTACTGAATAAGTGATTTGCATATATTACATCAGACAGAGAGAAGCATGAGTGCAGAGAAATACATATGCCACAGTTAAGGGATAAGAGGATTTTCTATGCTTTGTAGAAACACTAGCAACTAGGAGAGGAAAGTAGTACACGTGTCTAAAATATTAAACCATTAAAACACCTACTGGTATATTGCATGAAGAATTCAAAGGCAAAAACACAGTGTATACGGTCCAATTGTGACAGGAATTATATTTAAAAAAAACTCCTGTTCAGGAATGAAAATAAATATAAAATAATCCAGTATTTATTAGTACAATATTTTCAGTGTTTTCCCTGTATTTTATCTCCAATTCTGGCAAACTCTGCCCTGATTCTGGAGGCTTATTGTATTCATAATTTAGAATCAAATAAATTTGATGGAAACAATTTCCAAAAAACTATTGCTACCATCTCACTTAATTACTATTGCTACCATCTCACTTAATTACAAAAAGGTAAATATTCTCACCTAGTATCAGACAGTATGTCATGAATGTCTATTCTCAGTACTTTCCACTAACATAGTACTAGAAGTTATCATCAATGAAACAAATGAGAAAAAACAAAGTTTTGAAAAGAGAAAAGTAAAAATACACTTAAATAATATCACATTATTGTCTAAATTAAAAAATCAGAAGAAATTTGACAGATAAAAACAAAGAAATCTTTTTAT
Source organism: Cavia porcellus (assembly GCF_034190915.1). Classification (NCBI taxonomy): domain Eukaryota; kingdom Metazoa; phylum Chordata; class Mammalia; order Rodentia; family Caviidae; genus Cavia; species Cavia porcellus. The sequence goes on from NW_026947496.1 coordinate 57,120,661, forward strand.
AATTGGATTAACTAGACCATAGGATAAAGTTTCTAACAATGAACATGCAGAAATCAAAATTCAATAGCATTCAATCTCTTACACTCATTCCAAGGAAAATTAAACAGTTATACATATATCAAAACCTGTAAAGGAACTACATACTGAACCTCACAAGGTATTGATTTAAAAATAGAAGGACATAAATAAATGGTAAGGCATATCATGTACATAGATTGCTAAATTCAATACAGTTGTCGGTTCTCCCTAAACCAGTGCTGGCAAACCTGTTAGTGCTTTCAACAGTGCAAAGGCCCCCACCCCGTGGCATGTGTGCCAAACATTACCACCACTGCCCCAAACTCATAGCTAAGTTTAATGTAGTTTCTAGCAAAACACCAGCAATTTTTTAATGTGGTGTAGACGCCAACAAGTTTATATTAAAATATATATGTAAAATACAGAAAACTTGGAGAGCTACTAAAGACAACAGAGTGGAAGAGTCACTCTACCAAATATTAAGACTCACTATGTAGCCCAATAATGAAGACAGTGTAGAACTGGCAGAGGGAGAGGCACATAGATTTATGGAACAAACAAGATCTATAAATAGATATAAAAACATGCTGAACTAATTTTTGATAAGTATACAAAATCATTTTAATGGAATAATAATAAATTTTCAATAAATGGTACTGCAGAAATAAGCAGGTAGAAAAAATGAACTTCCCTAAACCTTTCCAATATGTAAGAGTTAAACTGGGCCACAAACTCCAGTGTAAAAAATAAAACTACATAACTTTTATAGAACTTCTAGAAAAGATTACAGACCATCTTTGACATTTAGGAATTTCCAAAGAACGTTTAGCTATGATATCAATGTATGATCCATAAAAGGAAAGAACAATAAACTGGAAATCACCTAAATCCAAAGCTTTGCTTTGCAAAATCCCAAATGAAGAGTATGAAATGGCAAGCTATAGAATGAGAAAAGTATTTTCAAACCACTTATGTAATAATGAAATAAGTAAGAGCCCTAAATTTTAGTAACAGAAAACGTATTGTACTAGTCACCTTCCTGGTGCTACGACAAAAGTTCCAACACCCGCAATGTAGAGGAGTAGAGGTGTTTTGGCTCAAGGTTGCAGTGGGCCCATTCCAGAGTCAGCTGACTCCGATGCACAAGCAACACTGTAGAAGGTTATGGCAGAATAAAGCTGCACAACTAAGCACAGAAAGAAGAAGAAAGAAGGAGCTGCGGGTGAGAAAGTACTCTTTCGAGTCATTGCCTCAGTTACCCAACACTTTGGAACACCAGGATCAGCTTTAACACATCAGTTGATTAATCCACTGATAAGTATAGCACCCCCATGATCCAATAACCTTCCAAAAACCTCATCTCTGAAAACATGAGACTCTGTTTTAGATCCAAACAACAACATGTACTAACCAGTTATAAAATGAGCAAAAGACGTAAACAGATATTTGACTGCAGCTGATGTATGAATGGAAAACACAAATAAAATGATGTTCCAAATCATCAGTCACTGATGGAGACGATGTGGAGAAAGTGGCTTAGTCCAACATTGTTTGTGGAGTTATAAAACGTTAGAGTCATTCTGCAAAATCAGTTGGACAGTTTTTACTTTGTAACAATAATCACAGTAGCAGGATATGACCCAGAAACTGCACACTTGGGAGTTTAGGCTGGAAGATGCAGCAAAACTTGTACACAGCTTTATTTGTAATATCTCAAAGTGGAGACAACCCAGATGTCCTCCAGTGGGTATATGACTAAGTAAATAATGGATCATATAAAATATCATCTAATACCCAGTAATAATGAGAAAAAAAAAAAAAACTATTCTACCCTTCACTTTGAGAAACATAGTGTAGGGGTGGAACTTACCTCTGTCTTCACTGTATGATGGATACAGGAACTTATATATGTGATCAAATTGTACAGAACTAAATAAATAAATGCATGTAAACTTTTGAAATCTGAATTAAAAAGCAATCAAGCGGACATACATTACATCTCTCTCCTTAATTCCTTTTCCTTTATTTTTCCTCTTCTCTCTTCACACCACCTGCAGGCTGTTTAGTGGCTCGCCGAGCCTAACTCTCTTTCTGTGTATCAACTGCTTTGCTGCTCAAAGAAAGCCCAAAGCCCCAGGCACAAGGAGAAGCCAGCATCTTCCTATCAGCTTTAAGAAAGCTGTGTAGATGGCCTGAGAAAAGTACACTCCTCATTCTGAATGGTCCTCTTGAAAATTCACAAGCATCTTTTCTACGGTATGAAGCGCTCTATCTCGATACATGTGTGTTGATTTTCTATATTAGGACAGGTTTTCTACTGGCTAATTCAAGCACTTCAATTGCAGCTGATCTCTCCACCACGTAGAGAACAAGACCACAAGAACTCATGAATACAGAACAAAGACAGCCTAGCGATACTGACATCCTCTAACATTCAGGATGTCAGTTTGGTGTCTGATTCTACTTACCCACGTAACGCTGTTGTTCATTCCTTACGTGGAGTAATCTATATAAACAATGGCTAGACCGTGTTAGACTGTTTTATGATTTAAAATCAAAGAAATGACTATAATTTTTAAGAAATAAATTTGAAGAACCTGAATTAAGTCAAATTAACTAACTTTCTCTAGGCAGAGAAAGCCAGAGATCTTAATAGAAGATAATACTTCTGCATAGGACATTTTATATGGGAAATGCTAGTAAAGGTCATATGTGTACTAGTGCATAAATACAAAAAGGAATTCGGGCAATAAGAGATTGCAAAGTGCCACAAGTTCTTTCCTCTTAAAAAGATCAAAGTACAAGTGACAACATGTCTGAAACTGTGGCCAACTGACTAAATGGTCCTAAAATTGAAACATTTAGACCTCTGCCTTGAGTCACCTAGTGACCTCTGCCAAGTGACTACTCGCAAGTAAAGCATGGAGATAATAAAATCACATTTAGTGAAAACGTGTATGATGTAATCTTGTTTGATGATCTAAGGTGAAGTCTTAATGCTTTTAAATTAAAAGGAAAAACATTACCCAGTATCAATAAACTGTATCAGGAACACAGATATAAGCAGTGTAGTGCACAACTATAGGTGACACAAAAAATGCTTTTAATGTAGAAATACAGTAGTGATTATCAGTTATCAAACTAAGACATTACCTAAGAAATGCAAATGATCAAGTTGCCCCGGAAGTAAAGAGCTACTGTTAATATGGAAAAAGTTGTGCAGAGCCATGCAAATTTTAAAAAACCTTCAATGTATACAACTCAAAAGGCAATCAAAATCAAGATTGTAGTTTGGTGGAGGTTTTCACATTCATCTTTAGGGTATGAAATACTATAAATGTAGATTAATCTCCTATATCGATTCAGGTTTATGATCAAGTAGTAAATTTTCAATTAGTTGACAAATTTAATTAATGCATGCTTACTACACAAAACAAACAACTCTGTTCAGTGGGAGACCCCAGCGTTGTATTCTATTTTCTAGCAAATGCAGAAGCATCTAGAAGACTAGGGTCTCTGCCCCCACCTGAGTATTAGATATAGCTGGTGAACTCTTAGTCATCTACAGTTTCAAAAACAAAACTCAACCATTGTATCTGGCTCTTTATCTGAATTCTCAATTCAAAATAAATTCAAAATGTAACTTATTTTTTGTTCCCTTTCTCACTATCAGTCCAATTAACAAAAAAGTTATTTTTATAAAAGTAAGTCCCTTCTCGTAGTCACATTTCCTCAATCTTGCTCATATTTTTTCAGTAATAACTTTATTGAGAATCTCTCAGCATAGCTTTTTTTTTTAACAAATAAAGATAATTGAGATGATGGAAACATAAGATTCACTAGTGAACACAGCACTGTGCACACTCAGGGTACCTGGCAGTATTTCAGCAGAAACAGATTCAGCTGCTTAGTTTGAGGGCATTTGTGTTGGGTCTGTGAAGGCAACAAAAAGAGGGAGACGAAGTCTCGTGCTCAGTTTTCATCTTGTTGAGCACCAACTTAAAATGCAATTATAATACACATTCAAAATGTTCAGAGCATGCTTCCTTCATATGGTGTTGCAGAATTATTTTTAACTAGATCTTGAAGTTGACTATATTTAACATTAGTTATAATTACAAGAATGGGGCTCATATATAGGTTTAGCCTTGAAAATATTCAGTGACAGGCCATAGTCTCTTGTCCAAATATCTGCACCACAGTCACATAATTCATATAATATACATAAATACACTCCTCTATTTAAGTGACTGAATGGATGTTAGAACAAAGAATGGGGACTTTCTAGGCAGTGAAAAATGAATTTAAATTTTAAACAGGTACAGAAATCTGAAGGTGAGTTTTATGATGAAATCTGTACTAAATGGATAAAGGATAGATACATTGGATGGGAGGCGAGAGAGAGCATGGAGTGATTTATTGTACTGAATGGATTTATTGCACAGTATTAATCCAAAAATAAATGGACTTGAAGTCAGTTGAACTGTATGTGGGTCTTTGTTCCACCACTTACTGTAAAAACTTCATCAAATTCTATAATTTGTTGTTGTTTTAATGTTGAATTATAGTACTGTGGAAAATGCAAAAAAAAAACCATTGCCTTTATAATATAGCTGCTGTAAAAATAACTCCAGAAAGTTTCTATCACACTGTATAGCAAATTCCTCTACCTATAAATTCTTCCTTAGACTCATTTAGTTTATGCTAATGGATCCTTGTAACATTGAGCATTCTAAAATATAGAATGTAAACAAGCATATTTGAACCATATGCTTTATAAAATAATTTCAGTCAACTTAACATGATATTAGTAAGATATTAAAGAGAAATGGAAACAGAAGCTAAACTTTGCAGAAAACGTCATCAAATTTAGTGAACTGATTGAATAACTAGAAAAAGAAAATCACCCTTGTTTTCTTCAAAACTGATGTTAAGATTCATGGATTAGAGTGAATAGTAAAAGTATAAATGTTTGAATAATATAAAATGAAAATATTCAATTTTGGCATCTAGTATGCTTCAGAAACATTTTTTTTAATTATCACTCAAAGGCAAAGAAAACTATAATTGAAAATCACAGAGAATTCATAATGCAGACAGTTTCTATAAACAATATAATGAAGATTTACATCTAAACCTTAATCAGGAAAGTATTTAATACATTAAAATCAAACAAAAACAGAAAACACAATACATACACAGTTGCAATTTACATAAAATTAAATTATTTACACAATATACACTTATAAAAATTATTACCTGTTGTAAAAGAAGTTTTCAAATAGTCTACTACTGGTTCAAGCCATCTCAAATAAGGAAGTCCTTTTTGTAGTTAGTTAAAAATAAATGCTATTCATGAAATCAAATAATAAAAATTAATATTTAAGCTTCTGCTCTTGAAAGTTTCACTCTTCTACAGTACCTACTCTAAGGAAAAAGAGCACCAAAAAACCACTTTGCTCATTGGATTATGGATGGTGATTCTACTTTTTTTTTTTTTTTTTTTTTTTTTTTTTTTTTTTTTGGTCTTTTTGAGACAGGGTCTCGCTATGCAGTTCAGGCTGGCCTTGAGCTCACTGTAGCCCAGGCTGGTCTCAAACTTGCAATAATCCTCCTGCCTCAGCCTCACAAGTGCTGAGTGCTGGGATTACAGGCATAAGCCACCACACCCAGCTAGTGATTTCACTTACATTAAAATTAAAATATGTAAGATAGTTAAAGTAAAATGAGGATCAAAATGAATAACTTTCTGGAAGATGTTTCTCCTTATACTTCATGTCTATAAAAACTCTAGCATTGCTAACCAAACTACATTTTCCTTCATTTTTGTTGTAATACTAGAAGTCATCTTTTTCTTTAAAGCAAAGGCCTCCCGATATACACGAAGTTTGAGATAATTTAGGGGCTGGGGATTTAGCTCAGCGGCATAAGCACCTGCCTTGCAAGCAGGCAGTTGTGAGTTCAATCCCCAGTACTGATAAAAAGGAAAAAGACCAAAAAATAAATAAATAAATAAATAATAATAATAATAATAATTTAAAAAAACTTCCATGAAGACTATGTTTTAAAAGTCAACTTGATTTTAATATGGCAACACAAAAGCCAGGGTTCTTATACAAAATATCATCAAATTAAGAATGCTATATTTTAAAGAATATTAAAGAATGTTGTGTTTAAAAAATGACTAACAGTACCACGGTCATGTAGTATGCTACCGAAAGAAGCTGGAATGATTAGTTACACAAAGAAGAACTCAGCCCTTTCACTTCCTAACACTTATTTACCAATTTGGAAATAAACATGTAATATTTAGTGCCAATATTCTGAAAACAGGAACAAATCAAACCACTTCAATGCAGTTACATTTAATTATGTTCTCAAATATTTTTTTAAAAAGCTTTCAAATAGTCTAAAATGTCTTCAGCAAACGATTTGAAACTAGGTTATTTGAAATAAGAATATGGAACTAGAGAGATCCACTATGAAACTTATTTTATGTCGTTATATAATTTCTTAAGACCATTTGATATCAATTCTTTTGCGTGAAACATGCAGATGATGTAACCTTTGTTAAAGGAGACCCACTAAAAGGGTTATATGAATGCAGAATTCTTGGCATGTTAGTTGATCAAAAGGCATTAGATTGCTTCTTCTCTCTCCTAGTCAGAGAAGTCCTACGTCTCCAGCCCTCATCTATCCAGACTTGTCATTTAAACCCAACTAAAACTTTTAAAGCCTTCAGTGAGTTTATCTTACCCATATTTATCTTCTTATTGTTTATACCCTCTCCCCCACTGTCACCCTCTCACAAGACACAATCATTTCTATTTTTCTTCCGACAATTAGTGGAGTGGTCAGTTGACAAGATTTTAGGAAGCAGTTGCCTTTAAGACATGTGATTATCGGCCTGGGATGTAGCTTAGCAGCACAGTGCCTTCCTGGAAAGTGCAAGGTCCTGAGTTCAATTTTCAGTACTCAAAACAAAACAAAACAAAACAAAAAAGATGTGATTTTTAACAATGGGTATCATAGAAGTAATGAAAACCAAAGTCTAATGCAGTAATTGTTCTAACTCTACACACACATCACAGAACCCGACTGCACCATACTTGTAAATATGCAATCTGCTTTTTAATGCTTCACTCAGCAGCACATTTATGCCTAGCGTAGTTCACAGGTGCTAAGAACTCCCATGAGCTGGTGCTGGAAAAGTGCCCTGGTTAAACCTAGTGAATCTCACTAGGTTTACTTTCTTCAATTGTATGATCCCTAAAGCCGAATATTTTTCACTGAAATAAGAGAAGAACATCAAAGATTATTTTATGATCCTCCTGAAAAAATACTTCATTCAAGTACATAAATGGAGATCACTTTTTAAAGGTTCAATATTAAGTTGAGGGTTCAGTCATCTAGCTTTGTACATATTTTTCCTCATACGATCCTCAAAATTCCTGTCAGAAAGACAATATAGATAGAATGGATCCTGGCCTTTCTCCAAGCAATCCAATGGCAAGAATTTGCTTTTCCTTAACAGTGTAGTACTGGTAAAGAAAATTTCAGAGCAGGCAGATGTGATTTCTAAGATGGAAAAGAGAGGAACCACACCAGAATTGAACCTTACGCTCCTGAACCGTTTCTGTCTTGAAAAACTTCACCTTATGAAGTTCATGTTGATAATACATGTACTACTGTAAAGTCTGTTCATTCTTTCAATCACTGACTCAATAATTCAACAACAAAAGCACCTATGAGGCCGAATGAAAGAGATGCTCTTGCTCCTTCTGAATCCTCCTCTCTGGGCTGGTTCCTTTTCCTACAATGCTTGGGTTCTGTTCTCAATAGCTATGGCTAATACCCACCCAGGAAACACGGGGTGATCTACAGTTCAAAGGCCATGAACCAGGAGTCGGAACTTTCAAAACATGCATAACAACATCGTACTTGGGTATAATGGGCTGTCACTACCCATCGTTTAAAAAATCCTATATAACTTTATTTTTCTTCAACATCATTGTATAATCTGTACAATGTATTTATTATTTAACAATTATCACCCACTTCTCCCACAAAAATACAAACTTCAAAGATTGTAGACATTATTCTGAAACATTCTTGTACCCTGAGTGCACAATATTTTGCATTTATTACTTACATATAAAGATATTCTATCAATTGATTTCAAAAAGGGATCTCAGTTTCCTACAAAAAAAACAAAAATTGATGTTCATTTGTAGGAAAATCTTGGCTTACTGACTTGCATAGTTAAATTCTGTTCTATTCCTACAAACCTTGTTTGAAAATTACAAAGACAACATCCTGGGGAAAAAGGATTCCTAAAATATAATTGTATAATATAGAAAATCATGCATTTTTTTCTTAACTTTAATGCTGGGTCAGAGCTACTGTATCATGTGCCTCATTTTCAAAATTTTAAGAATAATAAGATGTATGGAATTTATCATTTGTAGGGAATAATTAAAAGAACATTGATGACTTCTTGCTACTTTTCTTAAAGTCAGGTTTTAAAAAAACATTTAGCCTAGAAGCAACAAAAGCCTAATATAAGGTTACTTAAAAACTAAAATAATTCATTTTATTATTTTAACATCATTCCTTAAAACAAACTAAAGCATAATAGATGGATATAAATATTATGATAGCCTTTTTGTTGCATGCAAGCATCATTATCAGCACACCTTGCTGATGTTTCTCTGGCTTAGCAAATAAGCACAAATCCTACTACTTGTTTTCTTTATATGCTACAGCTAAGATCCACAATAAGCAAAGGCAAGTGCAATTTTGTACTTCAGAAATGCATTACACATGATGCCAGCTGACATATGGATCCATTAGTGTAGCAGAAGTTCCACTTTGGTACTTAAGGAGCTCTTGAAAAAGTTTCTTAGTTTAAATTTTTATAGCACAGAAATGTATACAAATTAGAAAGCAATTATGGCAACTGTGCTAATGCATAGAGAAAAATGAAATGAAAACAGAAAGTGGAAATACATTTTGTTGTAGTAAATGTGCCAACTTATTAAATGGTAGTATTATGGATTGGACCTGTTTGCTTATTGAAATTGTCAGAAATCATTAAGCTGGTATGGAAAATGCACTCCATCAGTCATGGGTATGATGCTACATTCATTTTTGCATTTAACCATATTAAATTTTAAGTTTCTATTATCACAGAAAATATTTCTCCCAAAGTATACATTCTGTAAGCCTGGCTTTCTAAATAATGTCTGTATGTTGCTGTTTCAGTTTTTGTATAACTATCCCATTAACAAGGTAGATTTTAATAGTTTAATAGGTTAAATGGGAAATGGAACTATCTCTTTAGCCTAAATTTGTCTTCCTAAATCTCCCTTTGATACACTAACATTTATTATTTAATGATAAAGTGGCCTTCTGAGCACACAACAGGCACTAGGCACTAGCACATACACACACACAGAGACAGAGAGACAGAGAGAGAGAGAGAGAGAGAGAGAGAGAGTTTTTATACCCCATATGCCAAGAGTTACTTGAACTTCTAGTGGACCATCATCATAAATCAGTTCCTTATCTGCTGGTTATAAAACTTATTTATTTCTCTTTTTCTAATTTAAGGACCAACACTACACTTGCCAGGCTGCCTGCATTTGCACACAGTGTCTACCGTTACAGAATATTCTTCTTTATCTCTATCCAACAATATCTCACTTTATTCAAATTTAAAAATAAATTCATTTTTAGAAGAAAGCATTCTGCCTCACCAAAAAAAAAAAAAAATATATATATATGATGGGTTTCCTTTAAGATGTGCGTTTCTTATCAATATTTTTGCACATAAAATCAATCACCTAATTTTATTTCTTAGAGGCATTCCTAAAAACCTTCTTTTCTTTACCATGTCATTTCCCTTCTCTTACACTCAGATATCTTTCCCATCTCGAGGAAAAGCTAAAATACAAATCTATAACAAATTGTGAATCCCTCATCAATGGAAGCGTGATGGATAGGTTTAGCAATAGTAAAATTTAAACGGACCACATGCAGGGCCTGGGATTCCTCCAAGTTCATTGCAAGAAATAACTTATAGTATGACTTCCACAGTAATCTAAAGAGAGTGTTAGCCATTTTCCCATTGCTGAGACACAATGCCCGACACCCACAGCAAAAGGAGGGCAGGATTATTTGGATCACACTTTCCAGTGGTTTCAATCCGAAGTTGGCTGGCTGCAAGGCAGAAATGGCACGATGAAGACCTACCAGAGGATAACAGCCTACCTCACTGCAGCCCAGATGCAGACAGTGAAGGAAGAAGCCCAGGAGAACACACTCTTTCACATTATCATCAGCCCCTTTTGCTCAGGCCTTACCTACAACTGTGAGACTTTTTAAAGACATTTTAGACCTAATTCATAGCAAGGAGGTACTTTTATTTCTCCCTGCATGAAAAATGAGCAGGTTAAGGTCGCATAATACTAGATGACTTGCCCAAAGTTATGCAGTGGGACATACATCTATACAGCTTTGCTCCACAGCCAAGTTCCTGCCCAACATATGTGTGCATTCATTCTCTGGCTACTGTGGGGATGTCACAGACAGGAATGTCACACTGAGTTTCCCTGCATTCTATTCCATCATTAGGTTTGGCAAGTTGGAGGAACATGAAGAGAAAGAGAAGAAAGTGCAGTCTAAGAGAGAATTAGAGTTCTTGAAGAAGGTACTAGCTTTAATGGAGGAAAGACCAGAGCAGAGAAGCAGCTCTAGGACATGGTAAAGAAAAGCCATGTGTCATCTTTGCTTTTCTTAGCTCTTTCGTTCCTCCTGTGAATTGGGGTCCTGTGTCACCACTCACCTCCCACTTTTCTAACCCACTTGAGTCAGAAATCTTGAGTATGAAGAGGTGGCCTACATAAACAGATATCCACCCTACTGGTTAGTCTGCCCAGGTACTTCCATTCTATCCACTGTGGCCAGATGGGCCTTCTACAATTCAGTCTAACCCTACAACTCTCTCAATTCCCCTATAGATGAATCCAAACTTTCACATGGCTAGATCATCCAGTAGGGTCTGAGCCCCTTAGAACTTTCTATACTACCTCTGCATTGCCTGTGATGTACTCTATAATTCAGTTAGCTGAAACTCTAAACTGTTTACAGAACACTACTTTCTATTTCTTAGGTCTTCTTTCTTCTACTCTTTCAAGTTGGCTAACAATCTACACACTCAAGTCTCAGCATATACTTACTTGTCTTGAGGTGTTTGTCAAGTACTAGTTAAGACATGGAATTCAGTAGGTCAACTTTAGCTTTCTAGGGCTGCCAGAGCAATGTACCGTAAGTTGAGTTGTTTAAGACAACAGAAATTTTGTATCTTGCAGTCCTATTGGGTGGAGATCAAAGTGAAATTTTTGCAGGGCCATGTCTTCACTGAAACTAGTAAAGAAATCATTCTCCATCTCTTCCTAACATCTGGTCGCAGACTAACTGTAACTTTATTGAGTAAATGCCTTCGTCCTGAGTCCGCCTCATTGTCATATGCCTGTATACTCATGTTTTTGTTTAACTAGTTGTCTTCTTTGAAGGTCACCTGTCATTCTACTATCACTTCTTCTGGTATAATCTCATATTAACTACTGCTATCTGTAATAGCCCCCTATTTAGAAATAGAGTACATTCTGAACTGCTGGGCTAGGACTTCAACAAATTTTCTTAAGGGGACAAAATTCAGTCCAATAAAAGATAGTGAAAATATTACAAATAAATAAAGTGAAAATGTTATGTCCAAGGAAGGAACAACATTCAATAATAAAGACATAAACATTTCTCATACTAGCTGTGCAGGTTTAAGAGGCCTGAAAATATCCTACGAAGAGTTAGACTTCCCAGAAATTTCCACCTACCTGACAGTGACACAGTATTTAACCATTAGCTTCAAGAACGGGACACTACTCTCTGAAGCTTTATTATATCCAACAAAACTAACTGCCTAGCTTTCATCAAGTATTATTTTCCCTACTCCAACTGATGTTTTACACTAAATTTTATATAAGTTCATTTCTAATAATCAGTTTAACTAAGTTTTGATGTACTTGTAGGAAAAACATTTTAATCGAGATACATTCAGAAAAAACTTGAAGTTTCTTCAATTATAAAACTGTCAGTTATTCAGTAAATATATTATATTCCATTACTGCTCAATTAAAGGACACCGTCAATCATTCAAAAATGCTTAATTAAAATCCACAAGTGGATAAGATTATAAAATATTTAATAGAAATGATCATGAATATTTTTATCTTATCACCAAAATATTTTACCCATGATGGTACACATCCTAATATGAAATGATGATAAAAACTGAGACTAGAAGAATTAAATACAGTTAAATTTCTCACAGTCAGCAAACAGAATACTGGCAATGAAACAGTCAGTGTCTAGATGGCTACTGTGCTATTGCCTATGATGAATACTGCATGTTGGTATGCTTGATGCCGCTAAAGGCATTCACAATATTTAATGTACTAATGATATATTTTCATTATGAGGTTAAATGATGTTTGCAATGCAAAACTTTGAAACATGTCATCTGCTTCTGACAATAACATATGGAAACATTAAAATAATACTTTTATGAATGCTTTCTACTAGCATCAATGAAATTAAACAGAAATGCTTTAATAAGATATGTATTTAACTATGACAGTTAGCAAAAGCTGTGCTAAGGCATGAAATTGGCAAGAATACTTTTGCATAGCTGCTTAGTGTATACTGCCAAAGTAAGGGTAACAAAAATGAAAATGCTGTCGACATGCTAGGAGAGAAAGATATGCTCGATCATAAAAAGCTCAAGAAAGAACAGTGCCATAGTGTCAACAAACACTCTTCACTGGTGCTTGAAATGACATATGAAGAAGTTTAGTAATTTGTCTAAAATTAGTTCTGAGCACAAATGAATGTGAAGTCAGGGGTGCTAACACTTTTCACAGACCATGGACTGCACAACCCAAGTAGGCATCTTTCATGTGAGTCACGGTGTGAGTGGCGCATTGAGGAAATGTATGGGACTCGGCTGTCACAACATATGCGAGCTCTGTGGGCCTTACCTTTACATCACAGATGCCTGCAAGGTAACTCAGTGCTTTTACTCAGGGCACAGACAAGTAAACGTCAGGCTTAATTTATCTTTATTGTTAACCTACACAGATTCAACCTAAGTACCCATAGCAAAACTTGTAAACTCCTTTGGTTTTGGAGACTGAAATAAGCCTGAGTCTATCATCTGCTGCGTAATTGCTTCATAAGTCTGGACTAGCCGCTGATTTGCTCTATGACTCAATTACTTTGAATATAAGGTAGAAGCAACAGTTACCTGTACTACCTTAGCAGGTTTTCAAATATCAAGAACAAAAATAACATATGCAAAGTTTTACTATGCCAGGAACTGTTTGAAGTATTTTTGCAAGCATTAATTATGACAGATGTACTTAGATTTGCATGCAGAAAGACATTTAGGATTATTTAGATAGGCAATGGGATATCTTACAGTGTAATTCTGTAAAATTGCATGTAGCTGCTAAACCTGTGAAATGCAATTCACCTAGACTGAGATGTGCCATAGCTTTAAATAAATAATAATTTCAGACTTACTATAGGGAGAAACATATAAAATACCTTGCTAATAATTTTTGACTACATGGTGAAATCAGATTGTGTCAAATAAACACATTTATTAAAATGTATTTAATTTTGCTTAGTTTTTTTTTATTTTTTAAGTGCAATTACTGGAAAATGTAAAATTACATTTGCAGCCCACATTTTGTTTCTATTGGAAAGTTCTGCCTACATATATTGTTGCTTTTGGAGGCCATAATACTCATACTTATATTCCCAGAGATCAGGGTCAGGTACACACAATTTGAACTTTTAGACAAATGGACATACTTGAATCCCAGAGAAAGAGGATAAATTTTACCTTCATATCATAAATATTACAAAGAAGTTTTCAAATATAGTCTTCTTTCTTTTGTTTAGAAGTCCTTTACAACCTTGTACTCACTAAGTTCCTTGAGCATAGAAACAACTCACTGAAATGAAGTAGCTGGAGCAGAATCTGACAACCAGCAGAAAGGAGAGAACAAACAGGGATGAAGCACCATGGCTGGGTCACTTACAATGGGAAACCACTGTCACACTTAGGCCTCAGAGGTGAGGAGTGGGGAGGTTTCCAGAACAACAGAGGTCAGCTATCCTGGGGTACTGTTATGAGCTATCAGCTACTGCTGTCAGCTATCCAGGGGTACAGGGTATCCTGTAGAAGGCTATGTACACAAAGAAACCTAGGAAGAAGAAAGCCAGGAGAATAAAAACCCTGGAATTTTCTTTTCCATTCTCCAACTTCTTGTCACTGTCTCTCATTAACTAGCACCATTCGGCTGGCAGAAGGCGAGGGCACCCTCTCATGTGGTCCATATGGGTATTCTGGGGCAAAAAGCAGGATGGACGGTGGCTCTGGAAGGGACAGATGGAATACATCTAGCATAACATGTATTTTTCATCATCCTGAAAGATGGTTGCTGTCAACTATGTGAATAAAAGGGGCTGGCAATGACATACAAAATAAGACTTACTAAGACATTCTCCACGACATGTCAAAGTGAATGTAGTTAAATGATCTGGCATTTACTTTTTGTTTTCAGTGATGTCATGGTGCTGCTTTTATCACCTGCCCTTTTTTCAAATTCAAGATTTGCCATTAATGCCCCCTCAAATATGAGCGACCCAATAATATACCATCCTGGCCTGGACATAAGGAGCAGCAATGGTCTAAGATACTGATAATAGGAGCAGGAATTTTCTGGACCCCAAATTAAACTTCTATTTAAAATCATGAATAGTTTTTAATAGAGAAAGAAACACAATCTCAACAGGTCAATTTTTGCAGCTACTTGAGGAATAACTCATCCTGACAGAACCATCAGGGTGCAGCCCAGCTTAAAATTGGCTGATCCATGTACACCATCCTGTGATGTCACTTTATAGATGAGGCACTCATCTGGGAACATCTGCTTTAAGATTTTCCAGGCTACAGTTTTGTCTTAGAGCAACATGAGACAGAACTCTCAGATTTTTAACCATTTATTCATATACTTTACTCAATATGATTCACAGATCATCTATGAATTGGGAAACTAATTTTTTCTTCTGTAATTTCATGACTCAGGTTCACTCTGAAGAGTGTGAGCTCTGTGTTTATGGAGGAAAGGAAAACAGCATCATCTGTCTTCTTGTTTTTACTCATTTCGAACACATACTTTGTGCTGTGCAGATTGCCCTATTAGACACATAGGTAGCTATGTTTTCTGTAACCAACAATACAGTGTCAACAGGTAGAAGGGATCTCATTCCATGGCATTAAAATGATTAGGACACTTGTTTTGACTTGGAAATGGAAGATTCTGTGACAGTATAAAAACAAACTCTCTATTCGTCTTAATTTTCCAAATGCACAATTTGTTTTCATTCATGTCATCAGAAAGTAACCCACTCAAAGTAATCTGACAAGTATACAGAGTATATGGCATGATAACATAAACTTTCATGTCAGAATGTCACGTGCCAAAGCAAGGAACTCATAAATTATTTAGTTTCTATATACACAATGCCGGTTTTCCAATCATGACAAAAGTGAACAAAATTGCATACATCAATTTGGTTATTAAGAAAATTAAACAATATACACAGGGAAAGATACACCATAAATATCCGCTGTTATTTTAAACTATCAGCCCAAATGCAAATGTCTTTCATGGTTACAATGTCTAGGAGGATGACCCATTTCATAACGATGTTTCTGTATCTTCTGGCAAACAGTCTTCATTTTCTCTTTGATACAGTGTCTATCACTACAGTGCACACTGCATCCCTTGCTAAGTTTTAAGGAAAAGTTTGCCTCTTTTGATAATTGTATGTGCGTTCTGTATTCAAGATGAAAAATTTATAAACAACACATTTCCATTTTGGTTTCAACCATCAGGACACTTCCCAATTGTTTGAATTAATGTGTCCCAGGTGCCTCTAATCCTTTTAAATGGTCTCCTATTTTTATCTGTGCTTGCTCTATTTTATATTAATTTCCTTGTGTAAGCCAACTCCAGTCTTTTTCAGAAGCCACTGAGTACAAAACTTGAAGAAATATCTTTGTATGACATAATAAAGATTAAAGCAGATTCTTTGTGGTTTTGTATTGTGCCTACTCTGAGGCTATTTCAGTGCCAACTGACATCCTGCCACAAGAAAGATGAAAAAAGACTGAAAATTAAATTAATCATTTTAGAGGAGGTTCCAAGTCTTAAGTAAATGACACTACTGCAGTAAAGAGTTTAAATCTGAATTATTTATATACTCTTTCAGAACACTAATCTCTTTAGTGTCTCTGCTCAATTAAAAAAAGCAGCAATCATTTTTGATAAAGATAAGAGATTCCATTTTGGAATATAAAAATCATCAAGGGAACATGTTTCAAGGAAAGATTCTAAGGTCCCACCCAAAATTTCTAATTCTGAAGATGAGGAAGGGATTTTGGACTTATTAAATATAAAGCGCTTATACAATATAAATGTAAAACAGATAAATCAGGCCAGTAACACAAAGACCACACATGTTGAAACATTGCACAAAGAAGTATTCTACATGAGATGGAGAAATACTACAACATATCTTACTTTCATTAACATGTAAGTCTGGGTTGTTTCAAGTCATTTCAATTCTGACATTTTCCAAAAGCCATTTGACATTAATTGGCTCTCTATCAAATATTTAGAGTGAATAGCTGAATCCTTCATTATAAATTAAGTCAAAAATATTTATCCAGAACCCACTTTTATTCATAAGAATATTCTTGGAACATCATCATTAAACATAGCAAGTGTTTCAAAGTCAGGGACATAGAAGCCAATTCAATTACGCATTTCTGAATAGAAGATGTTAAAGTGTATTTCTTCTTCCTATAATAATTTGTTATGATCATATGGCATTATGTAACCACTTCACAGTAGAATAATGAGTCAGACACAGCATGTCGTCCTCATATTCCTATCAAAACAATGAGAAGGGTCCTTTCCTGGAATGCTTGTGACAATTAAGCTACTTGTTTGTGAAACATAAGAGAATTTCAATAAATGGTTTCTATTTCTTTGGGAGGGATGGTTGTGTGCCACTCTGTAAATACTTGAAACATTTTACAAATGCATGTGTTCTTGATATTAACATCTTTGAATCTTACAGTCACAAAAACTTGTAGGAAAGTCTCATGGAAAGCAATGTTAGAACTACTATGAAAAATCTCATACATTAATGGTGGAATGTACACTGATATAATTTTGGAACAGTATGTCAGGCTTCTATCCATCACCAGATAAAGTGAATGTACAGAGATTGTCATTGTAGTTCTATTTCAAGAAAAAGATGGGAAACAGCCTAAGTAACTCTTAGTAGAAACCATCACAAAGTCTGCTGTTTATCTACAGCCCTATTTATCAGGCTTCTGTGTGCACTGAGATCCCCTGGAGGTCTTGTTAGAAAATCTTGTGTGTGCTGGAGACAGAGCTCAATGGTACAGAACATGTTTGGCATGAGTGAGCCCCTATGTTCAATATCCTGTACTGTTACCAGATGGTGAGATGCCTGTGGTCTTGCCCAGGCTCTTACCCTGTTCAAAGATCTGGACAGGACAACTGGTGAACAGAAAAGGGTAATGTTTATTTAAAGTTAAGAAATGAAGAAGAAAATGAAATGCAAAAAAGACATACTCAAGAAGTGCTCAGAAGAAAAGAAGATATAACCTGCACACAGAGCAGGCCATTGTGAGAATAAGAGATCAGTGCTCACTAAGTCAATGGTCGCTGTTTCCTGTTTTCTTTTGATGTATGATCCAGGCCATCTCACTCAGGACTATGAAGCTGCTCAGTGCACGCATTCCAGTCATGATGTGACAGCTTCCTGTGACACATAGGTGACTCTTGATTGCCTGTCTCAGTACCACCAAAAGAAACACACAAAACAACAACCACACCAAGCAAAGAAAAACTGTTGCTCATCCCCATCCTACAGAGTCTGAAGTAGTTGGGATTCAGTGAAGCTTTAAAACATATTTATTATAAATCTTCAAGTGAGAGTTACATTTTAAAGCCTTACTGATCTAAGTTTAGTGATGGGGAACCCATGGTACGTGTGTTACTGTGTTTCTCTTTCAAGACAAAAGATGTTAATGTATGTGATTTTGTGTGTGTGTTTTGTTTTTGTAAATAAAACCTCAGTGTCCAAGTTTAATAGTAGTGTTGGTGTATTGCAATAAGTAGATTTTAGGTTGTAGTCTGGCACTCGGTATCTAAAAAATTCATCATTGCCATAGATGAAGTCCACAGCTATGAGAGGAAAAAAATCAGAGCTCTGTGTTCTTATCTGGAATAATAATCTTTAACTATAATGTACATGAATTAATAAGATGTTGCATACTCTTTTGCGTTACTGCTTTAAAGAATCCACATTTGTTAGAATCATATGGGAACATGAATATCACAAATTAAAGCAGACGGAGACACCCCCAAACTTTTAGACTGAGAGGACAGGAGAGACTAGGTTTCAGTTACATCTGTGCCTCATGACTCTGCTCCTGTGCAGACACACAACCCTTTCCTAGTATACACTTAAGCTCAGCAGACAATACTTGCTGTCTTCTTTAGTTTATATCCTGAGAGCCACAGTTTTGATCAAAGCAGAACAATCCAGTCCCATAGCAGCCACCAGAGGCAACTCATCCCCAACTTCTCTCCTTCCAAAGAATTTCTTTGTTTTGCCCCTGCCCACTTCTAGAAACCACTTTACATACATCCTTTGTTACCCACATCTTTTGTCACAGGATAGCTTGCTACTTCACCAGCACTAATGTAAATTCCTGACCAATAACTAATATAACAACCTCTCTATTCAGCTAAACAAGCTATTTTTGTCTCTTATTCCAAACCTGTAAAATTCCAAAACATATATTTAAGTTTACTTGAATCTGTAATTTCCTTTACCAGTTCTGGTTAGCTCACATGAACTCTTTGTTTTTAAAATCAATTTGTGCCTCAGTTTGTCCTGAAAGTTGCTGCCTGGTGACTCGGGGTGGAAGAGTGGGAAGAGATACATTCTTCATTGTACAACTTCAGTGTCTTACATGTGCATACAATATTTCTTTAATGAAGAGATATTTACTGGGGAAATACAAGTAATTTAAGAATATTCAACTTCAACTACTTTTCAACTTATCCCAAAACTCTCATTTTCCTAGACCAGGAGCATCTGAGTTGAAAAGCACTGCGGAAGCATAACCCCGGAATCGGTAGAGCCCCAAAACCAGCTTTACTTTTACAGTTTTTGGCAACATATTACGATTGTGTCACATTAATGTGCTCAGAATGAGGCCAACAGAGATGAAATATGATGTGTTTCTTTTAGAGCAGTAAAGTATAATGCTAAAATAGGAACTTTCTGTCAGCATGTAGGAACAGAAGAAAACATAGAAGGATAATCTGCTCATTTACCATGAGGAGGCACTTGCTGGTGAAAGCACCTGATGTATTCATATACGTCTCAAAGGTGGGAAGCAAATTGTCTAAAACAGTTGGGTTGTTGAGCATTTCTTTAAATAGGAAGCTACTTACTTGTAAGAAGCACATTGCAGCTAATTCGCATTTTCCAAAAAAAAGGAAAAAAAAAACACTGAAATTATGACTTAGCTTAAAAGTTTTTAGGCTGATGAAAATGTGATGCTCATTTCATCTAGCTGAGAGTTTGAAATGTTCCTTTTATGTTAAAATCGCAACTTACTATGAGTACATTCAAAGGAAAAATAAAATCTGTTTCCCAAGAAATTTGTTTAATATACACTTCAAATGCTCTCAAAATAAAGCAAATAAAATAACTCAATAAATGTAGTTTGTAAAACTTTCATATATATGCTGTTAATGGTGGCGTTTAATATTATTCCAAATATTTTATTTTACGAAGTGCAATGAGAAATAAAATAACCCCTTTTATAGTCCATTTTATTTTACTATTATTAAAACCTGACTTTTAGGGGCCAGGGACTTAGCTCAGTGGCATAAGCACCTGCTTGGCAAGCAAGAGGTCCTGAGCTCAAGCCTCGGTACCAAAAACAAACAAACAAACAAAAAAACTGAATTTTTTATTACATGGAAAAAAATTTCATACAAAATGATAGGACAATAGCAATAGTTAATACTTTACATAGCATTATCCTTAACATAGTTACTCAGAGTACAAGATACAGGCATAAGAAATTCTCCAACTAATATTACCACAAACCTTACTTTTCTAAGAACTAAGAGAGATTAATAGTATAACTAATTTGCATTTTTTGTCTCTTTTCCCATCCTTTTTTTTTTTCTTTTTACCCTATCATAGCTCCTTTTCTCTTTTTAACAATTTCGTTCCACTTCACAATGTCTATTATATATTTTAGACCTTATTTACTATTTCAATTTCTCACACCTGGTAGAAAATGCAGTGTTTAGACATGTGAGTGTGACTTATTTCCCTAATGAGTAGGGTCTCAAGTTGCATCCATTTAGCTATAAAAGTCTCAAGTTTATCCTCAAGTTTATAGTAAAGTAGTACACCAGTGCATAAAGAGATCACATCTTTTTATCCATGCCTCAGTTGAGGGGCATTTGGGTTTTTCCCTAAATTTAGTTATTACAAATTGTGCTGCTATGAACACTGGTGCACAAATATCACTGTGCTACGATTTTTTAATTCTTGTGGTAAGATACCCACAAGGGTCAAACAAAACCTCTAATCCTAGCTTTTTTAGGAATCTCTACACTGATTTCCACAGTGGTTGTACCAGTCTACACTGGGACCCGCAGTGGTGAAGGGTCTCTTTTTCCCCACAGCCCCTGCAGCATTTGTTATTGGTTCATTTTTGATGGCAGCCATTCTTTCTTGAGTGAGCTGGAATCCCAATGTTATTTTAATTCACATTTCTTGAATGACTAATGATGTTGAACTTTTTAAAATATATTCATTTGCTATTTGTATGTCTTCATCTGAGAAGTGTGTATTCAACTCAGATGCCCATTTTTGGACTGGATCTTTGAATCTGAATGGTATGTTTTTTTTTTTTTTCAATTCTTTGTATATTTTACATAGAAGTCCTTGTTTTGAGGTACAGTTGGCTAAATTTGTTTTCCTAATCTTTGGGTTGTCTTTTCACTCTGTTGGTGATATCTTCTGATGTGCAAAAAAAATTTTTTTTTTTAATAAGAGGCCCAGTTGTTGATTCTTTGAAGTATTTCTCTGTGCAGTTTGGGTAAAACCTGATATTTTGCAGTCCTTTGAGAAACAGGATTATATAACTGACTTTGAAGAAACAAAAGGTAGTCATTGCTTAGTTTAGAAAGAAAAGCAATAAAAAGTTTTCTTTTCAAAAGTTTAATGTGCTCAAAATTAACAGTGTTCAGAAAATAATTTTCCATGAGGACAAAATTTTAGAGGTCAGACATATATAGCAAACAGATAATGACCTTTGATTTAGAGGTAATTGGCCATAGTTTGAGTTTATAACTTATTATTAACTCTACACATAAGGAAAATTACATCACCTATCAGAGATTCTGTATTCTCTAGAATAAAGTAAGCACAAGGATAATATGTGTTATGATTTACATCTAGATGTCCCTCCCAAATCATCATGGGCTTATAGGTAGGGCTTTAGGGAGGTGATCAGAGCATGGGGTTATGGTATTCATCAATTCACTGATGAGTTTATATCTCAGTGGGATGTAGAAGGTGCCAGTGGTATGGCCCAGAAAGGTAGAATGCCCTCTCTGGCTTATCCCTTTACTTTCAATGCACCCCACCCTCAAGCTCTGAGCAACTTTTCTTATGCTATGCCCCTCTGCAATGCCATCCTGCATTGAACTGAAACCTCTATAAACTGTTAGTCAAAATAAGCCTCCCTTCCATTAATATGAAAGTGTGAGATATTCTATCTCAGCAATGAGAAAGTGACCAAGATAATAACACTTTATCTCAGAAAGTCCATGATGTACTTGGGAATGGCCCTCCCAAAGAACACTAATGTTCTTGTTTTAAAAATGATATTTTTACTATACCAAACTTGAGAAGCTGTGCATCATTTCTAGCACACTTCTAAATTACTAAGTCATCTGGGCATGTTGTTTTATACCCTCATCCCAGAACTGGTGCAGGCTGAGACAGGAGGATCAAAAGTTCAAGACTAGCCTGAGAAAGTTAGCAGTGTGAGGAGACCTAATCTCAAAATTTTCAAAAGGGTGGGGTCATGAATATATATGAAAAAAACAAGTTGATGAAAAATATTTACTTTGATTCCTTATGTATGTGCCAGATGCATAATCCCCATTAATAATAAGAATGCTTCTAGATTTAAGATATACAAAGAAAATTTGACAAACTGTGAAATTCATTAAAATTTTAATGTCTCTTTAAGAAAGGATCTAGCTGGATCACAGGATTGATAAATTAACAGGTGACAACAAATAGAAAAACCTGTCTTTAAGAAGTGAAAGCAAAGATGTAAGTATACTGATGTCAGGAACTACTATAAAGACCTATCTACTTATATTCAGGTGGAAAATGTCTTCCTGGGCCTCTGAGCTTCCTAAAAAATTATTAAGAAAATATGCATTTGATGAGGTTTTGATTTTGACGTCACTCACCTAAAACACAACCATACCTGACACCAAACCTCGAAACAAAAGAGTCCTGTATGTCTGTGCAGACTATTCTGTGGGTCTGGAGAGACACAGACTGTCTTCCATTTCAGTTGGTGAGCTTGGCTGACCATATTATTTTATCATCCACACCAAGGTATACGTTAATGTGAAAATAGTCATGAATTAGACAGAAATTAAGGAATCAGGCACAAATTCTTAAGTGTCCCAGGCAGATGGTGACACGTGGTCATCACTGATGAATCTATCAGCAAATCTACAGTCTGAGAAATAGATTTAGTGCTAAAGTGATAAGCTCAAAGTACACATATCTTTAGTGGAGTTATATTTCCTTTTTAATCTTTAATTGTTATTTTAGATTCAGAAAACTTGTAAAACCATCAATAATAAAAGTAGTAGCTTATGTTTGTCAGAACTTTCTATGTACCTGGGACTAATGGTTTCAGGGGCTGACAACTTACAATGAAATCTTTAAATCTAGCCCACCATTTGTTTCTGTCCAACATGAAAGCTAAAAATCGTTTTTATATTTTAGTAGCTAAAAAGATCAAAAGGAAAATGTTTCATGATATATGGAAATTAATGAAACAGCTTCAAGTACTTCCAAGTAATGTTTTTACAGGAAGGCAGGCACACCCATATTTCTGTGCATAGTCTATGGCTGCTCTCACAGCACAGAGGCAAGCTAGCTCAAAAGGCTATGTTCTGCATGATTTCCTTACAGGACCCGAGCAAGGCTGAGAGACGCAGAGATGGATGGTTACCACAAGGCATGGGAAGTACTGTGACAAAGAGGTGAGTGGGAGAAAAAATTTTGGCTCCGATGGAACCGTTCTACATTGTTTGTGTCCCTGATGCATTTGACCACACTCAGATCTACACATTGAAAGCATGGATTCCCTAGGAGAGAATTAAAAAAGCAAAGACAACTGGTTTGTTTGGTTCCAAACCACACAGTTACATGGACTCAGCACATCATAGGTCTCTTTCCCATTTTGTTCTTTTGGCTGGAAGTTGCAGACCACGTGCAAACTATTAGTCCTACTGTAGATATTCACGACTATTTCATTCAGTAAAAGATTACTAACATTCCTAGTCAGGGTGAATGTCAGGCAAAGGCCTCCTTGACTGAGTCTCTACAGCCATCCCACACTGATCAGACTCCTCAGGGAGCCTTGAGTCCTCACCTCTGTTTGTATCACGCAGCCTGGGCAATTTACTTTGTGGACTTTGTCCTCTTCCCCACATTCTCTTCCTATCCAACTATTCTTCCAGACCGAGAGACCTGTCTCCCATTCTTCATGCGTCCTTCCCCTCACTGATTCTTTCTTTAATCATGCTCTGTTACTTTTTCCTCTCAATACTCCCTGATAAATGGACTAGCATCCTTATTCAGGCCACCATCATGAATTCATACTAGCAAACTGCCCCAGTGATCCTTCACTCTGTACACTCCTGTTAATACGACTTCCCAGTGGCTTCCCATGGACCTGACCTCTTGAGAAGGCCTGCAACCTCTCTGTCCTGCCTGTCTCAGCAGCCCGGGTCTCTCGGGCAATCTCCAGGGCTGCTTATCAAGCTTCTTTCAGTCCTCTTGAACCTCCTTCCATGCTTGCTGCTGTTCCTAGAATGTGCTTTCTACTTCCTCTAGTCCTCAGTTAAAAGCTCTCTTTAAACTTTAAGGGAGGGTGCCTAAATGCTACAATGTCATTTCCTTCTTCTATTACCTCCTATCACACCTTTAATTAGGTTTCATAATTTCTGATTTCTGCCTTTTTAATGACATACTTTAAAGAAAATTCAAACAGCTCATTATTTCACCTTATAGCTACACAGTTTTTCCCCATTTACAGATTTACTATTATCACATAAAGTGTTTTGCAGTATTTTCCTTTTGCTGTCCAGGGGATATTTTCATCCTCTTCCAATATTTTTCCATAGAGCAAAGGTTATTTAAATTTTTAATTTAAATGATCATATATATGGATCATGCTTTTGATGTAGCACTCATTTTTCTATTCTAGATTCCAAATATTTTATCCTATTTTTTTTCCTTTGGTACCCAAAATTGAAGTAATGGTCTTACACTTGCCAGACAGCTGCCATACCACTGAGTTATATCCCTGGCCCCTTATTCTATTTTTCCTAGAGATTGTTTCATATTTAATTTAAAGACAATGTTATAGAATTTTAGGAAGGTTTTGGGAACTATAGTCTCATGATAAAATATACTTGAGATGAGACATAAGAAAATATAGAGATATATATGTTTTAATTCTAAGAAATAAGAGTTTTCTAATTTTTCTTTTTACTCGGAATCAAGTTCCAACTAGCTAAACAAAGTGCAGACCGATACCAATTTCAAAAAGTTTCAGTAACTCTAGCTTTGACAGCTGCACTTCAAAACAAACAAACAAAACTTTCAAGTACCAGGGCAGCTGTTAAAACTTTCCCTAAGTGCTGCTCATAGTGTCACAAATAATGCTCTGAATACCCCAGGCACTAGGGGTTTTCCTAGTGTTTGGTTTGCTTTGCCTGCTTTGAGACTTTGGTTTTACAGTTTCATAGTTTGTTATTTATTTTGAGTTCATTTTAGGTCAAGGTTCTTTGTTTTCCTACGGATATCCAATTGTTACAGAATCATTTGCTAAAATAGCTATCTTTTCTTTATTGAGCTGCCTCTTTGTATTTGTCAAAGATCAGTTGAAAATATACTTCTGGGTCAATTTCTGGATTCTCTATTCTAGCACTTGATATTTGAATCTACTTCTCTACTTAGATAACATAGTCTTGACTACTGTAGCGATAAAATATTCGTAATGTAAAATATAGCTATTCTTCAAACTTCATTCTTTTTCAACATTGCTTTAGTTAGTATCTATCTCTTTTTGTATACTTTTTAAAATAAGGCTTTCTACCTCTAAATCAAAGTAAAACAAACTGAAAAAGAAACAGAAATTTTCATGGGGATTTGTTAGGAATTGCATTAAGCCTATATAACAATTCAGGAAGAATTGACATCTTTTCAGTATTGAGCGCTCTGTGAACATAGGATCTAATGTATGAACATGGTAAATTTCTCCATTTATTTAGATCTTTGATTTTTTTTATCTGTGTTACATGGTTGTCAATATAAACAAACTATAGATTTGGTTAAGATGTATACCTAGGTAATTTGTTTTCTTGGAGCAATTATAGTTGGTATTTGGTTTGCAATTTTCATTCTGTCAGTTCATAGTTGTCAAGTTACAATTTGTTTATTTTGATCTTGTATCTTGCAACTTTGACAAAGTTAGTTCTAGGAAATTTTCATAGCTTCTTGAGAAATTTAAA
This sequence comes from Cavia porcellus, assembly GCF_034190915.1. Lineage (NCBI taxonomy): Eukaryota > Metazoa > Chordata > Mammalia > Rodentia > Caviidae > Cavia > Cavia porcellus. The sequence goes on from NW_026947496.1 coordinate 57,146,784, forward strand.
GTTATTGTCTATAAGGAAAGAAAGGGTTTTTTTTTGCTGGAATAAACTTGACTGAACTAATTTGGTCATGATGCATACTTCTTTTATACTTTGTAAAATAGCTACTAATATTTTATTGATAATTTTTGTATCCAAGTTCATGAGATATATTGGTCAATACTTCCCTTTTATTCTATTAACCTTTTATTGCTTTGCAATAAGTTTAGTCCTGGCTTTAAAAAATACACAGAAGTAGTCTCTGTTTTCAGCAAAAAGCTTTAGACAAATCAAAGTTATAATCTCCGTTAAATATTTGGCAAAATATCTGCAAAGAGATTTTCAGACAGTGCTTGAAACTTAAGAGCAGGCTTCTACTTACAAATTTAATTTCTTTAGTAGGAGACTGCTATTCTAATGATTTATTTCATTTTTTCTTCAGCATTGGTAATTTTTTCAAGTAATTAATCTATTTATCTGTTGAACTTATGAACCAAGACTACTTATTTAGTTATTGAATTTATTAGTTGAAAACTGTTTGCAATATTCCTTTATTACACTTTAAATGTAATAAGCTCTAATATGCTGTGGGATCTGTAGCAATAACCCACAGTATGCTCTTGATTGTTTTGTGTTCTTTTTATTTCTAATCAGTTATAACAGAAGTTTGTCAATTTTTAAAATTCTTCTCAGAAAACAAGCTTTTCTTCCAATTCCATTACTTCATCTTTACTTTATAGGTAACGGTTATTTCTTTCTTGTTGCTTTCATAGTATTTCTTTGTCCTTAAAAGCTTACTTAGGATTTGCCTTTGCCTTAATGTTTTGGGTTTTCCCTTTTTATGGTTTGCTTTACTCTGTAACATTGTATATCTGTGTATTTCACCAAATTTGGGGAGTATTTCAATACTCCTTTGGTTTGCCCTCTTTTGAACAGCAGTCTAATTTTCATAGATTCCATATTGTTATCTTGTTGAACTGGTTTTATCTAACCAAAGCAGCTCTTCCTGATCCTGACAAAGTGCTACCTGATGTAGGGAAGTCCATATTAAAGCACCAGTATCTTTAGTGATAGGGAACAGAAATCTTAAGCCTATAGCCTTCTAAATTGGTCATTTGTGGTATTATCTCTCCTGCCTATGAGGGATGATGATCTCATTCTAGTATCAGCACTTGCTATAATTATGATTCTGCTATCAGTACCTCCTCTGCCCTATAAAAGGAAAAACAATCACATGCCACACAGAGAAGAGAATTCTTGGACAAAGCTGCATGTTATGGCCCTATCCTTGATGGTTCCACCTACCCATCCACAAATCTCTCAGTGAAGGAATCAACTCTCAGGACTGGTGAGAAAGAAAATTATTTCCTTCAATGAGTATTTCTAGTGAATTTCTATATAAACCCTCCTCTGCCATTGTTCCACAGTTTATCTAATGTTGTCATAGGGACACTTATTCAGCCTGAGAGACTAATGAGCTCGTTGGGCTATTTTCTGACACTAGTTTGGGAAGCTAAAAATATCTAATCTGGGTCACCTCCTTTTGTGGGATGGGGAGTTTGTAAGACTCCTGCTGCTATTCCTTCATTTTTGGGTTCCCAAATAAGTTTGTCTTCCTATCACATTTCTCTTTTGCTTGCCTCTTTGAATTATTTCCAAGGTTTGTATTTATCCTAGGCAGAGAGAAATAGATGTGTGCAATTTTAGAGACTGGAAGAAGTCCTATAATTTTAAAATCTGTAGTAGTTCTGCCCTCCTCTTCATCTGCTCCCTATTCCTTCCATCTTGCCATTTATTTGTTAAAGAAAACAATAACTTGTGATGTTCTAATTATTACATTACAGGTTAACTGCATCTCTTTGATTCTACTTCTATCTATTAACCTGTTAGATCTAACACTTTACTACAGTCAAACTCGGCCACCAATGCTACACTTTTCTGCTATGTATTATCTTTGCAAATGAGAACATTGTGGGAGGCAAAAAAAAAATGTGTCTTAACCAAACCTGTCTCTCTGCTAAGTTCATGTGATAACTAAAATATTGAATATTTGGTAGTATAACAAATATCTTACAGAATAAATCTGTATTCTACTCATTCTTCTCTAGCTATCACAACTCTTTCCTTTTGGGAACCCAAAGGCTAAGCATCATCCTAATTTACTGTTTCTTTCTTCCTTACCCAAATTCCCTGGAGACTATTTCACATATATTTACTGTGGCTATCAACTCACCTCTTTTCCTACTGCTTTCCTCCGAAACTTACAGTTATCCTTCCTTTCATCTAATCTCTTTATCTCTAATCAATCACATGATGCTGGCAGGTTAAAATTTCCATCACAGAAATTTGATCATCGTGTCATCGAGGAGTCCTTTATTACCTACAATTTATGGCTCACATTCCATTCGATGACATAGAAGATCTATGTCATCTGCTTACCTCATATCCCTCTCCTCTGTGTACAATGTACAAAAATAGAACTATTCATTTTATCCATATGACTCTTTATGTCTGTGTATTTGTTGAAAGATTACTTCCCAAAATATTATTTATAAAAATCTCAAGCAACATTAATGTTTAACTTTCTCATGACCTATAGGACATGAGTAAAAAATCAGTCCTGCTCCAAAGCCTTAACATTATTTAGGATACTACTCACTAAGTCACTTCTTCCATACTACTCTTACTGATTCTCCCAGACATGTGGTCTTACATAAATATTAAAGTATGAATCACGTCAATAGTTGTGATTCTAACTTTTCAATAACTATAACATATTTCATTTTTTTCTACTCTGTAAACTTCTGCGGTTAGCTCTCAGACGCATCTTTAATCTCTTTATTATCCTTAATTAAACTTCTCCTCACTTTGTTTACTTAAGGAAGATTCATATGTTTGAAATTCAGGTAACAAATACTTCCTAGAATAAGACTTTAATGTCCTTGTATACTTTTATTTTTCATCTCTGCCTACTCTGGGGTTCCACAATTTCTTTAAACTGTTCGTTTTAGATAAGTCTGTCCTTCCCATTAAAACTATGGATCAATTAAGGACAGAAAGCCTGCTTTTGTATCCTTCATATGCATTCAGCATAATCACTTAGGATTATTAATATATATATAAATAAGAAGCAAAAGGCCTCATAATCATTGGGACAATGAACATCTATAACAACTCTGATTCATTAAATGTTTGGTTTGTACAGTTTCTATACTTTGATAATATGTATTTTGTGTGGAAACATCAAAAGTCTATGGCATATTACTTTTGTTTCTCTCACAGAGCTTAATATCTACAAATCTCTGCAAATGACTATTAGATTCCTCCAATATAAATAGGCCAGAATTCATGTTACTAAGTGAAAAAGGAAGATCAAAAGCTGACTATGTGGGTAATAGAATTCCAGGCTGCTAGGAGGACTGATGCACACCAGCCCTTGCATCCAGCTGTTAGAATTCATGGTTCTTTCCCTCATTATGGGCCTACTCGCTCTCCGATTGCCACCATGAAGAACTAATTGGTTTTCAGGTTTCCAAATTTCCTGTGCAAGATGTCAAATGAGTTTGCACCTCATGCAGACATACCTCACAGCAGGGACAAGACTGTCTTAGAAAAGTTATGTTTCAAGTTTAACACTATTCTAGCTGGTTTGCTGGCCAGTCATTTACGGAAACTTGAAAAACATGTCTTTCTTTGTTGTCTTGTTCCCAGGTCAACAGTTCCTGGAAAGCCAGCATGTCTTACTCAAACCCTTCAGTTCTAATGAATTGATGCTGTTGTCTAAATAATCTTGTCTTGTCCACCAGCAGCTTTCAATCAATCCATATTACACAACTGCTGAATTTAAACACAAAAATCTTAAGGGAAAAGAAGTGTGGTTTAGATCCAAGAATACATTTTATCTGGTTTTAGTGTTTCCGTTACTTTTAACACAGATGAAATTTGTAAACAGACATTTCCAAAGAACCCACAGACAATGTCAGGTGCCTATCAAACTTAGCAGTGGCTTAAATGCCTTCTGTAGTTCTTTTCCCCTAGAGTCTAAATCATCATGGTAGTTAAAGCATGGACTTTACAACAAAAAATAAAAAGCTTCAGAATATGGCTCTGCTGCTAGCTGTGTGGCCTTGTAAACCCGTTTTAGGGACTGGATGATCATATAAAGGGTTTTATTAGCACTGTACTTAGGCTATAATAATTGTTTCACAAACATTACCTGTGTTTATCTATACTATATCTCAAAAAACCATCTAAAACATATTTGAGTTTTCATTAAGCAGTATTTACTATTCATCAACTAAACGCATTATTTACTAGTCTTTGGATAAACATGGTTATGAAATCCAAACCAACATTCTGATTTCTTTTGTGCTGAAATATTTGATGGTACATACAGATACAAGAGTAAGGATATAGCAAAACAGCACTATGGTATAAGATGAAGTAGGAAACTGAAATTACATAATGCCAGTGGAAGGACATTTTGTGAGGCTACAATCCAGTTGCCCAAGCCCACAGCCAGAGAAGGTCAATCAAAAACATGTGTGGAAACTTTACTAGACCCAGAGGATGTTTCATGAAAGGTGATTACTCAAAGACATATTGTATCACACAGCAACTGAAAATGAAAATGCAATCCATGGGGTGCTAGCTGAGAATATATGTATATGTTATTGCTTCTATTGCATTGGATGATAGTGAAATTTAAAAATAAACATTTTGTCAGAACCCTTGAAAAATGTCAGTTTCTTACTAAAACTAATTGTGTCTTAAATGATTTCCATAGCACTGGAACAAGTGGCTGGGTCCTTAGTAAGTGGCAACTTGCTTTCAAAATTATTTTTCCTTAGCCTGGTGTTCTATTCTGGCAATACAAAGAATTACTAAAGAATCCCACACAGAGTACTCCCCATTGTGAGGAGAGGCGGGAGGAACAGAATCATAAATAACTTTCTTTACCACTGCTATTGCATTTGCATGTCACTTAAAGAGTGGTGGATTATTATATTATCACATGATTTTTCCCTTGAAAAATAGAAACAAATATATATTTGTTTCTAATATATATATATATATATATATATATATATATATATATATAGTTAAAACAGGGAAAAAATTGCAACAATTTATAGTCAAAATTAACCAACCAGCACTGAAGCAGATTTCCTGGTCTGGTATTCTTGAAGGAAGAATGTAGAAAATGCTCTAAAGGAGTGATTATTTCAGGGACATTAAATTATTTCTTATACTCTCCTAGAAGCCATCTTCATACGAACAAAACTTCTCTGTTACTGTGGGATATGTGATTTTGCCTGTGCACTATCCACACCCCCTCTCTCTAATAGTACATTTGTTTTACTTTCAAGACACCTCCTCCTTCAAGCCTTTCAGGGCCGAAGGACCAAATGGGGAATAGTCAGTTGGTAATCTCCAGACATGGTCACAAGGCTGGTCCAGAGAAGGGCAGGGCGAGCGAGGCTTACACATGGGATCTGTATTTGAACCCCTAAGGAACAAGCACACTCTTGTCTTATTTCTGGTGGAGAAGTGGGTGAGCCCCTACAGCCACCCTGTCGTCAAGGTAGCCCCAAAGTGAGGTCACCTGGGATGAAATCTCAAGAGAAATCTCAAGGACTAAGGGCATCAAGTGGACCTCTGGAGCCAGCCAGAACTGCAGACAGTTTATACAAGATCTTTCTGTGTGGGCAGCTAACACACGGCTTAGCATTTAAAATGGCTGTGATTTGAGTTTCAATAGCAAGCAGTCTGAGCACACACAGAGCAATGAAGGAGAGAAACTTGGAGAAAAGAAGCTTGGTGAGAGGGCAAGTGGGTCCCAGAAGAAGCTATGAGACGTTAGGAGGAAATAATAAAGGGAGAAGAGAAACATGTTAAGAGATGCACTGTTAGTCTGACAGGACTCAGACTACTTGCAGAGACTGGGGGCCTACTTATTAACAACACTGAAATGCAGTGCTGGAAAATCCCTGCATAGATATCAATAACAAAAGAAAGACAAAAAATGTCTTTAATGGAATTTAGATCAATTCCTAACACATCATACTGAAACTACTACTGTGCATTGGGATACACAACCATTGTGTGGTGGGAAAAATGTGGACCACATATAATTATATGTCTTATCATTAACATCTTTTGTAAGGGGATTTTAAGACCAGGTAAGTTATTCTGAAAAAAAAAAAATATCTGAAGATCATAGGTTGAATGTCTAGCAGACAACTTGGAGTGAATGTGTAATTTTTATTTTTTATATCTATATATTTTAGGAAACATTTTCAGTTTATTCACTAAAATAAACACATATAAAGAAGATAAATTGATTAGTGCTCACTATAGATGATTTTTATCAATAATTCTATCAAATTAAATAACCAAAACATGAAATACTCCATTTGCTATCTTTGGGAATTTCAAAAATAAGAGTTCCGAAGTATAATGTATAACAAATGCAATTTTTTAAGAAAGCTGTACTATATTCTAAAACACATTATTTGCTTCATGGAAGAATTACAGAAGACAACTTACAAAAGAAAAACAAAACATTGGATGCCTTTTGCAAAGCATATCATTTAAAATCTGATCAAAAACAAATACCAAGTCAAATTAGAATCAGGAAAAGATGTAGGGTGAAAAACTATTCTTTTATCAAAGGCATTCTAATTTTTCAACACATAATTCCAATTCCAACAATAATAAAGGAAGAAAGAGATAAAAAGGGGGAAAAAGTCTTCCAAAGGAGATCATTACTCTGAAAATTATAGGATTTCTAGTATGATTTTAAAGACATTTTTCAACATTTGTAAAATAAGAGTCTCAGCAGTATAATGGATGAGCATTAAACCAGGACTCAATTAAATAGATGTTCATGTAGAAGAAGAAATTACAGAATATTTTTAGCATGTTACAGCAGGAGAACACAACAGCATGCAAATTATGGCACACGATACACTGTAAAACATCACACATGCATAATAGTACTTTATCTGAAATTAAAGGGTAGAGTTCAATTCTAGCCTTTTTCACAAGCCATTTGGTTTTAACTTTATATATACCACCAAAGCAGCTGCTCCCTTCATCAGGCAATACTTTCACAGGCAAACCATTTCGCTACAAAGAAAATGCTGTTAGATTGCTTAAAATGTGATTTAAAAAAAATTCCAACAGTACAGCAATAAAGGAACACTCCTACAGTTACCAATGAGAGAGAGAGTAAAACAGACACATGATTTCTAAGCAAGAATCAAGGTTCAACTCTGATCTATCCTGAGAAGCATTCAATCTACTTCTACCATAATGGTATTGTAGTAGAACAAAAAAATTTTAGAAAGAAGAAAGAAGAAAGAAAGAAAGAAAGAAAGAAAGAAAGAAAGAAAGAAAGAAAGAAAGAAAGAAAAAGAAAGAGGGAAGAGCGCCAGTTAATCAAAGGACCAAATGCACTGATTATTGTTGGAAGCCTCAGGAAATTTTTAAGTTTTTGGATACTGATTCCAATGAACCAGCATTTCATAGGACTTTTACACAATTATATTCAGTGTCAAAGGTACCAGATCAGCCTCACAGAAAGCTAATCAGTATTGTTATTTTGATACTTATAAAGATACACATAGCATGTACGTTTTATATTCAAAGACAACACTAAACAGAAAGTTAATATGAACTGCTATTGAAATCTCAAACAAGCTGTTGGTTCTAGAAGTGTTCCGTGATTGATAACTGATAAAGAGAAAGCAGCTAAAATGCATCAATACGCTATATTTAATTTTTAATGAAATCAAATAAAAATAAAATGTATATATCATTATAAAATCAGAAACTGATTAGATCTTCAGACTCCAGGTATATTTCCATTAGTGTCAAGGAGATTAACTTATTAAATTTCAAGTAATACTCAGCAATCATTCCATATTGACGAAGATGGCCTCATTCTAAGGCCAATACTCCTGAGATAAACATCTTATCTGAATTATTTCAATTAACTGATTCAGTTTATATTTTTGACCTCAACTAAAATCATTTTGGCATGACAAATGGCAGCAGAAAACAAAGTAAAAATCCATAAAGAACCATCAATTGGATTTCTATGTATGTTACACCAGTTCAACACAAGAGTAGGGAGGTCTCCAGACTCTCCAGAGGAGAAACCCTGTGTTTACCACAAAGAAGTGCCTGTTCTAGTGGTCAGCATTCACAGAAACATGACAGAAGAGCCTTCAGAAGACAGATTTCGGAGGAGTTTAAACATTACTTTCCACACCGTAAATTACACCATCTCTCAGAAATGGAGTTTCCAAGCTGTCATTTAGTCATTAGTTTCAAGTACTGCCTGTAAGGGAGAAAGGCAAGAGGGTTCTACACAACACTATTGCACTTTCTTTCACCCAAAATGAAAAAAGAAAATATCCCTCATCCGAAGCTCACAGTTGTTTCAAATCTAGAAACAATTCAAGTTAGCTTCATTCTTATCAGCAAAAGTAAATATATGTTCAGAATGTGAAACAAAAGAATATTGTAGATAATGTACCTGATCTTTCCACACAAATAAAGAAACCAAGGCACAGAGGGGACAAGTGGCTTCTTTAGTGGCTAAGTCAGAATTAGAATCAAATCCAATTTTTAATCTCAGGTTTGTTTCACTCTAGCAATTTAATCTGATGAGTAAAGTACTTCATTTTAACCCTGCTAGATAGCTCTCAATTTGAAGACAGAACCTTGTCACCCTACTAATTAAAGATAGCTAACAACAAATTCCAGAGACTTAAAGAGTTGCATCTATTATTATAACCCAATAATACAAAGAAAATAATCCAATTAAATGACAGTCAATCTTAACAGATATTTTTCCAGAATTTGATATACTCAGTAGGATGATCATTGTGACAAATACTGACAAATAATAACTAAGTGTGAAGAAACTGGAACCCTCAAACTTTGGTGATAGAAACATAATTCAATGTAGGTATTCTGACAGTGCCTTGTAAGATTTTGTAAAGAAATATACATCTATGTCTATATCCATATCTATATCTTTATCTATATATCAGTACTTCCACTCTAGGTATATACCCAGTCAAATTTGAAATATGTCCACACAAAATCATGTTTTAGAAAGAATATATTCTCAATAGATAAAATTACTAGAAGCAACCTACAAGTCCATCAACAAGTGAATGGGTAAAGAGCATGACATATATTTAAACAATACAGTATCATGCAGAAAGGAATGAAGTAGCTGATACAGTTGAAACATGAATGAATCTCAAAAAGATTATATTAAATGAAATGAAACAATTGCAAGATATCATGTATTGTATTATCACTAATTATATGGAATATCTAGACTAGGCAAATAGAGAGAGACAGAAAGTAGATCAGTGGTGTCCAAGAGTTAAGGCAGAAGTCATAAGGGGTAGTGGAGATCCAGTGATGATGGGAGAAGCTTTGTGGGGGATGATGAAAATGCTATAAAATTGATTGTGGCGATGATAGTCACAAAATTTTGTTAAGATATGAGAAACCACTGAATTCAGTTCTGTAAATGGAGAATTACATCCTATATGAACTATGTGTCAAAAACTGTTATAGGAATCTGAATGTTTCCTCCCCTGTCCCACCTTTCCACATCTCACCTACTGCAGGAGCATTATTAAACATACAATGCGTATGCAGGAATTAGCAGGAAAGTTATAAAGTCATCCTTCTTCCATGCTGCCATAGGCAGACCTCAACCAACCCAACTCAACAAAAGGAAGAAGAAGAAGAAGAAGAAGAAGAAGAAGAAGAAGAAGAAGAAGAAGAAGAAGAAGAAGAAGAAGAAGAAGAAGAAGACGAAGACGCAGCAGCTCTGTGTGGATTCCACTAAGGAGAACTCAAGAAAAAGCATAACTTATGCAAAAAAGCACCACAAGGCTGACTGTCTATCCACTCTGTTGCCAGACTGAGTGAGTGAAAAACATCTTCCAAATCAATGTTTACTGACAAACACATGATCTCCATAAACCACTCATCAATCCTCTTCCACACCATCAAACTATAGGAATGGTCTTCTAATGTTACCCACCTTGACAAACTATACTGCTCTCCACAGGAAAAATATTCCACAGTCCCCACCTTCAATCCATTGCCACATTCCATCCTTTTAATAAACATGGAAGGTATAAACAACAGTAGTATTTTCCCAAATTTGTGTTGGTCTTCTTGTTTACATTCTTTTTTTTTTTTTTTTTTTTTTTTGTCTTTCTCATTTTTATCGGTACCAGGGATTGAACTCACGACTGCCTGCTTGCAAGGCAGGCGCTTATGCCGCTGAGCTAAATCCCCAGCCCCTTGTTTACATTCTTGATCCCTACTGATTTAGTTGCCACAGAACAGTTATAATTATCTTTAGAAGTCAAAAATGGGGTTGTGTTTACTGACCTCTAAAGGCTTCGTTAGAATAAAATGGCTGAAGTGAACTTGAAATACGTAACCCCCAATCACTTCTGATAAACTGTTTGATTCCATCTTCAACTTCATTGGCAATGCTGCAGCAATCTTTATTCAGATCTAGATCATATGAGTGGCCACAATTCATTTTCTTTAAAGAATAACTTGGAACTTTACCATGGAAAGAGTTTAGGGAAAGAAAGAGCCATAATTTGTATATACTTATTAATCTGATGAAATTCTATTTCCCATTAGACCCCTGGGTCTATGAAAATAAGAACTTTACAAGTAGCAAGCCTTTTTTTAAGTACCCCATGCATAGACGTATTCAATAAATGTTCACTGAAAAGTTCCAAATACTGTGACCCTAGAGGGTCTAATCTGTTTTGCTTGTTAACTCTTACCCCTACAACTCCACATTGAGAAGGCTTTCTTTGTATTTGATAAATATGCTGCTATGACTAGACCACTTAACTGAATCATGCTATGGCCACGTAAGAAGGACCTCAGTAATAAAGATTCCAAATCCAACTCAAGTTTGATGGTGTAGAATCATTCTTTATTTATCAGGATTCCAGTTCAATACAAGGTGCAGGAGAGAAACTAATATTATTGTTTTTATGATAAAATACATTAGAAACATTCTGATGAATCTGAAGACATTAGTCATTTTGTCTATTTCATTTCAGTCACATATTTTTACTTCAAAGGCACATGAATAGGTGAGTACAAAGCACAAAACTATGGCAGAGTTTAGGTTAAGATTCTACCAATGGAATCTTCTCAGCCTATTATGATTCCATGAGTGTCTGCAATAACCTTAAAAAACATTTTTATAATTCTAAAGGGAAATAACAAATTCATTGAATTTATATGGAAACTGAAAATTGTAAAAGCTGAAACCTTGCTGAAAAAATGTTAACTTCTATAGAGTCTTAGTTTCAAAAACCTACAACCATACTTTACTGAAAAGTACTGTGTTCATTTAAAAATTTTTGTCCTTTTCTTAAAAAAAAAAAAGAACTCATATGGTATGAATGGCATATTGAGTTACAGACTTTTATCTTAATTTTAACTTGATTTTAGACCATCAGAGCAAACTGTCTTTGAACTTCATCAAAGTCACTTCTGTTCAAAGATGAAATTTGCGTTTTTAGCTGCACTGTTTATCTATAAGAAGTAGCACTGCTTATAATACAACAAAGCAGGCTCCCACTAATTATAACACAATGTTAGCTAATTAGTATTTGGTAACTTTTCTTTTCTGATAACAGCCACTCTCAGTGGGGTTCATTCTTAAAAATTCCTGCATTTGTTTAATCTTTCGTCAAACTTAATTTTCCAGATTTTAGTGTTTTTAATTATCATCTAGTAAAAGTAAAAAAAAATGTGTATGTCTTTCATGGTGGGGGAGGAAAACCCTTTGAAGTGGCAATGTGATCAATTTCTGTTTTACATAAAAGGGTTACAAATCGATGGAGCAGTATGTGTTGTCCCACAAATCTTATTAAGAGAGAGAAGTGAGATCATTCCTAACCTAATATAATCCTTTTAATTTCACAGCATATGTGCTTTCAACATTTAGGTCAAAGATCACTAACTGGTGACCCATGCGCTGACTTCTTTTGTATGGTATCAATAAGACTGGCTTCTATAAAACTGAGATTTAGTCTTCAGCATTTAAAAAGTCAAGACATTTCAGGTAAAGAACAGATTACCTGAATGATTTATCTTGGAAAGTAATTAACTTTGAAAACATGATTCCTGCATATTCTTGCTCATTATTTCATTCACTGAACAGAAATTGGAGGAGAATCTATTAAATTCCAGGCCTTCTGCCAGGATCTAGGAATACAGCCATGACCAACTAAGTCTTTATATCTACTAAGGGAGAGAAAAATGAATAAAAAGTCTCAAAATGTCAGGGAAGAATTAAGGTTAGGTTGAAAGCTCAGAGGACAGAAAGTGAGTTTTACAAAGTGACTTTGAGGGGGCTGGGGATTTAGCTCAGCGGCATAAGCGCCTGCCTTGCAAGCAGGCAGTCATGAGTTCGATCCCCAGTACCGATAAAAAGGAAAAAGACAAAAAAAAAAAAAAAAAAAAAAAAAAAAAAAAAGAAAAGAAAAGAAAAGAAAGTGACTTAGAAGCAGTGACCTGGAAGAAGAGAGCAAACTATAAAGATCCAGAAGTCAGCCTTAGGCATTGGCCTTATCAGCCTTAAAGGAAGGCAAGCTCAGGGGTGCTGCTTGCAAGAAAAGAATAGGGAAGGGCTGGTCATGCATAGGAAGCAGGGGGAGGCTTGGAATCCAAGGTCATAAGTGAAGTTTACTCCCATGCTTATATGAAACAATTGGAGTTTTTGAATAGCAAGAATAGATTTGTCTCTCATGAAATTAAATAAATTATTTTTGGTCATTGACTAGACAGAAACAATTGCAGTAGAGGGGCTGATGCTGGAAAGAGATGTGTGGAAGATCACTGTCTCGGGGGAGGTGAGAGGTGCACTTGACTTCCATTGATGTGGGGGCAGTGACAGGAGTGAGCAGTGGCCCAATTCCGGTTACAATCTGGACATAAAGCAGAAATTTTAGAGATGATTTGATGTGGATGTAGCAGAGAGATAGCACAAGGAAGACTCTCAGGTTTGAGCCTAAATAATTCACAAAAAATGCATCCTTTGTCAAAGTGGAGAACTTCAGATACGACCAGGTTCATAAGGAAAGTCAATGTTATCGTCTGAAAATATAAGTTTTCAATGTTTGCTAAGACTCAAGAGATGAAGAATGACAGTAATTTATCTGAGACTGACTGGCGTTCAGAAGAGACTTTAAGCCCACCCCCCAAAAAAATGAATTTAAGGGTAATTAAATGACCCCCAAAGTGGAAATCTGAATATTGGATGCTTCCTTTAGAAAGAGCATGCTTTCTTTGCTCTTCCTGAAATTCTACTCCTGGTGCTTATTACTTACACAGAGTTTGCCTCACTCACTATTATTATCTTTCTAAATAATGACATTGAAAAAAAAAAGAATAAATGAATTCCAGTTCCTCAAATTGCCAAGCAATGTTAGAATACAACAAAATTAAATCAAATGCAGAGATGAATAATAAAAAAGCCAGACTGATAAATTCTTGGAATTAAGCTACAGTTGCCTGGAAGTGTAATGAGGTCTAAGGAGGATGACAGTGTCCACTTGGCAACCTGGCAACTTAGACTTACCAAATGCCCATGGTAAAGCAAGGAATGAGGTCTCAGGCTTAAGACATAAACATGTATCCTGTATCGATGTTTATATGTAGATTGCCATCAAAACCTCATGCACTCCAGAGTAGATCTTTTGAAGGAAGATTGGATTCTGGAGGCTTCTAGCTGATCTGCTGTTAAATGCTCAGGTCTGGGTGGGTCACTGGGGTTGTGGCTTAAAGATTTTATTTTCCCTCCCCAATTCTTCCTTGATATCTCTGCTTCCTGAATGTCAACACATAAGTGGCTATTCTGTTCTACTTCTCTGACATGCTGTTCTGTTTTTGGAACCACTGGACCATGGACTAAAACCTCTACAAACTGTGAGCAAAATAACATTTCCTCCTTCAATATGCAGGTGTTGAGTATTATGCTCAAATAATGAGGCAAGTAACTAAGACATCTTGAGTCCTTAAAAGGCTTAACTCCTGGTTAAACCAAGCCATGGACCCACGCAACAGACTCACAAGTATCTGTTCATTATTTTCTTTGGAATAAAGCTGTGATGGGAATAGGTGCATAAATGGGGAGAACAACGGATGTCTGAAACTGTCGAGAGTACTAAACTCTATGGATACTAAGTTGTGTTTTGTACATATAAATGTATGATAAATTTTCATGTTCTTATTTGTAAAGACACACTTTATAGCTTCTCTTTAGTATATTCAAATTGCTTGCACCACCACTCTTGCATTTCAGGCTTTAATTATCTAGAGTAAGGTTTACTCTGGTACAAGCAGTGTGACACAGAAATGTCAGCCTGATAACTGAGGCAGCTACCAAGAGAATAACAGGCAGGTAGTGTACATTGCAAGGACACACTGGACAAAGAGACAATTCATTTCTGGGGCCGACTGGATTGGATAGCTAGAGATTACATCAAGCTGGTCAAGAGTGGGATTTAAAAATTGTGGATTAATTTTTCTCTGGAAATTCTCGTTTAATAATTTTGGACAATAGTTACCATGGGGAACTGACACAATGGACAGTTGATGAAGGCAGATTGCTAAATTTCAGCCAGAATTTCAGTGTTAGGACCACATCTCTCATGGTTTTAGATTTCAAGATTACTTACATAGCTAAATCAGCATTCCTTATCCATAGATTTCAGACCTGAAATTTCACTTATTAAAGTACACGACTTCAAAATCAGTAGTTTAGGGTCACTCACAGACGCAAGCAGAGTGCTATGAATTTTGACTCCTGATACAGGTGTCTGCAGATACAAACACACTTGGTGATGCTCTGCCTTCTAGTTTCAGCATTTGCATTGGGAACAGTGATCCTTTTATTCATACATTTAGTGTTGTATCTTTTTCAGAATTTGAGCTTTCTGCTGTTGAGTTTTCACTGTTTAAAACAGCCCCAGACTACAGTGCTAAAGTGCTATCTCATGCTCTGTGTGAGCAAGACTGTGAGCATACCATGGAGAAACACAGGTGTTAGGTAAATTTCATTCAGGCATGAGTTACACCCAATGATAAAGAGTCAGTTATATATAAAGTACTATTGTGGTGGAATCCACATAAAACAAGGTTACATACTGTACGGTGGATGAAAATGTCGTTCACAGGAACCTAATCTTACATTTCCTCTGGGAGCAATGGTTCAGTATTTGTTACTCCAATGCCAACAGCGACTTTATAGAACATATCCACCAGGCAGAATGAAAATTGATCATATATGGTTCGGTGTATCAAGCCAATATACTAACATACAATGGTTCCCATGTTGGTAATATATCCCTGACGTTCCTGGACAATAATAGCTGCTAGGTATGGATATTCCTTAAACCTCAGTTAACAAGACTCACGTTTGCACAGATTGGCAGAAGTTCACATAGAAAATTACTAAACACAAAAATATTCACTACAACAGACACTAGATAAAGAAATCACAGGTTAATACGAATGACAAATCAACCAACCACAATGTCCCTCAGTTAAGAAAATAACAGTACGTAAGAAAACAAAATACTTTAGTTAGGCAAAATTACAAAGGAAGAAAAGGGAGGGAGGTCAAGTCATCAAGGAAAAAAAATAGGATGATCTGAGCCAAGAATGGGAACATATACAAAGTGTTAGAATGACTAGAAATGAAAAATACAACTAATATTGAAAACTCTAAGAATAGTTTAATATGGGAATAAGGCAGAGATCAGGACAGAATTAATAGAACTGAGTAGATAACTCTGCAGTGTTATAGAATAGAAAATATGAAACAGAGGGTAAAAGAAATGGAAGAGAAAATGAGAAACTTAAAAATACAGCCACAGGATGAATCATAATGAGCACAAAGTAGACACAGGGATAAGCAAAAGTGGTAGAGATGAATGCTAAAATATTTTCAGTTTCCATGAGACATGAATCCTAGGAATCATATCCTAGAATCATTTAAAATAAAAATGACTTCTCAGTGTACAGCATGTATTAGTGGCTAGGCACTATTTCAGGTGCTTGGCATATACTAGTTCATTTCATTCTCACACTGATAAAATGAATTCTGGTGACCTGGATATACAGATGAAGATGCTAAAGCATATCACAAATCTGCCAAAGTCACAGGAATGCTAAGTGAAAGAGGTGGGATTTAAATCTGGAAAGTCTGGCTCTGCTATCCACCTTTAACTTTATACTACAAAATGATTTATTAATAAATCATGAGAAAGTGAACCTTTTCAAACCAAAGGGGGAAAAGACATGAAAAAATAAAACGGTCTTGATGACCTAATGAAATTCACTATAATCCTTTCTAAAATATACAAATGAAAAAGGAGGCACATTATCCCGATACAAGAGGAAATAGCAAATGAAACAATAAACATGAAATATATCTGAACCTTGATCACGTGAAATAACAAACTCAGGGAAGCACACTCATGGAATCACTCTTCCTCTGCAATTGTCCCCAAAGTAGGACTTGCTTGCAGTAAAAGAACTTTTTGAAGAATTTAGGAGAGAGTTAGATCTCCAGACTCTCTGACCCACCTACACAGGATGAGGAGAGTGTTGCATATACAAGAAGAGCAAAACATAAAAACAAAACATCTGGGTTGACGTGTTGTGCAGAAACAGGTAGATTAAATACATTTGTGCATAGAGGATTCTGCTTTAGTTTCCACTTAGCTTCTAGAAAGCTAGTGGAGTCTTCTGTCCTCAAGGAAGAAAACCAGAATCCTCTCCATTCTAAAGAATGTGATCTCCTAAAAATAAAGAGGTAAACATTCGATGAGGCCTGACAAATGAGCCACATAAGAGTGAACCATGATGACAAGTAACAGAACAGAGAGAGATCTCCACGTGATTTTAAAGTCTCTGCTCTTAAGTCTTGTGCAAGTGGTAGCTTTAAAATAAAACTTCACTTTTATGGCAAAAACAAGCCAATATAAGACAAGTGAAGCAATGTGGGGGAAAGGATTTAATAAGAATAAAATGTAAATAAAAGCTACCATTATTTAGATATGAAAAGATATAACTACTAATCTATAATAAGTTATAAAACAAGAATTTCTGATACGAAAACATCTCAAATGTTTTTTAAAAGTCATGGCAAGTATTAAAATCTCAGTAGCAGAATTCAAAGAAAAGATTAAAGTAGTTTTCTAAGAGCTAGCGGTAAAAGTCAAAAAGGAAACTTGGACAGGCTATAACGGTAGAGAAGGTTCAGAAGGCTGATCTAATCCAGTTGGTTCAAAATGGAAGGAAATCTAGGAATACAGCCCAGTCACACATTGCCTGCCTGGCAAGCACAGGTCCTGAGTTTGATTCCTTTACCAAAATGGAACTAATTGTATCTGTAAAATAGAAACAAAGAGCAAACTAAAGAGGAGAAGTAAAAAAAAAAATCTATCATAATGCAAGGATTCACATTTTGAAGCTAAGATAATCATATTTACCAACAAATATAGTATACTTGTCATATTTCTAATATAGTCATATTGATGAATAAATATAGTAACCAGGATACTATATAAAACTTGACCCATTGTAGATATCAATCATCCTTTCTTAGGATAATTAAATACATGATATTCACGATAATAAATGCTAGAAAACAGAAATATATGGAAAATAGGTATAAACTGCAAATGTTTGAGGGAGTCTTCCCAGAGATAATGAAGAGAGATCCCAGAAAGATATATTCTCTGATATGTAGAAAGACCAATCCTGTAATAATCTGGGCTAACATGATGTACATTCAAACGCAAATCTACCAGCAACTGGCTCTAGTCATCTTGCTAATGCTCAATTTCCTACACAGGCAAAGTTAGAGTTATATCTTCTGTGGAGGTTAGAATGGGGCTCAGCTAAAAACAAACAAACAAAAGACCTACAGCAGTTGAGAATACAGCATGCACTTGAGTGTTTCTAATTTGGGGCTTTTAATAGTTATAACTAAAACATGCTGTATTTCATAAACCTTATAACATGCAAACTCATGTTGCTGAGCTGGCTGGAAGGTGGAAGGTGTTAAAATTATCAGTCCTCAGAGTTAATGGTCAATACCAGCACTTATAATAATACTATAAAAAGCACTTATGAAATGGCAATATGAACAAGATATTCAGAAATTAAGAAAAATACCCAAAAAAGAGAGGTTAAAAAGTTAAAATCAGCTTCCTCTAGCTGAATGTGGTGGCACACGCCTGTAATTTTAGCACTTGGAGAGGGTGAGGCAAGAAAATCACAAATTTGAGCTCAGCCTGGACAACCTAGAGAATTAAAGAGACCCCATCTTAGCGTGCAAAATAAGTGCTGGAGAGATAGTACAATGAGAAAGTGCTGGTATGAAAAAAGAAAATATAAGTAGCCTACTCCAGAAAAGGAGATAAAGGATATAGAAAAAAAGCCTGATGTTTTCCTTAAGAATAATAAACTGTTAAATTTGCACATGATATTATTTATGATACAAGAAAACCTGAAAAACAAAAGGGACAGAAGCAATAATATTTAATTATAGGGCTATTTCTTTTTAAAGCCAGCTTTGTTTGTGCACACCTATAATCACACCACTTGGGAGGCTGAGGTAGGAGAATTGTTACAAGTTGAAAGCCAGCCCAAACTGCATAATGAGACCCTTTCTCAACAAGTTTCCCCTTTAAAAAAAAAAAAGAAAAATTGGATAATAATAAAATATGAGCCTGAATTGGGCAGTACAGTTTAATATCTCATAAAGTCTTCACTGCTAAAAATACAGATGAACTTTCAAATTTGTTAAGAACACATACTAAAATTTCTAGGGCAATTACTGTAAGAAAAAAATAGAGTATAATCTCCAGTGTTTCTGAGAGGAAAATATTAACAAAAGAAGAAATCTAATAAATGAAGAGAAAAGTCAAAACATGGTAATATAGAAATTTAAGTATAATGATATTAACTAGAAAGCAAAATAAATTATTATAGTGCTCTATCTTCTGTCACTACATATTGATAAAAATTTACTATTCTAAATTTTTACATAACATTAACTTACTAAATAAAGAATAAATGGACAGAAATATCACAATAAACTAAAAATAATTTACTACCATTGTGACAGGAACTGAAAGATTAAAATATTATACAAGTGTGGATTATTTGAATAATACAATTGACAAGTATAATCCAAAGAACATTATACAAAGTGTGGGGAATTTCAATCAACTTGAACCATAAAAGAATCATTTCTAAAATTTACTTAAATATTGCACCACAGAACAAATATCAAAGTTTCCAAGTGTTAAAACCTTAGAGTCTTCAAGTTTGAGGGTATAGGCAACCACTTTGAAGGTAATAAGATTTACTATGATGCCCATTATGATTTGACTATTACTTCTTTTAAAGTCCTGTAAGGTCTCCAATGTAGGTTTTATTGTACTGTACTGTTTATTGTACTTGTACTGTACTGTTTTGATCAATTCTATTATACCTGATGATATAGGCAAATCTTTTTAAAAATAGCAAGAGGCACAATGATAACCATTTTTGATCACCTGGTATTCTACTTTTACATCATGTACTATGCCCATCCTTCTGTTCTAACTGACTCTGTTCTGTTTAGTCACGTTAGGTTTTATTCTCTTAAAAAAAAGTAATAAGAACTGTGGGAGTAAAAAAAAAAACCCAAAAAGTGTAACTGTTATTGTAAAAAAGAGAGGAAAGGAAGGTGGTCTAAAGGATATAACTGCATGTATGTTTGAGTGTGTAGAATGGAAAACCATATTGCTGAGCTTTTATTGGATCATTGAATGGAATTGTCTGCAATCTCACTGTATGAATGTCCACTTTATATACTTTAATTTTATAATTTGGACAATTGTTTCTAAGATGACAATGTGTAACCTATTAACTAGTGATTTCTTACTGTATATTTTTTTTCTTGAAATTCTGTATTACTTGTACCCTGTTACTGCTTTGTTTTTTTATTTCCTTTCTTTTTTCTCTTTAAATAAAAAACAAAACAAAACAAGCAAACAAAAAACCTTAAGAGTCCATTCTCTGGCTAGTGAACTAGTAGGGTGGAAATTAGTAACATGATTAGTACAGCTCTATATGTTTAGAAATTTAAAAGTACATGTCTGATAATTCAAAAATCAAACAGAAATCATAATGAAATTAGAACTTTTACAGAAGAAATTTCTTATACATTGAAATATTTTAACATAGATAAAACTGTGCTTTTATCTAAATTTAAAGTTGTATGCATTTTTAGTGGAAAAGAAAAGGGGTTGAAAATAATGCATAACCATACATATAAAATGAATAGAAACATAAGAAACAAATAATCCAAGAATATGGAAAAAATAATAAGGCAAGAGAAAAATGAATAAAATACAAAGATTCAAGGCTAGTCAATGTCTAATAAATCTTTTTTCAAAAATGTACCAAAATAATATTTATAATGAAATGGGGATTTTAAAGTGAAAATAAAATGATGGGGTTTTTTGAGGGGGGGGTTGTCTTTTTCCTTTTTATCAGTACCGAGGATCGAACTCACAACTGCCTGCTTGCAAGGCAGGCACTTATGCCGCTGAGCTAAATCCCCAGCCCCTAAAATGATGTTTTAAAATAACTTGAGTTATTATATTAGAAAACAAATTAAATGTTTAAAATCCTATCACTAAAAAAAGAACCTCTCACAAATTTATGAACATAATTGGTCCAATGAATATAACTGCATTTAGTTAATAATGAAAAGGTTTCCTCAAAGAAAATTCTAGTGGTTTTTTTGTGGTTATATATATTATATATAATATATATAAGTAATATACAATATGTAAGTATTATATATTACTTATGAAACAGGTACTTCCACTATTTCTCAGTGTTTTCAAAAGAATATGAAAATTAGGAATACTCTAAATCATTTTAGAGGTGATTACAATTTTGACATCAAAACCAGAAAAACAAAATATGAGAGGGTAAATAAGGAAAACTCTTATATGAATAAATATGCAAAAATCTTGTGCAAAGTAATAGCAAACAAACAACTATAAAAAGTGCATAAAAGCCAATTTGAAACTAATACAAGTATAGAAATCCACTTAATACAAAAAAATGTCCACTGTCTTATCAAATTAGAGGAGAAAACAGACAGAAGCATTTCAGTAAAAGTAGGAAACCATTTGGAAAAAGATTCACTTGCGACCATACTCATAAGTGAAATAAATCAGACTCACATGTATAAATATTGTATTGCTTTCCTAGTGTAAAAAGCTGAAAGAATAAATGAGTTCCAAATATACAATAGATATTGTGAAAGTGAAAGGGGAAGAAACAGCTCAAAAGGAAAGAACAACTAGGATGGGGGAAAGAGAAGAGAAAGAAGAGAAAAGATATGGTAGATAATTAAACCACTAATCTTTGTTATCTCATCAAAAATAACATTGTTTTCATTGTTTGATCATTTTTCATGCATATATCTTGTGATCTGAGCAACTGCTTTGAAGATAACAATGCACAATATATTAACCACTTGTTAATCTCCTATTATTTAGCTTTGAAATTCCAATCATCAGTTTTCTTTCTTTTTGATTTTGAAAAAAGTAGCTGATAAATATCTGAGAAGACATAACTGTAAAATTTAGGGTAGGCATTGCATCAAATAACAAAGTATTAATGGTGTCATTGTAAGTAAAAAAAGACATAGGTATCTCTATACTCAAAATGTGTACTTAATATATTTAGGCAAAAGAAAGTACATAATGTAAGTGAGGTATATAAAAAGAACAAGAGTTGACAAGAAATCAAAAATTCTCATTATTTGCAGATAATATCATCTTCCAAATAGAAAAACTCAAGCCTGAGACAATGAGCACGGATCACATTCCGGCTGGTAATAAATGTACTCCTCAGCTACTACTACTGATTTACTATATTTAAATGAAAAGAAAGAGTATCCTAATCTCACTTGATGCACAAAGTCAATTCTAGGCAAAGCAATTAAAGACTTAATAAAAAAATCAGGACATAAAAACTTCTATTTGAAGAGCAATTTTATCATTACAGAATTAGAAAATTTTAAAGAACCCAGAAGGGAAGACAAACTATGAAGACTGATACTTTAACTAAAATGAAAATTTAAAATGTATACTCATTTTCAGAATCAAAAACCCCAGTCACAAGGAGAAGATATTTGTCACAAATGACAAAGGGTTACTCTACGACATACAAAGAACTCCCACAAATCTTTTAATAAAGACTGCAAAATAGCAAAATACAGTGGTCAACAAATATATAAAATGGAGCTCTACCTCACCAGAATCTTAGAAATACAACTTAAAACTACAAAATAAAAACCCAAATTTAAAACAAAGACAATGATAACTGTTGGTAATGATGTCTATTACCAGATATTTCCAAGCATAATGTTAAAAACACCGTTCTGGTGTATGTATATGATCAAATGCCACTGAATAGAAATTTAAGAAATTAAAAGGTAAATCAGTTTTTCATGTTACTTAGAGGCATAAGCACAAAAACATAACACAGTTAATTTAGAAGAGTGAGTATCAGTTGGGAGGTGGTACTGAAGAGAAAGAACGTCACCAGGGTAAATTACCAGGAGGGTTTATTTTGCTTGCAATTTCTAAAATCTTAAAATAATAATTGGACATTCCTGGTATTTTATCCACACCATTTATACTCTGATACAATTCACAATTTAAAAACTACATTGCAACTTGGAAGTGGTTTCAACATTTCACTCAAAAAGTATAAGAAATTCAGGAAAAAATAAATGTAATTATTATTGGGACTTTTGATGGCCATCTCTACGCCTTCTTAGAATCTGATCAAGAATGTAACAAAAAAATCACTAAAAAGTTATATCGATGCAACAGAAATAATTGAGCAAATGTTTATAACACTGCATCATTTTATATCTTTTCTCCCTTCATGGGTTTTGAGTCCACTTTATTAAACTGGACTGAGAATGTCTACAAAAGGCAAGCTTCTTAAACTACAAATATCCTTTTCACGGTCATTTTATTAGCAATACTATTTTCAAGCAATGTGAAAATTAAGATAAAATTTCTTGGCACTTCACTAGCATTAAAAGTAGCACATTAACTATATTCTCATGCATTCATTTATCCATAAAGTACGCAGATATGGTTTCTTCATGGATTATAGAAACAAAAAAGTCTTAATAAGCATACAAAGCACACAACATAGTCTGAAAGGGAGACAGAGCTATATTGAAAAATGCAAACATGTTTCACTGACAGCACTTTCCCATCCCTTCACTTCCAGCAAAGCCAGCCAAGATGTCTCTAAACTTAAATCATAAGTACTAACTAACAGGAGGGTCCCTAATTTTACTCCCTCTTTCATTTAATATAATACATTTTTTCCACATTAACAAATTAAAGCAATGCCCTACTTTGGCAACTTCTTCTTTTCTTACCTTCTTTGGTAATTTTTTTTTTTTTTACCTAAAATCTGTGTTGTAATCATATTCAACAAAATTTTGTGATTTTCCACATTAATGGAGTACTAGTTTAAGAATATTCAATATTTTTCTTCAGACACCCAAATAAAAGAGTTAGGATAACAAAAATACAAACTCTTATCAATCTACTATCAAACATAGGAGTAAATGAAAGCTGTACTATAGGTGCAAACATGCAAGGGCTTGCCTTGTCAAACACAGAATTATCAACTGAAGCAGGAAGGCATTTGTTCATGCCACGTGCTTCCTTCTATAGTATACTTCTGCTCCAAAAGTCAAGTCAGTACCAAGAAATGATGAGAAATGAGATTGGTAGGGAGGACAACACAATGTGCACTGTGTGTTATGAGACTGCAAATTATTGCTAGATATGGCAAGAATGACAGGCTCAAAGGCTCCTTATCAAGCCCAATGTTTCAAGGGATGTGTTTGTAGATGGTGACCCAGAGAGATAAGAAAATATGTCCTGAGGAGAAGAACAGCCGTGCTTATTACTTGTTCAAAGACTCTGATCCTGACTCAGTGTTCCTTGGCTGTGGGTACAGCATCCACCCCAGCTATGCTTAGGTCCTTGTGGGAGTTGGAGGCAAGAGAAACTCAATCAGCCATGTTAAAATTCATATTTCTTATCATTTTGTGAGGAGTACAGTACTTAGTCACTAGGCAAAGACACTCATGTCTTCTCCCTTCAGCCATGAAATGGCAAAAGGGTTATCTCACCAGCTTGGAAGTAAAGCCTCATTCCTAATTTAACAATTTCATCTTACTATGTCTATAAAGCCCTGACAAGTAACCAGGGTAAGAGTAGAAATATAATACAAGTGTACAGATATTTTCCACGCAAGCTAGTAGAAGCTCATGGAGGGGAAAAATCACTAACTTAGTTGTACTCCTTTACACACTATAGGCCGTGAAGAGTTTTTAGCATTACCTTAAAGAGTAGTGTACAAAAGGTAATCAAATGGAATAAAGATAAATGTCATGGTTTATGTTGGTGGCCCCCAGGCCTCATGCATTTGCATTATGCATTTGTGATTGGTTCATTGTCTAGCGCTTTGATAGATGGTGTCAGTGCTATACCTATCTAAGTGTGGAGCCAGCATACAATGTAATGGCAGGAAGAAGGTGTGTATCTCTCTCTTGCAAGTTTCCACCTTGCTCTTTACAGCCACCATGAACTGTGGCCCCGCTACACCACCCTGCCTTGGAGCCAACTGAGTATGGACTGAAACCTCTAAAAACTGTAAGAAATAAACCTTTTCTTTCCCAACTTGGGCATCAGGTATTTTGTCTCAGCGACGAGTAAAACATAACTAAGACAATAAACTTATTACAGTAAATGATACATTGCTATCAATCCCCCTCAAAATGCTCACTTTCCCTTCAAACACACTTTCCCATCATTCTTAGCGCTTTCTGAAGGAGTTTTGGAAGTCCCTGCTCAAGTTTTTATCAGATATGACCAAAAACTTGGTGAATCCTTATGCTAAATGGCATTGAAAGGAAAGGAAGGTCTGCAAAGATTGTACTGTGTGGTCATTCCACCTTGCTCAGCAGGTCTTGTAGCATGGGACTTTTAGTTCTTCCCCAAAGTCAAAAAGAATCTGAAAGGCATTGTGTTTTGAATGCCTGAGGGCACCGAGGCAGCCACAACAATGCAATCAAAGGCACTTACAAAAGTGGACTTGCAGAATCGCTTCTGATAGTGGTAAGAATGGTGGGCAAGTGTGTTCAAAGAGAGGATGAGTATTTTGATGGGGATTGATGGTAATGTGTCCTTTACTGTAATCAATTTTCAAATTTAAATATTTGCTATGGTATTTCATGAAAGTCTCTTGGAAACAGCAATGATATGGAAACTATACATCTCCTGTGGTCAGAGAACAGACTCTGCCCTCTTCAAGGAATAGTCCAACCAAACTACCAGTTGACAATGATGGAGTGTGGTCACGATCTATGTTAGAGCCTACTGATAGCTCTTAAATTCAAAAATGGAAGCACTAAATGAAAGCAGTAGAAGCACATTTCAAAAAATAAACAAACAAAACCCAATCATTTCTAAAAGAATACAGAAAGATGTGGCTCCTAGGACTCAGGAACAGAAATTCATATGACAGAACACTGACATGAAAGGAATTTCAAAAGTAGGATAAAAATACTTAATATGTATCTGGTTGGTGCATTTTAAACATATAAATAAACATAAAACTAAAGGATATGGAAGAAAAATGCCTGAAATACAACACTTTAGTGTACAAGAGAATTTTGAAGTTCTAAACAAAAGATGTTAAACACTAATTTAGCTATTGTTTTAATGTATAAGAATAAAGAAAAGAATAATTCTATCATTTATAATCCAAATATATAGCAAGTGGGGATGCTCTCTCAAGAAAGTGGATTTATTCTGGGCACCTTCTTCCCTTTAGCAGCACTAATTCCCGAAGTCAACTGAGCATACACTAATTCTCTGATCATTCTGGAGTTCAACGTTCCTTATCAACCTAAAGCTGTCTTCAGATTTAAGGCCACGGAAAAAGTCTTTAAAATGCAAAAGCATGAAATACATTTGAAATTTTAAACATAATGTTAGATTTCACAAATGTGTAAACATTGACTGAAAAATTTAAAAAAAACAGAAATGCATAAATAGGAAAAGATCTATCAGTTGGCACTGAAGACAGGTAAAACATAGATAAATATTTTATCCCATCAAAGTAGATATCACCTTTGAAAATTCACTCATATCCCACAATTTCACAGACATATACCTTTTATAAATTAAGTAATCCATTTCCTACACAACCTAATTGGAACAACAATTTTCCTTCATTTCTATACATTGAATCATAGTATGATAATTGATAAAATTCTCGTAAAATTCTAGTAAAAACCTATATTCATTATTTACAACTAGATTTTATAAATATAATTTACTACATACAAATATGCATTTGCACATAAAATATGTATATGTAATTTTTACATTGAAATTATATGATTTAAATCAATCATGCAAATGCACAAGTACTGAAAACTATGCACTGAAGAAAAGGAAATTAAATTCTATTTTCTTTACAAAGGAAGTGCTCTGAAAAAAACCTAAACTTGAAGTTCTGGCTATTAAAAATACCCAAAGGGCTGGGGATATAGTTCAGTGGCACAGCACCTGCCTCGAAAAGTGCAAGGTATGGGTTTGATTCCCATACCTTGGGAAAAGAAAAGAAAAGAAAGGAAAAAGAAAAGGGAAGATAAAGACAAAACATTTTAGCAAATTTAAAGGTTAAATTATGTAGTATATCCTATAGATTTCAAAATATCCATGAATAAATACAAAGTAGGTTTTAAAACTATTGTGCATGTAGGGGAAAAGAACGTATGAAAAGCAGAACATGCAGAATATAATGGCAAGAGTAAAATTAACTACTGTCAATCCAGCTATAAAAAGCAAAAGACGAAGGCATGGATACATGACATAACATTAACTTAAAATGCCTTAAGAAAACACTGATCCATTATAAGAGCGCATGCAGCCAATTTCAGAATTGTTGTGGTATAAAGATCTGTGTATCAAATTCATCATGATGTACCTAACAGATAAAAGGCACAACTAAAATAAAGGAAAATCAATAGAGCAAGCAGAAAGTAGAAAATAGGCAAGGATAAATGCTAAATTAGATTGCTGGTCAAAATGCCAAATTCTCTGGAGGAATAATGTGATTTTTCTCAGTTTGGACCACTTGTTGCCCCAGGTATGATTGACAAGGTTGTGTTGCCATTTATGACGATACCTCAGTGTTAGCAACAATACATCACCCTATACATTATTTCCTTTCTCTACTCACTGTGTTTTTTCTTGATAGATATAATTCTAATTTAAATGCTGTGCAAGAACAAGGACTACATCCGAGAACTCTCATACTTGTTTTAGTTCTAGCATAGTACCAAACACAGAGTAGTGGCTCAATCAGATTATCCCTGTATTCTTTTACATTCTCTAAGCAGAATCCTTATAAAATATTAATACAGAACACATACATGTGCACACACACACACTTACATTGAGATATGTGTTTTACACTGTATAGCCATTCAGAAAATCATATTGAGTTGTGCCCTCACCTTACTTTCTGAATACAATTTCTATATGGTTTCTAAAATTCAAACTACACAAATTAGGTTATATAACTTTAAATATTTTTGACAGCTATATAAGCGTAAACTTACAGGCAAATTGGAGTTTTGCTTCTCTGCTGACAACTGTTCCAAGTGAATTTGTTGCAAAACATTGGTAACTTCCAGTATCCCAACTTCTGTTGGGGTTAAAAACCACAAGATTTCCACCATTCAACTTGTAACGATGTTCCATACTCATATCAATATTACTTCCATTCAGCTGCCATCTGTAAAAAGAAATGTCAAGGGTTTTTTTTTTCCTTCTCTTAGACTTATTTCCAGGACTGAAACCAGATCATCTGCTGAGCTATATCCCAAGGGTCTAACTAAATTGCTATGCTTCCCAAATTGGGATCTAATTTGAGATTTTCCAACCTTAGTCACCCAAACTACTGAGATTATAGTAATGTGCCACCACACTAGCATTTTTAAATTTAAAAGAAGCCTCTACATCGCAAAATTCACTTATACAATTTTTCCCCCATAAATGAAAAATGATGCATACACTATTGAGTGGGCCAATGTGACCATGTATTTAGCAGAAACTAAATGTTAAAGCACAGTAGTGATGACAGTAAAGAAAAGATCTCAAAGAGATTTTCAAATGTTTTCTGAAGAAGTGAGAATAATTTAGTTTGTTCACACAGGGAAAAATTAGGTTATGTCTTCACAGGTAAAGATAAAGTAAAAGTTGAAATTATCTCAGATACTTCAGATCAATCTCATGCTGAAAATGAAGGAGGTAAGAGCACATTTCTTTGATTTATCAGACTGACTGAGCACATTTAATAAATTAATTGAATAAGTGTTCAACTATTCTTTGCAATTTGTCTGGATAAATACCTGTCTCCAAGGCATCCTCCAATGCAGTCACTGTCCTATTTACAAATGGTACACAGTGGTGAAAGAGCTTAAACACCATGCACGGGGTCTGGAAAAATGAAGCCATGAACCCCAGAGACATACTTATCCACAGGAAGCCCAAAAGAAGAAAGAAGCTTGTTTTTAAATAAGTTTTAACTAGAAAAGTAAGAGTTTTTGAACAGTAAGTACACTAGTAGCCCATCAAAGTAGATATCACCTTTGAAAATTCACTCATATCCCACAATTTCACAGACATATATACCTTTTATAAATTAAGTAATCCATTTCCTACACAACCTAATTGGAACAACAATTTTCCTTCATTTCTATACATTGAATCATAGTATGATAATTATTTCTATTGCTCTTCATTTAAATATTGGCAAAGAGGTTAACATAATGTCGTTTTTAGATGAGAATTTCAACATATCATCTGCAAAAGTTTAAACTCTCCCCAATCTTTTAATTCCCTCATCTATTAACTGTTCCCACTCTATATTATAGTTCTTAGATTATACAATGAGTCATGTAAAAATGTACTAACATACAAAATATTGAATCTGTACTTATGCACTGTGAGAGTCAATGCGGAGCCAGATGGTGAACATCATCTCAAACAGAAGTGGAGCTAGTGTACCAAACTGTGAAAGTGAATGAGCTGGCAAACAGCATATTAAAAAAAAGCAAATGTAAAAATGTAATTTGACACCATCTATATGAGTTTAAAAACATCTCCCATAATATAAGTATGGACTTTTAGAGTACAAAAGTAGCAAATATCCATAATAAGCTATCATAAAGAGAGGGAAGGCCACATCTAGGGCACATACAGTGAGAAATTTAGCTTTTCAGTTTTACTTTCCAAACTAAATTGTGGCTATGTGAACGTTTATCATTCTACTTTATTGCGTGTTGATATCATTTCTCTATATATAATAAGACATAACAAAATTTCTCTATATATGATAAGACATAACAAAATTTAAGCCTGGAAAGAATAGAAACTAAGTAATCCTGTAAATTTAATCTATTCTTCCAAGTGCTATTTTATCATTTGCTCATTTTCACAAACAAAGCTCTCTTAATCATTCTCCTAATTTCACATACAAGTTCCTGTGGTTTGTAGCCACAATTCTAACGACAGAGCAAATAGAAAGTGAGAGAAATGACTTGAGGCCCCAATTCTTTTCTTAAAATCTTAAAAGAACAATATTGGAAGAAAGAAGAAAATTAGAAAAGAAAACCTCTTTTTGATTGGTGGCCAATTTTGGCTGGTAATTTGGGTTTTGTTTGCTCTCAGTTAATTCTATGGTTCTTTTTTAGCATTTGGCTTGCTTTATTCTTTCTGGACTTAGTCTCTGTTAGAGTTTCCAAGGTGAATGGCAAGCCCTCCTTATCCTTCCTCCCTCTCTTCTTTCTCCTTGAGTTCTAGAAATACAGACACTCAGGAAGGAAATGGAGGAAACTGTGCATCCAGTTTTGTTTGAACCCTCTGTACTCCTGACACAACACAGCCAGCGTGTTATGGAAATGAACAGTTCGGATCTGCTGACTCAGAATCCACACCTTCACTAAAGCTCAGAAAATTTCACACGCATGTCCAAGCTTGAGAAGAAATTTCCTCACCTCCTCATTTAGCCAAGTTCATATTCAACAACTTTGCCTGGAAAAGTCATATTTCTTTATTTGCCCTCAGTTAGTGAAGAAAGATTCAGTGGGTGTCTGTACATCAGGGAATTTTCTAGATAGTAAAGCTATGGTAATAGCTCCCTAAATTTATAGACCTCCTCTTTGTTTAGTTTTTTCCCCCACTTTCCTAGTTATTGCTTCTGCCTCCAACACTTTATCTTGTCCCCAGCCCCTGGCTGAGCCTATCACGTAACAGCACAATGAACAGATATGGCATTCAGACACATGCTCACTGGTCACCCATTCTACTCACCAATGACCAGCTATATGACTACAGGCAAATAACCCTTAATTCGTTTGAAAATTCTTTAACATATGAAGAGAAAGGGATTCCATCATTCCTAGAGGGTTGTTCTACAGATCTAGTAAGACACTGTATGTAGACCTCAGTCCCAGATTGTCCTGATCGGGCATTCTACAAATCGGTGGATGCCATTGCTAATGTGGAAGTGACTCCTGCTATGGACTCCTTACACCTCTGTGTGATTTTATTAGATTCCTAACAAACATGTTGGTCATGTTTCACCTGCTGTATGCAAAGCTCTTGGTCATGTCCACTAATGTGGAACAGACTATGTCACCCACACATGGTTTGTCTGCTATTGTGGCTGTTCTGAGAAGTTAATCAAAGATGGAATGAGGCACATATCACGTTTAACTTTTAAAAAAACAAGCCTAACAGTAAATCACAAAGAAGCATATTTAACATTCAAGGCATATTAAGAGACTCCACACTCAAATGAAAAACACTTCTCTAACCTCAAATTAGGTCTGATATTAATTTCACATATTTTCAAGCAGAAGAATCTTGTGACAAAGGGTACTTGTGAATTTCTTACTTATGAAGTACAGTTTGTTTAAGAAAAAGATCATTTTTTCAGCTAAGGTGTCAGAATATTTGGAGCTTAGGCATGCTTGATGGCTTCATTTTAAAACTCTATTTTTATATTTAGCTAATGAATAATAAAATCAGAGTGGCTATATGGAAAATTTCAAAGATAAATAAAAGTACTTCTTCATATCCATTTAATAGCCTGAAAGATATAAAAGCTCATAAAGTATGTGGAAAAATACTCTATTTCTGTAACTGTTGATGATCTGAAAGCTATCACCCAAAAGTTTTGACTAAAGAACCAAAATGGAAAAGATTTGTTCCATTATGCATATATGCTTCTCACTTTCTTTAGTGTGATTTTCATCATACAGATAAAATCATTGTATTATTTCACTATGTGAAAAGGCAGAAACTCTTCTCTTTTAAATATATTTCTGCAAAAACAAAAGCAGAGTGCATACGTTTTAGCAAACTCTTTAGAGCTAAGATATTTTGAGCTATCTTCAAGAATGTTAATTTTGTTTTAACAAAGCAATTTAATTATTTTTCTCCTTCTTAACACTATTCATCCTTAAATGGAACTCAGCCTCAGGTGATATAAAACTGCTCAGTATATTACTGGACATTTTTCCTCTTGTTGAAAATACATGAATTCAAAAGGTCTTTGTTTAAATTCTGAAGTGTGTAAATAATCTCTGTGCCTCAGCTTCCAAAGGTTATTTTATCTTGGGAAGCAAAACAATCTATCTGTGTTCCTAATGCAGAATATTCACGTTTGATCCAGATTTCTTCATGTCTTTTATTTTCACCTGAAACAGCTCCTACTTGATGAAGTATGCGTCCAATAAATCTGAAAATCAGACTCATTTTTGCTTTGTTTATAATCAGACTTAATAAAAACAACCCTTAATGTCAAGGTATGACATTTATGGATCACAACTATGAGTAGCTGTAAGAAACAGTCCTTTAGTTTTGCACATTCATAATCATTTATACAACTTACTTTTGTCAAGGAATTTTAAAATACACTAGAAATGTTGAGCATCAAAACACAATCTCATACTTGATAAATGTATATTTGTATAGCCAAACTTCATTCCAGAAGGCTTCATGCAATGATCTGGGGCAAACTAAAACAGTACCTTGTCTCTTGGAGCTATGTACACCACCATTTTAATCATATAACATTTACATTGCACTGCAGAAGCAGACTAACCTTGTAGCTTTAGCTCAGTGGTAAATGTCATAAGATTAAATACCTTTGCATAATCATCATGTTCTAACACTTTGGAATGATCTGATAAGTTCACTATCAGTCTTTAGTGTTCAAATGCTCATTCTACCTGAATTAGGATTTGCTTTTAGAATGCTCAAGTGAGCATGGTTTATTATTCATATTTCACAAATCTGAATCTCAGTGAATGAAACCTCAACATCCCTTGAACTGGCTTCCCGTGGAGATTCTACAGCAATTTGTGTCTGGTCCAATATCTACAGAAGAATACTTGGATGCCAGAGTTAGAAGTCCTGGGTTGAGGGCCTCCCTGAGGAAGTATACATTTGATCAGTCCACTTCCATGCATGTTGCATCCTCTATACAAGGGGGATGTTGGCAAGGCAAGAAAAGTGAATGAGCAAATAGGGCCAAGCCCAATACAATACAAAAATAGAGTTTAATGCAGACTTCCACCTAAAAATGAAATACAAATATGATTTCTTTTAAACAGCTGCAAGCCCATGAGCCAACAGTTTTTGAGCTTTTAATGAAAACCAAGAATTTTCCAACTTATAACCTATCTTTGCCATCTTTTAAAAATATTTATTTTAAAATATTTAATAAACATAATAAAATATTTAACAAAAATAAGTTTATTACCTATAAACAATAGCTACAATACATATTCTAGACTTCACTCTGCTCAAGACAATTCCTCTTCACTCAAAAAAGAGGGGGAATAAAAGGCAGGCTGCAGGTTGGCTGGAATCTCCTGATAAAGAACGAGGTTTCTGATATAATGTGTTTCAGAACTGGTATTGCTCCTAGCTAATGGAAACTGTAATTGTTTTTTGTTTTTTTTTTAATTTTTTTTTGTTTGTTTTTTTTGCGGTTTTTTTTTTTTTTTTTTTTTTTTTGTCTTTCCGTTTTTATCGGTACCAGGGATCGAACTCACGACTGCCTGCTTGCAAGGCAGGCGCTTATGCCGCTGAGCTAAATCCCCAGCCCCGAAACTGTAATTGTTAATTCCAAGAAATAAACTACAGTCATAGATGGCTAAGGATATACTGCCTTGCAATACAAGAACAAACTGAGGGGGCAATGCAAAGAGACAGAATGAATTTGTATAGATAGAAATATAAATTCATATGATAATTAAATCAGGATTAAAATTCTGTATTTACAAAATTCAAAGGTGTTTTTTAACCCATTTAATCTGCATCAGATGATGACTACCACTGCTGAATTTCACCATCAGATATCATACTTGTACATAGTAGATACTCACAAAAGTTTCCTGAATAGAAAATTAATGAATAACCTAATGCTACACTCTACTTTGGCTATAATCAATCTCTGTATAGTTTTCACCAACTGTGGTCATCTATATTGCCAAAACACAATCACCAAGTGGAGACTTAATGTATCACTATTTTTGTTTACCTTACTAGTTGTTTATTTACCATAGTTGGATATGACAACATTTTACATAAAATCACACTACTATGCAATAACAGAAGTGAATACAAACATAAATTTATCTTGCTATCAGCATAACTCAAGGCCCCAATCTCAAAGTAAGTCTTGAGATTGAACTTGGTAACAAAGTTAGAGAACTTCACCCCTTTAAACTGAAATTAACAAAACTGAAAAAATTTATATTACTTTGAGTATTTTTGAAAATAATCTCAAAGTATAACTCACATCACAGTGGACTACAGAAAGTATTATTATTCAGGGTATCCCCTTTATCATTAAAAATATGATCAGGAAAATGGAAATATAAACACATTCTGGAGGAAAAAATAAATCTAAAATTTTAGGCCTCCAGGTAAAACAAAGCAAAAATAACTAAATAATGCTAAAGTGTTTTGGGGGATTGATCCATTTGATATGTTTGGGGACGTTTGATACATTTGGGGACAGAGGCCCAGGCTTACCACTTGCTAAATCAATAGGCAAAACTTTATCCAAGGTTTGACAAGAAAATTAGGAATTTAATCACAGAAGCAATTTGTGGTTTTAGATGTGGCTTTCGAGTTAATAAGCAAATGCATTTGTGTTCTGATGCAATGTTTGTTAATATATTTACTGTAGTGATGAGAATAATTGCAGCCCTTGAAAGAATATCTGAATTTGCATATTCATTTCTTTATCCAAAAATAACTAGACTTCAGCAATAATTGCTGAAGATAAAATCAGTTAAATCATGAAGCTGTTTTTGAAAAACTTAGCTTTAAAAATGTGCTTTATGTAACATAGATTTCTATCTCTCACTCACTGATAAATATTAAACAATATACATCAAACATAAGTATATATTTAGGAAAAAGGATTAGAATTACAATGGATGAAAATAACTCTTCAGTTTACATGGTGATACCCTAGTTCAACCCTATCAGTGATTCCCTTAAAATTACTCCAAGGAAGCTTATAGAAGCTGTTTGCTATTTTTGCCATCCTTGTATCCATTTACTTTTTTTCCCTATCAGCTTCCTCTGTCTCCTTTGAAAATGCCACTCCTCAAGTAACTTGAGCCCAGCCAATTAGAACACTCCATGTTTCAGAGGATAGTACATTTGGACCCAGCTCACTTGATATATTTTGTGTTGGATCAGTACGTTCATATTTTTCCTGTTTACAACACTAAATAAACACATAAAAGAGATCAATGACAGAAAATATGTAAAATATTGTGTTATACTATACCCTTTACTGTACAAAATCTACTCTCTTCATATTTTGACTAAGTAGTGACTGCTACAGGATTAGCCGAATTTTCATTCTACCTTCTTCTGATAGGATCCAAGGCTTCTGATGACAGTAATGGAAAGATGACTTCTGCTTGCAATGGATATTATGAGGAGGTTGTAAGTAAGCCTGGAGTTTCAGTCAGTATCCTTGGACATCTCTAGGCAGTCTATCTTAAAATAGAACTAATAGAAAGTACTCAATCCAAAATAAATTACATGATAGACTAAACCTACTTAAGTATGTCTGAACCTGTGCTCCTTCATGACATTCTTCCCTATGGAACTGTGATCTGATCCTTAATTTCTTTTGTTTTCCTCTTGTTAACTTCAATGTTATTCTATTTCATCAGCTGACCATTCACTATGTGCTAGGCATTTGTAAAGCAAGGGTGAAGAGTACAGACACTAGGTTTAGGAAAATTACGGCCAATCAGGACAATCACATTTTATTTTATAATGCACAAAGGTTGAGGTACATGGATAGTCACAGTGTTGTGGTATAGAATTTAAAACAGAGCATATCAAGAAGGCTCTCTGGGAGAGATGGTAGCACATGAGTTTTAAATGTTCTGTACAAGCTGGTGTCTACTTCTGCTTGCCTCAGGCTCTACAGAATATTCTTTGTTGTATGTTTTGCAATTATCCCAGTCACGTGATTATTCCATTGCTCTTAGGGGGTGAATGTGGATATGGGGACCAGAGTTCACCAGGTAGAGAAGTCGAGATGTTCGGGATGCTGAAACGCATTCAGCTTAAAGAAGACTGCTGAGAAATGGACCAAAAAACTAGCAGAAAGGGTTATTATGTTCCTTTAGGGATCAGAAGAATTGAGGAGCAGTATTTGCCATAGGACATACAAGTAAAATAATGATCATATCAAATATTACATGGTAATAAGAAATAGGGGTAAGGATGAAATTCATGTAATAAAAAATACTTAAATACGTCACTTCTGTGATAGATATATATATATATAGGAGATTACAGATAATATACAAATGAAGTTCTATGTGCAATAAACTATATTTGTACTATTTATTCTCTAAATGGAATATATGTTGTGCAAATGCAGAACTTATAGTATCTATATAGCACAGATAGCCGAACATAGTGCTATAGAAACTACAATGTAAAGTACTTTATGTATGACTATATATATATATATATATATATATATATATATATATGTATATCAACACACACACATTTTAACATACTCCCCCTTGCACATGCACTCCTTGAATAGACAGTAAGCACAATCAGTGTACTTCTTTACCACTGTCTTCTTCTTTTGACTCTAAGTAATTAAAGCACGCAGGATGTGACTCATGTTAAAAGGACCGCAAAGACCCACTGGATGAAATTTAGTCCTTAGAACTGCGTATCCAAGATTCCTCATACTGTTCTTGTTCTGTAGAAATGATAAAGTCAACATTTTGCTCATTTTTTTTGTGAAAAGAAAGTAACAGGAGGGCCTGTGTAGAACGCTGCGGGTCCAGGGTTTGTTCTGGAGAAATGTATCTAACAGAATATTTCAGATGTACAGTCATGACTGGGCTGGGGGATACGCTAGCCACTATATACTTGAAGTTTCTGTAATTGGAAAATTTACTTTTAATTTAATTTAGTAATTTTATTAATTTAAAGTTGAAGAGCTACATACAGCACTGGCTACCATGGTTGACATCACAGCTCCAAAGCCTTGAGCCAAACAGAAGTTTGAAAACCCAAAGTCCAAATGGACCATATTCAGACTTAGGGCTTATTTTCTTTGGCCTATGAAACGGAAAAGCAGAGTTAACACTAAAAGTAGACAGATTCTGGATGGTAGCAATGGGCCAAGGTTGACAAACAGCTATGACCATTTGTTAGGCTGATGGCTGAGAATCTGAATTTCTGGTCATTAATCAATGTGCTTTTCAGGCAGGCCCCTCTCGTTCAGTTTTGTTACCTGCCTGTTCCCTATTGGTATTTATGTATTTTACTCCAGTTTAGTGCGAAAAAAATTGATATCCTTTTAAATGTGACATGGCATCAATAGTGACCATAAATCCTTCCCTATGAAGTCTTTCAACAACCATTGGGCATTTCCAACCCCATGAAATATAGGAGAAACATTCTTCCCATTTAAAAAGTCCTAATACTTCCTCAGGGTAACCTCTTTCAGCACTCCTAGCAATTACGGTGAGACTGAATACTAATTAACCTTTAACTATAAGCTATAGGGCTCAGGCAGGGAAATGTAAGATAAAGAATAAAATTCTCAATTAAACCCTAAGACAAGTAATTTCTCTTGAGCATTTCTGAACTTTTGGATTTCTAATGTGGTCCATTAAGAGTTCTTTTTACTCACCAAGAAAATAACAACACAAGGTTTCTCATAGGACAAGTTTGCGTCTGTCTGGAAGGCAGGCTGTGAGCTTTTAGAGGACACTCTTTTTATAGGCCCTTAGATTGTGTTCTGACTCTTCAGAAACACATTTAAGTTTTCTTTAACTAGTGATTTTGTGTGTCTTCCTAATTTCCTTCCTTGGCTCACTATCTTCCTGTTTATCTGCTTATATTTATAAACTCAATTTTAAAAATATTTTCCTGACTTCATGTTTTAAAAATCCCTCTCTGCTTCTTACTCTTATCGGGTTATTTCATGTTTACAGTATTTATAATGTCTGAAGAACAGCAAAAATATAACAATAAGCAAGTATATTTTCTTTTGGATCATTTAAAAAATGACACTATTATCTTATTGACCATTTAGAAAAACTTAAGAAAAAAAGGCCAAAAATAAAGGCCTTACACACAATCCACACTATCCTGTAGTAACTGGCATGGTCTATTTCTCAAAAATAACATAGTTACAGAGTTCTGTTCTAGGAAAGCTTCATATTTCTCAGAATGAAAAGAGATTCTCTTGTGCTCAACTTCTCAATTTCCAGTGATTATAAACATTAGGTTTAAGTGAAAGTTTATATAGGATAGAAATCTTAACTTCAGAAAATCTTTAAAACTATAATGAAAATGTTTGTTCTCTCTGGCTACAATTCGAGGAATAAAACAATACTTAACATGCTAACTTTCTTCATTTATCTTTAGCATTACAACTAATAAATCAATCTAAGTCACATACCTCCTCTTCTCTGTTACAGATTTTTTTAAACTGAAACATCCAAATGCCAACATGACATCCCAAGACACATAATAAAACAGAAGTGTCACTGTAAGAATAGCAAACTTTCTTTATCAACACTTACGAAATTAATACATTTAAACACAGACTCCATGGCATACAAATATGCCTGGTATAAAAAAGACATAATTGCAACACAGGCTACTTTTAGATTTCTAAAGCTCAACACATCTGGTTGTTCGATAAAATTATACAAACATAATTAATCTACTCATTTAGAATTGCATTTCTCCCAACTAAATCTTGTGTCTTGACAATTATTCAGTTAAACGTATTTATCACCAAATTATTTTATGAGAAATCTCAAAAAATACAACTCGACTGACACCACAAAAAACTCCCAACCCTGAGTCATTCACATGGATTATTTATCATATTTACAGCCATGTCAACAAGGATAATCTTCCACTCCAGGGGGGAAAAAAAAAACAGATGCATTTATAAGGTTAGAACATCTTAGAAAACTGTCAGAATCCAGAACAGTATGGTGTTAAATTGCTTTGTTCAAAATTTCCCAAAAGCAGAAATAATTCTACATGTGTCATGTGCTTACATCTGACTAGCTCATAAAATAAAACTTTCTTGTTTTTTAAATGGTCAGTTACACTTTTCTTATGTCTGTAGGAAGAAACTGACATAAAGAACTTCTTGTCATCTCTATCCATTGAGAGGAGTAACCAGAAATTGCTGTTTATCACTGAAAGTACACAGTAAGTGCTCAGCATCCTTGCTGTTAAATACTGTTGAAAAACACTTGGATTACTTCCAGATGCAAAATACAACAGTCTACCTGCCAACCCACTCCTGGTCCATTTTAACCATGACTATTGGTTTCTATCATTCATATGGATAAAGAGAACAATAGCTGTTCAATAGGATCTAAATGCCTACTCTCAACCTTCATAAATTTGTTAATACAGGGTGAGGTTAGTGTGCTCTGAAGTTAATTTTATGCCAAACCAAGAATAGAGAAAACGGAGCTTTGCACGGGACATTCAAAGTACTTAAAGATTCATGTTGTTGTGAAGGCACCTTCAAAATATTTTGAAACCACTTACATGAAAGTAGCACATGACATCGACATGTAGTTCACCTCCTCATTCAAGTGAGTCACCTCAGCATCCAGAAGACTAAAAGTTGTTAATCTTGTGTTATGTAAATAAGTAAATATTTATCACATTTTGATAATCTATATCTATATATTCATACTTTCATTTTAAGTTGATTCAATTTTCATCTCTTTTTTCCTTATACCTTTCTGTAATATTTGAAGGTTTTAAGTGACTAAATTCTTATTTACATAATCTTAAAAATATAGCCACTGGTGCACGTCCATGATATCACAGCTTTGAGACTGTGACAGGAGAATTACACGGTCCAGTCCATTCTGGACAACTCATTCATTTAATAGGACCCTGTTTGGAAAACAAACTTTTAAAGGGTTTGGAGTATATTTCTGTGTGAAGACCCTGAGTTTAATCCCTAGTTTTGGGGAAAAAAACAGACTGTGAAAGTGATAAAAACTTAGTAAATGAATCATATTTTCCCTTCAAAATATATGACTTTAGTAAGAAAATGTCTCAGTAATCCATACCGAATAAACCTCCAAATATGTACTCATTAAAGTGGTAGAAGAAAGAAGAACAAGGAAGAATTTTTTTACTATGATTTCAAATTATCTTTAAGATCAACTTGATTTCACCCCATAATGGATATGTTTCTGATAACTACATGTAAATTCAACCTTAGAAATTTGATTGCATTATATGTCAATGAAAAGAAATTGCATGCTTAAAAGATATTATCATGTTTAGTCCAGAAATCATATCCTAGTGTATAATCAATCATATATACACTGTATAGATTTGAAAGTCCATGTACTCAGATCTGTTAAACATATTACAGAACTCTAGCTTCCTATACTGTTTCCTAAGAATGGTTTAAATATCTTGCAGTAAAAAATTCCATAACCACTACATTTGTTTTCCGTTTGCATTCTGAAACTTTACACTGTACCTGTAATGAGGTGAAGGGTTGCCTTTTGCTTCACAGTTTAACGTAATTTTTTTATCTTCAGAATCAACAGGGAAAATGCTGTTGCTGGGCTCTTTGAGAAACACGGGTCCTTGCAATAGAAGCTCACCTATACGGGTAGGAAAGATCAAAATAATGCAAATAAGGACAAATCACTGTAAGACTGCATTTCAGGACTGAAGAAAGAAAACAAGCAAATAGTGTTTACTCTTAAAAATAATATCAGACAGTGCTCCATTTACCACCAAATATGCTCTGTAGGTACTGCATTGTTAGGGAGAATGAAATTGAATATAAAAACACTTTGTCACATTGATACTATCACTTGAAACCATAAGTAGGATTTTATTAATTACTTTTTATAATAATACACTATCCCTGTGTGTTCTTTTGTGAAGAAAATATTGTAAGATGTCTTTTCTAACATAAGCTTCCTAGGAAATCTAAAGCTGAAATCAAAATCCACTGAACACTTGAGTTATTTTTTCTACAGAATCTGCTGAACATAAAAATTGTAATGTTGTTTTGCCATTTTGGA
Organism: Cavia porcellus; assembly: GCF_034190915.1. Classification (NCBI taxonomy): domain Eukaryota; kingdom Metazoa; phylum Chordata; class Mammalia; order Rodentia; family Caviidae; genus Cavia; species Cavia porcellus. The sequence goes on from NW_026947496.1 coordinate 57,187,669, forward strand.
AGAAAAACTATCAATATTTTGTGGGATTTCCATTTCATTAATAGTAAATTGAAAAAAAAAATGCAGCACAGTAAAGAAGAATTATCCTTCACAAGAGGTCCCTACTTTGGTTAAGAGAACTTGAACATCCTCAAAGAAAACATATGCAGAATAAATCAAGATTGTCTCTCATTATCAATGAATTTGTAAAGGAGTGAGATAATACAAGCACCCGATGCTTTGCAACTGCTGTTGGATAATCATTGCTAGAGCATCTGTGAAAACAAATTTTTCAGGGGAAAAAATGTTTTTTACTCTCCTTTCTTGGACCACTCAGCAGATTTGCAGAGAAGTTTCTCTGTACAAGAATGAATAAAATGAATGAATAAAATGAATAAGCAGACACAGAAACAGATTCCATGAATAGTGAAACAAAAAAAAAAACAAGATCAGATAGCCCAAAAAATCTCTGAAACTATGAACTTATATTTCGGCTACTTTAAATACCAATAACACTAATAAAAATAAGTTGTCAAAGCAATAGCAATAATTAAGTGCAATATGTGAGAAACAAGATAATCATTGAAATGATGAAAATAGTAATAGTTTAAGCGACAGAGCTAAGTGTATATGCCCTGATGTGTTCTTTAATCCGTACCATACTGTTAGAGACGAGCACCATATTCATCTCAACAGTGCACAGAGGAGGAATACTGAGCCCAAGAGTGGCTGGATGACAGTTGTAAGTCACACAGCATTTTAGAACGTTCAGTCAACGTGCCAGAATAATTGACCCTTAAGTCTATGCAAAGATAGGAGCTTGCCTTTTATGTAATGATTCTGACTTGCTCCAGTTGCAGTCTTTGCTCTCTGCTTCTGGGAGCTAACCTCACTGTTGATAAGGATGTCTTTGTGTAAGGTGGGGATGAAAACATTAGATCTTTGGGTGAGGCTAGCCACGTCCAGTAAGCACTGGCCACACCAGAAGGATCAACCATAGTGGAGGAAGGGTTTAAGTCCCAAGATATCAACTGACCTAGAGGCTGAGAGTTCAACCACACAGCCAATTAACCTATTACATCTACCTAATTAAACCTCAATACACACTTGAGGTCACTGGAAATTAGCAAGCTTCTCTGGATGGCAATACTTCTTGTGTATTATCACATGGCAGTGTGGGGAGGGTTACATGAAAGTACACATGGAAAGGTAGCATTTGGAACCTTCCACACTGTCTTGTGGGCCTCTTCTTTTAGCTGATTTTTGTATGGTCCCTTTCCCTGTGGTATACTATAAATGAGAGCATAACAGCTTTCAGGGACTATTGTCAGTATGTATCAAATTTTTGAAATTGAGGGTAGTTTGAAACACTCTTCAGTTTGAAGTTAGTGTTAAGATTCTTTGTTACCCTTTCCGTGAAACCACACCGTTCTAAATACAGTCAGAGCAGTTGCAAGCACTGTGCCATGAAATCTTACAGCTCAGCCAACTCCAGCACTTCTGCCTAAAACTGCATCGCGGAGGTCACCCTTCCTACTTCCATGTTGACTGAAGAAAATAGCATGTGTTCCGCCACATGCTCTGGACTTTACCTACCTTTTAAAAAAAGGCTTTTTTAACCTACAAGAGGAACATGACATGAGGAAAAAGAGCATATATTTTTCCTTTATGTAAAAGAACTACCTTGAGAAGAGAGGAATTTGAACATTGGAACTAACACTGCTAATTGAAGAGAACTAATACTTTCAATCTCCTCTTCATCAGCCAGTTTACTGTATAAATATAAATAAAAACAAAGAATCTGCCTGTTAAATGAATTTATTACCTTAGAAACTTGAAAATACTTCTGATGTCTGCTTATAAAGATTTTTGAACAAGGTATATGTTCCCCGAAATCTCTTCAGCATAATAACTTCTAATTTACTGCAGGTAATGTGTATATTGTATTCACTTATGAGATGGTGTGGTGTCATCTTTTTTGACAAATTCTCAAGTAGGTAAAGTTGAAAGTAATACTAGGTTAATATCACCTAAACGTTAGCAGATACACTGGACTGAGAAACCAAACAAGGTCAAGTTAAAGAAGGGATGTTTTCATGAAGACCAGCAGGTTTAAAGGACCCGTTAAGAGGGTTCCTTGGTGAGGTGTCAAAATCAGCACAGCGCTTCCTCCACTGTTCCCCTTGCCAGGAAACCACACTACTCCAAGTACAGTGAGAAGCCAAAGTTAACCACCAACCTGCTTTTTTTCAATTTCAGAATTTCCCAACGACACCAGAGTTAATGGCCTGCAAGGCAACACCAACCATCCTGAAATTTAAAACTCCTCAAAGCGTTTTGGACTATCAGCCATTGGGGAGCCTCCAAAGAATCTTAAAAAGTAAGCACAAATTAATAATTAAACAATGACACGTTAGTCCCCACTTCATGCTCAGGGGGAAAAAAAAAAAACACAAAAGCCTTTCAATCTTGCTGTCCTGAAATAAAACAGATATTAAGTGATGCTGGAGTAAAATGTTTCAGTCTCTTGTCAGCAATAGAAACTTAAAAGGAATATATTCTGAAGTCTTTGCTAATGTAAGAGAAATCACCCACCATTTTCTTAAAAATGAATTTTGATTCTCAAAAGGATATAAGCTTGACTGTTCATACAGATATTCAGAACCAGCAAAAAAGGACCTTGAAAAAAACCAAAGGGGCTTTCTCAACTAAAACGGATTCAATGCAACATTTAGATTGATGCTAAACTTTACATTTTGTGACAGAGGAATTTTTTTGACATGGCTCTAAAGTCCCATTTTAAGTTTATAACCTAAAATAAAGAGTATGTAACATTTCCGACTCGGGGTAATAAGTCCAAAAATCCAATCCTAAAAATGTTATCTCCCTACCCACCCCAAATACCCAGAGGCAACTAGGAACAACTGCCTTTGAATGTAAGTACAAGCTTTATGGGCTCCTAAGGTAATGTCATTAAAAAGATCAAACTGCTGCTGATCGATTCTAATGGTCATATGCTACACAGTTTTTATGAAGACTGACAAAGAGAAGTAGACAGAGGATTCCAGGCAGTTACATTACTTTTACTAAAAGAAATGAAATTGCTAAAAGACAGTGATAATATTGCTGCAGTATTTATGGAAAAAGTGCAGAAACTCTTTTCCCTTGCTGATTTACATTGTATCGTCACGAGGAAAAACAATGCATTTTGAAATGAAGAAGCCGCGTTCTAAATGGGAGCCACTAAAATGGGAAATGCTATTGAAGGCTGACTTCAAGAGGAAGCACACATAGAGCAGAATATTCCACGTATTCCTAGATAACAAAATGAGTGCTAGCCGAGGTGAGAGAAAGTAAACTAATAAGATGCCAAGGAGCCCTGCTATTCTACTGACAACAAATTTGTTACAAGACAAAAAGTCTTTTAAACTGTAGGACATCGTCTTTTTGGTATTAATGGTGTAAAGCTGGAAGATGATAATAAACAAAGAAAGATCATTTATATTAGTTCATAGTTGGAGGAGGACAAAGTATATAATCTTAGAATAATTCATGAATTTAACAAATACTGAATGCCACACCTGTGCAGTACATGAAGCCTGAGCAGTAGCAGACGTGGTTGCCCACCCAGCAGCTTCTGCTTACTCTTTTCCCCAGACTCCATTGCTGCTTTTTCCAGGGGAAATGAAAAGCCCCGAGGTACTAACATCCCAGAAAGTTTTGTAGCTCATGGATAAAAAGCAGAGGAGATAAGGGAGATCCGATGATGAGACCATATACAGCCAAGGAGGCTATGGTTTTGTTTTGGTACCAGGGATTGAACTCATGACCTTGCACTTGCCAGGCAGGCATCTATGCCACTGAGCTAAATCCCTGGCCCGAGGAGGCTACTGTAATTTATTAGGGTTGCAATAGAAAGTAGCCCACAAGAGCAACCAAAAAAAAAAAACAAAAACAAAAACAAAAACGAACAAATCCAAATTGTTTTCTTATAGCACTGGAGGCTGCAAGTTCAAAACCAAGGTGTCAGCAGGATTATTTCTAAAGGCCTTAAGGGAAGGATCTCTTCTAGGCCTCTCTCCTTGGTTTATGGGTACCCCACCTCTCCATGCATCTTTTCATGCTGTCTTCCTTCAGTGAGTGTCTCTGTATTCAGACAGCCCCTTTCTTAAGGACACAAGCCCTGAAGGGAACCCTAAGGACTTTGTCTTAACTAATGGCATGTTGCAAGGACCCGAAGGAAATGCTGATTCTCCCTTTTTGATACAGAAACTGAACTGTGAAGAAAGAAGGAATGCCAGTGAGAACTACTGCCACCACCTATTCACCATGAAGAAGAAAAAACATATACCTGAGCCAGTGTGAACTCAATAACTCCAAAGGTTGCATGTTAGAAAAATAAACATTTAAGGCATTTTTGTCATCTGCAACTAAAACCTATGCTGTAACAAATAATCTAGAAAACAGGGGAAAGACAATATAGCATATTTATGACAAGAAAAAAAAAATAAATGCTTACCAAGAATAACTTGTCTGTTTTCCACACCTGGAAATGTTATCAAGCAATTAGTTTAAAAAGAATAATGCTCTAGCACGGTATACACCTGGAGTGTGGCAGTTAGCAAAACAGACACTAATCTAAAGTGATAACTATTTAAATTGCTAAATTAATAGTTCACTCTATGCATTTTCTCAATCTTTATGTTCTGCGGTGTCCATAAACAGAAAGATAGGAACTGTGTGGCAACAATGCTTAATAATTAAGCAATTAGAATTGAAAAGGGCTGGTTAAGCTTCACAGGTACTAAAAATAAACATTCAAGTAAAATTATGCTTCCTCCTGAAATGGCAGAACCCTTTGGAAAGCATGACAAATTTTTACTAGGAATTATATAAATCCTTTAATTTCAACTTGCTTAAGAAAACAAAACAAATCAAAAACCTGCTGAAACCCATACACTCATGTATATATAATGGTTTGCAATTAAGGTTAAGTATCTGGAACATGGTACTTTCCTTTAGTAAGAAACAAAAAATCTTAATAAAAGGCCTGTTGTATTTTACTGGACTGATTATACTCAATCTGTATTATAGTTCAGTAAAAGAAAAGGGCTTAGGAGTACTTCTAAGAGTGTTTGATGCTTTATTCTAATTTTTTAAAATCCAAAGGCTGCATTTCTGATTGTTGAAATATTCTTTGCAATTGAGTGGAAAAGGTTAATCCATTTATAGTTATATTTTAGATACACAAATAATGCCTTTGGGAGACAATATTGCTGAGAGGAGACGGGCTGAAGTCTTTGTAGATTAAAATGTTTTCATAATACTTTTGTGGGTTTATTTAAATTCATCCTATTGTCTTTTTATAAAAGTGCTTTCTAGTGCTTTTTGACCTACCTGACATCCTTCTATAATTCCCACACAATCATTGTACCTTTCTCATTAAATGTTTTAATAGCATTCTACAGGGGAAAGAAGTTATAAAAGTTATTGTGAGACACTGTGTGTAACGTGTACAATACACTAGAACACAATTCATAGTCTATTCATTTGAAAAGAAAACATACTTACATTCCCATTTTTATGCTACTGACTTCCACTGGATATCTTTGAAATGTGAAAATTAACAACTTTCTTATCAGTCATATGAAGAATTCATTAATCAAATCTGTTAGAACACATCTTTAATATATTGCTTTCAAAGGCCCTAAAGGCCATGATTACATTTGCGGTTTGTATTCTTTATTGAAGAGTTAAAGTTTTTGGATTTTTGTTTTTGTTTTTGTTTTGTTTTTGTACAGATGTGATTCCCTTCATGTATTATATAAAGAATATGAACTCTAGTTTGATTTGTTTCTATGAAAATATAATTAAGTTGTAAGGAATTGCTGTTATAAATTGGTAGCATTTGAGAAATTATTAAGAAGTATTTCTCTCTGGTGACAGCATTCTGCTGTTTTTCTGTACCTATCATCAAATACAGTAAAAAACAACATTGTCTGCATCTGTCCCTGCCTCAGTCAACAAAAAACAGCATTTTATTTGAAAATATATGAGTATATAAAATAGCATATCCCTCTTTCTATTTTTTCCAAGCAAGGATCCTGTTTTCATATTTCCAGACCACTTTGGGGGATTAATCTGGGTTGTGGGCCAGATAGGGAGATCCAAGAAGCAAGAAAAGAGGAAAATGCTCTCTGGAGTTATAGATAGAATGGGACTCAGAATTTCATCTTACATTTTTTCAAATTACTTATATTTGACCCAACATTAAAAGTTTCTGGAATAATATATATACTATCCTTATGTATCCTGAACTGTAACATTTTTTTTCTTTCTGGGGTGTGTGTGTGGTGTGTGTGTGTGTGTGTGCGCGCGCGCACATGCGCGCGCGCGCGCACACACACACACACACACACACACACACACACGGTTTGCTGCAGTATGGTACTGCAGATTGACCGCAGGATCTCCACACTGAATTACAGCCCCAACCTTTTTTACATTTTATTTTGAGATACAGTCTTGCTAAGTCATTAAATCACATAAGATAGGCTCAAAATTGATCTTTCTGCAAAGCTTTCCCAGGGTGGCTGGCATTGTAAGTATGAGCCACCATGCCCAGCTTTCAGGTTTTTTTTTCTCTCTATTCTATTCCATTCTTCCTATTCTTTAAAATGCAACATATAGGCTATTATATTAACATCATCACTCATCTGTGAGTTCTTATCCTCAATATAACAATCCTAAGTTCCTAATCATGTCTCTCTTGCTGCCAGTATCCCTTATTCTGGGGAGAGAAGATATGGGTGATAATTGCAAAATATTTCTTTCACTGCCTTCCCAAAAGAAATGAAACAAACTTTGCCAATGAAAAGGGAAAATACAATCAGCTTCAAAATGGAAACTGTCTATCATTGGTCCCAAGATATAATAAAAAGGAAAATAATCTTCATCAAATCTGCTGAACTTTACAAGAGAAATTACACGAATTGAGGAGGAAACACTTAATACTAAGCAGTACTACAATTCTGACAATTAAGAACTTACTTTATTTTGGGGAGCAACACTGCTTGGTGGTACACAGAACGGAGCATTATACACTCTTAATCAGTAAATGCACATTCTCAAATGTCAGCAATATTAGGGGCTGGGGATTTAGCTCACACTGCCTTGCAAGTGTGTGGTCATGAGTTCTATTTCCAGTACCGATTAAAAAAAAGACAAAAAAATGTCAACAATATTAAAAACATTGGCTACTAATCCCTGTTGTATAAACTACATTTATAAAATTACCTAATTCTAAATGAACATTAAACCCTATGAATAAATCAGTGGTTCTTATTTTACTTTCCTCGCTCTCCTTAGTACTAGCACAGATTATAAGAAAGTAATTCTCATGGAGGAAAGGATGAGTCAAATTGGAGGATCCATACTCATCAAAATACTGGAGAACCATCTGGCAATATACATGAGAAGCATGAAACTTGCACAGGAATCCTAAGTAAATTCTCTCTCAATTTTTTCCTTAATCTCTCCTTGGCAGTCATCATTCTAAATCCTTAGAAAAATGTGTATTTTACTCATTAAGGTACCTTTATCCTACTATATATCACTTTTATCTGTTTTTCATTTACATAAATCCTACCCCTGGGTTCCAAAGGTTCAGAAGGCAGAAACTGTATAGAACACACATTTGTATCCCTTGAAAAATTTAACATATTGCATACACAAGAAAACTTGATAAATAAAGTACCAGTAAATAAAAAACAGCCCCCTTATGTTATTCTCCATTGAAAAGAATTTAGATTTATAAGACATGATAACTGATCTAAGAAACTCTTTGGCCATTTTGAGGACAACACTAAGCAAATATTCTACTTCTAACTGTAAAGTATTGCTCTAAATACAAAACAATTTGTGATCTAAAAATATCAACCTACAACAGAAGCTAATTCAGTGACTGCATCCATAGCTCTTTCAAAACACTTCCATTGTGTCCTCAGAGTCATTTCCAGTTTGTTATTAGCAGACTATTTCTGTTTGGGGTATTTAGAGGCTCTGAGTCACCCAAACCTCATCCATTCCCTTCTGAGTACTAGATATACAGCACTACACAGGAGTAGCTTTGTTAACACATGCACGCGCGTGCGTGCGCGCGCACGCACACACACACACACACACACACACACACACACACACACACACACACACAGCACTTTTAGTGGCAACAGCCTTTCACTAGTAATCTACTGCAGAATTTCAGAATGCTGAAGCAACGTCCTATTTCCAGGTTTTAAAGATTTGTTTTCAAGTAACATCTGCCTTGGCCAAACAAAATGATAAAAAGTTGAGCTTCTGCTGGGCTTTCACTGCTCAGATCGCCAAGCAAGTTCAGTATAGTTAAAATTACTCTCCAGAGGTTACTCTGCACAGGTCAGATGAGAGAGCCCAAACTCCCTAAGAAACGTTTACGGGAACCATGAGTTTATTAACAGGTAGCCATCATACAATTTTTACCGGAGGCTAAATCTTCCAAAGTTAGGATAAAATGCAAGCATTGAAATCAGCTACCTGCTGACTGCCTGAACAGCTCCACATTTCTGCTTCTGCATTACACAGTGTGAGCTTTGTGTGCAGTTTTTTACATAGGATTTGAGCTAAACTGTCTTCTCAGGATTTTTGCAAATCTAAGGTTTTGGAAATGATTTGAAATGTAAATGGCCTATCTTAGAAGACTGGAAATTATGGTTTGCACAAGTGCATGCTGGTGGCCACTAGGCCAAGTCAACTTTGAAGACTTGATTTGGATCAGAGGGTTTATAGAAAAGCGAGATTAAAATAAAGCAAAACAATTTCCCTTAAATGACTTCCTTTAAAATACAAAAATACAAGGCATTGAAGTCAAATTTTACCTTCTTAAAAACAATAAGTCAAAGCCCTACCACTCTTCAATCAGCAACATATAGTCTCCATTTTCCCAGAGAGCAGCCCTATAATCATTAAGACATTAATGGCTGTCAGTCAGCAATTCACCTATAATGACTTTTAAAACTAACTCTGCTTATCAGTTTAATTATCTCAGGTTGCTCTATGCTATTTTTCTCCCTGGAATGTTTTTGCGTTTAAATTTCAAGATGTTAAGTCTGTTTTGGTAGTCCAGGCCAAAGTAATCCTACTTCATCAGAAATTCAGTTTAGTGCACTGAATTATACATCTTCCACTACATCTGCATTTCAGTAATTTGGGTGCATGTCATCTCCTTGTTGCTCAGCCTGTGTCCTTTGTGTACCTTCGAGGAAACTGCAAAATATCGTGATTAGTAACATGATAAGTGCTTGAGAAAAAGTTATCTTTAATAGCAAACATGTATTTCTACTTCAGAAAGGGGTTGGGAAATTATGGTTGGTGAGTCAAATCTGACTGCCATCTGTTTTTTAGACATTGATGAATAGCATATTATGACATCTGAATGGCATAGGGAATTCAAATTTTACTGTCCATAAATAAAGTGTCATTGGAACTTAGCCACACTCGCTTAATCGTTGTCCATGCCTGCTTTCACTACACAGCAGCAGAGTGAAGTGGTTATGACATGGACCAGATGGCCACAAAGCCAAAAGTATCATTATCAAACACTTTCTCAAAATGTTTGTTGGTCACTGTTTTAGAAAGAGCATGTCTACTAGAAGGAACAGTGACTTTGGGACATGAAAAACATGATTTTTGTCCCACATATTTAATTAAGCTTTAGGCAACTAACTCAAGTTCTCTGAGTTAATATTCTGTACTGCAATATGGGAATGATACTAATAGTATGAGGTTCTTGATGCAAGGATTAGCAGTATTTTTTCCAATCCAGTAACAATAAAGTAGTGGCATTTAATATTATTATTGCATATTTTTGCTTAGCCATTGCATCAAAAGTTTTAGGTATATTTAACTGAGTGATAATAATTTATAAGAAGGTAGTGAAATACAGGATTGTATTCATTATAGTTGTATGTCTACAAGGCATGAAAAACAGGATGAAATTGTTCTTATATTCACAGCAGTTACAAACACTGGTACCTGTGTTCAGTCATCTGGTTTGAGGAAATAATTGCCCATATTATGTCTGAAAAAAAAAGATACCTATTAATCTGTGGAGGGCAGTAGCTTTAAAAAACAAAAAGAAAATCTTACAATGCCCACTATGTCAATTCTTACTGAGGCCACTCTACAACTGTTTACTCCCCAGCCTGCCTTCAAATAACTACTTAGCAAATAGAATCAATGGGAAACCCAGCAAAATAAGAAGCAGAGACCATTCAAAAACCCAAAAAGGCAGTAAATATATATATATATATATATATATATATATATATATATATATATTCTTTTCCACTGTTGTTGGCCAAATGTTTATTTTCTTTCTTCTACCACAATAAGCGTAATGACCACAGCTCTGTATATTCTCAATTCACTTGGCTGCATAATCAAGCCCTTACATACACTGTGATAAATATTAGTCTTTCCCTAAAATATAGATGTTCATTTGGAAGCCCATGAAGCATATTATACCATAGTCAATGCTTCAGAAGCATTTACATAATTATATACTACCTATTGTCCTTTATATTCTGTGCATATCATTTAACTTAAGTATCATATGTATGTATACACACAAGTGCTCATGGAATTAAAATGAATAGTTCTGTTTTCTTATACAGCCAAAAAAATCCAATACAATATCATAACACCCTATAAAGAGAACACAATAATGAAAATATTTTTGGAAGATTAAAAAGGTGAGAGGTCTACTTCAAAAACCTAAAGCTGATATAAAAACAAGCACTGTTGTTGACAACTAACTTTAACACTTCTAGGTGACACATTCTGACTACCCCTTAGATGGAACAGTTTCTGAGAGCACAAGGGCCATGAAGGTTGCAAGAAAAGCACAAAACAAGGGACATTCCCCAATATTCATGTGCTCTTTGAACCATACTTTGAATTTATTAGTGCTCTCAAATCTGTGGGTGACATCAATACATGCCACAATGCCAGCAACTGATTCCAAAACTATTGAGAGGTCTTCACTACAGCCACCAGTAGCCTTCACCTAGCATCCTTGCATGTAGAATTGGAGGGCCAGATAGCATTCATATCCTTAGGATAAATAATGTGTGAATAACCAGAGCTATTTTAAATGGAAACATGTACTTCTCAGTTCCTTGATGTTAGCATACAGCAAAGCTCACCATGAAAACAAAGTAGAGAGTCACAAGGTCCAGAGAACACAGTTTCGTGGGTCAAAACACTACCAAACAGCTGTAAACCCAGTCCTTCATTCCCTCTCTTCACTCCTCCACAAAAACTGGGTCTTCTATGATTAGACAAGAGGCCTGAGAAAGAATCATGTTCCTTCCTGAGAGCTTCACACAAGGTCACTTGCCAAAAGCTGGGGCCTACGTCTTCTTGAGGACACAGTGGTCCTTTAAAAATAAATCAACTAAACCTTTCCCTTTAGGTCAAAGAAACAAATGATGTCCTGCTCAAGTGACAGGCAGGAATGCTACCTCTGTCTCCAGGAGTTCCATAAATAAGTAAACGCAGATGGTATAAAGAGAAAGTAACAAGCTAAATACCAAGATAAGAGCCTAATTCTTTAGCTGCCAGGCTGAAGTTAGATGTTTATAAGTCTAACGGCCAACTAATAGTAGAGGATTTTCTGCCAAACTCAAGTTTGTTTTTCCTGCTTTTTAAGCAATAAACATCAACAAAGTATCATGCCTGCATACCACAGTGGTTTACATCCAATAAATATTCTTCAAAACTAATAGAACGTTAAACAAAATTTCATAAACTCTGATATTTTAATCTTATTCATTTAATGTGAATTTCATATAAGTAACAGTACTACACTGACACGAGATTGCACAAGTATATTTGCAATGCAGTTACTAGAAGCTCCAATGAGTCTATCAATGGATTGGGTAGATCAAAAAGATTAAAAAATAAAAAGGATGTCAAATAGTTATGTGTACTTATTAACTGATGGGTAAATTAACTTTACCAGTTCATCTGTTTGTGGAATTGATTATGCCTGCTCCTCCTTTTCACTGGACATTTCAAATAAGCTAATATGCTGTTCTTTGTGGGCATTAATAATTGGTTTTATGTGAAAATGAAAGAAAACTGGCAATCACTAAATCAGCACCCTTTGTAAAATATCACCATGATGCAGTTGGCAAATATTTTTTTTCAAAAGTTGTTTATTAGTGGGACACTTCTTTAAAGTGACAGTCATATCACAAAATATAAATTGACTATTTTCTTTTACAGTTTGTGCCAGTTACACTGAAACATTTGTCTATGTAAAGTCATGTTTAGAATTTGATCATTACCTATTGCATATTGTTCTTACAAAATAAATTTTAACTTAAAATATCTCTAAAATAACATCCAGTGTTGCTTATGTAATCATGGCGCTCTATCACTTGACACTGTCTCAAACAGTATTAGTTGATTTCAAAGCAAGCGAGATGCAGAGATGTGAATGTTAACTGTGTCCATGTCTCATCCGTGGTGATAAAAGGAGGAATATGACAATACAAGACTCAATAATGAAATGAGCTGGAAGTCTTTCTACATCTCAAGTTAAACATATTCCATTTTTTAGTTAGAGAGTTGTTATAAAAGTAACAGGAATGCATAAGTGGTCCCAATGAGTGGATATGTTCTTATATGTCAGTTTTCAATTTATAAAAATTGAGATGGAGTTGGGGGAATACAAAAGATGAAGGCTCATTAAAACAGCACTGGAGGACAGAGAGGCAGGGGCCCCAAGGAATACTCCTGTAGGCCTGTTCACTACCAGGGTCTCTCTTCAATTTTTTTTAACTTAAAGAAAACATGAGAGAAAGCTGAAAGTTATACAGTTGATATAAGAATTACAGAACACCATTCATAAACATCTTATATAGTGTCCAAAACTGAAGAGAGTCAAGCAATGATGGTCATTTTTCGTATCAAAGTCCCTATTACCTGGCAACTGATAATCATGTGGAAGTGCCCTACTTCCACACCAATGAGCATTTTTAGAAAATCATACTTATATGATGATGAGCAAGATGGCACAGGCATAGAACAAAGGGAACGGGTATCAAGTCGAAAGACCCAGTCTCCCAAATTCTAAGCAGTAGGTGAGATGAATCCTCAAAATTAGTTGAAGCAATAAACCTTTGGTATATGTTCAACATTCATTTAGGAAGGCAGTGTCTTGTCCTCGTGAGGGAGACAGGGAAGCTAATCACAGCAGCCTAAAATAGAATATATCACATATCAATACCATTATCCCACCAAGGGAATTCACACCCTTAGACCACAGAACTCCACAGAATTTCCCAATGAGATGAGAACAACTGAGACTCAAGTTTGCTTGTTTGTTTGTTTGCTTGCTTGCTTGTTTTTAAATTTAGGCCAGCTCTTCTGAAAGGAATAACTTTTTGTTCAGCAATATCTCAGAAAAATTTCTGCTTTTGTCCATTCATTTAAGACCATTCACCTTGGGAGCAATTAGGGGAAATTAAAAATATTCAGAAATATTTTCTACACCAATTTCACCCCACTCCTCTCAGTTCACTTCTAGTTATTCATGAACATTAAGCACATGTCTCCCTCAGACTGTTAAGTTTCACACACACACACACACACACACACACACACACACACACACTCACACACCCCATGCAACATCAACGAGAAACTTCTGAGTACTGTTCTGTGAAAGAACCTAGAAGACATTCTACTCATCAAAGCCTTAGTGCAGTGCAAGATTCACTGGACGGAAATTCAGCCAATCTAGAAAAAGTTCCTACTGGGCCAATAATCAGCAGTGTGACTAAGAAAACAATACCTGAAATGTTTTAAGCCTCACTGCTCTCATTTTCAACATAGTATAAAGATAGTGTGTACACAAATATATGCATGTACATGCAAATGAGTACAATTCAGTTTCATCAAACTATTATGCTTCTCAGTGTATTTTCGTTCTTCCTTAGCAAACACTGCTTCTTTACAGTGATACAGCCAAGTAATTCAGAGCTTCTTGATCACAAGACCCAACAACTTTTTCTCAGATTCCATCTACATCCATTTCTCTTTCCTGACAACTTTGTCAAGCTCCACTTTTCACGCAGAGTTGTAGTTCTTTCCACTCTCTGCTCAGTCTTTCCTTACCTTTCGTATTGCACCAGAGGTTCTGACCCTCCTTTTATTCATAGCCTCCAAACCACACTTTTAAGCAGGATCATTGGTTGCTGTCATTACACAGAAGCTTCCCTACCTTGATTTCCTGCCATGATATAAGGAGATATTGACAATGACACAGAGTTTCAATCTTTTGATTTTAGCAGACTTCTGGCTCCTACTGGTCAGGTTCTCTTCAGCACTTTGAAATTCAGTATGTCCAAAGCACATCAAAATCCCCGCCTCTTATGTGTTTCTTATTTCTGTTAATTGTCTCATTATCCTCCTACTCAATTCCAGAACCTCAAAGGTTCCTTTCCACCGTCTCTTCTCTCTCACTGGGCAAAAACATCCAATTTTTTGTCATGTCTGTTCAACGCAGATTTTATAGTTTCTCTCATCTCCAATGTTATCTTTTTTCACTCTGCTACAGTCTGTACATGTAAACTATCCCTCACTTGACAGATTGCATTAACACCACGCAGCCCTTCTTTCCTTCAGATTTTCTTCCTTTCCCTCTCTCCCAAAAAACATCCAGCCCAAGCAATATTCTTATAACAATATTGTTTGTTTCTCAATCTTCAGACACAATTTCTTTTTTTCCTAGCCTTGGAGGTTGAGGAGAATACAGACCTGGAATGCCCAGTAAGAACATGATGCAAGATGCATTTAAGCTTTCTAGTTGCAAAAAAGAAAATGATACAGGTGAAAGTAATTTAATTGTGTATTTTATATATCTTGTTGATTCAACATGCAATCACTATAATATAATCATCAATAGAACATTTCCCATTTTTTAATAATACATCTCTATGTATTATGGTGGGTGGGTGTTATTGTACACACATGGCAAATCTCAATTTGGTTTAACTGCACTTCAAGTATTCAGTGTCGCATGTGTAGCTACTATATTAGACAAGGAAGAATTAGAAAAACAAAATATGAGTTTGAAACCTGGCTCCACTTAATAACTACATGTGACTTTAGACAAAGTAATAATGTCTTTGTACCTTAGTTCCTCCCTACAAAGAAATGACAACTATCTCACAGGTTTGTTGTGAAAAATAAATAAACACAAATTCATAGGTGAACCTGGAAGATATTAATGCAAGAGAAATGAACCAGGCACAAGAAGACAAATATTACCAGAGCCTTCTCATATGTGAAATCTCCTAAGCCAAAGTCTTAGAAGCAGAAGGCAGAGGATGCTCATGACAGGCTAGAAGTGACACAATGGAAGATGCTGGTCAAAGAGTACAAAGTTTCTGTTAGGAGAAACACTTTTTTAGTTTGGTTATTGAGTATAATTATATATAGAACTTGAAATTTGCTAAGACAGTTGATTTTAAATGTTCTCATCACAAAATAATGACATAGAAGGTGAGGGGTCTGTTAATTAGATTTTAATCAGTTGACAACACGTCTGTGTACCAAAAAGCCACACCATAGACTATAAACATATATATATATATATATATATATTTGTTATTAAAATTATCTTTTTTCAAATTATAATTTAATTAAATAATTAACTAACATAAATTCACTGCTTAAGCCAGGGTTATCAGAAGCAAAACTTCAATGTGTACATATTAGTTATTGTCATTATTATCAAAGCTATTCCAAGTTTGTCATATATGACTAAAAACCAGCTCTCTGTTATACTTTTTCTAAGTGCAAATTATCCTCTGTACCTAGTCTCTAAAATTATGTCCAAGTTAAACATGATGGTTGTGTCTAGGTCTATGTGAAGTAAGGCTGCAAAGCAGTTGTGGGGGACACTTGGAGGGACAGCTGCAATGGTGGGGTTCTAACCCAAGGCCCAGCGTAATTTAGATCTTGAACACTACTACTGAGCCCACAGATTGGGTTTTCATTTCCATCTTGACTCTAGGTACTATGTAAGAATTTTAGGAGGTTCTTTAACTTGTAAGAAGCCTTAGTCCTAAATTTTTAAAATAATGTTAATAACCACATGGGTCATAGAGGATCACCAGGAATTAATGATGAAATTCAGGCAAGGCTCTTTGCTTGGTGCTTACTACAAATAAGTGTCAATGAATGTTCAGTATAATTATTACTTTTGGGTCAACTCAAACACTGCATTCTCCAAGAATAGTTTTTGTCTTCATTTCTGTAGGTATACTCAGAACTTCCATACCATTCTATCTATAGTTTTCTTAAATGAGGATCTCTCAACTTGTTGCTTTTCTCTCTTTTCATGTTAACATGCCCCTTCTATTTTTCCTACTCTGACAGCAACCTGCTTCATCTGAAGGCTCCATACCAGTTACCTAAGGACTTTACACCCAGCAGACTCTCAGTACTCAGCCTGCTCACTGGCTGAGCACTTCACTTCAGGAAGTGAAGCTGGGATGCTATACATGGGATACATGAGACAAAAGAGCACAAGAAAGAAAGATGAAGAGCCAGACTGGCCCTGCAGGTGAGAGAGGGTTAAGATGCGGCTACCTCCAGAAAGGAATAAGAGGAAGAAGGACAGGGGAGAAGGACGAGAACACACTACAACAGCAAAAATACTGCCTTCTCTGTGCTAAGGTTATACTTGTAAGAAGCACATTATTTAATCAAAATCAAAACTCTTTTGGCATGTGTGAATTTTTATTCTTTAGTTTTGTTTTACTTTGTGGGCAGTACTGAGGGTCAATCCCAGAGTTTCTGTAGTGAGCTACATTCCCAGCCTTGCCAGCCTTCTTTCCTGCCTGCTTGCTTCCTTCTTTCCTTCCTTTTTTCCTTCCTTCCTTCCTTTTTCATCATCATTTCTATTCCATCATGCTTTCCTTTCAGAATGGGCATGTGGCACTGTATGTTGGAAGCATGTAATTATTTTTTTCACTTTATTTCTGAAAGAATTTTAATACTATACATTTGCAAAACACAGTAATTACATTCCCTTGGGGGAATAGGCCAATGTGCTAAGTGCCCAGGCTGGGCTCAAACTTGTGATCCCCCTGCCTCAGTCTTCCACAGAGCTAGGATCATAGGTGTGCACCAAAATACTCAGTCTGTATGTTGTGAAAAGTATGTAGATGTATGTTTGTGTGTGTTTGTACACGCACACTTGAAGTATGTTATACTTCAAGTTCACCATTGCTCATGAGCTAACATGTAATATTTGTACCCTTACAAAGGAGAAACCAAATCTAAATATCTCTGCTAATAACATCCAAATAATGATATGGACAGGGTATTCAAGTCCAATTTTATGTGATAAGCACATTAAGACACCTAAGCACTTAGGCAACAGGTAGACTGGTTTGAATGTGGATTTTATTTGTAAGAGTCAGTGAACTATCAGATACTTTTGAGACAATAGATACTTTAAGAGCTAAATAAAACTATTGGTTTTATTCAATGTTACATGTTTTTTGAGCCATATCTAGACTTCTAGCAATTCTTTTTTTAAAAATTCTCTAAACCCCTTCTTAGTCATCACAAGCTTACAAAAGTCCAATTTGCAGTGATCGATAATCAAGGTTGTAAGAAAAAAACAATAATAACACATCTTTTACTGCTCACATTCATGTTCTGATAAACTGTCAAGATGTAAATGAGATAAATGAAAAGCAATTCAAGATTTAGGCTGCTGTAATAGTGAGAATGAGTTTATCTGTAAAAACATGGAGGACGTTAAAATTTATAAGCAGAGATCACTGACATCTCCATTTCATAAGTACTGATGCTATCAAAGCATATTGCACTGTGCACAAACACTACAGGAAAAATGACAGACATTTAAGCTTATAGGAATAATTTATCTGAAGTTTCACATATAAGAGACAGGTTTAAATCTATTTTAATATTAACTACCGTCCAATAGAAAGCCTTACTCATTTTTTCAGTATATATGAATGTGTTCATTAAAACCAATTAAAAATAGTCCTCGATCATTTCAGGAAGAACTTTCAAAATCTTTTTTTTAACGTTTTCAAAGTATTCTTTAATTACTATTTGGATAGAAGACTAACACAGATAGTTAGAAACATTAGCTTTATATATAGCCAAAATGGTGGTCTATGCCTGTAATCCCACTACCCTGGGAGACTCATAAAGAAATGGTTGCAAATTCAATTACAGCGTGAAAAATTTAGTAATTAAATAAGATCCAGTTTAAGAAAAAACAAGACACAAGGACAGAAGGAAGAAAGGAAGGGGGAAAGTATGCTAAGAAAAGAGAAAGAGGAAAAGATGCAAAAACCAGGATGAATACTGGGATTGACACTTTTCACATAGCTGAGAAAAAATACCCAATGTCCAACATTAAAGGAGAAAAGACTTGTTTTGGTTTACTATATGTAGAGGTTTCAGCTCATAGTTGCCTGGCTCTAAGGCAGGGTGGTCTGATACAGAGGCATTGCAGGAGAGAAACAGTTCATGACAGACAGAAGGTCAAAAATGCAACAACCAGTACGGACAAGCAACCACAACAGCATTCTTTGTTCCCATTTGTATTCTATCCAGACTAACCACCCTTAGGGCAGGTAGTACTCACACTCAGGTGGACCTTCCCATTCTCGACTCCCAGAACTGTGCCAAACCAACCGGTGCTCAACTTTAGTAATCGCACACCTGTGGAGGACCACCAAATGGTTCTCCTTAAAAGAAGAGCATTTCTCTCCATTTTGGCTAAAGCAGGCCCTTACTATGTGTATTGATATGTACAGAACTGGCTAGGATATTTCTTTATCCCATCAACATCAACTGGTTTTAAGTCAAGCAAAGGGGTCTAGCTGAGGTGATGATGTGCAGTTATTGTTTTGTTTTGTTGCAACGTGGACTGAACTTAAAATCTTGTGCTTACCAGGCAAGATCTTGAGCCACTGAGCTATAGCCCTGACCCAATGTGCAGTCTTTAAAGCAGTGTGACAGGTCATGGATGCCCCAACTGTAGCTTTCAACTAGTATGTGTGACCTAGGCAGAGTGATGCTGTGTTGTCAGCTGGGACTGATCCTTGAGAAGGAGGCAAAGACATCTCAGGGAAGGAAAATTACAGATCAAAGCTAAGGAACCAACCCCAAAAATACAAGATACTTCTTCAAACTGTGTTATGAAGATTACTCTTTCTGCACCTCTCTCTCTCTCTCTCTCTGCATACTGCAGAGGTACTATCTTACCTAGCTCACATCACTCACATACTCCCCACTTCCCATCATTCTAACAGTCACTCATCCATGAGCCCCTCCCTTCTTGAATTAATAAAACCCAGGTCTGGCCCTGGATTGTGGTCATTGTACTAACTGGATTTAGGACCCCCTTTGCTCCCTACAACTATAGATAGGTATTTATTTCTATTCTCACCGTGGATTGCATTGGAAGTGGCAGACTGGAATTACTTATTGGAATTCCAATAACTTTTTCCTAGGATTACATATGTGACCTACACAGGACTGTGATGTAGACAATGGATCAGGACTTCTATACACACCCTTGATCCCACAATCAAATTCTTAATCCCAGCATCACATACTCTAGCCACAGCCATCTCTGCAAAGGTCGCACCTATAATTGTTTGAGGTTTTGGGGACACATCTAGACACTGGTTATGACAGGCAGTTAAAGATGTGCAACAGGAGTCTCGGTTTGTATTGAACACAATGCAACTGTTGACAAGGAAACAAATAAAGTTCATGATTTTCCAGTGTAGCCCCAACTTGTGAATTTTGTTTCCACATGCTGTCCATCAGTAAATACATACTTAAAGAAAGCTGAAGGTCATATATTGTGGCCATACATTTTATCTTCAAAAACCATCTCCTAAAGAATGATCCACAGTTTTGCTTATAGCAAGTTCAGGGATACACATGAGCAGACAATCAATTCAACTGCCTTCCTTAATCCCTAACAGAAGCAGGGGATAATGCAGCTCTGCAGAATAAGGCCAGTGCCAAGTCAAGGTGTGGAGCGTTTACTGCTCTCTGTAAATGAATAGGAGCACATCATCAAGATGTCATCAAGCAAATTTTCCCTGGTCAGGTCAACTGAGACTTCTGAGTTCCTCACTCCGATCCACCAGGAGAGGAAAAAAAAAATAGTACACAAAATTTGAACAAAACATCCTTTAACCAATCAAAACTTGGCTTAGTTCAATCAATGCAACCAAAGAAGTGGCCCATTTCTGGAGCTTCACATGGGGTAATTTCTCCCCTTCTCATGGCTACAGCATGGTTGTGGAGTAAAGCAGATATTGGAGACATTACCCTAAAATTCATTAAAAGACAGGTCAACAAAGACCTGTCCTTCCTCTAGAATTAGTACATTGTAGGATTAATGACTAGAAGTGACTCCCTAGATACTACCATAATATTGGCAGATTATTATGCATGTGTTTTTCATTGGAATCTTAAAGAGAAGTTGTATGAAATAAGAATACTTTGTACTTTTACAGAAATACGATATTTTCTACATGATGTTTTCAAGTAATTATCAAGCATTATTTTAGTTAAATAAGGGCTACATTTCCAAAAGAGCTATATTTACTCAGTTAAGAATGAAATTAAAAACATGATAGGATGTACTATGTGAAGATTAGCATGTTGACATGCATTGGCTTTTGGGTACTTGGCTTTCCAGAGTGCTATGCCTTATTCTTTGAAGATTCAAACAATTTTTAACTTTGCAACAACTTTCCTACTTTGGAAAAATAAAATTCTTGAAATTAAAAAAAAAAAGAAAGGAAAAAAAGAAAATAAAGCTTGTCTATATTACCAAGAAAAGACATTGAAAATCTTAACTCATTTTATAAAATATTCAGTATTTACAGGCAATACACATTCAGGAGGCATTTATAACTTTTTGTGTGAAATTAAAGACACTATTATATTAATTAATCTGGTTTCCCTTTGGGTAAGCAGGAGATGCTAGAAAACATTTGCAAAACATTCAGGTCTCTATCTCATAAATGCCTGGATCAATTCTGTCCAACAAAATATAACACAGACTACACTCATAGTTTAAATTCTCTACAGGCATATGAATGGCTAAAAAAAGAGACATTAACCTTTAACAGTATTTTACTTAACCTAATATATCTAAAATATTAACTTTTCAAAATATAAACAGTATAAAAATTATTGTATTTTCTAAACTCTTAAATTTTTTTTTGTTTTGTTTTATACTAACCCTTTGAAATTCCGTGTGCATTTTACCTTTACAGAATATCACAATCTAGTCTGCCACATTTCACATGCTGAATATTCGTATGTGGCTGTGCTGCCTACAATGGACAGAAAACATCTAGAGTAAGCTAAAACAGCCAAGTATTTAACTCATGGGCAATGAAGTAGTAAAGCATAGCCTCCTGTGATCTTTAATTATTATTAGCCCATGGTTTAAACCAGGCACATCAAACCTGCACCTGTGACTTATCAATGCCTCACACTGGGCTACACTGAGTGAAGAAGCATTATTTTGTGGACCATATAAAATACATGATACATTTAATGTATATATATATATATATATATATATATATATATATATATATACCAAACCTTGCACTTTTATATTTTTTTTTTATTTTAACAGGCACATGCAGCCTACTGCTGTAGTTGGATAAGCCTACTCTAAAATCATGACTTTATTCCAGAAAAGAAACTATTCAAGAAGTAACCACTACTGACTGAGAAATTCTAGTGTGATTTCAGAGGTAAAATGCTTCAGATAACCACGCTGACTGGCAGTTACTGAGACTGTTTCTTCATCTTTAAAATAGAAAAAGAAATAATGCACTTGCCACAGTGCCTGGACCAAGGTAAGGAGTTCCCATTTATTAATACAATTGTTGATTTTTGTATCATTAATACTGTTTTAAACTTCACTGATGCTACTTCCTTTCTGGCTTCTTGTCAGATGTTCAGAATAGAAAAGTTTCTCTTCTCTGTCTTTGTTTTTTACTTATATCTCTGGCTCTGAAATTCAGCAAGAAAAGCATGTAGCATCCGGGCCCAGAAGACATATATTAAAATGTCAGTTCTATAAATACTGGGATATCATCAATTCTGTTCACTGCTAAACCCCAGATGCCTTGAATTACTCAACAGAGACAATATTTACTCTATTTTGTGGGTGGTACATTCTGATATTTTTAATTCATCTTTTTAAAATGGTAATTTATCCATTCCAATTCAAAATATTGGTCCTAGACCATGAAGGTGACATTTTTACCCAGTACTGAGGAGTCACCTTCCCTTTGTAAAACCCTCACTCCTATATGGTAATGCATTTTCAATTCACCTGTTCTGTACACCCTTTTATATGAACAGAGGTAACTTAACTCCAAACAGAATTGTATAGGCCTGCAAGTTATTTTCAACTCATCATTTTTTCTCATGCCTCACACTAAACTGCATCTTATAGTTCAACCTCCAAAACATATTCAAAGCACTCATATATCAGCCTTTCAAACATATTCAAAACATCATGCTCCAACCATGCTGCCATCCTGGAGTCAGCCACCAAAGCCCCTTGCCTGATTAACCCATCACTGTCCAACTGTGCCCCTACTGGCTTCTATTTCTGTGCAATCAATCTGCGACATGGAAACCATCAGCATCCTTTAGAGAAATAAACCAGATCACCCCACTGTTCTGTTCAACCGTGTGTCTCCTGAGAGAATTTAGAGTGAAAGTTCAAAATGATTTTAGCGCTATGTCCATTTTGCACTGTGTCCACTTTCACATTTCCTAGTGGCTCTTATCTCCCACTTCCATTACATAACTCCTCCCGGGCCTACAACCCAAGCTGACCAGGCTGACATTATCGCGGATTTTGAAACTTCAGCAGGATACATGAGGGCCGTGCCTGAGATTTCTTCTCTAGATATCCACACAGTCAGCTTCTCCCCACAGAATCTTTGCTCACATATAACCTTCACAATGACCACTGACTTGAAGACCTTATTTAAAGTAGTAACCCACATCTCATGCTCCACACTCTCACCCTACTCTCCACCCCGTCCCACAGTACCATTTCCTTCTAACTCAATGGCATTGTCAGTTTCAATGTGACGGATGTCTGAAAATTCCACAGAAACAATGATCTTCATACATTTTCTGAAAATAGAGACTGACACATAAAGGATCTTAATAATTATTTGTTCAGAAAAAAGGTTCTTTAAGAGTTGGTAAGTGAAACTGGAATATTTCATATCTGTCTTATTATGCAGAGTGTATTAGGGAAAAAGCAATCCCATAATTAAACTATGGAATAGAACTTGGCTCTTTTAACTAATTTTTAAAGAGTATCTATTGTAAACTATGCATTGTATACTGAATGTTGATAATGAATGACTGCTTAGCATTTTTTGGTAAAAACCTAGTTAAATTACTATTGGTTTCTTTGTTGTCTTTGTTATAGAGAAAACTTGCAGACAAAAACAGCAGAAGAAAAGGAAGAAAATGCACAAACATAACAAAAATTTGAGAAGACAGAAAACACAACACATCGAATAGCTATGGCATTTATTGAGTTTATTTCTTCTGCTAGCCCCTAAGTTTGTTTACTTTCTTGTATTAATATCTAAAATACATAGCATAGTCCCTAAATCACAAATTTATTTGAATGCTCTACCTAGCAAATGCCCTACTATTTAACAGAGTATCACACATAGAAGCAAGCCTTTCTTTCTAAATTTTACCTAGATCCAGGAACCCAAAATGCAGTATAGAATGTACAGTGTATAAGCAATACTTTAAAAAAGTTTTAAAAGCCCAATTTTTCTCCATAATATAAGAATGATGAAAGCCAATTTCCTAAGTATTACACTATATGGGCTTCATTATATTTATATTACTTGAATTTTTCATAGTTTTTGGGTTTTTTTGTTTTGTTTAGTTTTGTTTTTTTTGGTTTTTTTTTTTTTTTTTTTTTTTTTTTTTTTGGTACCAGGTATCTAACTTGTGACCTTGTGCTTGCCAGGCAGGTGCTTATGCCACTGAGCTAAATCCCTGCTCCCCCTTTTAAACTCTTAAAAATGTTTATCACCATATCCAAGTTTGAATTGAACTTTATATTCTTTAATGATTCATTTACATTTGAGTAAGATGGACATTGCTTTTTCTATAAATTTACTATAAACATATACCACATTTCTCAAAAAATGCAGAAACTTGATCAGTACAATTAGCCTACGGTGTAAAATTCCAAATAAACATTTTAACCTTTGAAAAACGGATCTTATTTTCTCCAGTTACCGTGTACTTCCCCTTTCTCAGTATAATTTATTTTCCCACAGCTGGGAAATTTCAAGATTGTTACTATAAAATTTAATATCACAAAGAATAACACTGCTGCAGTTTATTGCCTGCTATTTTTGCTCCTTTTATTAAAAGAAAATAAATTCAAAACTTTGCAAATGAAGAAGAGAATTCAAGAATAAAAATAGTTCAGTTTTGATATCTCTATTGATCTTTCTCTAAAGTCCATTTTAAAAGGCAAAAATTTTATTATTACTCGTTTCTTTATCAGTACTAAATTAGTAGCTGAGTCAAATAAAATATTTTAGCAACAATTGAGACATCACAGTAAAAATATATAAAAACTGTAAAAAAATACTTAAAAGTAGTAAGCTTTAGCTTTAGCTACTTTATCATTATTGTTTATGAACTTTTGCTACACTCGTATCCTTCAAATGCTTAAGACAGCTGTTCTAAAGTTTAAGGTGGAACCCTAGAAGTCCATTCAGCACACTGCTGCATACCCTGTGTTTTACCTGACACTTCCATTTGGCCTCATTTCACAACTCCCTCCTCTTCGAAAAGGGAAGAGACAAGCAACTTTGTTGTTGTTGTTGTTAGTTTTCTTTGGGTATCATAAAGAAATTGTGTTTGAATAGAATATTGTTCTTAGGAGACAAGTGCTGAATTTTTTAGGGGTGAGAGATGGTTTCTGTAACCCGTTTCAAATGGGTTAGCCAAAAGTAAATAAAAAATAAAACAAAATGTGAACATATATGCACACAGATAAATAATACAATAAAGTAGTACAATAGCAATCCTAAATAGTCCATATGTGGGTGTTAGTTATATTCTTTCAGCTCAATACATGTTTGACAACTTTTATCCTAAAAAGGAAGAAAACAATAAGCTAAAATATATATATATATATATATATATATATATATATATATATATATAACTTTACTTTTTAAAACTCTCATATAGGAAACAATAAAATGAACTAACAAAGTAAACTCATAAATGATTTACAAGAGTTCATTTTATATGCTACAAATACAGATTTTTTTTTCTTTTTACTTCATTCTAGATTCTAAATTCTCTAACAATTAAAAAATAAGACTATCTGCATCATGTGCTAAGAGAAAAACAGTATTATTTTTTCAGTATTTCATATGAAAATATTGATACATTTTAAATTTTATATTCTTGTATGCTAGAGCTTACGACTTTCATTTTTGGGGGGATAAAGTTCTTTAATTTACATTCTCAAACTCTGGTTGCTCTATTTATAATACTAACTATAAATCAATAATAGATCTCTAATAGTAGGCATTGACACATTTTCTCTCAAAAAACACATTGGAAAAATTAGTGGGAAAAGGCAATGGAAATCCAGTTATCAGAAGTGCTAAAATTAATTTTCTAAGGAAAAAATATTTGTTTTTCTTTGCCACTGATAAGTTTTATTCAACATTTAAACACTATTGAGGCATATGAATGAAGAATAGTTTTAACCTCAACTTAGAAAATGTAATTTATTGTTACCTCCCAGGCAGCCAATGAGAGAAAGAAGGATCAACTGTTTCCATGACATCATTTTTAATTGCCAAAAGCAAGAGTAGCTCTTGTCCAGTCTCTGAGGAATATAATGTTTTGTCTTCAGGTAATTTCTTTAATCTGTAAAATATAAGTATAAAGAAGTTAGACTTAAAAAACATATAGCTCCCCTAAAAAAGATTTTCCTTTCTTCTATAAATTGTTTCAAACACACATAAAATCCTCAGATAAAATGAACCTTTTCTGATACAAAACAAGAGAATGCTTGAAATGTAGATACTTAAAAAACACTTTATATAAAGTACAGCAGGTAGAAGCAACTTTATTTAATTAGAAATATTCACCAGTACTAAAATAATGTTTATATATTAAATATTAACATTTTCCTAAATAATGATTGCAACAAATAAAATATTAATTCAAATTCAAATCCAAATTTTTCACATTTTCTACAATGATAATATTTTAGGAAAATTAGAAGAGCTCAATAGGTAGATATCCTAAAGATGGACATTTGTAGTTCTGAATCTCTAATAAAACATAAAATTATACTGTATCTTAAATTTATGTTTTCAAAGTTAACTCTGGAAAATGCCCAATTACATATGTTGCATAAAACAAAAACAAAAAAAAATCCTAATAGTAGAGATAGATCTGTCTGAGAATCTTGCAGATGACACCATTTTCTTTTCTGCTTTCTTGAATTTTTATAAATTTGTATGTACTACTTGAAAGGAAGTAAGTGTGTAAGTTCTATGTCATTTTCACTGGTCCCTTAAAATTAGTTATGGTACGTAGTTATAGTGAACTAGATATGCACACTTAAAATCACACAATATTTACTCAACTACTGAACCTCAGCTAGTTTTGAATGTATGATGCGAAAGTCTGCCACTTTAGCAAGAAACATATACAACTCTGACTCAGCAGCTGTTTTGATTGGGCTATGTTAGTTGTCAGTGAGCCAAAGAAAGAAATCACAGGTCTCTTCAGACAGTGGTTCTCAACAATTAGTTTGTGCCATGTAATATAGCCAATCAAATATTGTGTGTCTCAAAGAAGAATAATTTCATGAGTGAAAATATTGGAACTTGCATTATATACTCAATCAGATGCTCTGGTAGTAATATTCTTGTGCATCTACAGTCTGATGATACACTCTTATGTGAGAAGTAAGAAATAAAACTATTGTCACAATGCTAGGAATGGGGCATAACATGTACTAGGTATGTGGAAATCTGCAAAACGTCAATGTACAATTGAGAATCACTCTCCTCAGAAATATATTCCAGAAACTTCCACCATCATCAATTCTTCAACCTCCTGTCAATACTTGCATTCCCATTAATTGCAGGCGCTGATTTGAGATAGTTCCTGCTCCAATTCCCAATTGTTCAAGTGCAAGTGCAAGTTGTTTACTTGGAAGGTGAAGAACAAAAGTAGTCCCACCAAACAGAAGTCAAACGGGGGAAATGAAGACAGCCAGTGAAGGATTAGATATATACCACCTCTTACTGTAGGTAACTGAAACCTCCACTAGTTCATTTCCTATAAATCATGTGTCTCAAAGTTACCCAAGAGTTGTCCTGGCCAAGAAAAGAGGGAACACAGATATTTAGACATCAATCATGATTAGTCATCATTGGAGGGTACTCCCAATACTGTTAGTGACTTGGCCACTCCTAACCTATTACCGGGGCTATTTCAGCAGCCCCAGAAGCTAAAACAAATGACTGTTCTAGACACTGGAACTGGTGTGTGTACTGAAATGTTAAAAACAAAAGGGTCTAGTGGAGTATATGTAGTATTTGCTCCCACAGTGCCTATGAAATGGAGAATTTTTAAAGCAATTTTCAGTAACATCAGGTCCTGGTGATGGATGCACAAAAGTACTGAAGAATTTAAGGATACAGGAAAGGGGCACACGTACCTCAATCAATTACTATAACCTTTCCAGTGACTGATAATCCTTACTTAGACCCAAAGCTGTCTCTTCCTTTGTTTACCTCTGCCCAATGAATGATATATCTTACGATCAAAATTACATTCAACTACTAATCCAATGTAAGTATCATTCCAGATTAGCTTTAAATTATAACTCACCACTATAATTTCCTCCTAATCATGTACATAAATGAACCAGTGGTTCAAAAATCATGAGAAGGGTAACACAAACACACATATAAGTAGATAAGTAAGTTGATAGAAAGGTTAAAAAAAAAGCTTTTTTAAATTATGAAATTAGTCATCTTGCTCATGGTAAACACAAGATGCATTAATATGATATGTGATATGTCAAAAATTCATAAATAACCAGGAAATAATAAAAAGACATGTTAAACTGTGGAAACAATGGACATGACTCAACCTCCAGGGCTATGTTGATTGAACTGATATCTCTTCCCCTGGACATGTTATAGCTATACAGTTTATGCTCCAATCCTAACCTAGAAAGGATTTAGAAATAACAGATTTAGAAAACACAATCAGTTGAGTATCTTGGGGAAAAATAAGGGAAGGGGTAAGTGTAGCAAAGACTATTACAGTAACACTGCCACTGTTGTCATCATCTTTTATCAGCATCATCTTTAAAAAGCATTCAAATAAGTAAGAGAAGCTGTGCACTAAAAAGAACAGATTGCATGACCTATATTCTCATACTTTAGTGGAAAAATAAAATGTCATGAACTCATAAATAGGATAAGAAGGAAACACTAGACTGGTAAATCTTTGAAGACAGTTTGCTTTAGGGTCCAAAATACCCTTGCTCACAGTAGACTTTCATGCAGTGTTTCTGGTGAGAACAATGAATATCTCAATTTAGAAGATTTTAATCTCTATACTAGACGTACTATGAATGAGAAGCATTTCTACTTGAACCACAGGATAAGTCACAGCATAGAATCTGGGCTATATTTATGTCAGGAAAGTATATAAGAAAGGAAAATAAGTGGATTTTTAAAAAACTGTCTTTATAACAGTAATCCTCAAGGAACCGTACATAACAGTTAAGATTTTAAAAGAATAAATACACTGAAAGAAGTTTTAAAATCTCTTTGAAATCTCACTCATCCAATAAATATTTACTACTGCTTAGGTCAAGGTTGTGGGGGGGGGTGTCAATAGATCAATGATCCCTACTTTCATAGTTTATATTGATTAGCAGGAATGACTGTTAAATGATTACACATTATTCATAAACCAGCACCTGAGAAAGGTAAAGGAGAGGGCAGTAGTTTCTAAGAAAGCCTAAATGACAACAATGTTCATCAAGAAGATAAAAGAATCTCTGAGAAAATGGAGCATGAGGTAAAAAATAAATGACACAGTATTGATGTACTAGTATGACAGAAGGAAGAAATATTTCCAGGAACAGACAAATAATTATTATGTACTTCTGAGCAGGTAAACATTGTGGTGAGCAGCCACTGTCCAAACAGTCCTCTGTCAACTACTATTTCATCTTCCAGATTGTCCCAGCACCTAAGCCCACCTCCTGAGATGCACCACATAACAGGTTAATGCCTATCTCAGCAATGTTTCCAGAATCCTCCTCTAGCCCATGTCATTTCTGATTACTAAGTGAGCATGCTCCATTGCTGGCAGATATTTTGGCAGTTACTTGTGGGATTAGAGAATAGGATATGCAAAGATTTTGTATGCTAAGGGCTTATGGTTTAATGCAAGAACAGTTTCAAGGGTGTGGCTCAGTGGCAGAGTGCTTGGTTTGCTCAGCATTCTAAGACCTTGAGTTCAATTCTCCACACCAAGCTGGAAGAGGGGAAGGGCCCGGTCAAGTGTGGTATCAAATAAGATTGCAGATGTGTAATGGAATCATCCTTGTATGACTGGCCAAAAAATATTAGCCTTCACATATACTTATTTGAAAAGTCACTGCAATTTTAAGGAAGATATTGATAAGCTGAAATTTGCAGAAAATGTTCAAAATCAGATATATTATAATCTATGTCTGTCTTAAAATGTTGAAACAAAACACATTTCTAACACATCAATTTTACACTTGCCTACAAATTCAAAGAAATCAGAAACTATATGATATTTAACAAACTATCTGATGTAAGGATCAGTGAATAACTGTATATGGTAATGTTCATATATATGCACACAAAGATACAGCCTCTAAAATATGAAATTTGAAAACTTCATCCAGGAATCCAACTTTAACAATAAAATTATTTATTTTTTGATCAGTGTTAAAGTAGGGCCTTTACTTTATAAATAAGCTATGTAATTAATATAATCATGACTTGACTTCTTGGCATGGAGAAAAGGGAAACATTAAAACTGCCCCACTTCTAAATCACAATGCTGGAATAATTACAAAGAAAGCTAATGAAAGAAGACAAATAGGAATCAAAATGTCATTCATTACAATAAGAATACTCTACTATTCATGCGAATGTTCTAAACTAAAGAAAACTTGAAACCCTTTAGAATTTTTCCTAATAGACTTTTGTACTTGGGGTAAAGCTTAAAATATTCACAACACGTTTTCATGGCAGTCTTTTAATAGCCCTCAAATTTAGTACATATTGACAACTGTAATTCTTAATGTCAACTGTGCTAAAAAATGCTGGACCTTGGACTCCAAACAAAAATTCTCTAAATTGTTCCTGGTTGCTCTAAAAGGAAAAGAGCATTTGTGGTTTTTGTTATACACTTCACAAAACTGATACTAAAACTGTGGATCATGGAAACATTTTTATCATGAAAATATGTATTTATTATTTTAAATATGTATCACTCAACTTTTACTGCAGTCTTAGCAAATGCTCATCTTTGTTTCTTTATGTGGGGGAAAATTTAGGAATGAGAATGATATCAACAGAGTAACAAATATCTAACAGATTCTTTTACTGAAAGAAAAATCCTGTAACAATTTTGTCTAGAATAATCATCTGACACACCACAATCTGCAAAAAGTCACATCCAACTTCAATATTTTAGATACATGTTCCATTTATGAATAAACAGTATTCCTGATCTCACCAAAATTTTTTTAAAAATCCTTAAGAATAGAGACTTTTATTGTGCTGAAATACGCAAATATTATTGGATAAAAGTTTGAGTGTGGGGTGTGTTATGTTGTGTAATGTTGTGTTATGAGCCTTCTAGAACCTACACTAACTCAGCATCATGGTGTGCAACCATAATACTAGGACAGTCCACTAACTAATGAGTTTACTGGGTTGATGAGACTAAACATCCTGCCAGACTGGAAATCAGGCATCTGATACCTAGTAACTTACTTACATTCATAATCACAGTCATGTATTCATTAATTTACAACCTGCACATCGTTCAAAAATGTAGTCCATCCACTTTGCATCCTAATTCTGTTTTTTTCTTGCTGGAAATAGCTGATAGGGGGCGAAATTTACATAGGAGGCTTCAAATACAAGATTCTGGACAACTTCACTCATTCTCCCTGCAGTTCACTCATGATTGGCCAGATAGAGAGGGGAGAACATAATGTGCCAGTAGGTCTGTGTTTACAATAAAACAGTATGGTAAATGCCAGCTGGAAGTCATTTCATGCTCCTGAGGACACCTATGACACTGTCTCTCCCCTTTTTTTGACTCTTCCTCAATTTCAGCATGTTTTAATATGGTTACACTATTGCTTTTCTGGCTAGCAAGACTATAATCTAGAAAAACAAAACAGTAATTTTCAAACTTTTGTAGGTTAAGATCCCCTTTTAAAGACTTCAGCCATTATATAGCTATCTCTCTAGATCAAATGCACCTAGACAAACACAACCTATCTTTGTGTACACATTTTGATTTATTACCCTGGAAAATAATCCCTGTATATAGTTGTGAATAGATCTACATATTTGTGGTTGTGTGCATGTTGGTGAAAATTTATGTCTTTCTTGATTTTTCATGAAAGATTAATAGAAAATTTATGGAAATTCAAAAACACAAATTATGCAATTTTTCTAAAGCAACTTGTACTTAAAATAAACCTAATATTCCTAAGAAGACTACTGTTGAAAGGCTTGACAAATTGATATTACCAATTTGTTTTTCAGGTGAGGTATTCCATTTCCATCATCTTATTTACTTTTGCTTTTAGTCTTCTAGCAATCAATGTCCAAAAACAAGAATAAAGAAAAACCGAAGGTCTTGATCTGTGCACATTATAGCAGGTGGATTACTCAAATAAAACTACTGTGTTGATTTCAGAGCCTCTTTATCTTTGCCTTCAACTCAAAAGGACTTCCACTGACAAGGCCAATGTCACTGATACAATGTCAGAAAAAAAAAAAAAACCTGCAAATCCATTTTGCAATTGGTTCTACTACTTTTGTCCAAGTGCAAGCTGAAAGGAAAAGACAAAGCTACCGAATCATGCAAACCCATGACCCGCTTCAAAATACGAGACAGAATGTCAACATTTCTTGAGTGTACTTGACATTTACCTGCTTTGCTCAAACCTCAACTATCATGGCCACATGCAGGACACACTGCTCTACAAATACCTCTCCAAACAAGGTGAGCGCTTCCACTTGACATGCACTGAAGACCCTCCAGCCTATTTCAGGGCAAGACGTGTTTCACAGCAAGTCCAAGTTTCAATAAAAGCACAGCATTTTCAAAGTCTTCACCAGAAAAAGCAACATAACTCAAGTTTTCCCAAGGTAGCAAAACTTAAGGTACTTTCCTGGGATTTTTTTTTTTAAATGTTATGTTTTCCTTTAAAGAACCTGGCCATGGGTTATACTGAGACGTTTGAGTGCTATCATCTTTAATGATGGAAAGAAAAAAGAATTTTAAAAAATGACAAGCAAATTCTATGACATATTTTGATATATTCTTTACCTTGATTGGGGAAAATGGATATGTCTCTGGGTGTCCAAGGGATGAGAAATTAAAAAGGAACTATGGTTGGGGGTGGGGGGCACATTAAGAACCTTAAGGAAGAAAAATCTCCAATATTTGAGGATCTCTAACCAACTCATCACTTATAAAAATATCAATTCTAAACTTCTAGCAAGTTAAAGGTGTCATGATACTCAGCCACTGTAAGTTCAATCAAGTAAAAGCTGCTGTACACTATTTCCTCCTCTTCCCTTGCAAATCACTAAAGAGACCTCAGAATCTGCAATAGTTAGGTGCAAAAGATGAGAAAGAAACTATATATCCTTAGGTAACTATAGATTTACCCTCTGAGCAGCTGAGCACCAAAAAGGAACTTAGATTTACCTTTAAATCAAGCTTGAAGTCGTAACAATATATCTTATAGGACTGTTTCATTTTTTTTTCCATTGAAATTGGGTCCATTATCTAAGCATTATCAAAAACAAAGCAGATGAGACTACCTAGGTTTTCATCCAGGAGCAGGAAAGGAACAGAGGTGGGAACTTTACAGAAAGAAGCAAAGCTGAAAATATTGGACCATAAAGTCACAATTAGGGTACTATCACATGAATTGTGCTTCTTTGATGTACTGTTACTGACAAGCACAACCAAAAGGTAGAAAATGGAAAGACACCATAGTGACATGCCAGACAGGTAGCTTGCAAGAAAATGCTTTAAAAAAAATAAAAGAATGTTAACTCAGGGACAAGGAAAAGCATAAGAACAGAATCACACCACAAAAGCAAAATCTAGCACAGATGGTGATCCATGAGAAGGAAAGAGTGGCACAGAGACTAAGGAAAAAGGCTGAGAGGCCTGGTGAAGGCTGCTTTTAGCTGTGCAAAGAAACAGTGGAAACATCCGAAGTAACAGATTCCAAGGCTGACAGTGTGTGTCAGGGATAAATGCAAATGCCTTGAGCATTCTTTCTAGGTGATGGAAATACCCTAAAATGTGATGTGAGGATGTTTGCACAAATCTGTAACAGTTATGAAAATTAACTGAAAGTGAACAAAATATGAGTGATTTTCCATAGTTTTAATGCAGTGAAACTATTTTGGCAGTCCCGCAAAAAATGTCAAAACAAGTGCAAGACAGAAAGAAGGAAAGGAAGAAGAGAAAAAAAAGAGGAAGGACAGAGAGAGAGAGAGAGAGAGAGAGAGAGAGAGAGAGAGAGAGAGAGAGAGAGAGAGAATATATTAAGATTTGCAAAATAAATGCCTTTGCCTTTAGTGATGCTATCAAATGGCAATGGCCAAATGGGAAAAGCAGACCCAGAGACAGAGACATTCTCAGGTTGGCCTTTCTGCTGAACTGGCAGGCTGATCTCTGGTTGCTTATATTAGTCTTTGTGAGAGAGAAGGGAGTGTTTCACAGAAACGATAGCATTGGTCAGGGGTCAGCTGCTGAGCATGTCCTGTATCCTGCAGTAGTATTTTTATGTTCCTTTTTACATTAACTTAGAAACTGTAGTCTGATGCTATGGAGGTACACACCTTTGAAAAGCTCTGAAAATGAACGGTAGTACTATCACTTGCCCTTCTCTTAAGTCTAAAACTACCTCAGGCTGCAAACTTAGACTCAACATACTAGCGAACATCCTCAAAGCATTCAGACACATTGAGTAACACTAATCACTAAATATGATCCAGATGGAGTACCTTAGAAAATCCCTTTCTCCCAGATATCCAAAATACACTGTAGGTACAATGAGTTCTGAGTAGATAATAATGGCACGCGCTAAATTCTGAATTGGAGATGGCCAACATTCCAAATGTTTTATAAATATAATTGTATATTATGAGATGTAAAAAGTATAGTGTTGCCTTATTATTTAATTTGTAGTATAATTTGAATACATTAAAATGTAGAAACCTTAGCTGTAAAATTTTTCAATATGTCATTTTAGATTATCTGTTATACAAAATAAAACAAAGCTGTTTCCATTATATGGCTTAAAAATGAATACTGAAACAAATGTATGAAATAACAAATTAGCCTAAAACAAATTCCTGGCCAGGAATGGTGGTCCACACCCATAATCCTAGCAACCTGAGAGGATAAAACAGGATGACTACAAATTCAAACCTAGTCTGGGTCTCTTAGGGAGATCTTGTCTCAAAATAAAAAAAATAACAAATAAAGGCCTATGGATGAAGATCAGGTCAGTGTGAAGCCCGTGGGGTCAATCTCAATACTGTCAAAAACAGAGAGGGGCAAATTCCTCCACTGTAATAATTATTTTGCAAGTATCTATCCTTATTACCTCTCACATTTTCTACCAGGAATGACTGTCCTGACATTTATACTCGAAGTCAATGTTTCTAAATTACAGGTTGGGTCCCATTTAGGGAGCTGTAAATAGAGTTTTTCATTTGCTTTCTTGCTTGCAACTTGCAACTGAAAACTATCAGGATGTACTGAATCTAATAAAGGTAAATACTACTTTGAACATGAGTCCTGAAATAAGTAACTAAAAATAAATTATTATAAGTATTAATCAGAAACACTTTGAAATGAATACAAGTCACAGTGATCTATGGTAGAACATATGTGCATGTGCATGCATGTGTGTGCACGTCCACACACGTCCATAAGCACACACATGTGCAGACACACACACACACACACACACACACACACACACACGAAACCTTTGGTAAATTATGTAATTCTCTTTGCCTCGAATGCTATGCCCATAAAAGAGGAATGGCAAATTTTTGTATAAGCAATTTAACAAGAATTATATGTTAAAGAGGCAGCACCATTTGTGGACTGCAGGACAAGAGAACAAGAAATCACCAAGAAGCAAGCCCTTCAAATCAGCGTGGTGAGCATGCCACCATGCATGCAGCCAGACCTCAGCCCCTTCTGGTGAATGGGCTGGGAAACAAGAAGAGTCAACCCCCTTCACCTTGTAAGAGACCAGCTGATCCAGAGAAACAGCAGAAGCTATTGAGGTGTAATGCAATTTGATGCTTGTGGTGTTTGGTGTTGTCACTGACTTTTCAGGTCTAGGGGCAGTGACCTGATCATCAGTTCATAGTATGGCATCTACAGAGGATCTCTTGAAGGTGGTAGCCACTGTTAATTCCTTATTGTTTTGTTTTGAAGTCCTGTTTCATTTCATTGTTTTTTTTGGGTTGGGTTTTATTCAGCTTTGTTTTGTTTGATTTTGTTAATCCAATGGCCTGGGGAGCTATCGCAAAGATAGCAAGATATATTATGATACCCATTTTGAGTTTACAATTACCTTGTTTTGAAGTCCTTTGTTGCATTCATTGTTTTGTTTTTATTGGTTCTATTCTTGTTGTGTTTTGTTTGATTTTGATTTTGTCTGCAGGTATCTACAGCTATTTTGAAAACAACAAGAGGCGTTATGGCAACCATTGTTGATTTCGTATTTTTTTAAAGTCCCATGTCACTTATGCTGGTTTGTTTTGATTGGCTTTATTCTATTTTATTTTGGTTGGTTTTATTCTCTTTAAAATAAAAATAAAATTAAAAATATAGTGACACACACAAAAAGAATTATATAGTAAGCCAACTCTTTGGCATTCAGGTTGTGGTAGTTATGATTTCTATCCAAGAAATTAAATATAATTGGCACCTTGAGAGGAGAAAATCAAAGCCTTAAATAAAGGCTATACTCCCACACAGTCTAAAGAGATATTAACTGCTCATGGGCTGCTTATATTATTTTAAAAACAAAAACAGAAACACTTGTTCAGCTTAACTGTGTCTTTTTTTCAAGTTTCTTTATATCAGTTAATGGAATGATTCTGACAACTTTTGGAAATGCTAATCATGGTTATGAATAGTTTATCGCTTGGAATTCACACTCACTGGGGCTATATCTAGGTGTATAAAAAACATTCACTCTATCAACACAGAAGTGTAAATCTAAATTGGGGCAAACTGTGATCGCAGCTTGCACTGATACCCACAGTATCAATCTCAACTGAAGCAAGAGAAGCACTCTGAACCCCTTACCACACCGACAGTGCCTCCTTTGCCTTTCAGGCAAAGATCATCGGTTCAGATGAGGAGCAGGAGGCACAGCAGAAAGGGCGAAATGAGAGACACAAACTGTCTGTGTGGTTTCCTCTGGAGTGGGAAAGAGTCCAGCAGGCCAGGGTGCAGGCTGCGCGTAGCATACGAGCACTCATCGACCTCAGCCTCAGTCTATACACGGCCATCTGAGCCCAGGGCTGCTGGACAGTCTTACTTACCAGAGGGGCCTGGGCATCCAGAGTTGTTTATGAGCATTCCCAGTTTTTAAATGTTAGGAAGCAATTAATAGAAACCACTTCAAAACTCTTGGTGTAAACCAAAAATCCATCTATAATAGAGATTACAATTTTGAAAACTCCAAAAGTAATTTTTCCATCTAAAAGAACCCAAAAAATACATGATCATTTTGCTGCTCTTATAGAAATATGCTGTGCTGCACATTAGAGATGCAATCTTTTTTTTTCTTTATACATTTTATCTTTTCATTGAGGAAAAATGTGACAGCAAGATTCAGAGTACATCTCCTCCTCATTTTAAAGGCAGAAATCTGTACTATTTAGAAAGTATTCCATTTTATTTTTATTTTATTCCATGAAAGAGATCTCCTTCATTCACAGGTAAGTTAGTAGTTAAAGATCAAACTTTAAAAAAAATCAAAAGGTTTCCAGCACTGTGCCCAACTAGCGATTTTCTCAGCCGTATACCTGCAGGCTGCTGCAGACCAGGGCTCTCTCTCTTTTGCACCCCACTATGTCATACAGATACAGATATTAACATTTCTCTATGTGCCATGTGTAAAATATTAGGAAGCTGTGGATGTGAATGTGAATCTGGAAATTCACATTTCAGATTAACAAAAATGATTAGCAGGAAAAGTTTGAGGGACGCACAGAGAATCTGGAGGCAGCATTTAAGAGTAGACACATTCAATTCAGGTAACAGTAATCAATACAGTTTCATTTCTCTACATCCTGAGACTGATTTGGAACTGGAACTAAATGTAGAAAGAATAATTTATGTAGATTTTAAGGAAAACGCCGGGCTCTGCATACCAGGGTTGCCTTTTCACATAGAGAACTCTGGCTGGTAAATACTTGCAGAATAAACCTATTTCTGGGCAAGTAAGTTATGATTTCCAGTTCTCTCAGAGCAAAGATTTTCATCTTTCTTCCTTTTCTGGACCATCTGATAAACACCACAATATGAAGATTTGAAAATGTATTTTACTTTGAAAGACCAGAAAAAGTTCATTTCACTTGAAATACACATTTCAGATTAACAAAAACAATGGAAGTTTTCACAAACACACATTCCAATATTTCCAATGTGCTCAGAATTCCAGGATATCAGGGAGCCAGGCAAGAATCATTGTGTAAATTCATAAGAGTGCCAGGAAGGGACAGAGCCGAGCTCCAAAGTGCCTCCCAGGAAAGAGAGGCTACTGTTTCTCAGTTTTAGACAGCAGTTGCAACATATCATCTTCCTCCAAGTTAGGAACTTTTCTTTTTTAAAACGTGGCACTAACCTGAGAAAAATTTCCTATTGAAAATATGTGGCCACCATGCCAGGAGCATAAGGAATGTGAGCACACTTTCTTGCAGAGGGGAAACAAGAGAACAACAACAAAAGCCTCCTTAGGAGACTCCTTGTCAACTCTGCAGTGCACAGTTTCTGCCTTGCCATTTCCATGTGAATTCCCACTGCACACCCAAAAGCCTACACTGGTGCCCAGCCCAGAGCAAGCACTACGAACAAATGTGTTGAATTAATGAACATCAGATTGCAGGCAGTAGTTGCCATACTTGGCTCTGGACTAGACCATCTGGGAGAGTGATGCAAAAACACACATCCCTTGGTCCACTGAATCATAATTTCTAGGCACCAGGCCCAGAATTTCTTTTTTAACTTCCCAAGGTAATTCTGCTGTGGGATTATCAACACTTTCAGGAACCAGCGGCTAAGTAACATAATGAGCCTCTAAGTTCCTGTCCTAGCTGTCAGTGACAGGACTGAAACAAACCTGCAATTTGGTGGCATTTTACCACTTTGGACTCGAATTTCTTTTTCCTGAATCTCCTTATTTTGTTACTTGTGTGACTCTGCCTCAGGGAAAATAGAAGCAGGGAGAGAAAAAAGTTCATGTTGTTCTCCAAATGAATTGCTTCCAAAGCGTAGGTGTGTGTGTGTGTGTGTGTGTGTGTGTGTGTGTGTGTGTGTGTGTATTTATTTCAGAAATACAAGAGAGAAGTAAACTTCTTTAAGAATCTTATTTTAATAACCTTACTTCTAGTTACTGAATATAAAATGAACACCTTCATATTACCAGTACAATAAATATGCTTCTGCTTGTACTTGAAAGTTATGTCCTATGTAAATATCATGCTGATACAAGAAAATTTTTATGATTTGTAACATATGAATTTATCCCTTGTCTAGTTATTTTTGTGTGTATCACTACAGTTTTGTCTTCTCCTCTTTTTCTTTTCCATTGGTATGTTTACTGTTTGCAGTCTCACTGTTTGAATGTTTGCTTTGTGTGCTTTGATCCTGTGACCTGAAACACCGTTTCTAAGATGATAGCAAGTAATCTATTAACTGGTGACAGCTTACTGTTTTTGTGTGTGTGTGTGTGTGTGTGTGTGTGTGTGTAGTTCTGAAATACTTGTACCCTTACACTGTTTTGTTTTGTTCTGCTTTTTTTTCTCTTTTTCCTTTTAAATAATAAAAAATTTTAAAAAAATAAATTCACTTTGGGTAACTGGCATATA
The DNA here is from genome assembly GCF_034190915.1 of Cavia porcellus. Taxonomy (NCBI): domain Eukaryota; kingdom Metazoa; phylum Chordata; class Mammalia; order Rodentia; family Caviidae; genus Cavia; species Cavia porcellus. Next base: position 57,227,301 of record NW_026947496.1, read on the forward strand.
CACTCATTGTATCTTAACCATTTTTGCTTCCCCATGTCTTCTGCTGCCTTCCCGTTTCTCTCCATTACCAAATCCCCTTCCCACCTCCACAAAATGCACCTTCTATTTCCTATCAACTGTTCTTTATTTTGCTCTTTAAATTATTTGTATTGAGTTTCTCATGTAAAAGAAACTATGTGATATTTAATTTTCGTGTATATATAGTTTTAAAAAAAAACACTTGAAGACTGAACAAAAGCCTCCCCAGGAAACGTATTTGCAAAGAAGGAAGAGTTGCCTTCAGAATTGATGGCCTATAGATGGGCTATCCTCCCCCACCTACTAAGACTAAGACGAAAACTAAAATTAAGATTACTAAAACTGATGAATGACAGAAAGATGGTGGGTTGATAACAGCAGGCAACAGAGGCTCTCTGAGATAGTCAACTTAGACTCCAAAACTAATACAGTGTGGGGAGTCCCAAACAGAGGGAGTTCCACCCTCCCGATCCAGGAACAAATTAAGCTGAGAAAAAGCAATTAAAAATACAGTCCCGGTGATACGATTGGAACAGCTACAGTCTCAGCGCTGCCACTTGAACTCCCTGCTTGGACTCATTCCCTCTGTTGTGCTTGAACTGGCGCAGCTGAGATAGTCCGCCAACTTCAAATCACTGGAGAGGCATTTGCACCGAGGGCAGGGGTTGGTGAACTGAATTGAGAGCAGAGCTGGCAGGGAACCTCACAACGACCTGTGGTGAGTGAGAGAAATAAAAACTCTTCCATAGAGAAGGGGGAGCTCCAACAGATGACATTCTGGGACTGGGCAGATAGGCTAGAACAAGGAGCTGCAGTGACTTCAGTCAGCTGCTCCCTTCTCCAGCGGGATTGGTGGGGTGCACTCGACCTGTGTAACACCCGGACTAAGATCCAGTAGGTCAGCCCAAACCAGGTCCCTGCACCTGGCAGTGCACCCTAATGCAGTGAAGCCTTCAGCGGTTTGACTGACCTGGAGGGGCGGGCCCAGCATTAGGCTGTCCAGATCCATGTCTCCCTAGTACACTGCAGTGGGCGGGAACACCTAGCCACGGGCGATTCAAACAAACTATAACCAACAAAGAAAGAAACTAGGCCTGCTATATATGCCTGTATGAAAGGAACAAAAAGTATGGGAAGAGGGAGCAACAAGAAAGGGTCCTCAGTCTCCAATCCTGAGAACACTGATCCAGGAAAGGTAAATGCTAAGGAGAATGAGGACAGCAAACATGCAATATCAGACAAGGCACCAATAGACATAAAAGGATATCTTTGGATAGATGAGTTCAAAAGTGAAGTATTTAACCAAGTAAACCAAGATATAAGTAGAATACTTAAAGAAATGCTAAGCACCTCCCAGAAAAAACAGATGGAAGAATGGAAGAATTAAAAAAAAGGGAGAATTGTTTGATGGAGAAAATAGAGAAAACATGGTAATCAGAGAGATTACCCGGAAATTAAAAACTTCATTGAAAGTTGGCAAAACTGCTTGAAAGAAACTAAGGATAGACTGTTCAAGCTGGAGGGCAGCTTCACAATGTGGGAACATGAAAGGAAAGCCCATCTTAAAAATAACAAAGAAACAAGCAGTAACAATACAAAGGCTACAAGTAACCCTAAAGGCTACAAGATGACAAGATCTGTATCACTTTCTTTATGTGAATGAAGAAGAATGTGAATGAAGAATCAGGGATATAAACAAAGGAACTGCAAAAGCTATTCACAGAAATAATTAAGGAAAACTTCCCAAAACATAGGAAAAGGAAAAGATACTCAGATGTATGAGGCATACAGAACTCCAGCCACCTACAACCAAAACAGAACTACAGCCAGGCATATAATAATCAAGATTCCAGAAATCCAATATAAGAACAGAATATTAAAAGCTGTCAGAGACAAGAAGCAGATCACTTACAAGGGAAAGCCCATCAGAATTATGTCAGACTTCTCAGCATAAACCATCAAACCAAGAAGAGTATGGGGCAAAAATAATCCAAGCCTTGAAAGAAAATAACCTCCAGCCAAGGTTGATCTGTCCTGCACAACTGTCCCAAGAAATTAATGGAGAAACAAGATGCTTCCAAGATAAAGAGGATCTGGAGGAATTCGCAACCACCAATCCAACTCCAGAGAGAATTCTACAGGACATTCTTAAGAGAGAGAAAAACACCAAGATTTCAGGAACAGTGGCAGAGAGGCCCCAATGAATGGAACAAAAAGCGAAATGAAGAAGACAAACAGACAACAACTGGAAAAAGAGCACAACAGAAATGAGGCAGAGAAGGTTGGATATAATTTCTAATATAAATGGCCTAGGTACACTAACTTAAGGGAAAAAAGAGAGAATCACAGGCAGAGTTGATCAAGAGGTAGGGTCCACCGAGACGCTCTTTATAGGGAATATAATTAACCTGAAGAAGGGTATATAGACCAAAATCAAATATGAGAAAACAGAACTTGATATGACAGGGAACCAGAGAGTAATAGGGGCAAATAGACCAGTACTTATGGATAGGTTGAAAAGACCTGAATAAGTGAGGAAATACAACTAAAGATCAAGTCCAGGAGTGAGAAAGTTCGGGAACACTTAGGTAAATAGAAGGTTGCCCCCCCTAATATAAAACCGAGAGTGTTGGGAAGACCCCAAAATATAAGTACATCCTGGTGAAGTGAAAGGGGAGGGATAGTCTTTTTAAAAAGTCAGCAGAAGATATTGCTAATAGTGTATCAGGAATTAAAACCCATATTACTCGCACCACTCTGCTTGGATGGAACTTGTTTCGTCCCAGTTTGTATACAAGCACTGGATCTGAGGGCACAAAGAGATGTCCCAAAGATATCAGGACATAGCTCAGTGGTCATCTTTAATTTCCTATTAACTTAATCCAGATCCCTGTATGACTTATACTGTCGTATCTAGACTGATCTTAGTTAAATATGATTTATTTGATTGCTGCTTATCAACAGATTTTACTCAAAACTGATTGGTTGATGGTATCAAGAATATAGACAACTATACTGAAAATGACAAAATTCACTACAATACCCATTCTGATTTGACTGCTACCTGTTTTTCTAGCTCTACACTATCTACAAAGTTGTATTTCTATTAATTCTGTAATGAACTGATATATCCAATTATACTTTATCTGATGAGATAGTCAATTCTGTTGATGATAACAAGAGGAAGCACAGTAACCATGATAGAACTCCTTATACAGAAGTTTTACATGTCTTTTTAGTTTTATGTGTCTATAGGAATATTCTTTGTTCTGTCCTGTTATGTTCTGTTTTTCCTTCTAACATAGAAAGGATAGAAATACATGTTAAGACTCATGCTTGCATAAAACCTATAAACAGTTTATGAAAACAGATCTTACAACACATAATGAAATGAACAAATACTTTGAAGGGAAAAAAGGGCACTGCAGTACCCAGTGCTGATTCTGGAGTGTTATGATGTGAAACCCAGCAATACCATTAAGCTTTGTTCAGAATGATTTTAATCTGCTATGTTTTGTTTGGTCTTAACATAAATGAAGGTATGGATAAATGCATGTCTAAGTGTATAGCATTGACAGCCATATTACTTAGTTTTTGTTGGATAGTTGAACAGAACTGTTTGCAATCCCCTTGGTTGAATTCCCATTTATATGCTCCACTTTTGTATCCTGAACAATTATTTTTGGAGTAAAATATGTAAACATTAACTAGTGATTTATTACTGCTTTTTCCTTTGAAAGTATATACTATTTCTGCTCGTTTTGTTTTGTTTTGACTTTCTTTAAATTAAAAAAAAAAACGATTACTAAAACTAAGATTAAAAACCATAGATAATCCATCAAGGTTAATGACAGTGTCCATGTACACTTGCTTACATAACCTGGTTCCCGTTATATCAATATTATTCAAGGGACTGTACTTGTAATCTTATTGGTTGGTCAGTTATGAACCACACTGTACCCACATCACAATTTTGCTCTAAAACTTGCTTTCACCAGTGGGCTCCTTAACAACCATTTGGGAACCCCTCCAGTCTCTCAGGAACTATTCCTATTCCCCAGTAAATTATCCTACTCTTTAAAAAAAAAAGAAAAGAAAACCTGGTTCCTGGGGAAGGAGGCCCATAGAGAAACAGCAATTCTAAATATCTCCTTAGAATTCACAAGGAAACAGACTCAAAGAAATTCCAAAACCCAGAAGCAAAGACAGTTTGAGGGAAAGGGATACACAGAAGCGACCTGGACAGATGGATGACCCAGCACCTTTCTTCCAAGATCCTCTTGGCATCACCCTTTACACAATAGATGAGCTCTGCAATGGCAGGGATGTCCAGGGAACATCTTGGCCAACAGAATGGGAGCTTGCCACAAAGAAAAGTAAGCCCTGAAATTAAGTTACAGAAATATAAGTATGAATTCTTGTGCAATCCAAGCTGGTGAGCTGCAACTGAAACCCCTAACACTCATCTTTGGGGAGGCTTTTTTATATAAACTGCAAGGGGTGAAATTTAGTTGAAATGATTTTGTAAAAATTAATTAGTAACAATTTGTGAAATTTTGACAAGTGAAAAAAGAATGCTTCCTTATTCTGGTTATATAATCTACTAATTTTACAGTTTGAAAGCAGAATGATTAACATTTTGTCACAATTTGAGAAAGCCAGGAATTCTTAATGTCAGCTAAAATTTTCTCTGCATGTATTCCTCCTGAGTCCAATTATTTGTAGAACCAGATATGTTTTTTTTAATTTAATACAATGGTACATTGAAATATATAAGAAACAACAGAAAGATAGATTTCCATTTACCCTGTTTTTTAATTTCATATCCTCCTCAGTGACCTATTTGACTGGTGACATAGAATCTACAAATGATATAGTGGGGAAATTATAATTTTCAACATGTTAAATGTTAGATAATCCAAGTTCTTGTCTCCAAAAATTGAAGAATGAATTCTAAGAAACATGGGAGTTTAAGATTAGGAAATACTGATTGAAACAGCTCCTGATTGGCAGGAGGGGAGCCAAAAATGGGTTGCCAGTTTAACCCACTACTCAAAGGAAGTCACAGGTGGGTACAAAACCATGAGGCTGGTACAATGTAGGAGAAAACTATAATCAGCCAATAAGATTACAAGTATATTCACTTAGGTAATGTGGATCCAGTGGGGAAGCAGGTCACACAGCAAGTGTACATGGAAAGAACAAGATCTTTTCTGGAAGAAATGAGTCAGGAGGTCCTGTTCACCCACCTGAGCGACTGATTTCTATCTAGATGCTCTTGTGCCAGGTGATACCAATTATATTTCTTATCCCTTGGGGAGGCATGGAGACCTGGTTATCCTGTCTTTATCTTGAGGCCTGGCTTTCAACAGATGTGCCTCCAGCCACAGTATAATGTGACTTCATTGTCTTCATTGTCTTCATTGATTCCATCTAAGGTCTAGAGCTGTCTGACTGCCTGGTAATACTTCTTCCATGGACCAGGTATTTAGCTCAGCAGCATAAGCACCTGCCTGGCAAGCATGAGGTCACCCGTTTGACTCCTGATACCAAAAAAAATTTCTTCCTAACTTAGCTTTCTATAATAGTGTGAAACACATATTTGAGTGGATAATGTTTATTATCATTAGAGCATTTTGAAAATATATGTATTTTATGATATAAAGGACATAGAAGTTGTGTAGACATTCAGGTCATTTATAGGTGGTATTTTTCTTCTTTTAAGCAAGAGCATGGAAACGATATAAAAAAAACAAAGATGCTCTTTCTATAGGGTCTAAGAACTAAAACCCAGAAAATTATTAAAGATTTGCAGCCACAATCTAAGCCCTGTCTTTACCTCGTATTTAGGCCAGGTGTAAATGCCAAATATGCACAGCTGTTGTCCTTTAGGACTGAGAAGGACTATTCTCCGTTAGAAATGTTTTCAATGTCATTCTTGACCCATTAAAAATAGTTTAGTTGATTTTTTAACTTGAAAATAAGTATATCAACGACCTGTTTCTAGTATCTTAATAAGAAATAATTGCAGGAATTTCAGTGTGCACTAATATGTTGTTTTCTCAGCCCGCGGTCTTTCACAGATTGTCCTGAGCATCAAACAGCCATATCTAGCCATGGATGATTATGATCATGAGATCCACCTCAGTAACAAAGAGAAGTCTGAAATCCATCCCAATAGAATAGTGGAACTTGACCTGCTAATTTGCACCCTGTGGAGTATCCACAAGTTCCCCTTATGAGTTTAATGGACTATGTTCTTTTGGGACTGAAACAAGCATTTAATACCACACCATCAGGGCAGTTGCTACATAGGGAGTTGTATCATGGAATTCTAGTGCTGTCTTTTTCTAAGTACAGACTATCACTTCTATTTATTTTTACGTTTCAGCTTACTGATGAATACCTTGTTCCTTTAAGACTTTTAGTGCAGAAAATAGGTAAAGAAGTAGGACTGAAAGTGAGTAGGGTTAAAAGAATGTGGAAGCACACTGAAAAGTCCCTCAGTACAATCTAGGCACGAAAGCATTATGTCCCACTCGCTGGTTGTATTTGTTCAGAAAGTAGACTCCATTTGCTATAAAGAGCTGACAGAATGACCTGGCAGAGAGCCTTCCAGAACCACACACATAAAATCCAGACCCGCATGACCTGTCATGCAGCACATTCTATTAGGGAAGCTTGGCTTCTACAAGGTCACTACTCCAGGGAACAATGTTTCTAACAGACAGAAAAGTGCATAGTTAGCAAAACCCGGCTGTCTCAGACAGCTGGCAGCCATCCATGATTGAAGAAGTACACACCTGAAATAGAAGGGTGGCTCTGAGCACCTCTCTAGTTTCTATTTGTGTGTATACATTTTCCTGAATTTTCCTTCATTCATCACCTCTGTCCGTCTTTCATTAAACACAGTTGGAGACTGTAGAGAAGTATGAATAGAAAATACAGGACAGTTTTAGGTTCTCAACTTGGAAGGATACACTTTGGATAGTACTTATCAGTTAACATTTCTAACCTTACAATGTAAGTGAGTATGAACACCAACTGGCTTATAAATTATGTACTGGTCTGATTTGGCACTTAACCCAGTTTTCATACTGTTATGTTCATTGGGTGTGCTGCATTTCTCCAAAAAAATGATATAGACCTAATAACTGTAAGTTTGCTGAATATTTACTATGTGCCAAGATTTTACCTGGATTTTGTCAGGCTTCACATAAGCAGTGAGGCACTACTCTAACACCAACTGTAATAGGAAGAAATACAATTTGAAAGATTAAGTAATTTGCACATGGCTAATCACATGACTCAGACAGACCCACAATAATCTTATCTCCTACTACTCAATGTGGACCCTTTCTGCTTCTCTCCCTACCAACCCCATAATTTACATGAAATCAAATTGTCAAAAAACAGATGGTGGAGATTTAGCTTTATTGTAGACCTAGCATAAACAAAATCCTAGGTCCTGTTCCTAGCACCACAAAAAGGAAAGTAAGCAGAGAATAAATGAGGAAAGATGCGTGGTACATTTTAATCCCACAACAGTATCACAGCAATCATTCGTGTTCATTTATATGCATACATATGCAGTTATCTATCTATCTATAGTTATCTACACACACACACAATGGTGGTATGTTTTACCTACATGTCTGCAATTATAATGTAAAATTTTAAGTGCTCCACTTTTTCCATCAAAATATTTTAATCATTTGGTTTTTAATTTGAAAATTAAAACAAAATCACTGTGAAAACCATGGGAAGTCAAAAAGAAGAATATCAAATGTTACTGAAAATCACACACTCTGTGTAAAACTAATGGCAGAGGTCTAAAAGAGCGTTGGAGAGTCGTTGAAACAAAAATAGCTGAGCACACTTGTGCCACAATATATCACCATTTAGTATTACGTGCATCACAGCTTCTATCCTCAAGCACCAGAGAAACCTTTTACCTCACTCAACATGCAGGATTAAAGGTAACAACAAAAACGTTAAGCATATCAGTGTTCTTCGACAAGTGCATGGACACATCAACTGTAGAAGACTCAGGCAATAGACTACAACAGAGCAGAAAAAATGAATAAAGTACACTTTACATAGCCACATAATCAGATCAAAAAGCCATATTAAATTAAAAAGGCACCCACTGGAGAACAGAACACAACATTTATAGGAAACACAGAAACATAACGCTTCACAATTGTGCAGCAGTCACATGATCACATTTGTGAAGCAAAAGGAAAATGGTTAATGTAAAATTAAGTAATGGTGATCCCAGAATAAAGAGAGGGACAGGAACAGGTAAGATCATAAAACAGGAATCAAATACAAATAATGCGCTATACCAATCATGCCCTACATCTTCAGATGTGTAGTGAGTTCATGAATATTATTTTTGCAAATTATTACAGGTGAAACATGTTCTTTTATATGTTTGAAACATTATACTGTAGGAGCAAATACTAAGTACTTTTCATTAAATGTTATAAAACTGTAGATTAGAATAAAAAGTTCACGAGAATATGGAAACAAAATCACTTTTACCTTACATGCCAAATTACACTGCTTATTTGTAGTTCTATGAAAAACTATGCTCAAATGTCATATTTTTCACTCTCTTAAGGAAGAAAGAGAGGCTTAATGAAATAATAAAAGTTAATTTCAACCTACAGAGATGAGAAATCACCAAGGATTTGGAAAACAGATGCACTTCAAAAAAGCGATTTATAATAATTAAACTGGTAACAAACTGCAAAATTATAAGAAATTAAGCCAGAATATTAAAATAGTGGGTAACTGTTAGGAAGACATTTCCAAATTTACATATATTTTCTCTTCCTGAACAAAATATGAGGCTTGAGAATGCTCACTTTTGAAAAAGTTCTTGTTGTTTTTCAGGTACTGGAGATTGAAACTATGACCTTCCCATTAAAGCTATGTCTCCAGCATAAAGCTTTTTTCATTTTAAAGAGGAAAAAAAAATGAAACAGAGTTTCAAAACAGGTTAGTAGGATAGTTACAATAACTAACACATTTCATATTGTCTTTGTAGCAGTTACTGGAAGTACAAGATACAGGCAAGATACCTTTTCCAATCTATATTAGCACAAACTTTTCAATGAATTAAGTGAAACTATCCCTTTAATTATCTTATCTTGTGTATACCTATATTTTTTCTATTTCTTTCTTTCTCCCTTCTACCATTATAGTTTCTTTTGAACAGTTTCTTCCCAATTCACAGTGTCTATTGTACATTCTGGATCTTATTTAGTTATTCCGTTTTTCACACTAGTGAGACAATATGATGTTTATACATAAGAGTCTGATTTATTTCACTTATGCATAATGGTCTTGAGTTGCATCCATTTACCTATAAAGTCCTCCAGTCTGTCCTTCTTAATGGTTGAGTAGTATACTGACACATCTTTTTTATTCATTTCTCAGTTGATGGGCAACTGGGTTGTTTCCAAGATTTAGCTATTACAAACTGTGATGCTATAAACATTGGTGCACATATATCACTGTGGTATGTTGTTTTTAATTCTTCTTGGAAGATACCCTGAAGGTGAATAGTTACTTTAATTGGGACCTCTAATCCTGGTGTTTGAAGGAATCTCCATGTTGATTTCCACAGTGGTTGTACCAGTCTATACTCCCATCCACAGTGGAAAACGGTTCCTCCAGCCCATTCCTCCTTCCCCTCAAGCCCCTCCAGCATTTGTTATCAGTTGAGTTTTTGATGACAGTCATTCCTTCTGAAGTGAGACAGAATCTCAGTGCTGTTTTAATTTGCATCTCTCGAATGGCCAACGATGTTGAACATTTTTTCATATATTCATTTGCCACTGGTATTTCTTCTTCTGAGAAGTGTGTATTTATCTCAGATGCAGATGCAACCAGGAACACACTCAATCACCTTATATTTGACAAAGGGGCCAAACATGTTCACTGGAAGAAAGACAGTCTCTGAAATAAATGGTGCTGGAAAAACTGGCTTTCCACATGCAGAAAAATAAATCTAGCCCCATGTCTATCACCTCCCTCTAAAATAAAGTCAAAATGATCCAAGATCTAAGTATTCAAGACAGAATCACTAAATTTACTAAAAGAGAAAGTAGGTGGAATCTTAAACACATATGTATAGGCAAAGACTTCATGAACAAAACCCAGACTGTAAGGAAAACATAAAGAATCAACAAATGGGATCTCACTTATTAAAAAGCTTTTGTACAACAAAATAAATCACTAACAGAGTGAAAAGACAACCAACAGAGTGGGAAGAAATTATAGACATTTGCCGAATGGATAAAGACTTAAATCTAGAACATATAAAGAATTCAAAAAACCATAATCCCCCCAATTCAAAGACCTAATCCAAATGAATACACTAAAATGGATAGACTTTTTAAAAATTTTTTGTACAGGCTCTCACTAACTGCTGCAGCTTCTCAATATGCACCACTGTGCCTACATTCATTTTTGAAAAGATTTTTAATGAAATTGTAAGCCACACATCTATTTGAGAATCATAAAGTAACTATCATCAGCTAAGATTCACTAACTGGAATTAGGTAACTTGATGAACCATAAACAAAAAACTCTTAAACCTAACATGACTAGCTACCTTAAGTGTAACTATGACGATACATATGTCAATGATCTGTACTGTTTCAATATTATTCAAGAGAGATTCACAAAGATTGTTCTTAGCCATTTCTCCTTTTACAATTTAAAAAGTTTTCTTAAGGTTTCATGTTTTTTATGATATAAAAATTGCTAATTGAAAGAAGCAATTTTCAGGATTTTTAACTCAAACAATAAAAAGGGTTTCTACCAAAATATACCTAAAAGTTGAAAAAAATAGTGTAAGTTTCTAACATGGGCATTTAAAAAGACAATATGATCAGAAAAGCAAGGTCTAACTAGCATACAATTTATTGTTTGGGAGTGTTGGCCTCTGGTGTTCAAAGATCTTCTGAGAACATTTCAAGCGTGATCTGGTCAAGCTAAGACCTACTGCTCCAGGCACAGTGATAGTTTTAACAGTTATTACTGTTTTCTTACAAAGAGCATGTTAAAATGTTCTAAGAATATACTCTGAGATCCAAACTAAAGAAAAATGAAAATAGGTACTCAGAAGAAATATGGTTAAGCCAAAAGTGTCCATGTAAATAAACTCAGTATAACATCAAGTGAAATATTACATATTAAACCTTCAATATTATTTTTCAATTATTCCTAGAGATAGTGTTCACATCTATATAATGTATAGAAATTAATTTGTACCCCTTAATCTCTCCTATAAAAGACGCTAAAGAGTACTTTCATTATTGAATCTGTGCAAACCTGGGCAATTTTCAATCAAACATTTAAGGGTATTATGGTTTACTTAACAATGATTTCACATTCCCATTTCTCAATCTGAGAATACCACAGAAATGTCAAAGCTGGACAGAAAATCTACAACGGTATGGGATATGAAACAGGGAAAAGCAGCAATCTGGTGATCACCTAATCAAGTGTTTAAGAGGTTTTTATAGTATAAATGATAGCCAAGTATCAAGACTATTAAAGGAACCTATAATAAAATTAATGGTCTGAAATAGTTTTTAATCATAGTTGACTGACAGATTCAAGTTAAACTTTGAATTTGCAATGGAGAAGTCTGCAGAGTCACTAAAGGTAAGTTAATCAGGAACTCTAGGAATGCAAGACTCAGAAAGAACACAAACTGATTTTTCTATACTGTTCATGTACCACAAGGCAGAAAACAAATTAAGGGAACTGACTAGGTAGGGGGTCAGATTGGCATGGGACAGACAAAGGTATTATTATACTTTCTTGTTAATAAATTATGACATAAACTCACAACCTATGAAGTCACATGGACAACTACCAGCGGTGGACAGCACCGCTGATTTTGAGATTCTTTGAAGTTTAAAGGAGCCTTTCTCCATTTTTAGATCACATTGTTAAATCCTTCACTGAACATATGTCAGATGCTTTGCTTTTAATATTTATAGTGTGCTTTTTCAAACCTCAGAGGATTTAATGATGTATACATACCTTCATTTTGCCCAAGAATTGCTATTTACAAGTATATAACAAACTTTCTCAAGCTTAGGATACTGAATTCGTAAGTGCTTGTAGGGAGATACGGCTTGAACTATTAGGGATGCTCATTTTAAAAACCAATTACACATGGGCCAGGATTTAGCTCAGTGGCATAAATGACTGCCTGGTAAGTGCAAGGTCGTCAATTTGATCCCTTATTAAAAAAAAAAAATTACAGGGCCCCCACCTCTCTGCTGGATTGACTGAGAACATTACTAAGAAATTACTAAGAATTTATGTTTTAAAATAGATATTCTAAGTAAATCTCTGGTACACTGAGGCTGAAAATGAAAAAATACTGGAAAAACAATGTTGAAGTAAAGAACAAACGATCTTAAAAAGCATGGCATCGTTCCAAAATACTATATAAAGCATGACGAACATTCCAGAGAAGTTATTGGGAGTTTGCCTGGCAGGGATAATGTTCCAAATACTAAAATCAATGAAGTAGCTACTATCTCAAACTAAAATAATGAGGTCTATTTGTTATAAAATTTCTCAACAGAAAACAACCTTAAAAATATTTAAATGCTGGTCAGATTTATAAAATCTAGGGTCTTCAATGTTGTCAAAAATACATTCTTAAATTTTTTAGACTGCTTGACAATCTCCTCAAATTTTGGGACTCTGGAAAAACTAGCTTTCTGGAATCTTCTTATTCTTCTTAACATTTCAATAACCCTAAATCTACTTAACATCATTTTACTAGATTCAAATTCTACCACCATGTTTAAAGTGCTTGTAAAACCCATCTGTCTACTAACAGGAAGCACAGTAATTGTCTTATTTATACATTCACAGTTCAAGTAGATACATAGCCACTGAAGTCAAGAAAAATGTTATTTAAATTATACTTCAAGAATAAATTACTGATCTCTCATTTTCTCATAAAACATGGAGTTAACCTTAGAATACAAAACTTGCTTGTTTAAAGCTACCCAGTTATTAAGTGACATAAACCAAAAAATGTCTAGTTGAAGTTTGCTAGGTGATTTACTACCTTAATTAAAAAAGAAACCTCCAAAACTAATGAGGTTAAAAATTTTTAAGAACCAGTTAGATCACATTAACAGAGACATTTTGGCTCTGGTCACCTTATGTACCATTTCCAAAGGCAAAGTTGAGGCTGGGTCCAATTGTTGCTCTTAATCACTTAACTATATCATCTCTCAGTAACTTCTCAAAATTCTCCTTTATTTAGCTTCATTTTGTTTTTATTGTTTGTATTAGTACATGTCAGTGATACACACACCTAACACATCTTGATCAATTTTAGTTCCCTTTTCCTCATCATCTCCTCTCCACTTTCCAAATCCCCTTCTCATCTCCAGTAAGTCTACCTCCCTGCTTCCCACCACCTAATCTTTATTTTGCTCTTTATTTATATTTTAGGATTCTACTACAAAAGGAACCATGTAGGGGCTGGGGATTTAGCTCAGCGGCATAAGCGCCTGCCTTGCAAGCAAGCAGTCATGAGTTCGATCCCCGGTACCAGGAAAAAGACAAAAAAAAAAAAAAAAAAAAAAAAGAACCATGTAGTATTTAACCTTTTATGTTAGATTTATTTCTTTTAACATTATGATCTCAATGTGTATCCAAGAAAATGGAAGATTTTTGAGACCATCATTTTAAATAAAATAAATCAGACATGCAATCTTAAATAGCACATTGCTTCACTTGTATAAAAACCCAGAGTTAAGATAAACTGCAAAATAAAAAATGTATAACAACAAGTAGGGAGATAGATTAGATTGTTCTAAAAAGGGGAGGAATCAAGAGATGGAGGCAGGAGTGAAGAAGTCTGGCAGTGTTCCTTCACTTTTAATTCCACGGAAGAATCTGAAGTACACTGGAATGAGTTCTGGTAAAATTCATTAGTGATTCATTTGGATCCTAGGCTTTTCTTAATTGGCAAAGTTTTACCATAGCCTCAATTGAATTGCCTGTTATTGTAACTTAGAGTTTTTACACTTTCCTGTTTCAGTATCAGTAATTCATATGTGTCTAGGAATTTACCCACTTCTAGATTCTGAATTTTATTAAAATGTAAGTTTGTGAAGTAATTTCTGATAATCCTCTGGATTTCAGCTGTGTCTGTTGTGACTTTTCATAGATGATTGCATTAATATGGGTCTTTCCTTCTTTTGGTAAATTGGGCTAAGAGTTTATCATTCTTCTTTGTCTTTTCAAAGAATAAACTCTGATTCATTGATCCTTTTTTAATTTGTTTGTCTCAATTCATTGATTTCTACTATAATCTAATTTCTTCCCTTCAAGTTTTGGATTAGAATAGCTGTTTTCTAAGGATCTTTACATACATCATAAAATTAATTATTTGAGACTGCTCCATTTTTCACAGATACATGTTCCCATATTATAACTGCTTTCGTTGTGTTCTGTATCTGTTGGTTTCTCTGCCATTGTCATTTGATTATAGGAGCTTGTTCATTCCTTCCATAATGTTTTCTGTAACTGAGTTGATTATTCAAGACTATACTTTCAATTTCCATGTGTTTGCACAATTTCTTTGATCTCTTTTGCTGTTGATTGCTAGTTTTATTCTGCTAAGACTTAATAAAATGTGAGATATGATTTATTTTGGAGAAATTCCATGGGTTGCTGAGAAGAATGTATGTTGTTCCATTGTTGTGAGACAAAACACTGTAGGTATCTTAAATCCATTTGTTAGATGGCTCAACACTGACATTCCTTAGATGATTTTTTTTTGTTTAGTTGATGTGTTTTGGAAAGTGAAGTAATGAAGTCTCCCTAGCTATCATTGTATTGTTACTTTTCTGTCTTTTTTATCAAGTAGCTTTTGCCTTATGAAATTGGGTACACTGATATTTGTTGCATATGTTTTTTTTTTTAAATCATTAGCTCTTCCTGTTAAATTGTTTCCTTTACAAATATCTAGTACCCTTCTTTGTCTCTTCTGTTCAATTTTGGCTTGAAGTTCTACTGGCTTCAGGGCTCCAGCTGCATGGAATATCCATCCCCATCATTTCATTTTCAGACTACCATTCATTGTCGATAAGGTGTGTCTCTTGCAGGCAACATATAGTTGGGTTTTGCTTTGTAGTTTTAGTTTCATTTTGCTTATTGGTGTTTTTATTGAATATAATGATTACATTCATTGTGGAGAGCTGGTACATGTACAAAATACATCAGTTGTTCTTATCTACCTTCCGTTTCCTTCCCTTCCCTTCCCACTTCCTCCTCTATATGTTGGTCCCCTTTCTATATGCAAAGGATCTATTTCCTTGGTGCTTTCTGATCCTATCTGCCTGTCTGTCTTTTGAATGGGGTGGTCAGATCATTTATACTGTATTGTTATGAAAAGGTAGTTACTGATAGAAATCACTGTAGTCACTGAAGTCACTGTCTTATTTTCCAGTGCTTATTCCTTTATATTTTCCTTTATTTAAATATTCTGTCAGACATATTCTTTCCTTTGGGCTCTTTGGATATTGATCTTATTGTCTCATTTAGAATCCACAAGTATTTTATGGAATGTTAGCCTGGTGGTCATTAATTTCTTTAGATTATCTTTGTCATAGGATTATTTTGCAGAATACAGTAATCTGGGTTGACAAATTATTTTGTTTTAGAGATTTAAAAACGTTATGCCCAGCTCTCATGGGCTTTAAGATTTGTGTTCAGAAATCTACTCTTACTTGAAACTTTCCTCTAATGGTATTTAGTATTATTTTCTGTTCCAAATTTCTGGGATTTTAACTATGATGTGTCACAAAGAGGATCTTTTATGTCTATTTGAAGTTCCAAATGCCTCATTTCCTTGGTATCTATTTCAATCCCTAGATTTGGAATGCAAGAATTTTGGTAAATTATTTTGTTTATACCCTTTTTTCTATCTTCAGTACTTTTTTGACACCTTTCTTAAATTTGTTATTTTAGAGTTACATAGGAGCTCTCAAATCAAATTGTTGTGGTTTATTGTTTTTGGAGTGTCAATAAATAGGGGATCTACAACTATGTTCTTATCTTCAAGTTCTGATAGTCTCTTCTCTGATTGGTCATTTCCACTGGCATGGATTTCAGTTTTGTTTTTTATTTCCAAGGTTTCTACTTGATTTTTTTTAATAATCACTAATTCTTTACTAAAATGGTTATTTATATCCTGCATCATTTTAGTTAATTTTTATCTTTCTTATACTCATTTAGCAGCATACTAACTGACTCCATTTGTCTACTTATATTCTTTTGCATTCACTAAACATCTTCAAGTTAGTAAGTTCTTTATTCATCTACTTACCTCTCCTTTGGTCTCTTTAAGCATTTTAAATATTAGCATTTTTGATCTTTGCCTAGAAATTCTTCCCTTTTTATGACTGTAAATGTAGCTTTTGGAGAGTTAAGGACTTTTGGAGTCATCTTTCCTTTTCCTAACCTTGGAAACAATTGATCTTTTTGAAAATTCAATGGTCTTGCCTTTTCCAGGTGTCAAATAGTTGGGATACAGATCATAAGAAGTTCTGGCTTATTTAATTCAGTAATTTTCCTTTGTAATTTCTACATGTTGTCTTATGAAAGGACATTCATGTCCTTTTCATTCTGAGTAATCATTGTGGTTTTATCAGACTTATTTATCCATTCATTATTATTTTGACTGGTTTCAAGTTTATGTAATTATAAATAAAGCTGCTATAAATGTCCACATGTAAGTTTCAGTGTGGACCTAAGTTTTACATACTGATTAGTAACCAGACTATGACTGCTGTATCATATGATAAGAGTATATTTCCCTTTGTAAGATACCATCAAACTGTCTCCCAGTCTGGCTGCCCCATTCTGCATTACCATCTACAATAAATACAAGTCCTTGTTCAATATCCCTCCCAGCATTCACTGTGCTCAGTGTTCTGGATTTCAGCCAATCTCACAGATAAGCAGTGGCATCTCATTCTCTTCATGGTATAGGTTGTTCAGCATCTTTTCATATCCTCATTTTCAAATTCTACATCTTCTCGGGCAAAGTGTCTGGGTCTTTTGGCCATGTTTATTGGGGTAGCTAATTTTCTTAATGTTGACTGTTAAAGAGTCCTTTGTGTATTTTAATAACAGTCTTTTATCAAAACTTTAAATGTTCCCCAGACTGTGGCTTAATTTATCATTCTCTTGGTAACAGCTACTTTTTAAATAATCATTTAACTGAAATATGGCTTATATATCAGTATAAAATATTCCTTTTTTATGAGTTCAGGTTACTGATTTTTAGGGTATTTATGGAAACATGTCATCATCGCTATGTAACTTTTCATTACTCCAAACACTTTCATTACTGCAAAAAAGAAAAGAAAAGAAAAACCTCAGTATGTTGTCCTTTCTCTTTTGATTTCCTCCGTAAGTTCCCAGCAACCATGAATCCCATGAATCTACTTTTACATCTTTGGATTGGCTTATTCTGAATATTTCACACAAATACAGTCATAAAATATGAGGCCTTTTGTGACTTCTTCTCTCCACATGGTTTTTTCAAAGTATGCTGATGAAGTACTTGCAATTTTTATGGATGAAAAATATTCATTGTAGCATATACAATACTTTGCTGGACATATTTTCATCAGATGATAGATGCTGAATTTTTTCCTCTTTGGGGCTATAATGAAAGTGCTACCATGAAATCTGTGTGCTAATTTGTGTGTAAATGTATGTTTTCATATCACTTGGCTATAGACCTAAGAATGCGACTGCTAAATCTTATGATATTCTATATTTATCAATTTCAGGAACTGCCAGTGAAGACATTATTTTACTAACCCATGACAATGAAGGAGCATACTAAATTCTCTTCATCTTTGTCAACACCAATCAAATCTTTTTTTTTAAATTTTAGTTATCCTAGCAGGAGTGAAATATGCCTTTCTGTGGTTTTGATTTGCATTATCTTAATGGCTGATGATTCTGAGCAAGTTTTCATATCCTGAGATTCTGTTTATCTCCTCTGTACATCTATTCTTATCTTTTGCTCATTTTATCTGTGGATTTTTTGTTTTTTTGTTTCATTTTGCACTGTTCTTTTGTATTCTAGATATAAGCCCCTTACCAGATACAACATTTACAAATATTTATCTCATTCTTTGAGTTGTATTTTTACTACTAAGTGGTATCTTTTAGACAAAAAATTTCTTAATTCTCATGAAGTCTAACTCATCTCTCATTTTCTTTTCCACTTGGGGTTTTTGTATCACATATAAAAAAATCATTCCCAAACCAAATATTAGAAATATTTACACTTCTGTTTTCTTTTGTGAGTTTTATGATTCTATATGTTACAATTACACCTTCAAAGAATTTAGTGGATAGTGTGAGCTATTGATCTTACTTTTTTTTCATGTGAGTATCCAGCTGTGCCAGCAATACAAAATTATTTTGAAGGTATTGTTGAAAATAAGCACATACAAGATTTTCTACACGGACATCACCCTGCAGGACACAGAATGCACTATGAATCAATTATTACTAACTGGTGATCTATTCTTAACAGGAAGAGCAAGCAGGTTTAAGATCAAGGGGGTAAAGCAAAATGCCCTCACTTAACATCAATTTCTGTGACCCAGATGGGAAATTTCTCTCTTTTTTTAAATTTACTGCTTAGGGTTTAAAAATCCTTGTTCTTAGAATTTCCACCAGGAAACACAGTCAGAGGACCACTAAGCTTTACACGGTATTTCCCAACCTGTCCGTTCAGGATATTCATGCCCAAGATCAACAAGGAAAGCAGCACAAGTGATGCCAGCCAAAAATAATCTAGAACGGATCTAAAGGATAAATAAAATAACTATCATTTCCACTCTGAGACGAGTGGTTGAGGTGAAAACTGTATTTTATGACATTAGCTGTGCCCTGTTATCTTTTCCAGGAATAGAGACCAACAAGAATAATGAAGAAATTGCTTCCAAATCATGTTACACAAAATAAGTGGATGTGTACAATGCACAGTGTGGACTGTGGTGCCCCGCCCGCCTGGGAATGGGGTGTCCATTATAACATATGCTAGCAGTACGGGTGGCTGGTGGCTCTCAGCTGGGGTTCCCTCCAGGAAGTGACCACAGTCAAAGGGCACTGCCCAAGGCACATCTCTCTGTCTCATCATGTACAAGCTGCTGGCAATTAACGGTCTTTGCAAAGTGTGGGAAGGTCCAGTCCATTGCCTCAAGGCTTGCAAAGTCATCCTGTGGGATCCTTGTAAAAATTAAATGAGAAAAAAAGGCATAGAGATAGTTGCAAAGTTTTGGTGTAATGGATCTGCATTTGAGTCCTTGATCTGCAACTTAAATACTATGTCTTTGACCTTGAATAAGTACCTTAATATTTCTAAATGCCATTTTTTTCATCCTTAATATTGGTTAATAACAACAGCTTGGACATCATTTTAAGAATGAAGTAACCTAAGGCATAGGAAGTAAAGCATAGTGTGCAATAAAATCAATTATTATTATCATAAATAATATTAGTATTGTAAGTAATATTAGGAAGAAGCACACCTGAAAGGGTTTAAGGATCTGATCTGACATTGTTTAAATTTTTCAAGGTTTCCTTGCCTATATTGGATCTCAGTTTTCTTCCCCTCAAAATGAAGGAAGCAGATGGAAAGTCATCAAGCTATCTTTCTGCTCCAAAAAGTTGTGATTCTTCAGATGCAGGGATTCAAATGATTTGCATCAGTGGGTTTTTCAGGACTAACAACCCCTGAGATGTTGATGATTCCTCTGCAGTGAAGGAGAAACGATGGCCACCCCAGCTCCTCAGGGGCCTCATTAGAGGCCTGCTCCCAGCAGTGTGGAGGATGCCTTATTATCAGGAGCTCTGGCATGTGGCAGTTTCTGTGTACCTGGTGCTTACACAGCCTACCTCTACCAGCAGGGAGCTTGGTGCCTGGCAGTCAGTCCACACAGAACTGAAAGGTAAACATAAAAGATTAAAATAAAATAGACACATACAACCAACTCAGACCTAAATAAATAAATAAATCAATGCAGTGCTGAGCACTGGTTTAGTACTTGTGCATTGCTCCAAGGGGCTGGGGGTACTCTGCCTTCTTCAAAGAACTGAAGATATAGTTATTCTATTTTATTTCAATTTATTTTCCTTATCTTTAGATGGTTTCTTGCTTACATTGTACAATTCCTTCACATAACAAAACAAAACTGTGTGCTTTCCCAAAATACATTTCAGTGACTCATACACATCATGAAGGCAATGGTCTCCAATATGATGAAATCATTAACATCTGAAACACTGGGTCACAGGGATGCAAATATTTAGAGATACTTCACACATTTCTAAGCCCAAAATGTGAGTCCCAGAACATGCATCTCCAAGGAAACCAAATCTTTGTATTATCCATTTAAAATTCCAACTCAAGA
Organism: Cavia porcellus; assembly: GCF_034190915.1. Classification (NCBI taxonomy): domain Eukaryota; kingdom Metazoa; phylum Chordata; class Mammalia; order Rodentia; family Caviidae; genus Cavia; species Cavia porcellus. The sequence continues at coordinate 57,247,826 of NW_026947496.1, forward strand.
GACATACTATTTTTACAGTCACCAAATAGAACAAACAGGTGCTGCTGTAGATCTTAGACAAGACAATCCCGGGTGCCAATTCCAGCAGTGCACTCACTTGTTAGGTATCTTCAGGTATATCATTGCACTCTTTCATTTTTAAGCTCCTCACTATAAGCAGACACAACAATGGCCTCATCTCTTGAGAATCCAATGAGCTAAAACTACAGAGCACCAAATGCAGTGGCCAGAGCAGGGTGACTGTAAAATGACAGTTTTCACCTAACACAGTTCTTGTCATGGAAGGTAATTACATCAATAGAAAGCAGATGCTAATTATGAGTATATGCCTTCCATGTCTTCCAATTTTAATGTTATATATGAAATAATATTAATGTACAATTACACTTTCAGAGATATTTTAGAAATTTAAGAATACTGAATGCATGCATTCCCTTTCATTTCCAGACTAACATCCTAGTCCAAACTACTCTCATCTCTTAAAAGAATTACTAACGTTGCTATTTAAGTCATGTCTGCTTCTACTCCTGTTCTCTTGACAACCAATGTCCAAAATATACATCAGAACACATCTCTCACCTGCTTAAGTCCTCCTAACTGTCCCTTCCCATTATCCACAAAACACAATCCAGACCATAGGGCTGAAGAGCCCACATGTGTTGGTCTGTGCCATGGCATTGGCCCCCCCGCTGCTTTATTACATTCTAACCACAGTGACCATCTTCTCGACCTTCAAACTATTTAATTCCATCTTGAGAGCATTTGTACTTACTGCAATTGCTCTCCAGATCTTCCTCCTGTCACACTTGCACTGAGCTTATTTTTGTTGTAGTGTTTCTGATCTCTGCTCAGTAGACACCTCCCTTACAGAAGTGCCCCCCTCCTCACGTCCTTCAGCCCAAAGCATTGCTGTGTTGATCTGGCACCAAGTCAACCTTCTGAGTTTATAATATTCTCTTATTTCTAGTTATATGGTTATCTCCTTTCAACTAGAATGAAAGTTTAATATTACTAGATACCACTACCATATCCTCACCGACCTTTACAATACTTCAAGCATAGTAAGAATTCAATAGGCAGTTGTTGAATCGATTCTTGAAATTATTGTTTCAAGCGGAAATAGCTTCCCATATATTCAAATCATGTTCTCACTGGAATTTATTCTTATTTTTACCAACCATATATTTCATAAATTAAAAAAGCTGAGCTGGATTTAGAATTAAAAATTCAGGCCCCTATGATCTTTACAAAAAATGCCCAAGCACTGTGAAGTAGGTAGTTCTCACAATGCTGGCTCATTCAAGACAGTAACTTATCTAAACCTTGGAACTGAGATCTTGGCAGCCACTTGGCATTTTCCCTATGTCTCTCCCTGCCATTCTTTATTCCTATTTGTAGCAAAAATAATTGGCAAAACAAAATGTTAACACATTTGCAGGTATGGACTCTCATATCTGTAACTAGCTGTGAAAATAAACACATTCCAAGTTTTACACAGGATTAGGATCTGATTTAGTTGCAATGGTGTTCTTTTCATAACATCTCAAAACTTTTTGAATTCTGTTCTGAAATTTTTAATGTCGTTCCCTCCTTTAAGGTTGTTTCCTCCCCTTTTTAATCTTTCTTTTCATATTTACTTCATAAACTTCAAAAAGAAAAAGCACAAACATTATTGTTATTTCTTCTTTGTTTAACAAAGAACTAGATGCTATGGCAACAGCATTCAGAAAATGATCACTGAAAATAATTAGGGCTTAGACATGAACACAAATTATATCCAGGTAATATACTCAACAGGAAAAACGACGGCCTAATGATGAAGATAAACGTTTTTGCTCCACAACAAATGCCTGGTATGCCTGAGAAGGTCTCTATACTCCTGGAAACACTGACTGCATACTTTTACTCCTCTGTTGCCTCCTTTCTTACTGCTCCTGAACCCTGAACTCTGATTGAATACTCTGTGGTAACACAACACCAGAGAGCTCTTTCCTCTGTCACTGGCACAACTTTCACTTAACTCTTCCAGCTACACATTAACTTTTCCAATCTTTTCTTTCAGAGAAGTTCAGACAAAGCAAAAGAAAAAAAGTACTACTGTATTTGACCTTAAAGCAGATCACTTGAATTTCGGTGCAATTAAAAGCAGTTGAAATGTAAACCCCACAGTGAGCTTCTACTAGAAAGGCTAAGAGACACTTAGGCGTCCCTGGCATGCAAAGAGATAATGCCCATTTGAGAATAATGATAAAGCAGCTGCAGATGTTCAGTCAATTAGATTGCCTGATTAGTTCAACACTCCAATGCATCATGCAACTCAATAACGGATTGCCCCACTGTTGGTTTTCTGAAAGGCTTTAAACAGCATACCCACTGCAGCTGCTGGCTCCATCTCTGTTTCTGAACATTCCACGACTCACGTGGGGCGAGTCTTAGTGTTTTTCTTGGTTGCCAAGTTGCAGATGTTTCTGCTTTCTCATTTCCCCTCTTTAGAATACCTTTTTCATCTGAAACCCAATAAACCCAATGCAAAAAAAAAAATCTATATTCATTCTTCCAATTGCAAGAGCTGAAAACAGCCACATCATTGCCTACTGGAAAGGTTACATCTACAAGTACCAATTTGTAGTGTTATTATGGAGTAATACTGGAATTCAATTTACAGTTCTTCCACATTCCTATTATAAGTGGAGTGGCCTCTTGTCATTATCATTTGGATAGCCAGCATTCTCACTTCATACATATGACAATCTTTCTTAAGTTTTGACACAGAATCCTCCAGGACTCCAGCTCTCTAGGCTGCTTATGCAGCTCCAGCAAAGGACCTGACCTAGACTCTGACAAGCAAATGGACCCACTCCCCAGTTTGATAGAAAGATTATGGCAAAGTGATATAAAGCCAAAGAAAATTCACCTTAATAAAGGGCCACAGTGATGGCAGCACCAAATGTTTTCCAGAGAAGGCACACCACCAGTAACTGAACCAGAACCTAATGTTGGCTGTAGCATCTGTAACACTGGTTGTGAAGCCCAAGGTGCTCTTAAAGTTCTTGATTCTGTAACCTCTTGACTTAGCTTGGCTCTGTGGCCTTAACAGATAAATTTCTCTCTGATTCACTCAACATCCTCTCAAAAGAAATTCACAGATTCCCTCTCTACTGGCATCATGAGTCAGATTCAACTGCTTGCAATTAAGAATCCAAATACAACCAGTGTAGAATAATGAAGTGTAACTGATACAGAAGAGGTTGGTACATTGGCCCAAACGAGATAGATTATTTTTCTCTTCCTTAAAAATCCAGAGCTAAGCCACAAAGTATTCCAGTGGTCTAAGTTGCTTCTAACTTATTACACGTCTTCCACTGCAGGGAAAATCAACCTTCTACCACTGCCAAATTCTAATCCAAGGGGAAAAAGTACTACTAATGTTTTCTGAAAATGTTTCTTACTGATGTTTAGTGGTTTCAAGCAACATAAGTTTATGATCTTACAATTCTGGAATTTGAAAGTCTAAGGTATGTCTTCTGGGATAAAATTATGGTGTCGGTGGATCTGTTCTTGCTGCAGCTATAGTGGAGAATGTTTTCCTTGCTGTTCCCAGCTTCTAGAGATTGAGAGCTCTCCACAGTTTATGGTTCCATCCTCTATCTTAAAACCCCCCTCCACACCCATTGCTTCCACAATGAGATCATCTCTGATTGTGATCACCCCACCTGCTTTTACATGTACTCCATGACTACACTGGGTCCACCTGCATAATTCATTATGCTATGTAGAGATCCATTAATTTCATATATAGAGTCCACTTTGCCATGTGAGGTAGCATAATCAGAAGTTCCAGCTGTGAGGACACAGCTATATTTTGGGGACCATTATTCAACCTACCATAGCATGAAATCCAAGAGTGAAACCCATATCCTTTTCACTCATATCCTACCAATCTGAGATTAGGCACACAGCAGCAAGGGTGAATATATGCCCAGTCAAAAACTCAGTGGTATGGTATGGGTGAAGGATTCTGAAACCTAAAAGAAGATCAGAAAAAGACAACCTGGGCATGTCAGTCAGGACTATGCAAATTCAAATGATACACTTGAGAAAAGTTTAACAGTAAGACTATTCACAAGTATACAAAAACGTTACAGACAACCTACATGAGAAGGTGATCCACACTGAAGGCAACAACACCTAAGAGTTGTATCAGCCCTCGCTCTGATGTGGCAAAAAGAGAATATACTAATGTCTTAGGGTGACTGTGACAAATGACCACAAATAAGTTAAAACAACAAAATTTATTATCTCCATGTTCTAGATGAGAGACACCCAAAATGATAGTGTCAGCAAAGCTCCCTCTCAAGGCTCTAGGAAAGAATCCTTTGCCTTTTAGCTTTTGGTGGTGATGGAAGTCTTGGACTTCTTTGGTTTGTGGCATCATAAATCTCTGTCTTCACAAATTCTTTTTCCAGTATACTCTGTATATTCCTCTGGTTTTCAAGTTGAATTTCTCTCTCTAGCTCTCTCTCTCTCTCTCTCTCTCTCTCTCTCTCTCTCTCTCTCTCAGTCTCACTCTCCCCCCTCGCCGTCTCCCTCCCTTTCCCCCTCCCCCTCTTTTTCTGTCTGATATGTCTCTCTCTCCCTCCTTCTCATTTACCCCTCATCCGTCTTCCTCTCCTTTCCTCTCTCTCCCTCCTTAAAATGACACTAGTCATTGGGTTATGGCACATTCAATCGCAGTAAACTCATCTTGACCTGTAATGACTATCTCCAAACATGGTTACAATCACAGGTACAGGACACAAGCACTTAACTAACTTACAGAAGGACCTATCTAGGTTACCAGGCACTAGACAGGGGTCTTCCTGCATAAAAGGTATTCTCTCTAGCTCAGGAATGCAGCCACCTTACTGCAACCCACCATGAAAGCAGCGGTTATAATACACACTTTAACCATACTCTCCCCACACCTTGACACCCTGCTTCCCAGTGGCTGAACCCAACTAGAATCCAAGGTGACATCATGAGTGCAGCATTAATTCCATAATAATCATCCATCAAAGCTTCTTGGAACAGGTGCAGGCTGGAAATGGTTGTAGCATGGATATAGAAAAAACAGATTCTGCCTGCGGGGGGACAAAATGTTTCAATCACTATGATCTTTATGAAAACAATACCTAGAAGATTAACCAAACAGACAGTTGAAACCAATTAAATATGTTTTGTTTCCCACATTTTTGTGGCACCTAACTAGATTTATTATATCTTAAACATTAGAGTGACTACAAAATCTAAAAGATGGTAGATATTGTGGCTTAACTACCAAAGTGCAGAGAGCACCTGACTACCTTCCATAACAAGGGATCTTTTAATTTTGAGAAAAATTGTGGAGCCTTGTCCACAGGAATATTTCCTCTGCCAACATCCTGATGATGGCTATTTTCAAGATGCTCAGAGTGGCACAATGACACACAGAGGAACAAAAAGGAAGTTTTTGATAGGCATTTTCAGAGCATATGAAAAAGAATACAAATGAGGGAGAACTTAGCTAGGTTCAATACTCTATTGACTATAATTTATAAAAGTCCTTTAACATAGATAACTGTAATCTATAGAAACTAAATATAAAATACAAAAAAAAAAAACTGCATTAACACGATTTTAACAATTCGCAGTCATTCTCAGTAAACTAGGAGTTACTGATTGAAGCCCACTGGTGATTGCTCCCAAGACCATTCCTGATGACAGCCCACAAATTATCTAACCAAAATAAAAAGAAAACTGTAAGCATTTTAGAGTCATTAACATCAACTTTCTATTTTCGAAAAGCAGATTACTAGTGCAGTGCCATATAGAAATACTCATTCCTTTAATAACTTTTTCAAAAATGTATGTGACATTTAGGTAGATTCCTAAATGACTCAATTAATGCAGTATGTTCTCGTCTCTATTTGAGAAAGTTTAATGTATGCTCTAGTGACAGCTATAGTCTTTGTGTCCAAGTGCATATAAGTAAATGCATGCATGTTCACTGGAAAACAATTTCTCTCAATATTTCTCTTTAATTTCATATAACTTCTTACTCTCCCATTTCATGAGATACAGGGTGGTTTATCTGCCTGGTACTTTTGGAAACAGTAATCTGAACTAACACAGCTTGTTCCATGTATCTCTGCCTTTTGCTTGAATTGCAAAACTTCTGAAATATACTACGTGGCATAAGACCTAACTCAATTCCCATTATGGTTTAGATCTAGAATGTTCTTCCAAAATCTCATGTGTGTAAAACTAGAAAATGAGGGTGCTATACTCATCAGTAGATTGATACAATTTCAGTAGCTGACTGCGCTATTAGGATTTGGGCCCTATTTGGAAATGGATCACTGTGCACATGATAGATGGGTTTATTCTTGTCGCCGACTCCTCTCTTCTCTCTCTACTTCTTGTCTTCTGTGGGATGAGCAACTGTACTGCCCAGGCCTCTTCAGTACTGCTTCTGCCTTCAAGCCAGCCAACCATGGTCTGAAACCGTGAGCTAAATAAACATCTTCACCATTACACTGTTGATGGTTGGTATTTTGTCAAAGGATTCTATCTTTGCATGTAAGTGAGTAGAAAAAAGTTATCTACTGTTAACTTTGGGTTCAGCCTTAATAAGCACAGGTAGCCAAAAGAACCATCTGTCTTCCAATATGGCTTCTTCCAGTAATACAGTTGATAATGGTTTCTAAAACTTCTTCTGTGTTTCACTCCCCACTGTTTGCCAGAAGGTGAGTAGACAATGATTTCTATTTATTGGAGACCTTTGTTAACCCCTCCTGAAATGCTAGGACATGCACATGAAAATGTCTAATTTGGTGATACATATGGTGTCATGATATCAACTTGTGGCTTTGAGGCCTGCTCTTTAGTATACAAGGAAAAGCAAACAAATTTAGATGGTTAGACAAAATTTATGTGAGGCTATAGCAGTTAAGAGCTGTGCCCCAGAAAGGAAGCTTTAAGTCAAGGGTCTTACATTGCCTCAGTTATTTCTTCATCACCAGGACATAATACTCAACACCTCCAGTTTAAAGGAGGATAGACGTCTTTTGGCTCACATTTGTAGGAGTTTCAATCCTTGCATGGTTGGCAGCATGATGGAAGGGCCATGGTAGAGGACAGTGGCTTATACCATGATAGCAGAGAATCAAGAAAAGAGTTAGGAATGCAGACTAAACCCTACTAGATCACACCCACAGTGACCTACCTCTTCTGACCATACCTTACCTCCTAAAACCAAGTCAGCTAAAATGACCCATAATCTTGATTAGATTCTGAACACATGAGGCGTTGGGGCCATTTTGGATCTAAGTCATTACGTACAGCATCTTGAAATTGGAGGGCTTACTAGATACCAGTGATAGTAAAATCTCTACATTTCAGAGCTTCTGATGGGTTTTCACAAAACTGCCTGAGTTCACTCATTCAGAAGAAGTTTGGCTTTTTGTTTCAAATCTTGTTTGCTTGTTTGCTTCCCTCACTACTAAAGTACTCTGAGAGCATTCACAAAAAAACAAAAAACAAACAAACAAACAAACAAAAATAAACACTTATGTCTTACCTTGAGTTCAGCTTGGAGGAAAGTCAGTCTAATTCCAAAAAAGACCTGAGCATTACCCCACTTGAATTGCTGCTTCTACCAGCTGGAACGAGCAGAGGTAGAACCTTGGGAAAAAAACATTTAGGTATCTTCAAGGGCATAGGCAGCCTGAGCCAGAAGGCAAGAAGGGAAAGATGCTGGATATCTTTAATTCAGCATCAACAAGGCATGTAGCTTCAAGCTTCAGCACAGGTTAGCATCACTAAGGAAGTACTGCTGGTTCTGAAGAAAAACACTAAGAGCAAAGGTCTATTCTGAGGAAAATCATTTCCACCTATTTTAGGAACACTGAGCATTGTATTTTTAACTGCTCTTAGCAATATTTCTATCCCCGGTACCGAAAAAAAAAAATGTTGAAAAAAAAAAAAAAAAAAAAAAAAAAAAACAGTATTTCTTCATTTGTCACATATAGCTAGAGTGCCCTGTCTAGGCAAGCATTGCAAGCAACATCAAGCACCCTAAAAGTCAGTCTGTATTTGGGGTTAAATACTGAGAATTGTGGAAAGACTAATCCTGAAGTCATGCTACATGTCCCTCAGTTTAAGAATGGAAAGCTCCAAAATGATCACTTAGAAACTTTGGCATAAGGTCTTTAATTGCCTTTTGATTAGCACATGTTTGCAATACATAATGAAAACATTCACTGTGGAAAGATGGCTCACTTACACAACACATCTTACTCCTTTACAATTCCGCTAACAGTGATGTCAGCTTTGGGGGAACATGCCAGAACCTGGAATGGAAGTCAGGAGTCTTAAGCAAGAGTTGTCAACTCCAATAGCTCCTGGAAATACGCTTAAGGAATAGTAATAGCAGTCTTAAGCCCAAGGGTTGAAGGATAGGAGAGAAACCTAGCAGAGACAGAAGGCCAGACAATTCCATAAAAGAGACAACAAAGCAGCTTTGAGGGTGGAACAGAAAACACTCAAACCTGTAAAGAGAAATGCTGCATCCATGAAAGAGAAAGTTCATCATAAACTCAGTGTGAGAATCAGTGGAGATAAAGGGAAACATAAAAAATAAGAGGAAAAGGATCTTCAGTAAGATAAAATTAATGTGGTGAAGTTTTCTTAATTTTGTGCATTTATTTTCAGTGGCTGTACAACACATGCTCATCAGTTCAGTGGTTTAAAACAGCGTATATTTATCATATCAAGACACCCTCCCTTGAATATGGTCTAGGCAGTTTACACTAGCTTTTTGCTCACAGTATTGCAAGGCTGACCAAGAGATGTGCTCTCTCCTAAGACTGAGGGTCCCACCCAAGCTGATTCAGGTGGTTGGCAGAATTAATTTCTTAACCTTTATGACACTGAGTTCATCCACATCTTGCCAGTTGTCTGCTGAGGACTCCTCCCTGCTCCTAGAGGATGTACTCTGGATTCTGCCACAGTGGCCCCATAGCCCTTCATACCATGGCTCCTGCTTATTCTTAACCAAATGACATTCATTTCACTGACACTCCCCTCTGCAAGCTGCCAGAGAAAAGGTCCTGCTTTTACAGGACTCCCTTAATTTGGTTAGGCTCACATAGACAGTCTTGCTTTGCTCATAAAATATCACATTCTCACAGTTGCAGTTGCACCTATGCTCAAGTGAATTATATAACACTAGCAACACAGTGAGCTGGGGATTCTGGGACCACCGGAGTACCCTGCTTACCTTCTTGTGCCAAAATAAATTAATTAATGAATTAAATGTAAAAAGCTGCAATGTCTACACTGCCATTTTCTGAATTAGAATACTCAGTAACCAAAGGTAATCTTTTTTTTTTTTTTAACCAAGTGTAGTAAGTGTATACTGTTCAGCTTTTATTATGAGGTAAGAGTTTGGTTCATGCAGATAATTCTGCAATGAATGTTGAAACTAAGACATTCTCTATCACGTCTTGTTGGTATTAGAGCACAAGTGCACTTGCATCATTAAATTCTGGACTCTGCTAAACTAATAATGCCTGGATGAGAGCTCTGGAGATTAAAGGCAAGCAGACTTTTTACTCATTTCTAGTAGGGAAAAGGGTGTGTGATCATCTTGCACACAATACTAACTTTTTGAGTCCTTAAGAATAAAGACCCTTGGCCTCAGTTTCTGATGTTTCTTCTCTCAGATGACTTAAGAACTGCCAATTTCCAAAGCATCACTTAGAATACACTGGACAAAAGGAATCTGAGATCCTATTTTTACATAAAATTTCACACTAGTAACTGAAAGACAAAAAAATTTATTATTAACTTTAATTCCTTTAAATTTGAGTGTGCTCGGTATTTAACTTCTAAGAGTATTTCATCCTTAGACTCCACTTTTTCCTTAAGAATACAATAATGGAAAGATAATTCCTTTTGAATTAGAAGCATTTCTGGGATAGCAGAGATAGAATACAACAGAATAGAAATGTCATGGTGCCCTATTTTCAAGTATATTTGCTTTCACATGAAACTAGAATTTCTGAGTTATATACACACTATATCTGTATATTCGTTCTTGGCTATCATACAAAATACACTACTTGCTGCAGGTTTTAGCGAGAATGCTTTGCAAGTCATTTAATACAAAGAAAGTGTTTATTATGTCTCCAGCACATACTAACCATTGCCATGTTTTAGCCCAGTGTTCCTAATAATAGCAGCATCTACCTTAGAGACTCTCAAATGAGGTTCAGTACTGAGTCATCCAGTGAGCATCAGCTCACCTTGGATTCTTTAGCTCATCAAAGTTTCTTTCATGTGATTGGCTTAGGATGTTCCCAGGGCATCAGGCTTTCCTAAAGGCAATAAACTTAGTGGCACACACCTAAGACTTAAATCCCACCTCTGCCACTCACTGGTTATCGGATAGCATTGGACAAGCTACCTCTTAGCACTTCAGTCGTCTCATGTGGCATGTGGGAATTTCTCCACTGCTTGCTTTCACAGGCTATTTTAAGGATTAAATTGCACAGCCTATGCAAAGCACTTAGCAAAGTGCCTGTGGTAATATGTTCACAAAGTGGTAGCTATTAGTCAGACATATTAAACATCTACAACAATGGAAAATACAGAAGTCACATGCTTACTGGTGCTTTTTGTCAAAATAATTCTGTAATTTATTTAGATCACATATATTATAAACCATCATTGTATACTTAGAAACCTGAAAACAAAACCTACAGAATTTGTTTTCTTTTCCCTTTCACTAATATCCATTATGAATACTTTATTAGGAATATTTTGTCATTTTTCTCTCATTCAATTATAAGTTGCCAAGTTTTCTTTGCTTTTTCTAGCTTTACATTCATTTGTATCTGGGTGTAAAATTAAATATCTCAGTGGTGCCTTTGGGTCATATGCTGAGCTCTATCTTAACTGTAACAACCTGCCTCTGGGCCAAGCCTTTGCAACTCTTCTCATCTACTTTAATGTTTCTGACTGCTGTTATGTAAGCTAAATAGATAATTTCACTTTTCTACGCTTTTCCTTAAGGATGACCACACCCATGGGTCATATATAGTTACTGATATGTACACAACAATCATTTCAGTGCCTTAGATTTTAAAGGGCAGATAAATTAGAGGAAAATACCACTTTTCATGCATTAGACTAGCAAAAACAAAAAGAACAAAAAGCATATCCTATAATACTCATTAGAGATCTGTCTGTAATATTAAAAATCTGGGGACAACGTAAATATTTGACAGGAGAGGAATAGCTAATGAAATTATGATATCAGGCAGAGTGTTGATATAGGTCCAGACATAAGTAAATGGAATAACATTGTCCAAAAATAAATACATACAACCACCTCACCCTCCCACAATGATCACTACAATCCATAATTTTTTTAAAAAAAATTACAAAGGCAAATAAGTATTGGCAAGGAAGTAGAGAAATTGGAAACATTCAATATTGCTGTTGGGGGAAAAAACTAGATCAGTCTCTGTAGTAAACAATTTGTCAGCGCCCCCCAAAATTACAGTTAGTATTACTGTATGACACAGCAATTCCACCTCTATTCACATACTCAAGAAAACTGAAAACACAAAACCTTGAACATAAATGTTCAAAGTATCATTACTCATAAAATCTCCAAAGTTGAAACAAATTTCCATCACCTGATAAATAAATAATGTACACATGCATTGGAAAGTTATCCATAAAACCAATGTGTTCATACATGCTACAAAGATAAACAGTAGAAATACCATATAGAGTAAGGCATCCAGGCACAAAAGCCTGATGTACCAGTACTGTATGAGCCCTTTGATATAAAATTTCAGGAATACAGAAACTCATAAAGACAGAAATTATATTATTTGTTAGTAGGAGATAGTAGATAATAAAATGGAGAATGACTGCTAATAGGTCTCTTGTTGGTTCTGGAGTTACCTAGTAGTGCTGTTGACACGTTGCAAATGTACTAAACCTTCTGACCTGTGCATTTTAAAATGATAAATGGTGTTGCACATGAATTGTATCTAAAGAAAAATCTATTAAAGTTGTAGTCTAATTTCTAAAATTTCTGCTTATTTCACTAAATTAAAGCCTTTTAAATATTCTCTCACATTTAAAGATTTTCCAGTATTCTTTATGTTGTTTTATTCTAATAAACTTTTATTTTTCCCAGTGGTATACTTCTAATTGGAACTGGTCACCAGTGGAAAGTAAACACTGCCAAACTGAGTTATGCTCATTGCAATTTCGAAAATTCCTGAAAAAATTCAGAACAGTTTAGCTTCTATCAACTTCTTCCTGAAGAATTCACAATGCTTCCATGGACTTTGTCTTACCACCAAAAACAGTTAAGAAATTGTTGGTAAGAAAGGGAACATGTGATATTATCCAGCAAACGCTTATTACAAGGGAAAAGAGCAGAAACACTTTTATCAGAAGCTCTACATATTAAAAATCAAATGATTAGAAATGTTTGAGGAGCTCAATTATAAGTCATTGTCTCTTAGGTTTCTCCACAAAGCAACACACACACACACACACACACACAGAGGTTCAAATATCAGATCTTTGTGAGCCCTTGATTTAGGGGAAGATACTGGAAGGAAGACTTTATTCCTCCCTTTGCTCTCCTCAATATCCTCCCATTTTGGTGCCTATGCCTTAATTCGTGTGGAATCTTTTTTTCTGGGGAGGCTTCTCAGCTTCCAGCCCAGCCCAGCTATAAATTTCCATGGAATCTTGCACTCTCTTTTGGAAATGCAATCCTGGATGCGTAGTTTTCCTATATTGCCCATCCAGGTACATAGTATGCAACTCCCTAGATCCCCACAAAGCCTCCCACCTTGTACCTTGCCGCATCCCAGAATATTCCACCACACTCCTGAGACTCCTTCTAATATTAAGATCCTTCTCTTGCTTCTTCTTGCCTCAGCTCCTTCCCCCTCTCTTCCTTTCCTTTCTTTCAAACTAGAATTTCCATTTTATTCATAAAGAGCCTATAGAGGTATATAGAAGAAATATCTCACAGATTCATAGGTTCAGAAATTATCCTCATACACACATATCTGAAAAAAATCAATTCACGGAACTTGCCATATCAAAAACATTTCAGTGTTCCCATCTATAAAACAAAGGAAGGTAAACAGCTAAACTCCACAGAAAAATATAAATCCAAAGTTATATATAATTTGTTTCACTAAAATACAACAGAAATTCATTCTCAAAGCCAGATGGAAATACATACAATTTCTTGAGTAGAGGAAAAATACTCCTTATCCTAGCCACAAGCAAGGAAGAAACAATTTCATAAATCAGTAATAATTGCAATTACATTAAAAATTTATATATAAATAAAGGTTTTATAAAGGATGAGATAAAAATAAAAAAAGACTGTACATTATTCTATTAAAAATTCCTTTAAATTACATCTACTCTTTAGAATGGTTTAATGTGTTTTTGCATTATACTTTTAAGCTTACACTAAATTTTTTAAAAGTCCTTCTAAAACATAGTGAGGTTTTTTTTCCATATACTACATAAATTTGAAAATTATTCCTGCATACATTTTTCTACAAATGCATGCTTTCAAAAATAAACTCAAGTAAAGTCTTAAATCCTGCCTCCCTACTGGAAACAAGGAATGTTTATTTCCTAGGTTCAAATTTCCATGTAAAAGCTTATTTTACGTTCTCAGATTAACCACTGATTCCTGTGCAATCTGAGTGACCAAACTTAGCCTTCTAGTGAGAAGCAACAGTCAATTTATCTGCAGTCTTCTTACTATACCTTAGAGGCAGGTAAATAAATACCTCCCCAGAGTTTCCAGTGTCTGTGGCTTCATTCAAAAATGAAAACAGAACACACATCTCTCCCTGGAGAATGATGAAGTTACTACACCCAGAACACAAAGTCAAGTCGCCATGACCTAAATTTAGGAAAAATGCTATCCAGGGAGCCGTGCTAAAGATGTTTTAGATGAATGGCTGTTACGGAATGGGTAGTGCTTCCACGCAAGAGATATTTCACTAAAATATCATTAATCCAAGTGAAACCAGCAGTATCTTTCTAACAAGTTGTGATTTCTAACTGTTCAAACTTTCTGAGTGATTGTATTAAAATTCCTCATTCAATTGGCTACACAGCATTACTATTCCATTATACATTTTCAAGAGTAGGGAGAGAGAGAGAGAATAAAAAAGAATTATAGTACCGTGTATGTTACTGAAATGACCTCAAACCTAAATAGCATAGTTCCCTCTCATTTAACCAATGCATATTTCATTTTTACTATCATATAAGATCTCAAGTTATTCTAAATTATTCATGATCACTCCTTCCCAGTAACATCCATATGTTCTCACGCACCCAAAAGAGAAAAGCCATTTCCATTCTTGATTACTAGCATTTGCAACTTATTACCTTCCTTTCAAATGAAAGAAGGTTGAATCAAAAAAATAATCACTGGTATGTGGGCAACAGTTAAAGTCCAGTGTCACATACTAACATTAATTTTAGCCAAAAGTTTCATGTTGAATTAATGATGTATGCTACTGGCGGAAATCTGATTAGATAATTTAATTTTAATTTTATTACTGAAACATTGGAGATTTTGCAGAACCTTGAAACATAGCTGTCACAAAGCAAGCATTCCATATATATTCGTTCAATGAACAACAGACATGACAATTTCATTTTAAATGTTAAAAGGAGATACACGTATTTTAAATGTTCCATATACTTACTGAAATAAATTTTCTGTAAATACTTAACAACTTATAAATTAAATATTGAAAATATTAACTTTTTTCCAGGGTCAAATATATGTTACTTATTAAATCCATATTAAAGAAAGCCTAAATGACTGTACACTTAAAAATTCACTTTTTCACTATGTTATCAACAAAGCCAGAATATCTAACCTGTAATTAGACTCTGGTTATAAAATGTTAAAGAAAAAGTTAAAATATAAAATACCACATGAAGAATATATAAAGAAAATAGGATCCAGCAACCTATTGTCAGAAGTTGTTGTCTGAAGTGTCACTATTATTGAAATATATGCAAAAACTAAAAATTGTATCACTTTAAGGAGGTTTTCAAATAATGCTTCACTTTTTTTTAGTGGGTTCATGTTCTGTGAAATCCTGCCAGATCAGCTAGCATTAAATGAGAATATTTTTCTTCCCAACAGTAGAATATGGACACCTGTTCTCTACAAACCCATTCTGTAAGTTCACTCACAAACACAGTCATTAACCCTCAAAGTATTCCATCAGGAAGTTAGGAATCATTAGATATTTATAGTTGGCTGAAGTTACATGTTCTGGAAAGCCTTGGGGGCATAAACGATCTCATAACTTATTACACTTTCCATGTGTTCTAGAACTGAAAGTGGACAAATTCACAGGGCTTAAATCACTATTTCAAGACTTAAAAGACCTATCTACTTTAACTTAAAAACCTTGTGAATTTTTCCCCTTCCTTAACAAGAGTCAAGTAATGAAATGTATCTCTTTCAGCAGTGAGCCAACAACTGCATTGAGTACAAACAGGATAGCTGTTGTAATTAAGTAGCAGAGAATATCAGATTGAATAAAAAGCAGCAACTATATATGCCCTTTCCAAAAGATATCCTTTCAAATATAGGCCTGACAAATTGGAAGAAAATTTGAAAAGATTTACCATGTAAGTCTAACCATAAGAAAACTGTGTTATATATTAGTATTAGACAGTGCAGATGCTAACATAAATACAGTACTATTAAAATTTTAAAAACCAATAACATATAATAATAAAAGGATCATATTCTTAGGATGACATAATCCTAAGTGTGTAGATGCCTAATAACAAGAGTTTCAAAATACCATAAGTATAAAATGATACCTCTAAAGGGAGAAAGAGAAATATCCTCAATAATAGTTGAAGACTTTAAGAGTAGTGTTAGCTATGAATAAATCAAGCAGATCTGAAAATTCTCATAAAAATATAAATAAGTACATGACCTCTGTAGAAGCACAGAAAACTCAGTCACTCAGTTAGACCTGACCAGCATATAAAGCTCTAACCCAAACCACCAGTATATACATTCTTTTCAAACACATTGAGAACATCCACCAAGACAAACCATACACTGCTTCACAAAATACAGTGCAAAAAGATCAAGGGACTGAAGCAATAGTATGCTATGTGATCACAGAAGTTCTAAATTAGAAATTAACAACAAGGGATAAAAGTTCAAAATATAAATATTAGAAAATCAGTTATACTTCTAAATAACACAAGATCTACAGGAAAAAAAATTAATATGAATTAGAAGGTATATTGGAATCATAAAGTCATGATATATAAATACTCTGTACTGCAGAGGAAGCAGTAACTGAAGTTCATAGTTTTACCTTCACAGAAAGAAAGGCTTAAAATCCATGCTCCATAGTCTCACTTTAAGAAGCAAAATTAGTAGAACTAATGAAACTGAAAATAAGTGTACCAAAGAAAATGCTATTTTAAAAGTGCATGAGTCAATGAAATTTATAAAAGACAAATAACAGGGAAAATCAACAAAGTGAAATATTGTTTCTTTGGTACTTTAGTAAGGTTGATAAGTCACTAGCAATACTGCTCAGAAAATGTAGATATAGGAGAGAACATAAAATCTAAAAGAGTAATAAAAAGGACAATAGCACAATAGGGCATAAAAACATTAAAATGAAATGAGGGAAAATATGGTGATCGATTTCATGCCAATAAATTCAGTAAAGTTGATATAAAGGAAAACTTTCCTCAAAAACACAAATTACTACCATTAATGCCAAGTGAAGTAGAAAATCAAAGTAAACCCAGATCTATTTAAGAAATTGAATTATAATAAAAGCTTTACTCATAAAGCAAACTTCCATCAACATAGCAGCATTGGAGAACTGCAACATAAATAACACAAATCTTACAAAAAAAAAAAAAAAAAAAAAAAAAAACCTTCCAAATCATAAAGAACACTTTCTAGCTCATTTTATGATGCTAATGTCATCACAATATCAAAACCTTAAGAAATATTAAGGAAAAGAAAATTACGGGACAATATTATCTCAAAAAGTAATTTTTGAATCATTTACAACTAATCTTAAAACTACACAATACATATAAATGGTAGAAAATCCTCAGCACCTCAAAAATGTCATCATTTTCATGATAAAATTCTTGGAAAAGTAACAGAAATAAGACACTTCAGCATGACAAAAGAACTCAACAAAATCCCACAGCTATTTTTATTGGTGAATGTTTGTAATCCATAAAAGCTGCAGTCATCTTGAGAATTGGTATGTCAACATATAACATCATAATGAGTTTTACTTTCCCTTCTCACTCAGTTTTCCCTTCCACTCCTTAACCCACACTGGATTCCTGATGTTGAAAATTCAACCTTTTCTGTTCTATACTCAGAAAGAAGACAAAAATATCTATTGTCACTCTTCTAGTTGCCATTATAATGCAGGTCCTAGACTGTGATAAGGCAAAGAGAATATAAGTATTCAGAGAGGAAACAAATGTAAAACTGCCAGTTTCAACAAACAATAGAACTGTGGATTAGAAACTTCTCTTAAAATCTAAAAAGGAAAAATAAACCAAATTATAGTGTGAATTAACAATGTTGCAAAATCCAAGATTACAGCACTACTTGGATTTCTAAATATGTTAATAAAAAACGAAAATAAAAGTTTAAAGGTTGCACTTAAAACAGTATATGATAATATTAAACACCCAGGAATAAATCTCACAAATGCATGCAATAGTCCTTTACTGAAAGTCACAATCATAGTTATAGTTGAGATAAATATGATGACCTAAATAAAAGGGAGACAGGCTCTGATCACTGATTGACAGGTTCAGTACTGTAAAGATGTTTATTCTCCCTAACATGGTTGGTACTTAGAGTGCAATTCCTTTCAAAGGACCAACAGATCTTATTAGAAATAGATAATTCTAAATTTTACATGGACTAGCAAAGAATTTACAAGCACCATAATCTAAACAGAAAGAAAAAAGAAAGAAAGAAAGAAACTGAAAGATAGTATTGGATTTCAAAACAATATCTGAGATAGTACAAAATTCACATAATGACAGACCAATATATCAGTACAAGGGAATAAAATAGAGTTCAGACGCCACATATATGCTAGCTAGTTAGCTGGCTCGCTTGCCTGCATGCTTGCACCCTCTCTCGGTCTCTTTTCCTCTCTCCCTCTTCCCTCTCTCCTTTCTTCTTTCCTCCCTTCCTGCATTCCTGCCCTCCTCCCTTCCTTCCTCTCTTCCTCCCTTTTTCTCCAGGCAAGACACTAAGTCCTACATGAAACTGAAAGTCTTTTTATTAAATGTTGCTGAAAAATGGATATAACTTTAAAAATGATCCCCAAGCCTTATGTTACTCTATAAACAAGTATTTATTTGACACGGATTGTAACTCTACACATAAAACATCAAATTATAAAGCTCTCAGAAGAATCCATAGGAGAATATTTTCACGAACACAGCAGTCAAGCAAAATGTTAATTTCAAAATTTTAAAACATGATAAACTGGATTTCATCAAATTTAAAAGTTCTCCTCATAAAACCATCATCAAGAAAATTAATAAGCAAGCCACAGTATGAGAAAAAATATTAGCAACACACTTGTGTGCTAAATATATAAGT
Source organism: Cavia porcellus (assembly GCF_034190915.1). Classification (NCBI taxonomy): domain Eukaryota; kingdom Metazoa; phylum Chordata; class Mammalia; order Rodentia; family Caviidae; genus Cavia; species Cavia porcellus. Next base: position 57,266,574 of record NW_026947496.1, read on the forward strand.
AAATGATGAAAACATAAAAAGTCACAATGGGCAATAGACTTGAACAAAAACTTCCCTTAGAAGATATATAAATGATAAATTAGCATATAAAGAGATGCTCAACAGCATTACTCATGCAAATTAAAACTACAGTACAATGCACTTTTCATTTAGAATGGCTAAAATAAAAATACTGACAAATTCTGGGAAGGAGCATAGTCCTTCCTAGGGACACCCAACAAGGCAGGTGGGAACGCCAAATGTTATAACCACTGTGGATACCAGCTCTGTGTATGTGTGTATGACTCAACACACAATTCTTTTCTTAGACATTTACTCAAGGTAATTAAAAATAAGACTAGCAACTGACTGGTACACAAATATTTATGTGATACAAATTTTTAAAATGTCTTATTTCTTCCTGTGAGATTTCACTTATTCAGATCACCAACTGATGATATGGAGCAGCCAATGTATTGAACAAAGACATATGAAGCACTCCACCCTCGAAAAAGGCCATTCTGTGCCATGGGCAAGTGTCAGAGATAGTAGAGAGGCAGAACCAAAAGAGAGGAAAGGCAGAGAAGGTAACTTCCATAGGATCTCTGCAGGGAAGGCAAGTCAGGGCAGCACAATGGCTGAGAACGGTTAGTACGAATCACTTAGATAGACTGTGGGGGATACACAAGCTATACATCTTCATCTTCACACAGTATTTAAAGTCCAAATGGAAGAAAGAGGACACCCGTTTTAATCTAATACAAGTAGTGCTCCCTTCCTTTTATAACTTTTTTGAAAGAAAGAAGTGGGAAGGGTATATATATATATATATATATATATATATATATACCTTCACTGAAATACTGTAGCTGAGATGTTTTACACATGCATGGAGAATCACGAGAATGAAGGATTTTGATGAGCCCATATCCATAAGGCACATGTGTGCATGTGTGCAAATGAAGTAAAGCTAGAAGTAGTGAAAGAATGACAAAATGTTATAAATTCTCTATTCCTTTTACGTATGATTGAAACAGAAATAGGAGTATCTAATTCATATTACTTTAAATGCTGAATTACTGTCCATAAGTCCTAACTCTTAAGGATTTTCTGTAAAAGAACTGTGGAAATGAAGCCCTTGTGAACCACAGAACTAATTACTTACTGACATTTGCAGTCTCAAAGTGCATTAGGTTTCTCATTTTGAAATCAGGTTCTAGACAAGAAAATAACTGACCATATTTATAAAATAATGAACGGAATCTAATTTTATCTTTGTACTTGATCCAAGCCTCACACAGACTAACACTGTCTTTCTTTTGTAGTGCCAAATATCAAAACATGACTTGATCATCTACACACTTTAAGGCACACTGGAAGATTAATACATTAGTTACTGAGTTTTACAAAATCTTTATCATTTCAAAATATAAATAGCTGCTTTAAGAAATCTAATGATTTCAACAATTCAAATAGACAAAGATAAAAATGTATTTTAATGTCAGACAAATACAGATAAAAAGAGATCTATTCATGCCTACTTAAGACAGCTTTGTTACCTGCCAAAATGAAGTACAGAAGAACAAATGAGAATTGTATTCTATTTCATTTCACCTTTCCACAGAGGCATAGTATGAAATTCTTTTCTTGTAACTTCCTTGTTAAAATTACAATCTATAAACTAGAATACCAAGCCACTGGGATAATGGTTAAATTACTGTGTTGGCATTCAGACTTCATTTCCTCAAAGATTTCAGAAGTTGTGACAAGCTGCTAGATATCTTCAAATCACAAGAAAAACAAAATATCCTTATCTTGAATGGAACAGGTCAAGACAGCAAACAAAGCTGGGTATGTAGCCCTCGGCAATGTTTTCTCTAGAGAAGCCAGATCTAAGAAAAGCACTTATCAAAATATTTGTTCCTCTCTAGTGATGGGGGTCTCGTGATAGGGAGGTTTTCACCCACATACGTAAAAGATATTTAATCAAGAAATCACAAATCACAAAAATATCATTAATAAAGCAAGAGTAGAAAAAATTGTTAAAATACACCTCCCTGCTAACTTCCTTACCTGACTGATTACCTGAAACACTTCCCTTCACCTTGAAGAATATAACACACCTTTCTCTATTTCTTAACTTCCATCAGTGGTGAAGTATACACTGTAATGTGTGGGGCAAAATTTAATAAGAAAATATAACAAGCAATCAATTAATAAATAATTATTGCAATTGAGCACAGAGCTTTCCACACTAGGTGCAAATCCTTGCTCCTGAATAGTCTTGTTCTGAGACATGATTAAGCGAACTGAACCTCACTGCTTCCAAGTAATCAAAGGATAGTTCTCACTTTATGGGGTGATTGTAGGAGTCCGTGAATTCACACATATAAGACACTTAAAAGTTCCTGATACATGTTGTAATAATTATACACATTTCATGTTGCAAATGAATAAAGCAACAATTCAAGCAAAACACTGTTGAATGCTATCTAATGTGAGAGCAAGAGCGAGTGAGAGAGCAAGAGAGACAGAGAGAGAGAGAGACAGAGAAAGAGAGAGAGAGAGAGAGAGAGAGAGAGAGAGAGAGAGGGAGAGAGAGAATCTTTTCTGAGTAATTCTGAAACCATTTAAATAGAGAGTATGAGAGTGTGTGCAATGTCTGCTGCCAGATTTTACAGTGCTTGGATGAACTGTGTCTGCCAGCCACTCTCGCCCCACATCATCAAGGTTGAGCTTTTCCATTTCTCCTTAATCTCACAAAAACCCAAGAAATAGGAGATCTACCAGCCGATAAAAATGACAAAAAGGAATCCCAGCTTTGTTCAGTGTGAGAACTTATTTGCTGGCATATATCGTGGTTTCATGGAGTTCCTCCCTGGTTGGCCACAAACTAGGTCAGTTGGATTGTATGCATATCCATTTTAGTGGTTTTTGTCAATGAGATAAGAGCAGAAATGACTTGTGTCTCCTCTGGGCAGAGCTTGAAGACAACTGCACAACTGGTCACACTGTCTTTTTATATCATGCAAGCCAAAACTGTATTTTCCATCAACCTGGGTCCCTAAAGCACTCAAGAGGGCAGATTCCATCTGCCACTTACATTAAACATGCAGCAAAAGCAAGAATTAAGCTTTAACCATATTAAGCTGGAGTAATTTTTAAGGATTCAGCCTGTCTGACTGATACATGAGCAAAAAGAGGAAAGCTACAAGCAGTTATGTAGTGACCTCTGTTAACGCCAAGATCTTACCCTGTGAAGTGTTATTTATTCTGAAATTTTCAACAACAGAATTAATGTATATGGGGGCAATAGGGGTGGAAGATCGAGCCACCTTGATTTGACATTTTCAAATAAAAGTATACTTTCTAATACAAGAAAGGACTATGTACACAGAGGGGGTAAAAAGTAAACACATACAAAACCAGCACCATAACCGCTTTCCCACAGGGCACGTAAGCAGGCTGGAATCACAGTCCAGACTTTACATACAATAAGCATTTAAGGAGCAGAAAGATGATTAACCTCAGGAGAGGATGGGCACAGAGAAGAAAAAGGTGAGTGCACAGCCAACAGCCAAGGATGCCTGTGCAGTGTGCAGAGAGCTGGCGGAGTCCCCACCCCTTTTGGAGAACCAACACAGGCACTCTAGTTGACTCGCTGGCCAATACCAGGGTCTTTAGAGATCGCAAAGCATGGCGGTAAGATGTCTGGCAAGGCAATTTTCATGTGGCTTTCAAATGAGCTGCTTATCTGAGAGAAAAATTTACTGTTGCTTTGCTTTTATTTCATTTTACTTTATTTTATTTTTGTGGTGCTGGATTAGTACTGGAGCATTATGCATGCTAACTGTGATAGTGGGCTTTTTGCCATTGGGTCAAAATATTTGACAGACACAAATTAAAGAAGCAATGTTTATTTTGGCTCCAGTTTCAGAGGTTTCAGTCTATAGTCAGCTGGTTCTGCAGCTGTGAGCCTGAGGTGAAAGGGAATGTCACAGTGGAAAAGCTCTGCACAGGAAAGCAGCTCACAACATGGCCGTCAACAAAGCAGAGTGAGAACTGGAGAGCCGGAGTATTGGTATGGGCTCCCTCCTTCTATTTTTGTTCATGTAGGTGCCCAGGCTATGGGATAGTGCCACCCACATCCAAGGTGGGTCTCCTGAATAGCATCCCGTCGCATACACTAGCTGGCTCAGGAAACACACAGACATATTCAGAAGTGTATTCTACCAATCTCGTAGGCATCTCTCAGTCCAATCAAGTTGGTAATAAAGAGGAATCATCACACACTAGGCCAGCATTCTACCACTGACCTTTACCCCTAGACCCTTATACTGTGATCTAAATTTACAAATATTTTCATGGTCCATATATATATATATATATATATATATATATATATATGCAATGCTGACATCAATCCAAGGAAGGCTGAATTTTTAATGTTCAGAAGTCACCAAGAGTTATTCACTGTTTCAGAAAATCACATGACCACGGGGGAACCTGGTCAAAAACTTGGTTCAGTGGTGCTGTTTGGTTGGCATCTGAAACCACTGCAGTCATAGTGCTGTTATGATCATACACAAACATATATACTTTAAATATCATATATATATATATATATACATATAGTTATCACTTTAAGTATCAAATATCAAGAAAAATTACTCAGATTTAACTCACACTGTCCTATTTCTTGGAAACTCCAGCTTAACTATAACAAGTAGATACAAGTCCTTGCAATCACAGTTTCTGGGGCAGTCGTGGGCAATTATTTACAGATGAAAACAATAGATCCTATTACAAAGTAATTTCCTTCTTTTGCTGTTTGTGTTATATTTAGGGCTTTACATTGGCTTCTTTGAAATCATATAAGTCTTTTATACAGTATTTTATGGTTCTCAATAAAGGAAGTGTTACCACTGGTTAGCTATACAGATGAGGTCTGAGAATTAACTGAGAAGAGCAATGAAAAAAATAACACTGTTGCTGTAACTCGGGAAGCCTTGAACACCAGGGTGGAAGCTCTGTTTCTTTCTTCACTTTTTCTTGCAAGCAACAGGAAGCTGTAACAGTTTTGTAGTGGAATAGGGTGTGAATATAACCGTATTCTTTGATAATTCACACTCAACCACGTGAGGTGAGATGGGGAGAGGAGAAGGCATAGAGACAGCAGCTACGGTCACTGCGATGTGACAGTGAAGGCTGACATGGGAGATGGCTGGCTGGACCATCTGGGGAATAATGCTGGTTTAAGAGGTGAAGAGAGAATCAACAGTTATTTATAGATTTCTGAAATCTCTGACAGGTAAGATGGATGATCCTAGACAGGATAGGGAAGCGTGAGACAAGAAGACATGTCTGGGAGAAGCACAAGGTGAGGCTCCAGTTTAATCAATGATGAGATATTCAGATAGAAATGGTGATCAGCGGTCAGCAGTGTGACTCAGCATAGAGAGTGATAATACATAGTCAGGGCCCAGAAGAACCAAAGCTGCAGAAGGGATGGAATGACTGTCTCCTAAGAGAGAGACAGACAGAGAGGGAGAGACAGAGAGAGGAGAGGGAGAGGGAATGAAAGAGAGAGACAGAGAGAGAGAAAAAGAGAAAGGCAGCCAAGGCAAAGACTGAGAAAATCTATCATTAAGTGAGGAAAAAAGGATAAAACTCATCCAGATGGAAAAGCAGTTGGAGACACAGAAAGAACTCCAAAAGTTCAATGGGATAAAAGTCAAAGGGGGGAAGGTAGTTGGTGGAGAGCAGTAGCAAAATGCCACTAGAGTTTAGAAGAAACAAAGGCCAAGAACAATCCCAGAACTTGACATTAAGAAGCTGCTTGGATTCTTCATGAATGTCACTTCCCTGGTGGCCAAGCAAGAAGGCAGCCTGGAAGGCTACTGACACAGAGAAAGGCTGAAGAGGCACGTGTGGGCAACCTGCTGTAGAAGTTCAGTGGGATCAAGAAAGATATTGAAAACAACAGCACAGGTCAGCCTGTGGTGGCCGGCATGGTGGTGCAGTTTTGCAATCACAGGACTCTGGAAGGCTAAGGCATGAGTACAAAAAGTTTAAACCCACCCTGAGAAACTTACCAACTTCCTGAGACCCTATCTCAAAAATAAAAACAAATACAATGGCTTGTAATTCAAATCAATACAAATGCCCTGAGTCCAATCTCCAAAATATAATAGGTCACTAATTATTGATTTCCATATATAGTGAGATAAGAAATGATGATTCATGAAGATGGGAGGGTTCAAATTAGATTTAAGAATTGTGAAAAAAAACACTTTTAGCCTAAATATGAGTCAGTAAACTGAAAAACAAAATTAAACACACATTTTATCTAATAATTCTTACTTTAAGAAGCTAATGACAGTACCACAACCACTTTTCCTGCTCCCTGAGACTTCAAAACATTACTGGTCTATGTGGCAACTGCTCTCAACTTGTATTTTGGGTTCTTGTTTACCTGCAGGGAAGGAAAGGTAAAGCAGAGACTCATAACAGGAACTATATTCCAAATGAAAATAGGTCACCTCTATTGGAAAGCTAACCTATATCACTCTTAATAAATTTGGTTTTTGAAACCTTAAATCTGTGAATTATGTGTCTCATCACTCATAAATTCTCCCTAGAAAATCTTTTTTTCATATATTTACACAAAAGTATATAAAACTAAGTCAAAAATCACCACCTTTTACTACTTCATAAAACCAGCAGTCATCAAGCACCTAGTATGTTCCAGACCTGAATACAGAATTAAAATAAACTTAGCTTGGTGAAATGTAAATGAATATGTAAATGAACTCAATATTCTAATTTATATAAGATGTCAAGTATTTTCTGTTTTGTTTTGTTTTTAGAAGATGGCACACAAATTCTGACTAGCAAATTAACTGAGAGTTTTATAGCTTGGCAAATTTGTTTTCACTTTGGAACAATTTCTGACAAAGAGTCTATAATACATTGTGGCTAATTAATGACTTTTTCGTGGTCTGACATACATAATACATGAGCTTTGTGATAGTCTCATCTCAGATCCTCCTGAATTATCTCCAAAGTTTCAAGTCATATAAGTGACAGAAAGAAGGGAAACTATTTTCTCTTCTGTTTCATGACAATTTCTGGTATAAAAGTGATTTTCTTGTGAACAAAAAGTGATATGCAGGCAAGTTGCTTCCAAATTACATTTCCAGAAATGTTAGCATACTAGTGTAGAACTGCTGCTGGTTCTATAAAATATAAGTGCTTACAAAAAGGGACACTTTTCATGAATGTAGAGAACATACTACTTGTACAAAAAGATTAGAACTATGAGTGATCGAGTGCCTAGTGCTAGAAATTGTTACTTTTAATCTCATAGGAGCTACAAGAAGTTGATTACACACATGAAATTAAAGTTCACTAGGTTCAGTTTTCGAAGACTCTATAGTTAAGGAAGTGCACCATATAAAAACCTTATCTCATCTGTGTACTGGTTGAGAATGTTTTAAGAATGGGAACAATACTAGCTTCAGCCTCTACTATTTAGTATCTGTTAAGAAATACATCTTAATAAAGCAAGACGTTTCACCGATTTGGAAATTTTTTTTTTTAATTTGCAAATTCTGATAGAACAGAAATGTCTAACATACATGATTTCCAAAACCCTCCTCTCTCCAAGTCGCACTAAAAGGGAGTAACAGGAGATGGAGTGACTGACAATTCACTCTCCCTGAGGCAGGGTAAAGATGAAGGATTCAGAGAAGTAAATAAAACTAAGGAACATGGAAGCCAAGAGAAGACACTCCCCCTGGAGCATTTTATTTCCCTAACTTGTGGACAGTGAGAGAAGGAGATGAGCTGAAAAGCACAGGCAGATAGCGAAGAGACTGTGAACATTCGATCTATTTTATACTTCCTGGAGATGAGGGCTAGCACAGGGCTGCCATGAGGCTGGCAGAGAGATAGGTTAACTTGCTAGTGGGCAATTCTATTAGTCTCTTTTACAATTAAACACATAGTATTTTAGGCAATGTTCAAAACTTTACTTCCTATTTCCACAAAGGTACTAAACAATATACAAACAAAAATCCACAATTTATTACAAAGTTTAAATAAGTGTACTTTTTCCTCCAAAATCAATGAATTAGAAATCATAGAATGTAATGAACTTGAACACCAAAGATACTTCAAACTGGAAACTCTATAATTGTCATGGGAGAATAGCACTATTTATGAGGCAGAGGTTCAAAGTCTTCAACATGGTGTCTAGACACACTATAAACATAGGAAGTGACCAGAGATTAATCCCTTACCTTTAAAGATGTGATCAATGGTACCCTGAAATTCGATCACATTCCACCTATCCTCCAAACTATCCTAGCAATTTATGTACACTGTCCATTCCATTTATATAGAACTCTAAAAGTTCAGCTTAATGGAAGCAGGGAAAAAGTTCTCCACTCACAACCATTAGTTCACAGGTACCACATAAACAATCTGCCAATCAATTCACAAACTCCTCAAAATCAGATGTACACTAGGTTTGATCCTGAACAGGAAACCACACCTTATCACTTTCATTAGAATAATGATTTTTTTAGATATATAAACCTCTTCATATGAGTAATACATGTGATACACGTCTATATTTCAAGCAAAATCTTCCCTAAGCAAAAATCTTTCTAGAATTACATTTTATCATGCAGAACTTTTTTTTAATGAATAAGGAGAAAGCCAGACTTTGTTCCTCCTAGCTACTGAGCTGTGGCTTTGTGAAATGGAATTTACAATTACTAAAAGGAAAACAGCCCCAAATCCCACAACTCCTTTCACTTAATTATTCATGATATTGATCAGCACATTTATTTTTAAAAACAGATGAAGTTAGGGCAGCACTCATTTAGAAGGAAAACTTCTGATAACTCGCCCTGCTGTGAACTATGGAGTTTCTTTTTCAGGGATTTGTATTTTGTGTATGTAAATTTTAAAGTGAATCAAACACCATCATACATGTTTAAAACAAACTTCAATGTTAAAGACACTTGCTGGTGACACATTTCATCCTAATTCATCCATCAGGATAAATTTCTATTTATTGTTCTTAACCATAAAAATTGAATAATTCAATCAATACTAAAAATAAATGTGCAATGGTAAGGAAAATAGGATGCATGAGTCATCTGGGAGTTTGGGAAATTATTTCAGGTTTTATAAGCCATGTTCTCTTTCATTATATCCCCAAATAGCACATTTAACAAGAGAAGATATTCTGCTGTGAATATCAATAAACATGCTGAGGAGATGTCCAGAATAAAATCTAGAGCATATACAAGTTTAAGGAATTTTCTTGGAGGTGAACAATTTCTTCAAACATGCTGGTCACGCCTAGACAAGAGGAATTATGATGTTCTTCTCAACATTTTGTAGCATTGTACCATATATCTATTATCCTATAACTATATGTAAAATGTATATCAAAATAAGGCAGTGATACCAGTACAACTATACACAGCATTCACTGGGTTTTGTCAAGAGTCTGGCCTGCCTTGGTGCACTCCTTACAACCATCTATTCAGTAGAAACCTGTCCAACTGTGTAGACAAAAACAGACTTAGCGAAGTCAATTCTTTTTTTTTTTTTTTTAAGGTCACATACTTTTAAGACACAGGTACAGTCTGCCTGCATTAACAAGCACACATATTATTACTAAAAAAAGCAGACCAACATGGTTCACTAGATTTCCAAAAACATACGTCAGTTCCCCCAGATGTACCACATGTTCTCTGAAAGCTTTCAACATACTTCTCCACCTCCCTTTTTCCTGGAGCCTCACCCAGGACTCCCTGACTTAGGCAGCAATTAGTGAGCTATAATTCATTCATAGGCAATAAAGTGACTTTTAACATTTCCTATTTCTAATTTGAAAGACAACTAAAATCTAGAGAGCATTTATAATGTTTAATGGATATGGGGTTTGGTGGTATGGCAGATTGCATTATTGGCCCTAATTCTTCACCTCTGACTATATCTATGTCATGTGACTACAATTCTTCCCACTACAGAGGCAAGAGGATAATTCTCCACTTTTGGCTTTGCTCTTGGCCATGATTCTTTTTATGGAAAACTGAATGAAGCAGAAGTGGTAATATTCCACTTGCAAGGCAAAATCTTAAGAAACTGTGTCTATTTCTAGAGTGCTTGTCTTTTTTTACCTCTGCAATTGGGAAGAAAATAATTTCCACCAGGGAGTGATTCCTTTGTCCAGAGCCTGATCATGATATATGGAATGAACAAAGTCAGACATATCTACAGTTTGAGCAAGTCTAGGTTAGATGTACCCACTCCAACTGACCATAAAACCATGAGCCAACATAACCGAGTTCAGCACAGTCACCCTAGCCAGTAAGAAAGGATGAAAGCTACAATAACTTCTCTTGTTTTGAGCTACTGAAGTTGTGTGGGTTCTTAGTCTGTAGAATTATTGTAAAATAACTGACTCATGGGTAGATCACACTTTTATTCACAAATATTAATTCTTTACCCCCAGACCTATTTGTGGAATAGATGTTTCTACCTACTGTCTTGGCTGTGTAATTTTTCAATAGATTTTTGGTCTGCAAGACATACAGCAGGGCCTAACAGAAGCTTTAATGCACCAATAATGGTCTGGATAAGCTTTTCTCATTGATACCATAAGATGCAGAGGCTATTATAAACTTTTCGGCTGAGGATATAGCTCAGCAGCACAAGCACCTGTTTGACAAGTGCAAGGTTCTGAGTTTGATTCCTGGTACAAAAAATAATGATATAAAATCTTTGGCTTTTATCCCAGTGACTTAGGGGGTATAGTTCTCACAAAGGATGATATGGTTTGTCTCCACTAACATCATACTGAGCCTCCATCCTCAATGCGGCAGATGTTTGGAGGTGGAGTCTAATAGGTAGTATTAGGTTCTCACGGCATGGCCTCTATGATGAGTTAGCTCTTGCTTACTTGGGACTAGAAGTAGTTACCATCACAGCAGGGTTTTAGAAAGCAAGCCTTCCATTAGTCTCTGACCCTCTTTATGTTTTTTCTGGTAACCGGAGTTTAACACAAGGCCTTTGTACAGACTTACAACCCAAGTCCTCTTTTTATTTTTCATTTTCAGTTAGGGTCTCGCTAAATTGCACAGTCTGAGCTCAGATTTCACAGCCCACCTGTGTTTGACTTTCAAAGTTCTGGGATTAGAGGTGTGTGCCACCACTTCCAGTTCTCATTTTGTTTCTTCCACAGTGCTTGCCCTCCTATTCTCTGCAAAGGAAATACAGAAAGACAGTTGCTAGATGTGAATGCCTTGATGTTCGATTTCCCAGCCTTAAGAGCTAGGAATCAAAATAAGCCTTCTTTTAAAAAACTGCTATTAACACATTTTCTGCATATTAACGATTACCTTCACAGTGACAAGTACATAACACATCTTTACATCCCTTCATTATCCCTTCCTCTCTGCTCCCTCGATTTCCTTTTACTTTGTTCTTTAATTTGTTCATACATTGGATTTCGCATGTAAAAGAAACCATGCAATATGAAGGCTTGTAATTTCCTACTCTCAGGTATTCTACTATATCAGCATAAAACTGACAGGGGGTGAGTGTGCTGTGTGAATGCCTAGGAATGTACTTCATAAGTATCATACTGAGTGGTAGATAGAAGGGAACTATATTATTGTTTGGAAACATGTATTTATCCCTGTCCTTTGCTCCTGTGACTGCTAGTTAAAGGAAGATGAAAAACTCTGTGTGATATATGGCCAAACCTAGCAGAACGTTAGAATGCAGTTGAATGTTCTGGCTAAATATGTTGGGTTTCTGCATTCTGCGACAAGAACACCATGTCCCAGATAAGCTTTTGTTTAATTTCCATTCTCTAGAGACAAAACCTGAGATGAACTAGGTTAAGGAGAAGCTGAGATTGAGCAGTGTTCTTAAAAGAAACACTGTAAGGGAGTAAAAGCATAAACCAAAATTAAAAGATGCTGAGAGGCAAAGAAGTTGCTACTGAGGATGCTTCTGGTCCTAGAGGGCATCTTGGCCTTCAGAGAATTCAAGCAACTCAGGTTTTTGTGCCCATGTATCTTTCAGGCACTCATGTGCCAAAACCCTGAGAGACATAAGCTTGGCCGAGACAGTACCCTAGTGCAAAGGAAAATTCTCAAGGAAGAATGAACCTCTCTGAGCCATCTGCAACTGCTACTCTCAGCATATGGGGAATGGTGATGGTGGTCTTGAATTAGTGCGCTGCATGGTGTACAGTCTCCATGACAGTCTGATCTTCAACCTGTGTCCTTGAATGAAAATCCCTTAGAGCAGGCACAGGGTCCAGGCACAGAGTAGATGATAGATGTGCTGATCTGAGATGACTCACAACTCAAAGTAACACAGATAAGTTGTTCGCTTTTACAAGTCATTGAGTTTGTGGGTTGTATGTTCCCAAAACAAATGCTGACGGATGCACTTGTCAAACAGCAAAGAAGAGGTGAAACTTTAAATTGCTTACTTACTTAAACTTATAAAACATCATTTTATTATAAGACATTTGAAATTCAAAAGGTACAAATAAGTGGAAAGATATTCCACGTTAATGTATTAGAAAAATATTTTAAATGTGTATACTATCTTAAGCTATCTATAATCTCAAAACAACTCATCAAAATTCCAGAATGTTTTTAAAAAATCCTTAACAAACTTAAAATATACATGGAACCACAAAGACCCTAAATATATGAGAAATCTTAAATAAGAAAAGAAGCAAGGTAGAGGCATAATAATGCTGGATTTCAAAGGATATTACAAAGTTATAACAATCAAAACAGCATGGTACTAGCATAAAACAGACATGTAGACAAATGGTACAGAATAGAGAGTACAGAAACAAATTCACCCATTTTTAGTCACCTGATTTCACGAAAGGTGCTGAAAAGACACAATGAAGAAAGGAAAAATGTCTTCAATAAATTATTTTTGGACAACAGAATACGCATATCCTGTTCAGAGGAGTGAATTTTGGCCTTCTCTCAAATCACACATAAAAATTGACTCAAAATAAGTTAAAGTTTTAAATGAAAGGTTTAAAACCATAAAATTACTACACAAAACTAAACAACAAAGACTGATGGCAGTGGTCTAGACAAAGAATGTCTGGAAATGACTTCAAAAGTATAAGCAGTTAAATAAAACAAACAAATGGTATTATGGTTAACTAAAAAGATTTGGTATACACAAAAAGAAGTGGGCAAAAAAAATCCAAAAAGACATTTATCAAAAAAAGAGGTGCAAATTGTCAACAGTTACATGCAAGAATAGTCAACATAATTAATCATTAGAGCAATAGAAATTTAAGCCATGGCTAGACATTACCTTGTGTCTGTTGGAAAGGCTATTTTAAAAGACCAAAGATAACCCATTCTAGCAAGCATATGGGGAAAAGTTACTCCATACAGTGCTGGTGGGAATATAAATTGGAGTATGCATTACAGAAAACAGTATGCAGGTGCATCAAAAATACTATTGGGGATCTGCTGAGAAATGTAATCATTTACTGTGTATTTTAATCTTACCTCACAGCACTATTCCTTTAGAATTCTGGCTCCATGTATGTAGGTTCACACTCAAAGAAGCTTGGCTGGCCTCCTTACAGAGTGACGCAGGATGGGAAATGTACATGCCCAGAAGGTCCTCAGTCTCTTAACTGAGGCATAGAATTCACAGCTGGCCACCTCGGATTACAGGAAAAGGAAGGGAAGGGCCAGGCAGAAGGCAAAGTGGTAAGGAAGGCATTGGTGTCCCCTTGCCAACAGTCTACCCGGGACTGATGAGTACTTTATCTTTTTCTGCAGTTATGCCTCTCCAAGACCAAATTTAATGAATCTCACCAATCCCATCCTATCCTCTATCTTAAAAAAGGAACCAAGTAATCAAATAAATGTAATAATTGCAATTAGAGACAATTGAAACAGTTTACCTAGTAGGAATCAGTAAGGATGGATCGATCACCTTTAAAATATAGCCCTACCATAGGCAGGAAAAATAGGACAAAGGAGAGAAAGGGAAGGGGAAGAGGAAAAGGAGGAGGCAGCCACAGCAGCACAGGAAGAGAGAATGAATAGCAGGGACACACTAATCGCATACACAATGCGAAGTGTTTCTCTCTCATTTGATTTTAATCTTTTTTTGCTTGAACATCTATAAAATATCTGTATTTATTACCTTACAAAGTTATGTTTTGGAGTTTATTCCATCACCCATCCTAATCGATATCTTCTTGTGCATTGTGTGCTAGTACACATGTGTGCGCACATGCACGTGTATGGATGGGGTGGTGGTTTAGTGAGTCAAAGAGGACAATAAGAAAAATGACAAAGAAATAATGAAATCATACACACGGAAGGATGGAAAAACAAGACATAGGGAAAACCCCGTAAGTAATTTCTATACAAATGACAAAAGATAGCTCCCAGGAAATTATAACGTAAGAACTAGAAGGGGAAAAGAGAAAAGAAAGAAGGGAAAGGAATAAACAATAGTTTGTGCTTTCATTGTTTGATCTTTCATGCCTGTATCTTGTAATCTGAACAATTTTGAAGATAAGAATTTGCAAATATAATAACCATTGTTAATTTTCTATAAATTTTGTTTTGAAATTCTGTAGTAGTTTTTCTTTTTTGTTTTAAAATGAAAAAAAAAAAAAAACTTCTTAGCAGCAGGTAATTATGGTACTGTTTGAAGGAGATAATCTCGACATTTTAGAACTTCCCATCATGCAAAAATACACCTTCTACTTTTAAGTAGCTTCACAGAATATGTGAGCTGTTCCATGACATAATAAAACTTATATACTGAGACCTTTTTACTCCTTTTCCAAAAGTTGTATTGCCTTGGAACACTATAGAAAACAATGCATAGAGGAAAATATCAGTTGCTATTAGTGAACTCACCCAATAAATTAACATTACGTATGAGCAGGTATATCTTTACATAGCATGTAAGAAATTCCATTTAATGGAATGAGAAAGAGAAAGAACCTTTGGCCTATCAGGCTCAAATTTCAAAGCCACCTGGTCTAGGCACACAGCACTTAGTTTATCCCAGAAAAAGCCCTTGCAAAGCTTCACTTAGTGTAGTAGAGAAAAATGACTTAAATTGTCTAATACATGCAAATGTAAAAGCTTCTGTAGGCTATGAGAATTGGTAGGGGTGAGGGAGGATCTGTCACACGCACCGACTTTGGTACAAACATGCCTTATCTGTATTCCAGAGCCCTCAGAATATTCACCAGAATTAGTAACGAGGACTGGTAATCAGCCTCTTCCCGCTGCTTTACATGCAGGGAGGCGACCAGACCAAGTGAGTAACAGGCATCAGATTAGATCTCTAGTTGCATTGTTTAGGTTGATTTTAATTGCTGAAGAGTGTCATTACCATCTTTGCAATGCATTAAGTTATTTTAAAGACTATATCTATGTAAAAAATAAAAATGGAATGCAATTCCTTAAGAACATGCAAAGAAGTATTCAGTCATCCTCTTGCTGTGGCTGTATAAAAACCCTGCCCAAGTTTGAGCCCACAAATAAACAAACATATGTGCTGTCTGCAGAACTTTTCAAATGGAGTACAAAAAGTCAATGCACATTCCCGAACTCATGACACAGAAAACCCCGAAATGTCATATTAAGATGTAGAAAAACCTCAAGATATCTATTTCACAGCTACATTTACATACAAGCATTTGCAAGGTGAAACAATCAGTGGTATTTAAAAAGAAATACTTACACACAAGAAGGTCTATGAAAAGGATAAAACACTAACAAAAATGTTGCATTAGTGGATGCTAGCGAATAAGTGTCTCAGGACATTTATTCTTTCAATCAAAATGATAATGTATGAGGGACTGGGGATTTAGCTCAGTGGCATAAGCGCCTGCCTTGCAAGCAGGCAGTCGTGAGTTCGATCCCTGGCACCGATAAAAAAACGAAAAAGACCAAAAAAAAAAAAAAATGATAATGTATGAATATATACATGGGATAGAATGGCATAAAGCAACACACATACAGTACTAATGAAATCAGGTTTTAAAATTGGCAAACACAAGACACACCCAAGCCTCTCTCTGTGAGTATGCCCCATTTGTGGACTGTGGAGGGGGAGAACCAGGTTTCACAAGGTAGTGATCCCCACAGGGAAACCAGTGCCATGTGCAGGCCACTGCCAGAGTCAGGATAACCACATTCCAGCCTCTCTCTGTGAGTCAGTACCATTCAAGGACTGCAGAGGAGGAGAGAACCAGGCCTCACAAGGAGGTGGTCCTTGCTTGGAAACCAGCACTGTGGTCAGGCCCCTGCTGGAGTGGGGACAGCCACACCCAAGCCTCTCCCCAAGGGTCAGTGCCATTCTTGGATTTCTTGAGGAAAAAACCTGTTCTCACAAGGAGGTGGCCCCTGCCTGAAAACCGTAGCATTTTCATTGTTTTGTTGGGTTGGGTTTTATTCTCTTTTGTTTTGTTTGATTATGTTAACTCTGATGGCATAAACAGCTATTTAAAAGACAGCAAAATGTATTATGGTAGCCATTTTGGATTTACTGTTAGCTTACTTTAAAGTCCTTTATTGCATTCATTGTTTTGTTTGAATTGTTTCTAATCTATTCTGTTCTGCTCGATTTTCACTATGTCTGAAAATATCTGCAGCTATTTTGAAGACAACAAAAGGCATTATGGTAACAGTTGCTGATTTCATAAGATTTTGAAGTCCTGTGTCACTTATAGTAGTTTATTTTGATTGGTTTTGTTCTGTTTTATTTTCCTTGATTTTATCCTCTTTCAAATAAGATAAATAAATAAGTAATAAAAATCACATCAAATAAAATAACGTAAAATTGGCAAACACTGAACATTGTCTGTTGCCAGCTAACATTAATATATTCCTGTCAGTTTCCTGGTTCTAATGTTACTCTATATTTATATACAGTGTAACCTCAAGGAAATGCTGACTGAAGAATATACAGAATGCTTTGTATTATTTTTGAAATTTTCTCCCAGCCCATAGTTATTTTAAAATAAAAACTTTAAAACTGCGTGTTTACAAGCTTTACCCACCATGATTCAATAAGTCTTACAAGGGCCAAGGAATTTCTGTCATTTCAACAGCACCTCAGAATACTTCTACAGAAGGAAAGTAAATTGGAAATTACAGAAAGAGAAATGGAACATTTCAGCACTAAGAGGAGAGATTTCTCTTTGACAGGTCACTGATGAAACTTCTCAAGATTCAAAAAGTTCTCGCCTATTTGTAACAAATTATTTACAAATTTGGAAGACATACTTTTGATTAGTTGTGAGATAATCATTTACTCATTTATTTCATACATCTATATTTTAATCTAATAAAATAATGAGTGGATTTTGAGAATTCTAAATTACTCTCTTGCATTAAAATGAGCTCATTCAGTGAAAGGTCAGCCCTTAGGACTTAGCAACCTTTAATTTATGCTTCCCTTACAGCCAATATTTGCCACAGAACTTTTTAAATTGAGATGAAATCAAGAATTTCATCTGTTGTGAGCTCATGGTTTGTCACTTAGAAACTATGCAAAGCAAAATGAAATCCAGCCATTATATACTGAAATAACTGTAATTGTAAGACAAGAAAAGGCAACAACAAAACAGAATTTCATGACAATGAAAGACATCAGAATTTCACTATACAAATATTTACCAAGGTCCTAATTTGCAGTTGTCTTCCAACCCTAAAGAATGAGAAAAGGCAGATATTAAATAAATTCACTAAACTAAGTTTTAATTTCCTTTCCCTATAAATAAGATATTTTTTAATGGCTGATAGTTAACTTAGGTACTTTTTTGTAACAAGGACAAAACACCCAATACCTACGATTTAAAGTAAGACAGGTACGTGGTACTCTGGCTCTTGACTTTTAGAAGTTTCAGCCCACCGTCCTCTGGCTCTGAGGCAGTAGTGGCATCGGAGAAGACTCTGCCCTGGAGTCTCACATCATGGTGAGAAAGCTGCTCACATCATGGTGGCCAGGGAGCAAACAAGAGAAAGGGGAGCCAGTGAGGGAGACCCATCTTTCAAGTCATGACTCGCCTCTTCCAACCAGACCCCAAGTGCATTATACTTGCCCCATAATCTAATTGTCTTCCATAAGCCTTACCTAAGAGCACAGGAGACTACTGAGGAGCACCTAGATGTAATCCATAACAAGAAAAAATAGCTCAGAAAATGTGAGGCTTTAACCTGTTTGGAGGACGGTCAAGCATTTTGGAGGAATGGATGGTTGGTTACACTCAGACCCGTTGACCTGGTGGGAGTCAATAGCTTTCCTGGCAGAAATCACAGTGAAAATGGGGTAGGAGGAAGCCACGGGTAACATGTGAAGGAGGGTAGTAGAGGAGAAATCGTGGGTTGTTTGGTTCATGCAAAGACCCTAAAGCCAAGAGAATATTGTTGAGTTTTCAAGGCATTTAAAGAAGATCCCCATAGCTGGATTATTGACTCAGGTTAGAATTATACAGAAGTAACAAGATAACCTGGATGTTTATCTTTCTAGACAGTGGATGTCCATTGACCCAAAGCCTCTGATTTATGGATTAGTGGCGCAGTTTTGTTCAGACAGACTGGAGCAAGAAAACGAGTGGGAGATGTAGGGTGACTCTTTTAGGTGAAAATCATAAAGGAAGTTCAGTGCTTAGACTGTGGCATGGAATATGATAATCTTAATGATTGTTCTGTGTTGTTAATCAGGTGACTGGTTACAAACACAAAAGGAAAAGATGAAATCACAGATCACTGAAGCCACATGCCTAGATGGCCATGATGACAGTGAAGGAAAAAATATCATCCGCACTGAAAGCAACCTGAAATGATGAATCTATGGGACGCAGCGTGGTTAAAGTAGCAGATGTCCCAGAGATCTCAGAGGTCACAACAAGGGGCCATGAAATCACTGTAAATATGGACTTTCTTGATATGCCCGTTGGTCACAAGATAATATGGGCTGCAAACTAAGCATCCCAGAAGCTTAGCTCTCCTGGGTTAATCAAGCTCCAGAGTCAGGCACTCTGACCGGCTGTTGCAGGACAATGATGAGTCAAACACACATGACACTACTTGCAAGGTTCCCTACAGGACAGTGTAGGAGAAATCAGCTAACGAAATGGCCAGTTTCAAGTAAGTGATAAGAAATGCTATGAAGAAAATGAACAGAGAGAGTGTATGTGAGGTGTCCTAATAGAGAAGAGGAAAGAATCTAAGAGCCAAAAACCCCCCTCTGTGTAAATGTTAATTAAATTGTGATCCAAGGATGGGCAGCAGCCAAAAATCGTGTGTGTGTGTGTGTGTGTGTGTGTGTGTGTGTGAGAGAGAGAGAGACAGAGACAGAGACAGAGACAGAGACAGAGCGAGACAGAGAGAGTACACTAAGAAAAACTGCCTAACTCCAAATCTCTTTTTCCCAAATGCTAGGAGGTGTTGAAGGAACAGATAGTGTTTAAATATCACAAAGCTTTGTAGGTAATATCTCATCATTTGGATTTTATTCTAAATGCAACAGAAATCCATTAAAGCATTCTTGGTAGATGAGTATTCATTTTAAGTAACTTTTTTTTTAAACAAATGGGCCAGCTATGCAGAATAATCTGGGAAAAAGAAGCAGAAAAGAAGACATGGGAACCGGAGCAGAGGATCCAACACAGAAAATGGTGACTTAAAACAGGGGATGCAGTGGAGGTGGGTGGGCAAAGGTGAGAAGTCTTTCAGCGTCGAATCAAAGGACACAGGAGATCTGAGCTGTTCTGGTTTTCCAAAATAAGTGTCTTTGAAGAATTGTAAGGCCCGAAGAATTCTTTCTACTATTAAGATAATATATTGGCAGGGTCATTTGTCAGAACATAATCAAAGTGGGTTTTGAGTTACGCATCTCATGTCACAACATCAGAAAGGCATCCAAAGCTAAACAACCTAGAAAACAAACAGGACAAAATTTCTCTGGCTTCAGAAATAAAATTTACAATCTGCGTTATAAAGGCACCTGAGAGAGTGCTGTGGAATTGCTGTAACATAGATAATCTATTTCTTCAAATGCCAATATGTCTCCAATAAGGAATATGCATACTGTCTGAATTATCATATCCTACTTAATAAAATTGTGATTTCCCTCACTCAGTGCAAGGCAGCCTCTTGCACAGTAAAGATGCTACAAATATTTACATTCCAAGCAGCAGAGCTGTTTGAAATGCCATAAAGTTCTGCCAGCACTTCTATTACAGACCCTTATTTCTTGTTTATAACACGTACAATAAAAGCAGGAAAATAAAAACATACTATGGATTGAAACTTGGCATACAAAGTTTCAACCAGGGAGTACATTTCTACTGCAGCAAATTTTCCAAAGCAATGTTCACTGTTTTTGGAAGATGGGAGAGGTGGAGGTGGATTTTAAACCAAAACTACTTGGCCCATGAGATCTGTCTATGAAAATTTGATACAAATTAGATCTGTATCTGTATCTGAGAACAAGAATTATCACCTCTCAGTTTCAAAGAATTTCTAAAATGATTTTATTGTCCCATATTCATTACTATTGCTAAAATCTCTGCAACAAGGATATTATCTACTGCATTATTATCCAGCCTAAGAAGGGAAATGGTCCATCAGCACTAAATGACAATAAAATATACATCCAAAGTAAAATAACATGTCTTTGCACATATGCACATTAAAAACCATGGGCAAGCACTTTAGAGATGCTTAACTTCAAAGGCATAAAATAACCAGTCAAGCGAAAACGGACTAAAGGTGTACTAGGGGATGACTGAATCAGAGACAGTAAGAAGATATGCACAGCATCAGTAAGCCTCCCTGGCATAGGAATATCTCCCACTGCATAAAATTAACATGGTCGCAATGCTAAGCACTAACTGAATGAAAATTGGGAAACAGTACATTGAACCAGGCATCTCTGTTTTGTGGCATTGTCACAATGAAGTGATATATAGATCTGGCAGTTTGAAAGGGGCAATTATATTTATATACTCTTCCAGCACAAAACATATTAGAAGTTAATGAGAACTTCAAGTTGGACACTTCAATTATGCAGTAAAAACAAAGCTAGATGCTTACTGAATGAACCAGAAGGAGTTAGGCACTTAGAAAAAGATGCATATTTTGCTAGCAGAACAAACAGGCTATTAGTTTGTAATAACTAGGCATATATGAAATGTGACAGTGATAAAATTGAACATAAATCAGCAACTGAAAGGCTACAGCTTGTTTTCCACGGCTAATCTTTGCTCTGCTTGAAATTGCTCAGCACTTTGATGCTATTAAATATTTTGTTGCCATTTTAAGAAACACGGGCTATCCAGTTATGTTGTGAAGGATGTTTAAAAGTTAGAGTTCTTCTAGAGAAATATACTTAATGACTTCATGTCTTCAAGCAGACATTAAAGACATCCAGACAGTGAGAAGGACATGGGGCTGAATGCTACTGTAGGGAGGTGTTCACTGCCTGAATCTATTAACCAGCAAATCAATTAATCTTTTGGTGATTCAGCTCTCCCACCTTTAGACACAAGGGCCACTTACTGGCATTGAACCTCCACACTCATCTAAAACAAGTATGCAGCAATTTACTATATTTGCCTGGAGGATAGGGCCCCTCCGGGGGGTCTTCAAACCACATGTTGACTCTCAATTGATTTCAAGCAAGTATCTGAAGTGCCTGGTTCCATTCATATTTTCATACAAACATCTTACCATTCAGGGCTAAACCCTATCAGATGGCTTTATGAACAAACAACGACCTGTCCTGTTACAAACAGTGATTTGCATATATGAGTGCAAATATTCTACAACTGTAAGTGAATATTAACCTGCAGACAACTTCCTCCCCAGCACCATGACAGACAAAGGGTTAAAACCACAAACTAGGTGCCAGGTTATTGCAGCCAAAGGCAGGCTGATGTTAGTAAACACAGCTAGCAAAGCAAAAGTAACACATTTAACTGATATTGGGATATAATAGCTCTTTCAAAGGCAATTACTTCCCCTTTCAATCTGTGATGGACTCTGACTCATTATTCTGATTAATTCCTGTTTTTAATCTATTTACAGACCAAGATTCTTTTTGAGCTAGTATTTATTCATCTCTGTGGGAGTAGACAGAAACCACAGTACAGAGGAGTCGAGTTATTCTTGCTTAATCATTTAGAATATTTCTGGATTCACTCACTATGTGAGCTATGTGAGCGAAGGTTTCTGATCCCCCTTCTGCACCTCGCACATCTCCATCTATTGCTTTCCCTGGCTCCCTTAGCTCTGTTTCCTCATGCTTGGGCTAAGGGTAAAGGACTGGATACCCCTTTCCTAGAGCTCTGTCTGTTCCCCTCCCTTTTGCTCTGAACAGAGGTTTGCTGTCTGCAACCTAAGCCTGCAACGTTTGTTATTAAATCATTCTTTTGAGCGCACCTCCTGGTTGTAAATCAATAAGGAAATGCCATACAGGGAAAGACATACGGATTGGTGAGTGAAGCGGAGCTTTCCACAGAGGCCAAAAGCTGTTTCTTCATTTCAGGCAACCAAAAGAAAAAGAAGCAAAAAAAAAAAAAAAAAAAAAAATCCTGATGGTGCTGTAACTCGGGGTGCCTGGTTGCTACTTCCTGGTTTTCCGTTTCTCCTGCTTGGAGAGCTTCGTAGGACTCTTGGAGAGCACAGAAGCAGACTCTCGGGTCAAAGCTCAAGAAATCTGAGCTATAGTCCATCAGAGAAAATGTGCAAAATAAATACGAAAAGGTATCCATTCAAGGCTGCAGATTTGTGCGTGGAAAGAACACGCAGCCTGGAAAACTTGATTGGCAATGGAGGAATTCTCCATCCCTGGCTTCCTCAGACCTAAAGAGCTTGTGGCAGAAAAGTACCCTATTCCCACCCATGCTCCATGCAGACAGGATTCTTTCTCGGCATCCCTATGGTTCATAACTTTTTATTTTTCAACTTTCACAGGCCAAATCCACTACGCTAAAGGCAAGTCAAAGGGACCCATCCTCGTGTCTCCCAGCACTCAAGCTGTGGAGGCAGAACCTTATCACCCCGAAACCAATCTTCACCCCAGAGGAAGAAAAACAATCGCCCCACAATAAGTCGGCTGGGAAAAACCACCTTTTATTCTCCATCTGTCAGGTGCATTTCCTAGCTAACAAACTTTGGAGCTCCAGAGGCTCCAAAGCAGCGCGTAAAGTTTCCCTGGCGGGAGGGTTATACCTGCGCCCTAGCGGAGCCTGACATCCCCGACCTACCTGGTCACCGAAGCCTGCAGAGCGCCCGCCCCGCCGGCCCGCCCGCCGCAGCCGCTAGTCCGGGCCCCGGGGGCCGCCGTGCGCGCCCCCGTCCGCGCCGTTCCCTGCCGAACCCGCGGCGCCCGCCCGCCCGCCAGCCGCCGCCGCGCGCCTGGCTGCTGTGCCGCTGCCTGCGCCGCCGAGAGAGCGCTGTCTGCGCCGGCCGAGCGGGGCTGGACGGGAGGAGGGAGGCGGCAGGAGAGAGGGGCGGGGAGCGCGGCGCGCCAGCCAACGGGGCCCCACGCCTCGCGCGCTGGCGGGGCCCCTTCCCCGCACCGCAGAACCTGGCGCTCGCCCGCGCGGGGCGCGTGCACCCGCGTGCCTTGGGCCTCCGAGGCCGAGGCAGCGGCTCGGGTCACCGCTGGGTGGCCTCGCTTCGCACACCTGGGATCCGGGGAGCAGGGGGTTAAGGGCAGGAATTGCACTTCTAGGAAAACCCGCAGCAGCGCAGAGACAAGTGCTCAGATCACCTATCTTATTATTAAAGCAGATCATTATGAAGGTTCCGCTATCTGCCCGGTAGTGGACTGTGCTATTTAAATGAATTAGTTCATGCAGTCCCCAGAGCAACCCTGTATGTATTATTATTCCCTGGTACAGTGAGGAAGAAATTAATTTGTCTGAGGTTTCAATGAGTCAGTTACAGGAATAATCGCAATTGTATTCTTACAGGGACTAGATTAAATAGATCTTACCGCCTGTATTTGCCTAAGCACTTAAAGATTATGGTCCGTTACAGAACCTAGACTGGAACACAAACCTTGTTTAAGCCCCAAATCTTTCAGCTAAACTTCTAGGCAAGCCATCTAGTACCTGCGCAAAGGATGCAGCTTTACTTCTAGGTGGAAAACAGTTGTCAACATCTACCGGTCCATCACCCAAGGAGTAACTAATAAATTCAAATGGGTACGGACAATGGAATATAATACAATAGCCACAGGGAGGGAGGTGCATCTAAGCATTGACATAATGACCTTCAAGAGGTACTAAGAGAAAGAAATTGATACGTGAAGAGTGTGAAGCTTTTGTTCTCTGAGCAAACAGCGACCTGTATGCCTTGAGGATTTCTAGAAGGATACCTCAGGATACAGTTAACAATAGTCCTTGTGGGTGAGACTTTATATTTTGTAATTGTTTGACATTTAAAAAAAATGTTATCTTTACTTTGTTTTCCCTTTATATTAAAACACCTTGTCATGTTAGTTTCAATACACTTAAGTTTGCAGTCCTTTCTCCCCTCCCTTCTCCTCCCTTCTCCTCCCCTCTGCTTCCTCCCCAATTCATTTCTCTCATTTCCCCCTCCCCTGTTCTCAATTATTTTCTGTTCCCATTCCCCCTTCTTCCCGTCTCCTTTCTTCCTTTCCCCTCTTCTCCCTAGTGATTCCTACCTGAGTGAGTATAAAACTGTGCGAATGGAAGGCAGCTGCCCTGGCACACCAGATCTGAAAGTCAGTGTCTAGAGAAATGACTGTTTTGACTGCTTTTTCTCCTTCTTGCTCATTTCCCCAAGAAATGTGTCTGGTCCCCTGCAATTCAGAATGGAACTTGAACTTCTGAGCAAAGTTGAGGGAGTTTAAAAGACAGGCTGTAAATACAACTATAAGCAGGACACAGCTCCCCATGGTGAAGCCCACATACTGGCCTCCAGCCCTTACCTTGGCTCTAATCTTCAGTGAGTGAATCGGGTGCCCTCCTCCACCCCCAGGAACTATTTCTGGAAGTGTGCTGTCTTGCCCAAGAGCTCACAGCAGGGTTCCAGAATACAGGAGGGAACTTCCTCTGATGTTGGTTCCTTTTGCTCAATCTCTCACTTTATCAGGAAACTGTTCATCCTTGTAAGAATAGTGGCTGGATTAAAACAAACCAAAAAAAAAAAAAAAGCTAGACTTATTTATGTTTTGAAGAGATGGAAGAGGCAGGCATAGATAGAGCATGGTGCTATAAATAAAAATAATGTTCTTTTTCCCATCAGAATTAAATTGCAGTAAATTTGTACTCCTTAAGGTCTCTCTGCTTAGCAAAAGAGGGAAAAAAATAGAACAGGTACGGAAAAGATTGTTTATAGTCGTTTCAGTTGTTAGTGGTTACTGTAAATAATCTTTTTGCTTGCAATCTGGGAACGAGTTGGCAAACCCCCTGAGTGTGACAAAATGTTTTATTGGGTAGAACTGGTCTTCTGGAAGGAACTGAAAGAACTTTACATGCAAATTATGCTCATGTCTTGCACCTAGCAGGTGCAATTACTGCCATACCCACATCCATCACAGGCCTGTCTCTTTTTTTAAAAATATTTTCAAGTTGATGCCTCATAATACATTTTTCTAATACATACATATATGCTGTGTCTAATGGGGAGTGAAAGAGCATTCTTATGGGGGCAGGGGAGACCTGACACCAGGCAACAAAATGACAGCAAAAGAGACAGAGAAATGCTTCTTTAAATTAGCCAGAAATCTAAACCCTAACCCCTCACAACCGTCTCCAAATAATTAGTCATTTCCAAACTCAGATTATATTGCCTGTGCTGGTAAAAGCTGATTAGCACTGGAAAGGGATTTAATGGAATTTTGAATCTTATGGCTATAGAAGGAAGGTGAGGGCAAGCTAAAATTTGTAGCAGAGCTGATGAATTTTTAGTTCAAGCCCGTTTCCTAGTCGGAGCAGGTGAAAGCATAGAAACATATGCATACAGCAGATATCTATCATTTTATAACCTTTTACCCAAAATATAAAGCATAATGAGTTAGCTAAAACCCTGATGTTTACCAAAAGTTGATACACAGGAGCAGGTTTAAATAAAATTTCCATTCAATTTCTGGGCCGGAAGCCCAGGAAATTTAAAAAAAAAAAAATTAAAGGCACATGTGGGTCTTCTCAATGTGAATGCCGGATGGAGGTTTTATTGAATTTGGCCTTCACTGATTGTAGCATTATAAGCAATTCGGCAGTTAAGTTTCAGCAGCCATTTAGATAGCAAATCCCTTTTTAAGGGTATTATAACTAAGAATAATAACTTCCTTTTTAGATGGCACTTTTATATCAAAGCGTTTTAAAGTGTGAGATCATTTTCCCATTATTAAGATACTCCATCTGTGTTGGAATATAGAAGCTACCTAACAGTTATTTGTTTGCTTCTTTGTTGTATAGGAAAGAGAAATAAAGAAAAATACCTGCTAAGTCCGTGGACTTGATATTCTTAGGCAAAAACATAAACTGGAATGTAGCTAAATTGTGGAATTAAACATCCACTTCTATAAAAAGGTGTATGGAATTTTTTATCTCTATGGAGAAAAAGACAAGTATTATTAACATCAACATATTAATATATCAAAGTTTTAGGTTTTATCTATGCTCAGATTAAGTTGCGAGATATATAGAATTTCATGTTTTCTTGAATGCTGAGTTATGGGTTTTGAGAGGCTGTTCTTTTTGTTTCTGAATCAGGCTAAAGAATAATAATAACTTTTAAACCTCAAAATTGGAATGAGAAAGGTTATTTAACAACTATATAACAGCGACAAAAAATGATTTCATAAACTTTTGCCTTAAATATATCATTTCCATTCAATATCTTTATTCCAGCAAGTTTCTCTACTATTCTGGTGCCAAAGAATTCTTAAAACATGAGTGTATATAAAATGTTCAGCTATGTTTCTAGAACTTTGCTACAGATACTAATTTAATAACAGCAAATTCAGATTTTGGCTCATTTGCTTTCTTTGAAAATGTTTGCTGAATTTCATGTCTATAATAGCCCTGTTGCTACTGACATTATGAGACAGATGAATAGGTGACAGATTTTTTCCTTTTTTAAAAAACAAGCCCACTATTAGCACAGTTTATGTGAGTGGCCCCCAAGCCTTGGGCAGATATGAACTAGACCAAATCTAGCGTTTGTGATTGGTTCCTTATCTAGTGCTCCAATTGGTGGTGTGAGTGCTACACCCGCCTAGGGGTGGAGCCAGTTGGTTAACACCTTGCTGCTTGCAACTAGCCATAAATGGCAGCCTGCCATGTTACCCTGTGGCTTGGAGCCAGCTGAGTATGGACTGAAACCTCCAACCCTTAAAAAATGAACTTTTCCTTCCTTTATTTTGGGTGTCAGGTATTTTCTCCCAGCAGCGAGAAAAAAAAGTAACTAAGACAACTCTTTTATTGCTTGTCTCCTTTGTCAGAGTGAAAGTTTCATGGAGGTAAGGATTTTGTTTTGTGTTTTATGTTTTGCTCCATTCAGATTCCAGCACAAATCTGACATACACAGAAAGAGCTTCAGAAAATATCTACTAATTAATTAGGTGAGTTTGGAGTATGTCATGGTACTATACTAAACTGCTTGCACAGTCCTTGGCAATTCCTACAGTAGCCCCAGGAGAGAACTACTGTTTACCATTTTGCAGTTGAAAGGACACAAAATCTGAACTCATGTGTTTAGAAGCTCACTCTTCCAAGATGACTCAAGCTATATAACCTAGTGGTCTAATGCTGGGCTCTCTGATATGTGCTGCCCTTCCACACAAGTCTAAATGAATGTCATAGAGTTCATTAATTTTCAAATTTTAAGGTGTCAATCAGTGGACAGGGGATCTGGTTAAAATGTAGATTCTGATTCAGTAGACTTAAAATTGGATTTAACCTCTGCATTTCCTCCAAGTTCATGGGAGATGCCAGTGCTGTTCTCTGGTCCACAGACCAAACTTTGAAGAGTTAGGATACTGTCCAAACCTTTCATGTCAACATATGAGTTACCTGACCCTTTCTCCACAGTGCCTTTCTGCCACAATTTTTCAGTCTTACCACAGGCTGAAAAACAGTGAGACTGATTGTGGATTGAAATATCTGAAATCACTAAGTCAAAATAAAACTCAAACTATAAGGATTTAAGCTCAAAGAATTTAAAAACAGTATTGGAATAATTTAGTTATGAAATCATACAATTAAATTTTACAATGATTTCTTTTATATTCACAATGGCTAGTTCACATTAAACTCTCATAAAAGTTTAACTTTCAGTGGAGACATAGGAACTAAGGGACAGAAAGATTATGGAACTTTCCTGAGTCTGTTGATGGAAGAACTAAATACAACCACTGGGCTCTGAAGACTTGTCTTCTGCATTTGAAAAGAAGATAGTAGCTTTCCTCAGTTATTTTTTATGACATTGCCAGGTTTTCATTTTAGAAAATTGTATTAATGCATAGGATATCAAGAAATCTTCTAGAATAGTGCTCACTCAGTTGTTGTAATTTGTCTCTGGAATTGGGATGCTGAGCACATTTTTCTTTTATGTTTTTTGTTTGAGTATTTTTAAAATGTTTATTAGTATGGTACACTTTTACCAATACAGAGTGTGTTACATATGTATGGGTTGGTATATGTATACAACACATTTTAATTCTTTCTGCTTCTCCTTCTCCTCTCCCCTTCCCACTGCTTTCATCTCTTGATCCCCTTCTCATTTGCAAAAGACCAATCTCCCTGTTTCATATTATCTGTCTTTTTTAATGCCTCAAACTACTTATACCTTAGGTATTTCAAATAAGAGACATTATACAATATTTAAGCTACATGTTTAATTTATTACATTTAACATTATGATCCCAAGGCATATTTATTTCCCTACAAATGGTTTAACTTTTTCTTTCTTTATGATAGAGTAGTACTCTATCAGTATTGTACTGATACACAAAATAAGAGATTTTTCTATCCATTCATTTGTTGATGGATGTATAGGACACTTCTAAGATTTCACTATTATGAGCTATGATACTGTAAACATGACTTAGTTATTTTGTTAAAGGTAAGTTTCATGGAAACCTGAAATGACAACAGACTGACAAAGCTAAGCGGGTTGATAAGGAAAGAGTGCAAGATTGTAACTGTCATATGTACTTTAGTAGGAAGGATGTGGTCCCTGTGTAGAAAAATCAATTATGTAGGTAATGTCCCTGATTATACCCACTGGTATAGTTTGGATCAAAATGTTCCCTCTAAAAGGCTCACATGTTCAGAGGTGGAGCTTTTGGAAGGTGAATGGTTTATGCTGACATTAACTCATTGATGAGTTCACGGTTAGACTGTGTGACTCATTTGGAGAAAGTAGGAAAGGGCCTTAATGGATATAACTTGTTCATGACGTCTCTTCTCTCCCTCTGTGACTCTCTTTCTCTCCCACTTACTTTTCTTTCTGGTGCCTTCCTGATCACCGTGGGAGAACAGCTTTTCTCTAACTTTCTGCTGCAATTTTTGTCTGGTCACAGGCTGAAAAACAATCAAGCCAACTAACGATGAATGGAACCCTTTGAAATGATGAACCAAAATAAACCAAATGAACCAAATGAACCAAAATAAACCCTTCCTCCTTTTTTTACTCAGGCACTTGATCACAATGGTACAAATATGAGTAACACTCTCAGATACCCTGAGTATCTGATTTATTAATCCTATTTTTGTTCTATATTTTACCTCAATTTTAGTGGAAAAAGCGATATCTCTTCTTTTTAAATATATTTTAAAAGGAAAGGTTAATGTGCACATGCATATGTATCACTTCATTAAAATACAGTAACAACTTTGAAACAAAGTGATACCAGTTTAACAGATCAGTATTTTAATGTGGGCTTCAATACATGTCTATTTTATCCATCTACCTAAAATATTCTTGTCAAAGCTGATGACTTTTCCTACAACAAGGATGCAGATTTTTCACATGCTAAAATGAAAAAAAAAGGACATTGCATATTTTAAATTCTGCTCATCTTGTTATTATGATACTAATTGTTTCACAGTAGTAAATGTGTTACTGTTAGAGTTTGCTTTTTGCTTTACATGTATGTTATATATCAAAATAAATCATAGTTGATAAATTGAGACAGATATCTTTTTTAAGTTAAAAGAAAGTTATTGAGAGGGTAGCTTGAAACTAACAGTACATATTGGTTGTTTATGAGGATGGGCAGTATTATTTAAAAATGTATCTCATTAGGACGAAGTATGAAGAATGAAAATAATGTTCTGTCTTAGCATGGGCTGTGATACCTGGTGACCAAAGATGTAAGGACTTATGACATTTATTTATCCAGATCGAGAGACTGAAGTTCAAGACTGGGGTGACATTATGGTCAGTTCTGGTTCAGGACATCTTCTATGGCCATCTTCTTACGTATCCTCACAAGGCAGGGAGTGTAAAAAAGAGAGGAAGCAAGTGATCTGATCTCTTCCAATAATAGTACTAACTTTGAGAGGTTGCTCTCCTCATAAACTAATCATCACCAAACTAATGATCGCCAAAGGAGCTCCACCTCCTGGGACTATTATGTTGGGGGTTATGCTTGCAACATATGAACTATGACAGCACAAATGTTCCGCCCACAACCATTATGTGGATGTAGTTGAGGTAAAATATTATGGCAGATAGAAAACATGGTATAGTAGACCCAAGATACAAACAAGAAAAACAAGCTTATGTTGATTGACTTGCCTCCTCCAGATCTCATGCTATTCTAGAGGAGGTTGTATGATGAACAATATTCGAATAAGATGTATGGACATCTGTAACAAATGGATCTTTTTTGGTTCTGAAAAAGGATAAAAAAGGTTTAGTTTATATTTCAGCAACTTTACTTTCCTTGAAATTCATTTTCTTTAATTATTTTATGCAGCTTCACTGTGGTTAGCCATGGGTATAAAACAGCACAAAATAATCACCTGTGTCATTAATGTTGGAATATTCCACCATGGTCACTTGACACACAAAAATCAAAAGACTCATTTTCACTGTTTGTTAATAGCTTAGCAGTGTCCTAGGGAAGAAATAATTTCTTTAGCTCATTATGGCTTAGCAAAGTGAAATGAGTCTCGCCTCCTCTGGAGGTTGGTATAAAGCAGAAGATTTAGAAGATTCTAATGGCACCTTTGAACCTGTCACATGGTTCAAAGTACAGGGTACATCAAAATGTGCAGTAAATGAGCTACCTCAAGTGGTTGGGTCTCCAAAATTCTTTTTGATTACATGTTCCTCATTTAGATCACTGACTTTTGACTTTCTTCTCATTTTTGTCAAAATGATGAGAGAAGAATTTTTTTTCTCCATGGAACTTTCTTTGTAATGCTAAAATATCTTTTTCAGAAACTTCTAACTAGAATCCTTTAGTCTACTGGTTGTGAGATTTCACTATATATTGGAATTGCTTCAGGGACATTAAAAGTCTAGGTGCCCTGGTTTCATCCAAAACTGATTACTTTGGAAGCTGAAATTCAAGATCAAGTTGCCAGTATATTCAGGTTCTAGTTCAGGACATCTATGGACATCTTGCAGTATCTTCACAAAGCAAAGAGCAGATAGGGAAAGGATTGGTACTGAAGGGCAGTGCTGAGGCATCAGGATGTTAAGCAAACTGTCCACAGGACTCCAGTGTACATCAGAGCTTGAGACACACTTCTTATGGAATTAATCATGTCCCTCAAAAGGATAAATTCGAATTTTGACTCCAGGCGCCTGTGACTCTGGCCTTATTTTGAAATAGGTCTTTCAAATTTAAATAAATGAAAATAAAATCTTACTTGAATGATGGAAGGACCTAATCTAATGGTTGATGACCTTATGGAAAAGATAAATCTGAACACAGACATATATATGGATGAAAACATAAATATGCACAGACACAGAGGATAGGCGGGCCTGTGTCCATGGAGGCTGAGACTGGCATTAGGCAGCTGCCAGCCAAGACATTCCAAGGATTTCTAGATACCACCAGTATGTAAAAGAGAAGATAGAGCAGTCTCCTTCTGAGCTGCCAAGAAAGAACCAACCTGGTGACATCTTGGCTTTAAGCATCTGGACTTCTTCATTCTAACAGAATAAATTTCTTTGTTTTTTAAAGCCACCCAATTTATGCTGATTTGTTACTGCAGCCCTAAGAAGTATTATAGTATTTCTTAGTCCACCTAAGGATAAAACTCACCTATAACTTCCTCCTTTTTTCCCCTTATTTAGTGATCTAGTTAAGTTGGTAGGCAGGTGCTGAATTAATAGCTATTTTACAAGACTATATTAGAATAAATATTTTGCCTCCTCCTATCTCTCCCTCATGCCCTGCCACTGTCACTAAGTGGGGCAGAAAAATTCAAAGCACTTATTTTGATGAAACATTTCTTCAGGCCAGTTTTAGAAACTAGACTTTACCACTTGCTAGTCCAAGCATTTGTTTGCTTACCTGCTTTGTATCATGTTCTATAAAATCCTAAGTCACTTCACTCCAACTGCTTCTCTTCTTACAAAGTCCAGTCGCACAGTATACAATCATGTAATCAAAGCACTTTGAAGTTGAGAACAACAAAAAGAAAAAAAAAAGAACAGGTGCTTCATTTTTCTCCATTCCTTGATTTATTGGACTTTAATAGGTTCTCAAGCACTTTTTAACATAAAATAATGACTTCCATTATTTCTTTGGTAATCTTGAAATTTTTGTAAACTACAAGCTATTTTAAAAATGAAATTTAAAAAAGACTTTAGCTGGTTTAAGCATTGTCAGACTATCATGACAGTCATTTACAGGAATGACTAGTGAAGGAGGGATGGTTTGTGTGTGGATGTTACCAGCCAAGAGACCAAAATGCTGACAAAGCGGCCTTCTTCAGGGTCAAACTTAGATGACTAAATAATTAATGGTAGGTGTGGCTCCAAATAATTAGGTGCTATTCAGGCAATATGATGCATATGAGCATAACCTCCCAGCAGATGTATATACTTGTAAGTGACAGGACCCAAATATGATTATTGCATATCTGACACTTGGACTAGTATAAATTATAACTATCGATGCAGGTATACAGCTATAGAGGGCATAAGAATATTAATTATTGAGATGTTGTTTGACCACTTATAATACAAAATAAAGATATTTAAAATTAGGAGCTAATGAGTCACATGAATAGAAGTACTATGGGTAACAAAGTGAGGATAAGAGAAAGAGAGGAGAGAAAACATCTTTACAGTTTTAAACAAAAATTGTTAGTTCATTGAAATAAAAGTTATTAACATTTTCCTTTTAGACCCTCCAGGCAAATTTCTTTGGTGCTGCTCTTCAGTTTGACATCCTCGGGATCCTCTGAGGCTGAAACACCAGCAAAAGGAATATAAAAAACTAATATAATATTACTTAAGTGGAATGGAAAGATTTCTTCCCCTTTGAATTAACATATTTTATACATTGCTAAAAGCTGAGCACATAATTTGTGTTGTCTTGTATAAAATGAAAATATAGGACCCCTTCTTCTAGAAGCAGGGAAGAAGGTGTTCATACGCAAAGTTTTTCCTTTCTTCCATGGTATCTCTCTCTCTTGAATTGTCGTGCTGCTTTTTGTTATCTCTTTAAGGTGGCACTAAGAATTTAAAATGCTAAGTACTAGGATTTTCCTATTGATCTCTGTGTTTTATAAGACCAGTTTTAAATGTCAGTTTAAATATAAAAAGCATTTAACTCATAAACTTAATTTATATTTTATAGCTTATATTTGAATTTGTATTTTATTAGGGCAAAACCATGCCAGATGTTTTTATTTAACCTGAATTGTCCATATTCTACCAATGCTCTTCTGGCTTACTAAGAAGTGCAGAATGACTAAAAGCAAGAGAAATTATACATTTCTCTGTCTTTCAGTGACCTACCCTAATTTTCACATCAGTAGTGAATGAAAACAAATAAGCAATAAAATAGAAGGATTCCTGGGTCATTAGTGTTTCCTACTCTCTTTCTGAAATAGAAGCAAAATTCTGATTCCAGTGGGAAGTGTGGCCTTCCACTGGATTATCAGCACATTGCCTACCCAATTGTGGCTATAACTAGCTTACTTTGTATTCAGCGGAGATATGCTGACCAGTTGAAATCCACCTACAAAACACAAATTGAAGAAACATTAAACCAAAGTCAAGGGTCAACCTAGCATATGGTGCTGTATAAATGACCAGTCCGCACTGCGATGAAGCTGCCCCTGGCCCACTCACAATATAATTACAATTTTCAAATTCAGCTTTGCCTTTCAATAAGATAGGTTACACTAGATTTGTATGTGAACTTTGGAGTGATGGTTATAGACATTCGAGGAAATAGGTTACTTAAACATTGTTTCATAAAATGCTTTCTATTTAGCAACTCAATCAAAATTTCTACTCAGTATCAATTTTTTACTAGTATAAAGAAACTACAAATATTCTGAACCCTGTTATATATTCAAAATTTTCCCTTCCCTGTGTTCTCTCTTTGATCCTTGGTATAAATCTGCAAGTGTAACTATTCATGGTCTACATTCTAGATGTGTTAAAGCTAACAAACTATGTAGACAATATGTACTGGAGAACAATATCACTTCACAGCATTCAGGACTCTCCTCTGCTGAATGTGTTTATTTCTATTTACTTATCCTTTTTTTCTCTTTTACTAGTATTTAGTTTCATGTTTGTTTGTTTGTTTGTTTTTTTTTGTCTTAAGGAACAACAGTTTTATACCACCTGTTGAAAAAAGTGTGATGTTTCTTAGACACATACCTTTGTTATCAGTGCTAGATCCTTTGAGACTAAATCTGTCTCTATCTCAGTGTTGATCTACTCCTCCCTTTTCAAAGAGATCTGATATTCAAATTTTAGATAACTAACTTTGTGCAAGGAATGGCAAAATTTCAAAACTCACTGTTACAAGAATGCAGCCAGGGGTCTACACAGACATTTCCAAATTTTAATCCTCCCAGGTGCTACTTTAGTTGACAGTACTCCAGCTCGACCCTGTGTTTGGTATTCTGCCCTGCGTACCAAGAGTGCAAATCTAGGGTAAACCTTATTCTTAATAAGGCTGCCAGGATTAGAGCCAATCAAAAAAGGAACAGCCTTCATAAATATTCACACTGCACCGGAGATTTAGCTGTAACAAGTAATGAATAGTCATAGGGAAGCTCATCATTGATTGAGAATCGTCAGTTCAAAAACAAAACCCCATTTCCAAAAGCATATTAACAGAAATGCAACTGCAAAATACAGGCTAACGATAGTTTTATTTCAGTTTATAGATGGATCTATTATATTTCATGTGTCATTCATTTTTGTCCACCCTCAGACTAAATATAGATTTTACATAGATTTTGTTTAGAAACCTATTTTCCCATTATTTTTTTTCTACTTAGATAACAGGGTTTATATGCCACAGAGGGCGATAAGATACATGTGCTTCCTCGTTATCGCACATCTGCTTTTATATGATCCTCATGGGAAGATAGTAGGTGATTTTTTAAATAGCTTCTGGCTTGTATTTGACCATTTCCTCTTGGAATTGGGAACCCACTTGGTTGGATTACCTTCAATTTGAGAATAAAATATTTGGGCTTAAAACATAAAGTGGGTAGAGGCATATGGGCTACAATGAGTCAGGAAGTACTCTGCACATTAAAACTGGGAAAGCAAAGGAAAATGTGGCTCTCTTTCCTTATTTCTCCCTTTACTGCTTGCTAAATAGAATTGTCAACGCCTCCAACCTCCTGCATCTGTTGCAATGTCTCATAGATCAGATTTTTGGAAAACAATGTAGTCTTTCTGAATCTATGTTAAATGTGATCAGTTCCCAGTTCTGAAACACATACAATTAAAAGTTATTTTATAAAGATGTACTACAAACAAGACACCTCTAGTTATTCGACATCTCTTCCCTCTATACTTTTGACCCTCTGCCTGATCAAACTGTAAAAGTGTCTCAGGGGACCGCTTTATATTTTAAAGGGTACCCAGTCTACATCAGAGACAACATTTTATTTTTCCATTTAACTCGCTTATTATCCACTCATATGTCACTAATTCTCTTTCTTTTGGAGTAAATTGTAGTTGACTTACAGTACATTTGTTTCCCAGTCCATCACTTTTCCACACTTCATTCTATACCTTTAGTTTAAGAAACTTGAAACTATATTTTAAATTAAATACAACTTCCTCAACTTTTCACTCTAGTTCTTCTCATTAGAATTCTAAGTCAGAGAGCTTTTGATACCAGACAATAACTATCCATATATAAGGGGAAAAATCTATTTGTCATAGAAATGAAATATCCAGGGCCAGCCTTAGCTTCAGACACAGCTAGATCCACAGCCTCAAATCCTCTCATTATCGCTCAGTCTTTTTCTGCTATCTTTTGTATTGAATTGTTTTGTTTGATAACCTCTGGCAGCTCTAGACTTAAATGCTCTCAAATTCAAGTCCATCTGATGAAGACTGTTTTTTTCACTCTGGCAGGTTCTACAGAACTTCTAGAAGATGTTCATTGTACTTGTTGGTCTAACTTTGGGTTATATGCTATCTTAGGCAGAGGGAGATGAGACCTGAGTGAAATTCCCACACTTGTGCTACCCTGGAGTCAGCTGTACTTGGACCACATGACTAGTGATACTTGTAAGAACATTAAGGTCTTATAGACAAATAATAGACATCCATCAGAAGCCATATCCTTTAATTTTTGTATTCTATTTACTGAAGCAACCTGTTACCCAGTTATTCCTAGTTACACAGTGGTGTGACAGTGAAGATTCTTTGCCTAATTGGGACTAATGAGTTTCAGCCATGGTTAGGAAGTTTAGAAAGCATAGTCCTCTTTCTAAGAGACTAAAGTTTTAGCCAGCTAAGGTTTTCAAGAAATCTTGCTACTTGTTATTAGTCTAAAATCTAATCTTAAAATCAAATCTCATTGCCAAAGACAGTATCTGGGGGAACTTAGCTCTTGTTAAAGTGAAGGCTTAAATATGACCCTAAGGTTTAATGGTCCTGGTCTCTCTGAAATGTTTAATCCTGTTTTGAACATCACAAAGCACAAAGGTGGCAAACCTTTTGGGATTTTGTGAATCCTTGGGACTTCCCATTTATATTAAGCCTCACACTTTCACAGGAATACAGCAGGAGTATAGTGAATCAAACAGTAGTGGTGGTAAGGTAACCCTTTACCTGTCCCAGTGGGTTACCCTAAGAACATTTGTTAAAGTACAGTTATGCTAAACTCCCAATAGTAAATAGGATTCAGAAATAAGTACTTGCCTGAGAAATTTCTTGTAGTCTAGTCTATGTTTGTTTCCCAGAAGTCCTGGTCTCAGTGAACATCTGAACAAAACAGTTTGGGTATTATCTGATCTCTTCTAGATTCTTGTTTTTCAAAGTTCAGTTTGAGTACCATTTAAATGAACACCACCTACAAACTTGTTACAAGTACCAGTATACCCCAACTCAGTACCTTTATCACATTTGTTGAAACTTAAGGTTGCTTCTGTTGCTGTGTTTTGTACCCTGACCATGGACACACCCATAACTGGACAGTGGTTGCCTTCAGATACCTGGGTTATTTTTAGTCTTATTATTTTAGTTAACAATACTCATTAACACTGCATATACTGGCATGAGTGTGGAGTCACACTTTACACTAACGGCTTCTGTTTATACTGTTCCAAAATCTAAATTCTCGTACATATGAAGTCCTGTCCATTTCTTCCTCATTTTGCCTGTAAGAGTCCAAATGCTTTTCAGACCAACATCCAACCCAGGAAGGCTTAGAATGGCTATTAATTTTTGATTCACATTTAAAAAAAACTTCTCAAACTAGCATTTTGATATGATTGCTAAATAAGTTCATCAAATTTTATATAGTCATTGTTTTTCTAAATTATATCATTAGGTAAATATAAAATGTTAAAAACACACCATCATTTTACAAGCTAATTTTGGCATTTAAAAAATTAATACCCTTAAAGCTTCAAGAAATGGAAGCAGCTTTTGGCCCTTTGCTCTGGACACCTTTAAAGTCATCTCCCTTTTTATTGAATCTCTCCAAAGGGCTCCTTCTGCCTAAGCCTTATGGCAAGTTCTAAACTCCTCAAAGTAGTTGTTAATTTCTGCTTTGAATTATAGTTGTTGGGTGTAAGCCTGGCAAGAACCTTTGAGTTCAAGGACAGTCAAAACCTTGATGCCTATAGGCATCACTTATATTTATTTATATAAATTTATATTCATATAAATTTATATTTTTATTGTGTACTTCTGCAATCTTTCCAATAATTGTACAGTTATCCAAGGACACATCTGTATTATAGTAGTGTATGAGGTGGGGGTGTATCTCAATTGTAGAAACCTTGCCCATCATGTATGAAGCCCTGAGTTCAAATCACAGTACTGTAAAAATATAAAGTAAGACCAGGCCGGTCCCTGCTGGACTGGTGAGTGGAGCAGGGGTTGCAGGGAATCCCGCACAGCCTGAGGGAACTTTCTTCCTGGCCTGGGGACCAAGCCCTGATTCCCTGCAGCCACTTCCCCAGTGAGTGGGGCCACCACAGGGAATCCCACCCCAGACTGGCAGAATTCTCTCCCACACCTGGAACAACACTTGAAGCTCCAAAATACAGGAAGATGATAAAACGAAAGACCAAAATGCAATCTCAAACATCCAGCCCATCCCAAGAAAGCCTAGGAGCCATGTGCATAGAAGAAAACACATGCCACATAACTGAAATACCTGAAATAATAGTAACTGAAATAAAGCAGCAACTCTGGGAAGCCTTAAAGGAATTCGAACTAGAAATAATCTCTCAGGTAAAAGAAGAAATAATAAAAGAAATGATGC
Organism: Cavia porcellus; assembly: GCF_034190915.1. Lineage (NCBI taxonomy): Eukaryota > Metazoa > Chordata > Mammalia > Rodentia > Caviidae > Cavia > Cavia porcellus. Next base: position 57,305,562 of record NW_026947496.1, read on the forward strand.
AGATGCTAAACATAGCTAAAGAAGATGCAGTTAAAAAATTGGAGGAACTAAACAAAAAGATAGAATCCCTGGATGAACAATATAAGAAACAAACAGAATACATAAAATAGATGCAAAGAAATATACAGGAAATCAAAAACTCCATTGAAAGTTGTAAAAAAAACCCTCAATGAATGTGAAGATAGAATCTCAGACCTCGAAGACAAGATTGCAGCCAGAGAACAGGAAAGAAAAGATCTTTTAAAAATAACAAGAAATCGGGAAATAACAATTCAATACCTGCAAGATGACACAAAGAGAAACAACATAAGGTTGATAGGGATAAATGAAAAATAAGGGGACAACATAAAGGATGTCAAGAGGATATTTAGAGAAGTGATAGCTGAAAATTTCCCAAACATGAGATTGGAAACTGATATCAAGATCAATGAAGCATATAGAACTCCAAATAACCATAACCAAAATAAATCTACACACAGACATATAATAATGACCACCCCAGAAATCAAACAAAAGAATAGAATATTAAAGGCTGTCAGAGAGAAAAGACAGATGACCTATAAAGGAAAACCTATCAGAATCACAGCAGACTTCTCAGCACAAACAATAAAGTCAAGAAGAACATGGAGTGAAGTATTTCAAATGCTAATGGAAAATGATTTCCAACCTAGGCTGATGTACCCTGCAAAACTGTCCTTCAAAATGGATGGAGAAATAAGATACTTCCATGAAAAAGATAAGCTGAAAATCTTCATGATCACCAAGCCAACCCTACAAAGAATACTGAAAGACAGCCTAGATACATTTAGGAAAAAACCAGTAAACAAAGCAGACAATTAAACAGAGCAGAAAGATAAACATGATACAGCAGGATAACATGTCAACAATAAACCAATATATAACAGTTCTAACTATTAATGTAAATGGTCTCAATACACCAATAAAAAGAAACAGACTGGAAGAATGGATCAAGAAACAAAATCCAACCATATGCTGTCTACAAGAAACCCATCTAACCCAAAAGGATACTCCCAGATTGAAAGTCAAAGGTTGTAAAACAATACTCCATGCAACAGGAACCCCCCCCCCCAAAAAAAAGCAGGGTAGCTATTCTGTTTGCAGACAAAGTGAACTTCAAGCCAATAATGATCAGAAGGGATAAAGAAGGTCACTACATACTGGTTAGGGGAAAACTCCAAGAGGAAGAGATAACTATCTTAAATATATATGCACCAAACTCCAGAGCTCCCAGTTATATAAAACAAGTACTAACAGAAATGAAAAACCAAATCAGCAGTAACACAATTCTAATAGGAGATCTTAACACACCATCGACACAAAAGGACAGATCAACCAGACAGAAAATTAACAAAGAAATAAAAGAACTGAATCACACCTGTGAACAAATGGACTTAGTAGACATATACAGAGTACTCCACCCAACAACAACAGAATACACATTCTTTTCAGCAGTACATGGGACATTCCCTAAAATAGACCATATATTTTAACTCACAGAACATATTTAAATAAATGCAAAATAGTTGAAATTATCCCTTGCATGCTATTGGACCATAGTGCTATGAAATTAGAAACTAATGATAAAAGATACTACAAAAATCCCACAAACACATGCAAACTGAATAACACACTCTTGAGTAATTAGTGGGTCACAGAGGAAATTAAAGAAGAAATTAAGCAATACCTGCAAACAAATGAAAATACAGATACAACTTACCGGAATCTATGGGATGCAATGAAAGCCATCCTCAGAGGAAAATTTATTGCGCTGAGTTCCCACATAAGGAAAACAGAATGAATACAAATGAACAACCTGATGCTATACCTCAAATAGCTAGAAAAACAAGAGCAAGTCAAGCCCAAAGCCAAAAGAAGAGAGGAAATTATAAAAATCAGAGCAGAAATCAATGCAATAGAGACTAAGAAAACAATCCAAAGAATCAATGAATCAAAAAGTTGGTTCTTTGAAAGAATAAATAAAATTGATAAGCCCTTAGTCAACTTTATTTAAAAAAAGGGAAGAAAAAGCTCAAATTCATGCAATAAGAAATGAAAAAGCTGAAATCACTACAGACCCAATAGAAATACAGAAGATCATCAACATCTATTTTGAAAACCTCTACTCTCAAAGGTTTGATAACACAGAAGAAATAGACAGAGACTTAGAAACATATGAAGTACCAAAGCTAGATCAAGAGGATGTAAAACTGCTGAATAACCCAATCTCTATCAATGAAATTGAACATGTAATTAATTCCTTCCCTACAAAGAAGAGCCTAGGCCCAGATGGGTTCACCAAAGAATTCTACAAGAAATACAAATAAGACCTTATGTCGAAACTCCTCAAACTCTTCAATGAAATTGAAAGGGAAGCAATCCTTCCCAGGTCATTCCTGGAAGCAAATATTACTCTAGTACCAAAACCTGAGAAAGACTCAACTGAAAAAGAGAACTACAGACCAATCTCCCTAATGAACACAGATGCAAAAATCCTCAATAAAATATTGGCAAATAGGATGCATCAAATCATCAAGAAGATTATACACCATGACCAAGTGGGATTCATCCCAGGCATGCAGGGATGGTTCAACATACGTAAAACAATAAATGTTATCCACCATATCAATAAAGCCATCAGTAAGAATCACATGATCATTTCTATAGATGCAGAAAAAGCCTTTGATAAGGTCCAACATTCATTCATGATAAGAACTTTACAGAAAATTGGAATAGATGGTCTTCACCTCAATATAATAAAGGCCATCTATGACAAACCAACAGCCAGTATCATACTAACTGGCCAAAAATTGAAAGCCTTTACTTTAAAATCAGACACAAGACAAGGATGTCCTTTATCACCATTCCTATTTAATATAGTACTGGAAGTACAAGCCAGAGCAATTAGACAAGAGAGAAAAATAAAAGGGGTAAAGATAGGAAAAGAAGAAAAATTGTCATTGTTTGCAAATGACATGATACTGTATATAGAAGACCCCCTAAACTCCATTGAAAGACTCTTAGATATAGTAAATAAATTCAGTAATGTAGCTGGACACAACATCAGTACTCAGAAATCAATAGCATCCCTATGCACTAAGAACAAAATCGCAAGGAAAGAAGTAAGAGAAGCCACACCCTTCACACCAGCAAGCAAAAAAAAAGAAATATCTAGGAATTACTCTTACGAAAGAAGTGAAAGACCTATACAGGGAAAATTGTAATACACTGAAAGAAGAAATTGAAGATGATCTCAGAAAATGGAAAGACATTCCATGCTTGTGGATAGGAAGAACAAACATTGTGAAAATGGCCATTCTCCCAAAACTGTTATACAGATTCAATGCAATCCAAATAAAAATATCATCAACATACCTTATAGATCTAGAGAAATCACTCCTAAATTTCATCTGGAACCAGAAGAGACCTAGAATAGCAAAGGCAGTTCTAAGCAGCAAAGACAAAGCAGGAGGCATCACAATCCCTGACTTGAAGTTATACTACAAAGCAACTGTAGTAAAATCAACATGGTACTGGAATCAAAACAGAGCCGAAGATCAATGGAATAGATTAGAAGATACAACCACAACTACAAACACACTCAAACACCTTATCTTTGATAAAGGAGCCAAGCAGGTTCACTGGAAGAACGATAGTCTCTTTAATAAATGGTGTTGGAAAAACTGGCTTTCCATTTGCCGAAAACTAAAACTAGACCCAAGCCTATCACCATGTACTAAATTAAAATCTAAATGGATCAAAGATATGATTATTAAAACAGAAACACTAAATCTATTGGAAGACAAATTAGGTAGAAACCTTGAAGACATAGGGGTAGGTAGAGAACTCATGAACAAGACTCAAACTGCACGGCAAGTACTTCCCAGAATCAATACCTGGGACTACCTCTTATTAAAAAGTTTCTGCAAGTCCAAAAAAAAAAAAAAAAAAAACAACAAAAAAAAAAAAAAACAAAAACTCTCCAGCATAGTGAAAAGAAAACCCAAAAACTGGGAAAAGATCTTAGTGAACTCCCCCTCAGACAAGGGACTTTTGTCTAAAACATATAAAGAATTAAAAAACTCAGACCCCCAAAATTCAAGGACCCAATCCAAATGGGCATCTGAGATGAACACACACTTCTCAGATGAAGAAATACAAATGGAAAATAAATACATGAAAAAATGTTCATCATCATTGGTCATTAGGGAAATGCAAATTAAAACCACACTGAGATTCCATCTCACTTCTGAAAGAATGGCCAGGATCAAGAAAACCAACAACAACAAGTGCTGGAGAGGCTGTGGGGAAAAAGGAACTCTTCTACACTGTTGGTGGGAGTGTAGACTGGTACAACCTTTGTGGAGGTCAGTCTGGAGATTTCTCAAAAAACTGGGATTGGAAGTCCCATTTGTTCCAGCTATTCCACTTCTAGATCTATTCCCAGAAGAACTGAAAGCATCATACCACAGTGATATATGCACACCTATGTTTATAGCAGCACAATTTGTAATCCCCAGATCTTGGAAACAACCCAAGTGTCCATCAATTGAGGAATGGATAAAAAAGTTATGGTATTTCTATATAATTGAGTACTTCTCAGCTATAAAGAAGGATCACATTGAGATATCTATCAATAAATGGACACAGCTTGAAACCATACTCATAAGTGAAATAAATCAAACTCGCATCTGTGAACACCGAATAGTTTCCCTAGTGTAAGAAATGATTCAAATATATAAAAGTATGTGGTAACCATGATTCCCCATTATGTGGCCTTGAAGCCTTATAAAGTTTTCACTCATTAATTGGAATGGCTTTATTCTGGACTGTTTGATATTATGGCCTGTGATACAATGAACAGCTATTTTGAAGAAAACAAGACGTTATAATAACTAGTGCTGATTTAATACCATCTTGTTTTAAAGCCCCACCAAACTATGGCTCTTCTGTCTCCATTGGTTTTATCATGTTGTATCTTGTTGGATTGTATAATATGTGGTAGTATAAACAAAAAATGTTATAGGCAAAGAGACAATATAGAAACCATTGTTCATTTTTCTGTTAGCTGGTTCTAAATACTCTACAATGCTTTCATCCACTTGAATGGTGTTACACTGTGTTGATATGTTTGATGCTATAGCAAATGAAGTTATATTCAAATATTTCAAGGAAAAAGACACTATGGTAACTACTATTAAGTCGGGTTATTTGGTGGTGAAGCACTAGGTTGCTGAAGCTGTCATGCTTTGACCTGTATTGTTATGTTGTTAAGCCCTCTTTTATCTCAACCTCTCCTTTATTCATTAAAAATTATTTAATTTTTTTTTCTTTTTTAAACTAAGGGGAAAACTCAAAAAAACTAGCAGGATATATTATAGTAACCTTCTTGATCTCCTAATAACTTGATTTGAAGTCCTGTAATACTCCCACTATCTTGTTTTGACTGATTAGACTCTGTTCCGCTCTGTATGATAGTATTAAGTATCAGTAGGCAACTACTTTGAAGGCAATAAGATTCACTTGATGCTCATTCTGGTTTGACTATTATCCTGTTTTGAAGTTCCATAAGGTTTACAATGTTTAGGTTTTATTGAACTTGTTCTCTACTGTTTTGTTCAACTTTATAATACCTAATGAGATGGACAATTCTTCTTAAGGAAGCAAGAGGCATTATGGTAACCATTGTTGATAACCTTGTACTCTGTTTTTACATCATGTTCTATGTCTATCCTTGGTTTTGACTGACAGCTTTGTTTTATCATGTTTGATTTTATTCTCTTACAAAAAAAGTAATAAGATCTATGGGAGCAATAAAACCCAAAATGTGTAAATTTTGTTGTAATAAAGAGAAGGGGAAAAAGTGCCCAAAAGGATAAAACAGCAAGTGTGTTTAGGTGTGTTAAATAGATAACCATATTAATATTTTTGATTGGATCATTGAACACAACTATTTGCAATCTCACTATTTGAATGCTCACTTTGTATGCTTTGACCCTGTGACCTGAATCACTGTTTCAAAGATGATAGTGTGTAATCTATTAACTGGTAATATCTTTCTTTTTTTTTTTTTCTTTTTGTAGTACTGTATTACTTGTACCCTTATACTGTTTTGTTTTGTTGTTTTTTTTTCTCTTTTTCCTTTTAAATAAAAAAATATAAAGTAAAATTTAAAAAATTGTGCATGACTTTAGTAAGCTTACGTAACAGAATCCTCAATATAATGTGCAATTCATATTAATTAAAATGGCAAGAATTATTCAGTCTGCATTTGTATTAGAAATACCTGTCATTACAAATGCAATCAAAATTTAAAAAGAAAAATGTCTATGCCTTGCCTTGTGCATGTCTTAATGGTTTAAACTGTAGTTGGAAGTAAAATCTGTGTTTTACGTTTGCTTCTGTGAATTTACAAAGGGTTGCTCCTCTAAGAAATACAGTCATCCTTACCAACACTCTCTCTCAGTCAGATAGAACTGACTATATTATCTTTTGTTCATTTGCTACATCACTAAACTATCAAAAAAAAAAACAAAAAAATCAAAATCATTTATTTATGCTCACATATCCGTGATTCAACTGATGTAATAATGCTTGCCTAGACAGTTATAGATCCAAACGTGGACCTGACTGGGCTTGGTTCCTTGTCACAGTTTTGGTTCACTATGTACCACATGTGTAGGCCCTGAAGGGCCAAAATGACATGCAGTGTTTACTGAAAAACCTTTTCCAGATCTGCAGAAAGAAAGAAAGAAAGAAAGAAAGAAAGAAAGAAAGAAAGAAGGAAGGGAGGAAGGAAGGACAACAGCTAAGTCGAAAGTCAAAGGAATAAGACTGCTAAAAGTTTTTCCAGAAGATAGAACCATCTTGGGACAAAAAGCATAGATTAATGCAGGAATCAATCATTACACCCAGTTCAATCTATTAGATCAGGGTATTAAAAAGTATATAAAAGAAATAGCTTGCCAGGAGCTGCATAGTTTAATTTACCACTGTAGTCCTAAGATATCTGTGGTTTGCATCCAAGATATCTGAGAATGATTCTACCTTACATCATGTTCGAAGATCCCCCGAATTGATAGAGCTGTCTTTTTACTACATGTAAAATATACATTTTAAGCATTAATGCATATTGTACTGTTACTATTCTTCCTAAATCTAAGGTAAAATTGTTTTGTGACTAGATTGGCCTTATGATGACCCTGATTTTATGAATCCTCCTAGTGAAATTGGCCTCTGAATGATTATTACTGACAATCACGACTCTCTCTTCTGAACAGGGATATTTTAATTACTGTTCTTCCTTATAATCATGTCAAAATCATGAACAGTGAGGAGTATTTTCCTTTGTATTTGCAAATCAGTGTAACTTTAATGCAAGCTTATGCAATAGTTTTAAGGTTTAATATTTTGCACCCTCTGCTGGGGGAAAAACTCAAAGAAAACTACAGCAGATTTGGAGAAATAAGTGATTTCATATATAAAGTCAAAGCTATAGATTAAAAAAAGCAATTGGCTCATAAATGTTTATCATTTTGCAATTATTTTGAGAATACGTTTCTGTTTTTGCATAAATAATGCATTATGAAAGTTAAATTCATGAACATTAACCTAAAAATATTCAAACTTAAAATTCATGTAATGCAGAACTCTGAAAAGTTCATTGCAAACTTTTCCTGTAAGTAAATTTTGAAGCATGTTCATTCTAAATTTCATTGATAAGAATGCAATATATCAAGAAAAAAGATGTTTTCCATTAAGAAAACCACAAATATAATTTTCTGTTTTACATTCCACAAAAGAGAATGTCAGCTTATGCTGCACTTAAATTATAGAGAAACAGTACATTTTAAAAGTAAACTTAAATGTTATAACTTCTTATAGTACACTACAAAGAATGCTAATGTCAAAAGCTACTTGTAAATACTTAAGTTTGACGGTCTCCATGTAATGGTAAAAACAACTTAAAACTACTTTTTTAGTTTCAAAAAATAAATATAATTTACACAGTACTTCTCATAAAATAGAACAATACTGTTATCTGTAAAATATTCTTCTGCTTTTATTCATAAAAGATGAATATTTTCATCAGAGTGAAGTTATCACTTACAAAGACAAATAGTTTAAATGAAAGACTTCAAGAGAAATTATTTCTAAATCTGTATACATACACATATACATGCTCCAAAATCAGGGTGACTATCATAGTTTGTGTTGGTTGCCATAATATATTTTTTCAAAGTTCTCACTTACCCATTTCCCACAGTATCCATTGCAATCCATAGTTTAAAAAAATTCAGCTGACATCACTGTCTCACTTGCTCTTGGTGCAGCACCAACCTGACATTTTCTAATCTAAGATTATTTTTCAGGTTATCAATTCTATTTCCAAATGGCTGATAGACTCCGGCTTTCTTAATTACAACGGTGGTGCACCTATCGATCATTATCTTTACGACTGCAATTTTTTCTTCAACTTGTAAAAGTTCAGATTCAGGCTTTCTCAGCTCTTGTCTGTTGTGCTCTGAATCACATCTTCTACCACTTACTAAGCCAGCCTGGTATTATCTGATAAGTAAAACACAAATCCTCAGATATTAAATCAAAAGTAGAATGGTTCATCTCCAAGGAAAGGAAGTCTAGAGCAGGATGGTAAATTCTGATCATTTTCTGTGTCTCCCCTTGTTTCTCTCCCCTTCTCCTTTTTTCTCTCTCTTACAATGTTTCAGCATAAAGCCACATTCCTATAATGATTTTCAGAATCATTTAACAATAACATAAGAACATGCGTAAAATAAGAACATTTTAATATGTGTTGCTAATATTTAATATGTAGCAGACAGAAATCTGTGATCTTTGTGAATGTCATCTTTCTACATAGTACCATGGGTGTAGAAACAGGGAGAAGGATCACAACATTCACTAAGCTGTGTTTTTGCATGTTCATGCAATGATATTTCATATAATCTGATCTTTGCTTATTAATTCTTTTCTTGTTTCACAATTTATACCATTTTAATAGAGTCTGTGGCTCGAAAGCCTCTTTACAAGGCCATCTTTGCCCAGTTTCTCATGTATTATAAGCTGGCTAGAATGTCTTTCCTTCTCATTTCTACTTCATATCAGATTATGCTCAGCTCAGGTATAAATAACCATAAAATTTATTTTTCAAGTGTGTCAGTATCAAATGATATTTTCTCCATGGTTAGGATTAATGTAATTATTTAACTAATTTCCATTAATTTATTATGTGTCATGTTTGTCCTTAAAATACAAATTTGGACTGAATTGCTTAATCTTCATATATACAGGTCCCTCTTGCAATTTTTTCACCTAAGGATAATAAATCTACCACTCACGGATACTTGTTGCATTGCTGGTTCCAGTTCATTTCCTTATGGAATAAAGAAAGTTCTCAAATTGGAATATGTATCCTTATTTTCTGATTAACTACTAGTATTTGTGTACCAACTTTTGGGTCAATCACAGTTGCGTGGAGTTTTAAAAATTAGAGCCAAAAATGATTACTATTTCTGCAGATTCTAAATGATCATGTACAGACTGTTTTATATAGTTTAAATAAATCAGTAAAGTCATAATCCCTGGACATGAGGAAGAGGATGAGAAAAACTTCTAGATGACTGAGAATGTGGATATTACATTTCCAATAAAAACATTTCACATACGTTCAAAACTTAAGGATGATAATATAGTCTGTATTAGGTGAGGAATTAACCTATGAAGATACAAAATAGATCAATTTAAACCTCATTAGTTCCAGTCTGAAGTTATTTTTAAAACATTATTTCCATTTTCAAGCATCTGGAAAGATTTACTATTCTTAGCATGTCAAAGGAAGCTATGTACATACATAAGTTTTTCTAAAGTGGATTTAATCATGTTTTATATACTAAATTTTATAGTATATGGTGTTTCATACCCAAATCTCATATAATTGAGAAACCCATTCTGAAGTTTCCTATCCATTCACATTAAATCATTCTTTTACATTAGAAGAGAAATGCTTATTTTTCATTATACCATAAGAGGAGACACTTAACAGCTTACTTATGAGTTTTATTTGTTTATTTTTTGGTACCAGGGATTGAACTCATGACCTTGTGTTTGCCCGGCAGGTGTTTATGCCACTGAGCTAAATCCGTGGTCCCTTGTAAACAGTTTGTAATAAAGAACTTGACATTAACCCTCTGGAATTTGCACATGTAATAAATAATACATACAACAATAATACATACAATCATATTTAATTAAATAAATTAAAATTACTTAATGATTGAACCAGGTAAAGCAGTCAATATACAACCATCTTTGATTTATAGAACTGATGATCTTATATTGTTCAAACTATTAATCTATGGAAGAAATGTATGTCAAAACTTGCAAATTGACCTCATTATGTGAAAGTCAGTGTCACACTTTAGTTCTTTAATAGTGCAGAAAAATCTCCACTAGTGTAGCTTACCTAATTGTCCCCCTACATTTTTAAAAACTATGGTTTGTTATAATGGTGGCATGTACCCAAGTAAAACTATAAGTTAATTCAGGATACCATTTCAGTACCAATAAGGGAATGAGAACACACTGGTTCTGATAGAAGAGGCAGTTAGCTAGATGTGAGCTGGAAATAAGAGACTGGTAGCTGAGCCCAGGAAGGAAGTTCTTCATACAGTGGTCTAATTACCTAAGTTGCAGTTCCCAATTTTCCCAAATAAAGCACTTTAGGCCCTTTCTGTTTCTCCTCCTATGCAGCCTCACATTTCTAGGGCTCACTCAGTCATGTTTGGGCAGGTGGTGAGCAAAACCCTATGTTGACACTTAATGTTCACTGTGCTTGACCTGATCCCTCATTTACATGCATTTGCATTGCATTTTTGATCCCTCAGTGGACATTGGCTACCATATTTGTTTTGACTAGAACAATATAAATTAAAAACCTCATTCTTCAAACATAAGCATGAAGGTTCAGTTCATTGGAAGAAACTTTACTAGCCACAAATTCTGACCACTATCAAAATTTGAAATCCCAGGACAGTAAAATAGACACCAACCCTGGTCAGCAGTGCAGTTGTGAACTCTGGGTACTCTGCCCACTCTTCTTGGCTTGTCCTTTTATTTTATTCTTAAATAACAATGTTATACTTGTTTTGCTATAAACATACTCAATCCATGTTTGTTCTACAGTAAACCACTGCTTTCTTTTTTCTGTGGACCTTCTTACAAATCTTCTTGAAAGGATCCAAGGGCCGAGAAGCCAGTATAACACAGGTCATCACCCAGCACCAATTCTGGTATCAGTTCGCACATCCTTCTGTAGGACACAAACACCATGGCAGGTCTGCTCACTGTTTTGTTCCCAACACTTAACACAGAAGTTGGAATAAAAGAGGTAGTACATAACATTCAGGGAATGGTAACTAATCTACACCATATCTGAATGTTCTTCTAAGTAATTCTGTCAATGAGTAAAATCCATTCCCTATATATATGGAAGATTAAGTTAATTTCATGCTTTTTTCTTTAAACTTTGCTGATGCCTTGTGGACTAGTTGTGAGGTAAAACAGCAGAACTTCAATGTTGTCATGGGGAAATATAATAAAACTTAAAGGCTAATAAGGGACCTACCGATAGTTACTTCTCTGTAAAAATGAAGAAACTGAAAATTAAAGGAATTAAATAAGGTCTTGCCAAAGGCCTCAGGCAAAAAAGGAGAGAGGACAAACCTAAGACCCAGGAATTTCATTTCAAAAGCCTTTCCACATGAAAGAAAATTAAAGAATTAAAGCGAAAGATGTCATCCATTTTGAACTGTATGCTGAAATCAGTAATCACTTAAGTGTTCTGCACAGAAGCAAACCCAATGGCCCAAGTCACCGTGTACACTGAAAGGTTTTCAAGGGATTTTTTCCATGTCCAAGTCAATATGGCTCTCGACAGCTCCTCCCTTCAGCACTGACCTAAGCATTCTGGAAACCTGACATTTGAAACTCCTGCTTTTCACACATGTGACAACCCCCCCCCCCCCGTCAGCTGTCAAAACATCATTCTGCTCACCCCTTTAATTCCATTCCTGTCAATTCTAAATAAAGTCTGCGATTTTCTCTTTGTTCCCTTCAGAGGGTGCTTGCTTCTCTTTGGCAGCCTTTCCAGTGTGCCCCCAATAAAGGCCTCTTTTCTTTCTTTCTCCATTTTCTCTCCTTTTGTCTCTCTCTCACATCAAAGGACCAAACAGTTTTGTTGCATTTAAAAGCCTGTGTAATATTTCTTCATACTTATTTTATAAGAATATCAGCCCTTCATTATTTCTCTAACCAAATAACACTGAAGACTGTGTTTTCACCTTGACTCACTGTTATGTTTATTAGTATAGAGTTTATTTCTAGATATACACATGGGATAATACTTCACATTCATTTTTTCATTCACAGGAGGTGTTTATCTAGGACCCATTGTGGAATCAAGTAACACTAGTGATAGAAGACACGAAGGTGAAAACCTAATTCTTTCCAATTTGAAACTAAAAGCCAAGTAAAGGGGATTGTCAGACATCAACAAAGACCCATGTATGTACACATTTCATATTTTAAAAGTCTTAGGAAAATCAAGTGGCTTTGAGTGTAGGAAGTGATAAATGTGGAGTAACTTGGGGTAACTAACTAAAAGGAGAGGTAAGGAATGCGTTCTGTAAAGAGCTTCTGTATAGATTGGGACCTGAAAGAGGAGAAGACATTCAGAGACTAAAGGCAAGAACATTTTAAGTCTAAAAATAAATTTCTTGATAATAGCATGTGCAAATGCCCTAAGAAAGGAAATAAATTTTTAAAAAACAAGAAATACTGGAAAGAGACCAGCAAAAGTGGTGTGCAGTGAGCAAAGGGAGAACACCACTGAGATAGAGCTCAGGCTTATTTTTATTTTTATGAAGAATATCTTTCTTCCCTTTGCTTCTTTATAGTCTGACCTGTGCTTGAAGAGGAGATAAATACTGTACTCTCCGGGTCTCTTGCTCTCCTGTGAGTCTTGATGGATTTTTATAGCTGCAAACTCCTTCCCAGGCTATCCAGTATCAGGTTTTTAGTTAGTTTGTTAGTTTTTTAATGCAACTGGCAACTGGCAATCTTGTTGAAACAAACAAAAAAAAAAAAATTGCATTTTTTTCTAAAAATAATTTATTAAATACTTAGATGTAATTTTTTTTTAAATTTCAATAGAGAATAAGACCAAGGTTCCATAGTCCTCTTCAAGGGCATCCTAGCAATCATCTCAAAGCTCCATTAGGCCTCACCTTTTGAGGGTTCTGCTGCCTCCCAAGCGCACCATGGGCTAGAGAGGAGCTCTTACCACAGGGGCCTTCAGGGGATCCTCTATGTTTCCCTTGCAACAGGGAGAGCTCTTAAAGTGTCTCCCAGAGACCAAGAAATGTGAAAAGTTTTAAAGGGAAGGAAAACAAAAGTGGAGGAATAACTGCTGCAGATTTGGAGGGCTGCAGTCAAGCCCTTGAATCGAGCTTGAAGGAGAAATTGCCCTTTGTACTTTTTTGGTCCAGATGAGCTTATCACATACTTTTCACTGAAGGTTGGAATTTAGATGAGGTGGTTTGTCTACTGATATAAAATCCTTATAACTGAGGTTCCTCCCCCATTAAAATATTGTCTTCTGTTTAAATTTTTGAAGGTTGAAAAAATACCAACATAATTTTTCCTATGTGTATCTCTTACTGTTACAGATGTTGCGGCCAGATTGCCAATAAACTTATTTTAAAAGTAAACTAAACTTCTGAATATATGTAGTTATTTAATATTCTATAAGATATGTTTTGAACCTCCCTTTGTGAAATCTTACATGAATGATCACTTCACTGATTAACTGTGGAACTGTGATTTATTTTATCTTGAACTTGTAGTCTAAATCTAATCATCTCATTACTGGTGACAAATCATCTTAAGAGCAGTTACAGCTAGAATATTTCCTCACAACCTGGAGTGAAACATTGAATACAACTCTCACTTCTAGCTCCCTTTATCTTACTGCAGTGAATCTGAAGGTTAATTTACTTCCCATCTGCCTTTATTTTTTTGTTCTGTTGATCTTATACATTTCCCCTCTTTCTCCCCCATGAGATTATATTCTTTGTCTTCTGAACCTCTGTTTTCTTTTACACTTGTGGAGTTGACTAGCTGAAGTTCAGCAAAATATTACACTAAAAGACTATGCTTTTCATTAGCATAATATAAGCTATCTCTCCTAATTATTCAGTGACTTGTAGTTTTATATTTTCTTTTCTTTTCTTTTATACAGGGACAATACTTTGAAAGTTGTAAAACAACAACAACAACAAATTTTTTTTGAATTCGCTATTCTAAATGCTAGGCATATTTTTTTTTTTTTTTCAATAATGAAAGCATTACTACCTTTCCCTCCCTTTCAGCTGCCAGTGTGAGCTAATAATGACATAATAACTGAAAGAGTTGCTGGCCCAGACCGGACACTTTAACCAGGAAAAAGCTGCAGCCAAGTTAGGGGACTCCTGCCTCCCCCGCCCCCTATAGATTTAACTGTAACCCTATACCCCCATCCCTAGGAACCTGTGTGCCAATGAAATACCTGTGCATCTCTAATGGCCTTAGGGCACTGCCCTAAGCTTAGGCTATTTATATTCCCCCATGCCACGTGTCCGAGAAGAGAGATGGCCAGATTCCAGCCGCCAGTGTGCCAGTCTCCTCTCCCTGGAATAACCACTGCCCTGGTGCAGTGGAAGATGCTGCGCTCAGGGGCTGGCGGGGGTGGGGGGGTGGGGGTGGGGGTGGTCTCTTCCCGCATTCCCGAAATAAAGCCACCGCCGCCCACTACTTTCACGGCCGTCCACTCCACTCCTTCCACGGACCTCTTCCTCTCCCTCTTCCCATCCTCTTCTTCCCTTCTTCTCAGACCTAACAATAACATCTGCACCTAAAGCAGATTTCAACTGGAGTTATTTTCTACAAGAAAAAAACTGAGAAAAAGCTTGGTTAATTTAATGAAATGTGATCACAGCTCAATCTTCCTTTATCAAACAGTAGGTTGCCTATCATAGTGCTTAAGGGCATAGTTTTGTGGACAGTCTTATTTGATGACTTTAATCTTCCCTTCTTAATTCCTGAGTTCCAATATAATGGTAATATCATTTTGGAGTTTTTCATTTGTTCTTACCGTAAATGTTTTTGTATCTATATTTGTGAAATATATTTCTTAATTTAAAATACGAACTTTAGCTTTTAATGTTAACATTTAAAAATTCAAAATTAGTACTTCATAACCATTAAGATAACTGTATTTGAGAAAAAAGTATTTGTGAGGATGTGAAAAAATTAGAACCCTTTTGCACTGATGGAGGGAATGTAAAATGATGCAGCAATTACAGAAAACAACATGGCCATTCCTCAAAAATTAAAATAGAGTCATCATATGACCCAGGAATTCTACTCTTGGAGCTATTCCCAAAAGAACTAAAAGCAGGGATTGAAAGAGACAATTGTATAGCCATGTTCACAGCAGCATTACACTTACTATGTAGCCAAAAAGTAGATGCAAACAGAATGTTTAAGGACAATTGAATGGATTAACACTCTCTCACACACACACACTGCAACATTAATAAGCCTTAAAAAGGAAAGAAATTATTTTTCTTCAATTTTTATTAGTATGTGTTTGCAGTAGATACATGATGACTACATTCCTTGTGAGGGGACTGTGTGCGCATATAATGCATCTTTTTTTTTAAATCCACTTCCGTTGTCCTCTTCCTCCTTTCTCTGTCCCTTGGCCCTTCTCCATTTTGCAAAAGATATACCTTCTTATTTCCTATTAACTACTGTTTTTGCTCTTTAATAATGTTTTGTATTTCTCATATAAATGAGACTGCAGCATTTAAGATTGTGTGTGTGATTTACTTCACTTAGCTTTATGCACCCAATGTACATCTGCATTCGTACAAATTACTCAAGTTTGTCCTATTTTATGGTAAGGTTGTACTCCGTTGTGTATAAACGCTACATTTTCTTTATGTGTTCATTTTTTAATGAACACATAGGCTGCTTCCAAGATTTAGCTATCATGAATTGTGCTGCTATAAAAATGGATGTACTTGTATCACTATAACATGATAACTTTACATCTTTTTTTTTTTTTTTTTTGTCTTTTTTCCTTTTTATCGGTACCGGGGATTGAACTCACGGCTGCCTGCTTGTAAGGCAGGTGCTTATGCTGTTGAGCTAAATCTCCAGCCCTGATAACTAATTCCTTAAGAAATATACTTACAAAAGAAATATCTGGATTGAGTGAGCTTTACAATTTTAGTTGTTTAAGGAACACCCATTCAGATTTCCCCAGTGGCTGTGTTAGTTTACGTTGCTGTCAGCAACATATAAACATTCCTGTTTCCCCTGCAGCTTCTTCATCATTTATTATTATTTGATTTCTTTATTACATCCATGCTTTCTGTATTAAAATGGAATCTTCCTGTTGTTTTATTTGTATTTCTCTAATGGCCAGAGATGCTCAACATTGTTTCATGTATTCATTGACAATTTGTACTTTTTGTTCTTCTGAGAACTGTCTACTCATTTCAGTTGCTGGTTTCTTGATTTGGTCTTTTCTTTTGGGATATCTAATTTTTAAAAAGAAGAGGGATCCTGATACATGTTATAACACAGAGGGAAGTTGAAAACATGCTAAGTGAAATAGGCCTGTCATAAAATCATAAGTACTTGTACTGTGTGATTCCACTCATATGAAATACCTAAAATAGAAAAGAAATTACTTTTCTGGAGAAAAGAATAGGTAAATTGTCTAATTACCTATTATGGAGATTATGGAGAAAAGAATAGGTAAATTGTCTAATGGGAATAGTGTTTTGGATCTGCAAGGAGAAATGAATTTTTCAGATTAGTTGCACTATAAGATCAATGCACTTAATATTACCACTCTGTTATTCATGTAACAATGATTAAAATGATGTACTTTATGTGAGAATATAAGAAGTATTTGTGAGATTTGAAAAAATCACTGATGGTGGGAATAAAATATGTAATAGTTATGAAAAACAAAATGGCCATTCCTCCAAAGATTAAATTAGAATAGTCATATGATGAATTAAAATAGAATAATTGTATGGTCATGTGTATTTTATTATAATTTTTAATAAAGTTTTGGCCATTCTTTCATAAATGTGAATAGCACTTAATAGTTTTAACAAGCAGATTGGGAAAACCATGTCCACTACTTACCTAGAAAGTCATTAACTTTTCAGGAAATAACTACACTTCAGTTCCTGCATCTATAAACTGAGAGAGATAATGAATCTATTTCAAAGGTGCTATCTTCAAAGAGATTCAGCAACATATCTACATTAGTTTTGGCGGACTATCATAGCAAAACACCTGAGGATTGAGGGTGCTGCTTACAGAACAGAGGCTGGGTGGTCAGTGTTGACTGACTTGGCTTTTCCTAAGGCTTCACTCCCTGGCTTGTAAATGCCTGTGTCTTCCTCTGTCCTCACATAGGGTTTCCTCTGTGTCCTCATTTCTGAGCTCACCTTTTTCTTGTTGTAAGCATGTGAGGCATTCTTAATAAGGAACAATATTAAAGACTTCATTTTAACTTAATTACCCTTTTAAAGACCTTATCTCTACACATGGTTACATTGTGATGTTCTTGTCATGAGTGTCACCATTTGTATTTTGGGGATGCTATTCAGCCCATGATAGTACTTTGCATATCTTAAGTGTAGAATAAGTGTAAATCATATATTTAATTTTATTTTCAGAGATAAATGCTTTTAGTGTACATATAAAATGTGACACCCAACTTATAAATTTGTTTAGAAAATAAGAGGTGATATAGATATGGTCATTCATTTAGCAAATTTTGACCTAGCAGATGGCTGCCCATTATGAGAAAATGAGAGTTTAAAATATGGTGGAAGATTTCTAGGAATTGAACATGAATGCCACAATTGTAGTCATAATATTTGCACAGCACCCACATTTTATATGCATTGTTATAATATATTGTCCTACTTAATGCCCACATGAACATTGTAAGCAAGATTGGGGGCCTATGTTATGTGTTCAAGTTGCCCATTTATTTCTCTTGCATCAGTTTCTGAAAATGATTTGTGCTTGTTTTAAAAATGAGCCTTCTGGGGTCCAGGGATATAGCTAAGCAGCATAGCACCTGCCTGGCAAGTGCAAGATCATGCGTTTGATTCCCTGTACCCTCACCCCCAGTGGACATCTTTATCACTTTATCTATTTATTTTTGTCTTTCTGAGACACGGTCTCACTGTGCAGTTCAGGCTGGCCTTGGGTTCACTTCATAGCCCAGGATTGTCTTGAACTTGCAAATGATTCTCCTACCTCAGCCTTGCAATGCTGGGATTATAGGAGTGTGCCACTGTGGCCCTCTTTCTGTGTCACTTTAAAATAGAAATTTTGCCAAAATTCCTTCACTATTTCAAAACCATTTCACTATTTCAAAACTGTTCCAACACCAGTCTTAGTTACTTTTTTCTTGTTTTTGAGACAACATACCTAATTACCAAATTGGAGGAAGGAAAGACTTATTTAGCTTACAGTAATTTTGGAGGTTTTATTACATTCTCAGCTGGCTTCAAGGAAGGGTGGCACATGACAAAGGGACAACCCTTCATAAAGGCAGCAGGTACAAAAGGTGACGAGCAAAAATGAAAGTATGCCACCTTCCCTCCCTTATATTGTATGCTGGCTACTCCCCTTTGGGCAGGTACAGCACTGAAGCTACCAATTCTAGCAGCAGAAACAAACCAATCACCAATGCTAGACTCCTCTACCTTTGAAAGGCTGCCTCCCATGATTGCATGAGGCTTTGAGGAAACATTCAAACAAACCATAACAGAACTCAACAATGAAAGCCTACATGAAATGCATGCGGTGGTACCTGGATTCAGAGGACCAAAATAGTGGCTGCCTACAATAACATCCCCTTCTATCTCCTGTCCCAGACAATGAGAAAGAGAGAGAGAGAGAGAGAGAGAGAGAGAGAGAGAGAGAGAGAGAGAGAGAGAAACTATATTCCAAAAGTTTCAGACATAAGTGAAATATAGGAGGACAAATACTAGTTGACAGAGAAAGTAAATTTATAGTGAAATTAAAACAAAGGAAAATAGAGCAAAATTCACCACCGTTCTCTAAGGTCTGTGTTTTGTGCATCCTCTTTGGAAGCTTGCTCTACATCTTTTCCCCAAATTGTCAAAGGCAAGCTTCTCTAACCACAGTCAACTTCTCAAATTGCAATGGGAATACTCAGCAAGCAATTTTAAAATATTTGAAGAAAACTGATAAAGATGCTGGGCATGAAGACTTTAATAGGTGAATTTTGGGGGCACAGTTCAACCCATCGCAGTATTCCGTACATCTTAAGTGCAAAATAAATGTAAGCTCTCTTTTTCTTACGTTCATAGGTGATCATTTTATGAGACATATTAAAATGTAACAGTTCTTTTACAATTCAAGTTTTCAAAATAAATATGATATGAATGAACTCATTCTTTTAGAAAACTCAGCTCTAGCATTTCTTTTCTTCCAAAGAAAAAAGAATGAAGAAAGGAATCAGAGGCTTTTTAAATCAAGGGCTCTCTGGGAGGCCAGGGAGGATTAGCATCATAATCACAAAAACAGGCTGGAAAAATAACCTATTCAGATTTTCAAAATCCTTTTTAAAAAGCAATTCATGGGGGGAAAAAGATAGGGAGATAGCCACAATTAAAGAGAAAATTAAATAATTGGATAAGGAAGCCTCAGGATTTTCTGGTAATGTACTGTGAAAGACAAAACAGATGGAAAACAAACATGAAAAAAATGGTAGGTAGGAGAGGAATGATCTAGAAGCTTAGAGAGATGGAGCAAGGATGAAATAAGGAGAAACTTCTGACAGCAGCATGAATGAAACAAAACAAAACAAAGCAAACAATTCAGAACAATTTTAATGGATTAAAAGATGTTTAAGAAAAAATGAATAAAAACAGAGCAAAGTAAAATAAATTACTTACAAAGAAATTGAATGAAATCAGAGTTACTTTTATTAACATTGGGCAAAAAAAGTAATGAGAAGAAAATAATTTTAATTCTAGAATATTTCCTCTGCAAAGAGGGATTCAAGTGTATGTTCAAACTTTTTTTAAACTATAGGAGTGAGGTAGGATACAAGAAATAAAAATAAATAAAAAAGAGGTAAGAAAACTACAATCTTTCTTCATTTTGGTCACTTATTACCTTAAAATTTTGGGTCATATCTCTGTTTTGCTCTGCGTATAGGCATATTAATCATATAAGGAGTATCTGTATTATAAAGTTTATTAGCCTATGTCATCTCCTTTTAAGACCTAGGACTTCAAAGAACTACAGTAATTTTAAGGATTTGCAGAAACATTCAGTGACCAGCTTTTACAGTGTCCAGTTTAGGACCCCATGGTTCATAACCTGTGAAATGTTGTGTAGAAATTCTAAACCTAGAATCATCACAGAGTCCAGAGAAAGTGGAATCTTTCAACCACCGTGATGGTGAGTTCAGCTGCCCAAGTAAGAGCAACTACACCAAGGAAAAACTGAGGTTTCCTCTCCTAAGCAAGAACAGACATCTTATGGGAACACAATTTTCCTTCAAGCCAGAAGGATTCCTTGGGAACTACAAACTAGAATTGAGACGGTAATCTACTAGGCCATTGCTCAACTCAGCTAATCCTTGAAAGCCCATTTCATTCTTTTGTGAGCAGGCTAATCTAAATCCCTTCATGAAAATGAGCTCCCTGCAGATGCTCAAACTGAAGTTCTTTTCCTATCTTCCCTTACTTTCTAAATGTCTAATAAATCTCATTTATCTCACATTCACATACAATGCAATTCTTTTCTGTGATGAGTTCACCAACTTACTCTGTAGGTTGAACTGAAGACCCCATTTTCCCCTTTGAGGACCTCTTCAGACATGTTTGGTGACAGCTGTAGTTAGAATTTTGTCATATAGCCTGTCTGAAAAAAAATTACTCAAGGATGTATACCAGTAAAAAACAAACAAACAAGCAAACAAAACAAAACAAAAACAACTCCATAACCACAATTAAATAAATAAATAGAACAGAATATAGTTTGGTTACAATAAATCGTGCTAGGCAAAAGCAGTAGAGAGAAAAATAAAACATCAATGCCAAAAAATTAGTAAAGTAAACTTAAAGACTGAAAACTTGTAAAATTTTACATCCCAGAGAATAAGAATGGCAGCTGTGAAGTAGAGAAAAAGGAGAAAAAGAGGGTAAATAAATATAAGACGAAAAAAGAATTTTAATTGATATGAAAATGATTTAAAAGTAAATATTGTCTTGATAATGTACAAGATTTTCCAGGTAAATGTGCCATGAAAGAAAGACCATACATATGAAATTTTGACAGCTTTTATTGTTTTCTTAGAAACATGCATGCAGAAAGTATGTAAAAGATGATCCTCAAATAGAAATCAAGTTCTTGGTCTGGGGATTTAGTTCAACCTCATGGTGGCTGCCTGGCAAGTGCAAGATCCTGAGTTCAATTTCCGGCACAAAACAAAAAGAGAGAAAAGAAAAGAAATCACATTCTCAGTTCTTAGCACACAAAACTGTTTTTTATGCATGGCCATAACCAAGAATCTCTCCCTGCTTCCCCAAAAAAGCATAATCAAATTAATTAATTTATATTAAGAAGAATAGAAAATATACAAATGTAGGCAAATTGAATAACATACTCCTAAATGACCAATACATAATTGAAGAAATTAAAAAGGGAATAAAAACCTTTTAGAAACATGAAAATAATAAAAAAAAAAATTCAAAACCTGTGTGATACAACAAAAGTAGTACCAAGAGGCAATAAATGAATTTAGATCAAAATAGTGGGAATATCTCAAATGAACAACCTAAAATCCACCTCAAGATTTAGAAAAGAAAGAAATCAATCTCAGAATTGTTAGAAAAAATAGAAGCAATTAAAGCCAGAATCAATAAAATTCAAACTAAAAATTTGAAAACATTAGGGAAAAAATAATTTTTACAATGATAAATTTTAAAAATACTTCAGAAAAATAGAAGACCCAAATAAATAAAAGGAAAAGATTTTACAATTGATGTCACATTGCAGTGTGAGTACCTATATGCCAAAATAAAACTGGAAACACTAGAACAACTCTTCAACCATTACAGCCTACTAAAAGTAGAATCAAGTAGAAATAGAAAATATAAACAATCCAATAATACATAATGAAGTGAAAGCAGCAATTAAAACTGCCCCCTATTTAAAAAGAAAGAAAGAAAACAAGAGTCAGTACCTGAAGGATTTACTGTTTAATTTTACAAAACTTTTAAAAAAAGAATAATTTCAGTTCTTCTTATGAGGCATTTTCAAAGCATATGGTGAGTATTTAAAGTCAAAGACATTACTTTAAAAGACACATTACCATGAAACGAATGAAAAAAGCATATTATCAGTTCAATAAATTTTAAAAAGTTTTCAATAAAATTTAACATCTCTTCATGGTAAAAGGAAATCAACAAATTAGGTATATAAGTGACATACCTCAAAATACTAAAGGTTATATATGAAAAACCTAAACCTAAAATATGAAAAGGTGCAAGATTTTGCTCTAAGATCAAGCACAAGACAGGATGTCTATTTTCATAACTCTTATCTAACACTATACTGTATGTACTGTTGCAAGAGCAACTGTCAACAAAAAAAAATAAAGGTTATCTACATTGGAAAGGAAAAAGTTTTATAAAAAGTTGCAGACAACATTGTTTTATACATGAAAAATCCTAAATACTCCATGAAAAATCTGGTAAACTGATAAAATAATTCAATATAGTTATAGAATACAATATCAATATGCATGCAGAAATAGTGTTTTATACACCAAAGCAAGCTTGCAAAAAAAAATTTAAGAAGGCAATCTTCCTCGCAATAACTACTGAGAAATTAAAGGATACATTCCACTAAAGATAAGAAAGATCCCTGCAATGAAAGTAAAAAACAAAAACAAAAACAAACAAACAAAAAACACTGATAAAAAAAATTATAGAGGACACCAAAAATGGAAAGATATCCCATGCACATATACAAGAAGAAAGTGACCTAGTGACCTCTAAATTCAATGCAATTCCCATTGAAATACCAATGTCACTCTTCATAAAAATAGAAAAAAATTTCCTAAAATTCATATGGAACTACAAAGTTCATAGTAACCAAAGTGATTCTGAGCCAAAAAAACACAAAGGTTTAGGTATTACAATACCTAACATTAGAGCATCCTGCAAAGTTATAATAACCAAACAGCTTTATATTGGCATAAAAACAGGCATACACACCAGTGAAAGAGACAGAACCCAGAAATTAACTCACATGCCCACAGCCAATTGATTTTTCACAAAGTCACCAGAAATGTACAATGCAAAAGATGTTCTTCAATAACTGAATTAGATATATGTATGTGAAAGAATAAAAGTAAGCTTCTTTCTCTCAGTTTATGAAGAGCTACTCAATTCAAAATGTATTATAGACTGTCAAACCTTAATCAATGAAGTTCATAGAAGAGAGCATGGGTAAAATGCTTCAAAATGCTGGCATTAATAGTGACTTTTTTGATAGGATGCCAAAGGTGTAGGAAACAAATTTATAGAAAAGCATAAAATATCTATCAGATTGAGGAAATAGGCCAGATATACTGGCACATACCTGTAAGTTCAGCACTTGGGAGGCTGAAGCAGGAGGATTGCTGCAGGTTTGAGGACAGTCTGGGCCAAAAGTGAGTTCAATGCCAGTCTGAAATGCATAGTGAAACCCTGGCTGGCAAAGATGAGAAACAAAACAAAACAAAGCAAAACAAATGGGAATGATCAGGGGAATTAGGAGACAACCTACAGGATGGGAGAAAATATTACAGACTCTTCATCTGACAAGGGATTGATATGCAGAATTTATAAGCATGTCTAAAAAGTGAAGATCAAATCAACAAATAACCCAAATACAAATGGACTAAAGAACTAAGACATTTTTCAAAATAAGATATTCAAATAGTCAGCCTATATATATATATATATATATATATATGAAAAATGCTTAATCTCTCTAATTATTATGAAAATGTAAATCAAAACCACAATGAAATCTCTCACCATAGAATAATTATTAGCAAAACTATTTTACAAATAACAAATGTTGACAAGAATGTAGAGAAAAGGGAACTGTTACATTTTGTTGGTGGGAATATATCTTACTATGGAAAAGAATAATGAGATTCATCATAAAAACTAAAACCAGAATAAATGTATTATTTAGCAGTTCCATTCCTTGGAACGTGTAAAAGAGATTAAATCATTATGCCAAAAACACACGTGCACTTCCGTGTTACTGCAGCACTACTCATGGTAGCTAAAATATGAAGTCAATCTAGGTGTTTACTAACAGATCATTGGGTAAAGAAAACTACCCCCCCCACACACACACGCACGATGGGATATTATTTAGCCCTAAAAAAAGAATGAGCTTCTGTCCTTTGTAGCAATATATATATGGAACTGGAAATGTTAAGCAAAATAAGCCAAAAAGAAAAATATCATATGCAACTGTTGATTTGTGGAAACTAATAGCTTAGTCTTGTAGAACAATGCAATAGAATCTTGGTCTCTAGGGTATGGAAAGACACCTTAGAGGGGGACCAAAGAAGTTCTTTAGTGGGCACCAAAACAGAGGGGCTTACTTCAGACTGTTAAATGGCCCAGTAGGATTAATAGTCAATGATATGTTTTAAAATAATCAGAAAAGGAGGTTTCAAACTATATAAAAATGATTAATTTTTAAAATTAAGTTAAAGTGATTAGTTTTGGAAAAGATAGAGATGCTTGCTGCATGAATTGGATTATCACAATGTACTCCATAAAGAAGTACAAAGATCTCATTTTAAAATAATAATAGTGATTAACTTACAGGGCAAGTGGTGTGTGTGTAAGTGTGTGTGTGGGGTGTGTGTGTGTGTGTGTGTGTCTATTGGAGTGGGACTGGGAAGGATTTTAACATTCATATTAGAAACTGTACATTTTTAAATTTTGTTAATATTTTAGAATGAGACTGTTTTTATTTCCTATATTGTAGTGAAAACATTTCTAAATTAATAAGATAAACTAGAAATTATGCTAATATATAATTCTTTCACAAAGATCTTAGTAAATCAAAGACTTAGTATCTCCATCTTTATATGAAAGTGACACCCCCAGCCTTTCATACTCAATCAATGCTAAAAGAAATACCTGACAGATGGTGAAATAGTCAGGACAAAAAGCAAAGAAGTTTCCAAACTTTTAAAATATTCTCTTAAAAATAGGTCATACTGGAAGAACTACTGGCTGCGAGTTATATGCTTAGGTATACCTTACTTAACTGAAATCACTCATCCTGAGATTCAGATTATATTACTTCCAACCTGTATGGATTTATGTACGTAATATTGTCTCAAAGATGTGTGAATTCCAAAAACCATATGTTGTCAGGGTCATTTGTATTCTAATTTCCTGCTCCACTAGAACTGTCCTGCTTTTTCTCCATGTGCCAGTATAGCTGACACACAAATGTCACTGCCATGCATAACGGGGTTGTTGAGGGAGTTAGAGTTCACACCCTTCTTTGATACAGTCAATGACATTTATAAATTATAAATTTATTAAATGAGTGGGAATTAAATATTAGTCATCTTCATTTTCAAAAGTTATTCAGCCAGCACTTTAGGAATTTCTCCTTGCCCAGTTTGCCTACTGCAGGCACTTGGTGACAGTCATTTCAACCCTCAGTTCTTTTCTATCTGATCTTGAAGTCTCATTTCTTCTGTTTCTCCTCCAAGCCAAACACACATTTCCTTCATAAAATAGCTTGGTGTCACTTTTTCAATCTAAAATCTGTTCAGCCAGGATTCAAAAGAACTCAAATTCATAAATAAATGTGCACACTTAAGGGTGTTTCTAGGCAAATGCAATTTTCAGTCAGATATTGTAACTAGCACTTGAAAGAATATATTCTGTCCCTTCATTTTTTTCAATGAAAATATGCTGGGAAAGCTTCATTGGACTAGGAAAGATAGACATTGGTTCACACTTTCCAAGTACCAAAGTATACTCTTCTGTATTCTTATTCAGAATCCAGATTATCTTTGCAAGCCTCTGGTCATCTACAGACTTTGATAACTGTCTGATAACCCATACTGTAGTGCACTAATTATTATCATTTAATAGTGTTATAGTTTAGATCTAAAATATCCCCCCATAAGAGTCATGTGTTCAGAGGTAGGGATTCTGGAAGGCTCTTGTGTGTTGGGAGCACTTGGGAGATCCACAGATGTGAGTTCCTATTTATTAAAGGAATGCAGCCAATCAGAGAGGGTAGGTCACTGTGAGTATGACCTGGACAGGAATGTACTTGTCCCTGGCTCCCCCTTGCTCTCTCTACTCCTGGGCTGTCATAGTTTAAGCTGTTTTTTCCTACCGGGCTCTTCAATAACATTATTTCGGTTTGGGAGGCAGTCAGCCATGGACTGAACCCTCTGAAACTGTGAAGCAAAAGAAACTTCCTCTCCTTTAAATTACAGATGTCAGGTATTTTGTCTCAGCATTGGGAAACTGACTAGTACAGAAGTTCAGCAGTGGAACTGATTTTAGAGAATCCACAAAATTGATTTTCTCTCTTCCTCCTTTCCCTTCATCCTCACTCTTTCTCCCTTCCTTCTTTCCCTTTCCCTTCCCCTCCCTCACCTACATGCTCTTCCTTTTTCCTTCCCTCTTTTCTTCCTTCTTTCTTCCCCATATTCTATTTCTCTTTTT
Organism: Cavia porcellus; assembly: GCF_034190915.1. NCBI lineage: Eukaryota > Metazoa > Chordata > Mammalia > Rodentia > Caviidae > Cavia > Cavia porcellus. The sequence continues at coordinate 57,332,498 of NW_026947496.1, forward strand.
TCTTTCATTCCGGGTCCACTCTCTTCCACAGAAAGAATGAATGATGCTGGACAACTCATCATAAGAGATGACCTTTATGGAGACTTAGGCAGTGTAGTACCACAGAGAAATCCCTGTTTGTAGTTGAAACACTGGTTTATAATTCTGGCTTTGGCTCAAGTTAGTTGTATGGCATCAGAAATCATTTTAGATGTTTCTAGATCTTAGACTCCTGTTTAACGCAGCAATTTACAGTATAGTTCATTGAAATTAACTGAGAAATTTCTGAAAAGAAGATGCTTGAGTGACAAGACAAATTCTGCAAATCACAATCTCCAAGGAAAATATTGCAGACTCTGTAAACACTGAGATAATGCTGATCTGTTACCAGATTGAATAGTTCATCTTCTGGAAGTTTCCTTCCAGATACCAAATTTATTTTATGACATTGAGTTATAGGAGGACTATATCCAGCTACCTAATATTTTCTGTTTATCTTAAAAGAAAAGGTATCATTATAAATGATGACCAAGAATCATAGATTACAAATAGGCTATAAATTCTGAGATGAAGCAAAATGGAAATTCTGAAATCTTTTCTTAAACATGAAAGGGAACACAGCAAATATACATCTTTTGTAAATAACCAATAGCATAAAGTAAACCAAGAGCTTGTGCAAAAAGAATAGGTAAGGATGACTAAATTAAATATAAAACTTATGGTGAGCCACTGTGGGATATTTGGTGAAAATGAATGAAGCAACAGTGATGTAATTTACCAGGCAAAAAGGGAAGGATATCTAGGCCTCAACTCTCCAAACAATGGATATGACAAGCTCAGTGCAGCTAGATTCTTTGTCTTTTATAGCCAACTTAATAACTATAATTTCAAAATATAATCATGTTGTGACTCCATTAAATGAAAGCTTTTCCTGCTAGATTGTGCTATGGAAAATTTGAAACAACTTTATATCCAAGTTGCCTGCTTATTGCATGATTTTTTAATGCTTCTTATCATGGATGAATTAATCCACTTTAAGTGAGGTCAAGCCAAACAAAAAACAAAAACATTTACATTCTTTTCCTATTTGTATTAATTAAGGCTCTGAGCAAAGTGAAAGAAACATATCTTGAATGAGCTCAAAGACAAAAAAGGTGGGAAGGGTATCTTATTGATTCACATAATCTCAAGTTGAAGGAAATGTTTCAAATTTAGCTGAGTCTAGAAGTCAGTATCAAACCTTTGTTTTCCTGGCTTGGCTCCACTTAACTAACCTTCCCTATTTGATAGTGAGATGGGAGCAGGAAATTATCATTTTAGAAAAATAAATAAAAGTCAAATATTAAATTGTTTAGTTCAGGTAGAAAAGTGTTCTATAATCTAACAGCATTCCAGAACTAAGGTGGCTCAGAATGCCCACGCACACCATATAAACAGATTACATGTAGATCTAGAGAAAGGAAAGTGCTGTACAGGAACAACCCCATTTTCTGTGATTTGCTTTTACAGTCCTGGTTTTGCCAACGTTCTACCTCTGATCAGTTGTCTGTTTAAGTGGGATGACCTGCTAAGGCTCAGTTAACTTTGTTGCAAGGGTATATCCTTGTGATAATGTATACTCTGCTTATGAATGAGGATACCTTAGTGTTCAGTATACATAGACAGCTTTGAGTCAAACTTTATCACCCCTGAACAGGGACAGTTTTAGGCCAAGCATTTCAGTAAAACAACTATCAAATAAAAATAGAGACCACTTTAGTAAGCATCTACCCTGTTTCAATCTCTGGCAGCTCTGCAAGACAGGTCCTATTACAGCCTCATTTTACAGACAGGAAGATTAAACTACAAAAAATAATTTACCTAAAATCATCTACCTTGTGAGTAGTAGAAGCAGTATTGTAACAGAGGACAGTTGGCATCACAGCCCAATTAGTCCTGGCTCACTTACTTTTCATTTAAGAAGAAAAGCCTGGGTCTACCCTAAAATTATGACTGATCATGGTTATTAGAAAACAGGAAGCTGAAGAGATGGTTTCCCCAAAGGAAAAGATGGTGGAGAATTATGGTTTTTATTCGAATGTCTCTCTAAAGCCTCATGTGATCACAGATAAGACCTTTGGAGGGTGATTAGATTATCAGTGCATTATCTGATTTCTTATTAGGAAGTCGGTTCTGGTCAGAAGAGGTGGGTAACTGTGGCTGTGACCCGGAAGTATATATCCCTCCCTAGCTGCTCCTTTGACCCTGCTTTTGGTCCACCATGTCCTGAGCAGTTCTCTTTGCCATGCCCCTTTGCCATTCTCTGTTGCCTTGGAGCCAGCTATAAATGTACTGAAATATGAACTGAAATGGGACAAGGGCAGACATTGTATTTCACAAATGAAATGACTAAATGATTAAGTCATAGAGATAAAACCCAAACACTAAGATATATTTCTTTTCTTCTAATAGTTAAAGAATGCATCTAATAGAAACCAATGACGTTTGGTTAAAGGACGAACATGAGTTAATTAAAATTAATATAAAATTTGAAGAAGTCTGGCAAATTAATTTTGTTAGGAGGAAATACAGCAGTCAATGAGAGTCTTATAATAAAAGAAAAAAATGAAAATTGGAGAAATAAGTGGATCTCTTCTGAAGAAGGTAAATTTTCTTCTACCTCCTAGCAGATACGTTTTTGGAAGATATTTTTTATTTATTTTCAAACACAGAACAAATAGGTACATGCTCAAGTGTTCAGCAAGATAGGTCAAAGCTGAAAGATAAAGTGAAAAATAATTTGAACATACTGGTTGGAGCATCTTATATCTGCTTGTTTTGCCATTTGCTGTTGCTGTGCTGGACACACTCAGTTCTCTTCCTTCTCACACACACAGACTCACACAGTTACAAGCTTTTTGGTAGAAACATCAGAAACACATTTATTTATAAAAGAAGCATCACTGATGGCTTCTTTTGGATGATAAATTCCTTTTCCTCCAGAAGAGCCAATGTTTCTTTATTCTCTATCTTCGTTGTACATTTCTTTTCATAAAACATTTTAAATCACACACAAATTTACAGACAAGCAATGAGAACATAATACAAAGACCAAAGCAAAAAACCAAAAAACCTGGCATCAGAAAAAGTGTGAGAACATGTACTTTCTCCACCATTTTATCACAATCATCTGGTGTCCACAGCAAAGGCCAACCTGTCTCTGTTATGGTAGTAAATGTTTTATGTGGGATATATATATATGACAAGAGCAATCACTTTTACTTTCACTGCTAGGCAATATTTTATAATAAGTTTTAAAGAACTGCCATAAAGCAAAATGTAAATCCTCTCTCCAACAACATATTGCACTTATTGGTGGAAGATTTTTACTTTCTGGGTATTTTCATAGGTTACTCTATTACTCTCTATGATGGTCCTTTCCCACACTTTGGAGGCAATTCAATGAAAGATACAGTAGCAATGACTATGATGGCTTAGATATGAGAGGTTTCTGTTAGCATGTATGAGGAATGTTTTCCCAGAAATCTATGATCCTTTTGAACTACACCGGACTACTGTATATATAGAATGTATATTTTCAAATGGGAATATAGTTACCTAATAAAGTATTTTTTATCTGTTATAGTCTATAGGAAGACAGTTCAGTGTGGTCGTCCCTACACTGTCTGATAATTTCCTAAACTGTTACCTAAGTGAGGGTGATCACATTTGAACTGGGTTTTTATTCCTCTGTAGACTTTTTAGTTCTCTCTCGGGGTTTTTATTCATTATTGCAATGTTTCAGTGGTAACACTTCGATACTTGAAAGAAATTAGAAAAAGTGTTTAAGATCAGGTTGAGTCTTCTTAAAATAAAATAAAATCTCATTAGTGAAAAGCAAAATAAACACTCTCAAGCATTTTAAAGCTAGAATTAAATGAATTCTTTCAAATAAAATAATAAATTTGATGGAATGAATGTATATTGAATTTATTGGCCATATCTGTAGACATTAAGAAATACAGCCTTAATGGTAAAAATTATTTTGTATTAAAATGTCCCTGCTAGCTTTAAAGGAAACTAGTTTTATTCACTGTTTTCCTTTTAAAGTATTGAATTCTTATGGTATTTTCTGCAAAAACTTTTCAAATGTTAACATATTTCCATATGTACCATAGACAGGTATTTCTTGGATAAATATGGAAACTAATTTTATTTCCCCATTTACACATTAAATGTGTAATTTTCTTCAAATAAAATATTTCTATTCTAAATTCTAAATTAATCTTTGCAAAAATGTTGCCATGTAGTATCAGTAGCTTTATAGTGCACTGCAATTTAAATGTAACTTTTTCAAGTCATACTTTTGTATTTGCTTTACTAGGTAGATTATTTTGTCTAGTAAGTATTATCAAATTTTAGGTTAATATTCAGTAATGTGGGCAAATTAATTTTCTCCTTATTATCATCTCCCTACATTATAATATTAACAATGATTATTTTCTAATAGATGATTTTAGTAGGTCTTCAGTAAGATTGTTCTTTAATGATTTTCACTAATGTGTAATATAATATTATGCTGATCCTCTTGAAGAGGCATCTCTTGACATCTTGTACTGTCATTAAGAGGCAATTTTATGTGTTTTTGTGTGTCACTCTCTCAGGTACTTACATTCTGGAAACACATAGTTTATAGAGATGATAGCAGATGTTTATTTCCTTCTCTGCCCAAAATTTTTCACTGTGAGTACAGCAACTAAAGTGGCTTTCAAATATTGATTCTAGATCAATCCCAGGTTTCAGTGAAAATACCAAGAAACAGAATGGTTGTAGTGAAAGTTTTGTGTTTACCAGCCTGAAAACACATGCATATGCTCTAGTACATGAGCTACAGAATCAGCCTGAGAAAATGGAAAAATTTCATTTTAGTTTAAACACTCCACATAATAGAAGTTGTAGGTCTTTGTGGTGTAATTACGCTATGATTTTTGAGCCCTTTTCTGTCCCTTCTTCCTCTTATTCATTCTCTTTGTTTGGTAGTGATTAGAAAAGAGGCTCTGTAGTCAGATATAATTAGATTTGGGTCCAATTTCTTACTGGCCCCACTCCTTACTAGCCTTTCATTAATTTCCTGACTCACAGAAAGAAAACAATAGTTTCTACTTCACTGAGTTTTCTTAGGAGTAAATGATAAATATGTTTAAACCTTTGCCATACTACCTGGTTAAAAGTGAATAATTAATGGTATTGCTGTTACAACACTGTCCTTGTTATTATCATTATTCTGTCTCATGGTGTTAAGATGGTTTGATAGGTAGCTACACCATTTTGCTTTGTTAAAATATTACAATTATCTAACTGGAGAAAACTAGTAAGGATAAAATCTCTTAGGAGATTTTAATTTTTATAACCAAATTCCTAATTCCAGTCTCAAGCTCTATTTTTTGAGATTTCCTTATGCGAAGAAAATAGGAGTGGTAGGGGACAGCAGTTCTAAGCAATAACATGACTTTATGATCTGAGTTTAGAAATTAAAAACATTTGACTTCATTGAAGTACTCAAACTTATTTGTATTCTGGAATAAAATTTGTATTATTTGAATACTGGGATGAAATTTGTTTTGTTTTTCACTGAATTTGCTATGTATAGCACAGAGTACAGAAAATAACAAACTCTAAATACACATTTGTTAAATTAATTTACAAAATCAACCACTAAAATAGAATATCTTTGAGAAGTTCATACTCCCCCACCCCTCCACTTTTTTTGTGCCAGGGACTGAACACACAACCCCGTGTTTGCCAAGCAGGCACTTCTGTTGTTGAGCTATAATCTTAGACTCTCCTGTTATTTTTTAACATTGTGAAAATAATAGGAAACATTTTCTTATCAAATTGTCAAGTGAATATAACTGCTAAATAATCCAAATAATATACAGGAAATATTGTAACTCCAAACCTGCTAGATGTCCTAAATGCCAAGTTTATGTTCTCTAAAGTGGAGGCCAGAAATGAAGTCTACGAACAATGGAGGTCAAGAGTAAGAAGAATTTATTGAAAGAAAGAAAATTTCTGTCTAAGAGTGACATAAGTAGGCTCAGAAAGTGGTTTGCTGGATGACCCACTTCTCAAGGGTGTTTTATTGCCACAAGGTGAGGTGGGCTCAAGGTGGGACAAAACTGTGGTCAGTAAGATGATAAGTTCAGCCACTTAGATCATATTGATCCAGTGGGAAATCTCAAGGTGGGTGTGAGATAGGAACCAATAAGAGTACAAGTAAGTCACTTTAGTAACATTGATTAAGTGGGGGTCAAATTGGGAAGCAAGTCACATAGCAAGTGCAGAGGGGACAGATAAGGACTTTACTGGAAGAGCTGGATTAAGGAGGTTTTGGTCCTCCATCCAAAGTGATGATATATGTTTTAAATATCTATCACTTCTGTGCATCCCTAGAGAAGTATATGGGTGTAGTCATTCTGCAAGTCTTCAAGAAACCTGGCCTTCAGTGAATGCACCTAACCACAATTGTTTTCTGCACTGGTTTTTTGAGGACTCAGCCCCTTCTGGCTACAATATTTCTAAATAACTGAGCTATCCATCATAACGGCAGATATATAAGTCCAGATTATAAGTAATAACTTGGTATAAGTTATTTTTCTTGGAGGGGGAAAAAGAGAAATTTTTAGGAAAATAGTAGATTATGTCACTGAATCCAAAGTCAAAAATTTAACGAGATTAAGAATAAGTGCAAACTCACTCAAGAATTTCAGCACGATGATTCAGCTGCTAATGGATCTAAGTCCCTCTGTTTTTGAATTTTCAGGAATGAGAATCTAGTTAGCCCAGCTTAGAAAGACTGCTGATCTTTAGAGGGGGAGACAAAACAATTAGAATGCATTTGTGAAGATTCTACCTAGGTAGGCAGGCAGCAAATTTTCTACAACTAAAATGAACTAAAAGGTAAACCTCATTTGTCAGAAGGAGCTAAGTTTGATTGAGGCAACAAATAACCCCATAGTCTCAGAGACTTTCCCAAAAACCTCCTTTTGCTTGTCAGCACATTTCCACTGTAGAGTGGAGGCTGTGTGATCTGCATTATTTTCATCTAAAACTGAGGTTAACAGAGCAGTCCTACTGTATGGTACTGTGTGGTAGTCTATAGCCATATGTGACCATTTATGCTTCAGTTTAAATTAAATAATATAGTAAAGCATTAAAGAGTTTTCTTCACTATGCTCTGTATGTTTCCAGTGTTCAGTAACCACTTGTGACTGATGACTAGCATATTGGGCAACACACATCTCTTAGAAAATTCTACTGGATAATGGCAGTCTAGAATATTGCTAGTATCCCCAGGGTGGTCTTGGGTTCTATCTTGGGTACTTTCCTCATTGGTAGGATAAAATACTTGATGCAACTTAAGGAAGGAGAGGTTTACTTTTGTTCCCATTTCAGTCTGTGGTCTTCTGACCCCAAAGTAGGAAGGCATAGCAAAAGTGTATGATAGAGGAAAACAGTTTGTGTCATAGTGAACAGGAGCTTAGAGAGGTCAAATGAGGAACCCAGGAGGGAGATAAACATCTACATATTCTCTCAGTCATATTATGCTGGTATGAGATAAATGCTTAAGCCCAGAAGAAATATGTAGTACTTCAGTTCACAGTAATGGCCAAATTTCATGATTTTAAGCAAAATCAAGAGGTTAAGAAAACTAATCCTGTTGGGTTGGTTAATTATATATGCAAATTTAACTAGGTTACTCAATGTCTTAATCTCACATTAAACTTTATTTCTGTGTAGTTTTGTGAGGGAATTTCCAGAAAAGATTAACATTACAGTTGATTGATGAAGTAATGAAAATGAGTCTCTCCTGTGTGGATATGTATCAACAAATTAACTGAGAGCTGAATAAACAGGAAAGCAGAGTAAGGTTTGGATTCCTTCTCTGTTTGATTGCTGAGCTGAACCATCAGTCTTGTTCTGCATTTGGTACTTATGGTCCTCAAGGGTTCAGACAAAACAGAATCTATATCATAAGCTCTCTTACTCTCAAATCTTTGGACTACACTAACCAGTTTTCCTGAGTCGCCAACTTCCATAATTGTGTATAACTTATTTATAATAAATCTCTCTCTTTCTATGTATTTCTCATGGGGATATAACTACATCTACATCTACATCTACATCTACATCTACATCTACATCTACATCTACATCTACCCTATTGATTCCATAGTGTATATAAACAAAAAGAGAGATTTTTTTGTGTGTGTGTGTATGTGTGTGTGCATGTGTGTGTCTATAATTGGTTTTTTGGAGCCTTATATAACTACTATATGACTAGAAATAACAACCAAAAAACTTTTGGTGAACAAGCATTAGTAAACACATAAAACAATAGATCTTTACCACAAGAGCAAAATTAGGAATCATGCAATGCTTTAGACTCTTTCACCTTAGTGAAAAATTTGTAGCTACTCCTTTTCCTAAGGGAGCAATGTTTGATTTTAGAAGTGTTCATTTCATTGTGTAATAGTAATACCATCCAAGAAGTTATCAAATAGTCTGTGGGTATGCGTGTGTGAGTGTGTTTGTGTGTGAGAGAGACAGCGATACACACACACACACACACAGAGAGAGAGAGAGAGAGAGAGAGAGAGAGAGAGAGAGAGAGAGAGAGAATGAACCATGGCATTAGTTTTGTATAATTTTAGAACAGTATCCAAGTTATTTGCATTTATTCTCAGGACAATGATTTGATTTGACATTAGTTACTAAACTAAAACATGCTTAGTGTGAGGGAACCAAAGAATACATTCATATAAGAGAATCACCTCTGACACAGTCAAAGTCACCATAATTGCAAACACTCATTTTGTGTCAAGTGTTATGCTGTCTGTTACAAAACTAAATTATTTAATATCCATCACTTTTGAATTTTACAACAAAGAATTGGTAAATAACCAACTTAAGATTCAAAGGCTCAACGTTGGTAGACACAGGACTTAAATCACGTCTCTCACCATTCTGGATTCCAATGCCATGTACTTGTGACTTCAGAATATTTCATCATTTCCTTATGTTTCCCAATCTTGGTGCCAAGATGATAGCTATAATTGAAAAGCAAATTTTAGGATCTCAGACTTGCTGAAGACCTTTAATCTCTCTTTGTATAACTTACTTTGCAGGGAAACCAGAGGGCTTCATGAGGTTAAGGCTGTTGATTAAGGTCGCAGAGGTAGCTATTAACAGATAGCACAGAGTTGAGACATGGGCTTGCTAAAAATTCAAGTTGTTGCTACTTACAGGGACAGAGGAGAGTATGACAGTTTGCAGTGACCTGGCATATTTTCACTCTTTTAGTATCACATTAATTTTTTCAGCAGGTGCTGGAGAATATTCTACATTCTAGCCCTTGGCGAGGTCATGAGTACACCACTTCAATCAGACATGTTCTCTACATTTATGGGCAATGTTATTAACTATGTCATGAGGTCATGGCTTAAAACTTGAAGATGTTTTTTATCCTTTAATTCTTTCAGACAGTAAAGTAAAATAGGTAATGTTAGCATCTTTCTGTATCTAAAAGCAGTTTATCCTCTGTGCTTTGCATAGCACAAATGCTTCTTTAGAGGGTGTAGTTTTGCTCAGGTTTTTTTAGGTCAGTTAACAATTTACTCCCAAGAAGACTTTTAATGTCAACTTTCCTAACTGTGTTGTTGGGGTTTCTGAATTTGAACCAGTAACCCAGGAGTGATAGAATTTATATCCTGGATCTGGCCTAGTTACCATCTTTGACACTTCCTCATTTCTTTAGAGTTGATTTATGGTTGCACAACGATTCTTTCTAACATTTCCGAGACAAAACAGGCCTGGCGGCTGCTCTTCTACTTATTGTTCTAAGACCTTAATTTTTGAATTTTTTCTAATATCTAGACTTCTATTTGTTTTGAATGCTTGGTTTAAGCAAAACTAACTCTCTCTTACCATCAATTTTGTTAGGGTAATTCCATGCCATTTATATAGAAAAACATGACATTTGGTT